>NC_139389.1:114035000-116435000 GCF_054392235.1 Sus scrofa | reverse complement strand
AAAATAAGGAGGATTTTTATATTATTACTGTTTAATATTATCACTATTTAATATTATCATGAAAGTATTTGCTAACACACTTAGAAACAAATAGCAATGAGAGGATAAAATAAAAGGAAGATGAAAAAAGTTTTTTTGGTGAAGAATTGTTTAATGGGAAAATAAAGAAAAATACTGCTAATCTCTAAAAATAGTAAACAATTTTGAGAAATTGCTGGATCAACTTTGTCATACACAAAGAAATAATGTTCATAGCGTCAAATGTTAAGCAGGTAGAAGATGTTACCTTAATGGAAGGGGAAGTAAAATCTAGAAATATACCTAAATAAATATAAATTTATTAATAAGAGAAGTTAATAAATTTTTGGTAATATATTGGGATGAGTGGATTAACATCCTGAAAAATTGAAAATTGAATTTCTAATTCTAATCTTATAGTAAAATAAATATTGCAGACCGAACATGTATACCTTAATCCCAAACAAATTCTGATGCCTGCTTGCAGGTTTCATGGGGTATCTGCAACTCCCTTGCACTCCAGGGACAGCTGGAATGGAGTCAGGCACCTGCTGGAAAATTTAATGGGGTATATCTGCACGGAACCTACTGTATAGCACAAGAAAATCTACTCAATAGTTTGTAATAACCTCTATGGGAAAAATAATGGATATATTTATATGTATGACTGTTTCACTTTCCTGTACACCTGAAAATAATACAACATTGTAAATCAGCTATACTCCAATAAAATAAAATTAAAAAGAAAACAAAATAAAGCACGAAACTTAAGAATAAACCATATGGGGACTACTTTACAGCTTCCAAAAGGTGAAATTTTTCTGCTTGGAACGTAACAATGAAGAACAGTAAATGAGAGATTAACAGATTAAGCTATATAAAAACAAAATTCAATTCTGCATGGCAAAAAATTTAAAAATCAAACAAATGGCAAAAAACATTCATGCGCAAATCACAGCACAGAAAAAGACTAAGTTACCTTACATATAAAGAGGTAGGTAGATTGTAGAGACAAACAGCTCAATACAAAAGCAGTCAAAGAATATGGAAAAGCAGTTTACAGGAAACTTAATACTATTGCTCACTTTTGCTCATAATAAGAGAAAAGCAAAATAAAACCACATAGTATTTTAGAGAGTGGGCTAGATCAAGAAAAATGTGAAGCAGATATAGTAACATGTTAAGGTTAGGATATATGTAGTGGTTATATGGGTATTATACTATAAAATTATTTTAGCTACTCTTCACATTTGACAATTTTTATAATAAAATATTGGAATAAAATACATGGTATCATTGTTTCAGCTATTGATTGACAAAACAATAAAGAAAAACTGGCGACATAGTGCTAGAAAGAGCAGGAGGCAATAGGCACATTCATACAATTTTATGGAGAATAACTTGAGAGTATCAACATTCAAAGTTTACCAGAGGAGGAGGGTGGAAAGAGTAGGAATTGAATGAACTTCTCCTTATAAGAAAAATAGTACTAAGGATGTAATGTACATCGTGACAAAAGTAATTAGCATTGCTGTATGTTACACATAAAAATTTGTTGAGAGTAAATTCTGGGAGTTACCACAGGGTAATTTTTTTTCTTTTCTTTTGTATCTATATGGAGATAATGGATGTTCACTAAACTTATTATGGTAGTCATTTCATGACATGTAAGTCAAATCATTATGGTGTAGACATTAAACTTATACAGTGCTTTTGTCTATGATAGCTCAAGGGAAAAAAGTATTTATTTAAAGTATTTCACACTTAGTGTGCATTATATAATTTACTAGTTGAGAAATGACGTGTGTAATGATCTCCAATGGGTTAAAAAGAAAACAAAATAAAGCACGAAACTTAAGAATAAACCATATGGGGACTACTTTACAGCTTCCATAACAAAAGCTGCTAGACATTTAGTTTGCAGTGCTGGATGAATGCTTTAAAAATCTATGGTAAAACCATCCATGGACTATTACATAGCCATTGAGTAGTATTCTGCTTATGTAATTATATGAACTAAAGTTCAAATTGCACACTCTTTAGGGCATGCTATAATTTGCTTAAAGAATAAGAATGAAAAGGAATACACATGTTTAAAAACTATATACAGAGTTCCCATAGTGGCTCAGAAGAAACAAGTCTGACTAGCATCCATGAGGACACAGGTATGATCCCTGGTCTTATTCAGTGGGTTAAGAATCTAGGGTTGCTGTGGTGTAGGCTAGTGGCTATAGCTCCAATTTGACCCCTATCATGGGAACCTCCATATGCCACAGGTGCGGCCCTATATATACATATGTGTGTGTGTGTGTGTGTGTGTGTGTGTGTATGATAAAAGAACAACTATGCACAGAAAGTTGTAGAAGATGAAATATTTCTACAAAGCTTTAGAAGAATTAAAAAAAAAAAAAGACCAAAGTGGTCCTTGGAAGAAAACTTGGATGGGAGGGCTATTGTGTGCCATTATGTTAGATAAGCTCAGTGCGTAAATGTTAAAATTACAAAAAGCAAATTTAGAAATGAAGAGTTCAAGAGTTCATTTCTACAAGTTTTAGAGAATTCTTAAATATACAAAACGTAAATTCCTCCAGATTATATAGCATTAGTCTAATCTATTAATTGCTAACCTAAATGTCAAATAAAAACAAAATTTATTTTTTTCTAAGTTTCAAATCAACTGTGATTTAAGTCAAATAAGTAAATCGTCATAAATCTTCACATGTAATTTACTGTGAATTCTTTTGCAGGCTTGAAAATACCTCTTGCACATTATTTGCCCATTATTTATGTCCCCCAAAAAGCATATGTTGAAATCCATCACCCAAAATATGTTTCTGTTTCCACATAACCTAGAACTACACAAGTATTAGATATCTGCTCGTGTAGTTCTAAGTTTTGTGGAAATGGGAACACATATTTTGGGAGAAGGATTTCAACATACCCTTTTTTGGGGGATATAAATATTTAGTCCATTGCAATTTGCACACTGTTTCTAATGAAAAAAAATGGACCATTTAGAAATTTCCCTCTGACAATATAAATCTTTTAGTTGAGGGTATAAGAAAAATTAATATAGAATTATTTGTTCAAGACTGATAGAATTAGCAAATGTAGAGTGACCTCCTTGACAGACAGAATTAATGTAACTTTTCCAAATTTCTGTTCATTAACAGAAACTCACGAAGATGGTGCGTCAGCCTTTATTTTTTTTTTTAATTCATTTCCTGTAGAGATCTTTGATTTGACCTCATAAAAATATTTCTTTCCAATTTGGAGCTTTCTCTTTTTTCCTGAACACAAACTGATCTCCTCCCTTTTGAATTTAGTATTTAGAAGGATTTCTGAACTACCTTGCTCTAGGAAGGATAAATTGGTAAATAATAATACATCTTGCTAAGAAATGAAAATGTTATTATTATTATTATTATTTTTTGGTGGTGCCTGCAGCACATGAGAGTTCCTGGGCCAGGGATTGAACCCACTTTACAGCAGTGACCTGAGCCACAGCAGTGACAATTCTAGACCCTTAACCCTCTTGTCCACCAGGGAACTCCATTTTGCTACATTTAAAAAAACAATGGTATTAAACTCATGAAAAATACTTTGGATTAGTGTTGCTGACTAATGGAGGCATTTTTACTTTTTCATTTGTCAGCATTTAGAATTTGATTTTGAAGAATTCCAGATTTTGTCATTGAGTCATCAGGTGACACTAATTAAAGATAATGAATTTTCAGATGGAAAATTTCTAGCAGAGCCTTGCACCAACTTGAGGACCATCAAATATTTTTCTAAACTTTATGGCAGCTGAACTTCATCGTTTATCCGATCCTTCTCTGTATTTGCTCTTCCTTCTAGTGGGGGGAGTCATACCAATCATTGATTCCTTCAACAGCCCATTCCCTTCTATTGATCATCGCTCACCCTGTGTCTTTATCCCCAGTGAAATCCTTAAGTTGTATGTTCCTCAATGTGACACCTATATACATTTCGATAAACAGCAGGGAAATGCACACTTATTTGAGAAAATACATGATTGTATACATTTTTGCCACTTTTAGAATTAAAGATTATGACAGGAAGAAGGTGAAAGATGGAATAGAAAACTTAAGGTTATATTAAACCTAGAGTTTGCTTGATTGAACAAATTGGTCAGTGAAGGAGTTACCTATCCTGCCTCTAACCCAGCACATTTCCCCATTAATGTGAATGTAGAAAAAAGCAGTATTCCTAATTAAAGAGAGAAAGATTCCCAAGAGGCTGAGGAATTTTCTGCTCTTTTTTGATATAAAATATAGTTATGAAGAACAAGTATAACCATATTCCTTTATTGCTAACTTCCATGGACTTTATGTTAAAATGTATAAACTCCAGGTCAGGGTACATAGTTGTCAGCCCTAGCTATGCAATATACTGTGGCAACTAGTTCTCCACAGGTGGTCTCTGTGCATGTTTCTTCCCCCAGATTTATATATATTTTTTGGCTGCTCCCAGGGCATGGGGAAGTCGCTGAGCAAGGGATGGAACCTGTGCCACAGCAGTGCGAGCTGCTGCAGTGCCAATACCAGGTCCTTAACCTGCTGAGCTATAGAGAAACTCCTCCTAATTCATATTCTTGTATAATCCCCTTGCACACTGAATCTGAACTGGGTCTGTAACTCACTTCAGTCAATATAACACAGTAGAAATGAAGCCATTCCAGTTCCAGGCCTAAGCCTTAAGAAATTCTGACAGCTCCCGATTTCGTGCTTTGGGTAGCCCTGAGGTGCCATGTAAAAGTTCTGGCTACCCTGGTCAAGAGGTTTTTAAAATGTTAAGCTACCGAGTCTCAGTTTGATTTGTTTGATAGCAGTAGATTATTGAAATACATGCTAACTGTGAAAGTTTGGGAGTCCCTTGACCTTAAATATCTCATCTTAAAATTGGAATTCTAATAGAAACACTTAGTTCATTGGGTTGGCACAAGTATTAAATGAGTAAGACATGGAGAGCTCTTGAAGCCACATCTAGCATATAATAAACCTCAATAAAATATTAATTATTACCCTACTGGCTTTTCATAGTTCTCCAAATTTTCCAGGCCATCTGATAGCACTTGCTTTTATCCATAGTGGACACTAAACTTGGCTTGATGTTATCCACATTCTCTTATTCTGCATGGTGATTACACGACAAAGACTATATCTGAAAGCCTTAATTTAGGTTCTGGTTTTGTTATTTACTACTGCAGAAGTTTCTTTGATCATTGTCTACCTGATGACCATAGTAACACCTGTCTCTGATCACTGGTAGGTAGTTGGAAATGTTAATATAGGTGAGGAATTTATATAAATTAGTAACTTAAGAACAATAGCAATTATTAGAAGTGTTATTCTTTGAACAAATGGTATATCCTCTGTGAAGTCCTCCCAGGTTCTTACATGCAGGATCGTTTCTTCCTACTACTGTGATCCCCAAGCAATCTGTGAAATGTTTGCTGATATATATAAGAATATCGTATTTTCATTTGTTGGTGTGTGCCTGTTCAAATTGTGAATTTCTCAAGGACAAAGGCATGTCTTAGTCATTCTGGATAATGCGCTTATGTTATAGAATATATCCAGTAACTGATGTCTGCTTTATTTATTTATTTATTTTTGGCTTGTGTTGTGATATTCTTCTGCTCCTGGGGAATCAACCACTGTTTAAATCTCCATGGAAGGTAGAACCTCACTTCTCATTTCAAAAATTATAAAAGCCCACCCCTCAGTCTTCTTGACTCTTGGCAGTGAGGGCATGGCTATGGTTTCACCGGTTGGATACTGAGATCCATGATTTTGACCCTGGAGTAAGTGACCCAAGGAGAAATAGAAAATTCATTTCAGTGCAGACAGGGTCTGGAGTCTTCAGTGTGATGGTGTCTAGCAGCTGCGACAACAATGTCCCAATCTGATCCTCCTTGTGAATAGTAAGGATACCACCACAGATTCCTGACACTTCCACAGCCTGATTCTCTAGGCTTCCCTTAGTGCCTAAATCTTTGTTATTGTCTTCTAAATTCTTTTTCTTAATCTTAAAGAATTGGCTTCTGCTGTTTGCAGCCAGGAACCCTGACTAGTACAATACTCTTGAGAGTAGAATCCTTGGAAGACCGGCAATAATGAGAATCTCTCAAGGAGACAGTTACTGACACTTTGGCTAATGTGAAAAATTGAGAGAGGAAAATAGTAGAAAAAATAGTCACAGTAGGTAAAAGAGCTAATAGAAAAGAGAAGAGACAAGCATGGCTCTTTATATGGTTGTCATATTTTTGGAATGTGAATAATGGAAGAAATAACAGAAAGGGTACAAGAAAGTCCATCATAGGAAAGAAGGAAAAGACTCAGGTGTAAGAACTTAGCTCATTTTCAAACATTTCAAGGAGGCCAGGATCATGTGTCATTGGCAGAACTACAGAATCACATTGGCAAAATTCTCAGGTGGATGTTTTATTAGCATTTACATTGGTTAGCTTTACTGAAAGATTAAATTGTCCACATCTGGTGTCTATTTCCCAAGAGTCCTTTGTGTCAACTGCACAATGGAAAGGTGGGACAACAAACTGCTTGAGCAATGTACACTCTGTCATTCAGTGGGTTTGTTGCTTCTTTATTATTGGTCTGGATTATACATGAGCGAATTGGAGATAATCAGTTGCTGGGGAGCTTTGGGTTTGGGAGAGTCAAAACCACAGCTCAGTGGAACTGTGAAATTTTTACATTTATTTTAAGAGGAACATGTGATAAGGTTTGATAAAAGAAATGAAAATGGGTTATTCTTGTAACAACTCACAAATATTTTCAAAGTGATGTGTTCGTATCCACTGAGAAGGATGTTTTATATATATATATATATATATATATATATATATATATATATATATATATATATAGAGAGAGAGAGAGAGAGAGAGAGAGAGAGAGAGAGAGAACTGTGCTCATAAATATTCTTTCCAATGACTCAGCAGCCCTGGAGGGTGGGGCTGGGAGGGGAATGAGGGAAGATATTACAGGGCCTCAGGTATCTGCTTCTCTCAACCTCAATGAAGACATTCTTCACTCTGCCTGGGTCACTGACATAGTATCTTTTTTATTCTACCTCCTGGAGCCCATGTCACACTTAATAACAAAGAAAACAGCATACAATACTATGGCCATTTGTTTAGGTTTTATATCCCCAATTACCTTTAAGAAGAGGGACTTGATTAAAATGCCTTTGTCACCCAACAGCAGAGGTAATGAAAAAAATGGCAGAGTGGCAGTGTTATTTTATTAATCAATAAGTTTTTGCCAAGAGTCAGAAAAAATGTTTTTAAACTCAATTTAAATATTCACTTGTCAGAGTCTAAAAGCGCTCTCAAAGTAATAAGCATTTTGGAGAGTAAGAATGCATCTAAAGAAAATTATCCCTTTTCTTACAACATCTCAACATTTCTGTAGAGTGGTTTAATTTTATTTATAAATGCCAGTTAACAGGAAGAACCATCTACCCACATGGTCTGTCTTTAATTTAATAAATTTAGCATTTGGCCAAATTTCTTTCTCCTTGCCTTTAAAGTAGTTGTTGTCTATTATTGGTTGTGAAGAACTGCTTAATATCAATATTTCACAGTATAAAAAAGGTAAAACATGATATAAGACAACCTTGAGCCAAGGCCTTTCAACCCTAATATTCTGAAGCCAAATATTAATTTGAGCACAGGAGGCACTTATTAAAAATGTGCTAGTTTGATTTATAGCAAATATTATTCAGACAATGAGTATATACATAGTTTCTTAAAACAAAAAAAAATATACAAATAAAAAAGAAAAATAAATGAATCACCAAATTCTTTTTTAAATGATTCCATTTCCCCCCAAAATTGTAATTCAATAATATTAATAAACAATTTTCTGCTTTATTCGATTTTAGTGAATGAGCATGTTCTCCTGGCAACAGAGTGTCTCCAACCTATTCTTAATTTGATCCTTGTCTGTTCTATCCTGATGTGAAAGGCAGATGGAGACTGTGCAGGCCCCTGGGCTCTTTACTGCTTCTTGCTATAAAAATGATTATCACAGTTTAAAAAAGCACTAGGGCATCACCACTCCTTCATTTTTTGGAGGTCAAGCTAAGTCCCTTTTAGCCTGGTTCAGATGAAGTAGAGTGCCTTCTTTCCCCATTATTTCTTCATGTTAAATGATCCAGACACCATCTAACTTCAGGGACTGATTATTTCTCAGCAATATAAATGAGAATCATGTTACCTTAGCTGAGAAGCAATTGGATATTCGTGGTGAGTGATTTTCTAAAGTGTCACTCCACTGTCCATCCCTAAACCTTTTGTGACCGGGCTGAAATGAATGGAGACTTTGTCGATTTTCTTACCAAAGGAGGAAGGCTGATGCAGCGAGCAGTTCACGTTACGATGCTATGGATTCTTTTCTAAACATGTAGTGAGGGAGATCCTCTGATCCCCTGAGAGACAGCAGAGAGTATGAAGGAAGAAAGCATCACGACTGTTTTGACAAGGAGTTTCTAATTCAAGCGGAAAGAGAAAAAGTAGGACTGCCCTGATCCCCCTCTTTCCCCAAGCTCCTCCTCCAACCAAAGTGTCGGTTTAGCCCTTCTTTCAGTGCCATGAAGTACATTTGTTCTGCCTATATCATATGTGTCATAGGTTGAACTGTGTACCCCCCAAAGAGGTGCTGAAAATCAAACCCGTAGTATCTCAGAATGTGATTTGGGGGAGGGAAAAGGTCTTTACAGAGGCAGTCAGTTAAAATGAGCTCATTAAGGTGGGCCCTAATCCAATAGGGCTGGTGTCCTTATGAAAATGGGCAATATGGACACAGAGAGAGACACACACAGAGGGAAGAAAACATGCTGTTGGAGGTGGGGATTAGTGTACGGCAGCTGCAAGCCAAGAACGCCAAGGATTGATGGCCACCACCAGAACCTAGAAAGAGGCAAGGAAGGGTTCTACCCAGAGTCTCAAAGGGAGCATAGACTTGCCAATCCCCTTGATTGCAGATTTCTAGCCTCCAGAATTGTGAGGGGAAAACTTTCTGTTGTTTTGCAGTATCCAATTTATGACCCTTTGTGATGCCACCCTTAACCAACTAAAATGGAATGCTATCTTCTAATTTCGTGCTCTCTCTATGCAATGATAGTAGATAAGAGAAATGAGGTTATTGAGTACGTAGTTGTGGGTCCACAAGGTTGTCAAGGCTGAAGTAGCATTTTGGTAAATGTCTGCCCACATCATTTTTTTTTCCCTCGGCACATGGCTTTTTGGTTCTTTATTACTAGCTTTGTGGAGCAAAGATTTTTTTTTTTCCTTTTGTTATAGTTTATCAAGACTTTGTGGAAACACTGGTGTATTATCCTGTAATTGTAATTGGTTTTTGGTGTCAGGATACTATTCTTGACTTCAAGTGGCTGGTTGATTATATAAAGTTGATTTTGTGTTGCTGTGGACATTAAGCTTCTCATATATAATATTGCTGTGCTGTTCTGTGCAAGTAATTAAAATTTTTCTCTTCTATGACTTTATAAGAAAATGAAAAATGTTGTCAAATAAGCTGTAAATGTTTGTTTCATAAATAGAGAAGAATGAACATGGAATATTAAATATCATATCCAAAAATATTAGAAGCGTTGAATAAACCTATGGTGGACAGACTCCTAAAGATTGTGGGTGGGGGTGGTGATCCTTTAGTTGTTTTTGTAAAAACAAGGAGTAATTGTTTGAAAGTAAATTCATGCTGCCATTTTTTAATTAAAAATAAAGATTAATCTATTGATACTTTACCAGTTTCTCATAATTGGCCTTGTTTCCTTATCACTTTCAGAAATCAAATTAAAGTTTGTGTTTATTTTTCTTCCCAGGCATAATACAGTCTTCCTAGATATCTAGATTTTATTGTTCAAAACTTTCATAGTAAAAAACAGAAATCTATATGCACAGGGTGCAGATACAGCCACACAGCAGTTACCAGACTGGGTTTGGAGATAAAGAGAATAGCTAGATTCAGCAAGTTCTTCTTTTGGTAATGGTAAATTCATATTTGCTTTAAATAATTTTTAATAAGGATTTTAATAAGAAGTAAAACCTATAATGATCATGTAGTAATCATCATCATGATGTAATAAATGGAAGCTCGTTTTCATTTCTTTTTAATTTCCTTTCTTCCCCTAAGAGGCATTTGCAATTCTTCAAAAGAAAAAAGCATGTTTTAAAAGCTTTGGTGTGAAGCTCATCCAGGGGGTACTGCAAATTCCTAAAGAGATCAATTCGACAACAGAAAAACGTTTTTACTAGACTTTTGGTTGCATCTGATACAGCTTCTTAATTTATCTTCTACACATGCTGCTTAGATGCTTTTCATGAATAAGATCAAGTAAGGATACGATAAAGCTGCATTTTTAATGATACCTAACAGTGTGGCCCCCTAAAAGCTTTCTCACCACATAATCCCTGTTTTCATTTCCCACAAAAGCTCTCACTACACCACGCTACATCATTCTTTGGATAGTTCCAAATCAAACACACTCAGTTTACAAGTCAAATGATTTCCCCACATGCCAGAGGCATAAACACTGACCTTAAATTTAAAAAAAATATCGTTGTTATTATTCCTTCTTTGAAAATCAATGAGTTTCACATTAAGAATTAGTTTTTTTCTTTCCATCAGTACCAAAGAATCTTGTCAGAGCTCCTCTGACATGGTTTTGATGTACAAAGCCAAAGGGGATCAGTTCAAACCCCTGCAGCTATTTGGCTCTGCTTAGATACCTGGGGAAAAACAGGGCTCAGTTGGTGCAACAATCAGAGGGCTCTCACAGGGAGCACCTGGGAAAACAGTCTGAAGCTGTTTTGTCATAGTTACTAGTCAAATAGTAGTTCCTTCTTATACTTCAATGCATGCAAAGATTTGTCAACAGTTCTATATTTTGCAGTAAAGAATTTGTCACATCTCTGGGCATAGTAGGGAGCAGTCATTTGCATACTTGCTATTTGGGCAAAACTCTAGAGACTTCAGGCAGCCATCCTGCAGGCTATAAAATCACAGGAAGACAGAAGAGTCAAATGCCAGCCTGTCAACCTCCTTGAAGAAGATGGATGAAACTATCAATAAGCCAATAAAGCAAAGGCAGGCTGATGCAAAGCAGTGGTGCCTGTGACAAGGAGCCAGCTGGAGGAGTGACAAGGCAGAAGTCAATAAGGCAGCTTATTACAGCCAAAGCTGATAAGTGATATCACCGTCAATAAATAGAGACTGAGCCACCTGGGGGAATTCATGTCCCTTCAATCAGGCAAGTCAGAGTGAGTGGCAGATACAGCTCTGCGTCTTATCCAAGGAACAGTGTAAGCTCATTCCACTTTTTACGACAACTGTGGTTCAGAGATAGGAGGATAAAGAACACACACTTGGACCAGTGATTTCCCAACTCTCTGCTATAGACAGGTTTGGGAGGGAGGTGTGTGGACCACAGCTTTAACTTCATGTCATGCTGCTCTCTCTAGAGTATCACCACAGCAATGCTATTTTACTTTTCAAAAAAGTTTTACCCCAGAGACCAGACTGGGTTAAAATGCAGCATCCCTGCAGTCCTATTATAACTTACATGTACTTGTCAAAAAGTATTAGCCTATCAATGAATACTCTATAATGCCCAATCAAGATGTGCAAAGTTCTTTCATACATGATTATGTATGCATGTTTTTCAGTACACTATAAAGTAAAATCAGCAACAATTGGAAAAAGTTTCATGTAGGCTGTGGAAAGTCAAGATTACTATCATCTGGACATGTTATTTGTATGAGTTCACAAATGGTTCTAATCTACAGGTCAATAGGACACCATTTCATATATTTTCAACTACCTCATTTCTTCAAAAATGTATATACATTTTTGTACATATGGCTTTTCGGTTGTATTAAATGGCTAAATAGACTGACGAGGTAATCTAGGGAGAAAACACATGTTAACATAATATTTTCTCCCATAATTATTAAAAAACATATTAACAAAAGAGTTAGCCAACTCAAGTTCATCGATATATTGATAAGAAATTCATTCCGGAGTTCCTGTTGTGGCTCAGTGGTTAATGAATCTGACTAGGAACCATGAGGTTGCAGGTTTGATCCCTGGCCTCGCTCAGTGGGTTAAGGATCCAGCATTGCCATCAGCTGTGTTGTAGGTCACAGACACAGCTCAGATCTGGCATTGCTGTGCTGTTGTGTAGGCTGGTGGCTACAGCTCCGATTAGACCCCTAGCCTGGGAACCTCCATATGCGCAGGTGCAGCCCTTAAAAAAAAGACAAAAGACAAAAAAAAAAAAAAAAAAAAGAAATTCATTCTAAAATTAGAGGACTTGGATAAATTTGTTTCTTTAGGGAAGTTCGAGTTCTGAAACTCCACTGACTCTTATTCAGCTTATTCCACCCACCCTTCACCAGAGAAATGTAAATATCTCAGGAGATTCAATGCCTTTTAGGCCATTCCAGATAATTAGTCTCTATAATCATGAATTAATAAGAAAGTGGGGAGTTCCCGTCGTGGCGCAGTGGTTAACGAATCCGACTAGGAACCATGAGGTTGCGGGTTCGGTCCCTGCCCTTGCTCAGTGGGTTAAGGATCTGGCGTTGCCGTGAGCTGTGGTGTAGGTTGCAGACGCGGCTCAGATCCTGAGTTGCTGTGGTTCTGGCGTAGGCCGGTGGCTACAGCTCCGATTAGACCCCTAGCCTGGGAACCTCCATATGCCGCGGGAGCGGCCCAAGAAATAGCAAAAAGACCAAAAAAAAAGAAAGTGGGATTTGGTTAGGCATACAGTGGTCAAATATAATATAGGACTCACAGTTAATTTGAATTTGAAATAAACAACAAATAACTTCTTAATTTATGTCCCATGTAACATGTAGGACATACTGATACTAAAAGGTTATTCATTGTTTAACTGAAATTTAAATATAAATTGCCCTGCATTTTTATTTGCTAAATCTGTTCCTAAAGTTAGCTGGTATTTCCATTCCAAGCTGGGGCAGAAACTGTATTGTTCTGATGTGGGCTTCCTGTACTTGTCTTTCACAGACCACTTTGGAATTCTCTAACTCCCAGCTCTCCTGACCCGCTGCAGATAGGCACTTTATGCAGCTCCAATTGCTTCCGTCAATCTTGCCTCCGTCCAGATTTAATTTAAGCCTGAGGCTACACCGCAGTGTTTGTTCAATTGTGCCTCTTCCCTTATATAACTGATTCTATGGCACATCGCTCAGTGGAATTCCAGGTAAAACTACATATGAATATAACCCAAGAGTAGGTCAGCTATCCTCAGAACTAGTTATTTCCTTATTTTCTTCTTTCTCTGAATCTACTGCAATGCAAATCCAATATTAAACCCCCAAGCATTGCATAAGACCAGCCTAGTCTTTTATTAAAAGAAAACCATCCAATAGTCTGTCCCATTATAATAATGGGATGAGGTCATCCAAAGTGTAACTTTTAATGGGATGTTTCAGCACTCAGCAGCTAAAATCCCCATTGCACTGTCTGCCAATACCTAATGTTATTTTCCACCTGTGGCTCAATTCACTTTACCTGCTTCTCTTTTGCCTTGTTACCCTGATCCGCCAAAGCCTAACCAAGCAACCAAAGCTGATGGAAATCTAAATTGCACTAGAAAAAAAGGCAATACTGAAGCTTATATCATGAATACTAAAGTTGTTTTACTTCTTTAAGTTCTGAAGAGTTCTTGCTTTTTGTTTGACTCTATTTTCAAGTAAAATTAGGAGATATTGTGTCATGTGCTTCTTGCTCAGGCCATTTGGGAGGTGGGTGAAAGCCTGCTTTAGTGCAATTGGTCAATATTGAAGAGAAAGTTCAATGATTTTCATAAAGAGTTTCTAATTTAAGTTTGAAAACTGTGGACATGATTCATTTGCTTGGATATTTCCTTCCATTAAATACTCATAAAATTTGTTGCTGGCATATGTCACTCATGGATTGAGATAACAAAAACAACAACAAAAATTGAGCTTTTCTTTTTTCTAACACTGCAATGTCCAGAGGGCAGTGCCAGGCACAAGGACTATGAAACAGTGTTTAGGGATAAAATTATGAGGAAAAAAAAAATCCCTGACATTGTAGGTATGAGATAAGTTAACCCTGGGAGCCAAAGACTGTGGAATGAATCCTGGAGACCTGGAAAAGGGGTTCCCTAATACTATGTTTCAGGCACCCTAAGCCGTGGACTTATGCTTGACCTATGTATTAATAAATAAATAAATAAATAA
Source organism: Sus scrofa (assembly GCF_054392235.1). Classification (NCBI taxonomy): domain Eukaryota; kingdom Metazoa; phylum Chordata; class Mammalia; order Artiodactyla; family Suidae; genus Sus; species Sus scrofa. Next base: position 116,420,686 of record NC_139389.1, on the reverse strand, counting down.
ATATCCAAAAGAGGCAGAACAAAGGCTTTGGAAATTGAAGTAACATTGTAATGAACACCCACAAAAACAAGACAGAAATTTTGATGTAAACCCTACTTGGTTGATAGGCTACTAAGATAAAAATAAATCAACACTCCACAAAGAATTATGAAAAGACCTAGAGATTCAAACAGAAAAAATAAATGTATATATGACATAATTTATAATCATTAAATATACAAAGAGAAAGAAAAAAATGTGACAAATTCTCAAGGAAAACGATAATTAGCAGATGCTAAGTTGACACTGAGATGACCCAGATTTTGAAATTATTAGTAAAAGGCTTAATCACAGCTATAATAACAATGCTCCATGAGATAAAGATAAAAGTTATTGAAATAAATGAAAAAGGATAGGATTTTTTGGCAGATAAATAGACGCTATTAAAAAATAACCAGTTGGAGATATTAGAAATAAGAATTACAATATTTGAAGTAAAAATATAATAATAACACGCCCACAAGAATGGTCTCAGTAGTAGAATACAGAAGCCTGAGGAAAGAGAAAAGATAATTTTTAAAAAAGAACAGAGCCTAAAACATGTCTGGAGCAATATCAGGTGGTCTACTATTCATGTCAAAAACTGCCAGAAAAACAAAAATATTGCTTCAGAAAAAAAAAAAAATGTTACGAAATAATGACCTTAAACAAATATATTAAAACGCATAAAGGCATATACTGAAGGAGCTAATGATGCTGAAACATTAAAAATAAAGAAAAATTTTTAATAGATCCAAAAAAGCTAATATTTTATATATGAGAAGAAAAATTTAAATTTCTTCAGATATTTTGTCAGAAAACATGAAGGCCAGAAGACACTGTAAGGACTCTTAAAATGCTTAAAAATGCAAAACAACACAGTTAACTCCAAATTCTAAATGCAATGAAAATAACTGTCAGAAGTGAACACAAATAACAACAAAAAAGACATTCTCAGTTGAAGAAAAACTAACAGCAGTCAGCACCAGAAAACATACTTTAAGATACAAATTTTTTTTTTTTTTTTTCTCTTGTCTTTTGTCTTTGTCTTTGTTGTTGTTGTTATTGTTGCTATTTCTTGGGCCGCTCCCGCGGCATATGGAGGTTCCCAGGCTAGGGGTTGAATCGGAGCTGTAGCCGCCGGCCTACGCCAGAGGCACAGCAACGCGGGATCCGAGCCGCGTCTGCAACCTACACCACAGCTCACGGCAACGCCGGATCGTTAACCCATTGAGCAAGGGCAGGGATCGAACCCGCAACCTCATGGTTCCTAGTCGGATTCGTTAACCACTGCGCCACGACGGGAACTCCAAGATACAAATTTTAAGGATCTTAAGAGGAGAAAGTAATCTGCAATATTTAGCTAGATATTTACCATCTGTGTTACTATTTCTTTATTTCTGAAGTTTCATGTTTTCCTCTGATAAAATTTATCTTCAACTTGTGGAACCACTTTAAGCATTTCTTTTAAATATAAACAATTTTAAGAAAAGGGATAAAATACATCATATAAACACATTTTTTAAAAAAGTTGGTATGACTATATTCATATCAAAGTAGATATTATCCAAGATAAAAAAGGAAGAAGAAAAAACATTACCCAGGTTAAAAGAGGGGTATTACATAATGATAAAACATCAATTCACCAAGAAAACATAGCATAATGAAATGTGTATGAACCTAATGATAAAGCTTCAAAGTAATTGAGACAAAAACTTATAGGATCTGAAGGAGAAAAAGACAAACTCACAATTATGTATGGATCCTTGAATACTCCTTTTTCAATAACTGGTAGAACAGAAAAACATAAAATTTGCAAAATATAAATTTAAGCCACACTATTCTTCAACTTGACCTGACATATTTATTGAACATTCCAACTAACAACTGCAGAATACACATTCATTTAAAGTGTGCAGGTATCATTACTAAAACAGATCATAATCTGGTCCATAACATAAGCCTTTACAAAGTTAATGGAATATAAATCATACAAAGTATATTCTTTAACTGTAACACAATTGCATAAGAAATTAATAACAAAAAGGTTATAGAAATATCTGTAACCACTTGGGAAGTAAATTAAATAAAACACAAATAACACAATAATATAAGGAGAAACTCTGAGAATAATTAGAAAATATTTTGAACTGAGTAAAAAGAAAATATATCAAAATTTGTATGATGTGGTTAAAAAGTGCTCAAATAAAATTCATAGCATCAAAGGTTTACATTAGAAAAGAATACATGTTTCAAGTCAATAATCTATGCTTCTGCCATAAGAAACCTGAAAAATGAAAACACATTAAATCCAAAGCAATAAAAAGAACTAATAAAGATAAAAATGGAAATAAATGAAAAGAGAAAACCTCTAGAGAAAAATCTCTGAAACAAATAGCTATCTTTTTGAAAGATCAATAAATTGATTAACCTCAAGCCAAAAACAATTTACTGATATAAGGACTGAAAGTAGAAACTCACTACAGAATTTATAACTATTTAAAATGTAATGAAAAACCTGAAAACAATTCTCTGCCCATAAATTATACAACATAAATAAAATAAACTAAGTCATTGAAAAAAACACACTATTAATTTTCACTCAAGAAGAAAGAATTCAAATTGCCTTTTACTTGTTAAATAAGCTGAATTCATAATTCAAAGAAAACCCAAGTTTGATAAAATTTTATTGGTCAATTTTATGAATCATTTTAAAAAGAAGTAAATACCAACTCTATACAATCACTTCCAGAAAAGAGAAGATCATGGGACTCTCCCTAACTTATTTTATTATCTTGTATAAAATCAAGTATTTTATTAAACAAAGTATTACCTTAATATCAAAATCAAATGATACATAATAATAGAAAAAACATAGACAAGTATGAATGAGGAAGAGAGAAGGAAATGTCCTCAATAAATTCAGCAATCTATTAAAAATATATATCTTGACCAACCTGAGTTTACAATGGTAATATAAAATTTATTCACCACTCAATATCAGTATAATTCTGCAATGTAAAGACTGAAGAATAAAATACATAGGTTCAACTCAATAGATACAGAAAAAACATTTGCAAATTCTGTATACATTCATGATAAAAACTCTTTTCCAACTAGAAATAAAAGGAAACATCCTTAAATTTGTAAAGATTATCTACAAGGAAGTTTAGATAACAATGGACATAATGCTGTTTTTCCCTTAAGACTGTTTTTCCCTTCAGATTGGTCATAAGGTAGTTACCTGAACATTTAGCACTCTTGCTCACATTTTGCTGGAAATTCTAGCCAGTAAGATAAATAAGTAAAGGCATGCAGATTTGAAGCAAAGAAATTAAACTCTCTCTACTTGCAGACAATGGAGTTATTTACATAAAACAATCTGAAAAAAATGTACAAAAATATTCTAGAACTTATAAGCAAATTTAACAAGGATACAAGGTGTAAGGTCAATGTATAAAGATCAATTGCATGCATAAACACATGTTATGACACCTTGTAGAAAGTAGATGCTGAGTATATATCTGCGGCTCTAAGTAAGCTAAAATAGACACTTAATTTGACTTGCATTAGCATCCAATGGCTAATATTTTTAAAATTATGAGATGATATAATTGTAAGGCATGATTTTTAAAATTATGAGATGATATAATTGTAAGGCATGATTTTGAAGGTGAATAGACTAGCTACAAAAACTATGTTTATCTCTAGGGAAAAGGATTGATGGTAACTTTTAATTTTATATCTTGTACTAATGAAAGAAATAAATGAAACATAATCTTTTGAGGATTATTTTTCTAATACCTTACTTCTTGGAGCATGTTTGAGAAAAATAACATACCAGATTTATGATGATATTAGCTCTGTTCAATAAATTTTACTAATTGTCAAGTCTGTTCTATGTAACATCTTGGGAAATTGTGTACTAAGAAATTGTGATTCAAGGAGTGTTCAAGTAAGACTAGGGCATAGATCTCATCCACAAGGGTCTCAGATACCTGTGGGTAGATGGACAGATGCAAACACTTATTTGTCAGTTTGTATTTAAAAAGTTCAAAAACTAGCTGTTGATTGATAGGTGTACAGAAAATGTGGTCTAAAGTTATTGTGGAAAATAATAGTATTTTTTGAAACTGTAGTTTGAGGCATGAATACTCCTGCTGGGAACCCAAGAGTGTGAAAATAGAACATTTCATAAAGAGAAAGAAGAAATTTTTTTCCAGATAATCTAAAGCTCTCACCTAAAAGTTCAAGTCAAGTACATTGGATTTGGATCCACTTAGTTTTGTAAGCTGATTCACTCATTCCTGATGCATAGCAAGTCATTTTAATAGCAAAAAATCCTATCTAAAAATAAATCTTTGTGCAAGGAAAGAAATAAGAACAAAAGAAAAACAGGGAAATTAAAAAAAAAAACATATTTCCCCTCTAATTCCCACCTTCCAAAATAGTCAAATAGATCAAAGCAAGAATATCTTCTTTAGAGAGCTTATGTCTTCGTAGAGAAGACAGAAAAGAGAAAATCAATGGGATCTTCTCCAGAAGATGGCGGAATAGAAGGACTGGAGCTCAACTTCTCTCCTAAAAACAACAAAATTCACAACTAAAGATGAGCAATCTCCACCCAAGTGGACCAGAAACCCATACCCTACTCCAGAAGAAAAAGAGGAGGCCACATCAAGAGGTAGGAGGGGTGATTTTGTGATATAAACAACCCCATACCTCCCAGGTGGGAAGCTCCACAGACTGAAAACTAATTGGTTCACAGAGACTCACCTACAGGAGTGAGCGTTCTGAGCCACACATCAAACCCTCACATGCTGGGATCTGGCACTGGGAGAAAGAGCCCCAGAGCATCTGGCATTGAAGGCCAGCAGGGCTTGTGTGCAGGAGCTCCTCGGGACTGGGGGAAACGGAGACCCCATTCTTAAAAGGCGCACACAGACTTTCACGTGCACTGGGTCCCAGGGCAGAGCGAGGTCTCCACAGGAATCTAGGTAAAACCTGACTGCAGTTCTTGGAGGACATCCTGGGAAAACAGGGGTGAATGTGGCTTGTTGTGAGGGAAGGACATTGAAGGCAAAGCTCTCGGGAATATTCAGCAGTTGCCTTTCTCTGGAGGGGGCCATTTTGGGAAAATCTGGCCCCAACCGTCAGTCAGTGCTGAGAAGCCCCAGGGCAAACAACAATCCAGGTGGGATCACAGCCTCACCCCTCAGTAAACAGGCTACCTAAAGAGCCTCAGGCACACAGCTGCCCCTAATCCCATCCAGACACTAAGCCCCACCCACCAGAGGGATTAGAATCGGCTCCTCCTACCAGTGGGCAGGCACCAGCCCCTCCCATTAGGAAGCCTACAGCAAGCCCCCATATCAACTTCAGCCACAAGGGGGGCAGACACCAGAAGTAAGAGAGGCTACAGCTCTATTATCTATAAAAAGGTCACCACACCAAAAACCTATAAAAATGAAAAGACAGAGAACTATAACTCAGATGAGGGAGAAAGGAAAAACCCCAGAAAATCAGCTAAGCGATGAGATTCTCAGCCTCCAGGAAAAAGACTTTAGACTGTCGATGCTGAAGATGATGCAAGACATTGGAAATAAACTGTCGGCAAAGATGGATAACTTACAGGAAACACTGAGCAAAGAGATACAAGATATAAAACTTAAACAAGAAGAGATGCAAAATACAATAACTGAAATAAAAAATTCACTAGAAGCAGCTAACAGCAGAATACAAGAGGCAGAAGAACGAATAAGCAAGGTGGAGGACAGATTAGAAGAAATTACGGATGCAGAACAGAAAAGAGAAAAAAGATTGAAAAGAAATGAAGAGAGTCTCAGAGAACTCTGGGACAATGTTAAATGGACCAACATCCGTATTATAGGGGTGCCAGAAGGAGAAGAGAGAGAGAAGGGGACAGAAAAAATATTCCAAGAGATAATAGCCGAAAATTTCCCTAACATGGGAAAGGAACCACTCACTCAAATCCAGGAAGCACAACGAGTACCATATAAAATAAACCCAAGGAGGAATACATCGAGACACATAATAAACTGACAAAAATTAGAGACAAAGAGAAAATCTTGAAAGCAGCTAGAGAAAAGAAACAAATAACATACAAGGGAACCCCAATAAGGTTAATGGCATATTTTTCAGCAGAAACTCTGCAGGCCCGAAGGGAGTGGCATGATATACTCAACATGATGAAAGAAAAAAACCTCCAACCAAGAATACTCTACCCAGCAAGGCTCTCATTCAGATTTGAAGGAGAAATAAAAACCTTCTCAGATAAGCAAAAGCTGAGAGAATTCAGCAACACTAAACCAGCCTTACAACAAATACTAAAGGAACTTCTCTAGGAAGGAAAGAAAAGATCAGCAACAGGAAACAAAAATTCCGCAAATGACAAGGCTCACCAGAAAAGGTATATATACAGTAAAGATACGAAATCATCCATGCACAATTATACCATCAAAATCAGAAATCATGAGAAGAGGTGGGTACAAATGCGGGACACTGGAGATGGACTTGCAATTAAGAGAAAAACAACTTAAAACAATCTCATATACATATAGACTCTTACATCAAAACTTCAGAATAACTGCAAACCAAAAATCTACAATTGATACACAAACAAGGAATCTCTGGAGAAGAAATATATCTCATAGTAAATAAGTGCATAATCCACCATGAAGGGGGTCACTTGACATCATACTTGGAATGCTGAAGTCTTACATCTAATTCTGATTTCCTCTCCATCAAAGAATTTATGATAATTATAATTAAACAATGCCACTGTACAATTAAATAATACAGTTCTACAATTGTATTATTAATAACCATTTCCCTCCATGGTACAATGTAAGGTCTATAATGTCTTGTTTATCACATCACCTAGAATGGTGTAATGCCTATATTGAAGAATCAATGAGATGTAACAAATTGTGAGGACATATTTATATAGTTACATTGTTTTTTAACCAATTTATGCATTTTATATTTTACTTTTGTATTATTTTTGTTATTCTTACCAGTTAAGTTATTCTTTTTATTATGCTATATAAAATATTTAATGGTATATAAGGCTTTCTTCTTTATACATTTTAGTTGCATAATATAATAATTTTAATATAATACTAATTTTTAAAGAAAAATTGAAATGTAATAGATAAAACTAAGTAAAGATGAAAGCCATAAAAATGGGATAGAGTATAGAATAAATTTCCTATTTGTCTCAGCATATTTTCCATTCCACTTCTCCAGAGGGAGTCACTTAATCTGTTTCTTAAGATCCATGATATAATAATCTGTGTGAATGCAATTGCATTTAAATGTATGTATTTTATTTTATAAAAAATAAAAATAAAATTTCACACACACACAAAAAAGAATATCTTCTTTAGGCCCAGCAAAGAAAACATATTGTGCATAAGTTCACACAGGAACTGTCATTTGAAGACTCCAATAGCAAAGATGCTTCTAATGTACAAATCCAAGGTTATCAACATACATTGTACCAGCTATGCTTTCCTTCTACATATTTTTATTTGTATTTAGTTAGATGGGTTTCTTTAGTTCTTTTTTTTTTTCCTCTGTGTTTCCTTCCATTATGATGACTTCATATACTTTTGCTGTTATTTAAGGGTGAGGAGGGTGAAGCTGTCTTTGACTGAAAAAAAGACTTTTTCTCTTTTTCTTTTACATCTGCTTATATATTAAAATGGGAAAATCCAGTAAAACACTACAAAATAAAAACCCTCATTTTAAATCCTAACAAGTCATAACTTGCCAGTGGCAAGCAGTGGCTTGCCACTGCTATTAAAATGGAAAAATCCAGTAAAACACTACAAAATAAAAACCCTCATTTTAAATCCTAACAAGTCATAACTTGCCAGTGGCAAGCAGTGGCTTGCCACTGCTAAGCCAAAAACAAAAACCCCACCAAAAGCAGAAACAGCAAAAACTTCTTGCAATAAGTTTCTGAAGCCTCAAAAAAGGGCTTTATTTTTTGAAGGGATGCGTCAATATAGTCAAATTCTCTAACAAGAATAAACTTGGACGCACCATTTGTGAAACATCCATGTGACTTGAAGTCCTCTCAGAGGAGCATAATAGATATTTATAAAGTTGTAATTTGATCAAATATTATTTGGTAGTGATGCTCAGGAAATACATCCATTCATTTTGTCCATACCTCATGGCTATGTACAATACTGAGTATTTAATACTTGCTTAAATATCTCAATGGATTTATTTCATGATGTCCCCCATGGTGGCTTAAAAATCACTATAAGTTCTTGGAATTTGTGGTTCTACCCCAAGATTTTGACTATCTGAGCATGCACACAAATATCCATGGGGGTCTAGTAGTGTGCATTTATGTTAATCAGTTTCTGAATTGATCTGCTAATGATTGGGAAGCCATTGTCAGGGAGCTGTGCTATATATCTGGGATAACTCTCCAGTAGCTGCACCTCAAGGCTGCTCCTTGTCAGACCCAAGGATATCTGCAGAGGCAAGGTACTCTTTTAAACTCTTTTTAAGGTTTAAAACCAGAGTTCTCTTGTGGCGCAGCACGTTAAGGATCTGGCACTGTCCCTGCAATGGCTTGGCCTACTACTGTGGCTTGGGTTTGATCCCTGGTCCCGCTGTGGGCTTGGCAAAAAAAAAAAAAAAAAAAACCAAAAACAACAACAACAACAAAAAAGTTCGGATATCTCAGAATAGCACTGAGTAGAATAAAAAACTAGCAAAACTTATCCATCTTTATGAATTTGTAGATTTTTAGATGGTGAAGGACATACCCCATCTGTGTATCAGGGATCTCTTAGAACCTCTCTCTGCTCTAGTTTCTTTGGGAGCCCCCCTCCCCCTTTTTATGGCAACACCCATGACACATGGAATCCCAGGCCAGGGATTGAATCTGGGACACAGCTGCAACCTACATACACCGCAGTTACGGCAACACAGGATATTTAACCTACTATGCTGGGCCAGGGATCAAATCTACACCTCCACCGGGACCCAAGCTGTTGCAGTCAGATTCTTAATCCACTGCACTACAGGGGGAACTCCCCAGAAACACTTTTTAAACCTGCTTTCTTAAACTGACAGTGTCTGCACATTGGTTTCAAAACTGTTTTATAATGCTTTAAGTTTAACTCATGGAGCTTTGCTAAGAGAGTACTCACAGGATGTACTCACATGCTGTGTAACATGAGTAGATTGTTCCAAATAGTGAGTTCTTCCCCCTACTCTCACCAATTCACTCTTCTAGCCACCTGTGAATTTGACATTCTGTGTAGGTGACTCAGAGCTACATCAAATTCATTGTGTCCAGACCTGAACTTTGCTCCATTCCAAATATATTCTCCTCCTGTGTCTTGCTTTCAGTAAATAGCACAATTATCCACTCAGAAATCCAGACCAGACATCAGGCATTGTCTTTGGCTCTTCCTTCTTCCCTATCCTTTAGATCTACTCATTAAGACCAGCAGATTCTAGGAGTTCCCTGGAATACTTTAAATTTTACTACAAACCTAAGAATCAGGCACTACTATTACCTCGTTGTTATTTTACAAGTGAGGTAACTGAGACATGCTTGCGGAGTTTAGAGAAATTTCTTATAACCAACCAGCTTATAATTGTAAAGCTGGGATTTGAACCCAAGTCTATCAAACACCAAATTATGTGTTCTGTTTTTCCTCCCAAGTGGACATTACATAGCTAAACTCATGGTTTAAAGATATGCTTGGGAATTCCCTAGTGCCCTAGCAGTTAAGTATCTGGTGTTGTCACTGCAGCAGCTGGGTCACTGCTGTGGCATGGGTTTGATCCCTGGTCTGGGAACTTCCACATGCCACAGGAGTGGCCAAGATAAAAAAAATACCGGTGGATTCCACTTCTCAAGAACAGACACGTTTTCTCTTCCACTAATTTTAAGCTCTAACTTTAGCACAAAAGGTCAAAGTTACATATGACAAAAATTATACATTTAGAGAAACAGAGAAACTGAGATTCAGTCAACACAAAGTTCACCTCTCTCATCTATCAGTTGGAGTGTAAATAAACATTTAGTTCTTGAAATGCCAGATGAAATTGCTCACAAGTGTCCTCATGTGTTCTGTTTCCTCTGCCTGCAATGATTCTGCTCCACTCTTGTGCTAGATACCTCCATTCTTCATACTGCCGAGCACTTCCAGAGTGTGCTCTGTTTTGATTACATCCACACTTTGGTGTCCTCTGGAGTCACCTGGGCTTGATCACAGATGGATGATAGTCTCTTCTTCTTCTTCTTGCTCTCCTTCCTTGCATAACACCAGCTGTATCCTGGACTGAGAGTCTCTGGCTCCATAAAAAGGCACTCTTCACAAAGTCCTCCCTCCCCTTGCCATTTCACACCTACAGGCAATCACAGCTCATTCATGTTACCTGTCCTGAAATATTACACTATGCCTGTGGTTTCCCTATACTATATCCACATTTCGTATGTATATTTTTTATTAAGTTACCCCTAAAGTACCCTATTTTGTGGATACTATCCATTTTCTTTTGGGCCCTAATACAGTGCCTCTACCTTCCCACTAGTCCACTGGCTAAGCCTGTTTATTCTTTGGTTCTTGGTGTAAGTGTCTCCTTCCCCTGGCAGTCTTCTTAACCCTAAGGAACACCTAAGTTAGGTGTTTCTGTTTTCTCTTGTACTCTAGTATTTTGCTTTGCCATTTCACTTATAGTTTTTCTATTCCTTTCTACTAAATTCTTACTCTTCCTAAACACAATTAGATTTATAAGACATATCACCCTACTTTTTAAAATTTTGGATATCCACACTTAATACTGGGCACGGTGCACAGAGAGGCGTCTTGGTATCTGGAGTCCCATCCACTCAGGTTCAAATCTCAGCACTGCCATGTCCTTGCTGGGTGAATGTGAAGTTTATCATTTAATATATAGTAGCCTCAGCTTTAGCATTATTAATATAGTAATTATTTACTCCATAATGAAATTGGCAGATATCACAATCCAATGTTTAAAAAATTCTTAATATACTGTCTGGCAATTAGTAAATACCTAATGAATTATTGTTATTATTATCATGATATGATGTTTTAGAAGTAATTGCACAATAAATATTATAAGAATAAGTTTAATTTTATGGTTATTGAAAATCTGATCTGAAAAAAGGCATGAAAGCAACAAGTGATTTTTTTTCCTATGATCTCCACTCCTTCATATAGTAGCTATATTTTTACAGTCACCTATGATATTTCTTTTGCAGAGACCAACATTGTGATTTATTAAAGATGTAATTATAAAAATATAAATTAATTTCTTTCACCATTTTTATTTCCCATAACTTCAGAAGGATATGAAATAGTTTCCACATTCATTCTGAGAAGTTGTATCTAAACAGATTTAAGCACAGTTTGTTTTCCATAAATTTCAGTATGTTGAGTAAATGTGTATGTGTCTAGAAGTACTATATTCTTTAAAAGGAGCACTTTCCTGCAGCGAAAAAAACAAACCCTTACAGATTAAGCAATTCAATTAGTTGGCCTCTGTCATCAGAAAACTTAAGTAAGTACATCTGGGCCTCCAAGGACCCTAATAGGAGAAACACCCTACAGAAATAATCTGGGAGTACAGTGACCAATTTACAGGCAAAGGCTCATGGGCAATAAGCATTAGATAGAGACTCTGCTGGGGAAATTTAGGGAGGCTCAATGTAATGGCTATGTTTTGAATTTTCCTAGTGTAGTGACTGCAGGGTAAAATCTCCTTGACAACTTTTATCTTCTCTCTTAATCCAGGTGACTAGTTTATCTCAGTCCATTCAGCTGATTTTTTAAGTCCATTTCAGAAGAATCAAATGACTTCCCCTCACCACTGGAGTAGCGAAGACATTAATGCACAGGTTTCTGGGGGGGAATGACAATCTTTGAAATCCTTAAAAAGAAAGAAAGAAAGAAAAAAAAAAAAAGACAAATAATGCCCATATGGCATTTCTACTAAAAGTTTTACCCATATCAAAGTGCTGTTCATGATTTGAGCATCATCTATTTATTTCAACAGCTATCTCAAGAGAAAAAAAATTTAAAATATGCTGTAGAATTATTTTGCTCTATCTTCAGTTTGCAAAGTAAAAACCCTATTCTGTCCTCAGTAGAAAATGAACTTCATTATCAATCACTATAACTATCAGCTGTAACCTAAATTCTACTCTAATGAATTAGTCTTGAAATATTAAATACCATCAACTCTCTTTGGAATTGTTTCCTGTGGGAATAAAGCCTGCAGATTTATCCACATCAAAGGCAGACAGACATTTGGAGTCTTTGCTATTTTGGAAGAAATTGTCAAATGACAATAATCTTGAACAATATTGCAGCTGTTTCTCATTCTGTAGGGTCAAAGTTTCAGACAAACTATGAAAAATTTAAAATTATATTTAAGTTTCCTTCCAACAGCTGAAAGGCGAGTAATAATATCAGCCTTGGTGACAAAACAAAAAACGCAATTTCAACCGACACTTGCTTCTGTCCTGTTTAACCCACAATATTAAATGTAAGATTGCTCCCAACTTTAGTAGTGTGATGTAACAGTCCTTTATCAGATCCTGGAAATAGAGCTGGGCTTTCTGTCAAGGTGGGTCAGCAAGACCATAAAAGACACTGACGAATGTGTCAGTCAAGTGAAATTGCAAAGATGAGTTCTAATTCTTTATTGCACCCAGAGACCTCTTTTTGTATTAAGGTCACTGGGCAGTGCTGTCTTTGGATGAGAATTACAGCTTTATTCCGTCTCTTCACTGCCCCCCCCCCCCCGAAAGATTTTGGCTTTATAATATCTGATGTTCGTGTTGTCTCTTTTTTAGGTTTGCATTCTCTTGAAATTGGACTTAAAGCTCAACTATTTTATGATAGTTGATAAATGATAGATGACTAAAAAGAAATGAATACATAAATATATAGCCACCCTGCAGCATATGGATTTGCTGGGCCAGGGATTAGATCTGAGCCACAGTTTTGACCTAAGCCACAGCTGCGGCAATGCCAGGTCCTTTACCCACTATGAGGTTGAGGCTGGGGATCAAACCTGTGTCCCGGCTCTCCCAAGATGCCTCTAATTCTGCAGCACCACAGCAGGAACTCCAGAAATGAATATATTTAAGATAAGAAATAACAGAAGGCTGGCTTGGTAATTTTAAACTGATTTAAAGAAGTTTGTAGGGAAACTTTAAACACATCACACAAAGACATTCACAGGTGCACACGCAAACAGCCCATGTGCTTATGGACTGCTCTACATCTAGTTTGTTCTTCCATAAGAGGCAAAATTTTGCCTTCATACTTCTCTGTCACAGGTTTTTGCAGTTAGAATGAAAAAGATCATACTTTAATGTTATTATTTCTTCTCCAAAGCATAGCTGTATGTGGAAAAGAAACTGGAATAACTTCTCTCCAAGCATCTTTTATTAGGTTGACTTTTGGGGTTGTACTTGGACAGTTTAATGACATGAGTCATTTGTGCTATTCTCTGTGAAGAGATAATTATTTTTTTCTGGGTCTTAATTGATGACATTTGCAATAATTTTTGATGGTAGATTTGTTTCTTGGTAGTCTTAATAATTTGCGTTTGATTTCAAATATTATACTAGAATTCATTTTTTATAATTCTATTTTTTAACATCCTTTTTTTTCACATTATCCTCCATCATGCTCCATCATAATATTTTCATTATGTGTGGATCAACCTCATAATTTGTGAATTAAGAAATGCAAAATTAGATTTATCTAAAAGGAAAAACATGAAATTCAATTGTAAATTTTATGTTGTTTCCATTAATATAGTGCATAATTAGCAACTTCTCTGTTCAAGAAAAACAGTCTTTGCTTTGCTTAAGGTGTCCACATGAAAATAAGCATAGTGCTTTAGCAAAGAACACATACTCTAAGTTACATACAGGCAGGATCAGATAGGAAGAAAACTATTTTTAGGTATTAATTTGTATTTCATCCCTATGGAGCCAATGATAAAAAAATGTGTCTTCATATTTTCTAAATTCTCTCAGAATCTATTTCTGTTGTTTTTTTTTTTTTTCAAATAGTTTTTAACATAGTGCTTAAGCTCTTAGTGGGTCTGAATGAGACTTAATGGGTTAAAGGCTCTGGAATGTATTGAAACAAAACTATTCACTTGCTAACATGTTAAAAAATAGCAGCTAATGAGAGTAGTTTCACATTTGCCAAAGTAGATATCTAAAAATCATTGTGGGAATTCTTGTGGCTCAGTGGAAACGAATCTAACCAGCATCCATGAGGACACAGGTTCGATCCTGGCCTTGCTCAGTGGTTAAGGATCCTGCATTGCCCTGAGCTGTGGTGTAGTCACAGATGTGGCTCATGTCTGGTGTTGCTGAGACTGTGGTGTAGGCCAGTGGCTACAGCTCTGATTCGACTCCTAGCCTGGGAACATCCATATGCCTCAGGTGTGGCCCTAAAATATCAAAAAAAAAAAAAATCATTGTGGATTATAAAGTATCAAGCAAGTATTATTCTTTGGGTAAATTCCTCCTCACAACAGTGACAGTAATTTAAAAAAAAAAAAAAAAAAAAAACCTTTCTTTTGAAGTTTTTTGAGGGCGAATATAATCAAACTTAAAGGAAAAAAATAAATTGCCTGACATATTACACTGGAGAAATTTGGAAAAGCTGAAGATATTGGCTTAGGTGGGGTTAGATATATTTTAACTGTGCATTAAATTATGATTTCTTTTTATTGAATTCAGTGGCCTGTTAAGCTGCCTTTCTGCAAAGTGCTAGCAGATTCGAGGTAAAAGTCGCAGAATTGAGAATGGTAGCTTACTTGAGCCGAAAGACTGACCTAATTTATGATACCCCTTACCACTAATTGCAGTACACGGGAACTGTATTAAATTTTAAAAATCTGCCCGAGCTCCATGAAGTGAATTTGTAAGTCTTTACCATAATCATTTGTAGATTTGGATCTAAATGGTTAATTGAGTTACATAAATAGGAGTACAATCTTTTAGGTAAGACAGAATTCTACTTCTTGGGGCTCCTTAGGTCTACGCTCTTGCTTTTTCAAGAGTAGCAGGTAGAGTCAAGAAGGCCAAGATACAAAAAGGAATTATCATTTTTTGTGATAAATATATATATAGATGAAAATTTTATGTAAATATTCCCAAAATATAGGCCAGAGCACATGGCACATATTTATCTACTGAAAAAAAGACAATAGGAATTTGATAATTATACTCTCTTCTTTACCCTTTCCCTTCTCTTCACCTTCTAAGTATAGATACATGCATTATGTATTATGTATTATATGTGTGTGAATTTATGTACTATGTCTAATTTTCTTGGTCAATATGTTTAAATTTTATAAGATTTTCAAGCATTACTATAATATTCAATAGAGACCTATAACATTCATCTCATAGCATCTCTCTCTTTTTTTTTTTTTTTTGTCTTTTTGTCCTTTTAGGAGGTTCTCAGGCTAGGGGTCTAATCGGAGCTGTTGCCACCAGCCTATGCCAGAGCCACAGCAATGCTAGATCCAAGCTGTGTCGGCGACACTGGATCCTTAACCCACTGAGCGAGGCTAGGGAATCAAACCCGCAACCTCATGGTTCCTAGTTGGATTTGTTTGTGCTGTTCCAAGACAGGAACTCCAGCATCTCTTCATAAGAAAATTTTTAATGTCAAAAAATAAATAATTGAAAAATAAAAAAATTAAAAAGTCAAAAAAATTAAAAATCAGGAGAGAAGTTACTTTAAAAAGAAGTAAATGTAAAACAAAAATAAAATATAAAATAAAATATGAATAAATAAATAATCTAGGATTTTAACACTTCTAAAACTTTATTCCTAACTTTCTGCTGAAAATTTATCAAGGCCACCCTTTCTATTTTATATCTTCTTCTCAATAAAGACTGTCATAAATTAGACATAAAAAGAGCATTAGCTTTTATACTCTTTTCCTAAATTCTCAGGAATTTTGTACTCTTCTCCTAATTTACTTTGCTGAATTCTCTGCTTGTCTTTTGCTTGTATGTTGAATAGCTCTCAGAAACCATATTCTAAACTTCATATATGCTCCCTCTGTCATTCTAAGTGTATTTAATTTCATCTGGACTTACTTGTTATTAGATCTTTATCAGTTCACAACCTTTAATTGTTAAGCATTGGGTTTATCCTGTAACTTTCTCAAACAATTTAAACTTCACACTCCTATTCAAATAGAAAAACTCACCCACAGTAACATTCTAAATTATCCTCCCTGGACTTGTTTGTATGTTTTTTTCTTGAAGGTTTAGGGGATGTTAAATAAGGTAACAAAACACTCTTACATGAAAGAAAATACTATGAAGAAAAATCATTTAATATACAAAGTACTTTTGTGAGAGCATAATGTTGAATATAATTAGGAAAAAAAGAAAGTAGCTAGAAGGGGAGAAAAATGACAATAACTCTATGGCAAAAATAACCATGTGGCTTTTAAAGCAAAAAAGAAAATGATCAAAAATACTCCAAACTGCAAATATTGTTTCTTCTCTAAAGGGCAGTAGCCTGAGAGATATGTAATTAGGGTAATGTAGCTTTAAAAATGGGCTCTAGCGTACCCTGTTCTACTTAGACCAGAAGCATCTTGCAACAAGCAAAGTTTACACCACCTTATAATTGGAAAAATTGGACAGAGACCAACTTTTGAGGGTATTTCAAGTTCCCTTTATAGAACTACTCTCCGTTGAGGATTAATTTTGCCCTACATTTCCATTTCTAGTCTCTAAAATTAATCTGCATTTCTGGAGCCATATTCTGGGCAAAAGCAGATTTCAAATTGCTAGAAATGATAGCTGCCATAGAAAGACAAAACAAGCAATAAAATGACTCGATGATGTATTTACATTGTTTTAATTTTTAGAAAAATAAGATTGGAAGAAAGGTGTTGACATTTACACAGGTCCTGTAATAGATGACCTTAATCTTAGCAAAAACTAATAGAGACTGAAAATATTCCCATAAATTTTATGGAGAATGGCAATATATGACAGAATCTTAGGAGGGTCACTACTGAAAATGAGGTTTTGTTGTTATTGCTGTGTTCCATTTTTATTACTTCAGCTCAGAAAGTGATTTTTCTTACTTCTACACTTCACATATGGAAATAAAGTATAACATTTTCAAGTTGTCCTAATTAAGCAAAGGACACATCATGGCCATTCTGACTGGTGTGAGGTGGTATCTCATGGTAGTTTTGATTCGCATCTGTCTAATAATCAGTGATCTTGAGCATTTTTTTCATATGCTTGTTGGTCATCTGTATATCTTCCTTGGAGAAATGTCTATTCATGTCTTTTGCCCATTTTCCACTGGGTTGTTGGCTTTTTTGCTGTTGAGTTGTGTAAGTTGTTTGTATATTTTAGAGATTAAGCCCTTGTCTGTTGCATCATTTGAAACTATTTTCTCGCTTTCTGTAAATTGCCTTTTTGTTTTCTTTTTGGTTTCCTTTGGTATGCTAAGCTGTCAGTTTGATTAGGTCCCATTGGTTTATTTTTGCTTTTATTTCTGTTGCTTTTGGAGACTGACCTGAGAAAACATTTGTAGAATGTAAGCTGGTACAACCACTATGGAGAACAGAATGGAGGTACCTTAGAAAACTGTACATAGAGCTAAACATATGACCCAGCAATCCCACTCTTGGGCATATGTCTGGACAAAATTTTCCTTGAAAAAGACACATGCACCTGCATGTTCATTGCAGCACTATTCACAATAGCCAAGACATGGAGATGACCCAAATGTCCATAGACAGATGATTGGATTAGGAATATGTGATTCTATATATACACAATGGAATACTATTCAGCCATAAAAAGAACAAAATAATGTCATTTGCAGTAACATGGATGGAAATAAAGACTCTCATACTGAGTGAAGTAAGTCAGAAAGAGAAAGACAAATGCCACATGATATCACTTATATCTTGAATCTAATATATGGCACAAATGAACCTTTTCACAGAAAATAAAATCATGGACTTGGAGAATAGACTTATGGTTGCCAAGGGGGAGGGGGAAGGAGTGGGATGGATTGGGAGCTTTAATAGATGCAGACTATTGCCTTCGGAATGGGTTAGCAATGAGATCCTGCTGTGTAGCACTGGGAACTATGTCTAGTCACTTATGATGGAGCATGATAATGGGAGAAAAAAATGTATACATGTATGTGTAACTGGGTCACCATGATGCACAGTAGAAAAAAAATAATGTATTGGGGAAATAAAAAAAAATAAAAAATAAAGCAAAGGACAATATGTATAGTAAAGAAAAGAGCCCATACACCAAGGTTCAGTCAACCTTTGGACGCTATAAAGCCACAGAAGGGTCAATTAATGTCGGCAAATGTAAGAAAGATACACGACTTTTGGAATTTGACCAAGTCAGTCTATTTGTCAAACTACAATCACCAAACAGTAATTGACTTTTAAACATGTGTAGCTTTAATTTGAACTACTGACACAGGGAGAGGGCTTTGGATAGGAATATCAATTTTATTTTCTCGGAAAACTATATTTCCTGCATTAAATTAAAAAGAAAAAAATCTGGTGTCACCTATGAGTGCCTCTGTTAGCAATCTGGCATTGCTGTTCATCTTCATTTTATATCTGAAAAGACCCTTCTATTAAATAATAATCATAAAATATCTAGTCAGCTCTCCAGGGAAAATACTTTCACATGCTAGCTTGAGGTGATTACTTTTCATTCCCAGCATCATCATCATGAAATGACTTAACATATTAGAATGAAGTAAATGATTTTTCTTGGAAATATCGTGTGAGTTATGTGTTCTGCTTTGTTCAAGAAGGTGGATGGAAGACGCAATCTGTGGGGGAAAAGTCCTTCAGAATTAAGGGAGATAGAAAACAATTTAGCTGCTATAATTTTTACATGAACTGAAAGGTGAAAATAAATTGCTTTAAAATGAGTCTCACTGCAGTGAGATTCTTTGACTGAAGCAATTATAAGTGGAGAATAAAAAGGAAAGAGAATTAGCCAAACATTTTAGATGGCTAGAGAAAGCAAAAACCAAAAATGCAGACAGAATATAATGAAAGATCATAGGTTTTATCACTCTTGATCACCTTTTCATTTCATAATCGGAATGAAATATTCTGGTGGCCTCCCTTGTATGCTTTGGGTGGATGTTGCCACAGTGAACACTTAGTACTTTTGCTGTGATCATATTTTGAATAAAAGAAAATAGAGAATAAAGCAGAAAAAAATAATGAATCCTATGTTTTTAACAGAAACACTATCCAGAATCTATTGTCATTTCATTTTAATAAAAATGGACATAATGGAAAGCAAATGACTCACCACTGAGTTTAGAGAAGAATTAATTAAGGAAAGTCTGATTGGATTAATTAGGTGCTAATGATCCCCAAGTATCTCTTCTACTAAAATAAAATATGGAAGCACATCTACATTGACCTAACAGCTACTTATCAAATATACTTTTATGGTGTTGATGGGTATTTCTTAACCATATTTTATCATTTGCATTGCTATCAACAAACCATTGTAGGAGTTCCTGCTGTGGCACAGCGGGTTAAAGATCCCACATTGTCACAGCTGTGGTGTAGATTTGATCCCTGGCATGGGAATTTTCATATGTATGGGTATGGCCAAAACCAAACCAAACCAAATCAAACCCCAAACCATTGCAAAATGTGTGCCTTAAAACTAACATTTGTTTTTGCTTACAGGTCTTTGGGTAAGCAGGGCGGTTGTACCTAAATGGATTTCTTTGTATGTCTGAGGAATAGCTTGTCTGGGGCCTACTGGACAAAGACAACCCTATGAACATATATGGGAACTGATTGTCAATAAAAATGATAGGGTGAATAGACACAATATGTCTCTCATTGTACTGTAGTTTAGCCCTAATTTGGTTAGGCTTAGTTCCAGGAGAGAACAAGAGTGGAAGTGTGCAACCATTTGAAACATAGGCTTGGAATTGTCAAGACATCACTTCAGCTTTATGCTATTGGCCAGAAGTGAAGAATTAAGTTTGAGTTTTCATATGAATATCATGAATTTGTAAATAAGTGTTTGGTTAACATAAGGACATTTTGATATTCTTAAGAGGTAAGCTTACCTGCTCTTGCTCAGGGCAGGGTTATGTAATCAAAATTATTTTTCCTATATGGATTTGGCCAGAGTACTAGAACCAGATGGGATTTTGGGAGATTGGCAGCTGAAGCTGTTTGAACCAGCACTGCTGGAATTATTGTGCCTAGATAAAAGTTACACAGAAACTCTGGCCAATTATAAAATAGTCCTCTGAAACTTTCACAAAAAGAGCTAACATTATTTGAAATATTCGTGCAATTTCTGCTTAGAAGATTTTTAAACTTTTGCCAAATATGCCCCAGCTGCTCCATTTGGATGCTGAACCTAACCTTCTTATTCATGTCCCTGCTCAATTTAAAATTTGTTTTATTTTCATAATTATGATATGGGGATCTCAGCCATTCAGATTTTTCTCAAGATAATTAATTGTATGTAGAAATATCTGAAAATATCTACATAAAATCACTATGACCAAAATATAACTTAATATATATTGCTTCCATGAGGAATGTAATAGGTTAAATAGTGCCTCCCCTCAATTTATGTCCACCCAGAAACTCAGAATGTAACCTTATTTGGTAATATGTAAGCAGCTCTTTTGTCCCTTTTTTGCTTTCCTACTTCTTTTCCCCTTAAACTTAATTATAAAAATTAGTTTACTAGATAACATTTCACCTATCACCTGACTTCTGCTCTACTGAATGTACACAATGCCTTGCTTAACTTTTGATTCCCTTCCTGGATTAAAAGGAGTAAGAATGAAGAATTAAGTATTTAAAGAATGACTGATTCTCTACCACTAGCTTCTCCCTTAGCAAATTTGCAGGCGGACCATGTGGGCAAGATTGCACCCAATTGCAGGCAGACCACACAGCAAAATATCATCCAAAGATCAGGAAAAGTCAGCAGGTAGGCATAAAATGGAAAAATGATGAAGAATCTGACTTCCTACCTTACTGATTAACAGATTATTTCCCCTTTTCCCTTTAAATACTTCCATGGCTGAGCGAAACTTTGGAATTGGTTTTGGGACAAGAGTCCACCTTCTCCCCAGATTCTGATTTAAGCCATTTTCCCATTGCCTCTCGAAAACTAGCTTTTGCCACGAGCAGTCAAACCTGAGTTTGGTAACAAATACAGTCTTTATACATATAATTAGTTAATTTAAAATGAGGTCATACTGGATTAGGGTAGGCCCTAATTGTAAAGCTGGGGTCCAAATGTCTTCAGGCTCCCTAGAGTATTCAGGGGGATGTAGCCCAGCTGATATGTACCCTGATTCCAGACTCCAGAACAGTGAGAGAATAAATTTACATTTTTTTGGGTCAAACGTTTGTGGTAATTTGCTGACTAATACAAGGATGGATATAGTAATTAATAAATATATTCCTCTTTCTTTTCCATCAGCCTTATGTCTCAGATTTTAAGGAATATGTGCATGTTTAATTGAGGTATAACTTACATACAGGAAAAAATTATTCTCTTTTAGAATATAGTTCTATGAGTTACACCCTACAGTCATGTAATCACTAGCACAGTAAGTATATAGGAAAGTTCCATTATCCAAGATTATTTTATTGCACCCCTTTGTAGTCATTCTCTCCCACTATCACCGAGCACTGGCAATCACTGATCTATTTTCTGTCCTTAACATTTTACCTATATCATAATGTCATATAAAGGGAATCATGCAGTATGTATGACTCTGGCTTCTTATACTGAGTGTAGTGCTTTTGAGATTCATCCATGTTATTAGGCGTATCAGTGTGAGATAGCGGAAAATATATGTTGGTCTCTGCCTTCAATTCCTGGCACACAGAGAGCTCCTAAAACCCTTATAATTTCCTAAGTGATGAGTACTAGGGGGCTCTCTTGTTCTAGTGTTTGTTTTTGACTCTATCCCTAAAAAAGGAGTAAGTTACTTATTGTTGGATAAACTATCCAGTCTTCCCTGCTCTGTGTCTTCTTTTCTATTCACACAGCACATTTTGCTTTGACACCTCTGGTCACCAAATGTGTGGAGGTTTTCCACCACACCAAGCAATTCTTTGTGACACCAGCTAATTGTCCTATAAATCAATTCAATTATAACACTGTCACCTGGAGATGGTGTCAGATCCCCATAGGCTAAGGGCTCTGTCCCACAAGACTCCTCTCACCTCACTTTAGATGCCAACTGAAAGTAGTAGGTCCTCAGGTTACCCACAACTTCTATTTGATTTGCTTACAAATCAGAAATTCCTCCCATTCAGATTCCATAAATTTGCTGGGGTAGCTGAAAGAACTTGTGGAAATACTTATGTTTACCAGTTTATTAAAGATATGATGAAAGACATATATAAAGAGCCAAATATAGGGAGCAGTGTCTGGGAGGGTACTGAGTGAAGGAGCGTCTGTCCCTGTGGAGCTGGAGTGTGTCACCTTCCCCACATGGTTATATTCCCCAACCCGGAAACTCTCCAAACCATGGACTTTGGGGATTTTGTGGAGGCTTCGTCATGTAGTCATGAATGTTTATTAACTCCAGTCACAGGCCCCCCCCCTTCTCTGGAGGAATGCTTATATGTCATTTTTTTAAAAATGTGCTTTCACATGTTAGGTTGAGTCAGATTTAGACATATGTATGATTTCTGGTCTATGCTCTAATAGAAGCATATGATCCTATGGGTTTGGGGATCATACAGAATTGATTTGTATTACTTCCTTCAAGTTGGTGCTATGTGACTTCAAGCAAGATACTTCCTAAGCCTTTGGTTTTGTATATGTCACATTGGATAATGCATATTGAATGAAGGTGTTGTAAAACTCACATTGTTTGACAATTTGATCTAAAAAATGGACCCAAGAATTTGACACCTCATCAAGAACATATGCAGATGAAAACAATCATATAAAAACATTCCACCAACAGTGTAGGAGGGTTCCCTTTTCTCCACACCCCCTCCAGCATTTGCTATTTGTGGACTTATTAATGATGGCCATTCTGACTGGTGTGAGGTGGTATCTCAGGGTAGTTTTGATTTGCATTTCTCTAATCATCAGGGATGTTGAGCATTTTCTCATGTGCTTGTTGGCCATCTGTATATCTTCCTTGGAGAACTGTCTGTTCAGGTCTTTTGCCCATTTTTCAAATGGATCGTTGGCTTTTTGATGTTGCTTTTGGAATGGATTAGCAATGAGACTCTGCTGTGTAGCACTGAGAACTATGTCTAGTCACTTATGATGAAGCGTGATAATGGGAGAAAAAAGAATGTATACATGTATGTGTAACTGGGTCACCATGCTATACAGTAGAAAAAATTGTTTTGGGGAAATAACAAAAAATTAATAAAAATAAATAAATTAACTAATTAAAAAACATATTCCACACTACATATCACCAGAGAAATGCAAATTAAAACAATGAGGTACCACTACAAACCTATCAAACTCACAAAAATACATAGCACAGAACACCAAAGGATGGTGAGGCTTGGAACAACAGGATCTCTCATTTATTGATGGTGCAAATGCAACATGGTACAGCTACTTTGTAAGATAGTTTGGTAGTTTCTTACAAAACTAAACACACTCTTATCCTATAACAACCATACTCTTTAGTTTTATCCAAAGAAGCTGAAAAATATATGTCCATAAAAAAAATGTGCCCACGGACATTTGTACTAATTTTATTCATAATGGCCGAAACTTAGAAGCAACCAAGACGTTCTTCAGTAGGTGAATGGATGAATAAACTGTAGTACATCCAGACAACGGAATATTATTCACCACTAAAAGGAAATGAGCTATCAAGCAATGAAAAACCACAGAAGAACCTTAAAATGCATGTTACTATAAGAGAAATAAACCAACCTGAAGTGTGTACATACAGTACGATTCCAATTGTATGACATTTGGCAAAAGCCAGGAGTTGGTGGGAGGAAGAGAGATGAAGATGTGGAGCACAGAGGAATTTTAGGGCCAAAAAAAAAAATGCCCTGTGTTATACTCTACCAACAGACATTTGTCATATTATATTTGTCTTAACCCACAAAACGTACAACACTAAGAATGAACCCGAAGGTAAACCTTAGACTTTGGCTGATAATGATGTGTCAATGAAGGTTCATTAATTGTAACAAATGTACTGCTCTGGTGAGGGGTGTCGATAATGGAATAGGCTATGCATAAGTGGGGCGCAGAGTATATGGGGAACCTCTGTACTATCTCCTCACTTTTTCTGTGACGCTAATATTCCTAAAAAAATAACGTTTTAATTAAAAATTCATTATCTGCTTTATGTAGTGTCTTTGAATTATGCAAGGCAAGTTTAAACTTTAAAAAGCATTTTCTGTGGTCTTGCTTCATACTGAAGGTACCATTCTTTAAAGGCACCGTTGTTGTGAAATAAAAACTGTGCAATCTTTGCCATCAAAATTCTAACAGTTGGATAAAGGATTTTGGAATTAAAAATATATCTTGACTACTGTGATGATAAAAATCAAGCATCATGAAGATTTAATGAGAGGATGTGTAATGGATAGAGGTGTCAATTCCTTTTGTTTAAGAGAAGACTGATCTCCATTTTATGTGATTAAAAACATAAAATTTAATAAACTCCCAAACTTTGAAATTCTATAACATTTGATTTCAAATTATGGACACTGAATTCATTTCTTGGCATTAAATAATAATTTTATTTATTCCTTTTTTTCTCTTTCTTCCTTCCTCCCAAAAGCAAATACTTAATGATGCAAGCTAAAAATTAATTTCATTTTCCAAATATATCCAATTATCCCAAATCATGTACAGTGGAATGATGAGGCTGAGGACTCAAAGTTTGCAAACACTTGATTTTTAAATCTGAAGCTAACTGGGGAGAAAAATTAAGGAATTCTAGATGATATGGTCAGGGAATAAATAAGAGCTCAGGGAATGCTCAAATATTTATAAAATGTTTTTTGGGGAAAAAAATATTCTTGGAGTTCCCGTCATGGCGTAGTGGTTAACGAATCTGACTAGGAACCATGAGGTCATGGGTTCGATCCCTGGCCTTGCTCAGTGGGTTAAGGATCTGGCGTTTCCGTGAGCTGTGGTGTAGGTCTCAGATTCGGCTCGGATCCTGTGTTGTTGTGGCTTTGGCCTAGGCCAGCCACTACAGCTCCGATTGGACCCCTAGCCTGGGAACTTCCATATGCTGCAGGTGCGGCCCTAGAAAAGGGGAAAAAAAAAGTCTTTTTGTCTTTAATCCTACTTATTTTACTCATCAACTTGACCCTGCTGAGTTTTTATTCACACACTTATTGACAAAGTTTATTGTGCCAATTAATGAATAAGCATTTTGGGAAAAGAAGAATCTATGGAGTCATTGATTTTTCTCAAGCGATTGTAAGTGCATTTTTGTTGTTTGTTTCTGAGTGTAGAGTGCAATGTTTAAAATCAATCAATTCTTTTTTTCGTCATTTAAAAAATCTTTTTGGTTATGTTCTTTGAATTCTTAAGTATAAATACACAAATCTAAGAAATGTGAGTACTAAATAAGGAATGTTGCCTTGGCTAATGAACACCTTGAAATTCTACTTTTAGAACTAGGCTTTGGGACAACTGCACTGGAGAGTCTGTACTTCTTGAGGTAAGTTAGGAACTGACATCTTCCTTATTTATTTTAGGTGAGATTAACATAAAATATCTATTGATAAATACATTTCAAATGGTAGACCATGAAACCAAGAAAATAATTAAACATGGATAAAGATTATTGTTTGTCAGTATATATACATATTTGTAGGCATACAAATATGATGTCGAGACTTAGACGCTGCAAATGTAAAATGGGTCTGTTAACAGCTATTAAATGAGATCATAAACATAAAGCATCCAAATGTGTCACACAATAAAAATTGCTTTTTAATTGTTTTGTATAATTTCAGATGATTAGAGAGGAATGAAGTTTTCAGAAAAAAATAAATATTTAAAATATTTTGCAATGTTGTGAAGGAGATTTTATTTCATTCTAAATAGTTGTAAAATAGTAATAGCATATATTCTGGTTACATTTCATAACACATATACATATAATTCAATAACTAGATAATTTGAATGTCTTTTTAGGGAAATTAATTACCTCCCCCCAAGTTAACTCTGTCAACAATCATTGGTAAGGTAGTTTTTATAAATTTGGGCTTTAAGGATGGCCATGGGAATGAGGCTATTCTTTCCATAGGTACATTATTATGTACCACTTCTCTGTGGTACATAAGGGGGAATAAAATAGATTTAAATACAAAAATAATCATAGTTCAAAGGCTAGGTTGGAGGACATTAAAGTATGACCTTACTATCAAAATTCTACCTTTAATAATGAAAATAAAGTAATTTAATGGCATATGTGTGGGTTTTACAAATGGGATAAAAATAAATAAAAGGAAATATAAATTATTTTTGGATCTCAAATTTTTAATAGGTGTCCCTATTCAAAACCTCTGAACATCTCACATGGGACATGATAGGCATGTCATAAAAGAGATTTTAAAAGCCTTTCCACAGTGTTCATCTCTAGAATAATTGTTTTGACAACCTTTTCAAGATAACACCCACTCTAAATAATTGTCACACATTTTCTCTGCCCTAATAAAAATTTATTCCAAACAACTATTTTAAGGATTATGAAATGCTTCTACTTTATTCTGTGTATCCAAGAAGTTCTTGGTCTCCAGAGCCCATTTCTTAAGAATGATTAAAAAAATGTATAATAAGTATACATACGAATTTGGAAAAATTTGCTTTTATGGAGTTTGTTTAGATATCATTTTGTTTTGAGTTCTGCTCTCTTTTTTTTTGAGTATCAGTATTAGTTTAACATTAACATAAATTTAAGTGATAGGTTGTTTTATAGGAAAATAAACACAAAAAAGAGAGTCTTATGTTCTCTCTTTTCTAATTGCTCAATCACGTTCCATTTTTCCATCCTTCCATTCTTCATTTTTGTTTCATCTTTTATCTTAGCTTCACAGTACTTGTATATATGTGCTTTTTTAAAGTGCAATTTTAACAACTATATCTCTATATATCAAGTAAATAGTACAGAGATTATTTCTCACTGTTTTCTGGATTGTTTTACAAAATATTCTTAAAGTGATCTTCAAAAGATAAAGCCTGTTTAATAGGAAAATGGGTGTATTGAAACAATCTCTTCGTAGTTAAGTGACACAGTGACACAGGAGGCTAAATCCTGCAATTTCTTTTTTTGCATAAAAGCTTTCTACAAGATATTTATCCATGCCTGGGACTCCATAATAAGGTGCTTTCCTAGTGTCTTATACTCCTTTTAAATCAAACCATGAATTCCTTGTAAATATCACCATGGTATTAGTAATCACACTTAAAAATCCTTTGGAAGCCAGGGCTTAGATGTTAATGAGAATTTACACATTGCCAGGAACTCCTTATGTATGGGTGCATTTTACTTATCAACTTTGATTTAACCTATATAGAAAGCATCACAGTATCAATCCTAAAAGACAACACAATATTGGTTAATTTTCTCCCCAAATAGGAATTCTTTTAAAAATAACATCTTCCTTGCCTCATCGCTGCCTTCTGACTTTTCTTTCTTTTTTTAATATATAATGATTTTAATTTTTTTTCCATTATAGCTGGTTTACAGTGTTCTGTCAATTTTCCACTGTGCAGCATGGTGACCCAATTACACATACATGTATACATTCTTTTTTCTCCCATTATCATGCTCCATCATAAGTGACTAGACATAGTTCCCAGTGCTACATGGCAGGATCTCATTGCTAATCCATTCCAAAGGCAATAGTCTGCATCTATTAACCCCAAGCACCCAATCCATCCCAATCCATCCTCCTCCCCTCCAGCAACCTCAAGTCTATTCTCCAAGTCTATGATTTTCTTTTCTGTGGAAAGTTTCATTTGTGCCATATATTAGATTCCAGATATAAGAGATACCATGTGGTATTTGTCTTTGCATGGAAATTTGATAAAGCCATTTAAATTCTGTGAACCATAAAAATTCTCTAACAGAAATTAAATTTTTTAAGGAAATTTTTGTCTGGATATATGCCCAAAAGTGGTATTTCTGGATCATATGGTAGTTCTATGTATAGATTTCTAAGGTACCTCCATACTGTTCTCCATAGTGGTTGTACCAGCTTACATTCCCACCAACAGAACAGGAGGGTTCCCTTTTCTCCACACCCCCTCCAGCATTTGCTATTTGTGGACTTATTAATGATGGCCATTCTGACTGGTGTGAGGTGGTATCTCATGGTAGTTTTGATTTGCATTTCTCTAATCATCAGGGATGTTGAGCATTTTCTCATGTGCTTGTTGGCCATCTGTATCTCTTCCTTGGAGAATAGTCTATTTGGGTCTTTTGCCCATTTTTCCATTGGGTTGTTGGCTTTTTTGCTGTTGAGTTGTATAAATTGCTTGTATATTCTAGAGATTAAGGCCTTGTCAGTTGCATCATTTGAAACCCGGGGTGGGGGGAGGTGGAGGGAGTGGGAGAGATTGGGAGTTTGGGGTTAATGGATGCAAACTATTGTTTTTGGAATGGATTATCAATGAGATCCTGCTGTGTAGCACTGAGAACTATGTCTAGATACTTACAGTGGAACACAACAATGGGAGAAAAAATTATGTATACATGTATGTGTAACTGGGTCTCCATGCTGTACAGTTGGGAAAAAAAAAAGTGTGTTGGGGGAAATAACAATAAGAAGAAATTTTAAAAAATTAAATTTAATCCATTTAGGCCTTAATAGCAATAGCAATAACAACGCTAATATGACGATAACAACAAGCTACCCACCATCAGCTATGTTCCAAACACTTGGTACATTGCATATATTATCTCTAACTCAACAAGTAACTCTTCGCATTTAATAGATTAGGGATTTTAGCAATAATACTAGTTTATATTTAGGCAATGTATTTCTAATACCAAACTTCAGGCTAAGAGTTTGACATTCACTAAGCATTATAAGAATCCTATTTTATTTTTTGTATTTATTTATTTATTTATTTATTTTTTTTGTCTTTCTGCCTTTTCTAGGGCAGTTCCCTCGGCACATGGAGGTTCCCAGGCTAGGGGTCTAATCGGAGCCGTAGCCACCGGCCTACGCCAGAGCCACAGCAATGGGGGATCCAAGCCATGTCTGCA
Organism: Sus scrofa; assembly: GCF_054392235.1. Lineage (NCBI taxonomy): Eukaryota > Metazoa > Chordata > Mammalia > Artiodactyla > Suidae > Sus > Sus scrofa. The sequence continues at coordinate 116,391,335 of NC_139389.1, read as the reverse complement.
ACCTACACCACAGCTCACAGCAACGCCGGATCTTTAACCCCCTGAGCAAGGCCAGGGATGGAACCCGCAACCTCATGGTTCCTAGTTGGATTCACTAACCACTGTGCCATGACGGGAACTCCAATATAAGAATCCTATTTTAAACCAATGGAAACTAAGGGTTAGAATAAGTCACAAAGAGACTATCTTAGGATCTCTAAAGTTCCACAATGAGGTTCTCTTGACCTCACCTGCCTCTTACCCTTTTTCAGCTTATTGTCTTCTGCTCCTGGTGCTTCATGTATTGATGCCACCTTAGTGTATCTCCTGATCAGCATAGCACACTGCAGCCCAGAACACCTGAAGCAAGTGACTCTCCTGCCTCAGCCTCTAATCCGTTGGCCAATGCTGAGGGCTTCCAAACAACCTTATGTAAATATAACCAAACAGTGCTTCATCTTCATACCCTCATACCAGGGCTGTTGTACTGACCCTAAACCATGATACTCACACAATTTGCTCTGAATTAAGCATTAATAACCCAAGAATGTCCTTAGAGAAAATATCAGTCTGTGGAGCAAAACATTGACCCATAGGAGACCAGAGTTGGTGGATACATTATTTTTTCTTTATTCTTCTGCATAGACTTTCTTTCTACATGGAGCGATTTTTTTTAACAGCTTTTCAGATGTCCTGAAACATAAAGTACTACTTTCTGTTTGATCACAAGCACTGGTTAGTATTCTTTATTGGTTATTCTTTCTTCCTTATCTTACCCCCTTCTTATGGGCTACCTGTATTCATACCATCCAAATTCTTATGGTGAAGTTCTTATTCCTAGTACATCAGAATGTGACTGTATTTGGAAACAAGGACTTTAAAGAGGTAATTAAGATGAGATCATGAAAGCAGACCCTAAGCCAATTTGACTGATGCCTTCACAAGAAGAAATTTGGATGCACAAAGGAATACCAGGGTTGCACAGCACAGAGGAAAGACCATGTGAGCATCTAGTGAGAAGGTCACCATCTGCAAGCCAAGGAGGGAAGCCTTAGAAGAAACCAAACCCGACAACACCCTGATCTTGGACTTCCAGCCTCCAGAACTGTGAGAAAATATATTTCTGTTGTGTAAGGTGCCCAGTCGGTGGCATTTTGTTATAGCAGCCCTAGCAAACTGTAGGGCTTTGCTATACACCTCTTATCCCACATTCTTGCTTATGAAGAATGCATTTCCCAATAAAAAATAACATGTTAGCATATGAGACATTGCCTCAGACTCTGCTTCTTGGGCAAGTTAGTCTAAGACTGCTGGTAAGGGTTCAACCTGTGTTACAGCATCTAATGTCAAAAGAGAAATCTCTCACCAAGAATCAATTTCCCTGCATGTAAATCACTAGATAATTGTCAGTTTTGATGAGTTATTGTGTATGTGTAAATAATTTCTCTATTCATGATGCCATTTAAAATAGAGAAAGTGAGCAGGGCTGGTAGAGATGAGCTGTCTTCACATTTCTACATGTTTTACATGGTTCTGCTGTAGAGGAGAGAGGAGAAAACAATCTGCAAAGTTTTTTTTGCTTTATGTTGGCATATGAATAAAGTGTGATGACTTACTTTAAAATTGATATAACTAATGTCATTAAAAAATAATAATAGTACTCTCCAAAGTAAGGGTGTCCACCACCAGCTCTTTAAATAAAAGAAGCCAGTCTCTGAGTAATGCACTAGCCTCCAGCACTTTCCCACTGTCTACTGCCTCTCTGAGACTAAAATGAATACATCCTATAGCTTCCCTATTATATCCTTGGATATCACTTTAAATCTTTTTTTTTAAAATTACAATTCCAAACTAGTCTAAATATGCTCTTGAACAATTTTGAAGGGAAGAATATCTTTTTTCCTTGATAGACAGGGAGAGACAGTGACAGAGAGAGACTGACTATACCATTCAATCCCTAAGAATAGCATTAACCCCAGGCCAAGAGACAAATAGAACAATGAGAAGTCTGTACGTCTTTAGAAATAGTAGACATCTAACCAGTGGGAGCATAACTTTATATCATTTCTATCAGTTATGGTGCATTAAAATACAATGTGAACAGCACAGAGAAGATGCGGATTTCCTTGACAAAATTAGTCAATTAATTAATTATTTACTTATTTAAATAACGATTGTCTCTCCAGTGAAATTGCCTTGTTCACATTTCTTTACAGTTTATTTCACATTAACAAGTCCCATCTATGGCACAGAATTTTTAGTCAGAATTTAGTGCTCCACTATTGTTCTTGAGCAGACACTTGAGGTCTCCCCAAACTGCCATTACAGGAAAAGCAGAGACAAAGGTAAGCAAGCAGAAAGATAAAGGAGAAGAAACAGAGAAGAAGAATCTTCTGGCTACAATGTAGAATTCTCTATGCAGGAAAGCTTTCAATTAATTATAAAGATGGCCAGAAGTCATATTCACTCTTGATTCAGAGTACCCTTTCTAAGGAGTCTGCTTGAAAACATGCTCCACCAAGGGAGGATAACAAATTACACAGTGCTAGGTACTAGGAACAATCAACAGAGAGTGCAAATCAAGAGTAGAGAAGGAACTCCTTGAGGTGAGGCTTAAGGGAGAGTCTGGGATTTGAGCTGGCCAAACATAGCAACCAGTCCACCCCATAGCAGGTCAGGAAGATCTCAGAAAAAGATCCAGAAGGATAAAATTGAGAAATTATTTGAGATGTCTAACTCTATTAAGAAAATTCTAGGAAAATGAGGCATTTGTATAGTAATAAATTTGTGGTAAAACAGAATCTAAGCAAAATAAAAATTTGAGAAAAACAAAGTAATTAAAGCATTATGTATGGCTTAGTTATACATGCTATTTACTTAGCCATAATCTTATAAATGCTGAATATTGATATAAACCAAAATGTATACTCTCATATGTACCCATGTGTATGAAATACTGCACACAAGAATGTTTGTGTTATGGAGGAAGTATGAAAATTAAAGAGCTACACCTCATCTGATGTAGTAGCCACTTAATTGATAATTTTAAAAGTTGAAAAAATTTAATAAGCATCCTTATAAGAAATGTATTTAGATATATAATGTTGACGATAGAAGGGTGGGGGAAGTAAAAGAAGCAAGAATCTTGGAGGACTGGTAGACCTTGGAAACGGTGCCCCTAAGACTAATTGCTCTTTCATCAGAAATACTGCCAAGGCTTAAAATTTGTTTGTTATCTCATTTTATATTACACTTTTCATCATTCTACTATTATATTTCATTAGAGGAGCAATTTCTACAGTGTTCTTTTTAACAGGAACTTGTGAAACTTCTCACCTACTTTGAGTTATTTAAAGAAGTTTGACATGTGATCCTGGATTGAATCATGGATCCTCTCTCCTTGTTTCTGTGTTTTTGAAATATTCACTAATTTAATCATGAAAAAAAGGACAGAATCAGTGAAGAGAAGCAAATAGATTACATTTTTTGATAGTTTCAGCTAATTCATTTGTTCTGGAAGAGTATCATATCATCCAAAATCTCCAAATGGATGCTAAGGGTTGGTAGTTTTGTTGTTTGCTGGTTGGTTGGTTGTTTAATGACCCATAAATGTAAAAGGAACACAAACTGAAGTACAGAGGTCATAAAATAGATATATGATGGTTTATTTATGGACAATCCAGACCTTCCAGAAAAAAGTCCATGCTTCTCCCACAAAGAGTAGAGATTTGAAATTAAATATGAACTAAGAAATTCTGGCTATGATTGGTAAGAGCTATAAGACTTGAATCAGTATATCTTGTTTAATAAACTCCACAAACTACTTCAATTTTTTATAAGGTAGTAACAATAATAGCTACTTTAGGGGGTTATTGGGAGGATTAAAGTAAATAGAGAGATCCAAAAATATCTAAAAAATACCTGGAATATTATAAGTGCTAAAATATTTTAGTTTCAAAAGGCCCCAATGAATAGTCTTATACATAGGATTTCGTAGAAAAATGAAGTTCTGAAATATTGGTGACCTACCTTCTCCCTTGTGGCTTTCTCAGTATTAAAAGGAGTAATTAAGATTATCTTCAATTATTAGACAGTTCCAAACCTCAAAAGAAGAAATGGATCATATTAGTGGTCAGCTCACTGTAGGATTTAGGAAGATAGACCAGAACTGGCTGATTTGAAGGATAATGAATTTTTAGGTAATCTACCCAGAATGACACAAAACCCTATTTAAACTTATCAAAGGTACTTACAGCTTACTTGCCACTATTGAGCTTCATGTTGATTCTTCCAGAGCTATGAGTTGTACTTAGGAACTATGAAGTCTAAACTGGGAAACTGAAGTAAAGCATTTCTTTATTGGATTATTAGTATTTGTGAAGATATATCAAGAGATGGATGCATAGATATCTCAAAACAAAGGAGAATTTATTCTGGAATATGGCCAAGACAAGATTTTCATTTAAGTGCTTCAGACTATCTATGCTGAGAATAGTGTCAGCATATCAAAATATCAAAAAAGCCATAACACAACCAAACAAACAAAATCAGTGAAAGGTAATCTAATTCTTTATTGAATGACTAAAAGAATTAGAGCAATTGGATTAAAAAATATCTTTTTTTAAAAAAAGAAGACTTTAAAACTCCTCTTTTGATTCCTTTTTCTCTTCCTCAAATTCTGCCCCTTCAAGGACGTTGATCTACCTGATGCTCATTGTTTTAAATCAACTCACTCCCCAGCATTCCTCAATCAGACCCTACTAATATTCACAAACCTTCCAAAAAGCGTGTTTAGTCACTTTTGACTTCTAATTTCTTACTCAAGATGGTAAATTTCTTAAGAACAGGTGTGGCATCCTGTGTTATAAAATCATCAGTTTATACCTACTTCATATATTAGGTAATGAAAAAACTACCTACTAAGAATAAATGGTAATCTAAATTTCTGATTGGCATGGCACTTATATTCTAGGAATTGAGAAAACTTGGAAATAAGAATAAGTCATATCAGGTTCATTTCACTTATTTTTTTCTGATAACTTGGTATAGATTTTAAATGTTTATAAATTAGATAATACAACAATTTAAGTGTTCTACATAGAAAACATCATTGAGGGTCCACTTTATATGGGAAATTTATTTTATTCAGCAAATAAAACACTAGGAAGAAGACAGCACCTGTGAAGAGGGAGGAAGCCTTCTTCTTAGTAACCAGTTCCATTAAGGGTACACCAGTCATCAGTGACGTGTTGTATTTCTGAGACTTCCTCAGAGCTGCCTAACATTTTAAGAAATTCTGTTACCAATGCAGATAAGATAGAGAGCTAGTGCTATCTGGGTGGATTTATAACTGAATAAAGGGTTTTGTTGAAAGAATATAGTGGATCAAATTGTACATAATTCTATTTAAAACTGTGCTCTCTTGAAAACATTTTTAATTGAAAATGAAGATAAGGGTACTCTTAAGATACTGAACAAAATTTTGAATGCTATAAAACTGGAAGGACTTATCAGAGTTCAAGTATGTTCTTAACAAAGTAAAGAAATTGTTGAAATTAAAAGATAAACAATATTGGAATTCCCTTGTGGCTCAGTGGGTTAATGATCTAACACTGCCACTGCTCCTGGCCCAGGAGCTTCCACATGCCATGGGTATGGCCAAAACCAGATAAATAGTATTAAATATAATATTTATTTTAGCCCATTTCTATCCATCCTCTACTGCCATCGATGAGTGTTGCCCTTGACATCCCACAATCAAATTTCACAAATGGTAGAAATATGGCTCAATGACAATATATAAGACAGTCTTAGAGTTTTTAATAATAAGCTTCATATGAATGAACAATATTTTATCCATATATATACATATATACACACTTGCTAAAATTATAAAGGCAAACATAGATTGATGCTTCAAAGAATGTCTAGTGTCAGGAATGAAAGCATCCTGTTCTTCTGCACAGTTCAAAAGTACACTGGCAATACTTTATATCTGCCACAAACTAGAATGTGTAGGAAAACTGTGAGGGCAATTGGGAAGAAAATCAAAACCCAATGTATGAGAAAAATGTGAAGGAACAGGGAGTTTAAACCAGGAAGTCTAGCTGCAGGAAAGGCTGGAGAGTGGCCCTAACTTTTTGCAGTTGTTACTGAAAGAAAGTTTAGATCTGTGCTGTTTGAGCCTAAAGGCACACCTACGACCAGGACAATCACTTACTGAAGTATTTTACTTCAACATAGAGAGCTTTTGCCAAGCACTCTGCAAGAGTTCAATTCTTAACTGAAATTAGGACATTCAAGCAATGAAATGGTTGTTTACTTTAGGTGACATCTACATGTTTATTCTATCTTGAGAATCTATTGTTCTATATATTTATTTTCTACTTCCAAAGCTCTGAAATAGAGAGATCTTTGTGATCATAGATCAATAAATTATTGTTTGGGATGGCTCCAGGTTTATATGCTTATAATTTAGAACTTCTTACTTTTGGCAGAGGGCTAGGAGAGAGAACATCTTGAATTAATATCCTAGACTGAAAATGACTGCAAGTAAAAATAATCTCAAACCCATGTAAAGAGTTTAGGTTAAATTATTTTTAGAATTATATAGTGGAAGAAGGAATATGTGCGCTTATAACTCTTCCATATTTCTACACATATATGTGATGATTTGTAACCATCCATAAACTGAGCTACAAAATATATATCAAGGGAAATATGCAGGTCTACATTTTATGATAGGTTTCAGAGAGCTGTAAAAACCTCAAGTGGCTCCAGAGATCTACATTTGACTATATTTTGTTTACAATACCGTATTAAAAAGTCAGCCACTAGCAAGACAGCCTAGGCTGATATCAAGCAAATATTACCTTTTTGTACTTAACAACTGACATCTTTCTCTGTTCAAATATACTTGATCTTACAAATGTTTCTGCTTGCCATTGTATGGGAAGTTAAACAGGTTCAGCGTGCAGCATAGAATATTTCTTCTTCCAATAACATACCCCGATGCCTTATCTGTCTCTGAAAAGAGCAACTCACTTTAACGGGATCTGAAATGAATTAAAAACATAAGACATGTTACCTTTACTCTTAGCATTGAATGAAAAAAGAACAGGGAAATTTTCTGGTCATTTGACAGAAATACAGAACAGAAAATGTGTTAGAGGAAACAAGTTTGCCAGGGTAAAAAGCTTGCTGGAAATCTGAATTACATATTACTCTAAGAAACATGAATGTTTTACAAGAGTTAAGTAGAGTGAGTAGTGTGTGGCTCTATCCATTGTGGATATGGGCAGTGCTTGGGTTATAGAATTATAGCCTCATGAAAGGGAATTGAAAACATCACTTCATCATGGGAAGAATCTAGCCTGCAGTTCTTTTTGAATCCTGACTAGGCAAGCCGACATTGTTCCCATGTACCGGTCCTTGGCCTGAGTCAAAAATAAACTAGGTAGTTCCATGTGGCTCAGCGGGTTAAGAACCTGACTAGTATCCAAGAGGATGTGCGTTCTATCCCTGGCCTCACTCAGTGGGTTAAGGATCTGGTGTTGCCGCAAGCTATGATATATGTCCCAGGCATGGCTCTGATTTGGCATTGCTGTGGCTGTGATGTAGGCCTGCAGTTGCAGCTCTGATTTGACTCCTAACCTGGGAACTTCCATGTCATGGGTGTGGCCATTAAAAACAAACAAACATTTCACTCAGTGAAATGAGCCATAAAGACAAAGACAAATACCATATGATATCACTTATAACTGGACTCTAATATCCAGCACAAATGAACATCTCCTCAGAAAAGAAAATCATGGACTTGGAGAAGAGACTTGTGGCTGCCTGATGGGAGGGGGAGGGAGTGGGAGGGATGGGAGCTTGGGCTTATCAGACACAATTTAGAATAGATTTACAAGGAGATCCTGCTGAATAGCATTGAGAACTTTGTCTAGATACTCATGTTGCAACAGAAGAAAGGCTGGGGGAAAACTGTAATTGTAATGTATACATGTAAGGATAACCTGACCCCCTTGCTGTACAGTGGGAAAAAAAAAAAAAAGAAAACAAATAAACAAACAAACTAGATATAGACTGTTTCCTGTGTCCTTAAGACTGAGGAGTACAAACAGGCATGGAAATAAGTAGGCAGGAAACTTTCAGATAGTTTTGCTGAGTCATGTGATCTGTTTAAGAGAACACTTCCTCTTTCACTTCCTCTTGGATTACTGCCACTCAGGAAATTGGAAATTAAAGGGCTGAGTCCTAATATGTGGACAACTAATAATGAAAAATCCATTAAAGAGGCTCAATGGAAGAAATTATATAAAATACACAGTATTAACTAGAACTTTAGGAAAAGAGAGAAATTAAAATTGAATTACAAGTAATAAGAATATTTAGCAGTTAAATTGTCTTTTTTTTTTTTTTTTTTCTGGTGGAAATTCCTGGGCCAGAGATTGAACCCACACACAGCAATGACCCAAGTCACTCTAGTGACAACACTGGATCCCCAACCTTCTGTGCCACAAGAGAACTCCCTTAAATTGTCACTTTTGTACACTGCTGGTAAAAATGAAATTGGTAAATAACTTTAGAAAACTGTTTGGCAGTATCTTCTGAAGTTGAACATGTCCATTCTCAATGATCCAGAAATTTCACTCCAGAACTGATAGTAATGAGTGCATATGTATTCCATGAAACATGTACAAAATGTTCATGTTAGCTTTACTCCTAATAGCGAAAAGCTTGAGGCCACATAGATGTCCATTGACCTTAAAATAAATAGATGTTTTACTGGTGTATGATTTATTTACACATGGCATGATATATAGCTGTGGTAAATTACTGTACAGAACAACATGAATGAATCTTGCAAACATAATGCTGTAAGCCAGACACAAAAAAAGTACTTTCTATATGATTCCATTTATAAGAAATTCAAAACAAAGCAAAACCATTCAATAATGGCTGAAGTCAGAATGGTAGGTTCGGAGGGTGGGTGTTGACTGTGTGAGGGTGTAAAGGAAGCTTCTGGAATGATGGTTTTATACATTAATCCGTGTATTACTTAGAATTTGTGTATGTGTATATATATAATTAATTTTGTGCTTCACATAAGATTATACAATTTATATATGCTATACTCCAATAGTAAGTTAAGAAGAAAAACTGATGACTACAGATTTTGTATTATAGGTGCAAATAGAGCCCTCTCTTTCCCCCCAAAAATGCCTCTTCTAGAGTTTAAAACATTGCCATTAAAGCCCTCAGTGTGCAGACAAAGGAAAATGTGATCAACTTAAAAGTAAAGAGATAAAAATCTTGAAGAAAGCAATTTATCTTAGCTCTACCTAGGAAACTTGATATCTTGAATAGGCACTCCACAAGGTAAAAGGAAGCATAAGGAAGAGATAATACACAAATAATAGAAAAATATATTCTGTGAACTAACTGAAGAAAGTACTGTGTCTGAAGATGAAAAGGACTGTTGAGTTCCAGAGTCCTGGCAATATTTTACCTCTAAGGATAAAAAGAAACACCTCCAAACAGAAATAGCAATTTGCCTACAATGATAAAGTGAACTAGATCACAGTTTTAAAAACAAGAAGATAAGATTTGTACCTACAAATTATTTACGGCAAAAAAATCTACCTCTAGGATATTTCCAACCAATTTATTATTCATTTTGGGGGTAAAAAGAAACATTTGAAGTCATTCTGGCTATTTAATTGAATAGCAGTCAGGTGCTTGTAACAGCCTCCCAGGAAAGATGCATTGGGAACTTGACACTCAATTTACTGAGCACCAACCATCTTCCAGGACATACCTAGGCATTTTTCCTTGCATTGCATATTCATTACAGCAAGGCACACTGAGGCACTGAGTTAAAATAACTTCCTACATTACTTGAATATCAAGTTCTGAGGCAGGAATCCAGTCCAGATCTGTATAACTCAACTTTCCCCCAAAATCTTACCCTGAGGGGATCTCAGTTCATGCCCTTTCCCACCAAATGCCATACCCCACTGCTGATATTTTATTTCCCTGATAATTTTAATATAGGTTGCATCTCGTGGTAAAATAGTAATATGCAACTATTTCTGGAAATGACAATCATGTAAAGCTATCTGCCATTTTACATGAGAAAGAGAGAGAAAGCTAAGATAGCAATAGATTTTGATAGAAAAATATCAAATCCTACCTTATGCTTTCAGCTGAGTAAGATTCCCAAAGATGGAGAAACACAATATATCCTGTATCTTACTTTTTTTTTTTTTTTTTTGGCCTTGCCTGTGTCACGTGGAAGTTCTGGGGCCAGGGATTGAACTCATGTCATAGAAATAACCGGAACCAAAGCAGTGACAACTCCAGATCTCTAATTTGCTGAGCCATTAAGGAATTCCCATTCTATATCTCCTTAATGCCTTATTTACTATGCGTTTCCTTTCGCATTCCATCCAAATTCTTGATGTGACTCTCTGATAATGTTGTTTCTCCAAGTGCAAAGGTAGCTGCAACACAGACCCTAATGCTGAACAATGCTTACAAATGCATTGCTGACCTGGAAATAAAAGAACTAATGTGGGGTGGAGAAGGGTTGGCATCCTCTTCCTAAAGAATGAGATATTAAAAAAATTGTTCTGCTTATATAAAAAATATATTTAAGGTAAGACACAGGAAGATTTCAATTATGAGTCTGCAGATGAAGCACTTTCAAAAAAACAGTATGAAATTAGTCAACAAGGACATAATTTTTTGGTGGAGAAAAGTTGTGAAATTTTAAAAAAATGATGAGGTGAAAAGATTTACTATGGGCTGATACACATAAGAACAGGACTATATTCCTTTTTTTTTTTTTGTCTTTTTGCTATTTCTTGGGCCACTCCCGTGGCATATAGAGGTTCCCAGGCTAGGGGTCCAATCGGAGCTGTAGTCACTGGCCTACGCCAGAGCCACAGCAATGCTGGATCCGAGCCATGTCTGCGACCTACACCACAGCCCACGGCAACGCCGGATTGTTAACCCACTGAGCAAGGGCAGGGACCAAACCCGCGACCTCATGGTTCCTAGTCGGATTCGTTAACCACTGCGCCACGACGGGAACTCCCAGGACTATATTCTTATCATCATCACTACGCTTCTCCTCTTCCTCCTCCTCCTCCTCCTTCTCATTATTGTTAGGAAACTCATGGGGAAAAAAAGTCTCCAAAGAAAAGGTAACATGAGAAATGATTTTAATAAGGAATTTTCACAAGATTTCTCCAGTTGCCAGTATTTAATTTGAGTAGTGCTCTGTAATCTTGGACTATTTTTATAGACATTTTCCTATAAAAATTTCATCTCTAAGTTGGTAGGTTTCAAGTTTATTTGGCAAGGAATTATCTGTTGCTGTTGTTGTTTTTACTTCCTAAAATGAAATAATCCACGAACGCGCAACACTTAATGACCGAAATATGAGATGCTGTCTTGTTGCGTGGGTTTGGGGGTCTCCTCTCATTTTTTCCACTCTCCCAGCTCTCCCACTCCCTATCACCTCAGAGAACAACAGTCTTTCTAGAACTCTGTTTAAAAATTTCGTGTTTTCAAATTTAACCCAGGTTTCCTATAACCCTGGAATCTTTCCTTCCACAGGCTAATTTTAGAGATTTATTTTTTGCTTTTTAGGGCCACATCTGTGGCATATGAAGTTTCCCAGGCTAGGGGCTGAATCAGAGCTACAGCTTCTGGCCTACACCACAGCCAGAGCAATGTCAGATCCTTAACCCACTGAACGAGGCCAGGGTTGTAACCAGCCACCTTATGGTTCCTAGTCAGGTTCATTTCCGCTGTGCTAGGACGGGAACTCCACACGGGATAATTTTAATCATTAAATTCCAGGAATGAATTATAAAGAACATTAGTAGGAGACAAATCTCAATAGTATTGGAGTATGCTTCTGGAAAATGTCTTATTTTTTGTTAGATTTGGCATAAGACACTTGTTGAAAACACTTTGAATTTTATAGTTGCTGTCTCCAAAGTAATTTGTTCTAAGCACATTATCTTATTAATTTAAAAACTGAATATGTATTTCAAAGGAATTTTTACCTCCATGTCTGTGATTAATTCATACTGAAGTCATCAAAATAGAGTTAAGTGAGAGCTATTTGATGTCCAAGTGTCCTTTTATGAGGCATGTTAATATTTTCCCCTTTAATCAAGGAATTTTAAAAAATCTAGCCATAATTAGAACTCAGCCTCTAAAAAGGCCTTAGCTTTGCATTGAAATGTAAAGGCTAATGGAATCAGGAAGATTTCAAGTGTTTTCTTTTTTTGTCAAGATTTCTGATTATTCTCTGAAATATAACTCAGTGTTCTTGGTTTATTTATCTTGATGGTAAGAGAATTAATAAGATGATACCTGGCTAAGCAATTTCGATTCAGAGGCAGACTCTAAAATGTGATTCATATTTGTCGTTATTGCTGGTTGTTGTATTTACTTCTACAGGTGTGATGAATCTGGTTTTAATTTATTATAGTTGCATAGTTGGGAACTATATTGCCATTCTGAATCATTGGGACAGATATTGCCATATGATCTGCAAATCTCTGAAACTCTGCCTTTTTATTAACCACAGCATGGTAAATGCCTGGATTTATTTTTTAAACATGCATGAGAGATTACTCTGTAATTAATTTTTATTAGTTACAATTATCGAGAGCTAGGTATCAGCCACTTTGTTAACTGCATTAAAAACACACTTTCTTTTACTGTTAAAGCAGCCCCATGAGCTAGGTATTATACCCAGTAGACTATTAGTGGCAGCACTGAAATCTAAACCTGGAACTACTTTGATTTCCTTTCTACTATTTGTCATGAGCTATGCCAGGTAAGGTCTAAAGAAATTAAAAGGATAACCCCTCCATTCTTGAAAGCTACATAGTAAATTTCTTTTAAACTTATTTAATTTCTACATTAATTATTTTATCTTAGTGACCTACTTTGCCCTCTCTCCACACTTAATAAGGTATTTCTACTGATAACAGTATTTGAAAATTGAAAAGTTTTACATAGACATAAAATATTTTTCATCTATCTTTTTATTTGAAACTCTAAATAATTAGTTATGGAAGACCACAAAGGGTATTATGTATGCTATCTTTCTCAGAAAAGAAACTCATACTTACCAAAAGCAAAGCACACACCTACATTAAAAAAATCAACAAGTAGCAAAGCTAAAGTAGAAATCAAAACTTCAGATGAATGGCTAATGATCCTGTCATCATATTCCATATCCTAGAGAAACTGCCTTTTCTTTAACTATATTTAAAAGTAAAAGAGATCTCTTTAATAAATATGTAATAGTATACTATACACTATATCTATCTATCCATTTGTCAGTTTCTATCTCTACATTTTTTGTTGTCTTTTTGTCTTTTTAGGGCTGCTCCTGTGGCATATGGAAGTTCCCAGGCTAGGGGTCTAATTGGAGCTACAGCTTCTGGCCTACACCACAGCCATAGCAACACCAGATCCAAGCTGTGTCTGCAACCTATACCACAGCTCACGGCAACACCAGATCCTTATCCCAATGAGTGAGGCCAAGGATAAAACCCATAACCTCATGTTTCCTAGTCGGATTCGTGTCTGCTGTGCCACAACGGGAACTCCTCTCTACATATTTGTATATAATATCCTATAGTAATTCACTATTATTCTATATTTGAATTAACTGTTATCAAAAATCATTACAATAATACAAATTACAAAAATAAATACTCTTCTACTATATTATCTCCCCACTTCTCTCCTATATGACTTGTACAACATGTCTAATAAATATAATAAAGTATATTAAATAAATAAGGATACTAAGGACCAAATAATTTAAATCATTTGCCCAAAGTCACCCAGGAGAGTCAAAAAGTAACACAAGTATTTATTAATTCTAGAAATATTTAATATTTCATAAAAGCATGATTTATGTAATTTCTATATCTTTGTAGTAATTGTACTAAATGTTCCATTTTGGTTTGAAGCTTTACTAGAGATTGTAAAGGTGAATTATTTTAGTTAACAGTGGTTATCTGTCTGCCTAGAAACAACGGAAAAGTCAACATTCATTTTTTTCTCCCGTTTTCCAAGGGACATGTGATTTCATTACCTTTTATTTGTTAATCTTTTACTGTCCTCCACAACAATTAGAAGCAAAGAAGCTAAGCACAATGTCTTCTGTCCTGTATTTGAAATCCTTGGATGTCTAACAGATGGCAGCCTAGCAGTGATATCTGACTTCATTCTGGTCTGGACCCATCCCAGCTCACCACTGTCCTCAACACCACATACATACACTCATTCACTGCACCTCATGCCTCTCTCCACTTGATCTTAGCCAAAAGGTCGAGAAGCAATCCCTTCATGCCTCTCTCAGTTGAGGAAAGAGTGATCATTATCATATTGATTCTGGCCAGGTCAGCGCTATTGAGTGAATTGGCTATTGGATAACCTCAATTTTCAGCCTTTGTAAACTAATTATATCTATTAATCATGCAAGTTCCATAATTTGTCTTTTCCAGTAAAAAATGTTCCCAAAGAACAACTTAGAACTCCTTTTAAACTCAATTTACCTCCTCCTGTTTATGTTTATCCATCCCAAAACTTCATTTGTCTAGTCTTCCCAGGTTAAATATTTCAAAAACAGTTAGTCACGAAAGAACCAGAATGAACATTTAGTTTAATTAGGCACCTTAAAGAATTTTAGTTACCTTAATAACATCAGAAAAATATAAAGTTAACAGAAAAATAATAGAAGTTACCCAAATTAGAAGTATAGATTTGTGTGAAAATCAAATGATTAGAGCTAATGCATCTAAATGATATATTATCTTTAACCCAAGATATTAAAATTTGCATTAAAATGATCTCATAGGTGTCTCATCAAGGTGTCTCTGAAGTAGTACTGACAATAATACTTGTAACAGTAACAGATGACAGCCTCTACTGAGAGCTTGCCAAGCAATAGATATGTTTAATCCCTGCCCTGTGACATTGCAAAGCTTGTGATGTAGAGTCACACTAAGAGCCTCCAGAACCTTTGATCTTAATCTCTGAAGCAAATACAATCATGAAAATTTCTAGATTTGCCATCAAGAGTCATCAAGGATGTGATTATGCCTCTTACTCATGACCTAATGTCTAAAATGTTATTTGAGAGGTTTTCCCAAAGTCGTCTTCATCATGTAAAAATGTAAGTGCCCCTTAATGTTAAATGATGTAAAGATACAGGTTAGAAATGGTATCCACCAGACATATGTCTGTTAAGCACATAAACCGTGGCTTATATAATCAAGGAACTAAATTTTTAATGTTTTAACTTCATTTAATTCAAATTTTATTTAAAAAAGTAAAACATTGTAAAATATGTTTTATGTTGGACACAGCTTTATTATTTTGATGAGTTTACATTTCACTTTAACCATTGCATCACAAATGGTATCATTGTGGTAGTGTGTGTGAGTTACAGTGTTATGTATGTATACAGTCTTGAACATAAATACTTCACTGATCTAGTCAGTGTTAATGGATTGATTTCATTTAATAAGTTTTCTTGCACAATGATATAATATTATGAATTGTTTTACTTGAATCGTTATACAGAAGGCCTGAGTTATAATTTTACTTATGTAAATTTAATTGGAAATTAAATTAAAACAATGGATTTTAATCATAATTACATTATTTTCTAATTTATAAAATAATTAAGGGATACTTTTAATAGTAGAACATCAGAGTATATGAAGCAAAAATTGACAGAATTGAAAGGAGAAATAGACAACTTTACAAACACAGATGAAGACTTCAATACTCCACCCTTAATAAAGAATAGAAAAATCAGACTGAAGATAAATAAGGAAATATAGGACTTGAACAACATGATAAACCAACTAGATTTAACAGACATAGAACACTCTACACAAAAAGAATTCATGGAACATTTCCCAGGATAGACCATATGTTAGGCCCCAAACTAAGTTTTGATATATTTTTTTAAAATAGATATTATACATGTTATCTTATTTGACCACAATGAATGAGATCAAGTAAATCAATGACAGGAGGAAACCCATAAATATTATGAAATTGTGGAAATTAAACAATGCATTTTTAGCCAATGAATCAAAGAACTGATCACAAGAAAAATTAAAAAATACTTAGAGGTGAATGAAAACAAAAACACAACATACAGAAACTCATGGGACACGGCAACATCAGCACTAAAGAGTGAATTTTTAAC
Source organism: Sus scrofa (assembly GCF_054392235.1). Lineage (NCBI taxonomy): Eukaryota > Metazoa > Chordata > Mammalia > Artiodactyla > Suidae > Sus > Sus scrofa. The sequence goes on along the minus strand of NC_139389.1, from coordinate 116,375,086 downwards.
TATAAATACTTAACAATAAAAAACAAAAAAGATCTCCAATCGGCAATATAAAATTTACAATTTAAAGCACTAGAGAAAGAAGAATAAATATAGCCTAAACATGACAGTAAGGAGGAGATAATATATATTATAGCAGTGGTAACAAAATAGAGAATAGAAAAAACAATGAAATAGAAAAGCAATGAAATTAAAAGTTGGTTCTTGAAACCAACAAATTGACAAACTTTTAGCTAGATGGACTAATAGAACAGATAAGACTCCAGTTACTAAAATCAGAAATGAAAGTGGGAATATTATCATTAATTCTGCAAAATAAAAAGTATTATGAGTACCATGAATAATTATTTGCTAATAAATTGGTTAACTCAGATGAAATGGAAAAATTATTAAAAACATGAAAACTTTCGAGACTAAATAAAAAAGAAAAAGAAAATCTAAGTGGACCTATAATTAGTTAAGGACATTAAATCCATAATACAAATCTACCAACAAAGAAAAGCTATGGACCTGACTGCTTTACTGATAAATTCTATCAAACTGTTAAAAAAGAATTAATGCCAATATTTCTCAAGGTTTTCCAAAATGTTCAAGAGAGCACTGAACTTTCTTTGAAGTTGGTATTACCCTGATAGGAAACCCAGACAAAGACGTCATAAGAAAATTACAGACCAATATCCTTTAAAAAATTGAAGGAAAAAACTAAATAAATCATTAGCAAACCAAACTCAACAGCATATACACCAAGACCAAGTGGGATTTATTCCTGGAATGCAGGGGTGTTTCAACATTTAATAATATACTAATGAAGTACACTGCATTAACAGAATAAATTAACACACACACGGTCACCTCAACTGATTCAGAAAAAGCATTTGACAAAATTCAACAAGTTTTCACGATTAAAAACCCTCAACAAACTAGGAATAAAAAGAAACTCTTTCAATAAAAGCTATATATGAAAAATCCACTGCAAACATACTCAAAAAAAGTATTCAAGTGATGGTGAATTTGTTAAAATATAAACTTGTGAAAAACTTTGGGTCCCAGTTGTATGATTCTAACATAATCTGTTAAATTATGCAAACCTTTCATTTACCCTCTGCCCAGACCATGGATTGATCCACATTTTGACTAAATAATCCCTATGCTCTATAGACTGGTTGTGAACACCAAACAGAATCACATAAATAAAAATTACACCATGAGCAGAAAGCAAAACAAGATTCCATTTTACTGTGTCAATGGGTTCCTAAAAATGTTATGGATAATATTAATGGTTTCTTTCTAGTGGACGTCATACCATTAAAATAATTATAGAAAAGAGTCATCACGGTTTTTCCCAAGGTGAATACATTCTAACCATAAGATATTTCTTTGTTTTTCTACATAGTGTTAAAGAAAAAGAAAAGAAGGAAGTTTAAAAAGAAAGCACTTAGTGAAACTAATGATGTTTAAGGCAAGTTGAATAAATTAAAAAACAATACGCAATGAAGTTTCTCCTAAGAGAGAACCTGGCATATAAAGTCCAGTTGGTACCTTTTTGTGGAATGAATCAATGTTTTAGACAAATACTTGAAGCAGAAATTCTCCTGATAATGTCTTGGATATTCTTGGTCCTTAGGATTTAATAGGCATTTCTAGCTGATTTGTCCAGAGTTTAATGTAGTCTGAAATCCAATCTTAATTGCAGTCATGACCAATTAAAAATAAATTATAAATACCAAAGATTAACCCTGAGCTGTTTACTGTTGTTAGGTAATTTGTCAAGAGTGGAGTAAAGTGTAATTATATCTGGTTTCCTCAAATGTAAAATGGGAAAAATAGTAGTACCCGTTTTATAGGGTTGTTCTCACAGGGATTAAGTTAAAATGGATAAAAATGAATGAATGAGTTCTCGCTGTGCTGCAGTGGATTAAGAATCTGACTGCCGAGGCTTGGGTGACTGTAGAAGCAAAGGTTTCACCAGCCCAGTGCAGTTGGTTAAAATATCCAGTGTTGGTCAGTTGCAGCATAGGTCAAACCTGAGGCTGGGATTCAATCCCTGGCCAGGTAATTTTCGTATGCATGGTGTGGCCATTAAAAAAAAAAAAAAAAAAAAAAAGTAAAGAATGAGTGAATGAGTGGGTAGATGTTATCTAGATCTTTAAGAAAATTTAACCAATCCTTCACGACCTGGCACTAGTTTTGCCTACTCCATGAGATTATCCCACATTCACTCACTGTCTTCTTATACAAATATTGATGTTTTTATTTTTTATATTTTCATTCCTAGATGTGTTCATGTACAAATAAGGTACATGAAGTTTTTCTTGAAAGCAGCCACATGCCTACTACTCTATAACATGTACAATAATAACCTTCTAAAATGCTCTTTTTCACAAGTCTTCAATTCATACTTGACTGTTTGCATTTTTGCTGTCCTTGTTCCATAGAATTTTTTTCTTCTTCCAGCGTTTCAAGTGGGATAGCATTCTTTTACCCAATGCGATATGTAAAAGAATATTTGCACAGAAATTCTGGTTGCAAACCTATGGAATTTCTGAGCTAATTAAAGTTTAGCATTTATGGCAGAGGAATAGAAAGGCAATAAACTACTTTTTGGATGACTAAATAGTAAGACAACTTAGACATCTGATTAGAATAGAAGCCATTTACTTTGAATAAATTTCAAGGCCACATGTATTTCTCTGATTATACTAGAAGAAACTAAAGAGAAAAGGAAGCTTTTTTATTTTTTTTAATTTTGTTAGCTTTTTTTTTTTAATAATTTTTTATATTTTCCCACTGTACAGCAAGGGGGTCAGGTTATCCTTACATGTATACATTACAATTACATTTTTTCCCCCACCCTTTCTTCTGTTGCAACATGAGTATCTAGACAAAGTTCTCAATGCTATTCAGCAGGATCTCCTTGTAAATCTATTCTAAGTTGTGTCCGATAACCCCAAGCTCCCCATCCCTCCCACTCCCTCCCGCTCCCATCAGGCAGCCACAAGTCTTTTCTCCAAGTCCATGATTTTCTTTTCTGAGGAGATGTTCATTTGTGCTGGATATTAGAGTCCAGTTATAAGTGATATCATATGGTCTTTGTCTTTGTCTTTCTGGCTCATTTCACTCAGGATGAGATTCTCTAGTTCCATCCATGTTGCTGCAAATGGCATGATGTCATCCTTTTTTATGGCTGAGTAGTATTCCATTGTGTATATATACCACCTCTTCCGAATCCAATCATCTGTCGATGGACATTTGGGTTGTTTCCATGTCCTGGCTATTGTAAATAGTGCTGCAATGAACATGCGGGTGCACGTGTCTCTTTTAAGTAGAGTTTTGTCCGGATAGATGCCCAAGAGTGGGATTGCGGGGTCATATGGAAGTTCTATGTATAGATTTCTAAGGTATCTCCAAACTGTTCTCCATAGTGGCTGTACCAGTTTACATTCCCACGAACAGTGCAGGAGGGTTCCCTTTTCTCCACAGCCCCTCCAGCACTTGTTATTTGTGGATTTATGAATGATGGCCATTCTGACTGGTGTGAGGTGGTATCTCATGGTAGTTTTGATTTGCATTTCTCTTATAATCAGCGATGTGGAGCATTTTTTCATGTGTTTGTTGGCCATCTGTATATCTTCTTTGGAGAAATGTCTATTCAGGTCTTTTGCCCATTTTTCCATTGATTGATTGGTTTTTTTGCTGTTGGGTTGTATAAGTTGTTTATATATTCTAGAGATTAAGCCCTTGTCAGTTGCATCATTTGAAACTGTTTTCTCCCATTCTGTAAGTTGTCTTTTTGTTTTCCTTTGCTGTGCAAAAGCTTGTCAGTTTGATGAGGTCCCATGGGTTTATTTTTGCTCTAATTTCTATTGCTTTGGGAGACTGACCTGAGAAAATACTCATGATGTTGATGTCAGAGAGTGTTTTGCCTATGTTTTCTTCTAGGAGTTTGATGGTGTCCTGTCTTCTATTTAAGTCTTTCAGCCATTTTGGGTTTATTTTTGTGCATGGTGTGAGGGTGTGTTCTAGTTTCATTGCTTTGCATGCAGCTGTCCAGGTTTCCCAGCAATGCTTGCTGAATAGACTTTCTTTTTCCCATTTGATGTTCTTGCCTCCCTTGTCAAAGATTAATTGACCATAGGTGTCAGGGTTTATTTCCGGATTCTCTATTCTGTTCCATTGGTCTGTCTGTCTGTTTTGATACCAGTACCACACTGTTTTGATGACTGTGGCTTTGTAGTATTTCTTGAAATCTGGGAGAGTTATGCCTCCTGCTTGGTTTTTGTTTCTCAGGATTCCTTTGGCGATTCTGGGTCTTTTGTTGGTCCATATAAATGTTTGGATTGTTTATTCTAGTTCTGTGAAAAATGTCATGGGTAATTTGATAGGGATTGCATTGAATCTGTAGATTGCTTTGGGTAGTATGGCCATTTTTACAATATTGATTTTCCCAATCCAGGAACATGGAATATCTTTCCATTTCTTTCCATCTTCTTTGATTTCTTTGATTAAAGTTTTATAGTTCTCGGCATATAGGTCCTTTACCTCCTTGATCAGGTGTATTCCGAGGTATTTGATTTTGTGAGGTGCAATTTTAAAAGGTATCGTATTTTTGTATTCCAGAAAAGGAAGCTTTTTTAAATGAAGAAGTTATTTTTCTAACTCATGGAAAATAAAGAGTACTATGGAAATTCACAGGTACCATCAGAAGGCAACAATATTATCCATATTAGGAGAACTTAGTATTTAAGTAAAATGCATTTGTTGTCAAATTTATTTATCAGGACAGTTATTTCTTCCTACTCCACCATTAACACCAGTACATATACAGAAGAAATATAATTTGAATCTTTATAACTCTGATGTGGGCATTATAGAAACCTTTCTTATAAGTAGGTATCCTAAATGCTATTTTTTGAACATAGTGTTTCTTTTTATGCCTGTTTTGGAGACAAAGTATTGGTAAAATGGGCAGAATAGAATGCTACATATACTTAAATATTAAGTATGATTTAATTAATTGATGTATTCCTTCATTCTACATGGATATATTAGCTGAATATTACATCAAGCACTGTTCTACAGCTAGCTATTCAGAGGAATAAAATAATAAGCACCAGTTTATGTCTAAGAGAGAGTATACTTGTGTAAATAAATGGATACATGTTTTAACATCAAATTTTAATACATATCTCAAAACACATAAGACATGGTAAAATATTATAGTTTTCTCAAGTGAGGTGATACTTAAGAAAGGTGGAGTAGGGAGTTCCCGTTGTGGCTCAGCAGTAATAAACCTGATCAATATCCATGAGGACGTGGGTTCTATCCTTGGCCTCACTCAGTGGGTTAAGGATCCAGCATTGCCATGAGCTGCGGTGTAGGTCACAGACATGGCTCAGATCTGACGTTGCTGTGGCTGTTTTGTAGGCCAGCAGCTGCAGTTCCAATTTGACCCCTAGCCTGGGAAATTCCATATGCCATGTGTGCAGCTCTAAAAAGCCAAAAACAAAAGTAAAGTGGAGTAGATATTTGGGAGAAGCATGCATGAAATGATAAAATGAGCCTGGAAAATAACTCAGAGGAAAATATTTCAGCAAAGGAAGAGCAACTACAGAAGTCCTAAGTTGGAAATGAGCTTGGCTTGTTTGAAGACCAGGATGACAGTTGAAGTAAAGTAAAAATGGGAGATACAGGGAGATGAGGACTAGGAGGTAATCAGGACCAGTTCAGAGAGAGGGTTTTAATGTCATTCTAAGTGTGATGATAATCTCATAATCTAGAGTGTATATATATATTACACCCTGGATTTATTTAAAATCATAGAATAGATTGTTAAGCTATTACCATTATACCTGAAACATGTTTGTGCATTACATCTCTTTTGGTCTTTGGAACCATGTTATCAGCAGTTCCAAGTGGTTCCTCTTATTATTTCTATTTTGTAGTTGAAGAAACTAAAGTTCAAAGAGGTTGGTCAAATTTCAGGTAGTCGTGGTGCCTCCATCACAAGCTGAGATCTTACGCCTACAATCCCTATGCCCCTTTTTTGTCTATTGCATATTGTCCTCCAAAATTTACATTATGTTCTCTGCATCGACTAGAATTTTTGAACATATCAAATCAAGTTAAAATGGAAAAGTACCTTTGTAAGGGAGCTAGTATTATGATTCATATTATGATGCAAGGGTTTCTATATCCATCTTTAATGTAATTCTTACTACGGTTCTGAGAGATGAGAGCATAATTATTTCTGTGTCATGGATAAGGGAAACCAAGGATTATAGATTGAGCATAACCTAACCAAGGGTCATATGCCCAGTAGAACTGACTCAGAAGATTCCTTAGTCTGACTAACTTTCATGGTAACATTGTCTTTACAGGAGCAAGAAATGTGCAAAATATTCAGTAATGATGGCGCTCTACCTCTTAGTTATGCTTCTAATGGTATTTAATGATATTTGTGCTAAGACAAATTGCTGTAATACAGAAAAAGTAAGTACTAACCTCACTAAAGTAGAATGTTGTCAGAGTTATATTAAACTCTTAAGCTACATTGAAGTGAAAAAGCATTCCGTGGTCTCTGAGTTCCCCCATCTCAGAATTTCCTCAAAGGTCTTGAAAATACTTTGTCACTTCTTAGAAATGAAGTTATGATGACTTGGAGACAAAAAATGAATAAAAAGGAAGGAAATGTAGAAGCTCTGTGGGAATATTAGCATCATAAATATTTGCCCCAAGTACTGGTTTGATCCTTGTAGAATTCAGACTGGACAAACCTCTTGCTAGGTAGATAACCAAGCAAGAATGATCTTACTTTGTCCCAGGTAAATCAGAGGTAATGCATTATTTTTATGAGATAATCTCTAGTTCTATGTGAAAAGTTTTGTTACATCTGAATAAAGCTTAAATTCTGAGTGATTTCTAATATTCCATATATTTTAGTAAGGAGTTCACATTTTACATGTAAGTGTGGGTGGAATTTTATTGCCACTATCAGCAGAATCAAAGATTACTTTCCTGCTTCAGATTTTGTTCTTGTTTATCATATGCTTCATTCTGTCTCTGATATTTATCACTTGCATTTCCCAGAAAGAACAAAGAAACACTATTGTCTGGCATTTTAACACTAAAAGCCCTTTCTTTTTTTTCTTTTATTTCAAAGTGTGATGAAGCATTCCTCAACTCTCATGTTTTCCTTCTAAAAATATTACAGCTAAAGTGATACATGAGACTTCATTGCAGAAGTCATTAAAATAGTCTCACAGAAAATTGGGGAATCACAAAGAGATAAATCCTGTTATTCTGAAACCATGAAGGAAGTGAAGGTCACTAAGAAGTCTGAATATTTTCCCTAGCCGCTTGGAATTAGACTCAAAGAACTGAGGTTAGAAATCTGAGATATGTTTTAGGATGAAACTGTAAATGTTCTTTTTGATGGCTCCTACTCCCTACGACAAGCACTGAAAAACAAATGAATTCTTAGAGAGGTAGTCATGTAAACAATGTATATAAGGATCATTTGCCTATGAATGAGCCAAGCTAATCAGTTTACAAAACTCAAATTCATTATAGTCATAGCCAAATATTTTAGCAAAAGGGTCAAAAATCAAAAGGGCAGGCAAACTAAGACATTTCCAGACAAATATTGATTTTTTTGGTAATGTGTCAATGATTTGTAATTCTTCAAAATATTCTTTTTTTGATAATGATTTTTATGTTTTTCATTATAGATGGTTTACAGTGTTCTGTCAATTTTCTTCTGTACAGCAAGGTGACCCAGTCACATAAAATATTCTTATAAACTAAAATGAAAAAAAGGCCTCCAAGTGTTGAAGGAAATGTGCATTTATCTTTGTATTATTGGATTTCCTAACTGTTCAAAATTAGGTGCCTAGTTAAAGATACACTGAGATTGTGTAAAAGGAGAACAATTATAAAAAATAATAAAATGTGGACGCAAAAGTCAAGAAGGGCTGTTCAGTGGGTAAAAGAAGTAGGAAACAAAGAAGAAATATGCAAAAATCAAAATATCAAAAGCCATAGGGTTCTATGGTCCAATAATTTCACTCCTAGATGTATACATATAAAAGAAACAGGAGTCCACCGAAGGACACATACTAGAAGGTTTATTCTTGGAGTTCCCATTGTGGCTCAGCAGGTTTAGGACCAGACTAGTATCCATGAAGATGTGGGTTTGATCCCTGGCCTCCCTCAGTGGGTTAAGAATCCAGAATTGCCCCAAGCTGTGGTGTAGGTCACAGAGGACACAGTTCAGATCCCTCACTGCTTGGCTTTGGCATAGGCCGGCAGCTGCAGCTCAGATTCCCTAGCCTGGAAATTTCCATATGCCATGGGTGCAGCCCTAAAAGGGAAAAAAAAAAAAAAAGAATGTTTTTTCTCTGTAGCCTCAGACGTGGAATATCTCAAATGTTCAGGAACACCTCAAAGGTTCAGTAAAAGGAGACTGGAAAACAGAAATTGTGACTTATACAATGGGATCTTATGGGGACAATAAAAACAAACAAAAAAACTGCTGACATAAAAAAACATCTGTGGAGTTCCTGTTGTGGTACAGCAGAAACGAATGCGACTAGGAACCATGAGGTTGTGTGTTCGATCTCTGGCCTCACTCAGTGAGTTAAGGATCCGGTGTTGCCATGAGCTGTGGTGTATGTAGGTTGCAAATGTGGCTTGGATCTGGCATTGCTGTGGCTTTGGCATAGACTGGCAGCTACAACTCTGATTAGATCCCCAGCCTTGGAACTTCCATATGCTGCGGGTGTGGCCCTAAAAAGCAAAAAACAAAACAAAACAAACAAACGAAAAAAACATCTTGGATATATCTCAGAGGTATTTTGTGGCACAAAGAAGCCAGATACATATAGTACATCTTCGAAACAATCAAAACTGACTAATGTTGGTAGAAGTCAGGACAGTAAGGTTACCTCTGGAGTGTGACTGGGTATTGACTGAGGAGTAGGAGTACAAGGAAATACTTTTGAATGCCAACCATATTTGTCTTAATCTGCATGTAATTATATGGGTGTAGCTAAAAGCCTACAAACTATTGACTTGAGTTCATTTTTTATACATTTTGTGTGTAATTATAGTTCAATTTTTTAATGTAGGAAAAATATCACGGAGGGTCTATTAGGAAGGAATTCCAAAGAGGTCTATAACTTCCCAAGGCATTGTATCTACAAGCAAATTAAAAAAAAAGAATTCCTGTGAGGAGAAGGGGCGCAGCTTTTAGATTCCTTAGTTTTCTCTTTCAATGATTTTTGGGATCCTTAGTCCTTAAAAGATGATAAAAATATTTCATTATTCTGCATCCAACACCTTTCAGTAAGGTGTCTTCCTCCTGTGATCCCGCCTAGGACAGAGGTTGGATCTTTGTCCTGGATACTAGTTCAGAAAGACCATCATTGTATAGTGGGGATCCTTGAACTGTGACTCCACGTGCAATCAAACTTTTGTTCCTCCATTCATTCACTGTTGTTTAGCACTTTCTGTAAGATAGAAGATGTGGGTACACTGACTCAAATGGTATTAGGGGGAAAAGCAGAGATTTAAGCATGTAGAGTGTTAAGTAAGCTGAAGGCAATAGGGCGTTATTGAAGAGTTTTGAGCAACCAAGTTAACTGATCAGACTTGCAGGTTAGAAAGACTAAACTGGCAAGATAGTGGAGAATATCTTAGATGAAGAGAAGCCACAGGGCAAGAAGAACATGTCACAGAAAGTTAAAGAATTATAACCAGTAAGTGATGAGGGCCTGGGTTATAGTACTGGCAGAGGAAATTTAGGAGAAGAAATAGTTATGAAATTCACAGTGTGGAAAAATATATCAGGATCTAGTAGTTTATGGTATGAGATGTGTGAAGTATAAAACTAGGTTCCTGTTTGGACTCTGGTTAATCAACAGCTGTCTTAGTGTTTTCCATAAATTAAATCATTTAACCTGAAAGCAGTTCTATGAAGACAGAATTATTCAAAACCTCATATCATGAATTAGGACACTGAGGTACAAGAGGCTTAAGAAACCTACCCAAAAGTTAGCTGAGAGTAGCAGAATGAGATTTTATTTTTTTTTACTTACACCAGCCACCCCAGGCCCCATGATCACTGTCTGAAAGAAACTGGAAATTGTCCAGGAAGAAAGGGGAGTGGTGTTAGATCAGAGAAGGGACAAGAAGGAGTTCCCCAGTGGAGTAGTGGGTTAGGGATCTGGCATTGTCACTGCTGTGGCTCTGGTTACAACTGTGGCATAGGTTTGATCCCTAGTCCAAGAACTCTTCCCCACGCCTTGGGTGAAGCCAAAAAAAAAAAAAAAAAAAAAAAAGAAAAAGAAAAAAAGAAAAAAAACAAACAAAACAGGCATAACAAATGGCCTGCCAAATAGGACATATTATTTAAGAACTAAATGATGATTTGTTGTGTTTGGAAAAGATGGTGGAAAGATGAGGCCTGATGGAAAATAGAGCCAGTGAAAGAGATGTGCATTGGTGGTGGAAAAGCCTTGCATGTCACACGAAAACTGCTGAACTTTTCTACCAGGACTGAAAGAAGCTGAGCTATTGAAATTATGCAAGTCCGTCAAAAAGACTTTAATTTCTTTTTCTTTCTTTCTTTCTTTCTCTTTTTTTCTTTTTCTTTTCTTTCTTTTTTTTTTTTTTTTTTTTTTTTGGTCTTTTTGCCTTTTCTAGGACTGTACCTGCGGCATATGGAGGTTCTCAGGCTAGGGGTCTAATCGGAGCTGTAGCCGCCAGCCTACGCCAGAGCCACAGCAACGTGGGATCCAAGCTGTGTCTGCGACCTACACCACAGCCACGGCAATGCCAGATTCTTAATCCACTGAGCAAGGCCAGGGATCGAACCCGTGACCTCATGGTTCCTAGTCGGATTCGTTAACCACTGAGCCACAATGGGAACTCCCAAAAGACTTTAATTTCTAGAAAATTTTAGTTCAATTTCTAAATTGCCAAAGATGATTGGGGATAAACTAGGTGGTCTCTGAATTTCATGAACTTTGCTTATAAGTAGCTATCATTGGAAAAATTAAATATAAAATTCTTTATAAACTCCAAACCTGTGAAGCTTTATTTATGTATTTATACTCTGTCTTATTCTAGAAAGGACCAGTTAAGACTGTTTATAGAGCACTTTTAGTGTGAGAAAAAAAAAGTGGTAAAAAAGCAAAAACTTGTTATATTTGCCTCTGATGTCAAGAAAAAAACACAAGCATTCCTTGAAACCAGGTACAAATTGTAGCTCTTCCTGTCTCTCTCCAACTTCAGACAGGCTTTATTCGGTGTTCCCTTCTGATTCTGGTGTTAGGGTGATCACAGAGGCAACACTTTTCTTTGAACAAGAAGCTGGAATTCACCCAGGTGGAGATGTAATAAGAGCAGATGCAGAAAGTATAAAGAAAAGAGGCTTGCAGAACAAAAGGCGGGAGGCAAGCAAGCTATACCAAAAAAAATGTACTTTTGATGAATTTCCTCTAGGAGGTTGAAAACTGAAATAACTGTTGAAATCTTGCAAATCCCATCTGATCCCACAGGGAGGATATGTTGATCTTAATCTCTCTCTACCTCCCTGTTCAGAATGCACTGACGCTATGATTTTAAGCTGCCTGGTGGTGATGCTCTCCTAGTGGAGCAGGTTTGAATAGTGAGGTTAAGAGGAAGCCAAGAGATACCATACATCACTTTTTAAATGTTGGTGAGTAACTTGCATCACTCCATAGGGTATCCACCATGTGAGGATTACAACATAAATTCAGTACAGCCTATATTGTGAAGTTGCAGTAAGTAGCAACTTATTTGTCACAAAAAGGTTTGCTGTTTCTGTGTTTGTTTTGATAGATTGAACCCTCTCCGTTTTAAATAGGCCCTGTTTATACACAGTAGGAGAGCATATAAATGGGGCCCTGCACAGCCAATCTGTTTTCTGATCAATACCAACTATGAAGACCGAATTGATTGCACAGCAATTCTTTAAAGAACCGAAATAAACAGACTACGTTTTTTTCAAATATATGCATAATGGCCACTTCTTGTGTTAAATCAATGCACAGACAATGCCTTTATCTTTGATGAGTAGACCACTTGACACACTTGTGTCCCTCCTTCCTTTCCTCTGCCCTCCCTCCTTGCTCAGTTTCCTCAGTTTTTTCTTCTTTTCTTATTCCTTACATTCCCTTGTGCATGTGTGATGGTCACACTTGGTGCATCTAAGCATTGCATTCGTTAGTCCACTGCTATGCTCTGCAATGGGCAGTTGGCAAATAATACATCAACAAAACAAATTATTTGCTTAAAGTGCATGGAAACAAAGGAGAGTGTTCCTTGAGCCAGTCTTGAGGTAGATCAGTGTTTGTACAAGGGAGTGTTGGGGGTGGGGGGTTAAGATGTAGCCTGTGTGGTTTCTTTGGTGAAATCCAAGTCCGTGCTGGATTTTTTTTTTTATGATATTTTGCCCAGTACAGACCTAAGCAATTTTTCAGTATTTCTTCTATGATCAATAATGCTATATCTTTAAATATAACCCTGATAGTAAAGACACTTGGCAAGACTAAATTTTTTTTTACTAATGTATAACTATAAATTATATATTTCAAAGACGAAAAAGAACTCCCTTTGTGAAAGTGAAACACACACACAAAATCAAGTTTACGTATCTCTAGCCTCCTTATCTTTTTTTTTTTTTTTTTTTTTTTGTCTTTTTGCCATTTCTTGGGCTGCTCCCACAGCATATGGAGGTTCCCAGGCTAGGGGTCGAATTGGAGCTGTAGCCGCCAGGCTACACCAGCGCCACAGCAACTAGGGATCCGAGCCGGGTCTGCAACCTATACCACAGCTCACGGCAACGCCAGATCCTTAACCCACTGAGCCAAGACCAGGGATCGAACTCGCAACCTCATGGTCCCTAGTCGGATTCGTTAACCACTGCGCCACAACAGGAAGTCCTCATTATTATTTTGACCCAAAATTCAGCTGCTGCTTTGACAGTGTGGGGCTATAGAGGAGGAACACTGCCTCGGCTGTCTGAATATTGGGTACTGGATGAATTCTACATCTCATCTCTCCAGCTGGAGTCCTGGATATTGGCAGGAGGGGGCATGGGAGAAATTTTCTTTGCTGCAGCTAATCTTACAGTTCATTAGCGCCTTAGTGACTAGTAATCTCACTTCATTAAATGTGTTTATTTGGTAGTGTCAGCTTTCCTTTTGAAATGCTCTTAAATAATAACATTGGCTCCTTTAAGGCGAGTGCTTGACAAAAGTGAAGAATGGAATTGTGCTACAACAGGCGATGGTACCATTAGAGCTTTCATCTAAAATGAGCAGCTCAGGGTCATTTGGATATTTTGAATTGAGAGAGTAAACTCTTATCTCATGCTGGGAAATGTAATACAAAACATGCCGTCCAGTTTTGAGAGATCATTTCTGATGAATTTTTACAACTTGCTAAACCTACAAAAAGGTCCCTTACTTTTCTTTTTCCTCTTAAGTTAGTAATAAGCTGATGATGTCAATGGTGAGTATAAAGTGAGAATAAAATACTTTAAAGGAAAAATAAAAGCAGTGACTAGGGATCTCTCCCTGGTATTATGTAAAGATTTATGTAAAAAAACATAGACATTACTCACAGGCATGCAAGTATGTACCTCACAGCAGCTCAGAATATGTGAAATGATCAAATCTTAACACTAAAGTATAAGTTTAAGGCTCATTGTGACATGATTTTGTGCCCACTAAGGTATTTTCTGTCTTGTAGTGGAAATTCACTGTTTCATGATAATTATTAATTCTTTAGCTATAATCTCAGTCAAATAAAAGGTAATATAACCAATTCAAAAGTGCTTGCTTACCCTGGGGACTCAAAATGAAGTTCAAATTCTTTGGATTTGCGTCAGGGCCTAGTAATAAACATTGCATAAGAATACCTTTTTATTCTTTTAGTGAATAATAATCCTAGTCAGCCTCTACCCTTGATTTCAGTCACCTCCAGGGGAATCAATTTAACTGATATTCTTCAAATAAAAGCATTTCAGGAGGCAATTATCTCTTGTTTCCTGCTGCTGTAGTTATTGAGAGAAACTCTATCAATATGTTCTAATAGCAATCAGAAACAACCAAACTCTTTATATTTATTATCATATATCATAATCTATTATCATATTATTATCTGAAAGAGCAAACTCACTGGTGTTCTGATTTTACCTTCTTATCTGTATTTACTGAAATATTTTTTAGAGATATCACCAGTCTAGAAAATTCCAGAAAATCTCCAGTAAGCACATCTATGTTTATAGCAGGCTTTATTCTTCATTTGTATTCTCTTTTTAAATCTTCATTAATGATAAAGTGAGATAGGATAGTGACAGAATATATTTCTATCACTATAACAAAAAAATCAAAATTATAAAGAAACTAAAACCATAATTACCAAAAAATATTCAGACACAATAGTGACATAAAATATCATTATCCAGAGTTAAATTGACATATTCAAAATAAAATGACTTATATTCTGATGGACTTGTCTGCTTTGCTCAAAATATGTTGGTTTATTTATTCACTTATCAGATATTCAGTGAGAGTCCACTGTGTTTGAGACACTGTTTTTGATCTGGGAATCAGAAAAAGCATGAAAGAAGCAAATAAAACATCTGATCACATGGTGAAAAACTGTATTGAAATCGAACGGAGGAGTTCCTTTGTGATGCAGCAGGTTAGGGATCCAGTGCTGTCACTGTAGCAGCTTGATTTGCTGATGGTGTGCAGGTTTGATCCCTGGCCTGGGAACTTCTACATGCCATGGGTGTGCCCCCCCACCCCCAAAAAGAAAGAAATTGAGGGGAAATGTCTTGTCAATGATATGTAGTGCTTAGTGTCACACCAATGCTCCAGTTGAAAGCAACACAATAAAATAGCACAAAATACTACATAGAATACAAAAATATATGCTTGAAGACGGCAGAAAATTACAGATATAATGAAAATGAAGAACTGGATAGGCCAAGATTCCAGAAAGGAAATAACTTCAAAAAGATTATATGCAGCCATTTCTGTCCTTAAAAAAACATTTTATGATTATGAATGGGGCAGAAAGCTGACAATTTTATCCACTGAGAATTTCTGCTGGTGTTCAGAATAAAATCGCAAAACTGTGGATAGAGATCTGGAAGATGGACACAACAACATAGCTAATTGCCCTATGGGTACATTTGTCATGGTGAACGAGCCCATGAAAATTTTTTCAACATCCTTAGCCTTTAGGGAAATGTGAATAAACCCACAATGTGACACCAATCCATACCTGTTAAAATGGCTGAAAACCAATAACAAAAGCAATATATACTGGCCATATGAATTGTGGACGAAGTTGCAAAACAAATGGAACTCACATATATTTCTGGAATTAATGCAAAATGGGTAAAACTACTTTGGAAAAACTTTTAATAATATCTTAATACAATTAAATGTATTCTTATCACATGAATAAGCAATCCCACTACTAGGTGTTTACTTCAGAAATGGGAATGTACATTTACACAAAAACGTAATATTCATGTTTATAGAGACTCTATTCATTATTAACAGAAATGGGTAGCAACCCACATATTCCTCAATGTTGGAAAGAACAACCTGTGATACATCAATATAATGAATTACTACTGGACTGTAATTGCTGGCACATGAACATCATTGATGTGTCTCACAGTCATCACACTAAGTGAGAGAAGTCAGACTCAAAAAACCGCATATTGTATGATATCCTTTACATCACATCGTAAAGACAAAAGGATCCAGACAGTGGATGGAGAGAGACATTGATTCTGATGATACATGAATAGGTTTTTTGATTTTAGATAAGTGTGCTATATCTTGATTGTGGTGCTGTGTACCTAATGATTCAATTTGAAAAAAAAAATGTGCAAAAGAAACGAATAGAGATGGAATCTAATGTATGTAAATTATATCTTAGTTTATAAAACCAAACGAACCAGTGCGCTTTGTTTACTATGTTTGTAGAAAAAAATGACAGTCTTAATAAATACAATAAAAGCATTTGACAAATTTCAAAATCTATGAAAGAATTTTTTAAAATCCTCTTAATATACTGTAATTAGAAAAAAATCCCTAATTTAATAAAGAATATCACACATGCTTTTTTTTTTAACTTTTAAAATTCTTTTTTTTTTTTTAATTTTCCCACTGTACAGCAAGGGGGTCAAGTTATCTTTACATGTATACATTACAATTACATTTTTTTCCCCACCCTTTGTTCTGTTGCAACATGAGTATCTAGACAAAGTTCTCAATGCTATTCAGCAGGATCTCCTTGTAAATCTATTCTAAGTTGTGTCTGATAAGCCCAAGCTTCCGATCCCTCCCACTCCCATCAGGCAGCCACAAGTCTTTTCTCCAAGTCTATGATTTTCTTTTCTGAGGAGATGTTCATTTGTGCTGGATATTAGATTCCAGTTATAAGTGGTATCATATGGTATTTGTCTTTGCAAGATGAAGAAGCTGAGAAACCACCCCCAGTCAAACCAACAGGAGAACTCACCTAAAACACAGTCAACAATGAAACAGATCTCTGCAGTCTGACAGACCTGGAGTTCAAAAGAGAAATAGTGAAGATACTGAAGGAATTAAGAGAAGATATGAACAGTAATGCAGATACCCTCAGAAAGGAACTAGAAAATATAAGGAGGAGCCAAGAAAAACTAGAAAATTCACTTGCAGAGATGCAAACTGAACTTTGGGCACTTAAAACCAGAATGGATAATGCAGGAGAACGAATCAGTGATATGGAAGATAGAATAATGGAAGTCACCCAATCAGGTCAGCAGACAGAAAACCAAATCAAAAAACAGGAAAGCAATATAAGAGACCTATGGGATAATATAAAGCGGGCCAATCTACGCATAATAGGAATTCCAGAAGGAGTAGAAAAAGATAAGGGAATGGAAAATATATTTGAAAAAAGTATCGCTGGAAACTTCCCAAATCTAAAGGATACTGAGTTCAAGATACAGGAAGCACAGAGGGCCCCAAACAAACTGAACCCAAAGAGACCCACACCAAGACACATCATAATAAAAATGGCAAAAGTTAGTGATAAAGAGAGGATCCTAAAGGCAGCAAGAGAAAAGCAGAATGTTACCTACAAGGGAAGCCCCATAAGATTATCAGCTGATTTCTCTACAGAAACACTACAGGCCAGGAGGGAATGGCAAGAGATATTTAAAGTGCTAAAAGGAAAAAAATATGCAACCTAAAATGAGCCAGAAAGACAAAGACACACACGCTTTTAAGCATCTGACTTAATGGTGAGCTACTGTAGTCTGTAAGATGAAGATAAAGTTTAATTACTGGAAAAGTAGAAATAAATAGGTCACAATTTTCATTTAATGTGGTGTATAAATAGAAAACCTAAAGAAACTATAGGGTTTAATAAGTTTTCTAGGAAGATTTAAAGTTACAGTGTAAATATAGAGAATTCAATTTTATTTTTATATACCACTCACAGGTAGAAATGAAAAGTTTAAGAACTATATAGTTTACAACATCATCAAAAAACTTCAAATATCTTCCAGCAAATCTAATAAAAGACTATAAATCCTCTACTCTGAATAATCCAAAACACTATCCAAACATTAAAATATCTAACTAGGAGTTCCTGCTGTGGTACAGTGGGATGAAGGATCAATTCCCAGCCCATCACATCAGGTTAGAGGATCCAGTGATGATGCAGCTGCAGCGAAGTTTGCAACCACAGGTTGGATCTGATCCTTGGCCCGGGAACACCATATGTCTTGGGGCAGCCAAAAAAGAAAAAAATCAGAATAATTGGAGAAATATAGCATGTTCAGTTAATGGGACACTCAATATTGTGAAGAAGTCAAATCGCCATTCATTGATCTAGAATTAATACAGTCCCATAAAAAATAACAGCCTTTTTTTTAAAGTGTGAAAACCATACAGTCGTAAAATGTATATAGAAATCCAGATATCTAAAGTCCAGATATCCAAAATAATCTCAAAGAAGAATAAACCTTGAAGACTTACATACAAGACGTAATCTTTATTTTAAATGCCATCAATTAAAGCAGCAGAGATATAGTTAAGTAAACAATTTAATAGAATAGACTACAGAAACTGTTCCACACACACAGGATGGACTGATGTACAGCAAAGAATGAATGGTCTTTTTATAAAATGATGCTGGGAAAATTGAATTTCTACCCCAATCATACATCGTACATAAAAGTCTATTTCAGGTGGATTATAAACATAAATGTGCAAGGTAAAACAATAAAGCTTTTAGACTAAAACCTAAGAAAATGTTTTTATGAACTCAGGTTGTCAAACACTTCTTGCAAGGAACATGAAATGCTAACAGAAAAAAAAGTAAAGATCAATGGAAGCTTATTAAAACTGAGAATAACTTTTCATCAAAAGGAAACATTAAAATGTTAGAAAGTAAGTCATAGATTGGGAGACTCTATTTGTAAAACATATAGTTGACAAGAGAACTTGCATTTAGAATATAAAAATAAATTTTAAGCAAAAATATTTAAAAGAAGATGAATCAATAAGTAAATGGGGAGAAATTTAATTTAATAGGGAATTCATAAAATAGGATATATAAATGGTCAAGGGACACATTTAAAAAGAGATTTTCAACATAATTAATCATTTGGAAAATGGAAATTCAAACCAAAATAAAGTACTTCAAATTCTAGACAGGATGGAATAATTGAGATGGTTTTGTGGTCCTAGTATAACTAGCTAGAGATCTGGAAAAATTTATGAAATGACTAATTTCAGCCATTGACAGCACATAGCACAAGAATAGGATATTAAAAGAAACACTAAGATTTCCTTAGCTTTCTGTTGCAGGCCACATCACAGGTTAGGGAATACTCAAACAAGATACAACATAAAGAAATCAAAAAGAAGATGTAGTATCTGGTATTTATGGGCAGAGAATCAGAAACATACATAATTTTTTCAACATAATACCAATACAAATAATAGCAGGTGTTTTCATTTTGATTTGTTTTGTTTTGTTTTGTTGTTAAGCCTATTCTTAAATTTATATGGGATTGCAAAGGACTTATATTACCCACAATTTAAAACAAAATTGAAGTACATATACTATTTGATTGATGCAGTAACCAATGCAATTAACTAAGAATATAAAGATGTTTTTATCAGTACAAAAGAAAAGGAGCCCAGAAATAGATTCCCACATCTATATGTTCATTTAATATTTGATCAAGATGTCCAAACAGCTAATTAGGGAAGGATGACATTTCCACAAATGCTTCTGAAAGAGTAGAATATCTACATGAGAAAAAAAAAAAAAAAAAACTCAAAAAACCTCAACCTCTACCTAGCATCATATCCAAAAGAAAACAAATTAAAATACATCACAGATCTAAAAGTAAGTGCTAAAACTATAAAATTTCTAGGAGAAAATATGGAAGAAACATCTTCACAATTTGGAAGGAGGAGACAATTCCTTAAATAAATACAAGATGGATATTACATCAGATAAAAAATGAACAAAGTTTATTGAAATTTAAAAGTTCTTCTCTTTGAAAAGTACTATTAAGATAGTGAAAAGCCAAGGCAAAGACTGGAAGAAAGTATGTTTGGTTGGTTTATCTGACCAGGAACATGTGTCATAAAGAAAAATACAAGAATGTCAATAAGTATGTAATAAGATGCTCAATATTTTTTAGTTATCAGATAGTTTGATGAGGATATTTAATCATTACCCTAATCAAATAAAAATTAGACACCAAATGTATTTGATAGGTAGTTTTAAATACTGTAGCAAGTGTTGGCAAGTGTATGAAACAACTATAACTCTTACATATTGTTGTTGGTAATATAAAGTAGGAAAAGAGTTTGGGGTTGTGTTACAACACTGCATTAATATTTAACATATAACCCAAATATTCCACTCCTATTTACTCAGGAAAAGTAAAAATATGTAACAGAACAATTTGTACAGGAATGTTCATAGAAATTTTATTAACAACAGTTCCAAACTGTAAGCATCCCAAATGTTTATCAACAGTGGAGGAAATAAGCACATGGTAGCATATCCTCACAATGAAGTCCTTACTACTCAGGAATAAAAATACATTAACTGTTGATTCACACAACAAGAAGGATGGGTATCAGAAAGTTGCTGAATGAAAAAAATAGAAAAAGAATTATGCATTTTATTATATATAAAATATAGTAAAGACACAGCTCATCTACAGTCATAAAGAATGGAGTGTTGACCTTGGACTAAGGAGGAGGAGGTGGATGCAAAGGGCATCATAGAACTTGTTTAGAAATAGTCTAAACAAATGATCCTGATTTAAAAGTGGTTTGACTTTTTTTTTTTTTTTTTTAACTAATGTGATACACCTTAGGAGAAGACATACTCCAGACTGAATTTTGATTTTTCCCAGACTAGAGGTATGTGACAGGGTACTATCTCCTGAGGCAACAGGCCACAGTTTCCAGGCAGCCACACGATCATGAGGGTCAGTCACCAAAACACTGACAAGCATTCTATCCACACAACCATTCTGTTTTTCATATTCAATACAGTAGTCAACTAATTACATGAGATATCCAACTCTTTATTAATGTAAAGTAATGTCAACAAATGAAGTGCTCTGACATGTTAAAATTAGGTTAGGCTAAGCTGATATTCAGTAGATTAAGTGTATTAAATGCATTTCTTTGGCCACACCCATAGCATGCAGAAGTTAGGCCAGAGATTTAACCCATGCCACAGCAGTGATCTGAGCCACAGCTGTGACGATGCTGGATTCTTAAATGCTAGGACACCAGGGAACTCCCTTAAATGCCTTTCTGACTTAGGATATTTTCAACACACAATGGATTTTAACTGGACGTGACCCCATCATAAGTTGAGGAAAATATGTGGTAATCACATGGATAAATGTCATTATCTAATCTAATCAAACACTATGTGTAAAATGGATACAATTTGTTCCATGTTATTGATACTTTTAAGTTAATTAAAAATAGGTTATTATTAGTAACCCATCAGAAAGGCTAAATTTGTGGAAACCAGAATGCTCAAGCACTGCTAGTAGGAATATAAATTGATACTTTGCAAATATTTCATAGTACTTGCTCAAACTGAATGTACATATATTCCATCCTCCCATGTCTCTACATCTAGGTAGATACTCAAAAAAAAATCTTTTATGTTTGGGTCAGGTCATTTATAAAGAAAACTGATAGCAGCAACACTTTAAAGAATTCAAATATCCATCAAGAGTAGAATGAATATTAAATTGTAACATATTCATAAAGTAAATTTTGCACAACAGTTTTCTAGGGCTGCCATAAGAAAGTGCCACAGACGGGATGGCTTAAACAACAAATTCATTTTCTCATAGTATGGAAGATAGCAGGGTTGATTTCTTCTGAGAAATCTTGGTTTATAAATGGTAGTCTTCTCCCTGTACCTTCATATGGTCTTCCTTCTGTGCATATTTATGCCTTAATCACTTCTTAAAAAGGTACCAATCATACTGAGTTGGGGCCCCTTTAATTACCTCATTTTAACTCAATTATCTCCTTAAAGACCCTATCTCCAAATACAGTCATATCCTGAGGTACTAGGGGTGAGGAGTTCAACATATGAAATGCGGGAGGGTGCAATCAAACCCATAACAAGGATGTATATATCTTTTAGGAAGTGGAACATGTTTTAACCTACTACAGTATATGTCGTGTATAATAAATTAACCATTCTTCTACACTTGTAGAATGGCAGGTGTTTTGTACCACCTTTGGTGGCATCAAGGACATAGGCATTCAAATTATAAGTGAATGTGGTCAAAAGGTATAAACTTCCAATTGTAAGATAAGTCCTCAGGATATAATGTACCTCATAATGACTATGGTTAATAATATTCTATTGCATATTTAAAAATTGCTAAGAGAGTAGATCTTAAAAGTTCTTATCACAAGTAAAACATCACAGAAGCTCCTGTTGTGGCTCAGCGTAACGAACCTGACTAGTATCCATGAGGATGTGGGTTTGGTTCCCTGGCCTCATTCAGTGGGTCAAGGATCCTGCATTGCTGTGGCTGGGGCATAGGTAGGCAGCTGCTGCTCTGACCCCTAGCCTGGGAACTTCCCTAGCCACAGGTGTGGCCCTAAAAAAAGCAAAAAGCAAAAGAAAAACATTGTAACTCTGTGCAGTGATGAATTAAAAAATCATTTTCTGTGTTCTGTGGTTCAGATAGGAACTCTGGTTTGATCTCAAGACTTTGGGGTGAATAAGAGAAAAGTGTTACAGATGTTTTGGCCAAAAGTCACACTTGTAAGAATGAACAGTTGGGGAATGCAAACTCTATGAGAGGCACACTTCTAAGTGCTTTATGAATGCTAACATAGTTGAACACCACAAGGACCCTAATATCATTACAACTTTTCACTTACGGAAACTGAGGCACAAAAAGATGAAACTACTTATTTGAGGAAATAGAACTAGTAAATGGCAGAGCCAGGCTTAAAACCAAGTAAGTGTGGCTCTTAACCACCATACTATTGACATCTTGAATATATCCGAAGTCCCAAGAGACTGACTTGCCTAATATAATTGAGGTCGCATTTAACCAAGACTATATTTCCCAAGCAATTTCTGTTTAAATTAACAGCTCTATCTGTGTTGGTTATATTTTCAAAACAAGATAAGGCTGCTACTTCTTCTGGGGTATCCTGAGAATACAACGCCATTTCAACAGTTTCCAAGCATCTGTCTAAATTATTTGAATGGGCTCATCCTTTATTAAATATGGCTTAAAGTAAGCCGACATTTGGTTGGGGTTTTGAATTACTTTTTTCTTTTTCAAAGAGAAAAAATCTTTTTTCAAATATTTTAAATCTCAGTGTATAGAAAAGGGATTTTACTGTAATGATAGTTTATTATTTTTTTTAATTTAAATTTCAGTTGAATTAAGTCATAAGAAATTTAATCTTTGCTCTAGATAGTATAATTGGTGAATAGTATTACTTCATACTGAAATTAGTATAATGGCATGGACATTAGCGGCATGGACATTAGCAGCATGGACAATGCCTATGGTTTGGATAAGAGAAACTAATAAGTATATTTATATAAAGGAATCTGATGTTTAAAGCAAAGGGTCATTTCTAAGAAATTAAAAATAAGCTCCATAGAAATTGATTCAGGACAATTCTGCTTCACCAAAACCAGAAACAAATAAAATTGCTATTGCTATTCAATGAAAAGTCTAGAATAGATCACAAACCAGATACAAATTTTGGTACTATGAATAATATTGTAATACATTTGAGAGGTATTATTTAAATAGCTAACTCTTAAATCCTTTGATTCACCCTTTACTTCTATATTAGCAATTTCAACTGTATGATAACCAAAAAGCTTCAAGATTTCTGTTGTCACTTTAATTCGGTTTTAGATATAGTTATTTGTTCCGATGTAATCCATAGTTTTTTGCAATTAGAATTTGAGTAGAGTTAATTTTTATTCTCTGCAGCTCTTCATTGCATTGTTATGTCTAGACATACCACATCTTCTGCCATAAACATCTGAATTGGCTTAATGCTATTGAGATGTTTACATCATTTACAATGCCTTAGTAATCCATCCATCATAATAACGTCAAGTAAAATTTATGATCCTGGTACTACTTCTAGTGACAACATCATGAAAAGAAGATTAACCATAAGAAATCCATTGGTGGCAAAGCAAATAAATGTGTTTTCTGTCCAGAAACGAGTCTGGCACATTTGCGACTGTATTGAGGTTTTTGGTGCAATTGCTGTCCTATAGAAATTTCTTGCCTTAAAGATAAACTAATACCAGAAAAGAATGAATTATTGATCTCTACTTTTCCAATAGGTTTGTTTACTTTAAAGGATAGAAGAAGAACATGAAAGACAGTTTATATTGAGTAATGAAAGTAACTCCTGGAGCTTTAAGGAAATTTTTAAATAAGTATTGGCATTTGTTATTTAAAAGTTGTAATAAACTTATGGTATTTTTATTATTCATAACAAAGATCTCAAATTACATGGCAAATTTTAAAGATTTTTTGAAGCCTTTGTTTTCAATCTAATGATAAATCTGTAACAATATATTCTGTTTAGGACATGGTCTGTATTTGTCCACTCTAGGACTAAATTTCATATAGAGAGATAAGTGAAAACCTACCTATGGTGCTTATGTAACAATAAGACTATCTCCTTTTATTCCTGCAACTTTGCTTAAAAAAAAAAGTCATAGAGAGTTATTGAAGCAATTTCCAAAGACTAGGTTTTTGATTTCCCTATAAATCTTACAATTCTATTTACAAAAGATATTCCATTATTTTAAATATCAATATTTGCATTTTAGAAGGATTGTTTATTGGTTTGACAATAGGAGAGGGTGACAGCATGAAATGGATTGGAAAGTCGACGGGAGAGGGGATACAATACAAAGTAGAAAGCCTCTGGGATGCTTGAATATGAAATATAGTTTCTGGTTTCATAAGTTCCTCATTAAAAGAAAAACATAACAGCAAGAATAAAATGGCCTGGATTGATTTTTTTTTCTGGAAATAGTGCTTACTCATAAATGATGGAAAGTTTTTGAAATAAAATGATACTAAGAAACTCTTTTCATGTGAGCTAGTTTTCTACCTGATCAATTTAGCCCACATCCAGGCATTGAAGATCATAGATTGAGCAGAAAAATATGTGGCTAGGGATGTTCCCTTATGGTGCAAAGGGTTAAGGATATGACATTGCCACAGTCATGGCTCAGGCTGCAACTTTGGCATGGGTTTGATCACTGGACCAGGAACTTCCACCAAAAAAAAAAAAAAAAAAAAAAGGTGGCTATGAACTGTATGATACAGTAGAATTTGTGACTTGAGCAGAAACAGATGTTGAAGTGATGATACAGGAGAACCTTAAAAATTACATTCATGTCCAGTACTTCACACAAATGACAGGTTTATTTTTGATATTTGTACATTGGTTTTTCATGAGAAACTTCTGAAAGTATTTTTTTTTTTTTAAAGATTGAAAAGGTGGAACACATAAACTGCTAAATAAGTAGCTTGATTATTGAAAGACTTTGGCACTAGGTACTGCACGGAGTTACCAATAAATATGCCTCCACTTTTCTATGTGCAAACTTGTGCCAGGTCCTGTGGCACAAGAAATGACACTTGGCCTCTCTTCTTGCTGAACCTGCACTCTGTTTTGGGGCCATGAGTCATATAAGAAGGACCATATCTCCAATGGAATGTCAGAAAAACGATTGATTGTGGTGACCTAAGCTGGTGAGGAAAGGTTTTATGGAGGAAATCAGATTGACCCAGATCATAAAAAATAGACAATAAACAACAACAATAATAATAACTCATAAGCTATACAATGTACTATCGGTTTGAAAGCACATTACTTAGGCATGACCTCATTTATCACTCACAGTTGAGGAAAGGTGAGCAAAATAATTTGTCATGGGCGGGATGCAATTGCTTTAGGAGAACGAGGAAGTGCTCTCATTAGAAGGGATACCTGGGGTCACATGGAAAAAAGCCTTGAATCCCAGAAGCTATAAGTTTGGACTGTGTTTTTTAAGCCACAGAAGTTTTGTGTGTGCATGTGTGTATAGATGTTGATATATGTATAGTATAAATATTTATATGGGTATATCTATATAGACATCACTATGTACACAAGGTTTGAAAATGGAGTTGAGTTCTTTACATTTGGGTTGATTGATTTATTCAGATTTCTCTTTAAAGCTCAAGGAATTACAGACTATTCAGTGTATCCT
The DNA here is from genome assembly GCF_054392235.1 of Sus scrofa. Taxonomy (NCBI): domain Eukaryota; kingdom Metazoa; phylum Chordata; class Mammalia; order Artiodactyla; family Suidae; genus Sus; species Sus scrofa. The sequence goes on along the minus strand of NC_139389.1, from coordinate 116,349,208 downwards.
CATCCAATTGCCTGATACAGAAAGTCATGTAGGACTCTTTTCATAACTGGCCACGTCAAGCTGGAAGCAGAACTTCATATAATTTACAGCTATTACAAATTCTCCCTCATATAGTAATCACATATGTATGAAGTGTTCTAACTATAGAAAATAAATTATCAAATATCTTCTTGGGTAAATCAGGTCTGCACAATAAATACTCAAGTAAAAAAAAAAAAGTCTAGAAATTTGAGGTTGCTCCATCATATGAGAAAATTGCACACACTTAATTCAAACACTTTCCTTCAGAACTTATTTCATTCCGAATACACAGTGAAAAAAATATGCAGGTGGAGCTAGCAGGGCCAACGAAAAATTAATGGCATGACCTTCACCTAGAATAAAATGAAGAAAAATAAGTGGCACCTGTTAAGAGCTACAGATAATTACCTGAACTTTTGAACACTTGACAAATGTATATGACCTATAATAACAAAGTCTAGTGAAGTGAGGGAAAGCTTTTGCCTTTCATGAAACACAAGGAGTCTGTGCCTTTCTTACACTAAAAATTTTAATTTTTTCCCTGTTTTGTATCACTTTACATCGAAGATATGATAAATATTATTTTGGATTTACATGATCTAATACTCCTTAGAGTCCATAAGATGTCAACTCTAATTTTCAACCATGTTGTAAATGCTAATTATATCTTCCAAATAATATCCATGTGATGTCAGTATAATTTATCATACATACATTTCTGAAAAATTAAAGTAAGTGAAATTTAGTTATAGGAAACATTGGCTATGAAGATTCATGTCAAAAAAGGTGACTTTCACATAATTGGAAACTTTTGGATGAGTTCCAAGTAAAATCATGCATAGAAAGTTACCCTTACACAAATGTATCCATAATTTTTATTGGAGAAAAGGTGATCAAAATGTATGATATACTGTATCCCAGCTTATAGAAAACATTTTAGTTTTAGTAAGCACTTTAGAAACTTCATTTCATTTAATGGTCAATTTTAGGGGGAAATATATGTTCATATCCCTATTTTAAATGTGGGTAATTTAAAACTTAGAGATTCAATGGCTTGCTCAAGTTGATGCATCCAGTCAGCAATACCAAAACCGATGTTCTCTTCAGGCATCACATTGCTCTCTTGACCTTACTCCGTAATCCTCCTGTGTCCTACCACCACCAGACACCCCCGATCCTCATGCTATTCCCAGCAGTACCGACTTCGAAAACTTACCTGCAACAAAGTTCTCTTAGGCTTCATTTCAGTCAGTTGTAAACACTCCTATCAGCTGCCCACTCCTCGTCATATTTGCCTTTATAGGGAAACTGCTTTGAACAGCTGATCCAAGGAAATAAATTGTTACTGGAGAGATAGACATCTTCTGGTTGAATTTGAGAGATAGTTAAAATGACTTTAAAGAAGTTATTCTGATTGTGGAGAAGATATTGCTGATGATTCCTCAAATTATTTGAGTAAACAGTTTTAATTATTGAGGAATACTCCTGTGAGTTTGCCTCCTCCATGTGACCATGAAATTGAAGGGCTAGCTTTTGGAAGGAAAAAAAAAAAAAGAAAAGAAAATACATAGTGTTTTATAATTTACTGAAATATTTTGCTTATATTTTTAAAATTTATTTATTTCTTTCTTCATTCATTCATTCATTCATTCATTTATTGTCTTTTTTAGGGCTGCACCCACAGCATATGGAAATTCCCAGGCTAGGGGTCAAATCAGAGCTGTCACTACTGGCCTACACTACAACCACAACAATGCCAGATGCACGCCATGTCTGTGACCTTACACCGCAGCTCATGGCAATGCCAGATCCTTAACCCAGGGACTAAACCCACGTCCTCATGCATACTAGTTGGGTTTGTTACCACTGGGACACAATGGGAACTCCTGCTTATACTTTTAGATTTGAAACTCAGTAGAAACATACACATTTTTTTTTTTTTCTCTCTCTATTTAAGAGAAAACAAGAGCACAAACAACTGAAGCCCAGATGGCAACGGAACTGGCCCAGGCAACCAGGTAGTGAGCAATAAGCCAGGACTTACAAACCTACTTTCAGCTCCTTCTGATAGGGTCCTTTTTAACCCTTCTAGTCTTTTCCATACAAGTGAAATGAAAAATGCAGGAAATATCAACCTTGTTCCGGCCTTTGAAGTCATCAGTGAAATTCATGCTTTTTCATGGTTGTAAGGAATTGTTCTGTTTTAATTTCTAAGATGGCAAGGATCTCACTGTAAAATGCATTCGAGAGTGATTAGTGTGTCATTTCCTCTATTGAATGACCAATGAGTGAGAGGAGGATTGAATCTGAGTGAAATAATTTAGTTTAGGTATATATGAAAAATGCCAAACTGAAAATCTTAGAAGAGTTAAAAGTTAGGTTCTAAATAAAACTGTAATCATCTTTTCCAGATTTCAGATAGGGTTGTATATAAAATAAATGACCTTCCACGGTCATTTCACTACCTTTGATAATGGGATCAATGATAATTTATGATGTAGAATTTATAATTTTTTAAAAAAATTCTTACTTTTTGTGCCCACCACTTGGATCAATATCTTATTATCAATAGTTACGTGTTTCATTTTTAGAGAGAATTATTGGAAGACCTAGATATTCTTATTTCTTATTTAAGTAGGTAGAATAGAACCACTTATTTTATGAGGTATAATGAAATGCATATGAAATGATGACAGGCCAATGGCTTTTCTCTCAAACTATTTTAAATAATTTTAATTACTGCCATGACTGCAGAGTCATTAAAAGCAGTTAACTACATTGCCCATGGTAAGGTTTCTCCAACTCAGTAGCAGGGTATGTAGGCTTGATTTGTAAAAAACGTAAAGGTATTTGAGATTAAAACGAAAAAAGGTTAATTTTGTATTAAAAAAAAAAAACTTACTGACTCTAGGTAAGGAAAGAAACATAAAAGAAACTATGTACACCCATGTATAGATTTGTTCTGAGTCTTTTTCACAATCTTTTCAACAGAAACTTTGTGGAGAAGTGACTGCACAATTTATTCCTTTGGAAGAGTAATGTGTGTTGAATGTTAAGTTCAATAAAGCAAAATAGCATTGTCAGTCATGCATAGCCGTAATTCTAGTAGATTCTTAGTTATCTTGAGATTCAATTAGGTCTGCAGCATGCCATTAATAATTTTGCTTTTCTCTGATTATAAAAACAATACATAATAATTTTTTAAATTACAAAACAAAATAAATATAAGGAAAACAAAACCAATCCACTATTCTATGTTAAAATGATTAACATAGAATCATTTTAAACATTTAGGAGTTATACAACCATTCCTGGATTATACAGTCTATAAAGATTTTGTTATTTTATTATCTAACATTTTGTCATTAAGTATTTTAATAGAACATTTTTCAGAGTTTGAATCTTGTTTTCCTTTACTTCATCATAAATTAATTACCCATTACTATGTTTTTTTAAAATCGATTTTTACTTTATACCAAACTTAAAATAATAAAGCAATCTATAATCACTGTGAAAGTCATTTAAATATAGAAAATGAAACTCAAGATATATATATTTCAAACCAGTAAGTAAAACTGTGATCAATGTATATGCCTGCATATTTGTGTGTTATAGGATGTTAAGAGGAAAGTTTTATCTGAGGTTGTAAGACAGGCCAACATTTCAAAGGCGAGAGATCATGATTCTGGATTTACAAAGATGTTCTAAACCCAGTTATGTGTCCCTTAACCTCTCACTCAAAAAGTAAATTAACATCAGAGGCTGAACATTAGAGTAGGATTATTATATTTTGGGATCATTGGATTTTTAAATTATTAGAATTATTGAAGAAAATTGCTGTATGCTGTGAGTTCTGAGATGTCTGTTTTTCTTTCCCTTCCTTACTTCCTGACCTCAAGCCAAAAAGCAACAGTCTTTAAGAGTGCCCTTTAGAGAGGTTAATGTGTCCTTATAGTTTGTGTGGTATCTGATTCCTGTCCAGGAAACCTAATGCAAGAAGAAGCTGGTTGTGTTGCTTGTGAAGCAAAGAGGTATTTGTTTCAAGTCTATGCTGAAGTTTGTTAAAGATTGTATGACTGTATATCTTGGACTGAGGGTTGTCAGTCTTAGCAAATAAATTTATAGGTACCAGTAAAATTCAAATTTCAGATACACAAAGAATACCTGTTTAATATGTTGCATGTGATATTTGGGATTTCCTTTAAAATGATTTATTGGTAATAAGGAATTCAAATTTAACATATTGTCCTGTATTTTATTATTTTATCTGTCAATCCTACGTGGACTAGATGAGAGCCATGTGTGACAGAAATCCAACCAGAGGTGGTCTTGGAGGTTACTCAGGAGGGCTCTGAGAGGGGACTTCAGAAGGATGCTGAAAGCACTGCTGGGTACTGGGGACTGACCCAGAAGTAAGCAACTCATGAGAACTGACCTGCATTGGTTTTCAACCAAGTAGCAATCAGCTGGGGACATTGAATATAATGGATAGAAATGATTGGTTCTCTTAAAAACTCATGAAGATGCGCAGTGAAAAGTCAACTGTAAGCATCTGAAACACCTGCCACCATCAGAAAGCGCCAAAATTGGCTCTCCATGTGCAAGTAAGACAAATAAGGGTTTTCCTCTCCTTTAAACCCAGCATGAAAATCCTGAAAATATGGTTAATAAGATGGAGCTAGAGGAGTAGATGTGCTCAGGGCAGAGAGAAGAGTCTAGTTAATTATTGGCTTCAAGTCTGCAGGCTCCAACTTATGTCAAGTCTGAGCTTTGTAAGCGCATTTTAAACTAAATCAAAGTTCATGTTTGTATAGCTGCATGAAACAGGTAATGCTAAATTATTAAACCAAAACTACTTTAAAGTAACCTGATAAATATTTGTATTACATTGTAAGCTGGAACTATATACAAATGAAAAGTTAGAAAACAGTGAAAGAAAGAAAGAAAAAAAGGAAGAAAGAAAAAAAAAAGAAGAAAGAAAAGGGAGAGAGGGATGAAGGAAGGAAGGAAGGAAAAGATAAAGAGAGAGGAGTTCTCACTTTGGCGCATTGGGTTAAGAATCAGACTGCAGCAGCTCTGGTGCTAAGGAGCAGAAGGTGCAATACCCAACCAGGTGCAGTGGGTTAAAGGATCCAGCATTGCTGCAGCCATGGCTCAGCTGGTCAGATTCAATCGCTGGCCCAGAGTTCTGGGCATTTAAAAAAAAAGGGGAGAGGGAAGTGAGGAAGAAAGTTTGGGGACCATTGGTAACTTTACCCATGGGGCAGAGGAAAAAGTAGCTTACTCCAAGTAGATTTAAAAGGACCACTAGAGAAAAAAATATTACATCTCTTGAATTACATTTGTTCAACAAGATAGTTCATATAAACAGATACATATATAATTACACACAGAGATGACAGAATATATGAGTACATGTATTATGTTATAGTTTTCTTCTCTCTTTCTTTCTGCCCTGTCATTCATCCCTATGCCTCCACATTCTCTCACAGAATAGGGTAGAGGGAAGGAGGGAGGGGAGAACTACAAGGAAGAATGAAACAAAATATTGCATCACATATCCATTGATAAATAAATTTAGCTTCAAACCTCTATTGTTACCTAATCCATTTCAATACATTTGCTGATCAGTACATGGATTTTTTTCCCAAGTTGGTGTGTCTTAATATAATCAAGGTTCCAAGTTTTTCAGAAATAATTGATTTTCTAGTATATGCTATATGCTGTGATTTAGATTAGAGCAATGGCTATATTTGTACAGCAGGATTCTTCCAAACCATATTCAAAAGGTCAGGAATTTATTCATACTCTATGAGGGAAAATTGTAGTGGAATTTTGTTCAACAAACTGATAAAAAAATAGAGGACAAAAGAAGAATCATGCTGTTTTTCACATTTTTGTCATTCTCAACACAAGCTGCACACAAAAATTTTTAAAAATACACATAGTGGTCCTCAAGCCACCAAAGCAATAATATAGAGGTGTATGAATGAAGATTCTCATTGTTCTTGTGATGGATTAATCTACTGCCCTCTGGAAATTCCAGGGAAACAAAATGTTCGTTTTCAAAATAGATAAACTGAGGCACAAGACACAGGGTTGATTGGAAAACAATGATTTATTCTTCAAACACTTATTTGGGTAAAACTCCTTAGATAAGGCTGCTTCAAACTATTCTCCCTTTCAAGAACAGACTCAGAGTATTTATATTTGCCTAGCAATATTGTCTACAATTCTAGAATAATGCTCATCATGCTGATTTAGCATTAACTGCATACAATGTTCATAATATGACTTGGAAATGGATATAAAATTTGTGTGGTATGTGATTTGCATCCTAAAGGACGAATAGGCATTATCTGGGTGGGAATAAAGACATAGTATTTTAGGTAGAGGGAACAGAAATTGAAGAGTATTAAAGGAAAGAGTTAATGGGGAAAGTCAAATGCTCATTGTAGTTGGACCATAGGCTGTCTGGCTAGGAGTTAATTTAAGATCACATAGTGAAGGGTTTTGTATGGTGCAATTGCCCAGACATTTAATCTCAAATACAGTGGAGAGCCCAGTGAGGGTTTCAGAAGGAGTTTATGGCTAAATTTGTTTTAATACTACACCAATTGTTGCATAGAGGAAAATGTCAGAAACTGATAACTAGGGAAGAGTTTGGTCAATAGTATATTTAAAAGACGATGTAACCAGGCAGTAACTAAGCTGGAGCACAACACAGTTTAGAATCCGCTTTCATCATGCACTTCTGTTTCCTGCTTGCTTCTGAGTTTGTAATCCTTAGTGAAGAACTGGAGTGAGGATAGTACATATCTCAGCTCCACTACTATTGTCAATGGGACTTTCATATTTTGTCATTTGTAAGTGGGTAAAATATTACCTACCTCATGGGGCTTCTCTGAGGGTTCAATGATGTAATGCATGTAAAATGACTTGACACAGAGCCTGGCAAATAATAAGTACTTAGTAAATTCTATCTATTGTTATTAACATGAACAGATCAGTTAGGAAGTGGCTAAAAATAAGCCATTCCAGAGATGTTAAGTACTTAGGGAAAGGGAGCAGATTAATTGTGGGGATATTTCTAAAATCATACACATTAGAGTTCTATTTAGATGTGAAACTAAGAAAAAGTGAAAAAAAATCACATCGAAGTTTAGATTGTGTTTATGACCTGATGACTGCAATGGAGTCTAGATAATCAGTCAAGTTCATATCTTCTAGAAGAGGATCTTCCTATGTTCTGTCAAACCATAGTATATAAATAGCCATTCCTTATTTATTCACGAGGCTGTATGTTGTCTTTGTAATATGACCTCTCTGCCTGTGAGGACCATTGGATGTATTTGGGCTGAAATCTTATAGTAGAAACCCACATTGTAGATCCAAACCACTGATAGCTTGGGTAATTCTCATATTGGTGCTCAGGTACGATCAGCTGCATTCTAATTTTTCCCTCTTAAGATGTCATTAAGACCAAAAGAAGATGACATGAGGTTCTACACTTTAGGAACCAGCAAAAGTTAGCATTTTCCACTCTGTAGAACTTCAATTAAGTTTGTTGTCCTTGGTCAGAGTTATCTTGGATAAGAACAGAATCCCTAGTACAAACCATATCTCCCAATGCTACTGTGATGCCAATGATGCTGAGAATGGGGACTAAAAGGTGCTAAGAGATGGGGCTCTCTTGCCTACAGGTACTATCAACTGCCTACAGGTTTCATCAATGGCCGTGTATGGATTGTAGCATAATTAATTTCCATTTTTTAAAATTTTCTCTAGGAAATATAAGTATGTTAGAAAAATTCACAGCCCAGATACCTGTTAAATTAGCATCAAACCCCCACTCTCAATTTCATGAATAGAAGGATAATAAAAAACATAAAGCTGGAGTTCCCATTGTGGAACAGCAGAAACGAATCTGACTAGGAACCATGAGGTTGCGGGTTTGATCCCTGGCCTTGCTCAGAGGGTTGAAGGTCCGGCATTGCCATGAGCTGTGGTGTAGTTCACAGATGTGGCTGGAATCTGGTGTTGCTGTGGCTGTGGCATAGGCTGGCAGCTATAGCTCTGATTAGAACCCTAGCCTGGGAACCTCCATATGCTGCAGGTGTGGCCCTAAAAAGACAAAAGACAAAAAACAAACAAACAAACAAAAACAAACCAAAAAAACCCCACAAAGCTGAACACGAGAATTTCTCCCTTAGTTACATGTTTTTATCTATCAAAATCCTTAATGTTAATGTCCATATTTTCGATTCTTTTTATGGATGGATAGTTATAGTTATTTCAAGGTAATCATCTACATAATTCTTATGGGTGTGAACATTTTCCTGTGTCATGACCACTGCAGACATTATTAATTAATCACTATATTCCTTCACACAGAGGCAGATTTTGACCTCAGAATCCTTCCTGCCAGAAAGTGACTAGCTACCAATGAAGCAGAGCTGGCTCAACAGGTGAAACCAAGCTGCTATTCCATTGATTTAGCAAGTGTTATCAAGTCTAGAGGAAAATAGCAAAAGCACTCTTCTTACAGAAGAGTTTCACAGAAGGCTTGCAATACTCCCTGTTCTAATACTTTGTGGCCCAAGGTAACATTTCTCATTGCTTAAGCATTGTGTAAAACCTCAGTAGTGAAGTTAACAGCCTTTTTTCTTTGAGAAAGTAGTGATCCCATGAGTCCTTTCTCAGAGGCACTACAGGCAGATACAATTTACATTCCCATTTGTCTGCACCTTATGGAAACACTGAATGGTTATTTCACATACAAGAAAGAGCGAAAGCAACTTGTAGGCATGGACCAGGAAGATCATTCAATCTAATGTACTGTGAAAGTAAAGCTATCCAATTACCAGTATTTACTGAAGAGCAAAGAATAACAGGAATACCTAGAGACAAGACTTAAGAGGAGGAAAACACTGTGGGAATGTGTAACAGGAAGATGATGCCCCATATCAATGGTGAAGTGATTGTTAGTCCAAGATACTTAGACATTCTTTAAAAAATTTCAGAAAATGTGTCCTTCAAAAGGTGACTTGTAAGAGTAAAACTGGGGGGGGGGGGAGAAAAAAACCTCAAAATCTCTATTTAGCCTAGTATTTGCTTAATTCTGTTTTTAAGCTCACTATTGAACTTTATAGTTATTTGGAAATGAAGTTACATTTGGCATGTATATTAATAACATAAGGAAAGAGGACTGCATTGTTTTTTATAACTGCCTAACAACCACAGACTTTAGCCGCTTAAAGAAACACAAACTGATCAGCTCAAGTTTTCTTGAGCTGCATCAGGAGTCTGGGTATGAGTGAGCTGGATTGTCTGCTTAGGGGCTTGCTAGGCCATAAAAAAAGATACGAACTAGCACAAATGTGAGGCTTGGCGTCCTCTTCCAAGGCCCCTGCATTGTTGGAATTCATCTCCAGGCACGTGAATAACTGAGATCTCTTTTTTCCCTGTTAGCTGTCAGCGAGAGGCCACTTATAGCTCCTAAAGGCTGCCCACAGTTCCTTATCACATGTGCCCAGAGAAAATTCACAGCATAGATGTTTACTTCCTTCCAGGACATTAGGAATGTGTTTCTCTGACTTTGTCCTCTTCAATCAGCCGGAGAATGCTGTCTGCTTTGAGGGGTTTCACCTGATTAGGTCAGGCCACACCATACCTAATTAGGTGTGGCTAATTTTCCTTCTTTCATATAACACAACATCTTCATAACAGAGATAGCTCATCATATTCCCAGGTTCTGCCTTCACTCAAGAAGTTTACAGACTGTACAGATCAGGGGTCAGAAATCATGGGGGATATGTATGTAAGCGTTCTGCCGACCATAGTGAATAGGACAACTTAATGGATAATTAAAAGTATAATATTCTTAAAAGGGGCATCAATTTCTAGATATTGACATGTATTTAAGGAAAGGGTTAATAAATGAAAGAGTAATTTTGAGTCTCTGGAAACACTGGGTTTTTCTATTTAGTAGATCAGGCTATTAGTCTCCTCCCTATGAACTTAGATGCCTTCATCTACATTAGTCTCAGTTTCCTCACTTAACAACTTGGGATTTAATAATGCCTATTTCATGGAGTTGTTCCCAGCATCAGACATGAGATTTTCTTTAAAGAATTTTGCAAACCATAAAGAACAAAACAAAGGTGAGCCATTTTTTTATTCATTTATTGCTTGAGCACCCACCTGCACTCATTGACAAGAAGTCCCCTTATTTCCTAAGCTCCCCACTCCAATCACTCCACTAGGGCAGGAACACTACAGACTTAATTCAAAAAAGCTTGGTCTTGCTACAAAAGGCCAGGAAGCAAAGAGAAAACAAGGAAGTGTGACCAGTCCGCTAACGCTGTGGTTTGGGTCTCTGCCACATGAGGTTACAGGTGGTCCTGTACATTCTAATGGCAGGAAACTTGCTCATGGTTGCTATGATACTCCTGTTGATGCACTTATTTTTTTTTTTCCCATCATCCCAGAAGCATCCCCCTGAGTGCTGAGGATACATCTCTTTTAGATCATACTCACATGCTCAGCCATTTCCCCCTAATGCTTAGCACAGTGCCAGGTAGGCCACGCTGGTGAAAAATCCAGCCCCAGCCCCCAGCTGAGATGCTGAAATAAGGCTTCTTCATGGAGCCTGGTTCACCCCCCTTCATGGGACCACCTGGGCACATTGTTGCCCATAAAGGGGAAAGGCAAATGCTACTAAGCAACAGGCACGCACTCATTTTAACTACCTACACCCAAGCACAAACTTTCAATAAGAAGGATTGCCTGTTTGCCTTAAATTTTCATAACTTAGAGAGTCTTTTAAATCCTTCTCTACAAGAAAGCCATATTCTCTAAGGGACTGTTCTTGGCTAGACAGTAGACGTGACATCTCATTCCAATACAAATTTTTCATAGAGAAAAGTCTGCTCCAAGATTATGGCTATTGAGTGAGGCCAGGTAATTATTATTCAGCCCTTGAATGCTAGTGGGGGTGGGAGGAGAGTTAGTCAGCTTCTTGCATCTCCCCCAGCATCTGGTGGTTTTACCCAGCATTAGCATTTTTAAAAATTTGTAACACATGTAACTGCAAAGGATTCATATCTAAAATATATAAAGGATGCCAATGGTAAGAAAGAAACAGTGTAGTAGAAAAATGGGCATTTCAAACAAGGAAAATCTAAATGACTAATAAGTCTTATTAGTAATCTCTGCAATTCACGTGAAAACTATGAGATCCATTTCACACCCGCTAAATGGATTACAAACAGAAATTCGACAAAGCCAAGTGCTGATGGGACATAGAGGAATGGAGAAGCTGGTAGGAGTACTAGCCATTTCTATTCCTTGGGAAGAAAGTTGCACTCATGGACCACAAACAGCCCGTGCATTGGAGGGTCTGTGAGTCCTGATGTGTTCATCCAACTCCTGTCTGCAGCAGGGGAGCAGAGAGGCCGTTCCAGGAGTGGCCGGCGTGAGCAGCCCATTGCCTCGAAGGAGGTTCCCTATACCACCAACACCAAAGAATACTGAAAACCTTCCCAGCCCCCATGAAGGAGGGGGTATGAGCTTGGGGAGAAGTTAGTGCTTCTCCAACTGTAATGGGTATATTACAGCCTCACCTCAGCTCCAGTGAGCCTGCACATGGGCAGTCCTTGCCCATTGTCCTTCTCAGTCTGAGGGGAGCCAATCTGTGTAATGACTCAAGTGACTTTGGAGGCACCAAGACTTTCTGCTGGCTCTCCTGGACCACTTGCTGTGGGTTCACAGCTGCCATGCTGTATGGATACTCAAGTTGTCCCATAAAGTGGAGAGGCTCCATGATGAGGAGCTGTCCTTTCTGGCCACACCAGCATTAACTGGCTAGGTAAGCTTTGGCCAAATCTTACTGCAGCCTTATAAATGACTGAGTGGGAGCCATGCAGCGAAGCTACTCCTGACCCTTAGAAAGGTGTGAGATAAATGTTTACTGTTTTTAGCATCTATGTTTGGGAGTGATTTGTTACACAGCTATAGAAAGTTGAGGAACTTTGTCAAACACAGGTTCTCTATTTGCTCCCAAAGGCCTGGGAGTCAATACTTTTAACAAGATGCAGGTGATGCCAATGTACCACAGGTAGTCCTCAGTGAGGAGGAGGATTTGACTCCACCCAGCTTACAAAGAGAGGAAGTACCTTAAAGCATTGCTGACATCAGCGGCGTCAGCGTCAGCGCAGCAGGAGGGGCTCTGAGGACTAGGAGGACAACCCAGCACACTGCTGCGGTGAACAACTGCCAGTGCCAGGTCTGCTTGGGGGACTCCAGAAGGTTCTGCGAGCCCTAGTCTCCAGGTGAGTTCTGGTTCTGCTTAATTCAGAGTTTGCTACGTTACCTCTGGAAGGTTCTGTGAGTTCAGGTTCTGTTTAATTCAGTTTGCTCCCACTTGGGAGGGTTCTGTGCGTCCGGGTTCAGTTTAATTCACTTTATTCAGTGGACTCCAGAAGGTTCTGTTTGTTCTGGCTGTTTTATTCAGAGTTTGTATAGAAGACTCTAGAAGGTTCTGTGAGTTCTGGTTACGTTTATTCAGAGTTTGTTCCATAGACTCCCAAATGTTCTGTGAATTCCAGTTTTGTTTTAATTCAGAGTTTGCTTAGTGGAGTCTGGAAAGTTCCGTGAACTCAGCTTCCATTTAATGCATTTTACTCAGTGGGCTCCAGGAGGTTCTGTGTGTTCTGGTTCTGTTTAATTCAGAGTTTGCTCAGAAGACTCAGGAAGAGTGTGTGTCCTTGTTCCATTTAATTAATCTTGCTTAGTGGACTTCAGAAGGTTCTGTGTGTCTGGTTCCATTTAATTCTCAAGTCATTGTTATTATAGCTCTTATTTCTTGTTGAAGCCTAAAACAGCTGTATATTTTGGCTTGTTTTAGTCATTCTATTTAAGGAAATGCATAGCTTTAATTTTTAGCTTAAGGAATGTTATGACGTTTGATTTTGTGTAGGCTTTTTTTTGTTTTCTTCTTCCCTTTATTCAAAATTTAATCACAAATATGTTTCTGTGCTTCTGCCACCAGATTTGGCACACAAATTTCCAGGAGCAGCATTTGTAAATCAAAGGATGTTCCTCTTAAATAATTCATATAATTAAATTAAAACTGCTTCAGAGCACCTCTCAGAGTCTGGAACTTTTTTGATTTCATGTTAGTTTGTTATAATCGGGTCTCCAAAGGACTTCTCAAAAATTCATGGTGAATGGGTAAAATACGGGGTTAGAGTTTGTGTATTTTTTATGACATTAGGAAAATAAACAAGATGAGACTAGGCATAGGAATAAAGACTTTTTATAAACTCTACAGGAAAGTTCATTCTTTATTGCCAAAAAATGGATTATAAACTTGAAAAGTTAAAGCAAAACAAATGCCTAGAACCTTTTTTAGCTGCTCTCTATGTGTTGGAGGTAGGGCTGATATGCATGCATTGTCTCTTCATTGTCTCTCCAAAGATCTGAAGAAAGAAGTAGGTCCAGAACATTACAGATCAAATAATAATCAGTGAGATGGAGTCTCCTGAACCATGTTCTCTGAGGATAGAACATAACCTTAGGAAAGTCCATAAATCCAATTCAGGGAAGAATTATTCATTAGAATTGCAAAAGTACGTAATTATTAGATTTTACTAAGTGACGATAGTCCTAAGTGGATTTTCTGAAACTTTGCTTTTAAAAAAAATGACTTCCATTAAATTACAATAGCAATATCTGAATTTAGATGTAATGCCCCACAAGGTTAGCAAATACTTGTCCTATTAGTTACCTAAGTTCTTTCTAAAAACCTAATCTGAAAAACTCTGGAATTAAATCGTTCCATGGGCTTTCAAAATCTACAATTGCAATTTCTTCTCACAAAAAATAATTAAAAAATATAATTATTTATTGTCTTGTAAACCACATCAATTTGATTGCATTGGTGCTCTATCAGAGCAAGTCAGGCAAAAAAACAAACAAAAAAACAAAAAACAACTAGCTTTCCTTTTTTGACTAATTTATTTTAATTTTGTACATCTTTTTCTACAAAGAACAATACATTTCGTACATGATGGAGCAGGTGTAAATCTTGAAGCTTTTATTGTCTTTTAGTCTCCACTGAGTAATAACTTTCCTATTAAAATAATTTAAAACTTGCCAAAATAAAACAAAGAGCTGAATAATAAAAAAGTGGAGTTTTATATTTTTTTGTCAATTCGCCTTGAGTCTTGATAAACAAAGAGCCTAATTGGGCATGAGAGAAGAGTCTGGATAAATTAACATTGAAATTATGTTGTCTTAATTTTTAAAAGTCAAGCACTTACATAGTATTTATAAGTAAAAATGATATATGATAGGAGATGGTGTCCAGAAGTTGAGGAAATACAGAGAAAAGGATTAGCAAGACTGACAAAAGCCTCCATAAAAATTAGTGTAATTACTGTAAAAGGAATAACATTTTAAATATGGTACTGCTTACCAGGTTCTCTTACTTTTTTCAAGATTGTGATCAACGCAATATTTTCATAATGGTGTTTATAATTAAGGTCAGAATGACCTATCATTAATGTCATCAAACATACCTCTATAAGTCTTTGTATACTGGTTGATGTGCTCAATAAATGAGTTAGAAGTTGTAGATATTACTAGTAGTTATTGAGATTTCATACCCTAAAAACTTCACGAGCTAGTCAAAAACTGTTTACAGAAGTATCTGCATTTGAGGAATTTTCCGTAGTAGCTCACAAAATGCTCCTTTAATAGGAATTTGTTTATTTTGTTCAATGCAGTACGTATGATTCAGTATGATAGCCCATGATGAACATGCACAATCTGCTCATCTATTAAAGCGCTCAGCCTGTGTCAATAAATGTGTATAGGATAGAAAGCCACTAGTATTTCCATATTTGACTTTCCATTTATCACACAAGCCATACAACCATGTTGTTTGTTCATGCCCCTGATTTTTCTCTAGAGAAAAATGGAATTAGTCCATTAAGCCAGAGGAAGTAAAGGTGTTCTGACTATAATAACTAACCTCCATCTATAAAGTCTTCTATACAGACCAAAATAGGAAACCTTAAATTATGTCCTCCTATTTCATTCCTGTCCGTGAAATCTACGCACAGGTCTAGAGAAAGCATTTAACAATGCCAAGCAGTGGTAGAGACTTTATATTTGAGGAGATTTTTTAAATTAAATGGTTTCTAGGCTTTCTTCCAGCTCAGACATTCTCTTGATGCCCAGGAGGGGTAAGCTGAAACTAGTGAGAAACTAGAAAGGAAGTTTCCTTTGAAAGGTAGCTTCAGGCACCTTCTTTCAGAAATTTTCGTTCAAAATTTGCTGGGATGATTTGACGAGGTAAGGGGCTGGGGAAACAGCTAAATAAGCAATACTTTTTAAGACATGGAGGCAGCCAGCCTGCAAAGTGTTGGAGGACATGGATACTTTTTTAAACTGGATAAATAAACGACATTGTTCAGGCAGGTTTTACGACTGAACTGGAAGATAGGAGATTCTTGGATCATGTCCCTCGCCTGATCCCTGTAAAAATGGGGACAAAAAAATGTACCATCGGCAATCAATTGAGAGAAAGGGGACAACCTCTTGCAATAGACTTGAAGGTGATGGCCAGGAATATCAGAGTGCATACAGACATAGTAAAGAGTGATTCTACGGAAAACTTACTTGAGATTTGACAAAACTTTGACAGTTCTCATAATGCTCCTTGCTAACAAGACTAAGTGAAAACCAAACAGTAAAATAATGAATTGGAGAAATGGCCCATAACCTTAGCAGTCCTCCTGGAAAAATGATATATATCACTTCCAGATGGGATAGAAATAAAAAATATCTTTCAGAAGATACAGTATTATTTCAACTGAATTTTCCTGCTCACACCTGCATTTCTCTGATCATATAAAAATGAGTATAATACAAAAAATAGCAGACTCATTTTGCAGTTTTTGTTCAAGCCTCCTTTTCTGACAAATTTTGACTGATTAACTGGTTGATCATGACTCTATTTCCACTGGTCAGAGGCCAGTTTGTGTTTTCCTTGCAAACTATTCCTTGAGAGCCTGATAAACTGGAAGGACAGACAGAGGGAGAAGAGGAATGTAAGAAAGAAAGGAAACAAAAAGACACAAAGAACCACTGTAGAAAAAAATGTAACACAAAGAACAGAATGTAGACCCTTTTTATCATTTCATGCTTTATAACTAGCCAATAAAAATTAAAATATCATAAAATAAGAGCTCAAATTGATCATTAAATTAGATGAAAAGGAAGATTTGAGAACAAGGAAGTAATTGAAGGCAAATATTAGCATAATATATGTTAAAAATATTAAGAAATGTGATAAGTGGGTCTAAAAATCTATGTACTAGTAAATCTTAAAAGTAGTAATAAAGATGGAAATTAAAAGTAGATTAAAGTAAAAATAATTGGTTCCATGAAATGGAGAGCAAAACAAAACTGGAATAGAAGATAGATTAGCTATATTACATAATTTTAATAAAGGAAAATTTTAATCATAATACCAAAGAGAATATCATGCGTTATAAATTTGATGCAAATTTTTTGAACACCAATACCAAGGTTATACTAAGTAAGCTATTGATCTCAACAATGAAATATTTATGCATCCTAGCCAAAAGATAGAAGGAAAAAAATAAACAATTATTAAAGGAGGCAATCTGGGCTATCTTTGGATTCCACTATTGCAATATATTTTTTTTTCTTTTTAGGGCCGCACCTGTGGCATGTGGAGGTTCCCAGGCTAGGGGTCAAATCAGAGCTGTAGCTGCTGGCCTACACCCCAGCCACAGCAATGCAAGATCCGAGACGCATCTACGACTTACACCACAGCACACAGCAACATTGGATCCTTAACCTACTGAGCAAGGCCAGGGATTGAGCCTACATCCTCATGTATACTAGTCAGATTCATTAACTGCTGAGCCACAATGGGAACTTCTATTGCAATATTTATAGTTAGAAGAAACCAAAGCAAGATGTACAGAAATTAGAGGAAAGGAATTTGTTTTCCAAGAATAATATATCCTACTAATACCCTTTTAAAGTACAAGCAATAGGAAGTTATTTTCAATCATGAAAGAACTTGAGATACAATGCTTACCTCAAAGGTAACCTTAAAAGAAACCACAAAGTCATGACATACCGTGCAAGCACAAAGTAAGATTTATGGCAGGGGAGGGGGGCAATTGCTCAAGAGAACTGTATCCTATATATGCTCTCTCCAAATCTCATTATTTCAAGGTTTAGGATGGACAACATTCTAATAGAGCAGGCCAATGTCTGCAATTCTTTTTGTATTTATAAAGTCAAAGGGAAAGAGCATATATATGCAACTAGAAAGATGGAAGCTAGAGTTCCCTGGCAGCTCAGTGGGTTGAGGATCCAGTGTTGTCACTACTGCGGCTTGGGTGGCTTGGGTCACTGCTGTAGCTCAGGTTCAGTCCCTGGCCTGGGAACTTCCCTATGCCACAGGCATGGCCAAAAAACACATAAAAACGTAGAAGCACCTTTGTTCAAGAAATGACTGCATTAGAAGAGTGTCTTCCTTCTGCTCAGAATACAGACTTGCTGATAATGCCATTTGCAGCAACATGGATGGACCTAGAGACGATCATACTGAGTGAAGTTAAGTCAGAGAAAGGCAAAAATCATATGATATCACTTCTATTTGTAATCTAATAAAATATATACAAAAGAAATTATTTAAAAATCAGAAACAGATTCACAGATTTCAGAACAATGTAATGGTTAC
This sequence comes from Sus scrofa, assembly GCF_054392235.1. NCBI lineage: Eukaryota > Metazoa > Chordata > Mammalia > Artiodactyla > Suidae > Sus > Sus scrofa. The sequence continues at coordinate 116,331,396 of NC_139389.1, read as the reverse complement.
AACGGGTGAAACCACTGGAGGGAGGGAAGAACTGGGGGGGTAGGAATAACAATATACACATTACTATAAGAGTTGATAATTAATGAGAACCAAAATGAGAACCTACTCTATAGCACAAAAAAAAAATCTACTCAATTGTTTGTAATATATCTATATAGGAAAAAAGAAAGATATATTTTACATATGTGACTGATTAATTTTGCTGTACACCTAAAACTAATACAACATTGTGTATCAGCTATACTCCAATTAAATTTAAAAAAAAATAATTAAAAAACCATAAAACCCCCAAATTTTAAAAAAGCATTTTTTTTAAAACATAACTTTATCACTTATTATGTGGCTTCTTACAGCATACTTCTCCATTCTTTGATCTTTATCTTGCATCGTAATATTTTTACAACCTACTACAATCACCCACTCACAGTGATTCTATCTTAAGTCATCACAAGAACTTCAACTACAAAATCTGTTTCAACCATTCCATTCTTTAAATATGTTTTCCTCTTGGTTCACTTCTACTCGCATTTTAATCTCTTTGACACTCTCAATCCATTAACTGTAAGACTTGTTTTATATAATGCCTTTTCTCTCTGGGTCTTCATATCATTACTCAGATTAGATTCCATATTTTAATATTGGATACATTGGACTTAAATGTATCTAAATTGAATAAAGTAAACTGAAATTTTATTTAATCATTCTCTCTCCTCTCTCAAGTAGGTCTTGCTTGACAAAGCTATGTTGCAATCACATACAGCATCAGAACATTGCTGGCAAAAAAAAAGAGAAAATACTCTGATGATGGGATTCATTTCAAATTTATAACTAAAGATCTCAAATGGATATTCAACATAGCCAGACAATCCTTTAATACTTCAGCCTGATAAATTCATTCAAAGATGACCCTTTCACAACTTTTCTCCTCAAATCTCTCTCATTCTTTTTCAACCCTCTGTCCTAACTTTGAGCTGATGGCACTGCAACATCTTTAAGAAAATCCATGAACCTGTACCACTATATTTTGACTTCTTTCTTGTTACCATGGATATGTCCTTTTTGCTCTTTCAATGGATTCCTCCATTTCTGCTGCTGTTTTGTCATCTCTTGAAAATTTTCAAGAATCTTATTCCTGAAATTAGCTCCTATACTTCTTGCAACAACATTGTCTCCCTTTCTACTGGGTTCTTCACATTGACTTTAAAACTCTGTCGGGTTTATCCTTGTCAGATTATCCTGACCACATTTTCCTTCAAGTATCCAGAGTGAATGTTTACTTCACATTCATAGAAACACTCTCTCAGTGAATTGTCTATGCTGGCTATCTCTGTTTCTGTCACCTCCCATTCTCTGTCAATCATCTCCAATTGGGCTTTTATCCCACTGCACCATGAAGAGTGATCAGTGTCACTTGTGAAATAAAAGCTTGTGAATACCAAGTTTTCCCTCATCTTATTGAGCTCACAGAAAAATGTTTACACTGGTAAATGCTCCACATCTCTAATTCATGAAACATGTTTCCCTGCCTCTACACACTCATGTCTTCCACCTACCTTGCTGAAAAATCTTGAGATTTTTCTGGCACTTATTCCTATAGTCAATCTCTAATTTTTGTGGTGATCCTTAACCCTGTCCTGAATACACTTCTAATTTTACATCCTCTGTCTAGCAAATTTTTATCTAGTTCTATCATTTCAAAGACCAACCTCTGGGTTGGTGAACCTCTAAATGTCTCTCTGTAAACTTTACCTCTTCCTTACAATCTGGGCATCCAATGCAGATATTTTTGTGGTATATGACATGGTTTGTGCAATTAAAGTGAGATTTTCCCACATTAAAAAACTTAAAAACTTTTGAATTTAATATACCCAAAACATATTTCACACATGTTAACATATAATATACTCCCCACAAAGTTTTCCTAGCAAAATAAATGACACCATCTATTGCCTCAAACTGTATAATTCATTCCTTATTCACTCTTTATTTTTACTTCTCACACCATAGCCACCTGGCTTTAGCTCTAAAAATATCTTAAATCTTAATCATCTTTCAGGTGATAGGCACATGTTACCCACACAGCAATCTCTAACTCTTCTGATTTGCTCCTTGTCCTCCCCAACACCAGAGGTCATTATCCATATATCAGCCATAGTGATCTTTCTAAAGGATAAATTTGATAATGTAACTTTCATGTTTCCAATGATTTTCCATGATACCTAGATTAAAAGTTTAATTTAGAACCAACCTCAACTTAGACAAAGGGCTTTTCAATGACCAAGCTCTGCTGTTTCCTACTCTCCAGACACATTGGTATTCTTTTTCGTTTCTATTTGACAGCTTTTCCTATCTCTTTTTCTTCCTTTCCTCCTTTCTTGCTTCTTTTTTGAATGCCTTCATAAATGAATAACAGTAGCTATCAATAGTTCTACTACCAAGATTAACTTATGTTATCTATGTATGTTTGCTTCAGTATTTCTTGAAAAATGCTTTATTGATTAGTAAAATGCAAACACATGCCAATTTTGAAAACATAATAGAATGCCAAAGAAAGATTAATATAAAAACATTAATTCTGGAAATTGTCATTGTTATGTTATCTTTTTCTAGACATAATTTTATTATGTATATACAGTTAGAAGGACAAACAAAAAATATTGGGTGGGCATATAATGAGACCATATTACAAATAATCCTTTAATATATTAAAATTAGGCTAAAAATTTATGAGAAAAAAATCAAAACACTTATCGAATGTCGATATTTCCTTCAATTCCTGCCCCAAGGAAGATCACGAGGAGGCAGAAGAGACACCTCAAGAGCCATGAAATTTGCCTGTTATCAAATTGAAGGAAATATCGACATTCGATAAGTGTTTTGATTTTTTTCTCATAAATTTTTAGCCTAATTTTAATATATTAAAGGATTATTTGTAATATGGTCTCATTATATGCCCACCCAATATTTTTTGTTTGTCCTTCTAACTGTATATACATAATAAAATTATGTCTAGAAAAAGATAACATAACAATGACAATTTCCAGAATTAATGTTTTTATATTAATCTTTCTTTGGCATTCTATTATGTTTTCAAAATTGGCATGTGTTTGCATTTTACTAATCAATAAAGCATTTTTCAAGAAATACTGAAGCAAACATACATAGATAACATAAGTTAATCTTGGTAGTAGAACTATTGATAGCTACTGTTATTCATTTATGAAGGCATTCAAAAAAGAAGCAAGAAAGGAGGAAAGGAAGAAAAAGAGATAGGAAAAGCTGTCAAATAGAAACGAAAAAGAATACCAATGTGTCTGGAGAGTAGGAAACAGCAGAGCTTGGTCATTGAAAAGCCCTTTGTCTAAGTTGAGGTTGGTTCTAAATTAAACTTTTAATCTAGGTATCATGGAAAATCATTGGAAACATGAAAGTTACATTATCAAATTTATCCTTTAGAAAGATCACTATGGCTGATATATGGATAATGACCTCTGGTGTTGGGGAGGACAAGGAGCAAATCAGAAGAGTTAGAGATTGCTGTGTGGGTAACATGTGCCTATCACCTGAAAGATGATTAAGATTTAAGATATTTTTAGAGCTAAAGCCAGGTGGCTATGGTGTGAGAAGTAAAAATAAAGAGTGAATAAGGAATGAATTATACAGTTTGAGGCAATAGATGGTGTCATTTATTTTGCTAGGAAAACTTTGTGGGGAGTATATTATATGTTAACATGTGTGAAATATGTTTTGGGTATATTAAATTCAAAAGTTTTTAAGTTTTTTAATGTGGGAAAATCTCACTTTAATTGCACAAACCATGTCATATACCACAAAAATATCTGCATTGGATGCCCAGATTGTAAGGAAGAGGTAAAGTTTACAGAGAGACATTTAGAGGTTCACCAACCCAGAGGTTGGTCTTTGAAATGATAGAACTAGATAAAAATTTGCTAGACAGAGGATGTAAAATTAGAAGTGTATTCAGGACAGGGTTAAGGATCACCACAAAAATTAGAGATTGACTATAGGAATAAGTGCCAGAAAAATCTCAAGATTTTTCAGCAAGGTAGGTGGAAGACATGAGTGTGTAGAGGCAGGGAAACATGTTTCATGAATTAGAGATGTGGAGCATTTACCAGTGTAAACATTTTTCTGTGAGCTCAATAAGATGAGGGAAAACTTGGTATTCACAAGCTTTTATTTCACAAGTGACACTGATCACTCTTCATGGTGCAGTGGGATAAAAGCCCAATTGGAGATGATTGACAGAGAATGGGAGGTGACAGAAACAGAGATAGCCAGCATAGACAATTCACTGAGAGAGTGTTTCTATGAATGTGAAGTAAACATTCACTCTGGATACTTGAAGGAAAATGTGGTCAGGATAATCTGACAAGGATAAACCCGACAGAGTTTTAAAGTCAATGTGAAGAACCCAGTAGAAAGGGAGACAATGTTGTTGCAAGAAGTATAGGAGCTAATTTCAGGAATAAGATTCTTGAAAATTTTCAAGAGATGACAAAACAGCAGCAGAAATGGAGGAATCCATTGAAAGAGCAAAAAGGACATATCCATGGTAACAAGAAAGAAGTCAAAATATAGTGGTACAGGTTCATGGATTTTCTTAAAGATGTTGCAGTGCCATCAGCTCAAAGTTAGGACAGAGGGTTGAAAAAGAATGAGAGAGATTTGAGGAGAAAAGTTGTGAAAGGGTCATCTTTGAATGAATTTATCAGGCTGAAGTATTAAAGGATTGTCTGGCTATGTTGAATATCCATTTGAGATCTTTAGTTATAAATTTGAAATGAATCCCATCATCAGAGTATTTTCTCTTTTTTTTTGCCAGCAATGTTCTGATGCTGTATGTGATTGCAACATAGCTTTGTCAAGCAAGACCTACTTGAGAGAGGAGAGAGAATGATTAAATAAAATTTCAGTTTACTTTATTCAATTTAGATACATTTAAGTCCAATGTATCCAATATTAAAATATGGAATCTAATCTGAGTAATGATATGAAGACCCAGAGAGAAAAGGCATTATATAAAACAAGTCTTACAGTTAATGGATTGAGAGTGTCAAAGAGATTAAAATGCGAGTAGAAGTGAACCAAGAGGAAAACATATTTAAAGAATGGAATGGTTGAAACAGATTTTGTAGTTGAAGTTCTTGTGATGACTTAAGATAGAATCACTGTGAGTGGGTGATTGTAGTAGGTTGTAAAAATATTACGATGCAAGATAAAGATCAAAGAATGGAGAAGTATGCTGTAAGAAGCCACATAATAAGTGATAAAGTTATGTTTTAAAAAAAATGCTTTTTTAAAATTTGGGGGTTTTATGGTTTTTTAATTATTTTTTTTTAAATTTAATTGGAGTATAGCTGATACACAATGTTGTATTAGTTTTAGGTGTACAGCAAAATTAATCAGTCACATATGTAAAATATATCTTTCTTTTTTCCTATATAGATATATTACAAACAATTGAGTAGATTTTTTTTTTGTGCTATAGAGTAGGTTCTCATTTTGGTTCTCATTAATTATCAACTCTTATAGTAATGTGTATATTGTTATTCCTACCCCCCCAGTTCTTCCCTCCCTCCAGTGGTTTCACCCGTTGTAACCATTACATTGTTCTGAAATCTGTGAATCTGTTTCTGATTTTTAAATAATTTCTTTTGTATATATTTTATTAGATTACAAATAGAAGTGATATCATATGATTTTTGCCTTTCTCTGACTTAACTTCACTCAGTATGATCGTCTCTAGGTCCATCCATGTTGCTGCAAATGGCATTATTTCATTCTTTTTTTACAGCTGAGTAATAGTCCATTGTACATATATGTACCACATTTTTATCCATTCCTCTGTTGACGGACATTTAGATTGCTTCAGTGTCTTGGCTATTGTAAGTAGTGCTGCATTGAACATTGGGGTGCATGTATCTTTTCAAATTAGAGTTTTCTTTGGATATATGCCCAGGAGTTGGATTGCGGGATCACAGCGTAGTTCTATATTTAGTTTTCTAAGACACCTCTATGCTGTCCTCCATTGTGGTTGTACCAAAATACATTCCCACCAGCAGTCTAGAAGGTTTCCCATTTCAGCACAACTTCTCGAGCATTTGTTGGTAGACTTCTTGATGGTGACTATTCTGCCTAGTGTACAGTGATACTTTATTGTATTTTGACATGAAATGCTGTAATAATTAGTGGTGTTGTACACCTATTGATGTTTTTTGGCCAAAAAAAGATGTTTTATAAATCAATGGGTACTTAACTGTTTTCTACTCCAGCACAACTAAGGGATATAACACACCATCATAAATCGTAAAATATTATTCTAAGGGAAGCCATGCAGTGTGCCATGCCCCTTCAGAAAGTTAATTTTATATGTGAGAGGCATGTAAGACATTTCACATTTGGAGAAGTATTTTCCCCCACCAGTCCTTCCTCTAAACAATACCCAGGTAACAATTCCTAAACACTGCTTTTATTAGACTAAATTCCCTAACAGTAATCTAAATCGGATGATATAATAATTTTCTATTATGGAAAATTAAAATTATAAGTTCTCTGTACAGTTTAGCACAATACAGGATTTTCTATCTTCAAAATAGACAGTGATCAAGGTAAATATCACTTCAGTCATGGGCAATGATAGAGGTAAAGTTCCTGTTAAGATATACAATGTTTCCATGGCTGCTTTCCTAGTGAAAGTACCATACAGAAGAGCTATGTAAGAATGATCTACATACATAAGTATTTGAGCTTGAGTTCATTTGTCTGGAGTTTAGATTAGTTTTGATGCAGAGAGGAGAAAAATGATTTGCTTTTAACGAATGAATACCTTGGTTCTGATACCGAACTGCCATGTCATTTAACCCTGAGATCCTGTTTTCATATGTCATCATCACAATTTTAGAGCTGAAGAATCTGAGACTTAAAATAGCTGTATGATTGTTTGAGGTGACAGTGGAATTTGGGCTCATGTTTTCTCAAAGTCACTGAGCTAAATATTATATATAACAGATATCTTGCTGATCACAAAGGCTATTGTTTCACTCTTTCAGAGTTTGGTTTAGAAACTTGTAACACTAACTGAGAATATGTTATAAATGATAGAGTAGGAATTTCATTTTGTTTAACAGCAGAATTTTCTGATATCTTAATAAAGGCTACTTAAGAGTCGGTGAGCAGTAGAAAGATGGCAGCACCATAAATATGCCTTAATCTAATGCAATAGAAATACATATTTCTATTTCTTTTAGTTAACTCATAAAGAAAAGCTCCAGATGGCTTTTTTCTTTACTCATATAATACTATTTTATATCTCTTGTTTCTCATTCCTCATTCTGCAATCTATAATCCTCATTCCCCAGGACCTTTTCTTCTTTAAGAAAGATGTTATGTGTCAGGTATCATAACCTTATTATTGCAGTATTATGATGTGAATCAGTATGTTTAATCTGAAATAAATGTATAAAAATATGATCATATAGCCACAGAAATGCAAATCAAATCACACATTGTCTAGCCACCAGCATTGCTTATAGATATATTTCAATAAGTTAAACTTATATTTTTCTCATATCTGTGTTTAATTTGATGAATATTATATGCAAAAAATCACTGGTTTATAATTTTTGAATTAGCAAAAAGAAAAAAGAACCATTTAAAGAGCACCATTCCTAAAAAATAAGAAAAACTGGGAGTTCCCATCCTGGCTCAGTGGTTAACGAATCCGACTAGGAACCATGAGGTTGCTGATTCAATCCCTGGCCTTGATCAGTGGGTTAGAAATCCGGTGTTGCCGTGAGCTGTGGTGTAGGTTGCAGATGCGGCTCGGATCCCACATTGCTAAGGCTCTGGCGAAGGCCAGCGGCTACAGCTCTGATTAGACCCCCAGCCTGATGGAGGAGCGGCCCTAGAAAAGGCAAAAAGACCCCCCCCAAAAAAAAAACTGAAGTATTATTTCTGTTTATTTTTGAAGGCCCCACAAGGTTAAATTTGAATATATTCATTTGGTTATGTTGTCCTATTTCTGTCATTAAATTTTTAATTTTAAAATAGCTGGGAAAATTTTCATATGCATGAGACCTCCTCAGATTTTGTTACTCTTTTTAATTGTGGCTTCATTAGCCACCTTGGTGTAACCCTCTTAGGGACAAATAACTTCTGGTGCTGAATTTGTTATTCACACCAAGGTAGGGATGGCAGAGGATTAACATACAAGCAATTACTGTATATCCCCGATATTTTGCATATATAAATTCATTTAATATTCATAGTGGTCCTGAAAAGGAAGTCACCAGAACTCCCATTTTACAGATAAAAAATAGAAAACTCTGGGATACACACAGTATTGGAGCCAGATTTCAGTAACTCCCCTCCCTGCCTCCTGATGACCCACCAGCACCACACATACTGTGACATCTCAAAACTCTTCACATCCATCTGGCAGTAGATAATTCATGTATCGTGACTCCAACAATACCCAAATCTCTCCAATTTCCTCTGTGGTTTCTTATTTCCAGTGTTACATACTCATGTATTCTCTAAACTCCCAGATGTCAGAGGCTGTGTCTTCTGCTTCCTATAAAATCTGGACATCTTACAGTGGATTGATCAACCCATGCTGCTAATAGCCAGATAATATCATGAGTAGTAACATAAATGTTCTTTCTTTTGGCACATATGGATCAAACTTTCTGCAAGCTCATTTTCACATTCCATCTGAGCCCACATGTCATTAGAAACAAGCCTCTGACATAATGTGGAATGTCTGTTCATTTGTGTGGAAAGACAGAGAGCCCCATCCAGACAACTGTGCAAACATTAAACAGTAACATAAAATAAACTCTTAACATTATATATGAACACTGAAATCAGTATATTTTGTGAAGTGGTGAGTGAAAGGGAAGTTCAAGAACATGAATATTTAGGTATTTAAGCAGAGGAATAAAAGAGTGGTATAGAAATGGGACATTTCTGAATGTTTTAATCCATCATTGACTAGCTGGGGAATGGATGGGATTCTAGAAGCTGCCTGAGTGAGAGTGGATTGTGTGGTGACCTGGTCATGGTATGGTGTGATTTGGGAGAAGGCTAACAAAGGAAAAAAGGGAATGGAATGGTATCTTAACAAAACATAAAAAATATATAAAAGAATGGGAATTAAGGGAGGAGTGCTTCATTATCTCCTGTGGTCTACAACATGGAAGGTAGAATGTGTGAGGTTCTGAAGTAAAAAGAAAAGTAGCGAAATTGGAAATGGGTGGCATTCTCGTTGTGTCACAGCATAAACGAATCTGAGTCGTATCCATGAGGAGATGGGTTTGATCCCCGGTCTCGCTTGGTGGGGTTGGGGATCTGGTATTGCCATGAGGTGCACTGTAGTTTGCAGACGCAACTTGGATCCTGCGTGCCTGTGGCTATGGTATAGGCCAGCAGCTGTAGCTCCAATGATTTGACCCCTAGCCTGGGAACTTTCATATGCTGCAAGTGTGGCCCTAAAAAAAGTTTTTTTTTTTTTAAAAAAAAGGAAATGCTGATGCAATTCCCTCATTCTGTCTCTAGGACAAGAACCATTTATTCATCCTTTAACCAACACCAGTCAGAACCTTAGTAAGATGAATGAAAACTGAATTGTAAGACATGAAAACAAAAATGTAAATGCATTTTATCTCCATGTTACATTGGCCTCCATAGAAGGTGTTCTCGACTTGATCAGTACGGAAAGTTCCAATAGTGTTTGTGAGGAGGAATTAGTGTTCTTGAACTTGGACATTGACATAAATGGAGACATTTATGGAAATACCCATAATTAAATGTGGGCACAAATGTATACAGCTTTCACAAGTTGTAAGTGATACATTGCACATTGAATAAAATTCTCTCTTCTGTGGCCTCCAAGATGCTGCCGAGACACTAGTCTTTATTTACCTCTAGAGACATCTCAGACCACTTTTCTCTTATACCATCTCTTCTGTCATCTCTAAAAATAAATGAATTCATACAAAGGAGAGGCTTATTTAAAGTCAAGAAGGGTGGAAGTTAAAAAAAGACATGCCCATGATTCAGGTATCCTTGATATTATTCAATGCAGAGGCAGAGAGTACTCTGACAAATACCTGTTGAGATGCCACTTCTCAAACAGATGTAGTGGGCTGAATGGTAATCTCAAAAAGTAATGGTTTTGTCTTTGAAAACTGTGATTTTGCTTTAAAAAAGTCTTTATAGATGTAATTAAGAATCTTGAGAATATCCTGAATTACCCAGGCAGACCCTAAAGCCAATAAGAAGTATCCTTATAAGAGATAGCAGAGGAGCACAGAAACGCAGGAAAAAGGGATGTGACTACAGAGCGGGGATCAGAGGGATGTGGCCAAAAGCCAAGGAAGACATGGAATGCTGGAACCCTCAGAAGCTAAAAGAGGCAAGAAAGGATTCTCCCTAGAGCCCCCAAAGGGCGTGTAGCATTTCCAACACTTTAATTTCAGACTTCTGTCCTTCAGAGCAGTTAGATAATAAATCTCTTTTGTTTTAAGCTATGTAGTTCGTGGCATTTTTTTATAGGAGCCCTAAAAATGACTATAGTACCTAATGGTAGAGATGGTTGTCTCAGGCTTTTAGGATTTCAGTCACTAAAATTATTTAACTCTCTTTGATCTAAAATAATGAGCAATTATTTCAATATATGCTAATTAATTTTTTCAGAGGAAAGAAAGTATATTGGTTAGCCAGTAAAATATTACAGTGCTTTTGTCATAGTCCATATTAACATAATGAAATTCTAGTTTACTTAGTAATCCCTATGAGTTCAGTTAGCTTGGCTCAACCCAAAGATACTGATCAAATTCAAATTCTACAAAACAATTAAAATCCTGGACCTTAGTATGATTATAATAAGAGGGGCAACACCCTGTGATTCTATGCCAGAGATGTTTTCAGGAAAACCAGAAGGCATCATAATAATTATAATGGCCAAGATTTGACATAAAGTTTGTGCATCAATTTATTCTTGGCTTATCTCTAATAAACTTTAAACTGGTAGAAAGCATATGAAGTTACAAGTCTTAGAAGATGGTACAGTTGAAGACAAATATATAAAAAGGGATTTATAGGCACATTAACTGCAGATTTTAATGAATATGATAATCCACACATAATATAGAAGGAGCGTATATCAAATTGCATTTACATGGCTCACAGAAATGTCAGAACAAACATAAATGTGTTCAATTTACCAAAAAAAAATCATAGCTATAATCTATCCTAGGTTAATCTAATCATAGATTACTTTGAATAGTAAGTGATAAATATGTTATACATATATATAGGTCTGTAACATTTGAATAAGTATATATCTTTCTTTAAATTCCTAGCTACTGTTTATACATATAGAGTTTTAATAAAAATATAGTTTTTACACCTAGCAGTTGCTGCATCCCATAAGATAACCTTTGTATTGGCTATAGTAGTATTGTAGAATGGATATTAAACTAGAACTTGGCAGTGTTGTGATTAAAGAACCTCATTCCAATAACCACATCATAGGAAACTGTGTCCTTTATACTTAACCAAAGTAACATCTTTGGTTCAGTTATGATTTGGCTCAGGTCACTGCTCTGTGTAGGGGGATACTGTGGATCAATGTGTTGCAGAGGAGGAAGTCCTGTATAAAAAAAAAAATAAGAATGCCACAGCATTGTTCATTTATAGAAATATAATACTATAAAGGCATAGGAGAAACAGAAGAGTAGAAAGAGGATGATAAAAAAAAGAATAAAAGATTAATTCTAAGATGTGCATTGAAATCAGAGGGTCTGTGGTAGGTACTTTTTATCTATTTATGTCCGATTCCTCAAAGTCCCGTGTATATCTTGTTACCCCTTGCTTAGGAGTGAAGAAATTGAGGCTTAGAAAGATTAATCATTGTACTTCAAATCAAAAGTAGTCTAGTTGGATCATGGTATGAGGTCTACGAGTCTCCAATATTGATTGGATTTTGCTCCCCCTTTAAGATGGGAAGAAAACAACCAGTTTAGCAATCCATAAATTAAAATTAGGTGGTTGCTTCTGTGATGGAATTATTAGTTTGTTCCGAGTTGCAATTTTTGCAATCCATGAGCCCCAAATATTAATTCCTAGGTATATTCTCTGAGCTGCAGAACAATTTTTTTGGACTCCCCTAAAAAATAATTTTTTCTAAATAGTTAATTTTAACTCATGTATTCCAATCATAATGTTTAAGATGAAAAAAAAAATGCAAGGCAGTTTAATTGATAGTATGGAGACCAGTGGGAACCTATGAAAGCTTTAGCAAATCAGGTTCACACTCTAGCAAATGAACTATTTTGTAGCCCTGAAATAAAATGAAATCTCATTGATACAAAACTATTTTTTCCTAGTAGTTTGTCATTAGAAATATTCCAGGAGTTCCCGTCGTGGCGCAGTGGTTAACGAATCCGACTAGGAACCATGAGGTTGCGGGTTCGGTCCCTGCCCTTGCTCAGTGGGTTAAGGATCCGGCATTGCCGAGCTGTGGTGTAGGTTGCAGACGCGGCTCGGATCCCGCGTTGCTGTGGCTCTGGTGTAGGCCGGTAGCTACAGCTCCGATTCAACCCCTAGCCTGGGAACCTCCATATGCCGCGGGAGTGGCCCAAGAAATAGCAACAACAACAAGAAAAAGACAAAAGACAAAAGACAAAAAAAAAAAAAAAAAATATTCCAGCTTTCCTTAAAGGATTAAAAAAGACTGATTCAGTGAAACAACAGTGAAATATAAGTATACTCTGTAGGAAAAGACAATGAAAGGAACCCTGTCTTTATTGTGAAAAACCTACCTCTAATGTCAATAGACTGAAGATGTTACTTAAAATATCTTCCTGAGGAACTCTAAGAGATTTACTTCAGCCAATAGAACTTTCTTTTCTGAGAGTATAAAACTTAAAGAGAGCAAACAGATGAACTTGCTACCTGACACACTCTGGCTATAAAATATAATGCCTAAGGGGCATTATAGCTAAAACGTTGAGATCCTGGTGTTTGGAATCAAATAATTGTGTTAGCCTCCCAATTCTAACTCTTTATAACCATGCCATTGTGATGACTTACATTTTGTGACAAGCATTTTCTTCACCTATTAAATGAAGACATGAATAGCATTTTTGTAAGGTCTAATTCAGCAGTATGTATAAATAACTTATCAAAAAATTAGGTACATAAATGTCTCATTAAATAATGGGTTTTATTACCATCTGCATCATAATCCCCACAATCCATTTTTTTCCCTATGAGATTTGCATCAATATGGAAATATTTGAGGTTGACTATCTTTAGTGGAAGACTCTAGGGATTAACTATGTGAGATACATGCTGAAGTTATGGATATTCACAGATTTCAAGGGAGGTGTTTCCTTCTCTCTTTCTCCACAATATCAACTGCACAGCATTTGATGAGTCTACACAACTCCGATTGGCCTTAATGGTACATATAGATGTTGTACATGTCATATTGATTGGAATTGGAAGCTCAATAAAGCACTCCAACTAGATATTTTGCATCAATGAAAATATATACACTACCTCAAGTTCAGGGCTCTGATCCTTGCTAACTTGCACTTTTAATATATTCTATGATTTCATCACTCTGGAGACAGAATATAATACATTTTGTTTCAAGTGAATGCATTTATCCCTTACCTGAGAGGCTAAGGGATAAATGTGATGATAAAATATTTCCTGTCTCTGTCTTGGCAAATTGGGGATGTGGCATTTTCAAACTTTTTTTTTTTTTTTTTTTTTTTTTTGCATGAGGATGATTAGCCTTTACTAATTGTCTGTTGACTACTACTATACTTTAAATCCGCAGTAAAAACTTTCCCAGAAAAACATAAAACTGTATATGTCTACACTTTATCCAACATTCTCTCCTTTAATTTCTGGTAATCAAACCCCAGTGCCTAGAAGTATGACAACTCTATAGCTACTACTCTGTGTTCCTGCAGTATCTCTATTCTGGACTTTGTGTGTGTGTGTGTGTGTGTGTGTGTGTGTGTGTGTGTGTGTGTGTAGATCATGATCATTTATTTGAATGATCATTTATTTTTATCTCTTCCTTCTCTTTTAGAGAAGCAAGGCTTTTTCAGCTTATGGCTACCACATTTTTCTCATTTTTAATCACCAGCTATTTAATTTGCCCAGTGGCTCAGGGTTTGAGCTTTTGTGTCAATAAGACATGGAAGGAGAAGCATGTTTATAACTCCTTTTTCTCTAGCAAAAAATTTTTTCTGAGTTACGTCCATGGCAGACAGATCATATTTATAGGTAGTGGGCATTGCTCAAAAATTCTAGAATCCATTTGAATAGCAAGGATTGTTTTCAGTTTTTATATGTATTTTAGTAAGAAACTAAAGTATTCAGTGTAAAGTGTTTAGCCAAACACTTTTTTGAACCAGAAAACTGATAGGGTTTCAGTATTGACCTTGACACTAGATAAAAATAAATTTAAGTAATAACCATTATATTAACAGATATCATTTCTGACAGGAAAAGAAAAATAAAAGGAAGGTGTTGGTTATATTTATCAAGGTTATAGGATGGAAAGAAGCAGAAACAAGGAAGGTATACAATATTAAGACAAAAATGGCAAATTCAAGAGCAAATATATTAAAGCAATAAATGTGAATGGATTAAATTTTATGATTAGAAGACAGATTGGATGGGAAACCATGTATAAACTTTGTACCATAAATATATGATACTTTCAAGAGGTGGTCTAAAACAGAAGACACAGAAACTAAAATGAGATGATGATCACAGATATGCCAAGAAAGCATGTAAATCAGGAAAACAGTATTAAAATTATGCAAAATGAAAAACACAAATGGGACATAATTTCCACTCTGATATTCCAATATAAACCAAAAAATATTTTAATATGACAAATTAACTATTTTTTATAGTTTCAATATTCTATAGATGAAATGTCTAAAATAAGAATTTTAAAAAGATATAACTAGGAAATTTTTAAAAGTGAAAAATATAAATTTATCAATAAAACAATTACTATTTGATTTTTTTCTACCAATAAATGCATTCTATTTAATTGTGGGACTTCTTAATTCTTATCAAGCACTCTTTTCCAAGCTGACAGATCGGAGATAATTTTTATAACTTTTCTGGAAGGCAATTTTGCATTGTATATCAAAATCATAAATCATTTGGCTGTGATATTCTTAGATTTATATTTATATTTGTTAAACATATCATTATACAGAAGTCCATAAATTTGGAAACAATCCAAATATCTCACAATATGGGATTTTAAAAACAAATGATAATGTCAAGAATTTATATAGTATGTAACATGTTCCAGGCACTCTTTAAATCACACATATAAAATCATTTAATTAGAAAAACAACCCTTTGAAGTAGGTGTTGTTTTTATTTCTAGTTTTCATATGTGAAAATTAAGAGGTTAGTGAATTTTCTCAAGTTTACTTATCAGTAGTGATAAAGCAGTGATTAAAACTCAGGCCTCTGGCCCTAAGTCTCAGTTCATAACCTTTATGCTATAAAGTTTTTCAAGTGAGAGCATTCATTATTAAAAAAATACTTCATATCCATAAAAGGTATGCTTTTAAGAGTTTTTTGTTAATATGAGAAAATATTTATGATATTAGTGAGTGAAATAAAATTTTACTTTGCAAGACATATGAATACATAAAACCAAAACAGGGATGATTTATACAAAAAGTGTCAGAGAGGAAGGAATAGATTAATCATAATGGTTTTATATCTTACGAATCGCCCAATATTTCTGAAATAAACTTACTTAAATAAAAATACAGAATAATTATACCAGTAAATTATCAGTATTTTTTAGCATATCCTGTCTACTATGTGGTATCTTTATCATCTAGTAATACTGATAGGTTGAACAAATAAATTGCTCCAGAAGTTCCTGGAACAGTGACTATAAAGTATATTATTTATTTATTCTTATTGATTGCATTCTTGTTCTAAACTAAAAAAATTGTGTGGCAGACTGGTAAAAACAAATCATGGTGTAATCTGAATAATGAGTTAGCTAAAGCTGAGTGTGGGGGTGGACACAAGTAAAAATGTTAGGCATTCTTTCTAAAAATAGAAAACAAAATCTTGCTAAATTTATATGTAACAAAAAATTTCTAGGACTTTTAAGCATACCACAAAATTAACCTGCATTTTTTAAAAAAAGTCTGTTTTTCTAAATCAATACATTTTTTCTGATTTCACAGATTTAGGATACTCTTGTAGAGTGCTGGGCCATTTTTTTCTTTGTTCTTCCTCTCCTTTTTCCCTCTGTTTACTTTTTAATGCAAAGTGCAGAAAATAGAGGAAGAATAAAACTATGTTTCAGAGAGTCATAGGCTTTTATCTTTTTCTTTGCCATCCCCAGGGTAAAACATTTTTTTTTTTTTTTACAAACACAAGAACCTAATTCTCATTTGAACCTTTTCAACACCAATACAAAATTACCAAATAAACCAGTGGTAACCAAAACCACCCCTGTAATAGAATAGATGAGCAGGGAAATAAACTTCATATTGAATAGTGTGGTTTGGTAAATATTTAGAATTTGGAATATGTCTGAGACATGAATATATTTCAGAACACATATTTTTAAAAGGAATGTGTTAATGAGTACCTGAAGCAAGTGAAGGAATAATAGGAGTGTATTCTTTCTCTCTAGAGATGAACTGTACTTATTTGGCCCACTTCCCGTATTTATACTAATTTATACACCCTAATTCTCAGCCTGGAAAAGATTCATTGCCAGAGTTATGCTCAAAATGCAGAATGGATCCAATAACTCTCAGCATAAAACCTGAGCTATTTCTTCCGTTTTCTTCTAATGAACTTGAGGGCCATGATTAAGGCATCCAAAGCCATTTATAACCCAATCTCAACTGCATTAACCACATCCTTGACTCCTAAGTGCCAATCCTTCCTACACAAAACAATTCTCAACATTCCATAGATTAGCCAAACTCTTTCAAACTATTGTTTTTGTACATGTTCTATCTGCTTAGTCTTTTCACTTCACCTGGTATTGAGATTCCTGTTTTGTTTTGTTTTCTCCTTTACTTGGCAGTTTTGTCTCTAATCAGTGTGCATGAAAAATATTTATATCTGTGAGCTCAAGGAAAGAAGCCACAACTTTTTCATAGCCATATTCTCAGCACCCAACACAAACAATTAATAGATTTTTTTTTTTTGTCTTTTCAGGGCCACACCTGTGGCATATGGAGCTTCCCCAGGCTCGGGGTCTAATTGGAGCTATAGCTGCCGGCCTATGCCAGAGCCACAGCAACACGGGATCTGAGCTGCATCTACACCTACACCACAGCTCACCGCAATGCTGGATCCTTAACCCACTGAGCTAGACCAGGGATGGAACCCACAACCTCATGGTTCCTAGTCGGATTCGTTCCCGTTGCACCATGATGGGAACTAACAATTTATAGATATTAATAGAATTAAAAACTAATTGGGGCATGAGATTATTATCAGCCAATATTGAAATGAGGCAGGTACAATTGTTTAAAAATCTGCATTTCATTCCTAAATAGCTCAGAAGTGAATATATTATTTTTCCTGAATTCTGGAAAGGAAAAAATTGAAAACTCCACATACAAATTTCTTTCTGAAAAGATCTAAGGACCATTTTGATAATCTAGCTGTGGGTGAGCTTAACCAAGTGGATTCACAACCTGAAACAATCTCATAGTGAACATCCAAACAGCTTAGAACCCCCTTGTCATCTATTCATAGGTTATCTGTTTGGACGATGGCTGAAGCTAACCAGGAAAGATGATCTGTGGCTGATTTTTACTCTTTTGTCTTTCTGGAAAAAAGTGCCTTCTCATCACATTCCCACTGCATTATGTGTGCAGTTGTAACTCTCTACCTTTCTCTTGTATACAATCTGCATTCCTGTGAAGTCTTTAGGCTTCCTGATTATGCTATTGCTGGCTCCTATATTCTGACCACACTCCCTTTTATGAGCATTTTTAATTTGTGATTTTCTAGAACAATGAAGAATAAATCCTTTTTTTAAATTGGTCCTCAAGTGCATAAGTCTGAGTTACTATAAATCCTTGGTTAATAAAACACTCATCACTGGCTTGCATTAGGTCCCTCTCAGTTTTTTCACTTCTTTTATACTCAATAGGGATATGCTTTTCCCATATGCAACCATTCTTACATGTTTAGTATGCATGATTTTATTCGTATGTGTTCTTATGCACACTATATCGTGGTGTGTTTTTATACATTAATTCTATTTCAATCAGCACTATGCTTCTTCTATATTGTAGTGTGCACATTTAGTATATTCTTTTTACTGCTATTTCTACTTTGTTTTATTTTATAATTCCCTGAGTAATGGCTATCTAAATTATCTCTAGCTCTTGTCTATGTAAACAACTCTGTGATGAATGTCCTTGTATGACTATGTTCTTTTTTAAACATTTCTCTGGGATATATTTCCAGAAAGGAGATTGGATCAAAGGGGATGTATGCATATATATAGATTCTAACTGAGCACTGCCAAATTGCTCTTCAGAACCTCTGCAACAGTCTACACTCACTTCAGTAGTACATGAGGGTGTCTATAAGCCCATCAAAATTTGGCGGATATACTCTATAACCATTTCCAACTTGCTAGGTGAGATAGATATCTTGCTGTTTTACTTTTTATTTTAAAGAAATTTATCTATTAACATGCTCCCTGGCTTTGGGCTTTTCTCTTCTATGAATTGCCTCTTCATGTTATTTGCTCATTTTCCTGTTTGGATCCTTATTTTCTTTTTGATAACCTGGCAAATTTATATTTTATTCATTACTGTTTTTTAAATTAGAAATTGCAAGTAATTAATCTTCTTTTAATCTTACATCTATTTATGAAAAATTCTTTTTTTCCCTTCACTCAGAATTTTGGTGCTATCTTTATAATTTGTACTCTTATAGTTTTATATGAAGCATACATTTTCATGTGTGATTGTTTAAGTTCTTAGATTTATATTTCTATGCTTACAGATAATGTTCAGTTTTATGTTCTCCCTAGTGAGGCTATTTTCCAAATGCCATCTGCTAAATAGTATTTCCTTTACAAATTGTTTGTAATGCCATTTTAATCATAAAGCATTAAGTTCCCAGATATGTATGAAACTTTTGGAAATAACTATTCGATCACATATATTTATATGTTTCATTGTTTCATTAGCAAATTGATTTTATTAATATGACTCTGAGTGTGTATTTTACCATTGATCTTTCCTTTAATTCTTCCTTTTCAAAGTTAAAGGAGGTCTCTACAGGCCTTAACTCTTCACACAAATTTTTCAATGAATTTATTAAGCTTTCCTCCAAAATCTATCAGAATCACTGATTTTGATTGTGAAAGACTGAATATAAAAATATCTAGATAATATGTAAAAATAGAATTCTAGTTCTGCAAAAAATGCCATTGGTAATTTGATAGGGTTGCATTGAATCTGTAGATTGCCTTGGGGAGTATAATCATTTTGACAGAATTGATTCTTCCAATCCAAGAGCATTGTATATCTTTCCATATGTTTGTGTCGTCTTGTATTTCTTTCATCAGCATCTTATTGTTTTCAGAGTACAGGTGTTTTGCCTCCTTAGGTAAGTTTATTACTAGGTATTTTATTATTAAGTGGGATTGTTTTCTTAATTTCTCTTATATTTCGATTGTTAATGAATAGAAATGAAATAGATTTCTGTGTATTTTGTATCTTACAACTTTACCAGATTTATTGAGCTCTAATAGTTTTCTGGTAGCATCTGTATAGTATCATGTAGTCTGCAAACAGTGACAATTTTACTTCTTTTCCAAACTGGATTCTTTTTCTTTCTTTCTTTTTTGTCCCTCTGATTGCCATGGCTATGGATTCCAAAACTGCATTGAATAAAAGTGGTAAGAGTGGGAATCCTTGTTGTTTTCCTGATCTTAGCAGAAATTGTTTCTTTTCATCAGTGAGAATGATGTTAGCTATGTCATATATGGCCTTTATTATGTTGAAGTAGATTCCTTCTATGCCCACTTTCTGGAGAGTTTTTAATCATAAATGGGTGTTGAATTTTGTAAAAAGCTTCCTCAAATATTGAGATGACAATATAGTTTTTATTCAGTTTGTTGATTTGGAGTATCACATGGTTTTTCAGACATTGAAAAATCCTTGCATCCCTAGGATAAGTCCCACTGGATTATAGCGTATGATCATTTTAATGTATTATTGGATTAAGTTTTCTAGTTCTTTGAGGATTTTTGTGTATATTTTCATCAGTGATGTTGGCCTGTAATTATCTTTTTGTGGTATCTTTGGTTTTGATATCTTTGGTGGCCTCATAAAATGAGTTTGGGTGTGTTCCTTCCTTTGCAATTTTTTTTTTGAATAGTTTCAGAAGAATAGGTAGTAACTCTTCTCTAAATGTTTGATAGAATTTGCCTGTGAAGACATCTGGTCCTGGACCTTTTTGGAAGTTTTTTTAATCACAGTTCATTTCAGTATTTGTGATTGATCGGTTCATATTTTCTATTTCTTCCTGGTTCAGAATTGGAAAATTGTACCAAAGAATTTGTCCATTTCTTCTAAGTTGTCCATTTTATTGGCATATAGTTGCCTGTAGTAGTCTGTTATGATCCTTGGTATTTCTGTGGTGTCAGAAATTTACATTTCTAATTTTATTGATTAGAGCCCTCTTTCTTTATTTTTCCTTGATGAGTCTGATTAAAGGTTTATCAATTTTGTTGATCTTTTCAAAGAACCAGCTTTTAGTTTCATTGATCTTTTCTATTGGTTTTCTTTGTTTCTATTTCATTTATTTCTGTTCTGATCTTTATGATTTTCCTTCTACTAAATTTGAGTTTGATTTTTCTTTCTCTAGATGCTTTAGGTGTAAGGTTATGTTGTTTGAGATTTCTCTTGATTCCTGAAGTAAGATTGTATTGATGTAAACTTCCTCTTAGACTGTTTTTGCTATATTCTGTAGGCTTTGGTTTGTCATGTTTTTGTTTCCCTTTGTCTCGAGGTATGTTTTGATTTCCTCTTTGATTTCTTCATTTATCCATTGGTTGTTCAGTAGCATATTGCTTAGCCTCCAGGTTGTTTTTATAGTTTTTTTTTTTTTTTGTAGTTGATTTTTAATCTCATATTCTTGTGGTCAGAAAGGATTTAACTTGAGTTTTCTTAAATTTACCAAGGCTTGATCTGTGGCCCAAGATGTGATCTATCCTGGAGAATGTTCCATATGCACTTGAGAAGAATGTGTATTTTGTTGCTTTCAAATGGAATGTTCTATATATTTTATATATATCAGTTAAGTTCTTCTGATCTAATGTGTCATTTAAGACCTGTGTGTGTGTGTGTGTGTGTATAATTTTTTTTTGTCTTTTTGCCATTTCTTGGACTGCTCCTGCAGCATATGGAGTTTCCCAGGCTAGGGGACTAATCGGAGCTGTAGCCTCCAGCCTATGCCAGAGCCACAGCAACGCAGGATCCGAGCTGCGTCTGCAACCCACACCATAGCTCATGGCAATGCCGGATTGTTAACCCACTGAGCAAGGGCAGGGATCGAACCCGACACCTCATGGTTCCTAGTCGGATTCGTTAACTCTGCACCATGATGGGAACTCCTAAGACCTGCATTTTTGTGTTATTTTTCTGTCTGGATAATCTGTCAATTGATTTAAGTTGGGTGTTAAAGGCCCCCACTACTATTGTGTTAACTGTCATTTTCTCCTTTTATGACTGTTAGTATTCACCTTGTATATTGAGGTGCTCCTATTTGGGGTGCATATATATTTAAAATTACTATCTTTTTGGATTGATCCTTGGATCATTATGTAGGGTCATTCTTTATCTCTTGTAACAGTTTATATTTTAAGGTCATACTCTGATATGAGTAGTGCTACTCCAGATTTCTTTTGAAATCTTGAAAAAGAAAAATGGAACTGGAGGAATCAGGCCTCCTGACTTCAGATTATACTACAAAGATACAGTAGTCAAAATAGTATGGTACCAGCACAAAAAAAGAAATATAGATCAATGGAACAGGATAAAAAGCCCAGAAATAAACTCACACACCTCTGGACAATTAATCTGTGACAAAGGAGGCCAGAAATACAGTGGTGAAAAGACAGTTTCCTCAATAAGTGGTACTGTAAAAATTGGACAGCTACATGTCAAAGAATGTAATGAGAACATTCTCTAATACCATACACAGAAATATACTCACAATGGATTAAAGACCTAAATGTAAGGCCAGAAACAATAAAACTCTTGGAGGAAAACAGGCAGAACACTCTTTGATATAAATCACAGCAATATCTTTTTAACCCACTTCCTAGAGTTATGAAAATACAAAAAAACCAAACAAACAAACTGGGACTTAATTAAACCTTAAATCTTCCACACAACAAAGGAAACCATAAATAAATGAAAAGCCCACATAATGGGAGAAAATACTTGAAAAATGAAGAGCCCAACAAGGGATTGAATTTTAAAATATACAGATGGCTCATGCAACTCTATACCAAAATATATAAGTGAATGGGGATAAGATTTAAATAGACATTTCCCTAAAAGCATACAGATGGCCAAAAATTCTCCACAATCAGGGATGTTTGCAGAGATTCTAAGTTTATTTTTCCACAGAATCTATCACTTTATTAGTGGAAAATTGTACAATTTCTAGATCCAGCTATTGAGTATTTCTCTTCAGTACCGGCTGCTAGCCTTTGGATGCTATTTTGGTTTTATATATTGCCTGGAGGGTTGTATGATCTTGCTGTATTTTCTATTTAACAGTATATTGCCATCTCTGTTGTCTCTCATGTTGTTTTTTTGCCTTGCATTCTATTTTCTGATATTAAAACAATACTAAAATTTCCTTCTTGCTCACTTTCATCCTTTCTTGCTCTTTTCCTTCCCTTTTTCTTTCTGACTTCTTCCTTTCTTTATCCAGTTGCCTAATATAATTTTTTTCTTTTCTTTATAAATTCCATCTGATAGAATTTATTTTTGTTAATAGTATTTCTTCAATTTTAGTTTAAATTGAGATTCTCCGAAGTTTATTAGTTAATGTGAACTTTATATTTACTGAAATTACTGACATAATAGAAATCCTTTGCCATCTTATGTAATAAGTTCAGTTTCCTATACTTTTATTGATTAAATGTTTCTTTTCTCCTTTCCTCCATTTGCCTCCATTTGCTTATATTTTTGGCTAATATAAAAATGACATTTTCTATTAAGTGCTGTTTATTTATTACCCTTAATGATAACTTATTAAGCCATCTTGATTTTATACATTCTACAGTGACTATGTCCTCCCCTTAAGTGTGGTACCTTAGTCTGATACCCCTTTTCCTCCACCCTCTTACCTTGGCTTGATTTTACCTAAAGTTAGTTCTGGGCATTGAGATGGTGATACTTCTTTTATTTTACTTTGCCCTTGACTTTTCAAACAATAGTATACTTACAAGTTATTTTATTTTCCTTATTTCTATATATCATGTTGTTTTCTCCTGAACTTAATTTTCTTAATTGAATCATCTTCTAGAAAAAATTTTTAAAAGAGGCTTCATTTATAAAATTTCAGAGAATATTTTATCATGCTCTTATTTATTAATTTATTTATTATAAAAATTAATTATCCAAGGCTTCATGTGTTAATTTGGTTTTTTGGCTTTTGTCTAACATTCCTTTAGGGTACACATTAGTTTCCCACTGTTGTGTTGAGTTTGTTTGTGTCTGGAGGTGGCTTCTGTGCTAGTTTGCCTAGCTCTGTATTGCCCTTGTTTAAAGATTTGGGGTCTGAGTAGTTATACCCAGTGGTGGGCTTATGGCCCAGGATGTGTCAGGTTATTTCTCTCATGTTTATTTTTCATCTTTATACCAGCTTTATTGAAATATTATTGACATATATATATATGTTAAGGTGAGCAATGTGATGATTTGATACATTTTTATGTTGTGAAATTATTACCACAATTGAATCTGAATCCCTCTATAACCAAGTTTTTCTGGTGAGTTTATGATTAATGTCTTCATCTAAAATGTTCCCTTTCTCTGCTGAACCTGCTCCCATCAAGATTGAGGAGTATAAAAGAAAACAGGGATTGAAACTATTTTCAAGCTCCAGTGTCCCAGGGTTTTGAAGCAAAAAGCTCTAGCTTTCATCTCTCAGGCTTCCTCTGAGTCAAAAATTGGCTGAAGAGTTAATGATTAAGGAAAGGCATAAATGGGAAGATAGAGAATCAAAGATGTTGGGCTGAAAAAACTGGTAGTAATTTAGACTATAAATCCACTACATTGCAGAATCACTAAATTCCCAGTTCCTTGAGTGATCTAAAAGGATGACACACATCCCAAAGTTGTTTTTTATAGAAAGCAGACCCCCACCAGATTAAAACTGTTTACTGTAAACATGTAGACCCAGACCCAGACCAGTTGAAACCAGAAGGTTGATGTTGCTCAGAACTTCACCTTGATGACAACCAGTCTGAGAACTGAGCACAAGATCAGGCACGTGCCACCCCTTCCCTCCCACTGCCTTTAAAACCTCTTCCCTGAAAGTCCTTGAGGAGTTCGTATCTTTTGAGCATGAGTGGCCTGTTGCCCTTGCTTTGACATCCTGATCTAAACACTTTATTTCCTTCATCACAGCTTGGTGTCAGTAGATTGGCTTTGCTGCAAGTGGTCTCATCTCCAGGAATGGTAAAACAATAAGGTTAATGTGTAGAAGTTGAAAATTTTAATGACTAGTATGCATAATAAATCTAAAACTTCTTTCTTATGGATATTCTGCCAATAAATATATAATTATAAATCTAACTTTGGTATTATATGCTTTGTTAAATAAGCCCAAAACATTTGAGCATTAAAATCCATAAAAAGCCTGTATTTATAACTGTTGTGCAGAATGTTGGATTAACTGGATCACGTCATTCCTGATATCCATACCATTTTCTAGTGTGTGATCTTAACAATGGTCCTTATTTTTTCTAAATATCTATGTCATCCTCTGTGATATGGGGTTATTCATTGTACTTCTATTAGGGATATTAATAGTATTTATGTAGAACAGGGTTAAGCACATAGTAAGACCTCAAATGGGTTACTTGATGATTTTATTAGGAATAGTAGCTTCCTTCTAGTTTTAATCACAACTGTAACATCATTCTGCCTGGTTGAGTAACAGAGAAGTTAAATCTGGGCTTTCATAATTCAGATGGGAATCATTTGTGAACTGTTAAACAAAAACACTGAGTGTATTTTCATTAAAATAAACTAGATAAAATAATCTCATTAGAATCATGTTATTGAGTAATGCTATATTTTATTTCTGAACACATCAATTTGGAATGTGTTATTCAAGTAAGATATTTTCCAGTAGGAGTCCATTTATTTCACATGGATGAAACATGGTAACGAGCTACCATGTAAGGCAGATTTTTTTGGAACTTGAGAGTTTTACATGTACATTTAAATGTAAAGGTAAGATGAGTCATTTGTTTGCACCAATCATGGGACTAATGATAAACAGTGTACTTTAGAGACAATTTACCTTTCATCGCCAGCATATATAACAGCAAGAAGAGTTAAAACTGAAAATTGGAAGTCACTTATTTAAAAGCCACATCACCGTTTATCACAAAGCATAACACCTTTTGCCTGCAGCTTTTTTAGATGGATATAATATCTCACTTGTTTTAAAGTTTTTCTTTCCTAAAAATATCCAGAGGCAACAATTCACATTGTGAACTAATGGCAACAATTTTGTTCTAAATCCCTGTGGAAAAACAATGTCAGAATATTGGCCAGGATTCACTTTTTGAAAAAATTGTCTACCTAGGAACCATTTGAAAAATGGTGCTTCTAATGAAATAGATTCGAGTCTTGTAACATTAAGTTAAATTTGCTGTCCTTTCAAAGGCAAAGCTTTATTTATGCCCTAAAAAATCAAAGACATTTGGAAATTTCTTGATTGACTTGGGCATTTATTTGACTCTGCATCAAACAAATAACCAATCTAAAACAACCAGGCATTCTGGGCTGCCAGTCTTCACCTCGGAGGTGAAATCTCTGTCAATAAAAGGCTCATGTTGGAAACTATGAGTGACATTTAACTAAAGGGTGCAACGCATATGGCTGTATTTTTGACACCATTCCTTCCACACAACTGTCAGCAAGTCTAGATTAACGCTGGAATTTCTATAGATTTTCAATGATGGATGAACATATTTAAGCCACATCAAAGGACCACAAAATTAATGAGCTTTGCAGTGTGTTCAGACACCTGTTTGTGTTATCTCATTTGATTTTGCTTAACCATCTTCCTATGTCAGTCACTCTTGACACTGTTAGAAAATTCATACACATTTATCAGATGCAATATGCTGCATATTCCCCTAAGAAAGTATATCAAGTTGTTGCTTTCATAAAACAAACATCTTTTGTACCAAATCAGAATATTTTTGTAAACTAAGCAAATATAACAAAAAATAAAAATCATTAAAGAAACTGGTAATACGAGGGAAAATTAAATGAAAATATGCATATGAAAGGAAAAATAGAGACCAAACTTGAATAGAAAAATGATAGGGGGAAAAAAAGAATGACTAAATATGTGCAAAATTCTAATAAGGACTTATCTAATAACTCATGGTAGAAGGTTAATCTGTTTTTGTTTTGGCCAGTGGATGAGTGGAATTCATTTTGTTATGAAAATGTTCTGTATCTTGACTGCAATTTTAGGTATGTGGGCAAATTAATTATAAAAAGTTATGACAATTAAAAAAACATAACCACCTAAAATGTGTTCAGTTTCTTATATTATTAGATAATATGATTGTATTTCCGTATATCATGTCAGATGTAATTTACAAGACTATTTGCTTTCATGTCTTCTTCATCATTTAATGTTCCTCAGGCATTCAGAAGTTGAGGCTGTGAGGAACTAATTATCAGGTTGGTGTTATTGAGACTCATCAAGGAAAGATTCTATAAAATGCAAACAGTCATGCCATTGTACTGGTTTTAAAGCACATATTTCCATGTAACCTACTGGAATCCTCATTTTATGAATGAAAAAGATGAAAAGTTTTATGCATTTTGACAAACTATGATGTGGCTTTTCAATAAGCTTTTATTTCTTTTTTCTTTTTTTAAATTTTATTTTCCCACTGTACAGCAAGGGGATCAAGTTATCCTTACATGTATACATTACAATTACATTTTTTTTCCCCACCATTTCTTCTGTTGCAACATGAGTATCTAGACAAAGTTCTCAATGCTACTTAGCAGGATCTCCTTGTAAATCTATTCTAAGTTGTATCTGATAAGCCCAAGCTCCCGATCCCTCCTGCTCCCTCCCCCTCCCATCAGGCAGCCACAAGTCTTTTCTCCAAGTCCATGATTTTCTTTTCTGAGGAGATGTTCATTTGTGCTGAATATTAGATTCCAGTTGTAAGTGATATCATATGGTATTTGTCTTTCTGACTCATTTCACTCAGTATGAGAGTCTCTAGTTCCATCCATGTTGCTGCAAATGGCATTATGTCATTCTTGTTTATGGCTGAGTAGTATTCCATTGTGTCTATATACAGCATCTTCCGAATCCAGTCATCTGTCGATGGACATTTGGGTTGTTTCCATGTCCTGGCTATTGTGAATAGTGCTGCAATGAACATGCGGGTGCATGTGTCTCTTTTAAGTAGAGTTTTGTCTGGATAGATGCCCAAGAGTGGGATTGCAGGGTCATATGGAAATTCTATGTATAGATTTCTAAGGTATCTCCAAACTGTTCTCCATAGTGGCTGTGTCAGTTTACATTCCCACCAGCAGTGCAGGAGGGTTCCCTTTTCTCCACAGCCCCTCCAGCACTTGTTATTTGTGGACTTATGAATGATGGCCTTTCTGACTGGTGTGAGTTGGTATCTAATGGTAGTTTTGATTTGTATTTCTCTTATAATCAGCGATGTTGAGCATTTTTTCATGTGTTTGCTGGCCATCTGTATATCTTCTTTGGAGAAATGTCTATTCAGGTCTTTGCCCATTTTTCCATTGATTGATTGGCTTTTTTGCTGTTAGGTTGTATAAGTTGTTTATATATTCTAGAGATTAAGCCCTTGTCCGTTGCATCATTTGAAACTATTTTCTCCCATTCTGTAAGTTGTCTTTTTGTTGTCTTTTTGTTTTCCTTTGCTGTGCAAAAGCTTTTCAGTTTGATGAGGTCCCATGGGTTTATTTTTGCTCTAATTTCTATTGCTTTGGGAGTCTGACCTGAGAAAATATTCATGATGTTGATGTCAGAGAGTGTTTTGCCTATGTTTTCTTCTAGGAGTTTGATGGTGTCCTGTCTTCTATTTAAGTCTTTCAGCCATTTTGGGTTTATTTTTGTGCATGGTGTGAGGGTGTGTTCTAGTTTCATTGCTTTGCATGCAGCTGTCCAGGTTTCCCAGCAATGCTTGCTGAATAGACTTTCTTTTTCTCATTTTATGTTCTTGCCTCCCTTGTCAAAGATTAATTGACCATAGGTGTCAGGGTTTATTTCCGGATTCTCTATTCTGTTCCATTGGTCTGTCTGTCTGTTTTGATACCAGTACCACACTGTTTTGTAGTATTTCTTGAAGTCTGGGAGGGTTATGCCTCCTGCTTGGTTTTTGTTTCTCAGGATTGCTTTGGCGATTCTGGGTCTTTTGTTTTTCCATATAAATGTTTGGATTGTTTATTCTAGTTCTGTGAAAAATGTCCTGGGTAATTTGATAGGGATTGCATTGAATCAGTAGATTGCTTTGGGTAGTATGGCCATTTTCACAATATTGATTTTCCCAATCCAGGAACATGGAATATCTTTCCATTTCTTTCCATCTTCTTTGATTTCTTTGATGAAAGTTTTATAGTTCTCGGCATATAGGTCCTTTACATCCTTGGTCAGGTGTATTCTGAGGTATTTGATTTTGTGAGGTTCAATTTTAAAAGGTATTTTTGTATTTTTTTTCTAATGTTTCATTGCTGGTATACAGAAATGCAACTGACTTCTGAATGTTAATCTTATATCCTGCTACCTTGCTGAATTTATTAATCAGTTCAAGGAGTTTTGGGGTTGAGTCCTTAGGGTTTTTTAGGTATAGAATCATGTCATCTGCATACAGTGAGAGTTTGATCTCTTCTCTTCCTATATGGATGCCTTTTATTTCTTTTGTTTGTCTAATTGCTGTGGCTAAGACTTCCAAAACTATGTTGAAGAGCAGTGTTGAGAGTGGGCATCCCTGTCTTGTTCCAGATTTGAGTGAGAAGGCTTTCAGTTTTTCTCCATTGAGTATTATATGTGCTGTGGGTTTATCATAAATGGCTTTGATTATATTCAGGAATGTTCCCTCTATACCCACTTTGGCGAGGGTCTTGATCATGAATGGATGTTGAACTTTGTCAAATGCTTTTTCTGTGTCTATTGAGATGATCATATGATTTTTGACTTTTCTCTTGTTAATGTGGTGTATGAGGTTGATTGATTTGCATACGTTGAACCATCCTTGTGAACCTGGGATGAACCCTACCTGGTCATGGTGTATGATTTTTTTGATATGTTGTTGGATTCGGTTGGCTAAGATTTTGTTGCGAATTTTTGCATCTATATTCATCAATGATATTGGGCGATAGTTTTCTTTTTTGTTGTTATGTCTCTCTGGTTTTGGAATGAGGGTGATGGTGGCCTCATAGAATGTCTTTGGGAGTATTCCTTCTTCTTCAACCTTTTGAAAGAGTTTAAGGACGATGGGCACCAGTTCCTCTTTATATGTTTGATAGAATTCACCTGTGAAGCCATCTGGTCCTGGACTTTTATTTGTAGGGAGGGTTTTTATGACCTCTTCAATTTCATTTCTAGTGATCGGTCTGTTCAGTTGGTCTGTTTCCTCTTGATTCAGTTTTGGCAGGCTGTAAGATTCTAGAAAATTGTCCATTTCTTCCAGATTGTCAAATTTGTTGCCATATAGTTGTTCATAGTATTCTCTTATTTTTTTTTTTTGTATTTCTGCTGTATCTATTGTGATTTCTCCTTTTTGATTTATAATTTTGTTTATTTGGATTCTTTCTCTCCTCTTTTTAGTGAGTCTGGCCATGGGGTTGTCAATTTTGTTAACCTTTACAAAGAACCAGCTCTTGGTTTTATTAATTTTCTCTATTGTTTTTTGAATCTCTTATTTTATTGATTTCATCTTTGATCTTTATAATTTCCTTCCTTCTGCTGATTTTAGGACTTTTTTGTTCTTCTTTTTCTAATTTGTTTAGGTGGAGTGTTAAGTTGTCAATTTGGGATCTTTCTTCTTTTTTGAGAAAGGTCTGTATTGCTATAAATTTCCCTCTGAGCACCGCTTTCGCAGCATCCCATAGATTTTGAGGAGTTGTGTCTTCATTAGCATTTGTTTCAAGGTATTTTTAAATTTCTTTCTTGATTTCCTCATTGACCCATTGGTTTTTTTAGTAGCATGTTGTTTAGTCTCCATGTAGTAGGTTTTTTCTCATTTCTTT
Organism: Sus scrofa; assembly: GCF_054392235.1. Classification (NCBI taxonomy): domain Eukaryota; kingdom Metazoa; phylum Chordata; class Mammalia; order Artiodactyla; family Suidae; genus Sus; species Sus scrofa. The sequence goes on along the minus strand of NC_139389.1, from coordinate 116,300,785 downwards.
TCCCATGGTTGATTTCTAACTTCATGGCATTGTGGTCAGAGAAGATACTTGAGATAATTTCTATGCTCCTAAATTTGTTGAGGTTAGCTTTGTGTCCCAATATGTGGTCGATTCTTGATAATGTTCCATGAGCATTTGAGAAGAATGTGTATTCTGATTTTTTTGGATGTAGTGTCCTGAAGATATCAATTAAGTCTAACTTTTCTATTGTTTCCTTTAGGATCTCTGTTGCTTTATTGGTTTTCTGTCTAGAGGATCTGTCCATTGGTGTGACAGGGGTATTAAGGTTTCCTACTATGATTGTATTCTCATCAGTATCTCCCTTTAATTTATGTCTGTTAAAATTTGTTGTATGTATCTGGGTGCTCCTATATTTAGGGCATATATGTTGACGATAGTAACATCGTCTCCTTGGATGGATCCCTTAATCATTAAGCAGTGTCTTTCTTTATGTATTTCGTTTTAAAGTCTATTTTGTCTGATATGAGTGTTGCAACTCCTGCTTTTCTGTCCTGTCTATTGGCATGAAATATTTTTCCCCACCATTTCACTTTCAATCTATATGTATCCTTTGTCATAAGGTGAGTTTCTTGTAGGCAGCATATTGAAGGTTTTTGCCTTTTTATGCACTCAGCCATTCTGTGTCTTTTGATTGGGGCATTCAGTCCATTGACATTTAAGGTGATAATTGATAGATGATTATTTGTTGCCATTTTGAACCTCGTGTTCCAGTTGATTCTATGGTTCTCCATTCTTCCTTTCTTTTTTTTGGTTGGATAGTCTCCTGTTATTATCTGCTTGAGTGGTCTTTTTTTTTTTTCCATTTTTTGCAAATGCAATATTTGGTTTTGGCTTGTGGTTGCCCTGTTTTTTAAGTATGCTAACCCCTTCCCATAATTGTGTGTTTTAGCCTAATGGTCCTGTAGGTTTGAACACTTCATTACTATATTAAAATTAAGAAGAGAAACATACAAACAAAAAAAGGGTCTATTTATTTCCTAACATCCCTTGCACACATTTTATGATTTTGATGACTTTTTTTTTTCTTTTTAATTTTCTTTTGTTTGAAGCATGTTCATGATTAAATCTGTATGCTGGCTTATTTGAGTGACTGCTCTCTGATTGCAGTTTCCTCAGTCCTAGTTCTTCCTCTTCTTTTTTTTTCTTTTTTTCCTTTTCTTCTTTCTTCCCTTCCTTCCATTCTTTTTGGTTTAGAGAAGTCCTTTCAGTATTTCTTTTAGCCTGGGTTTTGTGTTGCTGTATTCTTTTAGTTTTTGTTTGTTGGAAAAAATTTTTATTTCCCCTTCTATTTTAAATGATAGTCTTGCTGGATAGAGTATTCTAGGTTGCATATTTTTTTCTTTTATACTTTAAATATCTCTTGCCATTCCCTCCTGGCCTGTAGTGTTTCTGTAGAGAAATCAGCTGATAATCTTATGGGGGTTCCCTTGTAGGTAACATTCTGCTTTTCTCTTGCTGCCTTTAGGATCCTCTCTTTATCACTAACTCTTGCCATTTTTATTATAATGTGTCTTGGTGTGGGTCTGTTTGGGTTCAATTTGTTTGGGGCCCTCTGTGCTTCCTGTATCTTGAACTCAGTATCCTTTAGATTTGGGACATTTCCATCGATAATTTCAAATATATTTTCCACCCCCTTATCTTTTTCTACTCCTTCTGGAATTCCTATTATGCGTAGATTGGCCCACTTTATGTTATCCCATAGGTCTCTTATATTACTTTCCTGTTTTTTGATTTGGTTTTCTGTCTGCTGACCTGATTGGGTGATTTCCATTATTCTATCTTCCATATCACTGATTCGTTCTTCTTCATTATTCATTCTGGTTTTTACTGCCCTTAGTTCAGTTTGTATCTCTGCAAATGAATGTTCTAGTTTTTCTTGGCTCCTCCTCATATTTTCTAGTTCCTTTCTGAGGGTGTCTGCATTACTGTTCATATCTTCTCTTAATTCCTTCAGTATCTTCACTATTTCTCTTTTGAACTCCATGTCTGTCAGACTGCAGAGATCTGTTTCATTGTTGACTGTGTTTTAGGTGAGTTCTCCTGTTGGTTTGACTGGGGGTGGTTTCTCAGCTTCTTCATCTTGCTTGTTGTTTTCTTTTTCCTGAGGGAGTTGTACTCTCCGCGACCGGGCAGTGTTTGCCTTGTCACTGCCGTGGAATGTTTCCTGAGGGCTGGCATTGTTGGTCAGTCTTTTTTGAGGCAGTGTGGCTTTTCTGGAATGTTGATGGGGCTAACATGGTCTCTTTGAAGCAAAGGAGGACTTCCTGAGAGCAGACAGGACTGGGGATCCACACCACGATGATAGCAGATTTCACTTGGTCATGCAGAGCTTGCTTTGGTGTTTTTGGGCTGTGGGGTTCTTGCAGGGGGTTGGCGATGTTGGGCAGCTGTTCCTCAGGAGTGCATCACCCCCTGAGGGCTGGAGCAGCTATCTGGGCCACTGTGAACCCAAGAGGCTCTTCCCTAGGGCAGCCCAACTCAGAAGGACGGTCTGAGCATTAGGCAGATCTTTTCACGGCTTGGCCAAGCTTATTCTAGCTTTTCTGGGCTGCAGGACTTTTCTTGGGGGCTGGTGGTGTTTGGTGCTGCTCCTCGGGGGTGTAGCCCCTTCAAAGGGCAGGCAGGCCTGTGCAGGGACAGCCCCTGCAGTGGTAGGCTTCAGGCAATTGTTGAGGCCAGCCCTCCTGGATGGCAGGCAGCCCCAGGTCTGGCGAGTGTGTAGAGGGTGGCGGGGGTTGGGGGAGAGGATGCACTGGGAAGCACAGCTGTCTGCTAGCTAGCAGGCCAGTAAGCTCTCTGTGACGTGGGGAGTATTCTATGGGGACCCACCCCTTCGTCTCTCCCCTCCCCAGCACGGGCGCAGACCAGGCTCTTCTCCCAGGTTCCCTCTGATGTGGCTTTCCACTTCCCTGCCCCTAGAGTATTGCTCCCTTCCTCTGGTCCAGCTATGTTTTCTAGTCTCCCTGGCAGTCTCTGCCCTGTCAAACTTGACAGACTGGTTTGTAGACCTCCCAAGCAGTCTCTGCTCCACCCTGCCCCCCGATCCCTTTCCCGGGGACTAACCTCCGGAGCCAAGGTCTCGGTGCCCAGCCCCCCCCCCACCCACCCAGGCGTCTCAATTTTTGGTAACTGTGCCCGTAGTTCAGATGGTCCATTCGGTTCTTGATCTGCTTTTCAGAACTCCAACTTACTGCTACACTCTTCTCTGCATCTGGAGATTCCTCTGGTTCGTTTGATCTTTCCCCCGAGTAGGTGACTTTCCAGGGTGCAGGATCCCTTTCTTCTCTGCAGTTCCCTTTCGGGAGCACCCGTCCAGCTCAGATTCACCTTCTCTCACTCTCCTCTTTTCTCTTATTTTACTTAGTAATGTCACGAACTTCTTGCCATTATCGGAGTTTAGGTTCTTCTGCCAGCGATTGGTTGCTGTTCTGTGTGAGTCATTTATCCTGTAGATTCATTTTTTTTTGTTGTTGTGTTTGTGGGAGAGGGCGAGCGTGTCCCCCTACTCTTCCGCCATCTTGTCTCCTCCCCTCAATAAGCTTTTAAATGGCTCCAGTTTGCTTTAGATGAGAAGTCAGATTTTTTTTTAGAAAGGATAGAATAGTAAATATTTTCTGGGCCATATAGTTTCTGTCACAACTCAGCTCTTTTGTCATTTGTGAGCAAAATTAATAATAGATGATACATAAATGAATTAATATGGTTATGTTTTGATAAGCCTTAATGGTCAGTGGAACTTCAGCTTCATGTAATCCTTATGTCTCATGAAATATTCTTACTTTGATGTCATAAAATAATCAAAATGTAAAAACCCCTCTTAGCTCATGGGATGCAAAAAAGCAGGTAGATGGCTATATTTGGCCCATGGACCATGGTTTGCAGACATCTATTTTAGATAGTTATAAAAACTCAGTTAAATGTACATATCAGTCATCCCTTTATTACTTGTTAGGCAGTGCAAAACAGCGATGAAAAGATTCTATAATTTTATTAATGTTAGACTAAAATTCATATTATATGGACCCATTAGCTTTCTAACTTAATTTCTACAAGTATAGAAGGAAAAAATAATGCCAGTAAATTTCCTGCATTTTTGTGAAGTCTGAGAAAATGAGAAAGGCAAAAATGACCTTAATTTTAGTCCTTTGAAAAGTCCCCTTTCAGCTGTCAATAATAGCTGTGCTTAGTCTGCTCTGAAAGGGCTCGTGTTCTATTATGAAAAAAAAAAAAATCTGTTCATGATGAAGCAATGTCTGCTGCTTTAGGATAAAGTAAACCAAGTAAATTTTTCACACATGTTCAGCTGTGTGATAACTGATATTCGTGTAGTTGTTGTAACTTGCCTATTGTATTTTTTACTCTTCCAAGCAGATCTTCAGGGTTTAGATATGAAGACTTAAACATTGTCTTTTCATATTTCACTCCCATTGAAGTGGCCTTTGAAATGAGTATTTGTACCATGTGGACCACGCAAGCTGATGTAGGGCAACTCTTACCAGAAAATTTATTTAAGATTAGAAAATTGTAAAAATAATTATATATTTGCTTTCTAAGGATTAGCAAATTAAAAGCAATAGGAAGTTTAGTTTCTTTATGGTTGATTCGCTATTGTCTTCTACTCAGAAAGTATGGCTATAAGATGAAACCCACTCAATTTTGGGGTTAACCAGGCAGATCTTTGGTTAAATCATATTCACCCCAGTCACTTACTACTAGAAAAAAGTTAAACCCTCAGATGTCGTAGAAGCTTACTTCAGGAATTTCAAATCAAATTCCGTTAAGAACTTGGATTTAATGCCAAATCCATTTTCAAATCCTAAGCCCAAATCATGAATCTGAATGCTAGAATACTTGTTGATCAGTGTTTTTCTTTTATGAGCATAAGTGAAAATTTAATTTGTCAAAAAAAATTAAGTCATTATGTTTCTGTTATATGGAAAATATGCAGTATATCTTTGAATTTGTATTGTATCCAGTAAAATCAAGAATTGCATTAGATCGATTATTTTTATATCTGATATATCTCCCCTATAACAAAAATGAATGTTTGTATTACAAGTGAGAAAAGAAATACATTTAATGAGGCTGAGCTATTGGTCTTTTCATTGAAAAGGATTTGACCAAGTTTTGTTTTGTTTTCGTCTTTTTTAAATAATGATACTCTTTTCATGAGGAGTATGAAAAAGACAGCAATTAAGGTATTTTATTCAACATATTCATTTTAGTAAGCTGTCAAAATAAGTTAGGATGATTAACTTTTTGAAATACTCCACACAAATTAAATTCTTAGACTGAGGGTTGGGGATAGAAATAGATCAATTTCCTAGATCTATTTACAAGCTTTCTAATAGATGTAATTGACAATTACAACTAATAGGTAAACTTGGAAATAATGCAAGTCATTATTGCATCCTTAAAGGACATTAATGGTAAGCAGCAGCTCCATATTATTAATGAGACTCTTCCCCCACAAAATAAAGCAGTCATGGAAACTTTTTTGTAATTTGTCTTTTGCTTTTTTTTTTTTTTCTTTTTATGGCTGCACCTGCGGCATAGGGAAGTTTCTAGGTTAGGGGTAGAATTGGAGCTGCAGCTACTGGCCTACACCACAGCTCATGGAAATGCTAGATCCTAACCCACTGAATGAGGTCAGGGATAGAACCCTCATCCTCATGAATACAGGTGTGGTTCATTACCATTGGGCCATGATGGGAACTCCAAGTCATGGAAACTCTTTTAAGGACTCCAATTCTGGTGCAGTCCTATAGACCTAGCCTTGTACCATGATATATTGGAATTATATATTAACGTAATTGACAGTTTATTGGGAAAGTTAGTAATTTACAAGAGGATATTATAACTGAATTTGAGTGAAGAGTTCACAATTATTTATGATAGAAACTACTTAATTGTTCTTGGTTTTTAAAAAACTTTTTATTAGAGTTGATTTACAATGTTCTGTCAATGTCTGCTGTATAGCAAAATGACCCACTTATACATTTATATACATTTTATTCTTCATATTATCCTTCATCATGTTCTATCACAAGTGATTAGATATAGTTTCCCTGGATCTTGTTGCCTATCTATTCCAAACGCAGTAGTGTGCATCTACGAACCCCAAAATTTCACTCCATCCCACTCACTCCCCTTCCCCCTTGGCAACCACAAATCTATTCTCCAAGTCCATGAGTTTCTTTTCTAGATAGGTCCATTTGTGCTGTATATTAGATTCCAGAGATAAGTGATATTATGTGGTATTTATCTTTCTGACTTACTTCACTCAGTATGAGAGTCTCTGTTTTCATCAGTATTGCTGAAAATGGCATTGCTTTGTTCTTTTTTTTGTGGCTGAATAGTATTCCATTGTGTACATATAGCACATCTTCTTAATCCATTCATCTGTCTTTGGAAATTTAGGTTGTTTCCATGTCTTGAATAGTGCTGCCATGAACATAGGGGTTCATGTACCTTTTTCAATGAAAGCTTTATCTGGATATATGTCCAAGAGTGGGATTGCTGTGTCATAGGGTAGTTCTTTATTTAGTTTTCTGAGGTACCTCCAAACTGTTTTCCATAGTGGTTGCACCAATTTACTTTCCAGCAAAGAGTGTAGCTGTGTTCCCTTTCCTCCACACACTCTCCAGCATTTGTTATATGTAGACTTATTAATGATGGCCATTCTGACTGGTGTGAGGTACTACCTCATTAGTTTTCATTTGCATTTCTCTAATAATTTGTGATGTTTAGCATTTTATCATGCACCTGTTGGCCATCTGAATATCTTCTTTGGAGAAATGTCTATTCAGGTCTTCTGTCCATTTATCAACTGTTTTTGTTTTTTTTTTGCTATTGAGTTTTATGTGTGGTTTGTATATTTTGGAGATTAAGCACTTCTCAGTTACATTGTTTGCAATTGTTTTCTCCCATTCTGGAGGTTGTCTCTTTTTTTTTCTTTATGGTTTACTTTGCTGTGCAAAAGCTTTTAAGTATGATTCAGTTCCATTGGTTTATTTTTGTTTTTAGTTCTATTGCCTTGGGAGACTGACCTAAGAAAACATTTGTATGGTTGATGTCAGAGAATGTTTTGCCTATGTTCTCTTCTAGGAGTTCTATGGTGTACTGTCTTATGTTTAAGTCTTTAAGACATTTTGAGTTTATTTTTTGTGTATGGTGTGAGGGTATGTTTTAGTTTCATCTATTTGCATGCACTGTCAATTATTACTAGCACCACTTATTGAAGAGACTGTCTTTTCCCATTTTATATTATTGCCTTCTTTGTTGAAGATTAATTTACCATAAGTGTTTGGGTTTCTTTCTGGGTTTTGTATTCCATTACATTGGTTCTCTCTGTCTGGTTTTGTACCAGTTCCACACTGTCCTGATCACTGTAGCTTTGAAATATTTTCTGATCTCTGGGAGAGTTATGCCTCTAATCTGCTTTTTTTCCCTCAGGATTGCTTTGACAATTCTGGGTCTCTTATGGCTCCATATAAATTTTTGGATTGTTTTTTCTAGTTCCGTGAAAAAAAAAGTCATGGGTAATTTGATAGGCATTGCATTGAATCTGTAGATTACTTAAGGTAATATGGACTTTTTTTGTTGTTGTTGTTTTGTCTTTTTGCCTTTTCTTGAGCTGTTCCCAGGGCACATGGAGGTTCCCAGGCTAGGGGTCCAATCGGAGCTGTAGTCACTGGCCTACACCAGGGCCAAAGCAACGTGTGATCCGATCAGCGTCTGCAATCTACACCACAGCTCACAGCAATGCCGGATCATTAACCCACTGAGCAAGGCCAGAGATTGAATCCGCAACCTCATGGTTCCTAGTCAGATTTGTTAACCACTGCGCCACGACGGGAACTCCTAACATTAATTTTTCTAATCCAGGAGCACGGAATATCCTTCCATTTCCTTGAATCCTATTTAATTTCCTTGATTAATGTTTTATGGATCTCAGCATATAAGCCTTTCACCTCCTTGGTCAGGTTTATTCCTAAGTATTTAATTTTTTGGGGTGCAATTTTAAAAGGTATTATATTTTTGTATTCCTTTTCTAAATACTTCATTTTTAGTATACATAAATGCAACCAATTACTGAATGTTAATTGTGTATCCTGCTACTTGGCTCAATTCATTGATCAGTTCTAGTAGTTTTTGTGTGTGGAGTCCTTAGGGTTTTACATATGTAGTATTGTGTCATATGCATAAAGTGACAATTCTTCTCTTCCAATTTGGATAACTTTTATTTCTTTTGTCTAATTGCTGTGGCTAAGATTTCCAATACTATGTTGAATAAAAGTGGTGAGAGTGGACATCCTTGTCTTATTCCATTTTTTGGTGGGAAGGCTTTCAGCTTTTCTCCATTGAGTATTTTATTGGCTGTGGGTTTGTCATAGATGGCTTTGATTATGTTATGTTTCCTCTATATCCACTTTCTTAAGAATTTTTAACTTGAGTGGATATTGGATGTTTGTCAAATGCTTTTTCTGCATCTATTGAGGTAACCTGTGGTTTCTGACTCTTCTTTTTTAACGTGGTATAGGATGTTTGATTAGCATATGTTGAACCATCCTTGTGAAGTTGGGATGAATCCCACTTGGTTGTGGTGTATGATCTTTTTTATATGTTGCTGGATTTGGTTGGCTAAAATTTTGTTGAGAATTTTTGCATCTATATATATTCTCAAATGTATTGGCCTATAGTTTTCTTTTTGGTAGCGTCTTTGCTTGGTTTTGGTATTAGGGTGAAGGTGGCTTCATAGAATGTCTTTGGGAGTGTTCTTTCTTAAATCTTTTGGAAAAGTATAATAAGGATGGGTATAAATTATTTTTGTGTTTCATAGAATTTGCCTGTGAATACATCTGGTCCTGGACTTTCGTTAGCAAGGAGTGTTTTTATTAGATAATCAATTTCATTTCTAGTGTCAGTCTTTTCAATTGATCTGTTTCTTCTTGATTCTTTCTTGGTGGGCTCTGTGTCTCTAGGAAGTTGTCCATACTAGGTTGTCAAATTTGTTGTCATATAGTTGTTCATAGTATTCTTTTTTCTTTTTTTTTTTGGTATTTCTGCAGTTATCCATTAGATTTGTTTTCATTTCTTAATTTGTTTGAGTCCTTTCTCTCCTCTTGGTGAGTCTGGCTAGAGGTTTGTCAATTTTGCTTACCCTTTCCAAGAACCAGCTCTTGGATTTATTGATTTTTCTTTTTTTGATATTGTTTTTTGAATCTCTTTTTTATTGATTTCCTTTGTGATCTTCATGATTTCCTTCCTTTTGCAGACTTTAGGTTTTGTTTGTTCTTCTTTTTCTAATTCTTTTAGGTTAAGTTGTCAATTTGAGATTTTTCTTTTTTTCTGAGGAAGGCTTTATCACTATTAACTTCCTTCTAAGCTTTTGTGGCATCGCATACATTTTGAATGGTTGTGTATTCATTATCATTTGTCTCAGGAGATATTTTTTAATTTCCCTTTTGATTTCCTCTTTGACCCACAGGTTTTTTAGTAGCATGTTGTTTAGTCTCTATGTTGTCAGTTTTTTCTCATTTCTTTTCCTGTGGTTTATTTGCAGTTTCATGCCACTGTGGTGAGAGAAGATGCTTGAAGTATCTTCTATACTCTTAAAAATTTGTTGAGATTAGTTTTGTGCCCCAGTATGTAGTTGATCCTTGAGAATGTTCCAGGTGCATTTGAAAAGAATGTGTATTCTGATATTTTGGGATGTAGGGTCCTGAAAATATCAATGCAGTCTAACTTTTCTATTTTGTCACTTAGCATCTCTGTTGCCTTACTTTTATATCTCTAGGATATGTCCATTGATGTGAGGTGGTGTGTTAAATTCTCCTACTATTTTTGTATTCCCATCAATTTCTCCTTTCATGTCTTTTAGTATTTTTGGATGTATTTGGATGCTCCTATATTAGGGGCATATTTATGATGAGTATAATTTCTTCTAGAGAAGATCCTTTATCATTAAATAGTGTCCTTCTTTGTCTTTCATTATCATCTTTATTTTAAAATATATTTTCTCTGATATGAGTACTGCAACTCCTGTTTTCCTGTCTTTTCCATTCACATGAAATATCTCTTTCCATCCCCTCACTTGAAATTTATATGTTACCTTTGCTTTAAGGTGAGTCTCCTGTAGGCAATATATTGTAGGCTTTTTTTTTTAATCCAGTCTGCCACTCTATATCTTTTGATTGGAGCATTCAACTTTTTTTAATTAACATTTGATCAATAAGTATTTATTTCCATTTTAAACTTTGTTTTCCAGTTGATTTTATGTTTCTCTTTTGTTCCTTTTTTTTTTTTTTTTGGTTGGATGATTGACTTTTATTTTATGCTTGTGTCCTCTTCTTTTTAGTGCTCATGACTGTGTTTTTTGGTTTTGATTTGTGGTTGCCCTGTTTTTCAGATATGTTAACTCCTTCCTATATATCTGCTTGCTTTTAGCCTGATAGTCCTATAGGCTCAAACACACTCTAAAAAAAAAGTCTAGATTATCTCACTTTCCTTCCCCATATTTTATTATTTTATGTCCTTTTTTTAACATCTTCATGTTTGTCCTTTTGCTGTTCCTTGTGTTTATCATCAGTTTTACAATAGCTTTTTCTTTTTCCTTTTAGTTCTGTGTACTGGCTTATTTAAGTGATACTTTCCAACTTTGATTTCATCCATCCTATTTCTTCTTACTTCTATTTTATATAGAGGAGCCCTTTCAATATTTATTTCAGAATGTGTTTAGTATTGCTGTACTCTTTCAGTTTTTGTTGGTTGGAAAAAATACATATTTCTCCTTTTTTAAAAAGACATCCTCAGTGAAGAGAGTATTCTTGCTGCACATTTTTCCCTTTTAGAACTTTGAATATATCTTGACACTCTCTTCTGGCCTGTAGTGTCTCCATAGAGAAATCAGCTCATAGCCTTCTGGGGGTTCCCTTAAAATTAACTCTTTGTGTTTCTATTGCTGCTTTTAGAATCCTTTCTTAATCTTTAATTTTTGTTCTTTTTATTATAATATGGCTTGGTATGGGCCCTTAGATTCAACTTGTTTGGGGCCCTATGTGCTTCCTGTATCTTAATATCTGTTTCCTTTATATTTGGAAAGATATCAGTCATAATTTCTTCAAATATATTTTCAGTCCCCCTTTGTTTTTCTTTTGCTTCTGGAATCCCTATTATACATAGATTGCCCTGCCTTATATTATCCCATAAATCTCTTACATTGCTTTCATGTTTTTTCTTTTGGTTTTCAGACTATTGTCCTGATTGGGTGATGGACATCATTCTATCTTCCAAGTCACTAATTTTTTCCTCAGCATAATTCATTCTACTCTTCTGTCACTTTAATTCAGTTTGTGTCTCTGCAAATGAATTTTCTAATTTTTCTTGGCTCCTCCTTATATTTTCTAGTTCCTTTCTAAATTAATCTGTATTACTTTTCATATTCACTCCTAATTCCTTCAGTATTTTCACTATCTCATTTTTGAACTCAGGATCACTTAGAGTGCCAATGTCTGTTTCAGTGTTTGCTGCTTCAGGTGAATTCTCCTGTTCTTTTAACTGGGAATGGTTCTTGATCTTCATTTTGTTTATATTTGTCTTATTCTGTGAATTTAGGGGAAAACAAACTAGTTTTTGAGGGCTGTTTATATGCATGAGTGTCCTGGGTATTTTGTGAAGGCTTACTAGTTATTTTTTGGTGTGAGAGTTTGGATGCTCGTTATCTCTTTCCTCAGTGTTAGAAGATTGTTATCCCCCTGATAGAGTGCTGCATGTGCTTCCAGGGACATGGAGTCATGAGCAGGGCTAGTAGCCAGTGTCTGGTTGCTGGGCTGTTAACAGTAGCAAAGGACTCGCAGGAAGGTTGGCACAGGCTGCTCCTAGTTGCAGGTCCCTTGGAAGTGGCAATGAGCCTCAGGCAGTTTTAGGCAGCCTTTGGCATTGGCAGTAGTAGGGCATGTGCATTCCCTGAGGAGTGAGAGCAACAACAGTTGATATTTGGTTGCAGTGCCCTCCTCTGAGGTGACTGGGGCTACCGTTGGTGTGTTTTCACAGACCACTTGTTGTGGTGGGCCACTTATACCTCTGGAGTCAGAGATACCTGTGGTGGTTTACCCCTGCTGCCTGTAGACCTTGCAAGAAGCACCCTGTCCCACTTTGCCCACACAGGAGGTGCTGCCACCCATAGCTGTTGCAAGAAGCACCAGGTCACCCATGGCCCACATATAGTTAATTGTCCTGGCATCCATTTCCTTTTTACATTGGGCCTACATCTAGATTCATTTTTTTTCAGGCCTTCTTTTTTTTTAAGGTATCACCGTATTTTCTAGCTAAGCAAATGTATGTGGTTTTGACATGCACTACTGCCAAGCCTGGCCAATAAAACCTCTCATGTAAACCTTTTCTCTATCCTTCTATCTCTGTCTCATAACTTTTTGCCAAGTGATATTGATGTCTTAAGTGAACTTGTAGCTACATGCTAAACATAGAAGGGCCCCCATTTTGGAATCTTAGATGACTGCATGATATAGACAGGGGCTTGCTTTTTTCTTACCCCACCCTTATTGTACATACAGTATGGAGAATACAAAATGTATGTGTGTGTGTATGTGTACAAATATACATATAGTCAAACTGCCAGGATTGGACAGCCACATACAGAAGAATGAAAACTGGACCACTATCTCTTGCACTATCACAGGAATCAGCTCAAAATGGATTAAAGACTTTAACATAAAGCCTGAACCCTTAAAACTTCTAGATTAAAACATAGGTAAAGAGCTCCTTGACATCAATCTTGGCAATCATTATTTTTGAATTTTATACCAAAGACAACAAAAGCAATAATAAACAAGTGGAACTACCTCAATCTAAAGATGTTCTGCTCAGCAAAGGAAACTCCTAACAAAAATAAGGCAACTTATGGAGTAGGAGAAACTCCTTGCAAATCCTATATCTGATAAGGAGTTAATATCCAAAATATATACAGAATCCATCCAACTCAATAGCAAAAAAATCAAATAAAATGGGAAGAGCATCTAAATAGACATCTTTCCAAAGGAGACATACAGGTGGCCAAAATGTACATAACGAGTACTCAACATCACTAATTATCAGGGAAATGTAAACACAAACCACAATGAGGTATCACCCCACACTTGCTGGACTGGTTCTTATTAAAAAAAAAAAAACCATTAGTGTTGGTAAGAATATGGAGAAAAGAGAACCCATGTGCACTGCTGGTAGGAATGTAAATTGGTGCAGCCACTATGTAAAACAATATAGGACTTCCTCAAAAAATTAAAAATAAACCTATCATATGATCCATCAATTCCACTCTTGTATATTTATCCAAAGAACATGAAAATACCCCAAAAGATAATGCTTCTCCATGTTTATTGCAGCATTATTTACAGTAGCCAAGATATGGAAAAAGTGAATTTTCCATTGATGGATGAATGGATAAAACTATGAATATAATAGAATATTATTCAGCCATAAAAAGAAGGAAATCCTGCCATTTGTGACAGCGTGGATGGATATTGAGAACATTATATTAGTGAAAAAAGAAATAAAAATACACGGTGATTTCACTTACATGTACAATCTATCAAAAACCAAACTTACAGATAAAGGAAAAAGATTTACGGTTGCCAGAGGTGGAAGGTAGGGTTGGGGAAAACGGATGAAGGTAGGCCAAAGTAAAAATTTCTAGTTATGAATATGCTCCTGGAATGTAATGTACAAAATGATGACTAAAGTTGCTAATCAAGTAAATCTTAAAAGTTCTCATCACAAGAAAAATAATTTATAACTCTGAGGTGATGGATATTAACTGAACTATGGTAATCATTTTGCAATAAATATATGAAATACATATATGCCCACTATGGCTATTAAAAATCTCTGGGCCATCATTTCTTCAACAATCAAAGAAAAGTAGTAATATTTTCTCAGAAAATGCCATGGAAATTAAATGAAATACATGGAAAAACTAAACAATATATAGTATAATGTGCTAAACCGATATTAACTTTATTTTATTAAAGAAACAAATCTAATTACTTTTTATTATGTAGAATATATTGTCTTTTATTCTATTTTTGTTAACCTAAAATGTTATCATTTTAGCATTATTTTTCTATATTTAAAATTTATCAAATATGTTGTAAAATCAAACAGTTATTCTCACCTGGAACTGACAGGAAAAATTAAAGCTCTTTGTTTAAAATTGATTGTATAATTATAGTTTGACTAGTAATCAATAGATATGAAAAATTTCCTTCTCCATTTGTACATCAATAATTCTCCTCAGATATTAACAGATCACTAGTTCTTATGAATTTTCTCACAGAAAGTTACTGAGGGTATACTCGCAATTACTTTATTTTTAACAAGAACTATTATGAAAAACATATTAGTTAAGTAATTTAACATACCTTAGTAATTACTATGAATGTGAAACTCAACAAACATCAGTTTAGAATGGGACTGAGTATGAGTCAGGTTGTGGGCAAAAAATAGATGAATCCATCAAAATGGGTAATTTCAGGAGAGTTTAATAAAGGTACTATTAACAAAAAATTGAGAAGGCTTTAGGAAAATCACAATGACTTGCATATAGTAGATAATAAATTTTAGTTCCTTTCTGTAAATTATGGCTCTTATTCCATCAGTTTCAATTTTTCCACCTGATGTTTGCATAAAGTGCTCTCCCTATTTTCTTTCAGCTCAGAACTATTACTAGTCATCCCCTAAGTGATAGTCTAGTAAAGAAACAGACATGCAGAGAGTTACCTCACTGTGTTGTAAGTATGGTAATAAAAGCCCATCTGGGAATATGAGAATAGCTGGTCTGACTAATGTCTTCTCAAAGGACAGAACACCTTTGCTTTACATTAAGGGTTGGAGTAGTATTTTCTAGGATAAAAGTTGGGAGGGGGTAATTTACCCAGAGAGAAGAGCGTCTAAAGGCATAGAGGCATGAAATAACATGTCACAAGGAGAATAAGAGTAGTTCAGTGTTTGTAGGAGTGCTCATAGTCAAGGCTGCACAGTTGGGAAGCACATCAAATGTGGAATGCCACACGGGCCAGATGCAGCAGGTGGGACTTTATCTCATAGGTAGTGGGAAATACTGTAAACTCTGGGATTATATGACAGTTGAACTTCAGAAATCCCCCTCCAGCTGTAAAATCTGTAGTGTGAAGAAGAGAGGAAATTTTCTCTCACAATAGCTCAAGTCAGTTAAATCAATGTCGGTAACATTAGAGATAAAATTAAAGGGATCAGATCTTGGCTTGTGTTTTCAATGGATGTTCGTACCGTTAAGGGAAATAAAGTTTAGAAGATGAAGAGGAGATATTAGAGGTGAGGTGACTATGGATCCAGATTTTGAATGTGAGAGAGCTATGAGACATTTGGGTAGAGGTTCCAAAAGCATAGCTGAGAGGCATTTCTAGAACCCAAAAATATGGGCTAGAGGTATATAGTGAGAATCCTAAATTTCCTATGCAGTTTTTAAATGTGGATTGTCAACAATACTGAATATTTACTATGTTCCAGGCTGAGCTCCACATAATAGACTAGGTAAATGCTCTCTGAAATTTTCATTTTAAGTAATTATGTTTAAAATTAAAAAACAATACATAGGAGTTCCTGCTGTGGCATGATGGATTAAGGATCTGGTGGTGTTGTACCTGCAGTATAGAATTTAATCCCTGACCCAGGAACTTCCATATGCTACATGTGCAGCCAAAAAAATTTTTTTAAAAATATAAAAAATATATATTTCACAAATCAATTGTAAAAAGTGTATATAATCAAAAATTGTCTTTTTCTCATTCTATGTCCCCGTCTCCCCTGAAGAAAATGTTTGAAAATAAACCTCCAGTTATTTCTTTTCAATATAATTTGTCTACAAATACAAATTTCTTATAATTACTATATGACAAATGTTATGGAACACTGTATATCTTTCATTTTTAACAAGTTACTTTGAAATCTTTCCATAGCAACACATACAATAACTTCTTAGGCATTTTAGAACATAAATTAACCTCTAAAATGTGTGTGTGTGTGTATATATATATATATATATATATATGCATATATATTGTGTATATGTAAATGTGTGTGCATATGTGTGTATATATATATTGTTTTTGAATGAATGCCTTACTGAGGTAAATACAGGTTGTATTTATTCTTTTCCTGCTACAAATAATGCTGCAAAAATTATGCAGACATAAATTTATCAGTAACATGTGTTCCTGGAAATTAAATTACTGGGTCAAAAATACATTTATTTTAGGAGTTCCCGTCGTGGCACAGTGGTTAACGAATCCGACTAGGAACCATGAGGTTGCGGGTTCGGTCCCTGCCCTTGCTCAGTGGGTTAACGATCCGGCGTTGCCGTGAGCTGTGGTGTAGGTTGCAGACGCGGCTCGGATCCCGCGTTGCTGTGGCTCTGGCATAGGCCGGTGGCTACAGCTCCGATTCGACCCCTAGCCTGGGAACCTCCATATGCCGCGGGAGTGGCCCAAGAAATAGCAACAAAAAAAACAACAACAACAAAAGACAAAAGACAAAAAAAAAAAAAAAATACATTTATTTTAAATTTGATACATATTTCCAAATAATTCTCCAACAAGATCACACTAATTTTCACTTTGATGAACTGTGAACATGAACAAATGGACCTTCGCTGGCAAAATATATCTAAGTTTTTCCTTTTTTAGATTTTTACTTTTTGAAAAGTGAAAAATTATATTTTATCCTTAATGTTTGAATTATAATGAACAGTTGCCGTATGTTTATATATCATTTATGGTTTATTTTCTTGGAACTGTATTTGTAATTTTCTCAAACTTTAATTGGGTTCTTGGCTTGTCCTCAGTATTTTATATTCACTTTTTTTTGTTTTTGTTTTTTTATTTTGATTTTTTCCATCACAGCTGGTTTACAATGTTCTGTCAGTTTTTCACTATATATCAAGTTGACTCAGCTACACATACTTGTGTATATTCTTTTCTCTCATATTATCATGCTCCATCACAAGTGACCAGACATATTTCCCAGTGCTATACAGCAGTATCCCATTGCTTATCCATTACAGACAATAGTTTGCAGCTATCAACCCAAAATTCCCAGCACATCCCTCTCCCTCCCCCTCCCCCTTGGAAACCACAAGTCTGTTCTCCATGTCAATGATTTTCTTCTCAGTGGAAAGGTTCATTTGTGCCATATATTAGATTCCAGATATAAGTGATATCATATGGTATTTGTCTTTCTCTTTCTGACTTCACTCAGTATGAGCGTCTCTAGTTCCATCCATGTGGCTGCAAATGGCATTATTTTGTTCTTTTTTATTGCTGAGTAGTAAGTATTCCATTGTTTATATATCCCTGTCTTCCTAATCCAATCATCTGTCGATGAACATTTAGATTGTTTCCATGTCATGGCTATTATGAATAGTGCTGCAGTGAACATATGGGTGCATGTGACCTTTTCAAGGAAAGTTTTGTCTGGGCATATACCCAGGAGTAGGATTGCTGGCTCATATGGTTGTTCTATATTTAGTTTTCTGAGTTAGAACCATTACTGATTTCCATAGTAGTTGTACCAGTTTACATAACCATCAGCAGTGTAGGAGGGTTTTCTTTTCTCCACACCTTCTCCAGTATTGTTATTTGTACACTTATTAATGATCACCATTGACCAGTGTGAGGTACTACCTCATCATTATATTTTTGATTTGAAGTTCTCTAGTAATTTGCGATGTTGAGCATTTTTTCATATGCCTGTTGGCCAGCTGTTTTTTGTTTTTTTGGTTTTTTTTGCTGTCATATGTGTAGTTTGTAAATTTTGGAGACTAAGCACTTCTCAGTTGCATCATTTGAAACTATTTTGTCCCATTCTGTAAATTGTCTTTTTTTAATGGTTTCCTTCCTTCACTGTGCAAAAGCTTTTAAGCATGATTAGGTTCCATTGGTTTATTTTGTTTTTATTTCTATTGCCTTGGGAGACTGATCTAAGAAAACATTTATATGGTTGATGTCAGAATATTTTGCCTATGTTCTCTTATAGGAGTTCTATGGTGTCTTGTCTTAGGTTTAAGTGTTCAAGCCATTTTGAGTTTGTTTTTGTGCATGTGTGAGCGTGTGTTTTAGTGTCGTCAATTTACACATACTGTCCAGTATTACCAGCACCACCTGTTGAAGAGACTGTCTTTTCCCATTTTATGTTCTTGCCTTCTTTGTTGAAGATTAATTGACCATAGGTGTCTCGGTTACTTTCTGGGTTCTCTATTCTGTTCCATTAGTGTGTATCTGTTTTTATACCAGTACCACCTGTCTTGATTACTGTAGCTTTGTAATATTTTCTGAAGTAGGAAAGTTATGCCTCCAGGATGTTTTTATGGTTCCATATATATTTTTGTGTTGTTGGTTCTAGTTATGTGGAAAATATCATGAACAACTTGATGGGGATTGCATTGAATCTGTAGATTCCTTTGGGTAGTATGGCCATTTCAATGATATTAATTCTTCTAATTCAGGAGCATGGATTATCTTTCCATTTCCTTGAATCCTTTTTAATTTCCTTGATTAATGGGTTCAGCATATAAGTCTTTTACCTCCTTATGTTTGCCCCCAGGTATTTAACTTTGGGGGATGTGATTTTAAAAGGTATTTTTATATTCCTTTTCTAAATAATTCATTTTTAGTATACATAAATGCAACCAATTACTGAATGTTAATTGTGCATCCTGCTACTTGGCTCAATTCATTGATCAGTTCGAGTAGTTTTTGTGTGGGATGGTCCTTATGGTTTTATATATGTAGTGTCATGTCATCTGCATAGAGTGACAATTTTACCTCTTCTCTTCCAATTTGGATACTTTTTGTTTGTCTGATTGCTGTGGCTAGGACTTCGAATACTATGTTGAATAAAAGTGGTGAGAGTGGCCATATGATTAAATTCAAGATAGTAAAAAAAAAAAAAAAAAGTGAGAGTGGGCATCCTTGTCTTGTTCCAGATTTTAGTGGGAAGGCTTTCAGCTTTTCTCTGTTGAGTATATTGGCTGTGGGTTTGTCACAGATGGCTTTAATGATGTTAATGTATGTTGCCCTTATAGCCACTTTGGTAAGAATCTTAATCTTGAGTGGATGTTGGATTTGGTCAAATGCTTTTTCTGCATCTATTTAGATGATTATGTGGTTTCTTACTTTTCTTTTGTTAATGTGGTATATGACATTGATTAGCATGTTGAACTATCCTTGTCAACTTGGGATCAATCCCACTTGGCCGTGGTGTATGATATTTTTTATATGTTGTTGGATTCGGTTGGCTAAAATTTTGTTGAGAATTTTTGCATCTATATTCATCAAAGATATTGGCCTATAATTTTCTTTTTTGGTAGTATCTTTGTCTGGTTTTGGTGTTAGTGTGATGGTAGCTTCATAGAAAGTCTCTGGGAGTGTTCCTTCTTCAACCTTTTGGAAAAGTTTAAGAAGGATGGGTATAAATTCTTTTTGGTAGAATTCTATTATGAAGCTATCTGGTGCTGGATTTTTTTTTCAGGGAATGTTTTTATCACAAATTCAATTTAATTTCTAGTGATTGGTAATTTCAATTGATCCCTTCTTGATTCTTTCTTGGTGGGCTCTATGTCTCTAGGAAGTTTGCCATTCTAGGTTGTCAAATTTGTTGTCATATAGTTATTCATAGATTCTCTTATGGTTTTTTGCATTTCTGCAGTTATCCATCGAGGTTTTTTTTTTAAATCTTTAATTTTTTCTCTCCTCTTCTTGGTGAGTCTGGCAAGAGGTATGTCAATTTAGTTTACCCTCTTAAAGAGCCAGCTCTTGGATTTATTGATTTTTTTTTTATTTTTTGTTTTGGATCTCTACTTGATTGATTTCCTCCCTGATCTTTATGATTTTTGTCCTTTTGTTGACTTCAGGTTTTGTTTGTTCTCTTTCTAATTCTTTTAGGTGGTAGGTTAAGTTGTCAGTTTGAGCTTTTTCTTCTTTTCTGAGAAAGGTCTTTATCACTATGAACTTCCCTCTAAGCACTGCTTTTGTGGCATCCCATAAATTTTGAGTGGTTGTTTTCATTATCATTTGTCTCAGGAGATATTTTTTAATTTCCCTTTTTGATTTCCTCTTTGAGCCACGGGGTTTTTAGTAGCATGTTGTTTAGTCTCTATGTTGTCATTTATTTCTTGCTTCTTTTCCTGCAGTTGATTTCATGCCATTGAGGTCAGAGAAGAAATAATTGAAAAAATTTATATACTCATAAATCTGTTGAGGTTAGTTTTGTGCCCTAGTATGTTGTCAATCCTTGAGAATGTTCCATATGCACTTGAAAATAATGTGTATTTTGATATTTTCGGATGTAGTGTCCTGAAAATGTCAACGAAGTCTAACTTTTCTATTGTGTCCTTCAGGATTTCTGTTGCCTTACTGATTTTTCTGTTTCAAGGATATGTCCATTGATGAGAGTGGGGTGTTAAGTCTCCTGATATTATTTTGTTCCCATCAATTTCTCTTTTTATATCTGTTAGTACTTTTGGATGTTTTTGGCTGATCCTACATTAGGGCATATATATTAATGAGTGTAACATCCTCTTTCTGAATGGATCCTTTATTATTAAATAGTGCCCCTTTTTTGTCTTTCTTTATGGTCTTCATTTTAAAGTCTATTCTCTCTGATACAAGTATTGCAACTTCTATTTTCCTGTCTTTTCCATTCACATGAATTATCTCTTTGCATTCCCTCACTTCCAGTTTATATGTGCTCTTTGCCCTAGGGTGAGTCTCCAGTAGGCAACATATTCTATTCTCTTCTTTTATTTCCAGTCTGCCACCATAAACTTTTTGATTGGAGCATTCAGTCCACTGACATTTAAGGTAATTATTGATAAATATTTTTCCATTTTAAACCTTGTTTTCCTATTTTATGTTTCTCCTTTTTTCCTTTCTTTTTTCTTTTTTTGGTTGGATGATTTCTGTTTATTTTATGCTCGCATCCTTCTCTTTTTAGTTTTTGTGAATGTGTTGTTGTTTGGTTTTGACTTGCAGTTGCCCTGTTTTTCAAGTATATTAACCCATTCCTATATCTGTTTGCTTTAACCTGATAGTCATATAGGCTCAAACACATTCTAAAAAAAATAATCTACATTTTCTTACTTTCCTTCTCCACATTTTATGAATTTGATGTCCTTTTTAACATCCTCGTGTTTGTCCTTTTGCCATTCCTTGTGTTTCTTGTTGCTTTTACAAGACTCTTTTTTTCTTTTAGATCTGTATACTGGCTTATTTAAGTGATTGCTTTCCAATTGTGATTTCCTCCATCCTATTTCTTCTTACTTTTTTATTTAGAGAAGCCCTTTCAGTGTTTCTTTTAGAATGGGTTCAGTATTGCTGTACTCTTTCAGTTTTTGGTTTTGGTGAAATTCTTTATTTTTCCTTCTATTTTAAATGATATTCTTGCTGGATAGAGTATTCTAGGCAGCAAAATTTTCCTTTTAGAACTTTGAATATATCTCACCACTCTCTTCTGGCCTGTAGTGTTTCTGGAAATCAGCTGATAGCCTTATGGGGGGTTCCCTTATAGTTAACTCTTTATGTTTCCCTTGCTGCCTTTAGAGTCCTCTTTATCTTTAACTTTTGTCCTTTTCATTATAATATGTCTTGGTATGGGCTTGTTTGGGTTCAACTTGTTGGGGCCCTCTTGCTTCCTGTATTCTTGATATCTGTTTCCTTTAGATTTGGAAAGATATCAGCCATACTTTCTTCAAATGTATTTTCAATTCCCTTTTCTTTTTCTTCTCCTTCTGGCATCCTATTATGCATGGATTGTCCCATTTCTATTATTCAATGGATCTATTATATTGATATCATGTTTTTCAGTTGGTTTTCTGTCTGCTATCCTGACTGGATGATTTACATTATTCTATCTTCCAAGTCACTAATTTGTTCTTCTGCATAATTCATTCTGCTCTTTAGTGCCTTTATCTCAGTTTGTATATCTGCAAATGAATTTTCTAATTTTTCTTGGCTCCTCGTATTTTCTAGTTCCTTTCTAAATCATTCTACATTACTGTTCGTATTCACTCTAATTCCTTTGGTATTTTCACTATCTTTTTTTTTTTTTTTTGTCTTTTTTCCTTTTCTAGGGCCACTCCCATGGCACATGGGGGTTCCCAGGCTAGGGGTCCAATTGGAGCTGTAGCTGCCAGCCCATGCCAGAGCCACAGTAATGGGGCGTCCAAGGCGTGTCCATGACCTACACCACCATTCATGGCAATGCTGGATCCTTAACCCACTGAGCAAGGCCAGGGATTGAACCCACAACCTCATGGTTCCTAGTTGGATTCGTTAACCACTGAGCCATGATGGGAAATCTAACTATCTTCTTTTTGAACTTGGCATCTGTTAGACTGCCAAGGTCTGTTTCATTGTTTCAGGTGCACTCTCCTGTTCTTCTAACTGGAACAGTTTCCTGAGCTTCTTCATTTTGCTTGTATTTTATTCTGTGAGTTTAGGGACTCCAACTCCTATGGTCTTGTAGAGTTTTTTTATGTGCAAGATGCTTTTATGGATGCTTACTACTTATTTTTGGTGTGAGTTTGGATGCTTGCTGTCTCTTTCCTTGATAGGGTGTTGTGTGTGCTTCCAGGGACATGGAGGCAATGGGAAGGGCTAGTGGCTAGTGCCTGTTTGTTGGGCCCTTGACTGTGTTAAGGACCTATGAGAAAGTTGCACAGGCTGCTCCTAGTTTCAGGGCCCTGGGAAGTAATAGGGATCCTCAGGCAGGTGTACATGGCACTCAGAGCATTTGGTAGTGGCAGCAGCAGGGCATGTGTATTTCCAGGGGAGTGAGAGAAACAATGGATGATGCTCATTGCCCTCTTCTTTGCCACCCTCTGAGATGACTCAGCTGCAGCAGGTTCTTGTTAATGGACCTCTCGTAGCAGGCCATGCCCACCTCTGGTGTCTGAGATGAACACTGCGGCTTTCCCTCCCCACCCCTTGCCTGTAGACCATGCCAGAGGTGTCATATCACACTTTCTAACCCCCTTGGCCTTAGCCCATGCAAGAGGTGTCCAGCCACCCATAGCCTGAACAGGAGGCTCCCCACCACGTGAGAGTCCACATGTGCACAGGAAATGATATTCCTATGGCGATTTGCCCTTGACCTTTCACCCTTCCCAACAATGGTGCCTTGCTTCTCCTACAGGCCCAGATTTCCTCCCAGTTTCCCTTGACTGTGGTGCTCTGCTCACCAGCCTGAGGTGCATTGCTCCCTAGCCTCTCAAGCTGTTCCAATACCACCAACCCTAGTCCTCTCCCAGGAAATGACCTCCAGAGCCTGAGTCTCATCACTTAGCTCTTGCTCAAGTGTGTCAGGCTGTAGTTCTGGGGGCAGTGTACCTATGATCTGTGTGGCTCTCACTGCTTTGCCCTACTTAGTTCAGCTGCTTCACTTTTCTCTAAGACTTTGAGGTTCCTCCATCTTGGCTAAAATCTCCCAGTCAGTTATGTGGCCTCCCAGGGTGGGGGTTCCTTTCCTCTTTAACAGCTCCCTCTCAGGAAAGCTAGTCCCATCCAGATTCCTTTTCTCTCTCTCTTTTATTCTTTTGTTCTACCCAGGTATATGGAGGATTTCTTGCCCTTTTTGGAGGTTTAAGTTCTTCTGCTAGTGTTCAGTAGATCTTCTGTGTGAATCATTCTACATGGAGTTTTTTTTATGTGTTTGTGGGAAAAGGTGAGTGCCACATCTTGCTCCTCCACCATCCTGATCTTTCTGTGTCTTCAGTA
Organism: Sus scrofa; assembly: GCF_054392235.1. Lineage (NCBI taxonomy): Eukaryota > Metazoa > Chordata > Mammalia > Artiodactyla > Suidae > Sus > Sus scrofa. The sequence goes on along the minus strand of NC_139389.1, from coordinate 116,276,939 downwards.
TTTCATAAAATGCTTTGATGTATTTAAAATGCTAGCCTTCTCTTAAATATTATAACTGTTTTCTTGTTTTATAAATTAAAGCTCTCTACAAAGTTAGTTTTCCTTATGATTTCTAGGTTCTGTGATTTGTAGAGAAAATTCACACTTCATTATAATTATTAACAAAATTTCCCAAGTATTCTTTTAGCTTTGCAAATGGCTTTAAATAAAGTTCACAACAAGCCTGTGAGGTTTGTACTAACATTCCACCTTTGTATTCAGGAAACTGAGACAGAGGATGAGAAACTTGCTTTTGGTCTCAGAGCTGTATGTTATTGAGCCACAGTGTGAAACCATACTCTGATGCAGAGCACTGGGGAAGGTAACATGAGCCTAAAGAAAACCCATAATCATACTTTTAGACGATTCTTTCTTTTCTGAGAAGGGTACTGAAACAGCTCAATTGGCTTGGGTTGTTTCTAGTGGGAAAAAAAGCTGTTCATTACAGAAAGGGAGGCTAAAAAGTTCCAGCCAAACAAGCAAAAAATAATTCCTTTCTATTGTTTTAATGGAAAATTATTTTTGTTGATTTTAGAAAAGCCTCAGAATAATTAATGTATTTATTATGTCAAACACTAAGATTTGAACACTTGTATATATCAGGCTATTTTCAAGCACTCTTAAGTCGTAAACTAGAGTCCTTTATCTCAAGGAGCTTACATTGAGGCAACTATGCTGTGCATTTTCTTTTCTTTCCTATTATTTTTTTTGAAGTGGCAGCATGTCTTTTTTTATATCATTTGTGTGAGTGTGTGTGCACGCTAAAGCTTCTTGAGTAAAATTGAAAGACAGATTTTGTAAATATTACCATTTTCAGTAATACTCTCTGGCTATGCTGTGTGGCCTAGATTCTGTGCCAGAACTGATTGTTTATTCCCTGAGCTGGTGGTGGTATGGGCTGATGGTTGTGGGAGCTGAGTCCCTCTTCAGGGCTTATCTTCAGTTGGACCCACTATGACCCCCCCCCCCCCCCAACAAAGGCAGTCCTAGCCTCATGACTGCTCCATGAGGCAGTGTAAGGGACTGGCCCTTGACCTCAAACTGGGACAACTTTTGAAGGATGGTGCCAGTTGTCCCAGTTTGAGGTCAAGGGCCAGTCCCTTATACTGCCTCATGGAACACCCCATGGAATTGTCTGAGGACTCTTTTTCAACAGTCTTCAACTTGCCCTACCCAGTTCTGCTTTCTTTAAGCCTTTCTTTATAGTTTCCTGAGCCTCTCCCCAGTAAACCCCACTGCACTCAAATCTTAGATGCATGGACCATTTCCCTGGACCTAACCTGTGACACTTTCATTGCGAATTCCACTAGAGAAATGTTTCTATTTCAGCCAATTTCCTTTATCTTCTGTTTTCAGTCTTTGCCTGAATAGCCTTATATCTACTATTTTTAATGTTTGTTTTTGAAAACAAAGTCATATGTATTGACTTTTAGAAGTTTTATTGGTAGGAGGAAATTCAGTTTTCCTTTAAAATATCATTTTATTTTTTCACTGATGTTGTGTTAGAAAAGCCTGGTTCAACCTGTCTACAAGTCTTAAATCTCACAAATTGAATAATCCTTAAAATATTAGGCCCTGCTATAAAATTTCAGTTGTAAATTTTGAGGTTTTTGTCCAGAGCCTAAAATTGGATATGAAAGAGAGAAAAAAATCAAAGCAACAGTAACTTAAAGTATTTAAGTCACTCAAAAGTTTTTTAAGCAGGCAGTTTTTTTTAAACCTGAAAGTAATTTGTCTCAAGGTCAATGATTAAAAGTCAGGCCAACCCTAACTAATTAGGCTTACTACCTCAAAAATTCCATGATGTTCTTAAGATCTATCTTAAAAATTCTGTTTTATATAATAATGCTGTTTTAAAAAGAAACAGTTAAATCATATAGTTTTGTGGTGTAGAGATTATATAATTTATTGGGCTCTTTTTCCCTAAACTACTAGGAGGTTTGTTCTTAAGGCTGAATTTACCACAGTATACAGTCTGACTAACTAGTATTTTAATTTGACTGAAATCAAGCCCTTCAATGTGTCAGATAATCTTTTAAAGACTTTTGAAACAGTGGTGAAGGAGATTGGTTAAAGTCTTTTCATATAAGGATATATCCTAGATAACACTGTATAAGTTCTCTGCATTAGAGAAGGTGTTTTAATAAATCTTGCAGTACTAAATTCTGAATTTTAAGGGTAGGATTTTTTTAAGGCCAGACCAGTCAAACAAGTAGTATAACCAATTGGAGATTGTAAGGCACTCTGCGACTTTTGGAATTAGAAGTGTTAAAGCCACTTATGCACTTAATGAGCCCCTACCTTGGGTCAGGCTTGATTTTTCAATTTCCTTTTTCTAATACTATTCCATCTCTTTGTGTCTGTTACTATCATTCATCCTCTTTGTTTTTCAAAACAGATTTTACCTTTATCCTCTATGTTTTTCTGTATTGTTTTCATGGTAAAGAACCATCAAGAAGTTGTTACTACTGATTCAATTATTTTCCCACATTCTTTCTAAAAGAAGGGATCAAGAAAATATATTAACTCAGAAAATATTTATTAAATGCTTACAAAGCATCTGACACTATTCTAGATCCAAAGTCTCTGTTTTCATAGAGTTTTATTTTACTCTGAAAGAAAAAAAATAAATGATACAACTTCACAGTGATACTGTTATGAAGAAATATCTCAGGGAGATATGCTAGAGAGGGTTATGGATTTGATCCTGGGGGGTGATTAAGAGTTAAAACCTTATAATGAGAATCAGGAAAATCGTCCTAAAGGCCTAAATGATGTGAAATAAGGGGTGAGGGAGCTACTCCCTAGATTTACCCTGTTAATAATCGCCAATATTAAACACAAAGTGCACACTCACATATGTATATTTTTCATGTGCCTTTTGAATCTAGGTTGTTTCTTCTCCTGGTGCACATATATCTAATCTTGTGTTTGTGTGCTTATATTTAATCTCTTGTATTATCTATCCTTGTAACCTGGTTCCTTTTCAATTTCTTTAGCAGCACTCAATACAATAGCTTCTAATACTGAAATCATCTTCACAAGAAAAAAACTGCAACCCAGAAAAATTTTTTTAAGAATCTGTAGAATTTGTCAGAAGACCTACCAGGCCTTAGCAGAGTTTGAAGTTCAGAGCAACAAATTTAGCATATTCCAATGGACTATTTACTATATTTCAAGCATAAAGTTTTGGTTTATTCCTGGTCCTATTTCATCCATCAAGTCATGAATATCTACCTCTATTCAATAATTAACCAAGTACACATTCACCTAATAAATGAAATTGGATGCTTCCTGTAGCCATTTTTATCAACTATTTAAAGCCCAATTTTTTTCTCTTCCTTCCATAATGCAGACAAGGCTTCAGGATTTAAATCTAGACCTGAGAAAGTAAAAATTGCTCTGCCAAGTTGTAACCATTATTAGGATTCCACGCTCCTTTTGTGTCCTCATTCTGCCCTCCTCTCTATCATTTCCAATACATGCAAAATATTGTCCCTGCCGAAAAATCCCTACTTGTGTAGCAAGGCCTGGTTAACTGTTACTTTTCCAAGTAAATATACATTCTTTTTCTCACATTATACTCCATTATGTTCCATTACAAGTGATGAGATATATAGTTCCCTGTGCTATACAGCAGGATATCATTGCCTATCCACTCCAAATGGAAGGGTTTTCATTTACTAATCCCAGATTCCTAATCCATCTCAATCCCTTCTCCTCCCCCCAGCAAACACAAATCTGTCCTACATGTCCATGATCTGTTTCTGTTTTGTTGATAGATCATTTGTGCCATATTTTAGACTCCACATATAAGTGATATCATATGGTGACTGTCTTTCTCTTTCTGACTTCACTCAGTATGAGAGTCTCTAGAGAAACACAGTTCCTTCCATGATTCTGCAAATGGCATTATTTTGCCCTTTTTGTGGCTGAGTAGTATTCCATTGTAGATATGCACCCCAACTTTCTAATCCATTCATTCCTCGATGGGCATTTAGGTTGTTTCCATGTCTTGGCTATTGTGAATAGTGCTGTGATGAACATACAGGTGCATGTATCTTTTTTCAATGAAATTTTTTTCTAGATATATGCCCAGGAGTGGGATTTCTGGGTCATATGGTAGCTCTATATTTAGTTTTCTGAGGTATCACCTTATTGTTTTCCGTAATGGCTGTGCCAATTTATATTCCCACCAACAGTTTGGGAGGGTTCTCTTTTCTCCACACCCTCTCATTTGTTATTTGCTGACTTGTAAATGATGCCCACTCTAATTGGTGTGAGATGGTACCTCAGTATAGTTTTGATTTGCACTTCTGTAATAATTAGTGATGTTGAGCATTTTTTCGTGTGCCTGCTTGCCATCGGTATGTCTTCTTTGGTGAAATATCTCTTTACATCTTTTGCCCATTTTTCAGTTGGGTTGTTGGTTTTTTTTTGCTGTTGAACTATATAAGTTGTTTGTATATTTTGGAAATTAAAACTTTGTCAGTTGAGTCATTTGCAAAAATTGTCTCCCATTCTGTGGGTTGTCTTTCATTTTTTAAAAAAGGGTTTCCTTTGCTATGCAGACGCTTTTGAGTTTAATTAGGTCTCATTGTTTATTTTTGTCTTTATTGTCTTTATTCTAGGAGGTGGATCAAAAATATATTGCTATGATTTATGTCAAAGAGTGTTCTGCCTATGTTTTCCTCTAGGAGTTTTATAGTGTCTCACTTTACATTTAGGTCTTTAATCCATTTCGAGTTTATTTTTTCATATGGTGTTAGATAATATTCTGATTACATGCTCTCTTACATGAAGTTGTCCAGTTTTCCCAGCACCATTTATTGAAGAGACAATCTTTTCTTCACTGTATGTTCTTGCCTCCTTTGTCATAGATTAATTGATCTTAGGTGTTCGGGTTTATTTCTGGGCTTTCTATCCTGTTCCACTGATCCATATTCTATTTTTGTGCCAGTACCATACCACCTTGATGACTGTAGCTTTGTAGTAGGATCTGAAGTCAGGGAGCCTGATTACTCCAGTTGCTTTTTTTTTTTAAATATTGCTTTGGCTATTTGAGGTCTTTTGTGTTTCCATACAAATTTTAAATTATTTTGTTCTAGTTCTGTAAAGAATGTCATTGGTAATTTGATAGGGATTACATTAATCTGTAGATTACTTTAGGTAGTATTGTCATTTTGACTATATTAATTCTTCCAGAGCATGGCATATTTTTCCATCAATTTGTGCCTTCTTTGATTTATTTCACCAGTGTCTTAATAGTTTTCAGAGTGCAGGTCTTTTGTCTCTTTACATATGTTTATTCCTAGGTATTTTATTCTTTTCGAAGCAATGGTAAATGGGATTGTTTCATTAATTTCACTTTCTGATTTTCATTGTTAGTATGGAGAAATGCAATTGATTTTTGTGTATTAATTTTGTATCCTGCTACTTTACCAAATTCATTGATGAGCTCTAATAGTTTTCTGTTAGTGTCTTTAGGATTTTCTAGTGTAGAGTCATGTCATCTGCAAACAGTGATAGTTTTACTTTCCAATTTAGATTCCTTTTATTTGTTTTTCTCTCTGCTGTGGCTAGGACTTCCAAGAGTATGTTGAATAATATTAGTGTAAGAGGACATCCTTGTCTTGTTCCTGATCTTAGCGGAAATACTTTTAGTTTTTCATCATGGAGAATGATGTTAGCTGTGGGTTTGTCATAAACGGCTTTAATATATTGAGGTAGTTCCCCTCCATGCCCACTCTCTGGAGGGTTTTTATTAGGGATGGGTGTTGAATATTGTCAAAAGCTTTCTCTGCATCTCTTGAGATGATCAAATGGTTTTTATTTGTTGGTTTGTTGATGCGGTTTATCACATTGATAGATTTGTGGATATTGAAGAATCCTTGCATCCCTTGGATAAATTCTACTTGATCATGGTGTATCATCTTTTTAATATATATTTGTATGCATTTTGCTAATATTTTGTTGAGGATTTTTGCATCTATGTTCATCAGTGATATTGGCCTGTAATTTTCTTATTTTGTGATATCTTTGTCGGGTTTTGGTATCAGGGTAATTGTGGCTTCATAGAATGAGCTTAGAAATGTTCCTCTGAAATTTTCTGGAAAATTTCAGAAGAAGAGGTGTTAAATCTTCTCTGAATATTTGGTAGAACTCAGCTGTGAAGCCATTAGGCCCTGGATTTTCATTTTTTGGAAGTTTTTAAATCACATTTTCAGTTTCAGTACTTGTGATTGGTCTATTCATATTTCTATTTCATCCTGGTTCAGTCTTGGTAGGTTGTACCTTTATAAGAATCTGTCCATTTCTTCTAGGTCGTCCATTTTATTAGCATACAGTTGCTCATAGTAGTCTCTCATCATTCTTTGTATTTCTACAATGTCAGTTGTAACTTCTTTTTCTAATTTTATTGATTTGAATCCTCTCCCTTTTTTTTTTTTTGATGAGTCTGACTAACAGTTTATCAATTTTGTTGACCTTTTCAAAGAACCAACTTTTGGTTTCATTGATTTTCTCAATTGTTTTATTTGTCTCTATTTTATTAATTTCTGCTCTAATCTTTGATTTCTTCCCTTCTACTAATTTTGGGCTTTGTCTGTTCTTTCTTCTCTAATTGTTTAAGGTGTAAGTTTAGGTTGTTTATTTGCAGTTTTTCTTCTTTCTGAGACAAGATTGTATTGCTATAAACTTCACTCTCAGAACTGCTTTTGTTGTGTCCCATAGGTTTTTGATTATCGTATCTTCATTGTCATTTGTCTCCATGTATCTTTTAATTTCCTCTTTGATTTTTTTCAATGATCCATTGGTTGTTTCGTAGCATATTGTTTAGCTTTGAAGAGTTTCTGGGTTTTTTTTTTTTTGCCATTTTTTCTTGTAGTTTATATCTAGTATCATAGCATTGTGATCAGAGAAAATACTTGAAATAATTGCAATTTTTTAAACTGTTTCATGCCTTGATCTGTGGCCCAGGATGTGATCTATCTAGGAGAATGTTCTGTGTGCACTTGAAAGTATATTTACTGCTTTGGGGTGAAAAGTTCTATAGATATCAGTTACGTCTAGAGTATCATTCAAAGCCTATGTTTTCTTGCTGATTTTCTGTCTGGATGATCCGTCCATTTGCTGTAAGTGGGGTATTAAAGTCCCCATTGGGTAACATACCCATTTATGTTACTGTAAATTTCCCATTTTATGGGTGTTAGCAGTTGCCTTATATATTGTGCTGCTCTTTGTTGGGTGCATATATGTTTAAAATTATTTCTTCTTCTTGTATTGATCCTTTGATTATTATGTCATGTTATTGCTCTCTTTTGATGTACCTTATTTTAAAATCTACTGTCTCTAACATGAGTATTTCTACTGCTTTTCTATAATTTCCATTTGCATGTAATATTTTATTACATCCACTCACTTTAAGTCTGTATGTGTCCTTAGATCTGAGGTGGGTCTCCTGTAGACAGCATATATATGGGTCTTGCTTTTGAATCCATACAGCTAGTCTTTTTCTTTTAGTTGGAGCATTTAATCCATTTACATTCGATGTAATTGTGGATAAGTATGTATTTATTGTCATTTACTTAAAAACATTTTTGGGGAGATTGCTATTTTGGGTCTTTTTTGTCTTTTTGTTGTCTTGTGATTTGCTGACCATATTTAGTGTCATGTTTGGCTTGGTTTTTCTTCGCTTGCTAGTTTAGACATTATATTTGTCAATGGGTAATTTCTTACCTTTAAATTATCTTTGCCTTTACCAGTGAGCTTATTCATTTTTTATATTCTTATTTATAATTGTGGCTTTTCCTTTTCTGCTTAGAGAAATTCTTTTAGTAGTTGAGGTAGAGCTGGTTTGGAGGTGCTGAATTCTCTGAGCTTTTGTGTGTCTGTGAAATTCTACTGTAGAAATACTGTAGCTTGCTATATTTCTTGGGTTTATTTTGTATGGAATTCTCCATGCTTCTTCCACTTTGGTGTTTCCTTTCCCATATTTGGAAAATTTTCAGTTATAATCTCTTCAAATATTTTCTCTGGGTCTTTTACTCTCTCTTCCCCTTCTGGAACCCCTATTATGTGAATGTTGGTGTCGCAGACTCTCCTCAATTTTTTCATTCTTTTTTCTTTATTCTTTTCTGTAACAGTGATTTCCCCCACTCTGTCTTCCATCTCACTTATTTGTTCTGCTTCGATTAAGCTGTTACTGATTCCTTCTAGATTATTTTTATTTTTTTAATTATTATTATTATTATTTTTTTTTGCCATTTTTAGGGCCACTCCTGCAGCATATGGAGGTTCCCAGGGTAGGGGTCGAATTGGAGCTGTAGCCACCCACCTACACCACAGCCACAGCAATGCAGGATCCGAGCCGCATCTGTGACCTACACCACAGCTCACGGTAACGCCGGATCCTTGACCCACTGAGCAAGGCCAGGGATTGAACCCGCAACCTAATGTTTCCTAGTCAGATTCGTTAACCACTGAGCCACGATGGGAACTCCCTAGATTATTTTTCATTTCAGCTATTGCACTATTCATTTTGGTCCTTAGATCCTCTAGCTCTCTGTTAAGCATTTCTTTTAAGTTCTTGATCTGTCTCCATTTTTTTCCCTGAGACCTTGGATCATTTTTACTATCATCACTCTGAATTCTTTTTCTGGTAAATTGCCTATCTCCTCATCATTTACTGATTTTTGTGTGTTTTTGTCTTGTTCCTTTGTTTGAAAGCTGCTTCTTTGATATCTCATAGTGTCTACTTTTCTGTTTATTGTCTCCTTGACAATTGGAATGTTGGTGTTGAAGCAGGTGCCTAGTCCTAGAGTTCTCAGGGGTCGTATTGGTTCACATGTACTTTGCTGGGTAGACTCTAGGAACTGTCCTCTGACAGATTCCACTATTCTACCAGCACTCTCCCTGCTTGGTCACTCTAGGGATCTCTCTGTAAAGCCTCAGGGGTGGGGGCTTCACCCTAATCGTTGCTCACAGGCTCTCTCTGTAGCTGCAGAATGTGTGTTTCTGGTGGTTCCCCCCCCCCCTCCACTGCTCTTCTGGTGGTAGAAGTGTTCTCTCCAGCCCTCCAGACTGGAATGTGGGTTAATGGGCCTCCCCTGGCTCCCTTGGTGTGTAAAGAGTGCCACTGATATGAGCCTTCACAGGGCCACTGTCAGGGGTCTTGTATCTTATGCTTTTCTCCAGTTGGGAAGCCCACAGCTCCATTAGAAAGCAGGCACTGGCAGCCTACTTGTGAAAATGGGCACTGCCACCAGCAGCTTTTCTGGCACTGCTTTGCTGACACAAGCCTCTGTAGAGTCTCTGGGTGGAGGCAAGACACCTGCATTCCCCCTGATCAACAGGGAACAGGCACCAGCGGCTCTCTCATGGAAATAGGCACTGCCTCTCTGGGCAGAGCTGAGACTCCTGTGTTTTCCCTGCTAAAGCAGGTCACTGCTTTTGCAGGAAATGGGTGCTGCACTGGTGGTCAAAGACCCTGCAGATTATCTGGGTGGAGCTAAAGCACTTGTGCTTTACCTGATCTCTTGGGGTGTGAGCCCCACCACAACCGGCAGCTCTTCTGGCACAGATTGGACTCATCTAGCACAGGGCCCCCACTGGCAGGAACCAGGAACTTGTGTTACTCCCTTGGGCAGTTACTCCACTTGCTCCAAGAAGTCTGTAGCTTTAAGGGTGGGGCTGCTTACCAGCTGTTACTAGGCAGCTATTACAGCCAAGTGGTTTCTGAGCTGAGGCAGGCAGTGTCCTGCAGCTTGAGAAAGTGGGCTCAGTGAACAAGGCTATAATGGTGTATCCTGCCCCTTCTTTCCAGCACCTCCAAACAAGCCTGACTAGATTGCCTCTATTAGATGTTCTCCATTGCAGTTGCCCTATACTCTAGTCCCTCCAGGCTGTTTCCATATCACAACCCCAGATTTTTCTCCACATAGCCGGTCCCAGCTCCATCTTTGGGTCTGATTTCTAAGGCCAAAGTTTTAGTTCCCAGCACATTCTGGCACCTGCCTACAGTTGCCCATTGCCTGTAGCTCTGACCATTTGTGGAGGACTGTTTCTTTAACTGCTTCAGACCATTGGTTTAGAGTTCCTCCTCCATTTTTGGCTGGTCTCCTTGCTGGTGGGGTAACGTCTCAGGGTAGAGGAGCTATTCCTTTTTCCATCTACCCCCAGGAGAGCAGGTTCTATCTTGTTTCCTTTTACTCCTTTTTCTCTTGTTCTTCTTCTTTCTTATGTCCTGTCTGGTTTGGTAATGTTTTTCTTGTTCTATCATAATCGGAGGTCTTTTAGTCAGTTTTTCGCAAATTTGTATGATTAGTTCCACATATAGTTGTATTTTTAGTGTATTTGTGGGAGTAGATGAGCCTTACATTCTGCTACTCACCATCTTAGCCTTCTCCCCTGAGTCACTCTCTTTTGATATAGCCCATCACATTTTACCTATGCATTTTCTTAGCTAATATGTATTTTTGTAGATAAAGCAGGCCCTTTCTGCATGCAGTAGCATACCTTACCACATAGAACTCAATAAATACCTATTACTTGAGGGATTGTTGATTCAACAAAACTGATCTAAGACAAATTGTAAAATGGATAAGGTAGTACTTCAGATTTCCTATGGTCCTGTTCTTCCTTTTTCAGAGTAACACATTGGTGAAACTTGACCTAGCCCCCCACATCAAGTACTCTCCCAGTCTGTCAAAAGGTCAAGGTGTGTAAACTTTCACTGAGATGTTAAAGAGGCAATGATGGAAACATAGGAGTTTCCTGGCATAGTGGATTTTCCTGGCAAACCCATTAATTGTTTTATCAAAATGTTAATGAAACAATAAAAGAAGAAACCAACAACATGAAAGTTAACTCAAAGAAGTGAGTTTACTGCCTACATTCTGGTATAAGGGAGTGTATTATTGAGTTTAGTCTTTACAAAATTTTTAAATTATATTTGATTTACAATGTTATGTCACCTTCTGCTGCACAGGAAATACATACATACATATACATTCTTTTTTTCACATTATCTTCAATCATGTTCCGTCACAAGTGATCAGATAGTTCTCTGTGCTATGCAGCAGAATCCCACTACCTATTCATTTCAAATGCAATAGCTTGTATCCATCAACCCCAAACTCCCAGTCCCTCCCATTCTCTCCCTCTCCCTCCTAGTAGCCACAAGTCTGTTTTCCATGTCCATGAGTTTCTTTTCTGCAGATAAGTTCATCTGTTCTATTTGATTCCAAATATTAGTGATATTATATATTTGTCCCTCTCCTTCTAACCCACTCCACTTAGCATGAGAGTCTCCAGTCCCATCCATGTTGCTGCAAATGGCACCACCCTGCCCACCTTTATGTCTGAGTAGCTTTCCACCACATAAATGTACTATATCTTCTCAATCCATTCATCTGTCATTGGACATTTAAGTTGTTTCTATGTCTTGGCTATTGTGAATAGTGTGGATATTGGAGTGTGATTGCTGGATCATATAGTAGTTCTATATTTAGCTTTATGAGGTACCTCCATACTGTTTTCCATAGCAGTTATACCAATTTACATTCCTACCAACAGTAAAAGAGGGTTCCCTTTTCTCCACACCCTCTCCAGCATTTATTTGTTGACTTACTAACGGTGATCATTCTGACCAGTGTGAGGAGGTACCTCAATATAATTTTGATTTGCATTTCTATAATAATTAGTGATATTGAGAATTTTTCATGTGTCTATTGGCCATCTTTTTGTCTTCTTTGGAGAAATGTCTATTTAGGTCTTCTGCTCATTTTTTCAATGGGTTTTTTTTTTTTCTTTTTCTTTTTTTTGCCGTTGAGTTGTATGAGTTGGTTGTATATTTTGGAGATTAAGCCCATGACAGTTGCAGCATTTGCAACTATTTTTCCCATGCCATAGGTTGTCTTTTGTTTTGTTTTTATGGTTTCCTTGCTGCATAAAACATTTTAGGTTTAATTAGGTCCCTTTGGATTATTATCGTTTTTATTTCTATTGCCTTGGATGACTGATCTAAAAATATTTGTACAATTAATGGGAGTAGATGAGCCTTACATCTTAGCCTTCTCCCCTAAGTCACTATCTTTTGATAAAGCCCATCACATTTTACCTAAGCATTTTCAAATGTTTTCAGAGAATGTTTTGCCTTAGTTTTCTTCTAGGAGTTCTATGGTGTCTTGTCTTCTGTTTAAGTCTTTAAACCATTTTGAATTTATTTTTGTGCATGGTGTGAGGGGGTGTTCTAGTTTCATTGATTTATACGTCGCTATCCAGTTTTCCCTGAATGGACATTTGAAGAGAATCTTTTTCCAATTTTATAATCTTGCCTCCTTTGTTGAAGATTAGTTGACCATTGGTGTCTGGATTTATTTCTGGGTTGTCTATTCTGTTCCATTGGTCTGTATGTCTGTTTTGGTAACAGTGTCACACTGACTTGATTACTGTAGCTTTGTAATATTGTCTGAAGTCTGGGAGAGTTGTGCCCAGCCTGGTTTTTGTTCCTCAGGATTGCTTTGGCAATTCTGGGTCTTTTATGTTTCCATATAAATGTTTAGATTGTTATAGTTCTGTGAAAAATGTCATGGGTAATTTGAAAGGGATTGCATGGAATCTGTAGATTGCTATGGGTAGTATGGCCATTTTAATGATATTAAGTCTTCTAATCCAAGAGCGTGTGTTATTTTTCCATTTCTTTGAATCCTTTTTAATTTCCTTGATTATTATTTTATGGATCTCAGCATATAAGCCTTTCACCTCCTTAGTCAGGTTTATTCCTAGGTATTTTATTATTTGGGGCATGATTTTAAAAGGTATTGTACTTTTATGTTTCTTTTCTAATATTTTCATTGTCAGTATATAGAAATGCAGCCAATTTCTGAATCTTCTATCCTGCTACTAGGCTTGATTCATTAATCAGTAGTTTTTGTGTAGAGTCCTCAAGGTTTTCTATATACAGTATAATGTCATCTGCATAGAGTGAAAATTTTACCTCTTCTCTTCCAATTTGGATAAATTTTGTCTTTTGTTTGTCTGATTGCTGTGGCTAGGACTTCCAATACTATGTTGAATAAAAGTGGTGAGAGTGCATACTTGTCTTATCCTAGATTTTAGTGGGAAGGCTTTCAGCTTTTCTCCATTGAGTATTAAATTGGCTATAGGTTTGTCATAAACGGCTTTGATTGTCTTAGGGTATGTTGCCTCTGTATGTGCTATGGTAAGAGTTTTTGTCTTGAATGGATGTTGGATTTTGTCAAATGCTTTTGCTGCATCATTTGAGATGATCATGTGGTTTCTGACATTTCTTTTGTTAATGTGGTATATGAAGTGGACTGATTTGTGTATGTTGAAATATCCTTGGGAAGTTGGGATGAATTCCACTTGGTCATGGTGTATGGTCTTTTTTATATGTTGCCAGATTCAGTAGGCTAAAGTTTTGAGAATTTCTTCATTTATATTCATCAAATATATTTGCCTTCGGTAGTATCTTTGGTTTTGGCGTTAGGGTGATAGTTGGCTTCATAGAATGTTTTGGGGGAGTGTTCCTTCTTCTTCAACCTTTTGGAACATTTTAAGAAGTATGGGCATAAGTTCTTCATATGTTTGGTAGAATTCACATATGTAGCCATCAGGTCCTGGACTTTTGTTTTTAGGGAGTGTTTTTATTACATATTCAATTTCTGTTCTTGTGATCAGTTAGTTCAATTGATCTCTTTCTTCTTGATTCAGTTTTGGCAGGACTTTTTTCTCTAGAAAGTTGTCCATTTCTTCTAGGTTGTCAAATTTGTTGGCATACAATTGTTCATAGTGTTCTCTTAGGTTTTTTTTTCTAGGTTTTTTTTTTCTTTTCTCGTGTTTCTGCAGTATCTGTTAATATTTCTCTATTTTTTTTAATTTTATTTTTTAAATTATTTCCCCAATATATTTTTTCTACTGTACAGGATGGTGACCCAGTTACATACATGTACACATTCTATTTTCTCACATTATCATGCTCCATCATAAGTGACTAGACATAGTTCCCAGTGCTACACAGCAGGATCTCATTGCTAATCCATTCTTAAGACAATAGTCTGTACCCATTAACCCAAGCTCCCAATCCATCCCACTCCCTCCCCCTCCCCTTGGCAAGCACAGGTCTATTGTCCAAGTCCATAATTTTCTTTTCTGTGGAAAGGTTCATTTGTGCCCTATATTAGATTCCAGTTATAAGTGATGTCATATGGTGTTTGTCTTTATCTTTCTGACTTACTTCACTGAGAGTCTCTAATTCCATCCATGTTGCTGCAAATAGCATTATTTTGTTCTTTTTTATGGCTGCGTAGTATTCCATTGTGTATAAATATCTCATCTTCCTAGTCCAATCATCTCTCGATGGACATTTGGGTTGTTTCCATATCTTGGCTATTGTGAATAGTGTTGCAGTGAACATAGGGGTGCATGTGTTTTTTTTTAAGGAAAGTTTTGTCTGGCTATATGCCCAAGAGTGGGATTGCTGGGTCATGTGGTAGTTCTATGTATGATTTCTAAGGTACCTCCATACCATTCTCCATAGTGGTTGTACCAGCTTACATTCCCACCAACAGTGCAGGAGAGTTCCCTTTTCTCCACACTCCTCCAGCATTTGTGGACTTAATGATGGCCATTCTGACTGGTGTGAAGTGGTATTTCGTGGTAGTTTTGATTTGTATTTCTCTTATAATCAGTGATGTTGAGCCTTTTTTCATGTGCTTGTTGGCCATCTGTACATATTTCTTATTTTGTTTATTTGAATTCTTTATCTCCTCTTCTTGGTGAGTCTGGCCAGAGTTTATCCATTTTGGGTACCCTTTCAATTATCCAGCTCTTGAATTTATTGTTTTTTTTTTCTATTATTTTTTGGTCTCTATTTTATTGATTTCCTTTCTGATCTTTCTGATTTCCTTTCTTCTGCTGATTTTAGGTTTTATTTGTTCTTCTAAGTCATTAATTTGAGATTTTTTCCTCTTTTCTGAGGAATGCCTGTGTCCCTGTGAACTTCCCTCTAAACACTGCTTTTGCAGCATTTCATAGATTTTGAATGCTTGTGTTTCCTTATCATTTGCCTCAGGAGGTATTTTTTAATTTCCCTTTTGATTTCCTCATTGATGCATTGGTTTGTTAATAGCATGTTGTTTAGCATTTGTGTGGTCTGTTTTTTCTCATTTCTTTTCCTGTGGTTGATTTCTAATTTCATGTCATCAAGGTCATAGTGTTTGTAAGATTTTCTGCACTCTTAAATTTGTTGAAGTTAGTTTTGTACCCCAGCATGTGGTCAATCCTTGAGAATGTTCCATGTGCAGTTGAATAGAATGTGTACTCTTTTTTTTGGATATAATGTCCTGGAAATGTCAAAGAAGTCTAACTTTTCTATTTTGTCATTTATGATCTCTGTTGTCTTATTGATTTTTCTGTGTAGAGGATCTATCCATTGATGTGAGTGGGGTTTTAAAGTCTTCTACAGTTATTGTATTCCCATCAATTTCTCCTTTTACATCTGTTAGTATTTGTTATATGTATTTGGGTGCTCCTATATTAGGGGCATATTTATTGATGAGTGTAATATCCCCTTTTTTAATGGATCCTTTTATCAATAAAGAGTGTCCTTCTTTGTCTTCATTATGGCCTTAATTTTAAAGTATATTTTGTCTGATATAAATATAGCATCTTCTACTTTCCTGTCTTTTCCATTGGTATGAAATATCTCTTTCCATCCCTTCACTTTCAATTTATATGTATGCTTTGCCCTAAAGTAGGCAACATTTTGTAGGCTCTTTTTTTTAAAATCCAATCCACCACTCTGAGTCTTTTGAGTAGAGCATTCAGTCCATTAACATTTAAACTAATTTTTTTTTGTCTTTTTGCCATTTCTTGGGCTGCTCCCACAGCATATGGAGGTTCCCAGGGTAGGGGTTGAATTGGAGCTGTAGCCGCTGGCCTACGCCAGAGCCACAGCAACGCAAGATCTGAGCTGCATCTGCAAACTACACTGCAGCTCATGGCAACACCAGATCCTTAACCCACTGAGCAAGGGCAGGGATTGAACCCACAACCTCTTGGTTCCTAGTCAGATTCATTAACCGCTGCACCACGATGGGAACTCCTAAAGCAATTATTGATAAAAATGTATTTATTACCATTTTAAACTTTGTTTTCCTGTTGATTCTGTTTCTCCTTTGTTTCTTTCTTTTTCTGTTGGATGCTTTCCTTTTATTTTATGCTTGTGTCCTCTTTTTAGTTGTTGTGAATGGATTGTTTGGTTTTCATTTGTGGTTGCCATGTTTTTAAAGTATGTTAACCCCTTCCTATATCTGCTTACATTTAGCCTGATGGTCATATATTTTAGAAAATAAAAAGAGTCTAGATTTTCTTACTTTCCTTCCCCACATTTTATGAATTTCATATCCTTTTTTAATCTTCATGTTTGTCCTTTTGCCATTCCTTGTGTTTCTTATTGCTTTTACAAAACTTTTTTTTTTTCTTTTTAGATCTGTATACTGGCTTATTTAAGTGATTGCTTTCCAATTGTGATTTCCTCCATCCTATTTCCTGTTACTTCTTTTTGTATTTAGAGAAGCCCTTTGAGTATTTATTTTATAATCGGTTTAGTATTGCTGTACTCTTTCAGTTTTTGTTGGTTGGAGAAATTCTTTATTTTTCCTTCTATTTTAAATGATATTCTTGATGGAGAGAGTATTATAGACTGCAAAATTTTCCCTTTTACAAATTTGAATATATCTCACCACTCTATTCTGGCCTGTAGTGTTTCTGTGCAAAAATCAGCTGACAGCCTTATGGGGGGTTCCCTTATAATTAATTTTTCAATTTTCTCTTGCTGCCTTTAGAATCCTCTCTTTAAATTTTGCCCTTTTTATTATAATGTCTTGGTGTGGGCCTGTTTGGGTTCAACTTGTTTGAAGCCCTCTGTGCTTCCTGTATCTTAATATCTGTTTTCTTTAGATTTGAAAATATATCAGCCACAATTTCTTCAAATATATTTTCAATCCCCTTTTCTTTTTCTTATCCTTCTGGAATCCCTCTTATTCATGGATTGGCTTGCTTTATATTATCCAATAGATGTCTTACATTGCTTTTATGGTTTTTTTTTTTTTTTTTTTTTGGTTTTCTGTCTGCTGTCCTGATGATTGGGTAATTTCCATTATTCTATCTTCCAAGTCATTGATTCATTCCTCTGTATTCATTCTGCTCTTCTGTGCCTGTAACTCAGTTTATATCACTGAAAATGAATTGTCTAATTTTTCTTGGCTCTTCCTTATATTTTTTAGTTTTTTTCTAAAGTAATATGGATTACTGTTCATATGTGCCATTAAATCCTTCATATTCACTCTTAATTCCTTCATTATTTTCATTTTCTCCTTTTTTAACTAGATGCCTGTTAGACTGTCAATGTCTGTTTCCTTGTTTGCTGCTTCAGGTGAATTCTCCTGTTCTTTTAACTGGGAATAGTTCCTGAGCTTCTTCATTTTGCTTATATTTGACTTATTCTGTGAGTTAAAGGAAACCAACTCCTGTAGTCTTTGAGAGCTATTTATATGCAAGAGCTCCACTTTGCATTTTGTGGATGCTTACTATTTATTTTTGGGTATAAGGGTTTGGATACTTGTTGTCTCTTTGTCTCTTTGTTCAGTGTGAGGAGGCTGCTATCTGCTTGCTAGGGTGTTGCATGTGCTTCCAGGGAGATGAAGGCAATGGGCAGGGCTAGTAGCCATTGCCTGCTTTCTGAGCCCTTGAAAGTAGCAATGACCCATGGGAAAGTGCTGCAGGCTGCTCCTAATTGTAGGGCCCTGGGAAGTGGTGATGAGCCTCAAGCATGTTTAGGCAGTGTCTGAAGCTTTGTCAGTGGTGAAGTGTGTGCATTCTCTGGGGAGTGAGAGCAAAACAGGTCTTGCTTGGTTGCTATGACCTCCTCTCTGCTGCCCTCTGTGGTGACTGGGACTTCAAGTGGTGCCTCTTCTCAGACTCCTATTACTGGCAGACCACACACTCCTCTGTAGTCAGAGATAATTTTGGTGGCTTGCCCCTGGCACCTGTAGGCCACACAAGAGACACCCTGTCTCTCTTAGCCCACATAGGTGGTGCTACCACCTGCAGCTGGTGCAGGAGGGGCCATCTCCAGCACAAGTGGCACTTTGGTGCTCATTGCCCCACCCTCTGAGATTCAAAGAGCACAGGGAAAGAAATTCCTATGGCAGTCCACCTTTCCTCCTCTTGCCTTCCCCTACAATGGTGCCTTGCTTTTCCTATGTGCCCAGATCTCCTCCTGGGTTCCCTTGGCTGTGGTACTTCACTCCCCAGCCCTTGGCACAATACTTCCTAGCTCCCTCACGCTGTCTCCACACCACCAACCCTAGTTCTCTCCCAGGAACTGACCTCCAGATCCTGAGTATCAGCACACAGCCCCCAAACCATGCATCTCAGGCTGTGGTGTCTGGGGGTGTGTTACTGATGGTCTTTGTGGCTCTCTCTCTGCTTTGCTCTTCTCAGTCCAACTGCTGCATCTTTCTCTGTGGTTTTGAGGTCCTTCCGTCTCTGCTGATCTCCCAGTCAGGTGGCTTCCCAGGGTGTGGGTTCCTTTCCTTCTTCTCAGCTCCCTCTCAGGAGTGCTGGTCACATTCCGATTCCTTTTCTGTCTCTCCTTTATTTTTTCTTTTTGTTCTGTGCAGTTAAGTGGAAGATTTCTTGCTCTTTTTGGAAATTTAATGTCTTCTGTCATCATTTAGTAAGTGTTCTGTGTGAATCGTTTTACATGTAGATTTTTTTTAATGTGTTTGTGGGAGAAGGTGAGCACCATGTCTTACTCCCCTGCCATCTTGGTCCTTTTTATTTAGTCTTTCAGTTTGTTTATTCAGTGCTTTCTGTATGCCAGACACTGTGCTAGGTACCACGCTTTCATTGTCTTACAGACCAGCATTCTTCCAGAAGACACTCAGTTATGACAGCTTCTTTCCAGTTGTCTTCACTCTGCTTTCTTGGTGACTGTATACTGGATCCATCTTTCTCCAACAGCTAAGCTGTGGTGATCCACTCCTGCCTTAGGAAAAATGTCAAGCTCCTGCTTGAGTTTGCTCTTTTAAAAGATTTTGTTTATCCTTTTAAGCCATTAACCTTCTTAGAGGAGCTCTATTTAGGGACACACCCAAAGCATATGGAGGTTCCCAGGCTAGGGGTCTAATCAGAGCTGTAGCCTCAGGCCAATGTCATAGCCACAGCAATGTCAGATCTTTGTTGCCTTTATGACCTATGCCATAGTTCATGGCAAAGCTGAGTCCTGAACCCACTGAGTGAGGCCAGGGATTGAACCTGCTTCCTCATGGTTTCTAGTCAGATTAGTTGCTGCTGAGCCACAACGAGAACTCTGATAATCTTTTTTGCTTGATATTCTAATGCCTACTACAATGCCAATTGTTTATTTTTTTTTAATTTTGAGCTTGACTCTGCATTAATGAACATTCCAGTTTACTGAATGTGCATCCCAGTTTATTAAATGCATTGAGTAATCAATAGAAATGTAATTAAGTAAATCTGCAAGGGACTGAGGATAGGTGGAAAAGATTCTTTTGAAGGATTTAAGGAGTCTGATACTAGTTGGTTTCCAATTTTCCCTTCTGCTCAGTAAACCCCTTATGCTTCTTGAATAATGGGAGGTTAGAGGAATAAAAATATCCTCACAAGTAGCAGTCTAAAGGCAGAACAATAGGAAATGTCATCATCTTCCCTGGCAATATTCTGGGTGGGAAACTTCATCACCTAATGAAAAAAGCACTTTGATAGATTAATGTAGTGAGGTTTAAGAGAAATATTCTGATCATTGCAAAATCAGTGAGGATGAAAAATGTGAGCAGGTAATTGAATAGGAAACATTTATATGGCATTGAAGCTGTGCTGGCAAAAAATTATTATTAAAGTAACCTTTTATTTAATATATCATCACCTATAAGATGTGCTTTGTAAAACTTGAGTTTGGAAGGACTTCCTTTTGAATAGTGTAAAATTTTGGCAACTCATTTTATTAAAGGATTTTGTAACTGAAACTGAGCATGTTTAGGGTATATAAATTAAAATGAACTTCAGAGACCACATAGGCAAGCATTTTGTAGTATAAAGACTTTCAATTAATCACAGAAATGGTCAGTACATAACCTTCCTTATGGCCAGGACTTATCTTAATAATTTTTATATTGTGTGTTTTTATGAAGAATCATTGAAAAAAAAATGCTGAAAGCTTACTAGAGCATCCTATATAAAATGTACATAGTTATAAACTAGGAATCATTTATCTCTTAAAGTAGAACAGTTTTTTAAATACTTATTTGTTCATTTCTACTCATACATGGAAGTAAGGAGAATCATCTCCTCACTATGGCTTCTGTGGACCAGGGTTAGGGTAAGAAGCTAAGCTCTTCTGCCTCTTTCTACCCTGTTCCAGGACCTCCTGCAAACCTCCTGCCCCTGTCATTAATTTGGGAAGTTGATTGTATTCTCATGTTCCTTTCTTTATTTCATTGTTAATGATTATTATATTTAATGTTTATTGCTGATTTTTAAAATTGTGTTAGGAATTTAAGTGTAGCAAAATTATTCACTGCAGCCTCAATTTGTCACCTTCTTCTCAGATTTTGGTTATCTTTGAGTCGTTTGGATTGTAGAAGGAAGAAAACTCAGTTTATTGTCATAGGTTCAGTAACATCCCTCCATCTTCTACTAGTCTCTACTGTTATCAAACAAAGAACAATCCTCAGACCTGCAACAATGCCTGAAGAGACTTTAACCACATAATTTTTGTCTTCATTGAAATTCAGTATTTTTTTAAGATGAGGAATAATTATTTCCCATGTAGCAGAGGGATATGAGGTTTGCTTTTCAAACAAATTAGAGTTTTTAAAAAGCTAGTAAAAATGTGATTCATTTAATTTAAAAATATTGTACCATGTAAATAACAATATAAGTGAAACTTGAATGGTAAAAATCATGATAGTGGCACTAAAATTAAAGTTTGTGAATCATTGCCATGCTTGATATCACTTAAAATAAGGGACTCAGATGCAGAGAAAATAATAGAGAAACTGATTCAACTGGGCAGGACCCAGAATCAGATCAGAAATAAGGTGTCAAATAGGCAGGACCATACTAGTAGCATTATTGAAGAAATGCAAGCCCAAGGAAGTTGGGCTTCTCTTGTTAATCCCTTCAACTCAAGGTCAATATTAGAAAGGGAAGCTCTGAGTCTGCCAGTGAGGTCAAGTGAGGAGAGAACTGCAGAGGTTGATGATGAAGCCCAGAGGATTCTGTGCCCTATAATTAAACAGTGAACTCGAAGAGAATGAAGTCCAAAGGTTAAAGCCAAGTACATGAGAGGAAGTAGAATCAGCTACCAAACCAAACCAAACAAGCCAGATAACAGGGGAAAATGTCACCTATTTTCTTTTTCTTTTTTAAAAAATCAAAGTGATGGCTATTTTTAAATATGTTGCAATTAATTCTTTCTTTGTAATTCTCATGGTTTTGTAGAAAGTGCTTTAAGAATTGTTTTGAAATACCAATTTAGAACTAGTAAGTACAGGTCAAAATTTATCTAAATTTAACATAAATGATGAATTATGTGAAGTGTTTCTTGAGGACAATGATATTTATATTAATATCTGCATAAAATACCTTTAATTTCAATAATCATTCATGGAAGTTACTTAGATTTCTCTGCAAACCTTCTTAAAATAATCATTTGAAGACTCTGAAGAGATAATACAGATATTTGTATTTCGTCAGATGCTTAGTATTCTTTGTTAATGATGCTGTAATATCTAGTAAATGGTCCTCAGTTTCTAATATATTACCAAACACATTATAGCTACCTTAACTCATATTTAATCATTCATCAATCCTTACTAATACTGAAATGATAAAACTATTTAAAAATCTCTTAAGAATCCTAGTTACCTGTGTAGGCTATAAATGTGTCTAGCAAACTAAAGATATACTGCATGCAACCTGGCATATATCACCACCTATATTATTAAATCCTCCCTGAAACGTAGTTGGGAAGTGCCAAGTATCATTCCCTGTAGATGTGTGTCTTTATGGCAAACACCATGGAGATGAGTATTCTCAAAACTGACCTGTGTATCATTCAAAATGTTCTCCTTGGCATGGATTTCTGCCATGTACTTGGAAGGCAAACAGATGGAGGCTCTTGCCCATATAAGAACCTCATACAAACACATTTTTAGTTAGTCCTTACCAGTATATTAATAATGCATGTATGTGTGTGTATCATCATAATATGGACATTATTCTGAAGAGCTTGTCTGTTGATTTATTCAATCTTTCCATTATTCTGAAGAGCTTGTCTGTTGATTTATTCAATCTTTCCATAAGTATAAATACTGTATTACCATTAAACCATCAAACTTCATTAATGAAAGTTACTTTATTTGTCCTTGTACCATCTATTTATAGCACAGGTTTTGGCATAGGGTGGTAATAATGAATGAATGTATAATCAATGAAGCAATGCTTTGTATTTTAAAGATAGCTTAACTGAAAGGCAGATACTCTGAGTAACTCACTGAGAACATGCTATCTAGTTAGGACCAGACAAAAAGTCAGGTCTTTGCTTTTGAAGTATCACCATTGGTTAAGAGTTTGGGCTTTGGCATCTAATGAACTTGTATTCAAATTCTGACAGCTCTATTTTCTATCCTATATGCCAAAACATTTTATAGAATATTTCAGTGTACTTATTTGTATTTAAATGTCTCAATTTTATAACCTCTAAAATGTAAACCAAAGCAAATCTGAACTTTATGAAGTATTGTGAGAATTAAACAGATCAATCACTTATTCTAGTGCCAGTACAAGCTAAAAAAAAACCGCCTCTTCATATGATGTGAGGGAAACTGAATTTTGACGTCAAGAAAGAAAACAAGGAATGTTTGGAGTAAATTATAAGAAGCAAATGCCAACAATAATTTTTAGAGTGACAAGCATGTTAACACTCAAAAAAACTCATATATTCCTATAGAAGATGTTTGGGGAAAAAGAAAAAGAAAATGCAGAGATATGTCCAGTATTTGTCAGTGGTACTCTGTACTATAGAGGTATGAGTATATTTAGTCAAACAAGAGAGATTGAGATTCCCAATGACATTGAACAAATTTTTACCTTTCTGAAACCAACAGTTTTAGTTCACACTGGAATCAAGAATAGCATTGCCTGGACAAGTTTAATGGTTCAGATCCCAACTTTTGAATCAGATTCCCTGGATTTTGAATTGTGACCCCACCACTTACTAGCTGTGTGACTTTTTTTGCAAGTTACTTAATTTTTCTGTGTTTCAGTTTCCCATCTGTAAAATAGGGGTAAAAATAATACCTACCTAATATGTTTGCTATGAAAACAGAAAACACTTAACATTTATAAAGTGAGAAATTGTTATTGCCACTTTGTAGCAGCGTAAGCAATAATGAGTATTTATCAAATAAGAGCATTCATTCCATTTCCTTAAATAAAAAGCCTCAGTTGAAGATTCTCTGACAATTAGAATAGAAAATGTACAATGCATACATTAGTGGAAATTAAAGTATCATATTCAACTGGGACAGCACTTAGAAAACCTTTTGAAGTAGAACGCAAATGCTGTGAGAATAGGCGTTAATGTGCAATATGTATGGTTTTACCCCAGATGTTTTGCATATTTGGGTAGCACACAACCATCTCTCAACAGTTATGTACTAGATAAATGACTAAAGCAAAAAGGGTTTGCTTAACCATGTGCCAAATCATCCTGTGGACATAGTTTCAAGATCCTTCTCTGCCTTTAATAACATTTGTTCTTAGCTCATTCTTCTATCTGAAATTAAGAAAATTATCTTAAAAGACATACATAACTGATAACTAAAGTTTTGTAGATTCAGTTGTATCTATCTACATGTTAGATTTCCTTTAACCAAAGCAACTTTATTGTGTAAACAACTGCTCAGTGAAAAAGACATTGGAGTTCCCACTGTGGCTCAGCAGGTTAAGAACCCAATGTACTATCTGTGTAGATGAGGGTTTGATCCCTGCCCTTAATCATTGGGTTAAGGATTTGGTGTTGCTGTGGCATAGGCTGGCAGCTGCAGCTCCAATTCAAACTCTAGCCTGGGAACTTCCATATGCCACAGGTGTGGCACTAAAAAGAAAAAAAAGAAAAAGACATATTTATCAGTGACATTTTCTTGTCTCCCTCAAATAACCTTACGTACATTTAGGAAGAACCAAACCAAAAATAACTAGCCATGTTCTAATAACACTGGCTAAATCTGTATAGCACTGTTTTGCATTAGGCACTATGCTCTATTCGGTTCCTTCATTATCTCATCCTACAAAAATCATATGTTTGACACAAATCAGGGGATTTAAGTTATTTGCGCAAGGCCAGATAGCTTGTATGTGGCTATACATAGATCCTAATCCCCAGAAATCTGACAGCAGAGCTGTGGATGACTTGTGATGGGACAATATCAAGGGCTTGTCCAGTAAGACATAATATTAGGAAGTTCATTCTTTATATTAAGATGGTGTCTTGAAACATGCTAAAAATGAATCAGTCCTAACTTTCAGAAGGATGTGATAGAAATGTCAGCAGACCTAAACTCCCAATATACTCAAATAATTCGCACCAAATATATAGTACAATTATTATTACTTTCCCTTTGAATTAAATATTTTAGTTATGGTTGCAGGATAACAGGTGTTGGGTGTCCTATTATAGATCTACTCCCAGTGAGACTTGTCATTACTGAACAATCTAGACATAGGCTTACTGGATCATTGCAACTGGTCTCATAGATTCGTGATTCAGTTTCTGTGCCTTAGGCCATTTATACGCAGATAGACTTTTGATGCCTCTGGGATATATGTCAAATGCCAATAACTGTCACTACTACTGTGACCTGTTTAAATATTTTAAAAGCAAAGCTATGATGATTTTCAATCTTGGTCATACTACTAACCTGGGATAAAAGGCCTATAGATATAGGATGGCTGTGACTTTGCCTCACTTTTAGGGCAAGAACCTAACTTGGAATTAGATTCAAATAAAGAGTATGAAGATTCAGAAAGTAAAATGTATGTAATTAAAAGGTCTGAATTATAAACCCATGATGTGCTACTTCTGAGATTTTTTTGTCCAATAAAAGCTTCACAGTTGCCAACAGTGTTTTCCTTCCCATGTACTGGCCCGCCTAGAGTATGGAGCATACAATCACATATAATATTGTAAAGGGAAAATAACTTTCTTGGCAATGTCATACCTAAAATAGGTGAGTTTTAATCAGAAAGCACAAAGATTTTCAGTTCATTTTTATAAGTAACTATCTCTTTATTTCCTGAAGCATTATATAATACTGATTATTTGTTTTATTTATGGCATATTTTCTGCAGAGAATAAAGATTGGACTGAAAATAAGCACCGATATCTGTTTTGTATTATTGTTATGAGTTCTTGAGTCATTGTAGTGTTAGCTGGTATTGATGATTGAGATGAGATACCCTCTCTATCACCGTATCCTGATTTGACAGAAAAATAACAGAGGAAAACCACTCTGATTCAGAGAACGGTAGGAATGACAGTGTAGTCTCCTGAATGGGAACGTGACATGATTCACAAAGGTGTAAATACTCTTGCAGCCTAAAACCTTAGAAAACCTATCTAGCATCTTACCTGAAGGGCATCTGCTTTTGCAGACTTGAGATAGGTCTCTAAATGTTGCTTTCCCACACCCTGAACTAGGGAGTTTTGTTCTATTAGCCAACAAGTAAAATGGCCAAATACAGGAGTGAAAACTATTGTGCTGTGGTTTCAGTGGTCAGAGGAGAGTCTCTTCCATTTTCTGATGTCTAGAATCCTCTGTTAAACTATGAAGATTAATAGTCCTACTTGACAAGTGAATCATTTAAAGTGTTAAGCATCAGTGATAAGCTAACCATCTAATGATTGATACAACCTAGTAGGGAAAAAAGCAGTCTCTGTCACGGACCAGTGATCCAGTAGATATGTAGATCATTTGGTTTCAGCAGCATTAGTTCCTCCACATGTTTGCTAGAGCTGCTTCAGGGAAGAAAAAACAAAAGGAAGCAGTCAGAATGCATATTTGAAGTATTTGTCCATATTTAGGGATATAAATACAAGTTAAATAGCTTGAATAGTCAGTGGAGAAAAGGCTGACTTTTCTAAAATTCCTTTCAAACTTAGAGAAATTTAGGAAGGTTTTCTTTGTCTCCTCTCTGCCATTTTTACAGAATCCAGTTGTGTTTCCTCAAGAACAGAGTTTCTTGAGATGCAATCTCAGGACTGGCAACATCAGCATCACCTGAGAACATATTAAAAATACATGCTATCAGGAGTTCCTGCTGTGGCACAACAGGATCCGAAGCATCTTGGGAATGCTGGAATGAAGTTTAAATCCCCTGCCAGCACAGTGGGTTAAAGGATACTGTGTTGCTGCGGCTGTGGCTTGGGTCACAACTACAGCTTGGATTTGATCCCTGGCCCAGGAACTCCATATGCCGTGGGGCAGCCATAAAAGGAAAAAAAAAAAAAAAACGTACTAATCAAACCCACCCTGTATCTACTGAATCAGAGATTCTGGGGGTGCACTTAGCAATCTGTGCTTTAACATCCCTCCAGGGGTGTTCCTGTCATGGCTCAGTGATTAATGAATACAACTAGGAACCATGAGGTTGTGGTTTCGATCCCTGGCCATGCTCAGTGGGTTAAGGATCTGGCATTGCCGTGAGCTGTGGTGTAGGTCGCAGATGCAGCTCTGATCTGGCATTGCCATGAATCTGGTAAAGACCAGCAGCAACAGATCAGATTAGACCCCTAGCCTGGGAACCTCCATATGCTGCAGGTACAGCCCTAGAAAAAGACAAAATTTTTTGATAAATAGAAAATAAATTAAAAATAAAAAATCCCTTCAGGTGATTCTGACACAAACTAAAATTTAAGAGCCATTGTTCTAGTATTCCTCAGCCATCAAGGCAAGTAGTCAGTCACATTCCCATTCTGCAGACTTCCAGGTGAAAATTGATACCTGGCTTACTGTTCATTTAGTGGTAAACGTTAACCTGAAACAGCACAGAAATGACTCTTGGAAACATAATTTCTTCCTTTAGACAGGAATACTTGTGAGTCAGGATCACAACAGATGAGCCAGCTATTAGTACAAGCTGAAAGCTATTTTGTGATGGGGTGTATGATGGTATTAGTTACTAGGAATAACTCGCTTCTCTTACAAGAGACTCAATGATAATGTTTGTTCAAGAACAAAGAGTTCCTTGTTTATCATCATCAGAGATAAGTGGAAATTTATACACCCTAATTGTTTCTCTCTCATGTATAAAGTCTTGTTCTGAAGGAAGCACAGAACACTTTCACTCGTATTTTGTTGGCCAGAACTTAGTTACATGGATCCACCTTGCTGCAAGGGAGAAATTGGAAATCACACTTCCTGAATGATCAACTAATTGATTACAGCTCAATTAAAATGGAAATAAAGATGGGGCTGAATAATGGATTTAGGAGGATAAAAAGTAGTTTCCATCTATAGTTTCTGAAAACTAAATGATTTATACTAGCAAACGTAACCCATCTAAATGATTAAAATGAGGGTATTAATCATATGATATTTGATGTATCCATATGAAGGAACTGTATGGTATATAATATGATATGAGAGATAGTATGTTGAGCAAAAGATTTGGATGAACATAAGTTCGTTAATACAGAGTAATGCCAACTCTAAGCTAAAATTTTCAGAAAGAGATTGGGGAATGAATTCCATTATTTTCTACCCAAAATACATTTTTGATCTCTTACTATACACCTGAAACTGTGGTAGTGTTTGGAGACATAATAATCAACATGATATAAACTCTGGATGCACAAGGAATAAGACATGTCAGCTGATAATAATAGGGAATAAACAAAACTGTTTGAGGCTGTCATACCCAGGTGTACAGGTTAGATGTGATTATTTTTTATACCCTTGTATTTTCCACATTTTCTATTCTAGTCATGCTTTACTTTTATAGTCAACAATACAGTATTTTTTATTACAAAAGAAAAATGCAAATAGAGTCCCATAAATTAAACTCCTGCACTAAAGAACAGAAGAGAAAAAAGAGACTATATGGGGGAATCTTTTAAATAAACACCTAAATTTACTTCCAAGGTGTGGCCACAAGCCAGTGTAGATTTACTAAAGGTTTTTTTTTTTTTCCCCCCACTGTACAGCATGGGGACCAAGTTACACATACATGTATACATAATTTTTCCTCCCAGTGTGTTGTGATGTAAGTATCTAGATATAGTTCTCAGTGCTGCACAGCAGGATCTCATTGTAAATCCATTCCATAAGCAATAGTTCGGATCCATTAACTCCAAGCTCCCAATCCCTCCCTCTCCCTCCCTCTCCCCCTGGGCAGCCACAAGTCTATTCTCCAAGTCCATGATATTCTTTTATGTGGAAAGGTTCATTTGTGCTGTATATTAGATTCCAATTATAAGTAATATCATATGGTATCTGTCTTTCTCTTTCTGACTTCACTCAGGATGAGAGTCTCTAGTTTTATCCATGTTGCTTCAAAGGCATTATTTCGTTCTTTTTTATGGCTGAGTAGTATGCCATTATGTATGCATCTTCCTAATCCAGTCATCTTCCTAATCCAATCATCTGTTGATGGACATTTGGGTTGTTTCCGTGTCATGGCTATTGTGAATAGTGCTGCAATTAACATGTGAGTGCATGTGAATTTTTAAGGAAAGTTTTGTCTGGATATATGCCCAAGAGTGGGATTGCTGGGTCATATGGAAGTTCTATGTATAGATTTCTAAGGTACCTCCATACTGTTCTCATAGTGGTTGTACCAGCTTACATTCCTACCAACAGTGCAGGAGGGTTCCCTTTTCTCCACAACCCCTCCAGCACTTATTATTTATGAACTTATTAATGATGGCCATTCTGACTGGTGTGAGGTGGTATCTCATGGTAGTTTTGATTTGCATTTCCCTTATAATCAAGGATGTTGAGCATTTTTTCATGTGCTTGTTGGCCATCTGTATATCTTCCTTGGAGCACAGTCTATTTGGGTCTTTTGCCCATTTTTCCATTGGGTGGTCGGCTTTTTTGCTGTTGCTAGAACACACCATCACACCATGCACAAAAATAAACTAAAAATGGCTGAAAAACTTAAATATAAGACAAGACACCATCAAACTCCTGGAAGAGAACATAGGCAAAACATTCTCTGACATCAACCTCACCAATATTTTCTCAGGTCAGTCTCCCAAAGCAACAGAAGTAAAAGCAAAACAAAAACAAAAACAAAAAACCAGTGGGACCTAATCAAACTGACAGGTTTTTTGCACAGCAAAGGAAACCAAAGAAAACAAAAAGACAATTTATAGAATGGGAGAAAATACTTTCAAATGATGCAACGGACAAGGGCTTAATCTCTAGAATGTACAGGCAACTTATACAACTCTACTAAAGGTGTTTTTTTTTTTTTCCAACTTGTGTACCTGTAATTTTATTATTTATCAATTTTTTTTTGTATTTTTTAAGGGTTGACCCTCAGCATATGGAAGATCCCAGGCTAGAGGGTGAATCAGAGCTGTAACTGCTGGCCTATACCACAGCAACACGGGATCTGAGCCACGTGTGAGAACTACACCACAGCTCATTGCAATGCCAGATCCTTAATCAGGCCAGGGGTCGAACCCATGTCCTCATGGATACTAGGCAGGTTCGTTACCACTGAGCCATAATGGGAACTCCCTATCTGTAATTTCAAATCACAGTAACTGAGTCTTTTGTCAGGCCTTAGAAATTAATTGTGAAAATCAAAGATATGCTTATTTTCCTAATATTGTTATTTATTCAGGGAGAGACAAATAGATGACTTCTTTAAGAGATATCTTTAAAAATAAGTAAGCTTAACATAGCAAGACCCTTAGATGGAAGTGAGATTACTTGGATTACTTTGTTTCCTAGTTAATTAGTTGTTTTCTCCATCATTGTTGTTGCTACTTTGTGTGACCCTTAACAGTTTTGAGCTCAAATATTCCTATCTAAAAAATGAAAAGAATAAAATAGAAATTTTTAGATGTGTTAATGCTTTGAAATCAACCAAGATTGTATATAAAGATTTAAATCAGTTACTCAGAAAATGTTTGAATTACCTTTTGCCCCCAAATTTAATAATGCTTAAACTTAATTGTTTTAATGTTTTCATTAATATAATGAATATTGAGAAGAGACGGCATGTTTTATTAACTTAAAATGTTATATAGTACTCAGTTCTCACTTTTCTTAAGTTTAGAGAGTCTCTTACCCTAACTTTTGAAAATATCAAATTATTACTAAAAGATATTTCTGTTGCTCAAATAAGAAACCAAGGACTGCATATAAATTAAAAGTCTACACAGTCAAATCGGAAAACAATGTTAAAAAAGGAAATGATATGACTATTTTATGTAGAATAAAAACATGAGTTTTTCCCTACTGAGAAATCTTTAGTGGGTCCATTTGGCTTCTGTGATTGAATACTTAGCTTTTGCAGGGCCTTCAACTTTATTGTAGTGGACCAACCAACCACTTAAATGATTCTTCACAGTTTTCTTTTTATCCCTTTCTTGAACATAGCAAGACCCTTAGATGGAAGTGAGATTACTTGGATTACTTTGTTTCCTAGTTAATTAGTTGTTTTCTCCATCATTGTTGTTGCTACTTTGTGTGACCCTTAACAGTTTTGAGCTCAAATATTCCTATCTAAAAAATGAAAAGAATAAAGGTAGGTACTGGAAAGAGTCTAAGTTTCTAGTACAATGTTTGAGCCATGATTTAACTCCTTTTTTTTTTGGCTAGATGGTTATGATAAAGAGAAGTAACTTTTGTAACAATTTAATCAGGCTAATATTACTCACCTTTTGGCCACCATCGATTTCTTTTCTCAAGATGTTTTCTCTTTGTAGAATTGTGTAACAGTTTCTACCTGATCAAACAGCAATTAGAAAATGTCCAAACCTATTACAAATTCTAACTCAAATGGTACTTTTCTAAACAAATCATTCCTATTCTCTCCACATGCAATCATACCTCTCATATATTACTCATCACAACTTCCTTACATTCACATTTTAATGAATTCCTTAAAGTCCTACATTAGCCTGTGGTTTCCCAGGTGTAGAAAATATACCTAAATGATTTAAGTTGCTCAGGCTTAACCTTCAGATTATCTATTCCTGCCCGACAAACCAGCCAAAAATCTAATAGTTAAATCAATAGACTATTACTTTGCCTCATGATTCTGTAGGTTGACTGGTTTCATCTGTGCATTTTCTCACTTGGGCTTTCACTCAGTTCACTTGGATGCTTTTGTTGTAATCAGGTGAAGGGAGAACATTGGGGATGACCCGCCCATCTGGCTGACCACTGGTGCTGGATATCAGTTGGAATCTTATTGGTGGCTCTCTTTCAAAGAGTCTACACTTGGTTATTTCATTTGGCTTGAGCTTCTAACAGAATCATATCTGGGTACCAAGAATGATATATCAAGAGTGGAATGCAGTGAGATTTCAAGTGGAGGGAGCAGAAACTGCCAAAGTATATAGAGCGACAACCAGAATTTGCAAAGCATCAATATTCTACTGGTTAAAGATGCCAGAAGGACCACCGAGTTTCAAGGGGGTAGAGAGATAAACTCCAGGTGTGTTCAAGACCATGCAAGATGAGAATCATAGTTGCAGCTGCATTTAGGAAATACAATCTGCTGTAACATACATGGAACCAGTCTCATAAGTTCTTTCTCAGTTTTCATAAGATGAATATATGTTTGTATGTTTCTTCAGATTAGTTTTCTTGAGGTCAGTTAATCATTTTCATAATACCTAGAGCATCAAGTTCAGTGATGAATATGTATGCATGTTCATTTATGGTACTGAAAAGAATTCTCCCACCCCATTGACTAGAATGATGTTCTGATTGGTGAAACCAAATCATTTGGTATTATGTTCACAGGGACTCCAAGAGGTGCCTAGAAACAAAATTGAAGTTTCCCTTGTCTGTAAAATATTATTATACTTGGGTTGAGTATGGCATTTTTTATCAAAGAAACACTGGTTGTCCTTTGGAAAATCATAGAATTTACCTAATACCAGAATATAAGTGAGTAAAATAGATTAACCTCAGGTAAATATTGCTCAAATACTAAATGAATTTAGAAAGTAAATGTGTTCCTTATCATGGACCATCTTAAACTTGTTTTAGCTAGATGATGCATGTCTGATGTTTCTAGAGGAGTCTAAGCACATGCAATTGCCAGTGACATGAGCAAGATGTAGATAATTGGTAACTTTGACAGGAACTGTTTTATTGGAATGATTTGCATGAAATCCTGATTGAAGGGCGATCAAGATGGGAGGTATAAGCATGGAAACAATAATGTACTAGAATGTTTACCAATTTTCCATGAAGGTTAGTAGAAAAATGAGGCAATGAATGGAGAGGGATGTGGGGTAAAGGATATTTTTTTTCTTACTTGTGTGAATCTAAATGATATTGGGCATGTTTGCATACTACTGTTATTAAATGAACAGAATAAATTGATGAGGTTAGAAAAAGGGTGACTGCAGAGGTAAAGTCCTTGAGAAATACAGAAGAAATTCTACCCAGGGAACAAAAAGCGGCCTTTCTTTAGATCATGCAGGGATATTTACTCTGTTATGAGGGAAGGGAAAATCAAGTTTGTAGGCTCATAGGAAGCTCAGAAGATGGGAAGAAAATGGGCATTCTTACCTGAATGTATCTGCCCACTCAGTTAAGCCAGGTCATTTTAGAAGGTTTATCAGTTGAAGAAAGAAAATGAGTAGTTTTCTAAAATAATAGAAAAATGTAATTTCAGATAATTAGAGTAAAATATGTGATGGAGATTGTCAGCTTTTCATCAATATACTTTTAATTTTTTCTTCTTCCTGGTCTCAGAACTAGACTACATTTTTCAGATGGTTGCCATAAAATGAACTCAGCCTGTAAGCATGTGCTGCTTTTAGATAAGACCTCTAAGAAGCAGAGAAACCCTCTCTACGCCTTCTCTTGTCTTTTTGCCAGATGGACACAGGCAATAACTAAGTCTCTGGTAAGGATCACCAGTAGAGGAGAGTCTCATGACCTGAAGAAGAGTCCATTTGGACTGTTATTCAATGACAATTAAACTTCTATTGAGCCATTGTATATATTTTTCACACAGCCTAACCTATCTTAACACCTCAGAACAGCTCTCAGGTGTTGAGGGCACATTGGTATTTGTAATCAAAACTCTGGAGAGAGTCAAGTTGTGAATTCCGGGGTGGCGTGATCCTCCCAGGAATCTTCAAGTAGAGGATAATAGGATATTGCATTCAGCAATAATGAATTCCATATGGTTGGAAAATTATTACAAGGGTGTACCGGAGTGAGTGAAAGGGATAAGTGAACTATAGGTATAAGAGGTAATGGTCAGGAAATGAGATTTTACTGATTACAAGGTCTATAGTAAGATTATAGGACTAGGCTTCCAGATGAGGTGGAGGAAATGATTGTCAAAGTCCAGGTGGTGGAACTGAAATCTCTTCATTTCAGTAAAAGAAAGAACAAATGGAAATATTGCAAAGGTGAATGGAGGTACTCTTACTTCATTGTGCCCAGTTGGAATTAAAGTGTAATCAGACACAAACATTTATCTTCATTCTGTTTGTCAGTCCACCATCCCTCAGCCATTTAAATTGTAGGACATTTTCAATTTGGTGATTCAGAAGGAGAAGTCATTGAATCACTCTTCAGAGCTGCTCAATTTGCATTTTGTGCCCATTGTTCTTAATGATTTTTCGAAAAAGATCTAAACTGTCAGATCATAACAGAAATGCACAACAATGTAGTCAGAAGATGCTGTTTTCCTTTGGCTGGAAAATAAAACCTTTATTTCACATTTGCATTTTTCCCAAGTCTGTTTGCTGTAAAATCTGAAGCTAAACACAAACCCAGCCTGTTGCTTCTTTCTGAGAACATTAATTGTCTCCAATCATTGTTAGAGCATCTGTTTCACATTTTGACAAGTGCACTTATCTTCTTTTTTCCCCTTCATATTCCTCTGGTAAAAATAATGAATAAATTACAGGGGGATGACAAATGTGTTGATAATCAAGACGAAACACAAATGAAGTGGAAGAGGCTGTATTTCTCTGCAGAGTTGTAAATTGCTTTTTTTTCCCTTGTGCATCGACATGCCTGACTTAGAAACTAAAAATACCAGCACATAGGGAAATTAATAGAATTGCTCAAACAGAAATTATTTTTCTCCAATGGAAATATATAAACAGAATTTCTTTCCGACATCATGTATCATATTTGCCTCACAATCTGGATACCCCAGGAAAGAATATCTAACTTCTTGTAGATCTAAGGGGCTTAGATGGTAGTAAATACAATGCAATCTAATACATCACACTTGCATTTGAAAATAATCATTAAATCTTGGAGTTCTCACTGTGGTGCAGTGGAAACGGATCCGACTTGTATTCATGATGATGTGGGTTCCATCCTGGCCTTGCTCAGTGGGTTAAGAATCCATTGTTGCTGTGAGCTGTGGTTTAGGTTGCAGATGTGGCTAGGATCCTGGATTTCTGTGGCTGTGGTGTAGGCCAGCAGTTACAGCTCTGATTGAACCCCTAGCCTGGGAACTTCCACATGCCCCACGTGTGGCCCTAAAATGACAAAGAAAGAAACAAAGAAATAAGGAAAGAAACAGAGAAAGAAACAAAGAAAATAGTTGTTAAATCCTAAATGGAATTTGAGAATGTCCAGTTGAAGAGAACAAACTTTGTTCAATCACAAAGACATTAACCTCTGAAAGAAACAACTCCAAATTAGGTGTCAGGAAATGAATCTCCAGACCATTCCCTTCAAATTCCTTAGGAAAAAAATTTTCAATATTATAGCCTCTGCAATCACTGTACTCAGAAATGTTAACAGTAAAAAAATCTCATCAGTAATAAAATTGGGTTTGGGTAGATTAGTAGGGGTCCTCAGCGTTGCCTCACTGAGAAAGACTTGCAGAAGCATTACTCTTTTTTTTTTTTTTAAATTGTATCTGATTGCCTTTAGGGAGAAATGGACTCTTTTCAGCTTGCTACAGTGCCCAACCATACTTTATTTTCCAACACCTGGATACTGTCATTTAACTGAAGTTAGAGGTAAATACCTCTAACTTATAGAGACCCAGGCTGTGTGCAATCTTTGTGCCCCAAGAACTCAAATATTTCATGTCTATTCTTTTGGTCTGTATTCAGATTGTTCATATCCTGACCTTTTCTTTTTCTTTTACCACTACACGCTTCTGAATATGAAACCAAAGAAATGAATTCAGGACCTATAGAGTCTGCATGATCCAAGCAAGTTCAAACTCGCTGAGAATTTATTTCTTAGTTGTGGAGAAAATCAAATAATACTTATGATAAATCCTGAGAGGGACAGTTCTGTTTATACATTGAAGCATAATAAAGCTCTGGCATCTGCCTTGTTTTGTTTGTATGGACTCTTTCTACATAGTAACCTTTACTAAGAATCTCATAAATCTTTGCAGATACTCTAAAGAAAAAAGTACTCTGTCCATATACCTGTGATTTCTATAAATGTACATGAAAAGTTGCTTTATGATGGATTTGCATGAGATTCCTAATTGTAAAAAGCATGGAGTGCAAACATGAGTTCTACTTTACATATGCAAATATGTATTGAAGCTTAGAGTTACTGCCTTGCACAGAAAAACTATGTCCCAGTAGATTTAAACTGAGAAGGAAATTTCCAAAGTAGCAAATAGGAGCAACCATAGTAATTAAAGAAAGTTATCTGTTCTTAGAAAATTAACACATCTCATGTGAAAAATTGCCACTTGATAAATATATTGTGCAGTTAACACCATATGGGCTGTTATGCTATAAATATTAAGATGCAATTAAGTAAAGATTTGACATAAAGGAATGCATATAATCTTTGACCCAAAACATAAATTGAATCTTATTTTTGAATTTGTATGAAAATTTGGCTTACTTAGTCTATCCTGAATATGATGTTACCTTTCTTTGCAAATTACAAAGTGGAAAATATAAATTATATACATTTCATATTAGATTACTTAAAACTTAAAAATTGTTTTGAAAAATGAATGTTTTTGTAATACTCTTTTTCTCTTGAGTGAATTTTTTAATAGAAACTTTATCATTAGATGTAAGCTTTATTCATATAAATTTCAGTACTAACCTTCAAATAAAAGTATGAAAATGTCCTTATCCTGACTTTTTAAAGAAAAATATTTAATCTGGGTATTTTATATGAAGCATTACTTAGGGAATAGTTTCAAGGACTGGACTAAATGATAGTTTGTATCACTGAGGTCATTCATAGCATGGCATAGTTTGGGTTCTCCAGGTGGCAGATTCTGAGACAGTTTATTGCTTAGAAAATTTACTAGGAAGTGACCCTGAAAGCATCATTAAGGAGGGAGAAAAGGAAGCAGAACCAGGTAGAAAGAGAAATAGAGCTTTGATTAAAACCCAATGACTTCACATAATGCCATGGGAAGCACAGGTGGCGTTTCACAGGTGTCCTATCTTGAACCATACTGGCCAGGTCTTTTTATTTCTGCCTTCAACAGATATAAGCCACAGGCTTCTGCTGGAAGGGCATAGCCTTGCTCTCGGCAGTTTTCTGCAGTTGGGGCCATCCTTGGCAAGCTGACCATTGAAGGCAATTTGCTAACCACCCTCCTAGCAGCTGTGGCATCAAGAGGCTGCTGCTTCTCCCTGTTGACTGCAGTCTACCTCTTGCATTGCTCAAACCCACTTCTTCATACATATCCAGGGAGTAGATACATTCTCCTTCATACATTCTCCAGGTTTCTGGTGGGCCTCTCTTACTACAGGAAACTTAGAGGATAAAAGTTGAAACAAGCTTCAGCCCCCATAGTCACAGGCAGTCTGATGAGTGAGCCAGTCCTGATGCTCAAAGGACAATTCTGCTTGCTGCAGTGCCTTTGCTGGTGATATTACCCAGACTCTCTCTGAATTCCTGGCCATCATGCCTCCTAAAGTTTCGTATTAGTCTTGTTAGGCTATGATAACAGAATACCACAGAGCAAGTGCTTTAAATGTCACAAACTTATTTTCCAACAGTTACGGAGGCTGGCAACTCTTAAGATCAAGATTCTTTTGGAGTTGGTTTCTGATGAGGTGCCTTTTCTTGGCTTGTAGATGACAACCTTCTCTCTGTGTCCTTTCCTGGTTTTGTCTCTGTGTACATGTGGAGAGAGTAAGATCTCCAGCTTCTCTTCCTTTTCTTAGAAGGATACCAATCCAACACCTCAATTTTTACCACTTCCCCACAGACCCTTTCTTAAAGTCACAAGGAGGTCAGGGACACAATTTTGCCCATAACAGGCTATAATTACTGAGCAAGACCATTTACCATGACAATTGGGCAAAGCAATAAAAAGTCAAGTGGAGGATAGCTTGGATCCTCAGTATGGCCCTATCTTTATTGTGCAACAAAAATTCTGCTATCTTTTTGATAATCAATGCCTAGTAATCCAATACAATGATGTGCCTTCTTGCCTGGAAGTCCTGGAACACAAGGAACCAAGGGCCCTGCTAGAAGCCATGGTTATAATTCAGTGACTCTCCTGCTGTGTCCTCTAGCATACATGCCCCACTGGGGACCAAGACCTTTAAGCCTACTCAATCCAGAGTTGTGGGAATAGGAAGCACATATTTCCCAAGTGAGCCATTGGAAGCAATGGTAAGTGAGAAGACAGGAGAGCATCTTGAACCCATGTAGTCTTCCTACTGGGGGAAAAAAGTAGAATATGAAGCTTGATTGAAGGTATACATACATTGTGTTCTAGAAGATGGTTTCCTATTTCTAAAAAGTATTTCCTCAAATCTGGTGCTTTAGCTTTAACTTCATCCTCCTATTGCAATGCCCTATTTGATAGTTTCTTGGGAGTGCAGTATGTGGTATTCCCACCAGATAATTATGGTTGTGGGTCCTTTTACGAAGTGTTTTTGCTGTGCAGTCAGTTGCTTAGTGTAATGTGATGTTTTAGGGGATCCCATGCCAGTAGATCAAACATATCATAAGCCCTTGGATATGATGCTGGCTGAGGATCTGTCTGCTTTTGGAATATGCTTACATAATCAATTTGCCATTAAGTGACTAGTTTATCTTCTCAAGCAGTCATGCCATATTGGGAGCTCATCATTGGTTTCTGTTTCTGGTAGGTTGAACATTCAGCATTGATGGTATTCTCTATATGTCATTTAAAATATTAAAAATAAATTTTATTAAAATAATAAAACACCTAAGTAGTTAATGAGGGTTTGAACTCAACTTTTCACTTTTCTTTCTTATCTTTCCTTTACTGCATACTCTCTGAAAGCATAAATCCTTGTATATGTGACATACTCATAGACACAATAATTGATGAATAAATGAACAAATGAATGATAAATGATAAAAGATGCCATAAAATGGAAAGAAAGTTAAAAGGGAAAACACTTCCTAAAGTATTTGATCCAAACATTGCACACATTACCAATCATGGTGGTCTTATCTCACTGGCCAGAACTTCACTTGGGTAGAAAGTGGTCCAGAAAATGTAGTTTCTAGCTAAGTGGCAATACTCCCAGCTCACACTGCATGGGAATGGCACTGATGCTGAAATTGAGAAAGATGAACACTAGGGTAAAATATCAAACTCTGAAATTCAAAGTGATCTCAAACTTTTGATACTTACTTCATTTTATTTAAAGACATCACTTATCTGATTGTGCACCTGCCTCCCTAGTGTCTCCTTCTCAATCTCCTTTACTAGTTTCCTTTGTATTTAAATACTGGAGAAACGATCTGTGACTTTCCTTTCTTCCTATATACATGTACTCTGTGGGAATAAGTTGATAGGAATTCCCACAGCTTCAAACACCATCTTTGTATTAATCCCATATTTATAATTCCTGTGTATATTTTCTCTGTGTATAGGACTTATTTTCTTTGCTGCTGCTTGAACCTATCCCTGAAGACCTAACACCAACTCAACATTTCTAATCAGATATCTAATAGGTATTTCAAACCTAACTTGGGTATACAAATGTGGATTCCTTTCCCTCTAACTTGCTCCTGATTCCCCATGCTTTTTTCAACCTCAGTAAAATGCATACTACTCACCCAGTTGCTCAGCTCGATAAAGAATCATTCATGATTCCTGTCTTTCCAATCCCGTCTCAAAATTTAATTTTTTAAAATTAAACAGCTGTCTCTAAATTATATCCTGAATCTGATCTTTTGTCATATCTACTGCTAAAAAATAACAAATCTAAGCTGCCATCACCTCTTACCAATAAATAATCTACTCTTACTAAGGGTCCCATTTCTAGTTCCTTCTACTGGCTGTTTACTCTCCATATAGCAGCCAGAGTAATCTCTTTAAAGTTTAAACCAGGTCACTGTTCTATTTTATGTGAAAATCTCCAACAGCTTCCCATTGCTCTTTGCATAAAATCTGTATATATCATCCTACATTGCCCCAAATCAGAAGTGATATTCAAAATATTGTATCACTGGGTACAGCATGAACACTAGCAATCAGACTGTGCCCAGGTGAGAGTGCTGAGGTGGGGAAATAGAGGCTGCTTGTGGTAGATCTCATTTACCCTTTACTTGCCAAATCATGAGGATAACTCTGTGGTCCCAGATATGGACTGACATTGCCAAAGTAGGCATTTTGAGGGCTTTTGTGCAAAATATTTCAACAACTTAACTGGCACCCCCTAAGTATATACTAGCAAATAGTAGCCCTGAATGTAAACACCCACTAAGACCTATGATATGTATCCCTCTTCAACTTGATATCTACCCATTCTATCCCTTTATCAACAAACTCATTCACAGGGGCATTTTTCTCCCCATTTTTCTACCCATTTGTTCTTCCTATTTCAAAAACTCTTTTCCCATATCTTCATTTAGCTGTTTCTCCCTCTAATCAAATGCCACCTCTTTGGAGAGCACTTGCCAAACCACACTAGCTGTGATGCCTCTCACCTCACTCTCTTTTATCTTCATAGCATTTATCAGCATCTAATTCCCTTGTCTGTGTATGTGCTGACAAGAGGTCAATGGTTTATCTTCCTCCTCTAGAAGTTATGTTTTGTAATGTTTGCCTCCCTCAACACTCTATCTCTACTGTGTAAATATCTTTCACTAAGCTAATTTCCAAGTCCAGAATATTTGGTGGTACGTATTCATCAAGAATAAGGGTCTGAGTTAATAGATGTTGACCTCAAAATACCTTATTATCTCTGAACACCACCTTTTATTCTCACTCCTGGTTTTATCTCATTTTTCTTGATCTTATCTTCTAAACAAGTTTATGAAAATATATACCAAAATTCAGGTATTCCTTGACATATTAGACACAATGTACCATATTCTACCCAAAGTTAAAATTTCTTTTAATCATTTATTTAGGAATCTTTTATTGATTTCTGCTTGGAGTGAGTACTCTGTTAGATGCTAGAAATTCAGAGCTGAATGAAGAAATAATCTTTATCCTTAAGGAACTCAGAGTTGCAGTGGAAGTAAGCATTGTCAGTTCTATGGTCCAGGCATGCATAAGGTGCTGGGAGAGGCATGGAAGGCAGCAAGCTGTGAACATACTTAATAAAGATTCATGGATTCTCACAGGTCACCCTAAGCATAGAGAATGCAAAAAGTACCAGATAAACATCTCTCCAATTTCTCTCCTTGAATTGCACTGAATTATAAGTGGAATCTTGTAAACTAATACACGATTTCTGACAAGTTTTCAAAGATTTTTGTTATATTATTTGAAAAGAAAGAAAAAAGTACGCAAACGGAAACTTTTACACATTTCCAAGGGTTGCTGATATAAGCTCCTCTGAAGGAATTCCTTTTTATGTTCAGCTCTGTGAGAATTTATTGCTGTGATTTGGGATTTTCCTCTTAATATATTTCTATCTCTTCTTTCTAGCATATATATATTTACTGATCTCCTGTTGTCACCATCAAATCCAATAGAATCATTTGAAAGACATATGTGCTTTAAAATTATTGCAAAGATAGGGCATAGGAATGGACACACATCTTCTGACTCCAATGTTCTCTTCAGATTAGAGTTCCACTGTAAAGCAATGAGTGCTCTGTGCTAGAGGAGAAGCAGGTAACTCTAAGAATGAGGCTCCTTAGAACCATCTACCCAGATAACTTATCATTCCATCCTCTCAGAATTGTGATGTATTTATCCCTGTCATTGCCAGGGGATAATCTATATATATAGTTTACTATATTAAAATGAATAGATTTAATCTATATATATATATTTTACTATATAGTCTCTATATATTTTACTATATAGTCTCTATATATTTTACTATATTATACATGAATATATATATATAAAATTTCAATGCACTTCAAATTAGTTAATTTTCCATTCAGTGGACAACACATGGATTTTAGAACACTTTATCCCCAGTCCTAATTTTTATATTATTGCAGTCATAAAATTATATATATATATACATGTGTATATGCATATAGTATGTTTTTGTATTTAAATCCTCTATTGTACTTATTATTACTTTATACCATTAATATTCATATTATGATTTTATATCAATATTCACCTAATTTTTGCAGTGTTCATTTCCATTTTCCATCTTTTATGATTTTCCTTTTTTTGAACTCCATTTAA
This sequence comes from Sus scrofa, assembly GCF_054392235.1. Lineage (NCBI taxonomy): Eukaryota > Metazoa > Chordata > Mammalia > Artiodactyla > Suidae > Sus > Sus scrofa. The sequence goes on along the minus strand of NC_139389.1, from coordinate 116,235,020 downwards.
CTTTCCAGCAGAATGTGCTTGTGAAAATTTTTTCGCAGTTTTTGTTTATTTAGAAATACCTTCTTTTGCTTTCTCTTTTTTAATGACATCCTTTCCTTTTTTGGGGGGATGGGGAAATAAAATGATTTTACTTTTTAAATTAATTATTCTTTCTGAGTATAGTTGCTTTACAATGTTGTGTTAGTTTCGTATGTACAGAAAAGTTATTTAGTTATACAGACATAAATTATTTTTAAGATTATTTCCCCATTTAGATTATTACAGAATATTGAATAGAATTTCCTGTGCTATATAGTGCGTCCTTGTCGATTATCTATTTTATATACAGTAATGTGTATTTATTCTAAACTACTAATTTATCCCTCCTACCACATTTCCCCCTTGGTAAATGTTAAGTTTGGTTTTAAAATCTGTGAGTCTGTTTCTGTTCTGTAAATAGGTTATTTCGTAGCATTTTTATTAGATTCTATATATGTGACATCATAGGATATCTGTCCTTGACTTACTTCACTTTATATGATGATCTGTAAGTCCCTCCATGTTGCTGCACATGGCATTATTTTGTTCTTTTTTATGGTGGAGTAATATTCCATTGTATGTATGATATGTACCACACCTTCTTCACCCATTCTTCTGTCGGTGGGCAGTTAGATCATTGCTAAGTCTTGGCTATTGCAGACAGTGCTGCAGTGAACATTGAGGTACATGCTATCTTTTCAAATGGTGGGTTTCTCCAGATAAATGCCCAGGAGTAAGAATTGCTGGATCTGGTAGTTCAATTTTAGTTTTTGAAGGAACCTCCAAACTGTTCTCCATATTACCAAATTACATTTCCATAAACAGCATAGGAGGGTTCCCTGTTATCCACACCCTTGCCAGCATTTATTGTTTGTAGACTTTTTGATGATGGCCATTGTGATCAGTGTGAAGTGATACCTCATTGTAATTATGATTTGCATTTTTCTAATAGTGATTTTGAGCATCTTTTCATGTGCATTTTGTCCATCTGTCTGCTTTGGAGAAATATTTATTTGGATCTTCTGACTATTTTTTAACTGGTTTTTTTTTTTTTTTTGATAATGTGGAGTTGCCTATGCTGTTTGTATATCTTGGATATCAATCTTTTGTCGACCTCTTCATTTGTAAACATTTTCTCCTGTTCCGTGGGTTGTCTTTTCATTTTTTTTTTTTTTATGGTTTCCTTTGTCGTGTAAAATATTTTAAGTTTAATTAGTTCCCATTTGTTTATTTTTGTTGTATTTTCAAAACTCTAAGAGGCAGTTCAAAAAAACCTGCTGTGATTTATATCAAAAAGCATTTCTGCCTGTGTTTTCTTTTGGGAATTTTATAGTGTCTGGCTTAAGTCCATTTTCAGCATACTTTTGTTAATGGTGTTTGAGAATGTTCTAGGTGTATTATTTATTTATTTATTTTTTGCTTTTTAGGGCCGCACTTCTGGCATATGGAAGTTCCTAGGCTGGGGGTCGAAATGGAGCTGTAGCCACCAGCCTACACCACAGCCACAACAATGTGGAATCCGAGCCATATCTGCAACCTATACCACAGCTCATGACAATGCCAGATCCTTAACCCACTGAGTAAGGCCAGGAATCAAACCTGCAACTTCATGGTTGCTAGTCAGATTCATTTCCATTGAGCCACCACAGGAACTCTGAGAATGTTCTAGTTTCATTCTTTGACATGTAACTGTCCATTTTTCCAAGCACTACTTATTGAAGAGACTGTCATTTTTCCATCATGTATTCTTGCTTCTTTTGTTATAGATTAATTGACCGTACACGCATGGGTTTATTTATGAGCTTTCTATCCTGTTTCATTGATCTCGATCCATGTGTCTGCTTTTGTGCCAGTACCATACTCTTTTGATTACTGTAGCTTTGTAATACAACCTGAAGTCAGGGAGCCGGATTCCTCTAACTCCATTTTTCTTTCTCAGTATTGCTTTCCAAACTGAATAATAAAAACCATATGATCATTCCAAGAAATGCAGAAAAAGCTTTTGAGAAAATTCAACATCCATTTATGATAAAAAAAAAAATCTCTTCAAGAAGTGGGCATGTAGGGAACCCACCTCAATTTAATAAAGGCCGTATATGAAAAACCCACAGCTAACATCATTCTCGGCAGTGGAAAAACTGAAAGTATTTTCTCTAAGATCAGAAACAAAACACAAAGATGTCAACTCTCAACACAGTCTTAGAAGTTCTAGTCATGGCAATCAAAGAAGAAAAAGAAAAAAATATCCCATTTGGAAAAGAAATAGAATGGTCACTGTTTGCTGATGACAATGATGCTATACATAGAAAATCCTAAAAATACTCTCAGAAAACTACTAGAGTTCATCAATGAGTTTGGTAAAATTGCAGAATGTGAAATTAATACACATAAATCTCTTACATTTCTATACACTAACAACAAAAAGATCAGAAAGAGCAGTGAAGGAAACAATCCCATTTACCATTGCATCAAAAACAAAATAACTAGGAAGAAATCTATGTAATGAGGCAAAAATACACATTCTGAAAACTATAAGATGCTGATGAAAGAATTGAGGATGACACAAACGGAAAAATATACAATGTTGTTGGATTAGAAAAATATACGATGTTGGATTGGAAGAATCAATATTGTTAAAATGACTATAGTACCCAAGGCAATCTGCAGATTCAGAGCAATCCCTATCAAATTACTAATGGCATTCTTCACAGAACTAGAATGAAACTTTTTTTTTTTTTTTTTTGTCTTTTGTCTTTTGTTGTTGGTGGTGGTGCTATTTCTTGGGCCGCTCCTGCGGCATATGGTGATTCCCAGGCTAGGGGTTGAATCGGAGCTGTAGCTACCGGCCTACGCCAGAGCCACAGCAATGCGGGATCCGAGCCGCGTCTGCAACCTACACCACAGCTCATGGCAACGCCGGATCATTAACCCACTGAGCAAGGGCAGGAACCGAACCCGCAACCTCATGGTTCCTAGTGGGATTCGTTAACCACTGCGCCACGACGGGAACTCCTAGAATGAAACTTTTTAAAGTTTGTATAGCGACACAAAAGACCACAGATAGTTAATGTTTTCACTCTTGTAGGATATTTTGAGTCTAGAATTTTAGGATGGCTGATTTTTTTTTTTTTTTTAGCATTTTAAAGATGTTATTATCTCTATTCTTTTTAATAAAAAACGCATTTATGTATTTATTTATTACTTTTTAGGGCCACACCTGCAGCAGGCAGAAGTTCCCAGGTTAGGGGTCAAATTGAAGCTACAGCTGCTGGCCTACACCACAGCCACAGCAACACAGGATCCAAATTGAATCTTCAACCCACACCACAGCTCATGGCAATGCCAGATCCTTAATCCACTGAGCAAGGTGAGGGATTGAATCTGCATCCTCATGGCTCCTTGTCGGGTTCGTTAACCATGATGGGAACTCCCTATTCTCCATTTTTGTTGAGAAGTCATTATCAGTTTTTCTGATTTTCTGGATGCTTTTAATTTTCTTTTTGTATTTGCTTTATAATAGTAATACGTGATCTTTATGTTTATCCTGATTGTTTTGTAGAGCCTTTGAATCTGTGGTTTGATGTCTTTGGTTTTGGAAAATCCTTGTTGATCATTCTTCCAATATTGTTTCTCTCGCTTCTGTTTATATGGGGCTTCAATTACAAAAGTTAGAATTTTTCACTTTTTTCCTTAGTTATATTCTTTTCTGAATTTTCCATTCATTTGTCTTCATTCTTCAATCTAGATATTTTCTGCTGACTTATTCTTTGATGAATCGTTTCTTTTTCTCTATAAAATTTGTTCTTAACTCATATTTGAGCTCATAATTTCAAATTATTTTCTACAAACTTTGAGAAATTTTAGACTTACATAAAAGTTGCAAAAATCATAGAGATAATTCCTATATATTCCACATCTGATTTCCTCTATTGCTAACATCTTACCTTTAGTATGGTACATTTATCACAACTAATGAACCATTATTGATACCTTCATTTTTCATTCTAGAATTAACTTTATTTTCTTTTATATTTCTGTGTTCTGTGAGCCTGGTGTAATAAACCTTGTATTCTATTTTCATTCAATCAACTAATCATAGTTATTTTATTATCTATGTCCAATCGTTTTAATAATGGGTCTTTGGTGACTTAGTTTCTTTAAATATTTCATTTTTATTTTGGTTGTTTGTATACTTGGAATTATTTTTAATGTCAACTATCATATCTAAAATTATGAAAGTCCTAGAAGATGTATTCTTTATCTAGAGAAGGTTCATTTTATCCTCTGATAGATTGCTTGGAGAGGATGATACTAAACTAGTGATTGGACTAATTTAGAGGTCAGCTTTACCAACATCTTGTACACATTCACTACTAAGGAGTAGCTCTCCAGGGAATCCCACCTGAATGTCTCAGGTAATAACTATGGCTTCTCTTATTTAGTTATCTGTGTATTCCACTTTTTTAATCTCTTCAGTTGGAAATCAAACAGGACCCTGTGGGACATTTCCAGGGACAGACCCTCCCATATCTCCCACCTTTTAACTGTAAGAAAGCTCTATCCTCCTAACCTTTCTCCAAGTTCCATTTTTCTCCAAGCAAATTTAATCAGAGAAATAAGAAAATGTAGAAACAAAAAAAGTCAAGCAAGACAAAACAGTAATAGTTTAGCAAAAAAAAAAAAAAATCCCAAAAAACCACAAAAAAACAAAATCAAGGACCTAAGAGTTGCTCCTCTAGGCCTATAAATAATATCCTGAGCCATATCCTTAAAACATATAAAATATACTAAAATCCTCACCACTTAAAAGTTAACTGCATGCTGACCACAAGTACATAGACTTAGACCAGCTGGAACCAAAATATTGATGACTAAGTTTCATGAATGTTACCATGGTAGTTCACTATCAACCAATCAGAAAATTGAGCCTGAGCTGATCACCAACCCCACCACCATCTTCCTCACATTATCCTTAAAGAAAAACCCTTCCCTAGATGCCATCAGGGAGTTTAGGTTTTTTGACTGGGACCTGCTCATTCTCCTTGACTTGGCCTTGCAATAAATGCTGTACTTTCCTTCATCACAACTGGCTATTAGTAGATTGGCTTTGTTGCAAATTGGGCAAATGGATCCAAATTTGGTTGAGTAACAAGCTCTGTGAGAGTACATATAAATTGCTCTACTTTTTAATGGGTTTCTGGTTATCTCTTTAGTTCCTGTATTGAAACAAATGATACAAAAATACATAAAAAAGGAAAACCATGGATTGTTTAAGATTGACCCACCATGATCTTGGACCTTTAAGTCTTAGCTGCTCTGCTTCACTGTACTTCTGTTTTGATTTACTCAGACTTATGTCATCCCTCAAAAGTTCTGTTGGTTTTTCTGCCTCTCAGCCATGACCTTCCACCTGGATTTCTCCACCCCTTGTTTTCCATAAATTGCAACTGTCCCTAAGAAAAAGTGGCTCATAGAGTGTGCAGGTCTTGGCTCTTCAAGTTCTAGTTGCCTTGGAAGCTCACAAATGCCCTCAAACAAATTGTTCTTTTTACTAATTCTATATAGTCTATCTAGTTTTTGTTTTTCTTTAAAAGTGGGATCACTTATCTACCACAAGCTACTTCATCTTCGCTAGAAGAGAAGGTTTTTCTGCATTTTTCTTCTGTCATTGGTTTTACTCATTTTTGGCTAAACTCTACATACTAACATGCATAAATTGTATTCAGTTAAACAAATTTAATTATGCACTTGTGTAACTTTCCCCAGATCAAAATATTAAATTGTTGAATATTTCTTGTATCACAGAAGGTCCTGAGAGACTCCTTTTAGTCTTGAATAACATCCTCCACCCTATAGGGAACCAGTATTCTAAACTTTTTCTCCAACAATTAATGTTATCTATTCTTGAATTTCATATAAATGTAATTATAAAATATTTGTGTTTCCTTAATGTAACTTTTTTAGATTTTATATATGCAATCAGTAGTTTGCTTTTATTTTTACTGATGTGTAGTTTTTCAATATATGAATATAACACAAATTTTAAAATCCATTCCATCTTTGATAGACATTTTGATTATTTTCAACTTGGGATTCTTATAAATAAATCTATCATACACAGTCCCATAAAAGTTTATCCATGATCATCAAGCACTCTGATGTTGAGTGTATGCCTCCCAGTGAGCATTTAAAATTGTGAAACAGTACATCCATTCTCATTGCAATAAGGGAAAGACAAAAAACATTTAGAATTATCACTACTATTTTTCTGGAACTGCTAGTCACATAATAAAGAAAGAAAATGAAATTAAATATAGAAATATTGGGAAAGTGAAGACAAAAATCATTATTAGGAATTAGATTCTATAGCTGGAAAAAAATGAAACATAAATGAACAAACAACTAAAATAAGGTATTCTGCTTAGAAAATACAGTACGTATCTTTAAATTTTTTTTTTAAATCACAGTTGAGCATAAAAAAACAGGAATGTTTTTAAAGATAAAAGAAATCATCAAAGTAGATAAGATGGTTTAAATCTGTGACTATCTTCAAAATTAATCTTTAACAAATCAGTAGATTTAAGCATATTAAAATAACTTGATAATATAGAATCTGGATGTTCAGATTAGTAACTTTTCATTCATTAAAGTTTTGAATAATTGGCATAAAGTAAGTTGAGTTCTGCTCTTCTTGATGCCTACAAATATGACTGTCAGGGTTTTGGGAAAAAAATTTATAGCTAGCACATTATATGTAACCTGTCAACAAAAAGAAAACAACTGTATATTTTCATATTTCTATCAAATATGAGCTAATAGGGTGAATAGGGTATTTATTTTAAATAGAGGTAATCCTCTTTTAAATTGACACACCTCTTCCTTGATAACTGACTAAATAAAGCACGATCTAGCAGACCATAAAACCTTTCAAAGAGGTGGACCTATGAGAGAATTGTTCTTTCTTTATTCTCCTCTTCTAGCTATAGAACAACCAAGTGCACAGGGAGCATCCAGAGAAACAAGCAACTGCAATCGCCAATTAACACAGTCTTTAAATTTCGATATTATTTACCTAGGTATGAGTCTATGTAAAAAACATAATCAGTTTTGCAATATAATGGAAAAAAAACCCTTTTAGAGACTGAGTCTAAAGTGAAAAGTAATACACATAGGCTGTTTAGTTAATCTCACTTCAGTATCTTTGATGAGAAAGTAAAATTTTGCCCTCAACAATTATAAGAAAAATTTACAACCAACATATATTGTATCCAGAATATGATAAATTGTCAATACATATTTGGTGATGGATGCTTGTATTTAATTCATTTTTATAATATTCTCATGAAACCTTTATTAAATCAATAATACAGGGGTAGGTACATAGTACACAATTCATAACTGTTTGTTTAATTTGAATTTGAAGCAGTATTTAGGTTAATAGCCTAAAACTCTCATTTACTCCCTTACTTGGCAACAAGTGTGTTTGCTGTTTTTTTTTCCATTTCCATGACTCCTAAAGTTTTCTGGATGGTTGGAGATGTGAGACAGAAAACAAACATTTTCTTTGGGCAAGGCTTTCTCAATTTCCCTGTTTTGGGATAATAAAGCATGAGTTTTAATTAAGTTTGTAGGCTTACCATCTGTGAACATCTGGAGTTTCATTCTGTTGCAGTATTGCAGCAAGTTTATCAATTCCAGCTCTCATGAAAGTACAGGACATGTAGACCAAAAGCAGGGTAATGGCCAGCAGGTAGTATTTTACTTTAAGGTCATTTTCTGTCTTACCTCTAGGTCCATAAAAGCGTTAGTATAACACTTCAAAGTCATTTATACTCTATTACTACTTTCACAGAAAGTTTATAACATCTAATTATTCTTTTTTCCTTTTAATAATATGATGAATTTGAGACTTTCTATTCTTAGTTAACCTCTTTTAAAATACAATTTGTCGAGATCAAAAACATTTATTTTATTTATAAATAGGAAAAAATTCAAATTCTATTACTATGAATTATTCTAAGGTTATTTTTTTTAAAAATGAAAATTTAGGAGTCAAAGAAGCCTGATTATATTAATATTTTCAAATTTATAGAATAATTTTGACCAAATAAAGGTGATGGCTAACATTTTTAAGGTAAAAAAAAATCACAATGTCAAACAGAAAAATCATATCAACTGTTGCTAAATCATCTGAAGTTTGTGGTCTTGATCTGATGATAAAAACTTCATTGTTGGAGTTCCCATCATGGCTCAATGGTTAATGAACCTGACCAGTATCTATGAGGATGCAGGTTTGATCCCTGGCCTTGCTCAGTGGGTTAAGGATCCAACATTGCTGTGAGCTGTGGTGTAAGTTGCAGATGCAACTCAGATCCCAGGTTGCTGTAGCATAGGCTGGCAGCTGTAGCTCCAATTTGAACCCTAGCCTGGGAACTTCTATATGCCTCAGGTGCAGGTGCAAAACAAAAAAACTCCATTGTTAACTGTAATTTAATTATCAATGGTGAAATTTGCCATAGGTGATTGGGTATGCATTGAATTTAGGCTTTTTCTATAACTTTTGTCAAAAATATTGATCAAATAACTTATTTCTGCAATCATGATAACATGGAAAAACAATCTCTTGACCTAAATGGTAGTGTCAAAGTAATTTCAATGGATTGCATGTACTTTTAGTTGAAAACTTTTTTAGCAGCCTATAAACTAGCAGCCTTCTGTTGGTCAAAGGGAAATTTACATTTTCAAATATATTAAATTACTTCCTTGAGATTAAAAAATAACTTTTTTATTAAAAGTAAAATATATGTTTTAGTTATCTACTGCTATGTTTCAAACTACCTCCCACTTTAAAACCTGGCTTAAACCAAGAGCTATTTTAACATGTATCATTTGATTTTGAGGGACAGGATTTTGCTTAGCAACCAACTAAGTGATTCTTTTTTTCTTTTTTTCTTTCTTTCTTTTTTTTTTTTTTTTAATGACATCAACTCAGTCACTCAGTGATAATCAGTGCACAGATGGCTAGTTTGGAGGATTTAAAACAGCTTTGCTCACATGTCTTTGCCTTACTGGTAATGACTGGAAGACATCAAGGCAGCCTACCTGTGGCTTCTCCATGTGACATGGGTACCTTCACAACATGTCATCCTTAAGCTAATGAGAGCTATAGGATGTCCCAGGACTCTAAAAATTGTTTTCCAACAAGCCTGGGTAAAATCTGCAAGGCTTTTTGTGTTTTAGTCTTAAATATCTCAGAATATCACGTATTCTGCATTCTCTTGGTTAAATAAGTCTACTAGCCCACCTTCAAGAGGAGTGAAAATAGATGCTAACCCTCTATGAGAAAAGTAATAAAGCATTTCTGCCCATTTTTAATCTATTATATGGAAAAAAGTGTCTATAACATGAGTGTTAAAAACTGACACATTTTCACACCTTGGATACATCTAAATAACCCAACCCAAGGTTAGGAAACAACATAAACAGCACTGCAGAGTCCCACTTTATTCTTCCCCTTTCAAGTTATAAGCCACTCCTTAAGAATAACTACTATCTCAACTTCTAAAAGCATTTTTAGTTGTTATACTTTATACCACTGGAGTTGGGCATATATCTTCTTTTCGATGGAGTTGCTTTTGTTCAATATTATGTCTGTGAGAATCCATCTGTATCATGGGTTATAGTTTTAGTGTTTATTTTCATTGCTGTATAGTATTTTATTGTGAGAATATCACACAAAATTTATTTATCCATTATACTAGTGCAGGCTATTCTTTAAAACTATAGAAATCTTGTCATTTGTAGACTTTTTTCCTGACTGTAGGGTAGGGCTTTTCCATAATATTACATGGAACAATAAAAGTGTTTAATTATATAGAAAAAAAAGGGAACAGGTCATTTTCATAATTTTATGCTTACATGTTTTAAATGCATATTTGTAGTAGATGGTGTAAAAAATTCACAACAGCTCAAAAAAGTGGCTTTAAAGGAAGAAAACATTCCTTTTCCCTGCCAAAGTTACTCTGAGGTATCAGCATTTCTAATAACTGAATAAATGACCTGTATGTTTATTCAGGTAAAGAGATGAATGCAAAGATTTCTCTTCAATAATTTTCAGGCCAAAGGTGCCCCAAATTAGGAACTACTTATGGGGAAATTATTACTGCTATGCTTTTTCTAATCCATAAAAATTTGGTAAATAATAGCTGCTTCCTACAGTTACAGCAGTAGAAGAAGAAATTTTCCCTTGAGTCTTAAAATAATGTGTTGCTAAACCAGTGTGACAAGTGTGACTTCAAAACTTTGGGAAAAAGTGTAAACCTTGATAAATAAATATGAAAGAGACACTAATCAGCTGTAGAGAAAAATAAACTTCCTCGAGCACAAAACAGGATATCAACAATTTATTTCAAACTGAGATCAATGTAGCCTGAAAACAAATAACAGTGGATTTTGTCTGCCTTTGTATGGGATCACTCCCTTGCTGACGGGAATGATTCAAGAAAAAAAATAAGGCAGAACATAAACTTGTTCTAAATTGCAAGTTTAGATTAAGGATGAGAGAAGAATGATAGTCTGTTTTACAAGTAGCTATCGATAAGTAAATGGCTCTAAATGGGGTGATATGTTCCTTAAATGGATTTTATTGAAATACATGGTACATACTTTGACTTATTGTTTTGCCAACTGATGGTTCTTCCCCAGGATTCTTCATTTTCTCATTTATTTATACATTTTTAATACAAAAAGTTGATAATGACTTTTTTTCTCTTCAATTTTCTACTTGCAATCATTTATATTACATCTCAGGTTAGTCTTTTAATTCACATTACATCCTCACTGACACTTTCTCTGACCACAAGCCAAAAACAAAAAGAATTGGTTTTAAGACTCTTATAGAAATTCCCATGCCTTTTAAATGAATAATTCCTAGATGGAACATAATTCTGCAGAAGGAATGAACTCATCAAAAACTTTTATTATAGTATATTGACAAATACATGAAAGTTAAATTATTTTTAAAAGATCTCAGTTTTTACGTTCATTGTACATTTTTATTGGTTGTTTCCTAAAATTTTCCATTCTTGATTTTGATACTTTTGAAAGCTGTATTTTTCACAATAATTGTGATTCACTTTATCGCTTTCATAAATTGACTATCTGGGGTTTGAAGAGTCCCTGGTTCATTATTCTTGGTTGGAAATTGAGCCCACAGCCCTTGTGAGTGTGCACCATTGTAAAAACAAGTGTCAGTGGTTGTCAAATTCACCCAATTCTCTGCTGCCATCAGGAGACTTCTGCACAGAGCTTATGTTGACTTCACTTCTTTAGTACATCTATATTTTAGTTAAATCTAAAGAGTAAATTGCAAAGATCATAGATGATGTAGAAAAAGACAAACCATGGGAGAGAAGTTTCATGGAACAAAAGGACTGAATTTGAGCCAAGCCAATCCCTCAGTCTTGAGTGTACTTGAGGGTGACTCAAGTCAAGTGTGGAAATTGTTAACTATGGTTCATTACCCTCATCTGGACATGCCATCCTTTATGACAAGTTTCTATAGCAAGGCTAGAAGTTCTAAAATGTCAGAGACAAAACTTTTTCCATAAACCTCATAAAAATAGAAAACCTTATTAAAGAGATATTTTTATTTACAAATACTATGCCATAAACTGTAAAACAAGCAATGGTGTAAACTCCTGGTAGAGACGAGATGTTCAGATAAAGGTGTTAAGTTTTGACTCCCCAACCTGGTGGTGTTTAATGGATTGTGCTACATTTCTGAAAGTGGGATCATAGGAAGCAAAAATCAGAGATGGGTACATGTGCAAGCATGTTTATGATCTTCAGATTTATTTCTAGGGACTCAGACAAGTCGGAAAATTTTGCTAACTATATACTCTGTCTCCCCATTATTTTGCTTTTTAGAGCCACACCTATGGCACATGGAGTTTCCCAAGCTAGGGGTCTAATCGGAGCTATAGATGCCAGCCTCCACCACAGCCACAGCAATGCCAGATCTGAGCTGTGTTCATGACCTACACCACAGCTCACGGCAACAGAGGATCCTTAACCATGAGCGAGGCAAGGGATTAAACCCACAAACTCTTGGTTCCTAGTCGGATTCGTTTCTGCAATGCCACATCTGTCTCCTTTTTATTAAAAACAAAAAAATTTGGGTGGACCAAGATTGTATTTCCTCTTAACACAATAAATTGAACCCCCTTCCCCATGAACTCATAATTTTCTGTACAATTTATTAGTCTATTCCTGTATATTTGCAAAATTGGAATGCTAAAGCAAAGAGGCAGCTTGCCATGAGGGATTATGTTTGCAAGATAAATTGCAAAACAATATAAATCAATTCATGTGAAGTTACAACTGTTTTGCCTCATGTCATTTATTAAACAAATGAGCCTATATTCTTTTTATCAACAGAATAAACTTGTATATTATTGGAGATGCCTTTAAGTATGGTAAAAAGGGCAAAATTTCTAGAAAGAGAAGATTAGATTCAAAATTTATCTCTGACATTTAATAGCTACCTGCCCTTGAGCAGTTTTCTTAACCTTCTGTGTCTAATTTTTCCTTACTTTAAAAAGGTAATACTAAATACTCGCAGATAATGCTCAGAAAGTTACCAAAAGAAGTGATGTATAGAGAAATCTCATCACCCAGAAGGGAATATTAGCATCACTCTATAGAAGACATTTACATGCTAAGTAAAATTTTACCCCAAATAACTTCATAACTTTTTCATTCATTAGCCTAGAAAATACCATATTCTTATTTAAAAACTCCTCTTCAGCATCACTGTCTCTAGAATTTTTTTTTTTTTTTTTGGCTGTGCCTGTGGCATGTGGAAGTTCCTGGGCCAGGGATGAAAGGGATCAAACCTGCACCACCGCAGCAACCTGAGCCACTGCACAGGCAATGCCAGACCCTTAACCCACTGCACCACAAAGGAACTCTACAATCAAGTTTCTTGATTTCAGTCCATTCCCATAGAATTGACAACTCTTATTTTCATTCTGCATTTGTAGCTATGAAGACACCTTAAAATACTACCATGTTTCTCTCTTTACTTTTATAGCCCAAATTCGCTTCAACTTTTTTTTTAATGGAAATAGAAATTTTACTACTTTCAACAGGGCTCCTACCATACTGCTCAACTGCAGATTCCGAAATACTTGTAAGACTGAAGGAGATGGAACAAATGCCAGAGGTTATAGCTCAAGCTGCAAAATGGAAGCCAGGAAGACTATATAACTAAGGGAAGCACAGAACCGAGAGAGCTTATCAATTGTTCTATGAATCATTAGTCAAATGTGGTACACTTAACATGATTTCAGAAAAAAACTTTGGTAATATCCCAAAAAGCATTTTCATTTTGTCAGCTGTTTGAGTGTGTATGTGGTCATACATGTGTCTATAAAGTAATGCACAATAGTAACCTAATTCAATAACTCTTTCATTCTCAGGAAATACAGGATGGAACACTAACAAGAATTTCCAGTAGGCTTATTTTAATGACTATTCTCAATGATTGTACTTTAGATTTGTGGTCAGTAAAAGGCTGTGGGCAGTTTAGATTTTTCTTACATCCTTGGAGGAAATCACCTGGGAGATTCTACACTCTTATATGAAAAAAAGATATTTGAGCAATGACTACTAGATATTAACAAGGGCTTTTTTTTCTTCTTCTTCTGAAGATAGCAGTGGAGACCGAAGTTGAACTCCTGTGCAATTGGATGTGGCTCATGGTGTAGCTAAGTCATAGCTAATGGAATATAGGATGAAGTAATGAGCCACATTTCCAGGGCAGATGATGGAGAACTTTCTGTGTAATCCTTGATTCCTTCTGTTCCCTGCTACTAGCTATAAAAGATTTTGGGTAATGGTGGGAGTATAAAGTGGAAAGTGCCAAGAACCCTGTGACATCACTTTCAGAGAAATTGCCCAGGAGATTTTTCAGACCAGAAATCCACTTTGAACTGTTGTATGATAGAGAAATGAAATTTCATTTTGTTTAGCTGCTGAAATGTCCATGTTTTGAGTTAGCATACCCTAAGTAATATGATAACATTATGTTTAATGAATACTTTCAAGAACTTTTAAAGAATTTACTGTGTATTTTTTATTGAAGATTTTCTAAAATTAAGAATAAGCTTCAAAATACAATAAAACCAAAAGATGGTGTAATAAATCCACACACCATCAATTGGTTTCAGTAATTTTTAATATTATGTCACATTTGCTTTATAATTTTTCTCTCTGTATATATTTATGTAATTAAAAAATGTAAACATAAGATGCATAAATGATGTTTTTGTCTCTAAATATTTCAGAATTTATCCCTTAAGATAGGAAAATAATGGCAATGATGTTAATATAATCATTTAATGGCTAATTCACACTTGAATTCTCAAGTATTTCAAAAATTATGTTTTATAGCTGCTTTTGATAAATTAGGACTCTAGTCAGGATTTGGGAATTATATTTATTTGCTAGTATCTTTTTATCCTCTTAAACCAGAAAAGGACCACCTCCCCACACATCTTTATTTTTCCTTCTGTATGTATTTCTGATGGCCACTATAACACATTATTACAAACTTAGTGGTTTAATACAAACAAATTTATTCTCTTACAGTCTGAGACCGGAAGTCCAAAATTAATCTCAAGGACTAAGGTCAGTATATCATTAAGGCTTGATGAGATTTAGGCTAAGCACTTTCGGCAAAAATTTTAATGGAAATGCTGTAAACTTCAAGTTAAATCACATTGGAAGACGTGGACTATCAAGTTGCTCTGTTATCAGCAGGACTAACTTTGATGATGTTGTTAAGGTGGCCATTGCCAGATATGTCTGGTATATATTTCCTTTTACAATTGTCAAAATACCTATGGGATAATATTTTGACATTCTGTGACAATCCCATCTTCTAATATTTACCTAATACTTTTAGCAACCATTGATAATCCTATTGTCTCTCTTTACTTTTACTCCACCTTTTTTTTTTCTTTTTTCTTTTTTTTTTTGCAGATTTCTTGAAACTTTCCTATTCCCCTTTTTCTTCCTTTACAGATAGAGTTCAATGAGGGTAATTTAATCTTTCTTTGATACTAAAGGGTCTCATAAAATCTCGGGTCATCTTTTGAATATTAATTTTCCTTGAACACTAATACTGTACAGAGAAGAAAATTTAGATGCTTAAGAGATCCTGTTACAAGGATTCTGTTTTAAGGGACTTTGACACAATGACCCTTTCCTCTAACCTACAATAATTTCTAAAAAATGTCTATTGGATTAGACCCATGTAGAGTAATGACATCACAGGAATATCAAAAGAGAAACAGAGCCATTGTCTTCTGTTCTTTGCATTATAGTAAGAGGTTATCACTTTTTGAAAACTGGAGTGTTTTGATATCATGTTCTATGTTAGCTGGGATGAAATTGCCATGGTGTGTAAGGTTTTCTCCATGGAGTTTATCATACTTGTTTTTCTCAAAGGAATCACTTATGTCCAGATGGAGCTTACCATGAGAATGTGGTCATGATCACCTTTCCATTTGATTCTCATTCTCAAATGATTATAATCATCTGCCAGCAGGGAACTGATCAAAATTCCCAGGAAAGTTTTTTAAGATCCAGTGTCATTTTCCAAGTGCCCATCCCTAAAACCTCTCCCACAGCCAATGATTAAACAACTTTGTTGCCAAAAGTAAGTCAGTTCCTAGAGCAATCACATATAAGATCCTATCCAGCTGTTTCCTTTCTCCACTAAGTGCTGACTGTGAAGATAGAGGCAGAAATTATTCGAATCAGGACTTTAGGTTGGATTGGATTAATTTACTGACTGAGATATATAACCAAGCTCTGAAATTTTATTTCATAGATATAGGCATGAGGAAGTGACAGCTAGATCTTCAAGCACACTGAAATAAGATGGAGGAAAAGATTGATTCTGTTGAGTTCAATTTTTTTTTTTCCTACAAGAACATTAGCCCACACCCAAGAGTAAATTGATGGTTTTTTTGGTTTGGGTTTGGTTTTGGTGTTTCATCTTCTTTCACTCCAGAAAGACAAGCTAGTTAACTGTATAGGATTGACAGGGACAAAATACCATTTTGAAATACTGAAAGAAGTTGAAGAGTAGATTTTCAGGAACAGAGTGACAATATTAAAATATATTTGGGGTTACGGACTTGAAAAACAGAAGCTACTCTATCTCAAAAAGGAGAGGATTATTGTGGAACAGGAAAAGTAGTGTTCCTCAGTTCCCAGCATACCAGGTGCTAGAATAAATCCTGACCCAGTGCTCCTGGCACCAGCTTAAGCCCTGGCATCAATTTGCCCCTACCTGGGAAAACATCTTCAGAAGCTCTCCTTCTCCAATCTTAATCAAGGAAATCTTTGGAATGTGATGCCAGGAAATGATCTCTCCTCAAGGCTATGCTAAAAAATGAGTTCTTCAGCATGGTGTGGGAGCAGGAGCAGCAGCAGTGGACAGAGCCTCCAACACTGGGCTCTGATCCCCAACCCTTGTTTGAGCAGGGATGTAGCAGCATTTCATTGCCCTCTAACCCAGTGGTCCTCAATCTTCAGGACTCCTCAGAACCACATGGGAACTTGTTCAGACACATCACTGGACCACATCCCCAGAGTCATAAGAATCTGCATTTCTGAAAAATTGCCTCTGCTGCCAGCACAGCACCACACTTCCCCATATACTGTAGCATCTTTTTCTGTCAGCTCTTTCACAGAGTTTGCTCCTTCTGTTTTTCCTGACAGGTGGAAGCTTTCTGCTCTTTTTCAAAGCAGTGTTCAAGAACCCAGTGGTACTGACCTTTTCCAGCCAGGGCCTCAATGCTTCCATTCCTGTGACCACGTGTCGTATTATGTCAGAACTCAGAGAACCCTGGAAAATGTTACTGTAAACTCTCTACTTGATACAGCACAAGGTTGGGACAAGTATTTTCTTGAATAATTAGTCATTATGTAGGATGGTACTTCCCTGGCACTTCCCAGTGGTCACTGCATAGACCAGGGAGCACACTTCCCTTGCCTTAGACTTGTCTCCTGAAGATTAGCATCTGCAAAATGTACATTCGGCTTCTACTCAGTGACTAGTTGTTCTTCATCATGGTTCAGGTTCAGAATATACCATCCTTTCCTGTTTGATTTTTTTTTTTTTAATTTTTTGGGCCACACCCACAGCATATGGAAGTTCCCAGGCTAAGCTGATGGCCTGCACCACAACCACAGCAACTCAGTGTCTCCATCACTCATGCCATGGCTCACATCAATGCCAGATCCTTAACCCGCTGAGTGAGGCCAGGGATCAAACCCAATCCTTATGGATACGAGTCGGGTTCTTACCTGCTGAGCCACAATGGGAATTCCCCTGTATCACTTTTAAATTTCTTCATTAATAAAACACAACCTTGCAGTTCATAATGTTAAGAGGTAGGAAAGAGCACAAAAAAGAGGAGATGGACTTTTATTTTCATATTTATGCAATTATTTGGGGGAGGCAGATATTACATATTAATGGCATAATTACTAATTATACTCTATAAAGAATATAGAGAAATACAGCAGGCAAAAGTAGCATGCTGCATAGAATCTGCTCCAAGTCTGACCTCTGAGATGATGTTTTAGCAGTCTGCATTATGTTTATTCAGTACCCATTTAATAGGCCCACTAAGCTCCACTCTGTGAAAGATATGCTAAATTGTCTGAGTCCCTCAAAGCAGCACTGTCTGAAAGTACTTTCTATAATGGTAGAAACTGCCTATAATTTCTGCCTGGTCCACTATGCAGCTTCTAGCCACTTGTGGCTATTGGACACTGGAAATGTGATTAGTGTGACTAAGGCATTCTTTTTATTTGCATATAAATTTTTTTTAAAGTCACCTGTGTCTGAGAACCGTCATATTGGACAGCCCCTAAAGACTCGGGGGTGACCCAAGAAAAATATGTACTTTTGTAGGATAAAGATGTCAAGACATAGGGTTTATTGAGAATCTGCAAAGTTTGGACAACAGATGGAAACCTGATAGGGCAGAAAGCCAAACATTTAGTTCATACCCAACACATTTCCAGCTTTGCTTATTATAACCTTCTGTTTCCTAGCTGTGTTCACATTTTATTTGAATCTATCCAACACATTTGTGCCAAGATCACTGTTCCTTCTTGCCAATTTGTCTGTCTCTCTGATTTCTTGCCCCAGGATCTTATTTATAATTTTTTTCCCCTAAATATGAAATAGTCCTCATTTTTTATCTTTCCTTTTTTGTGGGGGAGAGGGGAGGGGGCTTTGAAACTCTTCCCAGTGGTAAGTTGGGCCTTTTTTGACTTTGAAATACACTATAAATTCATATACTTTTAAAATTTTCTTTTCAAGTTCAGGTACTAAAAAACCTACCCATGTCCAACTTTTGATTCATTATTGGCCATACTAACAATATTTCATACCAATATAAATGTTTGATTTTTAAAGCATTCCCATAACTAATATGTAAACAACCCAGTGAAATGTGTAGCATGAGTTAGCCAACACTTTGCTTATTTTGGTTTGTTTGCTGTGTGTGTTCTCCATGAGAATGTAAGTTTTTTAGGGTCAGGGTCTTTGTTTATTCACTAATATCTTCCTGTTGTCTAGTAGAGTCTCTGGCCTAAAGTAAACATTCAATAAATATTTGTTGGGGAAATAAATCACCAAAGGTATGACCCCCTCGCTTTTTAGCCTGGACTACAATCAATCATATTTCTTAAGTCTTTGTGAAAGGAATCTGTATTAACTTTTTGATCTTTATTATCAAGTTTATGTAAATTACTGCATAAGAATCTCAGAATAAAACTTCTTTCCCAGTAGAACAACAACAGTAGTGAATCAGGCATACAGTCAATTACTCATTCACATTTATATGATATACTTGAGGATTTCTTATTGCTAGTCACTTTGGAGCAATAATGGGGAGAATTAGAGCATGCAAGCTTAGGATACCATCTGATACAAGTATCACACATATTATGCTTTGGGAAATTAAGTTTGAATCAAAATGCAATTAAAGCATTTTTTTTGTCATCTTCAGAAATTTCAGAAAGGGATTCTGTCAGAATAATTTTAGTTGTGTATACTCCAAACTAAGGAGTAAAATAACAAAAAGCGAGAAAACTATTTGTATTTTGCAGGCTTGAGACATGCAGTTTAGTAATGTTAGTGTTGGGACAAATGCAGGTCTACAGATATGTCTCTCTCCATAAATTAAATTCAGAAAATCAAACCAACTACCTTTTTTTCCACATTAGAATTGGTACAATTTTGTGATTATGATTAATTCAAGCACTTGAAAGATGGATCATCCAAAAATAATCGTGCGCCTCAGAAAACAAAGCAGAGGGAAGCGCAGGAAGTCTCCCTGCGCTGTGCCCCTCCTGTCCATCACCACCGCGGACAGAGGGGAGATGGCCCTTTAATCGAAACCAGCTAATTTCTTTAGAAATATCTCATTAGGCCCGCCCTTCCTGAGCTGCTTCTCCATTAAAATGTGATAAATGAATTCTGCCACTGCCAATTCCAGCCTGTCCTTCTTTCTCTTAATGAAATGAAGATGCGTCATGCTGGCAAGCACTCAGGACAGAGATAATTATTCATGGGATGCAGAAAGTAATGCAGTCACCCAACCCATCACTGCCCCACAGATACTGGAGATGGGACCTTCAGAGCCTGAAAGGTGTTTGACTAGAGATTTATATTCATTTTACTCATGGAAAAATTCTGTGGTTTTACACACTCCTATGACTTTCTCTCTCTCTCTTTCCTTACTCAGACAATTGTGGGAGTATATAAGTTTAGCACTTGTACTATTGATTTTAAATATAAAAAGTTTAAGTGTAATATTGTTTTAAAGTTGATTTTTAATTGTATTAAAATCATTTAAATAGATTTTTAATTATATTTAGGAGGCACTATATTTTAAATGATGGTTTTTCCCTTTCAAACATGAGTTTGGAAATCTATGTAGACAAATTTTGTGGCTCCAAATAATGTAATTTCCAAATATTTTCCTTCCTTTAGCTCCCTTTTACTGATATTTTTCCTTTGATTCAAAATTACAATCTATTACTTGTTATGTCTCTAACATTTGGGTAGGGTTTGCTTTGTTTCAAAGACTAGATTTCTTGACGTTCCTCTTTTTTCAAATTAATGCACACCTGCACTTAACTGTTGTAAAAGAATCTGAGACTCACTCAAATGTAAGTGGATATCATATCAAAATGCTACTTCTAGAAAAGGAATTTGCTGTTCACCAGAGTCAGGCTTTAAATTTTTCTAAGGTAAAATTTTATATTTTATATAATATATATAGTATACATAAAATTTACATGTATGCTTACATTATATATATACACATAATATATCTTACATTTTTATAAATATTGGTTTCTTTCTTTGTAGGGCTTCCCATGCTACCCATCTTCTCTACATGAATCATACCCTCTCACCAGTCTTATGTGCTTATAGCCTCTGCTTTTAGCCTCTACTTTTATCACTAAAATTTATAGATGCTAGAATAGCACTTTTTAGGATCTCATCACCAAGTAAAAGCATCCATTTACAAAGTAATATTTTTGTGGTCTTTTATATGCCAATTATGCACAAATGAATTAAGCATCTTTGTAGATATTTTGTTTTTATTCCCGAGGAAGGTAATTCTTTTTTTTTTGGATTAAAAAAAATAATCCCACTCTTATACTATTAAATTAAAAATATGTTTGTCTAGCCAAAGTTCAGATTTTGTTGTCATTTTAATTGTGTCTTAAAAACTGTCTATCTCCAAACAGTAGGTAGAGACTGTTATTTCTGAAATAAATATTCAGAAATTGAGAAACCAAGAGGTCAGTTTTCCACCCTGCTAAAGAGTGGCCGAGTGAGATGAGACCACAATTGTTTATCTAGGATTAGCAGGAAGCTCATTATCAGAATTCAGGTCTTCTTTATTTGCAAATCTAAAATTCACTAAATAGTGCTAAAAAACAAACTAAGATTGGAAAGAAGATTAAGGGGTCATATGATTACTGACCGCACAGTAAGCAGACTTTTTCCCACATAATTTCTGGTGCTTTATTTAGAAAATTAAACACTTACTCAAATCTTTCCATATGGATAATCCAAAGACCACATGATTGTCTCAAGACATTTTTCTTGTTACTTGACACTTTGATAACAGTAATCATTACAATTATATTTGAGGGCAATGTAAACAAACTAAAATTGTTGAGTAATTACTATTGATCTGTCACTATACTAACAATTTTATATGTTATTTTACTTTACTCTCAAAAGAAATACAAAGAATGAAGCTGCATACCATGAAGTAACTTGCCCAAAGTCACACACAGCTCAACTTTGGGAGAATCAGGTCTCTCTGTCCCTTGAAATTGGGTTCTGGATCACTTGACACTCTGTGCATGTGGAGTTTTTCTCCTGACTGATCATGCATTGTTTTATTTATATTTCATTTCAACCTCCTGCCTGAGAATATAATGTTCCTCCAGCTTTTCTCTAATAAACTCAGGAGATTCACTCTTAATATTTCCCAGCAAGAGACTGACATGTAAGTCAAAATATATCTGAGAAATTGAAAGACTCTTTTGGTAGCTCTTTGCTCTTTAAAACCTCAAGTGCCCTTGAGTGTGTTTGTCATCCCCCACAGCTGGCTTAGCTGGGAACTGATGATAGTTCAGGCTGCCAGATAAATGGATTTGCTCAGTTTTGTGCAGGAGGGCAGCATCTGCTGGCAGATCAGTATGTCTGCTAAAAAGAAAATGACCTTTTTTTAAAGATCAGCTCCCCAGACAAAAGAGAAATGACAAAGCTGAAGGACAGAGGGCAGTACCAAGATTAAAATGTGTAAAGCCAACTGGCAAACTCCCACATACTGTGTGAAAAGCACTTTGCATGGAAATAGTTATAATCCACACTCTCTTTGAAAACGAGCACATTGATTTGGGAGTTGAACGTTTGGGGGTTAGTAGCACCAAAGGAACTGTGAATCAGGTCTTTATAACTGTGTCCTGTTGATGATCATATCTTTCACGTAATAGAGCAAAGACATTTTGCCTACGTGTAACAGTCTGGCGGCCTGTAAATTAGGGCATTTTTTATTGAACCCCAGCCAGTTAGGACCCAAGCAGAACCATTCAGGTCTAGTAATGCCTCCTCTTTCCCTCTTCAGTCAGATGCCTTTATGATAGCCCTGAGTCATGATGACCTAACAAAGGTGCTTCTTCCTTTTGAATGATCTCTGACTCTTTCCTTCAGTCTTTGCATTGAATCCAGGGAATTCAGTGTTCTCCTAGAAACTTCTTTCCCTAGTGGCAGGATATCCTGAAGAAAGATCCCTGTAGGTTTCAGAATTGCCATTTGCTTCTTTCTTGCACTTGCTCCTTCCTGGGAGAAGGCAGCATGGTTAGTGTGCCTGGGGCTCATTCCAGTGTCTCTCATTCTTCCCTACCCTCTTACTATGTAACCTACTTCCATAGCAGCCTGCTGTTTCTTCCATAGGCTTGATCACAATTTTTTCGCTTCCTTTGTAGTTTCTCATCTGCATAGGAAATGGCACAGCTCTGACATTTCCTTGTTGTGTTTCCAGTGTATTCAACATGGATCATATATTCTGATGCATGGAAGGCTCCATAAATATCTATAGAATAAGCTTTTAAATTATTAATTGACAGTAAGTCGAACTGTACCCACTTACACCTGTACCTTCTTTACTGCAAAATAGGGATACTGTATAGTAGGGTTTTGTGAGGGATCAGTATGTGTTAGAAATTTTTCTTATTGCATAGCATAAACTGAACAGTTGGTAAATAGCATAGTCATAAGAGCAATATTTTTGAAATAATCTTTAAATTTCTCTTACACCAATCTTTACCAAATCAGAAATTGGCTTCTGCAAGAAACAACCTTCAATATGAACAGGTTGGGAGAGGAACTAGCATTAGGTAACAACCAATATTTATAAACATTTAGCCATTTTTCACAATTGTACTACATGGTGATTAATTTTATCCAACTCCTAAGATTTCAGATGAGAAAAACAAGTTTACAGAGTTAACTGACTTACTGACTTGTAATAGATCACACACAAAAATAGCAAACCTGGTATGAACCCCAGTTTGGACTAAGAGACTCAGAAGTGCTTTTTTTTTTTCTTTCTTTTTTTTTTTTCTTTTTCTGTTGCACTTGATTGCCTATACTGGTTCAGAAAAGCAGACTTCTTTATTTATAAGCTATCAGATATATTTTGGGGTGATACTCTGTCGGCTTGCAAGAAAGTGTTTCCGCCTACATCCAGGTCTAATTTATGCACTGGCATTTGTGGCCATATTGTTCTTGAGTCAGAATGCAAATTGGCTCAATACATAAGCCAGAAGCAGGTCTTCCTTTAACAGCTGATTCCATGACTTGTCACATTTTAAAATTCCTCCGGGTGTCATGAAAGGAGGTAGATAAGCATTTTATCTAAAAATATGGAGAAGCAGCTTACTATTTCTGTCATCACATGATTATAGCTTAGTGGCAGGTAATGCTGACTTTCCCTAATATTACACCAACTAGAACTGACTACATTTACACATTCAGGAAACTGAATCATCTAAAACTCAGGAGTAATTTTGCCTGTGAGTAGAAATTGTAGTGAATCATTATGGAGACACAGCACAGCTATTAGCCTTATGAGAAACGGCCTTCACCACAATCACAGATACATTTATGCCATTAGTACGAAGGGGAAAATGGGATATTTCGCTTCACTGATGCCTCTAATTCTCACAATACCCATCCCTTCCCCCAGGTCATCCTCCAAGGAATGGCTGACTATACTTCATTCCCATTTCTAGTAAGGAAACAGTATCCTCATGGTTAGAGTGTATTCCTTTAAGATTTGATTTCTCCCTTTAAAGAAATAAATAGCACTTAATTGTGTTTATATGTATTATTAGTAAAAAAGAAATTCTCTAAATACAAAAGTTAATAAAACAAAATAACTTTAGGAATTGAGTAGGAAGAGAAAAATGAGAACCATGAATTAAACTTTGTTCTCACAAATATTAATATAACTTAAAAAACCCAAAACTATGTAATAATTTAGGATTAGTAATAAATCCAGAAACGGAGATTTTGTTTCTTGCTGATAGGATAATCTTTTATGTCTCAGTTCTAAGAACTAAGAATTAGACATAGATAATGTTTCAACATAAAAATCTATTGAAATGGCATATTAATAACCTATTACTGATTATTTAATAAAGAACCGAGTGTCTACCTTAGTGTCTTAGAGTCACATAAATTTCTGACCTGAACACTTCTAATCCCATCTCAGTCTTTGAAAAGCTGTGTGACTTTGGACAAATCATGTAATGTCTCTGAGCCACAGCTCTCTCATCTGAATAATGGGACAGAATAAAATAAAGTTCCCTAGTTGTCATCAACTGATATTATCATTTGATAGTTACTAATACAGGCTTTTTAATCACGAAAAATATGGAGAAATTCTTCTTTTAAGGTTCAATATATTTGTATTAACCTAACTTTATTGATTATATTATTAAAATCAGATACACCCTCTTATTTTTATATGTATTATCTGATAGAGGTGTATTAACATCTCTAAAAAGCTATAAAATTAATGCGAGCCTGTCAATGAGTTTCTGACAGTTTCTTCCTTATAAATATCAACACTAAGTTATTTGGCATATAAGGTTCATCGTTGCTATATCTTTGTTCTCTCTGTATAATGCTTTTTGCCGTGAATTCTACTTTGCCTGAATTTAATGTTGCCAGCTCCGCTTTTATTTTTATTTAAACTCAATAAATTTTATTTAAACTCAATAAATTTTATTATATATATATATAGTCTTTCTGCCATTTCTTGAGCTGCTCCCATGGCATAGGGAGGTTCCCAGGCTAGGGGTCGAATCAGAGCTGTAGCTGCTGGCCTACGCCAGAGCCACAGCAACGCAAGATCTGAGCCGCGTCTGCAACCTACACCACAGCTCACAGCAATGCCGGATCCTTAACCCACTGAGCAAGGCCAGGGATCAAACCCGCAACCTCATGGTTCCTAGTCAGATTCATTAACCACTGAGCCACAACGGGAACTCCAAATTTTATTATATTTATAGTTGTACAATGATCATCACAACCCACTTTTATAGCATTTCCATCCTAAAACCTCAGCCCATCCCATCCTCCCCCCATCAACCTGTCTCCTTTGATAAGTTTTTCAATGTCTGTGAGTCAGTATCTCTTCTGCAAAATTCACTGTATCCTTTTAGATTCCACATATAAAAGATAGTATATGACATTTGTGTCTCACTGACTAACGTCACTTAGCATGATAATTTCTAGGTCTATCCTTGTTACTAAAAATGCCATCATTTCATCCCTTTTATAGCTGAGTAATATTCCATTGTGTATATATGTACCACATCTTTATCCACTCTTCTGTTGATGGACAATTATGTTGCTTCCATATCTTGGCTATTGTATATAGTGAGGCAGTGATCACTGGAGCACATGTATTTCTTCGAGACATGGTTTTCTCTGGATAGATGCCTGGAGTGGGATTGCTGGATCAGCAATGGTAATTCTATTTTTAGTTTTTGAGGAATCTCCATCCTGTTTCCATAGTGGTTGCACCAATTTACATTCCCACCAACAGTGGGACGGGGTTCCCTTTTCCCCACACCCTCTCAAGCATTTATTGTTTGTAGACTTTTTGATTCTGACTGGTGCAAGAATGTAGTTTTGATTTGCATAGTACTTTTTATTTTCATTTCTCTAATAATTAGTGATGTTGAACATCTTTTCATGTGTTTTTTGGTCATCTGTATGTCTTCTTTGGAGAAATGACTATTTAGCTATTCTGCCCAGTTATTGCTGTGGTTGTTTGTTTTTTGGTATTGAGCTGCAGGAGGTGTTTATTTTTTTATTTTTTTACTGGACAGCTGAATTTAAAAGAATTTTACTTTTTTAAATGATTTTTATTTTTCCATTATAGATGGCTTACAGTGTTCTGTCAGTTTTCTCAAGTGACGCAGTCACACACACACATATATATATATATACATATTATTTTCCTTACGTTATCCTCCATCATGTTCTATCACAAGTGACTTCATAAAGTTCCCTGTGCTATATAGCAGGATCTCATTGTTATCCATTCCAAATGCTATGGTGCACATCTACTAACCCCAAACTCCCAGACCATCCAACTCCCTACCTCTCTCCCTTGCCAACCACAAGTGTGTTCTCCAAGTCCGTGCACTTCTTTTCTGTGGAAAGGTTCATTTGTACCTTATATTAGATCCAGATATAAGTGATATCATATGGTATTTGTCTTTCTTTTTCTGGCTTACTTCACTTAGTATGAGTGTTTCCAGTTCCATCCATGTTGCTGCAAATGGCATTATTTTGCTCCTTTTTATGGCTGAATAGTATTCATTGTGTATATACACCACACCTTCTTAATCCATTCATCTGTCGGTATACATTTAGGTTGTTTCCATGTCTTGGCTATTGTGAATAGTGCTGCAATGAATATACAGGTGGATGTGTCTTTTTTTTTTTTTTTTTTTTTTTTGTCTTTCTGCTATTTCTTTGGGCCACTCCCGCGGCATATGGAGGTTCCCAGGCTAGGGGTCGAATAGGAGCTGCAACTGCTGGCCTATGCCAGAGCCACAGCAACGTGGGATCCGAGCCGCGTCTGCAACCTACACCACAGCTCATGGCAACGCCAGATCGTTAACCCACTGAGCAAGGGCAGGGACCAAACCCGCAACCTCATGGTTCCTAGTTGGATTCGTTAACCACTGCACCACGACGGGAACTCCAGGATGTATCTTTTTCAATGAAAGTTTTGTCTGGATATATGCCCAATAATTGGATTGCTGGATCATATTTAATTTTCTGAGGTACCCCCATATGGTTTTCCATAGTGGTTGTATCAATTTACATTCCTATCAAGAGTGTAGGGAGGGTACCTTTTTCTTCACACCCTCTCCAGCATTTGTTATTTGTTTACTTGTTAATGATAGTCATTCTGACAGGCGTTTTGATTTGCATTTCTCTAATGATCAGTGATGATAAGCATTTTTCCATGTGCTTATAGGCCATCTGTGTAACTTCTTTGGAGAAATGTCTATTTAGGTGTTTTGACCATTTTTCAATTGAGTTTTTGCTGTTGAGTTGTATAAGTTGCTTGTATATTTTAGAGATTAAGTCCTTGTCAGTTGCATCATTTAAAACTATTTTATCCCATTCCATAGGGCTTTTTTTTTTTATTGTTTCATGGTTCCCTTTGCTTTGCAATATCTTGTCAGTTTGATTAGGCCCTATTGGTTTATTTTTGCTTATATTTCTGTTGCCTTGGGAAACTGACCTAAGAAAACATTTTTACTGTTGATATCAAGAATGTTTTGCCTATGTTCGTGTCTTCTCTTATGTTTAAATCGTTAAGCCATTTTGCATTTATTTTTGTGCATAGTGTGAAGGTTTGTTTCAGTTTCATTGATTTACATGTGGCTGCCCAGTTTTCCCAGCACCACTTGCTGAAAAGACTATCTTTTTCCCATTTTATATTCTTGCCTCCTTTGTCAAAGATTAATTGACCATAGGTGTCTGGGTTTATTTCTGCGTTCTCTTTTCTGTTCCATTGATCTGTATGTCTGTTTTGGTACCAGCACTACACTGTCTTGATTACTGTGGCTTTGTAATGTTGCCCAAAATCTGGGAGAGTTATGTCTCCTGCTTGGTTTTTGTTCCTCAGGATGACTTTGGCAATTCTGGGTCTTTTATGTTTCCAAATAAATTTTTGGATTGTTGTTCTAATTTGGTGAAAAATGTCTTGGGTAATTTGATAGGAATTGCATTGAATCTGTAGATTGCTTTGGGTAGTATAGTCTTTTTTTTTTTTTGGCCTTTGTCATTTTAGGGCCACACCCATGGCATATGGAGGTTCCCAGGCCAGGGGTCTAATTGGAGCTGTAGCTGCTGGCCTATGCCACAGCAACACAAGATCAAGCCGCATCTGTGACCTACACCACAGCTAATGGCAACGCCAGACCCTTAACCCACTGAGCGAGGCCAGGGATAGAACCCCCAACCTCATGGTTCCTAGTCAGATTCATTTCCTCTGCACCATGATGGGAACGCCACCATTTTTTATGATTTTAATTTTCCCAACACAGGAGCATGGAATATCTTTCCATTTCTTTGAATCCTTTTTAGTTTCCTTGATTAATATTTTATAGTTATCAGCATATAAGGTTTTCACCTCCTTGGTCAGGTATTTAACTTTTCTGAGTGTGATTTTTAAAAGTTATTGTATTTTTCTATTCCTTTTCTAATATTTCATTGTCATCCTAGAGAATTGTAACCAATTTCTGAAAGTTGATCTTGTATCCTGCTACTTGGCTGAATTTGTTGATCAGTTTAAGCAGTTTTTGTGTGGAGTCCTTAGGGTTTTCTACATATAGTATCATGTCATCTGCATACAGTGACAATGTTACCTCTTCTCTTCCAATTTGGATACATTTTACTTATTTTGTTTGTCTGATTGCTAAGGCTAGGACTTCCAGTACTATGTTGAATAAAAGGGTAAGAGTGGGCATCGCTGTCTTGTCCAGATTTTAGCAGGAAGGCTTGAGTATTATATTGGCTCTGGGTTTGTCATAAATGGCTTTAATTATGCTAAGATATGTTGCCTCTCTATCCACTTTGATAAGAGTTTTTATCATGAATGGATATTGGATTTTGTCAAATGTTTTTCCTGCATCTATTGAGATGATCATGTGGTTTCTTACTTCTTTTGTTAATGTGATATATGATGTTGATTGATTTGTATATGTTGAAACATCCTTGTGAACCTGGGATGAATCCCACTTAGTTGTGGTGAATGATCTTTTTGATACGTTGTGGAATTCGATTGGTTAAAATTTTGTTGTGAATTTTTGCATCTTTAGTCATCAAAGATACTGGCCTGTAATTTTCTCTTTGGTAGTATCTTAGACTGGTTTTAGTATTAGGGAGAAGGTGGCTTCATAAAATGTCTTTGGGAGTGTTCCTTCTTAAACCTTTCGGAAATTTTAAGAAGGATGGCTATAAGTCCTTCTTTTTATGTTTGGTAGAATTCAGCTGTGAATACATCTGGTTCTGGGCTTTTGTTTGCAGGGAGTGTTTTATTACATATTTCATTTCTAGTGATCAGTCCGTTCAATTCATCTGTTTCTTCTTGATTCAGTTTTGTCAGGTTATAAGTCTTTAGAAAGTTGTCCGATTCTTCTAGGTTGTCAAATTTGTTGTTATATAATTATTCAGTATATTCTCTTACAGTTTTTTTTTTTTTTTGTATTTCTGCAGTATCTGTTGAGAGTTCTTTTTCTTTTCTTATTTTGTTTAGTTAGGTTCTTTCTCGCCTCTTCTTGTTGAGTCTGGCCATAGTTTTGTCAGTTTTGTCCACCTTTTCAAAGAATCAGCTCTTGGATTTTTTTTTCCTGTTGTTTTTGGAATCTCTGTTTTGTTGATTTCCTCTCTGATCTTTATGATTTCCTTCCTTCTGCTTTGTTTTTTGGTCATTTTTGTTGTTGTTCTTTTTCTCACTCATTTAGGTGATGGGTTAAATTGTCAATTTGAGATTTTTCTTCTTTTTTTGAGGAATGCCTGCATCACTATGAACTTCCATCTAAGCACTGCTTTTGCAGCATCGCATAGTTCTTGAATGGTTTTGTCTTCATTATCTTTTGTCTCAAGATTTTTTTTTTAATTTCCCTTTTGATTTCCTCATTGACACATTGATTTTTTCGTAGCATGTATTTTAGTTGCCATGTAGTAAGTTTTTTCTCATTTCTTTTCCTGTGGTTGAATTCTAGTTTCATCCATTGTGGTCAGACAAGATACTTGAAATAATTTCCATACACTTAAATTCATTGACATTAGTTTTGTGTCCCAATATGTGGTCAATCTTTGAGATTGTTCCATGTGCACTTGAAAAGAATGTATATTCTGATTTTTTTGGAAGTAGTGTCTTGAAAATACCAATGCAGTTCTAAGTTTTCCATTGCGTCATTTAGGATCTCTGCTGCCTTACTGATTTTCTGTCTCTAGGATATGTCCATTAATATGAGTGGGGTGTTAAAGTCTCCTACTTTTATTGTATTCCCTTTAAGTTCTCCTTTTATGTCTGTTAATATTTGTTGTATGTATCTGGATACTCCTATATTACGGGCATATATATTGATGAGTATAATATCATCTTCTTGAATGGAATCTTTTATCATTAAATAGTGTCCTTGTCTGTCTTTATGGATTTCATTTTAAAATCTATTTTGTCTGATGTGTGTATTGCAACTCCTGCTTTCCTGTCGAAACAGGAAACATCTTTGCCCATCCCCTCACTTTTAATCTTTATGTGTCCTTTGCCCTAATGTGAGTCTCTTATAGACAGCATATTTTAGGCTCTTGCTTTTTTACCAAATCTGCCACTCCGTGTCTTTTGAGCAGAGCGTTCAGTCCATTGACAATGTAATTATTGATAAATATGTATTTATTGCCATTTCAAACCTTGTTTTCCAGTTGATTCTATGTTTCTCCTTTGTTTTCCTTCTTTGGATGATTTCCTTTTATGCTTGTGTCCTTTTCTTTTGGGTTTTTATGAATGTAATATTTGGTTTTGCTTTCTACTTGTCCCGTTTTTCAAGTGTGTTATTCTCTTCATATATCTGCTTGCTTTAGCCTGATATTCATATTGGCTCAAACACATTCTAAAAAACAAAAGATTCTATATATTCTTACTCTCCTTTCCCACATTCTATTATTTTGAAGTCCTTTTTTAACATCTTCACGTTTGTCCCTTTGCTGTTCCTTGTGTTTATCATCCCTTTTACAATAGCTTTTTTTTCCCTTGTAGATCTGTATACCGGCTTATTTAAGTCATTGCTTTCCAATTGTGATTTCCTTCATCCTGTTTCTTCTTACTTCTTTTTTATTTAGAGAAGCCCTTTCAGTATTTCTTTTAGAAAGGGTTTAGTATTACTGTACTCTTTCTTCACCCCCTTTTTTTCCAGGAGATGCTCCAGGAACCACACTCAGGTCTGACTCAGATTCCTATGGAGTCTCTGCTTTGCCCTGGGACCCAGTGCACATAAAATACTGTTTGCAACTCTCAAGAATGACATCTCCATTTACCCCAGTCCTATGAAGCTCCTGCGCATAAGTCCCTCTGGCCCTCAATGCCAGATGCTCCAGGGGTTCCTCCTTCCAATGCCAAATCCACAGGTGTGGGAACCTGACATGGGGCTCAGAACTCTCACTCCTGTGCATAAGTCTCTGAAATACAGTTATTTTCCAGTCTGTGTCCACTTGGTGGTTATGGGATTGCTTCTGTCACATAAATGCCCCTCCTATCATCTTGATGTGGCCTCCTCTTTATCTTCTGGAGCAGAATATCCCTTTTTTTTTGATAGTTTGCAGTCATTTTGGTTAAAGGTTGTTCAGCAGTTGGTTGTAATTTTGTTGCTTTTATGAGAGAAGTGAGCTCCAGTCCTTCCACTCTGCCATTTTAATCTCATCCTGGAAATCATTTCAACAAATACATTGAATACATATTTTTGTGAAATGCTGTGAAAAGTGCAGAGACAAAATAATATTTCTATTTCATTGACAATTCCCCATCCCAGTCTTCAAGCTAAAACCTTTGCTTTGTGATATCTAAAACTCAAGAGGTAGGAATATATAGTAAAAGTTTCTTTCTTTCTTCATGATCATAGTACTAACTAGTAAAGCTACAATGAAACCATTGCTGATCACATGGTTACTTTTTTTTACTATAAATAATATCACATATCCAGTTTTAATAATTCTATTTCATCTGTTCATTGACTTGGTGGTGGAGGCCAGAGGAAGGGAGGGTAGAGGGTGAGGTGTTACACAGAGAGGTACATGAAGTTTTAGAAGACTTCGTTAAATGAAGGATAAAGACTAGTTCCTAGGATTCAGGATAACAAGAAGGTTGCAGGCAAGGTTACTGTTCCTGCTAAAGGGATTGGGGATCTGACATTATTTACATAAACTGAATTCCCTTTAAAAGTTCAAGTCTTTTTGAAAGGGAAAAAAAAATGTAGCAACTGCCAATCTTCATCTCATTTGAGATAACATCATAATAGAATATTGTCAGAATATTCATGTCTCCTGCCTGGAAAATAAATGGTTTCCCTGTTAGGTAGCAACAGAAAATGGTCCTCAATCAGACTCTGATGTATTGACATTATGTCTAGGAGGTGAAACTACTGGGAGTTGAAGGGTTGTCATCATGCTGAGGTTTTCTCTAAATGGCCGTGGGGAGTTTAGGTGTGTAAGCTACACTGTGCAGTACTGAATCCCAAAACACAAGTAAGTGACTCACATAAAAAGTTATACCCATGTCATGGAGTACACACTGCCATAAAAACTTCATCCAAACCACAGGCACAGGCAGCCAAGGCACCTACTGATGATAAAGGAAGCAGTGAGGTGCTGTGTTGTCATCCAAGACCCTGAATTCAACTCCTGTGGATGCTGTAGTCTTTCCTCTGCAAAAAATCAAAATAACCCTATTACAGACCACTTGATTATCTCCTTTCCACACCTTCCAATACTGAGGCAGAGCTACATAAGAAAACCATCCTTTGGTTTATGATAGCTCTGTGCTTATTAGCCTGTGACACTGGAAGAGTTCCCTCACCACCTTGACATTCAGATTCCTTATCTTTAAAACAGGGATCATCAGATAACATTGCTGCATCTACCGTACTGATCACTTCTTTGAAAAAAATAATGTACATGAAAGTATTTGTAAGTTATACATATATATTTAAATGTTAATCGGTAAGAGATTATCTCATTAAAGGAATACCAGAGTTTTAGGGTTTTTTGTTTTGTTTTGTATTTTAAGTGTCTAGTAGAATACCTAGTATCAAGTTAATGTTTTCTATATTAATTTTTAGATGATGTCCAAGGAGCAGAATGGGGGTATGAAGGGGGGCAGTCATATAGGAATAGTTGAGTATTTGGATGCTGCTAAATAGCCAGGTTAAAAATAATCAGATATAGTTCAGTGTTTGCTATTTATATGGATAGTTGAATTTTAGTTAGACAGGCTTAAATGGAAAATTATGTTGGAGTTCAGAAGTAACAAAGAAAGTATGGAGATTCTTGTGAGTTTGGGATGGTTGAAGGGATAACAGGTAGATAGAAGGTGAATGGAGGTTTGAAGGAGAGGAAGAGGGAATTTCTCTGTTCCTTTCAGCCTGTAGGACAAAAATAGAAACAAACAAAAAACATATGTTTAATTCAAGGGTGGGGAAAGTCAGGGACTCTACATACTATACCCAGTATAATGGTAGCGTAGAACTAAATAGCATTGTGGGAACTCAAATTATCATCCATGTCAACAAAATGTGTTCCATACCTAGAACAAGATTAGGGCAACAGTGAGAGAGTATCCTGGAAAACTTGAAACTTGGATATGGGTATCATTTTACAAATGTCCAGGAGGAGTCTAAACCTGCCCCCCCCATTATGTATCTATCTGTCTAAAAAAAGGCCAGCACCTAAGATTCAAGCTTGACAGCAATGAGTGACCAGAGCTGGAAAGAGCCATGGTTTGTAGCCCCAAGGCACTAGGGTTCTGCAGATTATAGCACATTGTCCAAGGAAAGTTCTTGAAAATTACATCAGCAGACAAGGTAAGAATGAGGACATTTTGGAACGTCTGAGTTCCTTGTAATCAATGTTATTACAAGATATAAAAATTACTATTATATTTTTAATTTAAAGTATAGAGTCAATTTAATAATAGGTATGTAAACATTTATGTGATCCTTCTTCAAACATTATCCTGAACAGCAGCAATAGAAAACCTATTGAACAGACTTATATAAGTCTGTTGCTCAAAACATAATTCGTTGCTTTCTTTCCTCTGTAAAAGCAGGATAATTTTACTCTATTTCTTAACATCCTCTGCCATATCTTAATCCAAGCTCCCTAGAAGGTATTCTGTTCACCTCCCATGAATAATCCATTACCCAGTTTCCTTGGAATTGTTCACACTGCTGCAACTAATAAGGGACAGGCAACTGTCCTTCATTTAGTTATTCTGCTTATTTAGATTCCAATACTTACTAATTTATGGGTTTTGGAAAGTTAGTTAAACTCCCTAAGACTCAAGTTTGTTCATATGTAAATTGAGGATCCACTCTTCTATTAATTTATGCATCCAAAAATATTTGCTGATCTTCTACAGCAATGAACAAAACAGATAAACATGCCTGCCCTCATGGAGTTTTTATCTTAGTGGAAGATGTAATTAATACTACAAGTAGAGAATTAGAGGAGGCCTAACAGTTAAGGACTCAGCATTGTCATTGCTGTGGTGCAGGTTTGATCCCTGGCCTGGGAACTTCTGCATGCTACAGGATCAGCCGAATGAATGAATGAATGAATGAATGAATAAAACAAACAAGGAAAAAACAAGTATGTCAGGGAGTGATAAGCACTTCCAAATAAAATCATGCAACACAGGCAGCTAGAAGTATTAGGGAGGAGCATCAGAGACCATGTTGACTGTACATACCAGTAAATACCTTAAGTCACCTCTAAAGGAGGTGAAATGTGAATTATATGTATATACCTTGGGAAAAGCAGTTCAGGCATGGTGAAGAGCAAGTGCCCTGAGGGAGGCAGCTAGTGCAGGAGGAGCAGAGTGAGTAATGCAGAAGGCAGCATAAGGACAGAGAGGTAACAGGAATCAGATCACGTAGGACCTCAGAGGTCACTCTGAGGACTTCGGATTTTACACTGAGATGAAGCTCTGTTGGAAGGCTGTGATCCAACTAAAATTTTAAAAGCCTTTCTATGACTTCTAAATTGAAGGAGGGTAAGAGCATAAGGGAAAAGATCACTTTTGAGGCCATTGCAATAATGAGGAGTTTGATGATGGTGACTTGGGTCAGGGAAATAGTAGTGGAGGTGATTAAAAGTAGTCAGAGGCTGGGAGTTCCCATTGTGGCTCGGCAGGTGAAGAAGCCGACATGTCTGTGAGGACGCGAATTCAATGGCTGGCCTTGCTCAGTGGGTTAAGGAACCAGTGTTGCTGTAAGCTGCAGTGTCGGTCACAGATGTGGCTCAGATCCAGTTGCTATGACTGTGATGTAGGCCAGCAGCTGCAGCTCTGATTTGACCCCTGGCCTGGGAACTTGTGTATACTGCAGGTGTGGCCATAAAATGAAAAAAATTTTTTTTAAAGTAGGCAGATTCCAAGTACATGGGGAAAATCAAATTTCTCCTTTATTGAGGGAGTAGTTGTAGATATGAGAGAAAAAGAATAGTCAAGGACAACAGGTTCTGGTTCTGAGCAACTGTAAGAACATAATTATAGTTACATGAAATTGTGAACATTGTGAGAATAGCACTATTAGGAAATATTTCATTCCTATTAGAAATCAAAATTAATATGTCCAGTAGTAGGCCCAATACATAAGCCTGGAATTCATGGAAGAGGTTAGACCTTCATATATAATTTGGAGGTCATCAGCATATTTAAAGACTTGAGTCTGCATCAGACCACTAGGAGAATACGTATAGTTGTGTGTGTGTGTGTGTTTATACATACAATATTACTCAGCCATAAAAAATAATGAAATATTGCCATTTGCAGCAACAAAGATGGACCTAGAGATGATCATATGAAGTAAGCCAGGCAGAGAAAGACAAATATCATGAGATTACTTATATGTGGAATCTAATAAAAATGATACCAAAAAAAACTTGTTTATAGGAC
Source organism: Sus scrofa (assembly GCF_054392235.1). NCBI lineage: Eukaryota > Metazoa > Chordata > Mammalia > Artiodactyla > Suidae > Sus > Sus scrofa. The sequence continues at coordinate 116,199,111 of NC_139389.1, read as the reverse complement.
AGAGACAGACTCAAAGTTTTTGAGGTCAAACTTAGGGTTATCAAAGGGGAAACCATAGCGGGGAGGTATAAACTGGGTGGATGGGGTAGATAAATAACAAGGACCTTCTGTATAGAACCTATATCATTCAGTATATGTCCTGGCAGTGGACAAAAATACTTATGCTTTTTCGATGAGTGAAGCAACAGAACTAAGCCTTCTTATCATATCTAGCTAATCATGAAGTGGAAGGTCCCAGGCTAAGGGTCGAATCAGAGCTACAGCTGCTGCCCTGTGCCACAGAAACACAGGATCTGAGCAGCGTCTGCAACCTACACCACAGCTCAGGGCAACGCCAGATCCTTAACCCACTGAGCAAGGCCAGGGATCAAACCTGCAACCTCATGGTTCCTAGTCGGATTCGTTAACCCCTGAGCCACCAGGGAACTCCTGGAAACCATAAGTTTTTCAAATTCTGTGAGTCAGTATCTGTTCTGCAAAGAGGTTCATTGTACCTTTTTTTTTAAGATTCCACATGTAAGTGATAGCATTTGATGTTGGTATCTCACCATCTGGCTAACTTCACTTAGCATGATAATTTCTAGGTCCATCCATATTGCTGCAAATGTGGTAATTGCTTTCCTTTTAATGGCTGAGTAATATTCCATTGTGTATACATACCACATCTTCTTTATCCACCCCTCTGTCAATGGACATTTAGGTTGTTTCCATGTCTTGGCTATTGTATATAGTGCTGCAATGAATACTGGAATACATGTATCTTTTTGAGTCATGGTTTTCTCTGGTTAGATGCCCAGGAGTGGGATTGCTGGATCAAATGGTAATTCTATTTTTAGTTTTCTGAGGAATTTTCATACTATTTTACACAGCAGTTGCACCAATTTACATTCCCACCAACAGTGGGATGGGGTTCCCTTTTCCCCACACCCTCTCAAGCATTTATTGTTTGTAGACTTTTTGATGATGGCCATTCTGACTGGTGTAAGGTGATACCTAATGGTTTTGTTTTGCATTTCTCTAATAATTAGTGATGTTGAACATCTTTTCATGTGTTTTTTGGCTATCTGTATGTCATTTTTGGAAAATTGTGTTTAGATATTCTGCCCATTTTTTAATGGGGTTATTTTTTTTTTGGTATTGATCTGCAGAAGGTATTTATAAATTTTGGAGATTAATTTCTTATCAGTTGCTTCATTTGAAAATATTTTCTCCCATTCTATAGGTTGTCTTTTTGTCTTGTTTAGGGTTTCCTTTGCTGTGCAGAAACTTTTAACTTTAATTAAGTCCCATTTGTTTATTTATGTTTTTATTGTCATTACTCTAGGAGGTAGATCTGAGAAGACATTGCTGTGATTTATGTCCGAGAGTGTTCGGCCTATGTTTTCCTCTAAGAGTTTAAGAGTATCCAGTCTTATATGTAGGTCTTTAATCCATTTTGAGTTTATCTTTGCATATGGTGTTAGGAAATATTTTAATTTCCATCTTTTACATGTGGCTGTCCAGTTTTCCCAGCACTGCTTATTGAAGGGATTGTCTCTTCTCCATTGTATATTGTTGCCTCCTTCATTATAGATTAGTTGACTGTAGGTGCGTGAGAGCAGACATCCTTGTCTTGTTCCTAATCTCAGTGGGAATTCTTTCTTTTCACCATTGAGAATGATGCTAGGTCTGGGTTTGTCATATATGGCCTTTATTATGTTGAGGTAGTTTCCCTCTATGCCCACTTTCTGAAGGGTTGTTATCAGAAATGGGTGTTGGATATTGTCAAAGGCTTTTTCCACATCTATTGAGAGGATCATATGGTTTGTATTCTTCAGTTTGTTAATGTGGTGTATCACACTGATTGATTTGCAAATATTGAAGAATCCTTGCATCCCTGGGATAAATCCCACTTGATCATGATGTACAATCCTTTCAGTGTATTGTTGGATTTGGTTTGCTAGTATTTTGTTGAAGATTTTTGCATCTATGTTCATCAGTGAATTGGACTATAATCTTCTTTCTTTGCAGTATCTTTCTCTGGTTTTGGTATCAGGGTGATGGTGGCATCCTAGAATGAGTTTGGGAGTGTTCCTTCCTCTGTAATATTTTGGAATAGTTTCAGAAGGATAGGTGTTATGCTATTCTCTAAATGTTTGGGTAGAAGTCACCTGTGAAGCCATCTAGTCCTGGACTTTTGTTTGTTGGAAATTTTTAAATCACAGTTTCAATTTCAGTACTTGTGACTGATCTGTTCATCTTTTCTATTTCATCTTGGCTTAGTCTTAGAAGATTGTACTTTTCTAAGAATTTGTCCATTTCTTCTAGGTTGTCCATTTTTTTGGCATATAGTTGTATGTAGTAGTGTCTTATGACGTTTTGTATTTCTGTAATGTCCATGGTAACTTCTTATTTTTCATTTCTAATTTTATTGATTTGGATTCTTTTTTTTGAAAAGTCTGGCTAAGGGTTTATCAATTTTGTTGATCTTTTCAAAGAAACAGCTTTTAGTTTCATTGATATTTTCTATTGTTTTCTTCATTTCTATTTCATTTATTTCTGCTCTGATCTTTATGATTCCTTTTCTTCTGCTAACTTTAGGTCTTGTCTGTCATTCTCTCTCTAGCTGCTTTAGATGTAAGGTTAGGTTGTTTATTTGAGCTTTTTCTTGTTTCCTGAGGTAGGCTTGTATTGCTATAAACTTCCCTCTTAGAACTGCTTTTGATGAATCCCATAGGTTTTGGAGTGTCATACCTTTGTTGTCATTTGCTTCTAGGTATTTTTAATTTCCTCTTTGATTTCTTCAGTGATCCATTGGTTGTTTAGTATCATGTTGTGTAGTCTCCATGCGTTTGTAGTTTTTTTCTTGTCATTGATTTCTAGTTGTATAGCATTATGGTCAGAAAAGATGGTTGATGCGATTTCAATTTTCTTAAAGTTACCGAGGCTTTATTTGTAGTCCAGAATGTGATCAATCCTGTTTTTTTTTTAAATGAGAGTTGCAACATGTATTTCAGATTCTCTCTCTCTTTTTTTCTTTTCTTTTTTTTTTTTTTTTTTTTTTTTTTGCCAGCCTGACTGTATGTGGACGTTCACAGGCCAGGGATCAAACCTGTGCCACACAGCAGTGACCAGAGCCACAGCAGTGAAAATGCAGGAGCTTTAACCCACTAAGTCATCAGAGAACTCCCTGTCAACTTCTTATAAAGTTAAATAAATTGAATTAAAAACAGATGTCCACGAGTTCCTGTTGTGGCATAGTGGTTAACAAACCTGACTAGTAACCATGAGGTGGGTTTGATTCCTGGCCTCACTCAGTAGGTTAAGGATCCAGAATTGCTGTGAGCTGTGGTGTAGGTCAGAGACACAGCTCAGATCCTCCATTGCTGTAGCTGTGGCATAGGCTGGCAGCTGCAGCTCTAATTTGACCCTCAGCCTGGGAGCCTGGGAACCTCCACATGCCACAGTTGGGCCCTAAAAGACAAAAGACCAAAACAAACAAACAAACAAAAAAAGATGTCCATACAAAAATTCTCCAAGAACACTTGGAGAACAATTCTCTAATCTGCTCCATTTGGAAGAGCCATATTTGGGTAACAACACGAATGCCTATCCATGTACAAAGAACAACATACAATGTAATACTAAACAATAAGAATAAACTGCTATTACCATGCACCAATGCAGAGAGACCTCAGAAGTGTATATTGGGAATAAGAAGTCAGATTACATATTTTCCACTGATACGACAGTCAAAAACAGGCAAAACTATCTATGATTTTAAAAGTCAGGACAGTGGCAGGCAGTAAATTCCAAAGGTGAAAGAAACATATCTCCTTCATTGGGTTCTGGTTATAGGTATATACATTTGTAAAAATAGACATAATTTTTATGCACAAATATTTTCTAAAAATTCTCAATGAAATATGGTTCACATTTTAAGAGTTTTAAAGATGAAGAAGAATTAGCAAAGAAACTTAGAGGAAATAGTCAATGAGGTAAGAGATTATCATAATTAGGAAATTACGGTGGCCCAGGAACCAAGTAAAGGAAGTGTTTCAAGGTAGATCTGAAACATTAAAATATTTCAGAGTAGGGTCACAGAAGATGGTGATCTACTGTGACAAATTCTAGTGACTGAGAGCTAAACATTAGATACAGCACAATAGAAATCACTGATGATAAGAATAATTTAGGTGGAGTAGTAGTCTTCAATCTTTAGCAAAAGTTCAAAAAGAGAAATTGTCAAGTATAGATTTTTAAGTAGTTGCTGGAGAGCAAAGGAGAGACATGAATCACCATTAGAGAATAAAATTTGGCCAAAAGAGAGGTTTCTTTTTTTTTTTTTTTTCAGATGGGAGGATTAATAACAGGTAGCTCTGCTGTTGGATGTAATCTAACAGAAAAAGATAATCTGATAATGGAACCAAAAATGAAAGGACATTTATGACATGTCCCTGAGTAGTCAAGAAGGGATAAAATCTAGAACAAAGGTTAATAATATTTAATTCTAAAGTCGTGTGTGTGTGTGCACATGCATGTGCTCATGAATGTCAAATATGTTAATTGTGTTTAGAATAGCATCAAAGTACATAGTTCTCTATGTATCCGCTACTTTACTGCAAGGTAATAATCAGCTCATGACTCATTCTTTCCTTGATACTTTGGGTGGCTGCAACTTTGTCATTCTAGAATACAGTGTACTCATTTCTGTCTTTAGAGTTACCACATTATATTATATTTTGTTGTCTGTGTTCCTCTTTCTCAGATTGGGATAATGACTTTATCCATGATGCTAGAAAGAGAGTAAAGTTTTGGAAAATCAACAACACATCACCCTTTTCCTAGAGATATTTGGATTTACAAACTTCTCACCATGCTCTGAAAGGCTCTAAATCCATCTGGAGTTGAGCTAGTCCTTGTGAAATAGCTGAGCGGTTTCAGTACCCCAGCACCTCTTCAAAGTGTGATTTCCTGATCAGCAGCAGCATCACCTGGGAGACTGATAGAACTACAAAGGTTAGGCCTTTCCCCAAGCCTACTGAACCAAGAACTCTAGATGTGTGGTACAGTAAGCTGTAGTTTAATAAGCCTTCCATGTGATACTAATGTACACTGAAGTTCAAGCATTGTAATATATATTCTTGACACTTAATTCTTTGGATGGGAAGATGTAAGGAAACATGTTATTTTACTTTGGTCATCAACCAGTGATTTTATTAACCCTTGTCTACACTTTTTCCATGGACATGTTTTTTTTCTATTATTAGAAACATAATTTATTTCTCCTGTGGTCTTTAAATATATTTTTTATTCAAAGACAAAACTGAATTAGAATATTAGAAGTCTTTTGTGACTCTTATGAAGAAGGAAGCCAGGAGTTATTTTTCTGCTTTTAAAGGCATAAATGGGACCTGTTCTAAATAATCCAGAACTTCTTGACTTTGCAGGGATAAGAAGTGATGCTGACACTGATGGTTTTTATAAGCAGCTCATAGATGGATTCAATTCTGGGTAATCTCTTTTGCCCTGGAAGAATTGAGAATGTGATACACTGAGTTTATAATCTGGGAGGCCTGAAAAAAACCAGAGATAGGAAAGCATAATATAGAAGAAACTCTGACCCTTAAAATTGGTTCTACTCCTATAACTATGGTACAGTTTTGTACAGGTTATTTTACCTTTCTGGATTTGTTTCATCTCTAAAAAATAAAAGATGTCTGACTACTTGGTGTTTTTTCACAAGAGGATACAAATGATAAAAATTGAGGTTTAAAAGTCCCCTCTCACGTAATTCTTCACAAAGGACACTGATATGCTATTGTAGGGGTAATTCTCTTTTTACCCAGGCTGAGCATCCACTGGATCCTATGTCTTTTAAGTCCCTCAGTTATAAGATCCCATAATTACACCACAGTTGAAAAAGCCTAGTATCAAAAAAGCGATAATGATGGTTATGATGATACATAGTACTAATTTCATATCAGCATGCTTTTCAGTGCTTACCATTTTCATTGATACAAATGTATATACAGAAGTGTTCTTTGGAAAAAAACCACAATTTTAACTACATAAAAAAGTTATCTATAACCAAAACTGAAAATAACACAGTAACACTTCATCAAAAATTATAGACAATATAATGTCTTTTAATAGCTGAGAACTTGGATTTGTGAATCCCAGTACAAATCGGCAAACATTTCTATGGATGAGGAAGAAATAAACTACCACTTGTGTTAGTTTCTATTGCTGCATAACCAATTACCACAAATTTGGCAGTTTAAAATAATATCTAATTGTTACCTCATAGTTCTCTGGGTCAGGAGTCTAGATAGGTTCAAATGGGCTCTTTTATTAGGGTCTCACAAGGCTGAAATCAAAGTGTTGACTGAACTGGGCTCTTATGTGAAGGATTTGGAAAGAATCCACACACATGTTTGCTCAGCTGTTGGCAGAATCAGGTTGCTTTCAGTTGTAGGAGTGAGGACCCCATTTCCTTTCTAGCAGTCAGCCTTGAGCCACTTTCTTCTCCAAAAGGCTACCAGCATTCCTTATCATATGGCCCCTCCATCTTCAGGACATTATTTCCCTCTTGTACTTTGAAACTCTGACCTCACTTTCTGTCTTCCACAAGCTGGAGAAAACTACTTTTAAAGCAATCACATGATTAGTTTAGGCTAAAACTTACCATATGTCATAATATAATCACAAGATAATGTACATCATATTCCCAAGTTTCACCTATACTCAAAGGGAAGGGTCTCTGGGGAGATCATTCTTTGAATTTTGCCTGCCATATCAGCCATTTTGAATGAAGAACAAGCTGTATCATAAAAGCTGCAGAGAAAGTTGGAAGAGAGGTGATGTCAAGACCAAAGAAGAAAGGAAGGAAGAATAGAAATGAATGGGAGTGGACAGTGGTAGCTCTTAGCAAAAATATAAAATGGCCATCTTGTCTTCAGTGAAACAGCTTTCTCTTTTTGATTTCATCTGACCAAGACTCTAATGTTCCTTCACTCTTCTTACCCCATCAAAGATCTTGCAGGGGAAGATCTAGCATGATTACATATGTCTAATAATAAACCTAAGCCAAAGGGTTGGTATTTCTATGGTTGTTTGCAGCCTCACCTCTAAACATGACATGGAAAATTTTTACCGTGGTCTAGTCCTGGGATTTGGAAATAAACTAGAGGAGCTACTGAGAGACAAGGCACTTGCCTGTATTGAAATTTAATCAGAAAGGAGGTAACCAAGCTTGAATAGGGCTGGTTCTAAATATGAACTGGTATCAAAAGCCTTCTTTCCAAACTTGGCAAACCACTTAGGCTTTATGTTTCTGTTGAAATATATTTAGTTAGAACATTTGGATAGGTATTAAAGTGTACTCTTAATTGCTACTAAGAGCTCTCAACCAATCAAACCCAAATGTCAGGCTACTTGGAGAGGCTCAGAGCTAAAGCCATGGGCTAAAGTTTAGGGGAAATGGACTTTTTGTAACTCCCAGGCTCACTATTCTGTTAGGATGATGAGCTCATTCTAACATTAGTGAGTCCTAGAATTCATCACCTTCCAAATGCTAAAATAAAATCAGGGAAATGTCATCAAGTTGTTAACCATTATTATCTATTAAAGTGGTACTACTGAAGATGGTAAAATCACCTAATAAAACCAATCTTTCTTCTTTATATCACCTAGAACTGTCAGGACTCCAATAAATTATAATGGACCCAACTTAAAACCAATGACCTGCATATTATACACTGAAAATCCCATTCATCTCAGCAAGTAACCAACACCAGGCTTGTCAATTAGGATGGAAGAATATCAAGGTTAAATGTATCTCAAAGCTTCTGATATCTACCTTTCAAGTTGGAACCACTTGAGATACCTGTTCATTGATTCTTGGCAAATGTACTTTTCTATTTCTAGAAAAAAAAGATTTTATAAAGAGTTATCACAGAGTTATAGCTATGTGATATTATTAGGCTAAAGAATGTATAAAGAGAAGCATATTAGGGGGAACAAATAGAACCTTCATAGAACACCCAGAGTGGCCCCATTTTAAACAGTGAAATTGCTGAGTCTCCTCTCCAAGTATGTTTCCTTATCTAAAAATGTGCGTAATAATAGCTCTCAAAAATTGTATGAAAATTAAATACATTTAACATTATCTGTAAAAAAATGGTAAGTAAATAAAAAATATTGGTAGTATTGCACAATTCCATTAATCTATTCAACAAATACTTAGTGAACAGTTATTTTATAGGGGCATAGGTAGATGCTGGGAATTTAATAAAGAGGAGGGACAGTTTTTACACTGAAGGAATCTGCAGTCCTGTAGCAACAGTTAAACAAGCAGTTATAATACAGAGTTATTTTATAGGAGAAATGTATAAGGGATGCAGAAAGCAGAGATACCTAATATACAATATTCTGCTAGGTTTGGAAATTCAAGGAAGGCTACTCAAAGAGAACTCCAAAATTACATTTTGTACCATAAGCAGAGAAAAAGCTAAGCTAAATGGTGACAGAAAATACTCGAGGCAGAAGGAACAGAGTGCAAAATTTTGGGGGAAAGAAAGCAAGGTGTATGTTAATACCAGAGAACAGTTCACAAGGGATGGCTGAAAGAAACTTAGCCAGGATAGCTTTTTTGTCCCCATCTGGATACATGCCAGGAAAGCTTTGGTAGGGAACAGTGGGGAGAAGCAGAATAGGACTCCATTGCCTTTTAGGATCAAGCTATCTCTGGAAAATTTTAACCAATGATGTCAAGCACTTATAATACAGTATAATACTGTCTCTAGCTATTTGAAACATGCAAAGGAACTGGGAAAAAATAATGAAAAGTATAGCAGTTTTTGGACTGAAATAGCTAAAATATTGGATATGATCAGTAGAAGATGAATCACAGTTCAAAAAAGACACATCTGCTGTATTTGCTCAGGCCTGGTATACCCTGTCCCCCTTCTTCCTTCTGGTGGACTCACGTTTATACTTGGACACCTGACTTAAATGATTAGTCCTCTATGTAGTTTTTCTCAATCCCAGCAGGCATAATTAATCTTTTAGTATGTTCCCATAGCAAAAATTATTTTACTTAAGGTACTTTCCTTTTATTTTATTATTGCCTATTGATGCGAGTTTGTCCCCCCCCCAAAATGAGCTTTCTGAGGATAGCATAAAATCTTTATTCATTTACATATCTCTGATAAGGTTACAAAATTACTCTTTGGTAATACTTAATGTTTTTTGAACTTCTACCCTGTATAGATTTAGGCTACATGCATGATGACATAGGTGATTATATTATCAACATGAGGAAGAGGCATAGGAAGAGCTCTTTGAAGCAGTCTGAGGCTAATGATTGGACTATCTTCCAAATGGTGTTTGACAGGTTATTACTTGAGTTTTGAAACTTACTCGTCCCTAAAATAATAGCATAAATGAAATTATTTAGGAAAGAACTATAACCCTATGTAACTAAAAAACTGTCATAATTTCTGAGGGAAAATACAACCCAGGTTCCAACAGAGAATATCAGGAATAAATCTCAGGTACTGTATCTCTCCTACACTAACAAAAAAGGACCAATACATCACAGTATGAACACTTTCCCCTTCATCCATATTGAGTGGATATCATAGATGGAGTAAGCACATTTTCTGAATCAAAAGGCAGGATACATGGTATTCTCCATGACATGGTAAATGAACAGAATATTTGAAATTGTTTCTGCTTACAACAGATCTTCAGAAAAGGTGCCAGGATAGGCCATGAGATGGAAAATGATAAGAGTGGGAGGAAATGAAGAAGGGGCTATTTCCTATGGGATAAGAAAGATTGGTAAGTCAGAAGACCCTAACACATACTAGTAGAGCTTGAGGAAGGTTGGCCCCTAGGGTGGAAAGGATGGTTGTATCTCCCAGCAGAGGGGAAAACCTCTTAGGTATTGGTACCCAGACCTCACAGCCATTGGCTTCCTTGGGCAGAGAGTACCATTCCAGTAGCTCCCTTTGTCCCTTGATAGCAGTGGTGGGGGCTTCACTGAAAGACACTTGGGAACATCTGTGTGAGGTGCAAAAAGGGCAGCAGTTGTTTGTCTACATAAGTAGATAACTCACAGATCAGGTGTTATTAAGTGTAAAAACATCTAGCATTTCTTTTTATATCTTGCTAATGTTTTTCTCGCTTAAATTTGCCCATTCTGCCCAATAGCTTAGAAACTGCTTATTGTGTGGTAGAACATTTTGAAGGAGAACACATTACAGGCTTTGTAACAGAAAATTTGTATTAAAAAGTTCATCTGCACATAAAAGAAAACCACAATTGGCTAGTTCAAGTTAGGTAAAAAGGGACAAAAATCATTCAAAAGGAAATTCAAATGATGATCATTTAGTGTAGGAATCAATACCTAAACTGTAACATTTCAGCTTTGACAAAAATTCAGGTCTAACACAACATTAAAATAGCAAAACATTGCTTTCCTTAGCTTATACTGCCAAGGATTCCTGTGATGCACACTTCCTTGGCTGAAAAATTGCTGAGATTGAATGAAAGGTGAATGCAAATGCTGTATAACCTCCAGACTTCTATTCAAAAATAGAATTTACAGTTAAATGAAACAGTATGCAAGAATATGCAGTGGTTACAAAAGGCACCCATCTACGTAAGGCAGCTTCCCCTAATCACAGCTTACTAGGAGCTGAAGTGAATAAATCAATAAATTATTTTTCTAAGTGCATTAAATAGGATTTATCTAAAGAAGCATTTGGTCTCTAGACTCTGTTAACCAGTGCATTTTTTAAAACTCACCTATAGCATCTGCTCCATCATCACCACCTATATTTTATCCACATTCACTTACCCTTTAAGCAACAATGAGGCTTTATCACTATAAATATTTGGAATCTGAAATTACTTTTACAGAACTTTTAAAGGCAATAAGTAAAGCTTCTCAAGCTTCACAGGCCTCCCTCTTCTGTTTTCTGAGATGTCACGGCTCTGTTCCTCTTCCTCATTTTGATCTAAACTGTCCCCTGCCTACATCACTGTTGTCTCTCCTCTGCTTGATTTTGATTCTACACCTGGAGCAGTGTCTCCTCAGTGTTGGGGACCAGTCCCAGGAAGGAACCAAGCAAGTCAACTGAGAGGGACTAGACTGTTCAACCTGTTCAAGCCTTCTTAATGCAGTCCCGTAAACTCAACTGACCTACTTCACTGCTTTCCTCAACTCCCTCACGTAAGCACATGCCACTGGTGTGCAAGTGGGTTGTCTTTACACCCTTTGGTATTTGGAGATGCTTGGGAATAATTTACAATATGATTTTTTTTTTGTCTTTTTGCTATTTCTTGGGCCGCTCCTGCGGCATATGGAGGTTCCCAGGCTAGGGGTCCAATCGGAGCTGTAGCCACAGCAACGCGGGATCCGAGCCGCGTCTGCAACCTACACCACAGTTCATGGCAACGCCGGATCCTTAACCCACCGAGCAAGGCCAGGGATCGAACCCTCAACCTCATGGTTCCTAGTCGGATTCGTTAACCACTGTGCCACGACAGGAACTCCTGATTTTGTTTTAAATATTGTCCAGACTTTTGTTTTGATATCAGGTTGTTCTGTTTTTATGAGGCAATGTGGAGATGAAAAACCTCATCTGACACTGTTGTCATTTTCCCAGATTCCTTCATCTTCCAGTTAATCCTCTCAGAATAACCAGTGTAATGTTTAAAAAAAAAATGTTTATCCTCCTACTTAGCTTCCCCAGTCAGGTCTTCTCACAATTAGCTAAAAACTTACATTCATATATACACATACATACCCAAGTGTCTTTCCATAGATTACAAAGCTATCCATACTCTGGCCCCTTCCTACATTTCTAGCCCCCCCCCCCCACTGAACTTCTTTTTAAGCATACCAAGGTAGATCTTGATTCAGATATTTTCCACTCATGATTTCCCTCTTTTTGGAAAAGTTCCTTTGCTGTAGGAGAGGGAAAATACCCTTCCTCCACCTCCCTAAACTCTGTGCCTGGGAACCACGAATTAAACAAACAAGAGATTAACAGAAGAAAAAGAACACAAACTTAATTGATGTTTTAAATTCTACATTTATTTAAAATTTGCATTTTTTCTATTATACTTGATTTACAATCTTCTGTCAATTTCTGCTGTGCATCAGTGACCTAGTCATATATATATGACATTCTTTTCCTCACATTATTCTCCATAATGATCCATCACAAATGACCAGATATAGTTCCCTGTGCTGCACAGCAGAATCTAATTGCTTATCCACTGCAAATGTAATAGTTTGCATCTATTAAGTCCAAACTCCCAGTCCATTCCACTCCCTCCACCTCGGCAACCATAAATCTGTTTTTGAAGTCCATGAGTTTGTTTCTTTTCTGTAGATGGGTTCATTTGTACTGAATATTAGATTTTGGACATAAGAGATATATGGTATTTGTCTTTCTCTTTCTGACTTCACTCAGTATGAGAGTCTCTAGTTCCATGCATTTTGCTGCAAATGGCATTATTTTGTTCTTTTTATGGCTGAGTAGTATTCCACTGTGTATATATACTACATCTTCCCAACCCAATCATCTGTCGATGGACATTTAGGTTGTTTCCATGTCTTGGCTATTGTGAATAGTGTTGCAATGAACATATAGATGCATGTGTCAATGAAAGATTTGTCTGGATGCATGCCCAAGAGTGGGATGGTTGGGTCATATGATAATTCAATATTTAGTTTTCTGAGGTACCTCCATACACTTTTCCATAGTGGTTGTACCAATTTACATTCCCACCAACAGTGTAAAAGAGTTACCTTTTCTCTATACCCTCTCCAGCTTTTGTTGCTGACTTAATGATGGCCGTTCTGACCAGTGTGAGGTGTTACCTCATTTTAGTTTTGGTTTGCATTACTCTAATAATTAGTGATGTTGAGCATTTTTTCATTTGCCTGTTTGCCATCCTTATGTCTTTGGAGAAATGTCTATTTAGGTCTTCTGACCATTTTTCAATGGGATTGTTTGGGGTTTTTTGCTGTTGAGTTGTATGGATTGATTGCATATTTTGGAGATTAAGTCCTTGTCAGTTGCATCGTTTGCAACTATTTTCACCCATGCTATAGTTTGTATTTTTTTTTTTTGTAATGATTTCATTTGCTGTGCAAAACCTTTTAAGTATGATTAGGTCCCATTTGTTTATTACTCTTTTTATTTCTATTGCTTTGGGAGTCTGACCTAAGAAAATTTTTCTACAATTGATGTCAGAGAATGCTTTATGTTTTCTTCTAAGAGTTCTATTGTGTATTGTCTTCTTCCTAAGTATTTAAGCCATTTTGAGTTTATTTTTGTGTATGGTGTGAGGGTGTGTTCTATTTTCATTTATTTACGTGCAGCTGTCCAGTTTTCCCAGCATGGCTTGTTGAAGGGACTGTCTTTTTCCCATTTTATGTTCTTGCCTCCTTTGTCAAAGATTAATTGGCCATAGGTGTCTGGATTTATTTCTACTTTGTCTATTCTGTTCCATTGGTCTGTATGTCTATTTTTGTACCAGTATCACACTGTCTTGATTACTGGAACTTTGAAAAATTGTCTGAAGTCTGAGAGAGTTATAACTTCTGCTTGGTTTTTGCTCCTTAGGATTGCTTTGGCAATTCTGGGTTTTTTATGGTTCCATATAAATTTTGGGGTTGGTATTTCTAGTTCTGTGAAAAATGTCATGGGTAATTTGATAGGGATTACGTCAAATCTGTAGGTTGCTTTGGGTAGTATGGCCATTTATATTAATTCTTCCAATCCAAGAGTGTGGAGTATCTTTCCTTTTTTTTTGAATCCTTTTTAATTTTTTAAATATTTTATAGTTTTAGCATATAAGGCTTGTACCCCCTTATTCAGGTTTACTCCTTGGTATGTAAAGTTTTTGGGTGTGTGATTTTAAGAGGGATTATATTCTCATATTCTTTTTCTAACATTTCATTGTTAGTATGGAGAAATGCAACCGATTCCTGAAAATCAATCTTGTAACCTGCTACTTGGCTCAATGCATTGATCAGTTCAAACTTTTGTGTGGAGTCCTTAGGGTTTTCTATATACAGTAGCATATCATCTGCATACAGTGATGATTTTACCTCTTCTCTTCCAATCTGGATACATTTTATTTCTTTTGTTTGTCTGATTGCTATGGCTAGGACTTCCAATAGTATGTTGAATAAAAGTAGTGAGAGTGGGCATCCTTGTCTTGTTCCATATTTTGCTGGGAAGTCTTTCAACTTTATTCTGTTGAGTATTATATTGGCTATGGTTTGTTATAAATGGCCTCAATTATGTTTATGTTCCCTCTATACCCACTTTGGTAAGAATTTTTGCCATGAATGGGTGTTGGATTTTGCCAAATGTTTTTTCTGCATCTATTGAGATGATCATGTGGTTTCTGACCTTTCTTTTGTTAATATGGTATATGATGTTTATTGGTTTACATATGTGTAACCATCCTTGTGAACTTGGGATGAATCCCTCTTGGTCATGGTGTATGATCTTTTTGATATGTTGCTGGATTTGGTTTGGCTAAAATATCATTGGGAATTTTTGCGTCTATGTTCATCAGATATTGGCCTATAATTTTTTTGGTAGTATCTTTATCTGGTTTTAGTATGAGGGTGATAGTGGCTTCCTGAATGTCTTTGGGAGTGTTTCTTCTTCAATCTTTTGGAAAAGTTTAAGGGGGATCAGTATAAGTTCTTCTTTGTATATTTGGTAGAATTCACCTGTGAAGCCATCTGGTCCTTGACTTTGGTTTGCATGGAGTGTTTTTATTACATATTCAATTTCATTTTTAGTGATTGTTATGTTCAATTGATTTCTTTCTTCTTGATTCAGTTTTGGCAGGCTTTAAGTCTTTAGAATGTTGTCCATTTCTCTTAAGTTGTCAAATTTGTTGGCATATAATTGTTCATAGTATTTTCTTATGGTTTTTTGTATTTCTGCAGTATCCATTGAGATTTCTCCTTTTTCAGTTCTTATTTTGTTCATTTGAGTTCTTTCTCTCCTCTTCTTGGTGAGTCTGGCCATAGGGTTGCCAGTTTTATTCACCCTTTCAGAGAACCAGCTCCTGGTTTTTTAAATTTTTTCAATTGTTTTTTGAATCTCTATTTTGTTGATTTCCTCTCCAATTTTTGTGATTTCCTTCCTTCTGTTGGCTTTAGGTCTTGTTTGCTCTTCTTTTTCCAATTCATTTAGGTGGTGGTTTAAGTTGTTGATTTGAGAGTTTTTTCTTCTTTTCTGATGAATGCTTTTATCAGTATGAACTTCCCTCTAAGCTCTGTTTTGTGGCATCCCATAGATTTTGAATGGTTGTATTTTTGTTATCATTTGTCTCAGGAGGTATTTTTTAATTTCTCTTTTGATTTTCTTTTTAACCTATTGTTTTTTTAGTAGCACGTTGTTTAGTCTCTATGTTATCAGTTTTTTCTCATTTTTATTCCTGTGGTTGAATTCTAGTTTCATGCCACTGTGGTCAGAGAAGATGCTTGAAATAATTTCTATAAAATTTGTTGAGGTTAGTTTTGTGCCCCAGTATATGATCAATCCTTAAGAATGTTCCATGTGCACTTGAAAAGAATGTATATTCTGAATTTTTTGGATGTAACATCCTGAAAATATCAATTAAGTTAAACTTTTCTATTGTGTCATCTAGGCTCTCTGTTGCCTTATTTTCTGTCTAGAGGATCTGACCATTGATGTGAGTGGAGTGTTATATTCTCCTACTCTTATTGTACTCTCATCAATTTCTCCTTTTATGTCTGCTGGTCTTTGTGTATGTATCTGGGTGCTCCTATATTAGGGGCATATATATTGACGATTATAATATCTTCTTTTTGAATGGATCCTTTTATCATTATATAGCACCCTTCTTTGTCTTTATGGCCTTAATTTTAAAGTCTATTTTGTCTAATATGATTATTACAACTCCTGCTTTTTTGTGTGTTCTAGTCACATGAAATATCTCTTTCCATCCCCTCACTTTCATTTTATATGTATCCTTTGCCCTAAAGTGAGTCTCTTAGTAGACAACATATTTTAGGCTCTTGCTTTTTTATGCAATCTTCCACTCTAGGTCTTTTGATTGGAGCATTCAGTCCATTGACATTTAAGGTAATTATTGATAAATATGTATTTCCATTTTAAACCTTTTTTCCCAGTTGATTCTATATTTTTCCTTTGTTCCTTTTTTGTTTGATTTCCATTTATTTTGTGCTTGTGTACTTTTTAGTTTTTGTGAATGTAATGTTTGGTTTCGATTTGTGGTTGCCCTGTTTTTCAAGTACATCAACACCTTGCTATATCTGCTGCTTGCTTCAGCCTGATAGTCATATAGGTTCAAACATAGTCTAAAAAAAAAAAAATCTAGATTTTCTTACCTTCCTTTTCCACATTTTATGATTTTATGAATTTTATGTCCTTTTGCTGTTACATGTTTATCCTTTTGCTGTTGCTTGTGTTTATCATTGCTTTTACATTAGTTTGTTTTTTAAAATCTGTATACTGACTTATTTGATTGCTTTCCAATTGTGATTCCCTTTATCCTATTTCTTCTTCTTTTATGGAGGAGCTCTTTCAGAATTTGTTTTAGAATGGGTTTAGTGTTGCTATACTCTATTAGTTTTTGTTTGCTGGAGAAAATCTTCAATTCTCCATTTTAAATGATATCCTTGATGGATAGAGTATTCTAGGCTGCAAATTTTTCCCTTTTAGAACTTTGAATATATCTTGCCACTTTCTACTGGCCTGTAGTTTTTCTGTAGAGAAATCAGCTGATAGCCTTATGGGGGTCCTCTTATAATTAACTCTTTGTTGTTGTTGTTGTTATTTTTCTTGCTGCCTTTAGAATCCTCTCTTTAACTTTTGCCCTTTTTATTATAATCTGTCTTGGTGTGGGGCTATTTGGGTTCAACTTGTTTGAGGCCCTCTGTGTTTCCTGTATCTTTTTTTTTTTTTTTTTTTTGTCTTTAGCCATTTCTTGGGCTGCTCCCGTGGCATATGGATGTTCCCAGGCTAGGGGTTGAATCGGAGCTGTAGCCACCGGCCTACGCTAGAGCCACAGCAACGCAAGATCCAAGCTGCGTCTGCAACCTACACCACAGCTCACGGCAACGCCGGATCGTTAACCCATTGAGCAAGGGCAGGGATCGAACCTGCAACCTCATGGTTCCTAGTGGGATTCGTTAACCACTGCGCCACGACGGGAACTCCTGTTTCCTGTATCTTGATATCTGTTTCCTTTAGATTTGGAAAGTTTTCAGCCATAATTTCTTCAAATATATGTTCAATCCCCTTTTCTTCTTCTGGAGTCCCTATTATGTGTGGATTGGCCTGCTTTATATTATCCCAAGATCTCTTATATTGCTTTCATGTTTTGTTTTGTTGGTTTTTTTTTTTTTTTTTTTTTATTTGGTTTTCTGTCTGCTGTCCTGACTGGGTGATTTCCATTATTGTATCTAATAATGTGACTTATATCTAAGTCACCAATTTGTTTCTCTGCATTATTTATTCTGCTCTTCAGTGCAGTAACTCAGCTTGCATCTCTGCAAATGAATTTTCTAATTTTTCTTGTCTCCTTTTATTTTCTAGTTTCTTTCTAAAGTAATCTGCATTAGTGTTCATATCCACTCTTAATTCCATCAGTATTTTCACCATCTCCTTCTTTTAACTAGGTGCCTGTTAGACCTAAGTCTGTTACTTTTTTTGCTGCTTCAGGTGAATTCTCCTGTTTTTTAACTGGGAATTGTTCCTGGTCTTCTTCATTTTGCTCTTAATTTTCTTATTCTGTGAGTTTAGGGAAAACAACTACTGTAGTCTTGGAGGACTGTATACCTGGGTATTTTGTGAGAGCTTTTTTATTTTTAGGGTCCTGTGTGTACTTCCAGGGAGATGGAAGCAATGGGCAAGGCTAGTAGCTAGTTCCTAGTTGCTGGGCCCTTGACAGCAGCAAGGACCTGTGGGAAGGTGGCACATACTGCTCCTAGTTGCAGGGCCCTGGGGAGTGACAGTGTTCAGTCAGGTGTAGGTGCTGCCCAGAGCATTTAGCAGCAGCAGGGTGGTTGTGTTCCCATGCGAGTGAGAAAAACAGTGATGGTGCTTTGATGCAGTGTCCTCTTCTTTGCTGACCTCTGAGGTGCCTGTGGCCACAGAGGTGCCTGTTCTGACCCCTAGTGGTGGCAGGCAGCACCCACCTCTCATGTCTTTGGTGATTGCTGTGGTTTGCCCCTGCTGCCTGCAGACAACACAAGAGGTGCCATGCCACACTTGGCCCCCCACTGCCCTTAGCTCATGCAAGAGGTGCTCTGTCCCCCATAGCCCCAGCAAGTGGCACTTTGCCACCAGTAGCTTGCACCAGAGGCACCCCACTCTCTGAGAGTCTGTGCACATGCAGGGAAAATTATTCCTATAGTGGTCCACCCCTCCTTCTCTCACCCTCCCCAACAAATGGCACTTTGCCATTTCTCCTTGCCACTTCTCCTGCAGGCTCAGACCTCTTCCTGGGTTCCCTTAGCTGTGGCATTTGGCTTCCTAGCCCCTCAAGGCTGTCTCTATACAACCAAACCTAGTTCTCTCCCCAAAACTGAACTATGGAGCCTGTGTCTCAGTGTCCAGTCCCCTCCCAAGCATTTTTGTCTGTGGTGTCCAGGGCCAGTGGTGTAGATGATCTGTGTGGCTCTCACTCAGTTTTGCCTTCCTCAGTCCAGCTGCTGCACTTTTCTCTGCAACTTTGAGATCCCTTGGTCTTCGCCGATCTCCCTGTCAGTTAGGTGACTTCCTGAGGTGTGTGTTCCTTTCCTCTTTAACAGGTCCCTCTCAGGAGTGTGATTCCCATCCTGACTCCTTTTTTCCCTCCATTTGTTCTACCCAGTTATATGGAGGGTTTCTTGCCCTTTCTGGAGGTTTAAGGTCTTCTGCCAGCATTCAGTAGATGTTCTGTGCAAATCTTTCTACATGTAGGTTTTTTTTTTCATGTGTGTGTTTGGGATAGAGTGAGCACCATGTCTTACTCCTCTGCCATCTTGATCCTTCCCTAAAATTTCACATTTACATAAGACACACAGAAACAAAAATTTTAAATAGTTAGAACCAGACACATATATTATTTCAACAAAGGGCAATAAATTTTGAAGAAGTGAGTAGACAGAGAAGTTGGCCTTCTAGAGAAGGTAAATTGTTAACAAGTGACCAGGAAATGTATGGAAAGTTAGGGTTGTTTAATAAGTTTTGTTATGCAGAGATTATTGGTGCTGACTGCATTAATAAGTCTAAGAATCCTCTCTAATTGAGTTTTTCTCCTTTTCCATTTAAAAATGAAAATTTGTTATCCTTACAGAAAGGAATTTTTTTTTTTTTAGGCAGAAAGGGGGGAGGGCATAAGTTCTCTTATCCTTTCTCAGTTGTCTTTAGCTTAAAATAATACTATGTCAAAATGGTATATATTAGAGTAATATAATCTTGTCCCATTCATCTGCTCCAGAATTTGTAGGGTTGACTTCTTTCAATTCAGAAGTCAACTTATATATTGCTTACTGATTCCCCTGAAGAAGGAGCAGTTGCTTCCATCTTTATCATGGGAGTCTTGTTACTGACCGGGGTTCTTCATTGCCCTTATCAATTTCTATTGATTAAGAGTCTAGACAAGAAGTTTAGGCAAGGCTGGTATTAAGGGCTCCTTTTGCTGCAGAGGAAGCAAAAACAAGCAACTTGTTACTTGTGGTGGGGTAAACAGGCTCATTAAATGGGGTGAGGGTAGGGGCCTGGTCCAGGGGTCAGGCCAGAGGGGTGGCTTAGGTTGCTGGCCCACCCTTTTGGTGGTGTCCCTGCAGGATGCATGTATAGTACTCTACTTTTTCTCCCAGCTCTTCAGAAGTGGCAGTTGGGTTTTCTTGGTCTTTCTGTATCTTATTGTCCACAATGTGCCCCAACTACACATGCATACTGTTATTTTTAATTCTGTGGTTTCTTTGTATTTTGTTGCTCCAGGAGAGGTTTGTTCAGATGTAAGCACTGCAGCAAGGAATCTCAGATCCCAGCCTCTCTCAATCTTCCCTGAGAGATTCTATACCCCTGATTCTTAAAAGGCTGAAGGTCTCTTCTTCTGAAACTTCTTCTTGTTGTATAGGGGCCAGCACAGACCCTAGCCTACCCTAGAGGTGGAGAAGTCCTTCACTGATCTAAGGACCTGTAGGCACCTGGGCTACTTTCTGTGGGAATGTGTTGAATTCCTTGAGCCATCATGAGCCTTATTTCAAAACGTTGGACCCTAAATGACACAAAAATAACCAAAACATAAACATACAAGGGACAAAACTGGTTTAACTTTGGGAGGGCTTCCTAAACTCTTGAACAGACAGTGGAGGCAATATTGCCCCTGTCAAAGTTGTGAAACCATTCTGCGTGGGTGTATATATGTATTTTTAATCTAAGGGTTTAAAATGTTTTTCTATTTTATAATGGAAGGCCTGGACCTCTTGGTCCCAGGTTACTTCTTGGACTGAAGAGTCTTAGCCACAGATTTACAACAGTAGGGAAGACAATGTAGCACTAGATAAAATATAGCATAAATCACTGTAGAGACTAGAAGGGTTATTATAAAATGAAAACCTCCTGCCAAAAAGTTTTTTATACCTTGTGGGATCCAAGAGAACAAACTAGAGAATCAGTTTTCAATTTCTGCACCTATGTTGAATAATGAGGATTAGTGGTTAATTTTCTGCCAAAACCAGGTGACTTGTTGAATTTTCTCTGTTGGTTTCTACATGGGAAGAGATTTTGGCACATGTGCCACAAGAGGTATTAGCAATTACACATATTCCTCCTTTTTCTGCCAATAGGTAATTCAGGGCCAGTTGGTTGTCAAGTATTATCCTGGCCAAGGAATCTAGAAACTTCTGTAAATTAGTAAAAGATTTATCAGTCTGGTTGACTATGAACTCTGTAGATTGTGCCTGCAAGTACTTTTCCTGTGAGACATCAGAAAACAATTGTATATACATTGCATCCCTCCCTAGATGAAGAAAATCATATAGGCCTTTAATAATTTTCCATTGATCAAAAGGAGTATGAGAAATTTTTGATCTATGTTCCACTAGTCATCTATTCCCTTAGCTCCCCCTTCCATCCTGTGTCCAGGCTTTCTCAAAGTTGAGTACCTGGTTATAACGTTAGAAGGGGTAAGGAATGGGATTAAAGTAATTTCTGCTATGGGCATCAGGGCTGCTGTCTTTGGTCCCAGGTCTTCCCCATTCTTCCCTTGGGTATTTGAGAAATTTCCTTTTGGTACCCAAGCAATGAATGACTGCTACTTGTTTTGGTTTTTGAGCCATTTCTATGAGATATAAAATTCCAGGCCCATACATGTCGGGAATTTTTTTGCATTTAAAAGTCCTCCTCCTTTCCAAATAGCTTCATGGACATGTAAGACAAGGCAAGCATATTTTGAGTCTATGTCTATATTTATAAATTTTCCTTCCCCTCAAGTTAGGGCTATCAGTTCAGACCTCTGGGGTGAAGTGTTGGGGGGCAAAGGTTTTATTTCTATGACACTGAGCACTCACAATAGCATACCTGCCCTCCTGTCTCTGTCTTTAATGAAACTGCTGCCGTCAGTCAACCATTCCTCCTTCAGGTTTTTTATGGCCTGACAAGCCTACAGGCATAACATTGGTCAAGGGTTTCTTAGAAGGAATGGGTTAGTTTTGGGCTTTCAGTAGGCATTAGGGTAGTTGGATTGAGGTGTGGATTTGAGGTGTTAACCCTGTAGAGTCAAGCAGTAAAGCCTAGTACTTAGTAAGGTAACCGCCAGTTAGCCAATGATGGCTTTTAATTTCCAGAATCCCTTGTATTTGATGAGGACTTGCAGTGACTGTCCGAAGGTAGTAAGCTTGTTATCTTCTTCCACTAATAAAGTAGTGGCAGCTACTGCCCAGGGGCAGCCAGGACAACTTCAGGCCACAGAATCTAGTCAACTGAGGAACTTCTCCTAGCTTTGGTACAAGGACCCTCCAGAGCTGGCCCTTGCTTTTCAGCCATGTACCTTTTTTTAAAAAAAAGTGTGAAGATAAATGGTCTTTTGTAAACTGGGAAAACCCAGTGCAAGAGCTTTGATATCATTCAAAGCATTTTCTCATTCCCCAGTTCAACATAATGGTTCCATATGTGGGCCTTTAGTGGTTTTGGATAGAGGCTTAGCCATTAGCTCAAATCCTGGAATTCAGAGATATTTCTTTGCCTTTGGGGTACTTAGGCATAATAGAGCTTGCTTTCTCTCTGATAGTTAACTTGTTGCTTTGAGATTTGTGCCCTTTTCTGGGAGATCCTGGAGCCCTTGGCCCCAAGGAACTGAGGACATCAATCGTATTCTGATCTGAGACCTCTGTGGTGGGGCTACATCTTAATATATCATCTCCATACTGTAAAATAGCCCTTTCTTTTAGGTGTATTCCCTTTAGTTCTTTTTCTAGTTTCTGGAAAAACAAGTGTGGGCTGTCCCCAAACTCCTGAAGCAATACTATGCAGCTATATTGTTGCATTTGGCCTGAGTGGGCGTTAGTCCACTCTAAATAGATACTGTGATGAAGGATGAATTGGGATGCAAAAGAAGGCATCCTTGAGGTCAAGCACAGTAAATAGTTGGCCTCTCTGCGAACCTGGGATAATATGTTAAAGGGATGAGCCACAAGAGATTGTAGAGACTGCTGTATCATTTACTGCTCTAAGGTCTCATGCTATTCGGTATCCCCCATTTGGCTTAACCAACTGGCAGAATAAGAATATTGCATGGAGACTGACAGCGCACTAAGAGGCCATATTTTAAGAGTTTATCTATGAGGGATCAAACCTTTTTTGCTTCCAAATTTATGCGATATTTTCTCTTGTTAGGACAAGTGACCTCTGGCTTAAGGCTAATTTTTACATGTTGAACATTTACAGCCTTCACAGGGATTCCTTTGTTCCAAACTTCAGCTTACTGCTTGTCGAATATGGCTGGGAAAAGGCCCTTGTTCTTTCTGGTTGCTTTGTCTTAGAGTTAAGAAATGGGGCTGCTCAGGGCATCCTAACTGTAATATGGTTCCAAGGGAACCCAGGAGGTGTCTCCCTAGTAGTGGAGTGGGACACTCAGGCACAACTAAGAAACCATGTGGAATCAAACACTGTTCATACTTACAAGGGAGGGGCCTGGTGAAGTAATGGGTGTGAGGCTTTCTATCTGGTAACTATGCAGCTTTTGGAGGAAAGGGGCCCAGCATAAGAAATCAGGACAGGGTAAGTAAGTGGCTCCCCTATCAATTAAAATTGTTGATTTTCTTATCTGCCACAGAAAGGACCACCCAGGGCTCCTCAATGGATATAGACATCTCATTGGGGTAGGGGGAGCCACCAGAATCACTGGGCCACCTCAGTCATCCAGCATTAGCCATCTCAGGAACAGGAATCCCTCTTCCCCTTTGGGACTAGGAACCATCTCATTTCCAATGACCTATTTATTTTCAGACTGGGCATGGACCAGGGAGGCTCTTTCTGGCACTTCTAGGCCCAGTGGAAGGTGGTTTGAGGTATCTTTCCTTGTTGGTTTTACCTCCAAGTAGATGGATAAGCTTCCTTTGCTCCCTTGGGTTATAACATCCTCAGCAGTTTAGCATGAGCCCTAGCCTGACTGTTCTGCATGTTGGGTTCTCTCTTCCTCCTCAACTTGATCTTGATTATTAAATACCCCAAAGACCACCTCTAGGAGTTGAGCATAGGGGTTTGTGGGTCTAATTGTAACTTTTGGAATTTCTGCCTAATATCAGAATAGACTTATTGATAAAATCTTGTCCCAGTAGGGACTGACTCCTGGGAGTAGAGGGATCAATATTAGTAGATTTTTTTAAATCCTCCACAAACCCTCTCTGAAAGAGGGCTGGAGTTTCTTCTTCCTTCTTGAGTCACTCTTTTAACCTTTTCATATTTACCTGGCTTTTTGATAACACTTCCCAATCCCTTTTAATACATATTGGATCATGTGGTTTCTGGCTTCTGTTCCCTCTGAGAAATTACAATCCCGACAGGGCTCCTGATGTGGTACTGCGCCTCCACCTATAACAAAACATTGAGTTTAGGAAGTTCCCGCTGTGGCTCAGTGGTAACGAGCCTGACTAGTATCCATGAGGATGAGGGTTTCACCTCTGGTTTTGCTCACTGGGTTAAGGATCTGGCATGCCATGAGCTGTGGTGTAGGTCACAGATGCAGCTTGGATCCCACATTGCTATGGCTGTGTTGTAGGCTGGTAGCTGTAGCTCTGATTTGACCCCTCGCCTGGGAACAATCCCATGCCACAGATACGGCTCTACAAAGCAAAAAGAAAAAGAAAAAAAAGAGTTTAGTCCATGGCAAGCTGGTCCCATGCCCTAGATGGCAGTCCAAATTCTTTTTTTTTTTTTTTTTTTTCTCCAGGGTACAGCAATGATTGGCTATTTGGACATCCTTCCAATTTAAATCAAAGGCCACAGTTAGGGCCTGAAACCCTTTAGCAAATTTACGAGGGTCTTGAGAAAATCAGCCCAGTCTTTACTCTCCTGGGACTAAGTCAGTTAAAGAGAAGGGCACATGTACACTAAGTGTCCCTTCATCATTTGCCTCTTCTCTTTGTTTATTCTCTTTAAAATATATTTTTTCACTGATCCTGGGTAAAAGGAATTTCCGCTATGAATTAACTCAGAGGGACCAGTCTCTCCTTCCTTGGACAATGGATGATAAAAAGGGACATAGGGAGGTCAGAGAAACTCACTCACATGATCTGTTATCAAAAGCAGCATTCTAGGAAAACTTTGTTCTCTTATGAGAGGGAGAAGGCAAATCCAGGCTTGCATCAGCCTATTTTAAAATCCATTTATCTAATAAATTTAATCAAACCTTGGAAAGTCCTGACCACATACAAAATTTCTTTCACAACATTTCCTTTCTGCAAACCTTCTGCAACTTTCTGTACCCATATTATTTTGGCCCTATTCTTTTCCCATTCAGAAACAAACAGCTTTAGGACAAAATCACCTCTTTCCTTTAACAAAACATATTTCCATTTCTTATATCTTCTTTACTGAAAACACACATCCTACCTTTCTTAAGCAAATATGAACCATATTTTACATTAACATACTATTAAGTAGAGAATATCTTTAGTGGCACCATACATCTTTAGTTTCTCTCTCATAGGAAGACAAACGTTGGTACATATAGACCAGTTCATCAATTAATGGTTAATATGTTATCTTATTTGACATGACCTGAATGTTCAATGAATTCCTATCGTTTAACTTAATTTAGTTTCAAGTTACCAAAATTTGAAGGGATTACTTTCATTGGACGTTTCCAGAACATAATTATTCCTACAGAGTCTACCAAAAAGTTCTTATCTCAATTATATTTACTTAAAAATTTTAATTATATCCAGGTATTTTCCTTGTTGATAGATTTTACAGCTGAAGAAATATGTACTTACTGACCTCCAGTAACCTTAGGAACAATAAAAGTCTTTAATGTTGAATACTCTACAGATAAGTCTGCATTAATCAAACCCACAAGCTTAAGTTAGTTTTAATATCAGATATTAATTCAATATTGAATATTTTCCAAATTACATGAAATGTATTCTGGTGAGTTTTATATTTCTGAGATTATATATATAAAAGTTCTCACTTTCCTTTAAGCCATTTAATTATAGCTCATTTACAAGTTAATTTTTACCTAAAGACAGGCAGAACCGGAGATCTCATGATTTTTCAGCTTGAATTTAAAAAGATCTCCTTTTTTTCCCCCTCAGTCTGAGGGACCACAAATGGATTAGAGAGTTTCTGAGAGCCCAGGCAAAATAGTTAAATTGCAGAGGCAGAAGAGAAAAATGCAAGCTCCTCTTTTTTTTCCTTTTTTTGTTCTTTAAAATTCCACCCAAGGCTGAAGTCTCAGGCAATGTGAGTTGTGTTGGTCTTTCAAGTTTTATGCCCACAATTTGGCAGAGACTTGCAGGAACAGTTGAACAGAGAAAACTACCCAAAACAAAGATACCAATGAGAAACCTAAAATCAAAAACAATAAGTTTTCAGGATAAGGGGGATAAGAGTGCAGGTGTAAGGATCAAAGGAGAGGTAAAGGGAGGAAGTACAGAAAAGCCTGAAAAAGAAGGGAGACACAGCAGTAAAATTAAGGTGGGACTATTGAGATGATCAGATTTACAGCCACCATATGATATGAGGTTTGAAATTCTATCACTCTTATAAATCTCCCATCAGGGAGAGTGTGCTGGACCAGGATCTACATAGTGTGCAGTGAGCTTCTCCCACCTCTACCTGTCACCCATCAAGGTGAACAGTTGCCAGCCAGAGGGGGAGCATGATCTCACAAGCTGAGAGGAGTGATGCTGTAGCTGCCTGCCATCCACTTGGAAGGACAGAACAGAAAAATAGCAGAGGACAGAGAAAGGAGAGCAAGAGAGAGATCAGGAGGGGGAAAGTATTGCCCAGATGAAGGTACTGAGACCCCCAAGGGCCAGAAAGACAGACTTTACAAATGGGGTAATGATGAAACAAGAGGTTCAGGTGGCCAATTGTTACCCACAGGGAAGCTTCATTCAGTGGTCCCAGAGCCACCTAGATCCTCTCCCAGAAGGGGGACAACTGTTTCATGTTGGGAACTATAAATCTGTTACCCTGGTCTTCCTTAATCAATAGAAATTGATGGAGTTCCTGTTGTGGCTCAGCAGAAATATCCTTAACGATGCAGGTTTGATCCCTGAACCTGCTCAGTGGGTTAAGGATCCGGCTTTACCATGAGCAATGGTGTAATCACAGATGTGGCTGGGATCTTGTGTTGCTGTGGCATGTGGGCTGGCAGCTGCAGCTCTGATTTAAGCCTGGGAACTTCCATATGCTGCAGATGTGGCCCTAAAAAGCAAAAAATAAAAATAAAGTAAAATAGATAGATAGAAATTGATAAAGGCCAGATAAGAAATTCAGTCAAGGCTTTATTGGGTGATCTTGCTGCAGCAGGGGGAGCAATAATGAAAAAAAAATTCTCTTGCTCACTCAGTGAGGTGGGGCATGAACTGGTTCCTTATATGTGTTAAGTGTAGGGGCAGGTCCAGGGG
Source organism: Sus scrofa (assembly GCF_054392235.1). Classification (NCBI taxonomy): domain Eukaryota; kingdom Metazoa; phylum Chordata; class Mammalia; order Artiodactyla; family Suidae; genus Sus; species Sus scrofa. The sequence continues at coordinate 116,171,963 of NC_139389.1, read as the reverse complement.
TCAGGCAAGAGAGATGGCTTAGGTTGTCCCTCCACCCCACCTTTGGTGGTGGTGTGTGCAGGGTGCATGCACAGTATCCTACTTTTGCTCTGCTCTTCAAAATGGCAGTTGGGTTCTACTGGTCTTTTTGTATCTTGTTGTACATAATATTCCCCAGCTGTACGTGAATAAGAGTTATTTTTAGTCCCATATAGTATCTTTGTATTTTGTTGCCCCAGAAGCAGTTTGTCCATGCAGAGGCATTGTAGCAAATGGTCCCACCTCCCAGACTGTCTCAGTCTTTCTTACTTTCTTCATTGCAATTTTTAATACCAGTAATTACCTTTATCATGGATTTAGTTCTTTATTGTCTATATGCTCCGTGAGAATAGAGAAACTGTATATTTTACTCATGGCCCTGTCCTCCATACCTAGAAAAATTCCTGGAACTCTATAGCAGTTGGATAAATAGAGTTAAATAATAAATTTCCACAAGGTTTACTTCTATTGCTTAATTATCCTGACCTCTCAAATGCTTAAGGCCAAATACTGCCCCTACCATTGAATAATGTAAAGGAATTTCTTTCTTATTCTGTGTTTCTCTTTCATTTTTTTCATTTTTAAAGTTTTATTGAAATATACTTGATTTACCATGTTGTTAATTTCTGCTGTACAACAGAGTGATTCAGTTGTACGTGTATATATATAACTCTCATTTTAAAAATCACCCTTGTATAGACTAGCACAAGGCTTTAACAAGGGACTAAAAGAAGGCCAAAGGACAAAATCTGTGATGACTTTAGCTCCGCAGGGGGAAAAATAAAAATAGACTGTCTTTAGAATTTGCTGAACAGATGTCAACTCCATTTGCTACTTCACAAATCATTGTAAAGGATAATTGGATTTCATTGCTCCTCAAAGAAGGTGACATAAAGAAACAAAGAAAGATGAAATTGCTTTCCAAAGTGGGGGGTGTGTGGGGAATGTTCATAGCCAAATAGCTAAGAACTGCTACTTGAGAAATCACTCTCAGATTAAGTACCATACTATCAAGGAAGAGTCCAGAAGAAAACATAGACATCACAAAGGCCTGACCATAAGGGACACTGGGGGAAAAAAGATTTACATCTGCTCAGTAATTTATATAATATAAAGAAGGAGCCATCCTCTACTTTCTTACAAAACATTTTCCTGAAAAAGCCCTTGAAAGTGTCTCTGACGGTTAAATGGAAATATACATTTAAAAGGAGATGGGTGGTAGAAATGGAGGCTCTTTTTCTAAGATTGCCTATTGGTGTAACAAAATACATATTCATTTCTCCTGGGAATCTATCCCTTCTTGTTTCCTAGCAACCTGGCATATAGAAAAGAATCTCTGCAAAGGTCAAGGTCCTCACCCAGGTAAACATCTAAAGTGTTACCTGTGGGGTGGCCATTCTAATAGCTAAGGGCATCAACCTAACCACAAATAGCCCCTACTTCAGTAAAGACTCACCCTGTGCAATTGTGCAATATTCACAATCATGATTATTCTGCTAATCTTTAAAAATCATATAATTTTACTCTGTGAAAGGAATTTTAGTTGTGAAAATACAGTGTGAATAATATGAATCTCGTAAAAGTCAAATGCCTACAGTAAAACAATAATAATATAAACTATAATTATTGACCCTTTAGATAGGAAACATGATGCATGTATATATCAAAGAAAAATAAAATGTGATTTCCTGAGACAACTTGAGATCTGTAGTGGGTCTAAGGCCTAACATTTTTTTCTGTTAACTCGAGAAAGCCATTTTCTCAGCAGCATTAATCATGTGTTCTATTATGGTCAAGAAATTAAAGAATATAGAATAAATTCTCTATACTGCATTCCCATCCAGGAACAACTAAAGATATTTTTGGTGTCATGATTATGGAAGGAAAGGGTTCAAGCATCTAGTGGATGTTGGCAAGAGATGCTGCTACGCATGCTATAATGTATAAGACAGTTCCCCATAACAAAGAATTACCTTTTTCAAAATGCTAACAGTGCCCACTCAAGAAATTTAACTCTAGACTTAAGGAGATAGGTAGATGATGATGATGGTAATGATAATATTCTTCTGTTAAAAATGTAAACAAAAAATGACTCAGAATGCCAAGGAATATATTATTAGAATATTAACATGACACTGTTGATTTGAAAGAAAAAAGACTCAGAAATGCACAACTTGGCATTATTTTACTACAGGGAAGTTCTTCACATTCACGTGCCAAAAGCAATTACCATATTCCTGATTGCTAATTAGACTGGCACAGGTTTTAACTTATCTACAGATGGCAACTTAAATGATAGTTAATTTTTAAGTTCAATTTTAAGTTTTGTAGGTTTAAATTTAAATGTTTAAAGCTATGACATCATCTGTTAATGTACTCACTACAATAATGGGCTCAACCCTGTCAAATATCAGGGTTGGGCATATGGAACAACAAAGCAGGTTTCCCAAGCCACATGTAAAAATCAGTCACATTTCTGGAAAGCCTACCCTACACAAAGACTCTCATGGAGTTGGGGAATTAATATGTCTAAGAACCCCATTCCTTTTCTTTCGTCCTTCTTCCCTCATAAATTTTCCTCATTTAACAAGAAACTTAGACTGGAAGGCACATGTCCTTCATTGTGGTCCTAACACAGAACTTTAGTTAGGTGATCAGTCAGTCCCATAATCACTGGTGCCACCTTTTGTCTATCTGTACAATGAATAGTTAGAATCATTTTGTATTACTGTTTGCAAGCCTCTCTCTGAAAATGCCAAAATGTAATGCTCATTACCAAACATATACATATTCAGTGCATATAGTTTCAAGATATTCCTTAAAGGCTATTTGTGAATTCACTGGGAATCAACTGACCACCAGTTAACAACCCCTGTATTAAAGCAGGTTCTTATAATGCCATTTTTAATTCTGAAAATTTTAAGAAATAGAAAAGGAAATCCCTCTCACCCATGACTGTCCTGGATATTGACCATTGTCAAGAACAAGGCCTCATGACAATGTCAGCAAAGGACATTTTAAAGAAATGGAGATAAGCTGTCTCTATTCCAAAGAGCAATAAACAAAATAAACCTTCACATTTCTATTATTTACAACCATTCCTATTCAAAGAAATGCTATTAGTCTCAGAATAAAACTATAAAAAATTAAACAGAAATGAGACCAGAAGGAGAAGTTCTCCCACTAGAGCCTGGCAGTAAGATTTCCCCTCCCTTTTTTTTTTTTTTGCCCTGGTAACAGCTCAACCAATGAATAGCCATGGACTATGTTCTCTATAGCCCTCCCAACTTCTTTTTCACTTCTATAAAGGAGTCCTTTTTCCCTTGCCATTTGAGGACTTGCATGTGGCTCATCATGGTTGTAGATGCTGAACTGAAATTCTCTGCTGATCTCAATAAGTCCATTTCTTTCTTTTTTCCTTCCTTCAGAAATATCTCGCAATTTATTTACTTCAAGTCAATTCTTTAGTGGCCTGTATGGGGATCAGAGGAGACCTTGAAGCCTTCAGGATTAGTGAACAAACAGGCGCAGTAACCAGAATTGAGTTCATCCTCACACACTGCCTTCTTACCGACCTTGGAGTTTGAAGGTACATCTTCCTCCCAGATGCAGAATCACACCCTCTCTACATTTGAAGCTCTCTAACTTTTATTCAAGTACTATTTTAAAGGCTTTTTCTTTTGGATAAAGGCCCATTTCTATATATGAGTACTCATTTGGCATGTTTGTCTGATTTTAAGATCAGACTATTTCAACCTAGGCTGGCTAAAAACACCTTCAGCCCATTTTTTCCAGAAGAGAGACTGCTTCATTGAAACTGGCAGCTTTTCAGCCTTTAGCCTATTCTTTTGGAAGGGGTTCTTCTCTGGAAAATGGCTAAAAAGCCTTATGCCTGGTTCCTCTGGGACCAATCTGTTTCCTTAGAATTGGCTGAGATTAGCTTGCAAGCTGTTTGAATTGAGTTGAGCTGTAAGCTGTTTAAATTGTTTGAAAATCACTCTTTTACTCTAGAGAAAACCTCTGAGAAATGGGATTCCAGTTATATAAATATTTAGAGGGCACCTTTACAGAGACTTCAGCCAATTTTATGTTTTAAAAACTATGTCCTTCTTCATGTGCATTTCTAACTAAATGGACGGACCATACCAAAGGCAATTCAGACTATCAGTGGCTCTCAGAGGAACCTTTGAAATCCCCAAACTCAGTTTCCTTAAAACTGAATTGGACTACAATATCTCAAAAATTTGGTTGATATTTTGAGGCTTATAAATTTTATTAGAATTCCAAAATTGCCTCTGCAACATAGCATTTTAAGATAAACTGAGGCAAACAAAAATAAAATGATTCCCAAAGCCTCAAACTCCACTTCCTTGGCTTGTCTCAGGCTTCTACCTAGAACCATCTTCCTCTCTCCCTTCTATGCATCTACACCTCTTCTATATCCTCACATCCCCCATGTTAATTCTCACTGCTCTTGTCATTTTCTCTAAAACTCACCCTAATCTTTTCCTCTGGAATGCCAGAACCTACCCCTTTAAAATTAAGACTTCCAAGGATGCAGAGGCTAAACTCTTAATGTCCTTGTATTTCTGGAACAAAGCTGAATAAAACCATCATCAAAAATTTTCCCATAGGAACTGAGTATCCTCCCAGATTTGCTGAAGAATTTCATGTAGCCACTCAAATTTATGAACCTAGTTTCTCTGATTTATACCAACTAGTTTATATGCTTGTCAGTGAAGGCCAGGCCTAGCATAGGATGAAAACTACTAACTGGAAAACTTCTAAAAGATCTCTACAACTACAGCCATTGGGACCTGGAGCACTAACTTATATAATCAGGTTTAGACAATCATGAGGTGATTTCATCAGGAAATTTCTAGGGCTTTTCCAAAGCCTATTGATTGGAACAAAAGGCATGGTTACAAATAAGTATCTAATAAACCTGTTAATGACTATTATAATGAATTTCAGATTGTTTTAATTGACGTATAGTTGATTTATAATATTACAAACAAAGTCCAAATTGCAGGTACAGTACATTTTGTTAAGGCCCACGGAATGTAAATTACTTACTTTGGTCTGATTGAACTAAATTAATACACATGTTATCCCTGGATCAGGCAAGCTTTACTGGCTTAAACTAATCATTGATAGCAGAGTTGGGGATACCATCTACATATGCTAGGAAACAATTTGCTACTTATATACAAACACTATATTTTGGTCACCATTGTTAAACTACAGTTAAAATCAATTTTTTTAAACAAAATACTGTCATTTATGCTCCACTGATTTCCCTTTTCTGTAGAATATTAAAATACTAACTTAAAAAATTGATGGTCATTTCTAGAATCTGCTTTCAATAATCAAAGATTATATTTTCCTTGCATCTCTGTTAGCAAAATAGACTTTGGTTGAGCATCTCAAACCCTGTGGTTATACAACAAAGGAAGAAGTCTTTATAATCTGTGGGTCAGTAAAGTTTTTCTGTGAAGAACCAGAGATAATTTTTTTTTTTTTTTGCTTTATAGGACACATGCAGTCTGTTATTTATTTTAACAACTCTTTAATAATGTAAAAAAATCCTGAAGTCACAGGCTATACAAAAATAGGCCCCAGACTGAATTCAACTAGTAGGCTGTGATTTTTCCACCTGGGAGGAACACAGAATTGAGTTCAATTAAAAGACCATATGCAGCATAATGTTATATAACATCTATTTTATGTTCTTTCATTAATAAATCAGAAGGAGGATGAACAATGGTCTCAGTATGCCCAGGATGGAGGGGCTTCCCAGGACAAGAGACTTTCAGTGCTGAATCTAGGAAACCTCTGGCCAACCTGGATGGTTTGTCACCCTAAGAAGTTCGTCACATAGGAGAAGTGAACATCTTACAGAAGGAGGCCTAAAGAAAGCTTCATGGCTTGACAATCTAATTGACAAAAAGGGAGAGGTTGGGGGTTCCTGTCGTGGAGCAACAGAAACGAATCCGACTAGGAACCATGAGGTTGCGGGTTCGATCCCTGGCCTCACTCAGTGGGTTAAGAAACCAGCATTGCCATGAGCTGTGGTGTAGGTTGCAGACGTGGTTAGGATCTGGCATGGCTGTGGCTGTGGCATAGGCCTGCAGCAACAGCTCCAATTAGATCCTAGCCTGGGAACCTCCATATGCCGCAGCTGTGGCCCTAAAAAGACAAAAAAAAAAAAAAAAAAAAAAAAAAAAAAGGGAGAGGTTGGGGGGATGGTAGTCAGAAGGCTGGTGCTATTGGAATCTTATAACTAAAAGAACTGGAATTGGATCCATCTACTACAGGCCATGGTTGTTGAATTAATTTGTTCTCCTTGCTTAGGAAAACTTGGGGAAATAAGGTGTAGAGAGGTTCTAGACAAAGTAAGAGTTAAGAGAAGCCAAACAAGCCGTGTTAAAATAGAACAATGACACAGATACTTACTCAGAAAACCAGCTTGAGATTTCCATTTAAACTTGTCAACACACAAGAAAGGGTGTGTGAGCACATCAACACTATCCCCAGGTACTGCTCATTTCATTTTGTTCTTCAGTCTTTTTTTTTTTTTTTTTTCCTCTCTAATGTAATTGGCAACATGTCAAAAAGAGGCCATTGTGTGTTTCTCTTCCTAAAGCAATGAAGCAGATGGTATCCCTACTGCATTAGAGAAATACAGATCACATACAGCTTAGTTTGTGGGCTTGAAAAAGATCTGTTTAGAAGCACACTGGGTTGGGAAAGAATGGTGGAGAGGGCAGGATGCCAGAGACAGAGAGAGAGATGTTAGGAACAGGTAATATCTCTTTCTAAGGAGATGAGTATTTCAAGGCTGAATTAAGACTCAATAATTTCAATGCAATGCTGTAATAAGCTCAGTAGATTCAAAAAAAAATCAGTATCAGAAGCAACACTCAGAACAGAAATCTCATCTAACATAAGAGCATCAAATGTCTTAATATAGGAATGGTCAAGAGGGGCAGCAAGATGGGTTAGAGTATATATCTAAGTAAAAATGGAGCTATGAGAGAGGAAGGGGCCTTGCATGAATCTTAGTGACAGCATTCCTGTATTTTCCCATATGCATTCTATTCCTTGGGCAGTATAAAATATCTCACATTGTCTCACTTATTTACACAATTTTCTCAAGAGGTCTCTGGGAAAGAAATGTTGACACCCATGTCACAGACAGTAGGATTCAATTATTTCCCCAAAGTCACATCTTAGAAAAGTGCTGACATCAGGAACATAATCTGTTTCCCTGAACTCCAAAACAATACACCTTAGAAGAGGATAGAAGAGTAATGGAAACATAATTCAGTTATTAGACTGGGAATAGCCCTTAACAGCTCTTATATTAAACATCAGCAAACAAGATGAGGAGCCATAGGATACAAGATATTCTTTAGGGCAGAACTCTGAGGGACGAGATTAAAACATGACTATAATCTAGGAAAAATTTCTTAAAAAATTAAGGTAGAAAAGCCACAATTTTTTTTTTCTTTCTTAAAACTTCACCAAACTGGAGCATAATGCACATTTTGTCCAATACACCTGGTATAGGAAAATGAGTGAGAATAGTTCTGAGCTGAGGAAACAGTATCAGAGGGATCATACTGCACCCCATGGGCTTCTGCCCTATATTCAGCACCTGTTCTGCTAATGCTTTCCCCCCTAGATGTCAGTAGGGGCTCTGAGCATGAAGCAGCAGGCAATGGCCTGGGAAATCAGCCAGAGGGCAGCCCAGGAGGGCCAATTACTCTGGAAGTACTACTCTCAGGGGACTGCCCCACCTTGGGAGCTCTTGAAACTGGTAGCTTAGTGCAAAGCAGAAAGTTTCAGCCCCTTCTCCAAACTTATTTCTTTATCCAAGCTGAACTCTGACACCAGGGAGTAATCACTCCCTAGTTATAGCTTATTTGTGCTACTTCACGGTATGTTAAGTATTACTGGTGCTGAGGGAAGAGGAAGGAGAAATCCTTCCTGATGCTCAGAGTCCAGTGGTGTGCTGGCAAAAGATTAACAACCAGCTCTCCAAGGGCCAAGCATGATTTGTACCATCTGTAGGTTGCCATGGTGCAAATAATCCCACCATGGCCAATTTCAAGCTATCAATGTGATGTCAAACTCCTTAGAAAATTCCTGAAAATGTAGTAATAAGATACTGATAGGAGCCCTCTCCAGCACATCACTGATTAAGATCTGTGCTAAGGAATTGAAATGCAAGAAAAAGTAGCCGATTCTTGGGGCAGTGAGGGGGGAAGGGAGCATCCAATTGTAAAGTGCTAATTTCACAGTTTCTATATTCTCATGTACATTTCTCCTTTCCAAATGGATAAGAGCCCATGGAGATTCATAGCTACCTCCAGGGGATTACAGATGTTGCTGTCCTGAAAGCCCCACAAGACTTCACTTCTAAAGTTCAGGTACTATGTCTGAAACAAAGCAGAAACTCTATATACACAAATACCTATTTAAGGAATATGTTTGATTATTGATTTCTTTGCTTCTGTTTGTCCTTTTAGACCTCCCCTCAAGGCTCGTGGGGAAAAAATCTTGATTAAGGAGCTATGGTTTGGGCTTAGAACTGTTGGGAAGAAAAAAATTCTCCTTCACCCTTCAAGGTTCTTCTGGCTGGTCTAACAAATTGACATGAGACAGATTAACAAGAGAAAATCTAATTTAACTATGCACATACAAGAAATCTGAATAGAAGGGATTCCAAAGGCAGTCAAACAAAATGAGGTATTATAGGTCACTCTGAACTCAAGAAGGGGGAAAGGCTCTGGGACTTCAAAGAGAAGAAAGGCAATTTACAGCAAAATGGAAAAAGAACAAATGTTATGTAAACAAATGTTTGCTAGGGCATTTAGAAACAATGAGACATCTACAGTCAATTACTCTTCAACAAAAGAGGCAAGAATATAAAATGGGAAAAAAGACAGTCTTTTCAGCAAGTGGTGCTGGGAAAACTGGATGGCCCACATGTAAATCAATGAATCTGTAACACGCCCTCACACCATGCACAAAAATAAAAAAATGGCTTAAAGACTTAAACATAAGACACCATCAGACCCTCAGAAGAGAACATAAGCAAAATATTGTCTGATATCAACATTACAAATGTTTTCTCAGGTCAGTCTCCCAAGCAACAGAAATAAAAGCAAAAATAAATGAATGGGACCTAATCAAACTGACAAGCTTTCGCACAGCAAAGGAAACCATAAAAAAAAAAAAAAAAGGTAACGTATGGAGTGGGCGAAAATAGTTTCAAATGATGCAACTAAGAAGGGCTTAATCTCTAAAATATACAAACAACTTACACAACAGCAAAAGAAAAACAACCCAATTGAAAAATGGTCAAAAGATCTAAAGAGGAGTTCCCGTCGTGGCGCAGTGGTTAACGAATCCGACTAGGAACCATGAGGTTGCGGGTTTGGTCCCTGCCCTTGCTCAGTGGGTTAACGATCCGGCGTTGCCGTGAACTGTGGTGTAGGTTGCAGATGCGGCTCGGATCCTGCGTTGCTGTGGCTCTGTCGTAGGCCGATGGCTACAGCTCCTATTGGACCCCTTGCCTGGGAACTTCCATATGCAGCCCAAGAAAATGACAAAAAGACAAAAAAAAAAAAAAAAAAAAAAAAAACCTAAGTAGACGTTTCTCCAAAGAAGATTTACAGATAGCCAACAAGCACATGAAAAAATGCTCATCACTGATTATTAGAGAAATGCAAGTTGAAACTGCTATGAGATACTACCTCACATCAGTCAGAATGGGCATCATTAATAAGTCCACAATAACAAATGCTAGATAGAGTGTGGAGGAAAGGGACCCTCCTACAATTTGGTGGAAATGCAGATTGGTACAACCATTATGGAAAACAGTATGGAGGTACCTCAGAAAACTAAAAATAGAACTACCATATGATCTTACAATCCCACTCCTAGGCACATATCCAGATAAAACTTTCCTTGAAAAAGATACATGCACCTGTATGTTCATTGCAGCACTAGTTACAATAGCCGAGACATGGAAACAACCTAAATGTCCATCAACAGATGAATGGATCAGGAAGATGTGGTATACATACACAATGGAATACTACTCAGCCATAAAAAGAACAAAATGCTGCCATTTTCTGCAACATGGATGGAACTAGAAACTCTCATCCTGAGTGAAATAAGTTAGAAAGACAAATACTATATATGGTATCTGGAATCTAATATAGGGCACAAATGAACCTTTCCACAGAAAAGAAATGCACAGATTTGGAGAACAGACTTGTGGTTGCCTAGGGTAGGGAAGGGAATGGGAAGGCCTGGGAATCTGGGGTTAATAGATGCAAACCATTGTCTTTGGAATGGATAAGAAATGAGATCCTGCTGTATGGCACTGGGAACTATATTGAGTCACTTACGATGGAGGATAATGTGAGAAAAATAATGTACATAGATGTGTGTGTGAGAGACTGGGTCACTTTGCTATACAGTAGAAAATTGACAGAACACTGTAAACCAGCAATAATGGGAAAAATCAAGTATCATTTAAAAAAAGAAACATCAGGATATGGAAAGGAATTTTAATTAATAGACTTTGCTAGGTTCATATTATACTATAGATATCTTTGGTGATAGTTCTCTTTCTTGGAATAGGCCCTCTCGCTAAATTATTTTAGGCAGTTAAGGGGGAGGTGGTGAAAAGAAAAACCTCCTGAATTTTCTGTTTCTTCCTCATGTGAAAGTGACACATTTTAGGGTGCGAAGTCTTGCTTCCCTATAAGACCATGGCAGAGAGTGGATTAAAACAATCCACCCCAAACAAAATACTGTTTTTCCCACTGCAAACCAAGATGAAGATGGCTGATGTGAACTCCTTTTTATGTGGACAGCACAGTGAGGCAGTGGCTGTGTTTCCTTGGTTTAAGGAAAAGTTCCCTGAAGTTGAATTACTGTGCTTGTCTTAAACCCAAAAAGCCCCAGAAGAACATTGAGGAAGCATCAAATTTTAGGGAAAGAAGGAATTCTAAAGTAGGTACAGGCAATTAGTTAGCCAAATAAGCAAAACAATCAAGTGATTTGCTTGATTCTCTATATCCATAACTCATTCTCATCTTTCGAGTCTTAGCTCAATTATCACCTCTTCAAAGGGGCTTTTTCTTACACACACACACTCTCAAGTATGCCCCTAGCACATCACTCTGTTTATTTTCATGGAAAGTATTATATAAAATCACCTTGGACACTTATTTCCTGTTTCAATCTATTAGAACATAAGATCCAGGAAAATGGAAACTTCCTCTGTCTTGTACATTTTTTATATGCCCAAATCCCATCCAAGTTTCAGTTAGGTTCTCAATAAATATTTGTGAAGTAAGGAAATGAACCTAATGGTACATTGATAAGTAATTTCTTCATATTTTATTTTTTTATTTATTTATTTTTTGTCTTTTGTCTGTTGTTGTTGTTGTTGCTATCTCTTGGGCCGCTCCCGCGGCATATGGAGGTTCCCAGGCTAGGGGTTGAATCCGAGCTGTAGCCACCGGCCTACGCCAGAGCCACAGCAACACGGGAACTGAGCCGCGTCTGCAGCCTACACCACAGCTCACGGCAACGCCGGATCGTTAACCCACTGAGCAAGGGCAGCAACCTCATGGTTCCTAGTCGGATTCGTTAACCGCTGCGCCACGACGGGAACTCCTCTTCATATTTTAGTGTTTAGGTTGTTATCTCTTCCTCCTTGACAACTGAAACTAAGATCAAGTTGCCAATGGAAAAACAAGAACACCAGCTTTTTACACCCCATTCATACCCAGAAAAAATGTTTCTTCTCAGCTCTGTGACATATGTACTTCATTCAGAGAGGCACTATTTCATGAAAGTCAAGTTGAGTTCTCCTAACCCATTTTTTCTGAAAGTTTATTCCAGGTACTTTTTCTTTTCACTACAAGCTTTAAGAGAATTTGTCATCAAAAAGCCATTAAGAGTTTTCCAAATGAATAGACAAAATTAAACTGGACTTAAAAGGCTTTAAAATCTTCAAAACTAAATAAATAACTCAGATTATTTCTATGAAATAAAAATACCCAATAACAAAAACTAATTGTAGTTAATCTTATTTGTGATTTCCTCAGCAAGAAAAACAGGTTTAATTTTAACTGTGATCAGTTAAGGTTTTATTTCCTTTTCCAGCCAAATAATCTTTCAAAATACAGTTATCCCTTGCACAACATGAGGGCCGTGGGCACCAACCCCTGCCCAGTTGAAAATCCACACATAACTTTCAGGTGACCTTCTATATATGCAATTCCACTTCTGTGGAATAAACATACCATGATCATGTTGTACTGTAGTATATACTTATTGAAAAAATATATGTGTAGAAGTGGACCTATGCAGTTCAAACCCATCTTGTTCAAGGGTTAGATGTACAGGCATACCTTTGAAAATACTGTAGATTCTATTCCAGACCACCGCAATAAAGTAGTATTGCAATAAAACAAGTCACACAATTTTTTGGTTTCCCAGTATAGGTGAAAGTTATATTTACACTATGCTGTAAAATATTAAATGTGCAATGACATTATGTTTAAAAAACAAGGAATAAACTTTAATTTTAAAATGAATTTATTGTTAAACACTAACCATCATCCAACTCTGGTGGAGAGTCTTGCCTCAGTGTTGATGGCTGCTGACTGATCAGAATGGTGGTTGCTGAAGGTTGGCGTGACTGTGGCAATTTCTTAAAATAAGACAATAATGAGGTCTGCCACATTTATTGGCCCTTTTACAAATGATTTCTATGTAGCATGCAATGCTGTTACATAGTATTTTACTCACAATATAGCTTCTTTCAAAATTGGAGTTAGTTCTCTAAACTTTGCCACTGCTTTATCAATTAAACTTAGGTAATATTCTAAATAATTTCAATAATTCACGGCTTCTTCACCAGGAGTAGGTCCATCTTAAGAGACCACTTTCTTTGCTCATCCATAAAAAGTAACTCATTCATTCACATTTTATCATGAGATTGTAGGAATTCAGTCATATCCTCAGGCTCCACTTCTAATTCTCTTAGTATCTGCAACAACATCTGCAGTGACTTCTTCCACTGAACTCTTGAACCCCTCCCAAATTATCCATGACATTTGAAATCAACATCTAAACTCATCTTATGGTTGATATCTTGACTTCTTCCCATGAATTGTGACCATTAATAGCATCCAGAATGGTGAATACTTTTCCAAGGGCTTTCAATTACTTTTCCCAGCTCCATAGAAGGAATCACTGTCTATGGCAGCTATAACCTTAAAAAAATGTATTTCTTAAGTAATAAGACTTCAAAGTCAAAATTACTCCTTGATCCATGGGCCACAGAATGGTGTTAACAGGTATGCAAACAATATTCATCTTATTGTACACCTTCATTAGAGCTCTTGGGTATCTAGGTGCATTGTCAATGAGCAGTAGTATATTGAAAGGACTCTTGAGTAGCAGGTCTCAATATTGGGCTTGGAATATTCAATAAAACATGTTGTAAACCAGTTACTATCATTCAGAATTTGTTGTTACATTTATACAGAACAGGCATAGTAGACTACACATAATTCTTAAAGGCCCTAGGATTTTCAGAATGGCAAATGAGCATAGTCTTCAACTTAAAGTCACCAGCTGTATTAACCACTAACAAGAATATCATCCTGTTCTTGGAAGCTTTGAAGCCATGTATTGACTTCTTTCTAGCTATGGAAGTCCTAGATGACATTTTTAAACAGAAGGCTGCTTCACCTACATTGAAGATCTGCTGGTTAGTATAGCTACTTTCATTGATTATATTAGCTAGATCTTCTGGATAACCTGCAGCTTCTCCATCAGCACTTGCTGTCTAACCTTGCACTTTTATGTAACAGTAACAGCTTTTTTTCTTTAAACTTCATGAACCAGCCTATTAGTTTCAAGCTTATCTTCTGCATCTTCCTTACCTCTAAATTCAACCTTCAGAGTATTGAAGAAAGTTAGGGACTTGCTCTGGATTAGGCTTTGGCTTAAGGAAGTGTTGTGGCTGGCTTGATCTTCTATCCAGACCACTGAAACGTTCTCCAAGTCAGCAATAAGGCTGTGTTAGAGACTGTGTTACTTTCTTATTATTTGCATATTCACTGGAGTATCACTTTAAATTTCCTTTAATAACATTTCCTACACATTCACAACTTGGCTATTTAGCATAAGAGGCCTAGCTCTTGGTCCATCTTAGCTTTCAATCTACCTTCCTTGCTAAGCTCACTTATTTCTAGCTTTTGATTTAAAGTAAGAGATATGAGATTGTTCCTTTCACTTGAACACTTACAGGCCATGTAGCATTACTAATTGGCCTAGCTTCAATATTGTTATGTCTCAAGGAATAAGGAGGCTAAAGGGGAGGGAGAAATATGGGGGAACAGCTAGGTAATGGAGCAGTAAGAACATACACACTTATCTATTAAGCTCACTGTCTTGTATGGGCATAATTTCTGGCACCCCAAAGCCATCACAATAAAAACATCAAGATCACTGATCACAGCTCATCATAACAAATAATAAAGTTTGAAAGAGTGTATTATCAAAATGTGACACAGAGATATGAAGTGAATAAATGCTGTTAAAAAATAGCACTAATCATTGCTGTGGCTCTGGCATAGGCTGGCAGCTACAGTTCCAACTGGACCTCTAACCTGGGAACCTCCGTATGATGTAAGTGCGACCTTAGAAAACACAAAAAGACCCCCCCCCAAAAAAAATAGCACTAATATAAGTGATACGGCATTTGTCTTTCTTGTTCTGACTTCACTCAGTATGAGAGCCTCTAGTTCCATCCATGTTGCTGAAAATGGCATTATTTTGTTCTTTTTTGTGGCTGAGTAGTATTCCATTGCATACATGTATGTGTAACTGGGTCACCATGCTGTACAGTAGAAAATTGACAGAACACTATAAGCCAGCTATAATAGAAAAAAATTAAAAATTATATATAAAAAATAGCACTAATAGACTTGCCCCACACAGGCTTGATACAAACCTTCAATTTGTAAAAACTAAAATATCTGCAAAGTACCATAAAGCAAAGTATAATAAAACAAGATATGCATAGATTACTAAAATGCTTAGATGAATAAAAGGATTGCTTGCTGAGGTACAAAGGTTATGTAAAAGTGAATTTTATGATTTCCTTTCATAGAGATCTACTTCTCTATTCCAGGATTTTTTTCCTTCTCTCTTACCAAGTAACTTATCCTTCAGCTTTTTAAGATTATTTTAGCAGTTTATTGATTCCATCATATATATGGGCTGGAAATAGAAAATAATGTTTCACTCCTCTATTCATAATTATTTTATTCATTTTCATTTATACTGAGTTTTATTTAGTTCTCTTAGAAGTGGATAGTAAAGGGGCATTATTTAGAATTGTATAATATATTCATATCCATCCAAAGAGAAAAAAATGATTTTGCTTCAGGTAGCTTCTAGATTTCAAAAGTGAATATATTTTCATTATATACTGAGGTAGTTTTAAGAATCTTCAAGTTTTTTTTTTTTCCTTTTTCCCATAGTGTTTGCTTTTGGAGACATGGGTTGAAACATACCAGTGGCTATAAAAAATAAAGCGTGAGTAGGCATTATTTCATTTTGATAGACATACAACCTGGGCCGCTAATGGATTTCAGGTGTGAATCACTGAGTAGATCATTGCTAATTAATCAGATACATGGCCTACTTACAGAAAAGCATCAGAACACCACAGATCCTCAGCTAACTTTCTTTTTAGTCCTGTGTTTGAGAATCAGTTAATAAGCCCAGAGCTGGAAAGAACTTTACAGTGTTACTCAAGCCTCACTCTGTGCCCTAACAGTTCAACACATCCACTAAGAGATGTATGGAATGTAAATGAAAGAGCAGCTCAGCAGATGCTGCAATAGGGAAAGGAGGTATGGTGGAAGAAACCAGAGATCCAGAGGAAGAAAGTTGCAGAATCTCAGCAAATTACGCAAACATTCTGATTCTAGTTCACGGATGTAAAGTGTAGTGACATTTGCCCACCATAGCTACCGTGAGATTTAAATACGATGCGAAGAAACTTCTGACACATAAAGATCAGTAAAGGATAGCCTCATCCCCTTTTCTTTGCAGAAAATCTCATTTAGGAGAAAACGACATCTAAGGGATAGAAGAGCTATCTTCTTATGCTGGCGTAGCCACTTTTCCATCAGAGGGAAGTGCTTCCTCACAGGACAGCTTTATGGACAACCATGCTTGAATTCATGCTCTACTGTCACGGTTTTGAAACCTTTAGTAGCTCCTCATATTCATCTTTCACAGGGTCCAACATATTACGTAGCTGGTTCTATTTCCCTAGTACTGGGATATGTGCTGCTTATGCTTCCTGTCCTGTCATGCAGGTAGGAACCTTGCTAAATGCTGCTCTAAAGAAGGACCTCAAACTGCAAACTCTAAAATAGGAGAATGAACTTGAATTCTCAGTCATTTCCCCTTTTTCTATTAACCTTATTGCTTCATTGCCTTCTAATGAGTTGGTCTTAATTTCAGATTAAGGGGAAAATTGAGTTCGAATTTATATATTCACTTAAAATGCTTTCTATTTGGCTTAAAACTTTAAGGAGTCAATAAGGCAGTAAATAACTCATTACAAAAATATGTCTAAATCTTTAGAAGACTGATTAATATTTTTTAAAATTTCTTTATCTTGGTCTACATGGTTGAGCCGAGTTAGAAACAAATGACTTTTAGTAGAACTCTGGTGTTCTAATATACCAAAATAAAATGAATTCATAGATGCATAATATTTACAGCTTCTTATCACTTAGTTGAAACCTATCTCACAACCTCACTTATTCAAAACTCCTCCAGTAGTATAAGCAGAGTGAAAATGACCCCTAACAACTAAAGTGTAGGAAAACAAAGACAATAGAGTTTAACTGTGTTCAGAGGACTTCTCATATTATCATTTAAGGTCTTTGTATTCCTTTTCTAAACTTCTAAGTACTAAGGGGGCTCTGGTTTCTGAACTTTCAGTTGATTAAACTTAATAAGTAGACTAGAAGAGACAGGCTGGTATGCTAGTATCCAGGAGAGATTATTAACAAAAGCAAACATATATAAAGAGAAGGTGGTGTGGACATAAACATACATACTTGCACATACACAAAGATACCACTTAAAGTCATACAAAAATAGAAATATTATGGCAGAGAACAATAGTCCCATGCCTTGTAATTCTCAAATACAGCATCATCTCAGAGATATCATTTACTATCCTCTACAATAAGTGTTCCATGATTTTAAGCATTATTTCTATCAACTGTTTGTGGCAGGCTTTGTCTCCATTTTACAGAAAAGAAAAACCTGAGATTCTAAAAAAGTTAAATTTTATTCAAGGTTACATGGCTTCTAGATATAAAGATGTTCTCACGGTACTGGCTACCTCCAAAGAAGGGTTTTTTAACCACACCAAACTAAAGACCACTAATTTTTCATAATGATGATCTGAGTCATTAAAGTGATATAAGTATATGCTCAATATATTTAAGTAGACCAATAATATATTTTAGAAAGGTAATATTACACAGGTAACCAGTATCTTTAATGACTCTTGGAGTTTCAAACTTGAGCTATTTTTAAAAATCAAAATTTATAGAATTTATTTTAACAAGTCTCAGATAAATTAAAAACTAATCTATCATCCCTCCTGACAAGTGCTATGGCAGAAATAAGTTAACCAAGTTAAAGGTGGAAGTACATAACTCAAAATCATCATCAAAAAATAACTTAATAGGTCTTTTGCAGGGAACTTTGGTTAACTTATTAATGATAAATGTGAAACATTGGCAGCAATTTATGCATAGACATCTATTTCAATGTAATAATTTAGAATACTAAAATTTTGAAGGAAACTAAAAAGGGGATTGATTAAATAGTGGTAGATAATATGAAGATATTATGCTCCCATTTAAAAGTAGTAATGTAAAATATTTAATACAATAGAAAATCAAGTGTTAAGGTTCCAAAGAGTATATGTCACTAGCACTGTTTGCCAGTATTAATTATAGGTTCTCTTTCTGGTGAAATTATGGAATTGTTTATCGCTGGCTTTCTTGTCATTGGGTGGAGCCATGTAAGTAGTTCAGGCACTTAATTGCCAAATAATAATATCCTGATACAACTCTTACTTTCATTTATTAGAGCCACTGTCAAATTTGAAATAGTAGTTGCATAATCAGTTTAAGTCCAAGAATAATTTTATTAGTAAAGCCTGCTAAACATATTCAAATTTAAGAGGCTATCTTTAATAAAGCTTTATGGGTCCCTTCATTAAACAAACAGAAAAACATTAAACAGTGGTTGTTCATGAGACATTGTTCTAAGCACTGGTTCTCTAGTAGTAACAAAGAGATTCCCGGGAAGCTTATCTTCTAGTGAAGGAAATTAAACAATAAATAAAACAAGTCAATGTATATCTGATGATTATATAAGTGACGTGATACTTTTTCTACTGAATGCTTTTACAGGTATTTGGCTGTAATAAATTTTCATGTTCTAAATAGAAGCTTTCACTTGATTACAGATCTCAAGCAGCATATAGTATATTTAACAGAACCCATAATTATATGGGGATGCACGAATAGAATGATCTTTGCAGTAATGGTAATGTAATTCTACTTTTCTAAACCAGTTTCCATATAGTTCACAAAGTGTCAGGAATCAAAATATGCCAGCATTTGTGTACACTCAATCTCATATATTAGAAATGTTTATAGCTGACCTGAATAAAATGTTGGGAACATATTTAACCTATAGGTGATTCCTTTTTTATTTGCCAAATTGTTTTTCAACATGTGTGCAAAATTCTTTACATTTAGGTCACTTTTATATTTTGAAGTAGTAATGAATGCTAATCTCCCAAGTATTGTATTTCAGTGCTCAATGCCAACAACATGACCTAATAGGCCAGCAACAAGGTATGCAAACTCCAGCAGCATCTGGGTCCTTTAACCAGCACTTAATGGAATGAATGCTGCTTCAAATCTATCTTTAATATTGCATAAGATTTTCTTGTGGCCAATCTATATAGGAAACAATATTAGAAAATGTATTTCCAACTTTGCTAAATTGACATACTACAAAAGTACCACAGATTATTTAAAGAGAAATGTTAACTAGGTATTGTGAATACCTATGAATAGAGAAAAAAGTACGTGATAATAGAAACACAAAGGGTAGAAAATAGGTCAATACAAACTATTTTATTGCATTGGCAATTATAAAGCACTAATTTATGGTAGAAGGTAATACATTTAGGATGCATATCACAGTGTCCAAGGTAACTGAGAAGAAGACTTAAAAAACTATGGTGTAGACCATAGCAAGAGTTGGTAAAATTTTTAAAAGGCAGGAAACAGCAAAAGAAATGATAAGGGACAAAAGAAGACAAATAGCATGATGGTAGACTTAAAACCGGCTATAAGTGCCATTATATAAATATAAATAGACTGAGAATCTAAAAGACAACATGGTCAGATTGGTAAAATCAAATCTACTGCTATACTTTTTTATAAGAGATTCTGTATAAATACAAAGATACATAGAATATTAAACAATACAAACACTAATTGAAACACTGTTGCAGCTTTATTAATATGAGACTCCAGGGAAGAAATATCATTTTAAATATCATATAGAGAGATGTTTCATTTTAGCAAAGTAGAAAATTAAACAGGCAGACTACAAACTCATACATTTGCACTAATAATTCTTCAAAACACAAAATTTGACAGAATTGGAGAAGTAGATAAATCAGCAAATATAACCATATATTTTAATAAGCCTCCCTTAATTATAGAAGATGCAGACATGAATCATTACCATTACAGAAGATTTGAACAAAACTATAAACCAGTTCATTTAATTGCTTTTTAGAACACTATACCCAACAACTACAGAATACACATTCTTCTCAAGTGCATATAAACCATTTTAAAACTGGTCATACTCTGGGTAAAAAATTTACCAAATATCAAAGTATTTGCAACATAGCTGCTCTTTAAAAAGGAATTAAAATGAACTGGAAATTAAAAAAAAAGAAAGCCAGAAGATCCCCAAGTGTTTTGAATTTAAGCCATCAATAATATGTAAAAATACAATAAAAATTGAGAAAACATTTGAAAAGTCCCTTTAAAAAGAGCATATCCAAATAGCTAATAATTATATGAAGAAGGAACTCAGTCATTTTCCTCAGGGAAATACAGTTAAAACCACCCACACCCAGGAGTTCCCATTGTGGCTCAGCAGAAGCAAACCTGACTAGTATCCACAAGGATTCTGTTTCCATCCCACTGGCCTCACTCAGTGGGTCAAGGATCCGGCACTACTGTGAGTTGTAGTATAGGTCACAGGTGTGACTTGGATCTGGTGTGGCTGTAGCTGTGGTTTAGGCCAGCAGCTATAGCTCCAATTTGACACTTAGCCTGGAAACTTCCATATGCCTCACCTGTTTCCCTAAAATAAATAAATAAAACCACCTATACCCACCAAAAGGACTAAAATTTAAGACTATCAATACCAAGTGTTGTCAAAGTTATGGAACTCTGCTGCATTACAAATGGCAGAGTGAGATAGTAAAACAACTGGGAAACTGTCAGTATTTACCAGAGCAATTCCAACTCTATATACATATCCAAGAGAAATGAATGTATTTATTAGGGAAAGGATACACCAAAATTTTTATGGAAGACTGAACCAAAAAAGAAATAAAAATATTCATAAATAGTGGAATGAATTGAGACATATGTAAATTTTGTATTATGCAATAGTAAAAAATAAATTACTGCAACATACAAGAACATAGACATAACAGTTGCATCTTATAGGCAATATGTTGAACAGAATAAGACAGACACAAAAGATTCCACATAGCAATTTAATGTACAGTCAATCCTTGAACAATACAGGTTTAAACTGCAGGGTCTGCTTATATGCAAATTTTTCTTCAATAACATAATGGAAAAATTTTTGATTTCCGACAATTTGAAAAAACTCACACATGAACAATATAGTTCTCTCTCTCTCTGGTAATTAGACAAATTTTGTTATCAGCCTATCACCACAGGTAAGTTTTTTTTTTAATGTAACAATATCTCCAGTACTGTACTAGGAATATGACTAATAGTGTATGCCATAAAAATTTTATAATGATCCATTTCATTCATTAGTGTATAGGCTAGGCTCCTCTGAGGCCATCATATTGATTACGCTGTTACTATAAATCAATCATATTGCTACTCCTTCATTATCAATGCATGAATCATTATACTTGTAAATAAATATGATTTTTTATATTTTCAGTGTTGATGTCTAGTGCTAGTAACACATATAATATCTACACTGTTTGTATTATATAAGACAATTTTGGTATTGGTACTAAGTCATCCTGTAAACAGACAAGGTTAATTTAGAACATCAATAAATACAGTACTGTAAATGTATTTTCCCTTTATAATTTTCTTAACATTTTCTTTTCTCTAGCCTACTTATTATAAGAACACAGGATGTATTACATATAACATACAAAATATGTATTAATCGATTGTTATAAATAATGCTATCAGTCAACAGTAGGCTATTAGTAATT
The DNA here is from genome assembly GCF_054392235.1 of Sus scrofa. NCBI lineage: Eukaryota > Metazoa > Chordata > Mammalia > Artiodactyla > Suidae > Sus > Sus scrofa. The sequence goes on along the minus strand of NC_139389.1, from coordinate 116,150,263 downwards.
AAGTTTTGGGGAAGTCAAAAGTTATATGCAGATTGTTAATTAAGTAGGGGGAATCAATATCCATAACTCCCCTGTTCAAAAGTCAACTATATAAATTTCAAGAAGGGGCATAACAGATGTATGGCAATAGAAACTAGAATGGTAGTTCCTTTTGGGAGCATTAATATGGAAAGTTATGCAAGGGATCCCTCTCAGGTGCTGGAAATATATATTCTTGATACATCTGGTAAAATGCACATACATATTTATACATTCACAGAACCAAACACTTGAAATTACTGTACTTTATGTTCTCTCCTAATGTAAATCTTACTTTATTAAATAAGGGAAAAGGAAAGATATAAATTATCCAACCATTTGCAACAAGATTTTTATACATTTCTAATGTCTATTCTTTTACTGCTGATTAGTTTGCTACCAGAACCCCTTCTGCTCTATCCTGTGTGGTTAAGTATCTGTGACTCCTCAAGCACAATAACAAGAGCACAGCTGTAATATTTGCATTGCCAACCAACTGTTTTGTTACCATTAGGAAAGTAGAAAATGTTATCAGAAACCACAGACCTTTATTTTCATAATATTACTGTATCTTTAAGGGTAAATTATCATGAGACAACCACATGCTTGAATATAGTTCTATAGCAAAAAATTTACCTTCTTACTACAGAGTACACTTTGCCCTTTTTAACGAGAAGCTTTTACCGTAACATAAATATACATGTATAATAGTGTTTGTAATAGAAAGCCATTTATTAACTTGTCCATTTCACACCTCAAATACTTTTGGGAAACCCTACATCTAACAGCTTAAGGGTGAAAGGAGTTGATTATCTTAATTTTTATGTCATTTTAACAATTATTGAAAGAACTGTCAAGTATAAATCTAAGTTGCATGTGCTATGCTTTGATGTATTTGAAAATTAAGGTCGATCTACTAAATCCAAGTTTTCATTTTTAATTTGTTTGCATTAATTAACAATTTCACTTTTCAACAATGGAGAATACAGAACACTGCAGGTGAGGCAAAAATTTACCTTTATTCTCTTAGGGTCTGAGAATTAAATTGAGGTGTGATCGATTAGCAGGAGAAAAGCATATAGATTTTTACATGTATCTGGCAGCCCCCATAGGAAATGCAGACCAAAGGAAGTGGTAAAATCTAAATGCTTATCTAATAGGTTGAACAAAGTGGCAATTGTGGAAAAGAGACTAAAATGCACGAGGAGGTTAAAGGAAGATAAGAGTTATTTTAATGAGATCTATTTTATAGAATGGTCTCAGTTTTGACTCTATCTCTGGTGACTAGAAAAAAAGTCTTTTTTCTCCCTACATAGGAAGGCAGAGTGTTCTTTTTGCATCTGTTCTTTTCCAAGTGTCTTTAGTTATTCTTATGTTAGTGTCATATTTGGTGGTGGCATATTCCATCAGCCTTAGACATTATATAGGTATTCTTTACATAGGTATAATAACAGTTTTAACATTTTAAATATGATTATGCATTTTAGCTACTCTTTCTAAATAAGAAAAATCAGTTACTGCAAAGTATTTGTTTTACTTAACTATTTTATACTCATAACATGATGCTTCTCATTATTAAATATATGTATAAATATGACAATAAAATAAGAAACAAAGGTGTTTGTAAAAGGAGTGTAGGAGTTCCATTTAGCTTAACATTTTTTAAAGTGAAAATTTCCAATTTTTAACTATGTGCTATGGCATTCAAAACCAATAAATTCACTTTAAAAAAAATTTTTTTTTGTCTTTTTAGGGCTGTACCTGTGGCATATGGAGTTTCCCAGGCTAGGGGTCTAATCTGAACTGTAGCTACCGACCTATGCCAGAGCCATAGCAATGCCAGATCTGAGCCGCATCTGCGACCTACACCATAGCTCACGGGGTAACGCTGGATCCTTAACCCAATGAGCAAGGCCAGGGATCGAATCCACAACCTTACAGATCCTAGTCGGATTTATTTCTAGTGCGCCATTACGGGAACTCCTAAATTCACATGTTGACTCAAGTTTATCTGAGTTTCAATGAGTGACAATACAAAAAAAACAGAGGTTTTCTATGCCTCAAAAAAAAAAAAAAAAAAAAAAAGAAAGAAAGAAAAAGACTAGGTTACATTCTTCTCTGGACAGAATTCAGTAGGCTCTTTGGGAAGGCTCAGGCTTGATCTTTCCTGGCTGAAACAAAATCCTTAATCAGGTTTTAAAATAAGGAAAATTCTAGATTTCATTTCCTCACACTTGAAAAATAGTTTTCAAACACATTGAGAAAGAGAAAGGAAATATATGATCAACTGTGAGGAGGGTTTGTCTCTTCCAACAACAGTTAGGGTAGCTTGGCCACTAGCTTTCTATAAGCTGTTACTTCCAGAAAAAAACAAAAAGACCTGGTATTGAGGGTCCCAACCCATTCTGATGACTGATAAAATCATATACACTCATTTCCTTTAATTCAGGCAGATCTAATATATAATGCCAGTATACCTTTTAAAATTTTCATATTTATATTTAAAGCATATTTACTTAATCATAACAATAAAATGTAACTGAAGTGAAACTAGATTGCCAATATAACTCTTCCTATGTAATTGTCATATTATGATTTATAATAAGAAATATATATTTGGAATTCATTCCCATTCCTGGCACAGAGTTCCTAAAACCCTTGTAATGTCTGAAGTGACAAGAGCCAGAGGCATCTTTTGTTATAATATAGTTTTTGTTCCTGAGAACACTAGAGACAAAGAAGTGAAAGGAATGTCTTTTGTTATTCATAACAATTTCCTTTCAAACCCCTCTGACTTTATGTTAATGAAGTGATTTTTTGGGAAAACTTCCAGATAACAATGGGTTGGGCTGGTTGCCAGGGGGACCAACCACTTGATTAGAGAGTTGGAACTTTCAGACCTGCATTCAGACCTCTGGGGGAGGGGTTAGGTGCTGGAGGTGTCATTGAGGACAATGACATAAATTGGTCCTGCCTATATAATGAGGTCTACATAGAAATCCCCACACTGTGGGGCTCAGAGGTTGGCAAACCTTCACTAACATACACCAACCCTACAGGACAGTGAACATGAGTAAGTGCTGAGAGGGCAGGACCCGAGTGGGCATGAAAACTCTACTCTCCTTCTAATATACTACCTTGCCCTATGTCTCTCTTCCATCTGCTGTTCCTGAGTTGTAAACTTGGTAACCTAGTAGGTAAACCATTCTCCGAGTTCCAGCAAGGTATCAAACCTGAGTAGTCATGGGAACTTCTCATTTATAGCTGGTCAGAAACCAGCCCACCCCACTTCAATTGTCATCTGAAGTGGGGTGGGAGCAGTCTTGTGGGACTAAGCCTTTAACTTGTGGGATCTGATGCCCTCTCCAGATAGAGAGTGTCAGAATTAAATTAACTTGTAGGACACCCAGCTGTGTGGGAGAATTGGTGATAGGGGGGTTGGAGAGAGAAGTCCCACACACTTGGGGACCATAAGTATTGAGTAGAGTCTGGAGAGAAGAAACATGAGACTTCCTTAAATAATAACTTCCTAAAAAAAAATTCTTCCTCAGCAGAGGAAGTAAATGACCAGACAGTAATTATATTCAGCTTTCCAAACCACATACATTCTCAATCACATCTATGTACCTGATATTGTAACACCATAGACAATACATAAAATAATGGGTATATATGTGTTTCAGTAAGATTTTAGATATAAAAAAGGTGGCAGAATGGATTTGGTTCATGGGCCACATCTTATTGTTCACTGCTCTGAAATTAAAAGTTAAGTATAAAAATGTTACATTTATGGGTCAATACTTTGGTATAGTGTTTGCATATGGCTTTCACACATTTCAATCTTAATCAGTAACAGTTGATTTATTATTATAAAAATGAAGAAAACACTAATACACTTATTTCTAGTTCTCTTTACTAAAGTCCAGCATTTGTTAGTTCTATTGTATTATGAATAATATTCTACAAATTTCAGCACTGAAAACAAAACTTATTCTCTCTCTCCTATGGTCTATCTTCGTGACCATCAATCAAGATGCCTTTTTACAATGCTTTAAAAACACTTGTACTCTAGGAGACAAGATGGTGGAAGAATAGGGGGACACGCTCACCCTCTCCCACAAACACACACACAAAAAACACATCTACAGGATAAATGACTCTCACAGAACAGCAACCAATCACTGGCAGAAGAACCTAAACTCCAATAACGGCAAGAAGTTTGTGACATTACTAGGTAAAACAAGAGAAAAGAGGAGAGTGAGAGAAGGTGAATCTGAGCTGGACGGGTGCTCCCGAAAGGGAACTGCAGAGGAGAAAGGGATCCTGCACCCTGGAAAGTCACCTACTGGGGGGAAAGATCAAATGAACTGGAGGAATCTCCAGATGCAGAGAAGAGTGTAGCAGTAAGTTGGAGTTCTGAAAAGCAGATTGAGAACCAAACGGACCATCTGAACTACGGGCACAGTCACCAAAAATTGAGACGCCTGAATGGGGGCTGGGAACCGAGACCTCAGCTCCGGAGGTTAGTCCCCGGGAAAGGGCTGGGGGGAGCAGAGACTGCTTGGGAGGTCAAGAAACTGGTCTGTCAAGTTTGACGGGGCAGAGACTGCCTGGGAAACTAGAAAACAAAGCTGTCCCAGAGGAAAGGAGCAATACTCTAGGGGCAGGGAAGTGGAAAGCCACATCAGAGGGAAACTGGGAGAAGAGCCTGGTCTGTGCCTGTGCTGGGGAGGGGAGAGAAGAAGGGGTGGGTCCCCATAGAATACACCCCACACCACAGCAAGCTTACCGGCCCACTAGCTAGCAGAAAACTGTGCTTCCCTGTGCATCCCCTCCCCCCACCCCCACCACCCTCTATGCACTCGCCTGACCTGGGGCTGCCTGCCATCCAGGAGGGTGGCCTCAACAATTGCCTGAAGCCTATCACTGCAGGGGCTGTCCCTGCACAGGCCTGCTTGCCCTTTGAAGGGGCTACACCCCCAAGGAGCAGCACCAAACACCACCAGCTCCCGAGAAAAGGCCTGCAGCCCAGAAAAGCCAGAACAATCCTAGCCAGGCCTTGAAAAGACCTGCCTAATTCTTGGATGGTCTTTTTGAGTTGGCCGGCCCTGGGGAAGAGCCTCTTGGGTTTGCAGCGGCCCAGCTAGCCACTCCAGCTCTCAGGAGGAGCTGCACTTCCGCGGAACAATGGCACAGGACTGCCAGCTCCCTGCAGGAACCCTCACACCCCAGAAAAGCTACAACAAGTCTGGCTGGGATGTGAAAAGATCTGCCTAATTCTCGGACATTCTTTCTGAGTCGGGCTGCCCTGGGGAGGAGCCTCTTGGGTTGGCAGTGGCCCAGCTAGCTGCCCAAGCCCTCAGGGGGTACTGAGCTCTCACGGATCAGCTGCATCGGACTGCCAGGTCCAGGCAGGAGCCCATGCAGCACAGAAAAGCTACAACTAACCTGGCCAGGCTGTGAAAAGATCTGCATAATTCTTGGACGGTCCTTCTGAGATGGGCTGCCCTGGGGAGGACCCTCCTGGCTTCGCAGCAGCCCAGCTACCTGCTCCAGCTCTCAGGAGGAGCCGCACTTCTGCAGAACAACAGCACAGGACTGCCACCTCCTGGCAGGACCCCCTGCAGCCCAGAAAAGCTACAACAAGCATGGCTGGGCTGTGAGAAGATCTGCCTAATTCTCGGACAGTCTGAGTCAGGCTGCCCTGGGGAGGAGCCTCTTGGGTTGGCAGTGACCCAGCTGACTACCAAAGCCCTCAGGGGGAGCTGAACTCTCATGGAACAGCTGCATAGGACTGCCAGATCCAGGCAGGACCCCATGCAGCACAGAAAAGCTACAACAAGCTTGGCCAGATTGTAAAGATCTGCCTACATTCTCAGACTGTCCTTCTGAGTTGGGCTGCCCTAGGGAAGAGCCTCTTGGGTTCACAGTGGCCTAGATAGCTGTTCCAGGCCTCAGGGGGTGCTGGACTCCTGAGGAACGGCTGCACAACACTGCCAACCCCCTGCAAGAACCCCACAGCCCAAAAACACCATAGCAAGCTCTGCCTGACTGAGTGAAATCTGCTACCATCGTGGTGTGGACCTCCTAGTACTGTCTGCCCTCAGGAAGTCCTCCTTCACTTCAAAGAGACCCTGTTAGCCCCATCAACACTCCAGAAAAGCCACACTGCCTCAAAAAAGACTGACCAACAATGCCAGCCCTCAGGAAATATTCCATGGCAGTGACAAGGCAAACAATGCCTGGTCACAGAGAGTACAACTCCCTCAGGAGAAAGAAAACAACAAGCAAGATGAAGAAGCTGAGAAACCACTCCCAGTCAAACCAACAGGAGAATTCACCTAAAACAGTCAACAATGAAACAGATCTCTGCAGTCTGACAGACCTGGAGTTCAAAAGAGAAATAGTGAAGATACTGAAGAAATTAAGAGAAGATATGAACAGTAATGCAGACACCCTCAGAAAAGAACTAGAAAATATGAGGAGGAGCCAAGAAAAACTAGAACATTCATTTGCAGAGATGCAAACTGAACTAAGGGCAGTAAAACCAGAATGAATAATGCAGAAGAACGAATCAGTGATATGGAAGATAGAATAATGGAAATCACCCAATCAGGTCAGCAGACAGAAAACCAAATCAAAAAACAGGAAAGCAATATAAGAGACCTATGGGATAACATAAAGCGGGCCAATCTATGCATAATAGGAATTCCAGAAGGAGTAGAAAAAGATAAGGGGGTGGAAAATATATTTGAAGAAATTATCGATGGAAATGTCCCAAATCTAAAGGATACTGAGTTCAAGATACAAGAAGCACAGAGTGCCCCAAACAAACTGAACCCAAAGAGACCCACACCAAGACACATCATAATAAAAATGGCAAAAGTTAGTGATAAAGAGAGGATCCTAAAGGCAGCAAGAGAAAAACAGAATGTTACCTACAAGGGAACCCCCATAAGAATATCAGCTGATTTCTCTACAGAAACACTACAGGCCAGGAGGGAATGGAAAGAGATATTTAAAGTGCTCAAAGGAAAAAATATGTAACCTAGAATACTCTATCCAGCAAGACTATCTTTTAAACTAGAAGGGGAAATAAAAATTTTTTCCAACAAACAAAAACTAAAAGAATACAGCAACACAAAACCCAGGCTAAAAGAAATACTGAAAGGGCTTCTCTAAACCAAAAAGAAAGGAAGGAAAGGGAAGAAAAAAGAAAAGAAAAAAAAAAAAAAGAAGAAGAGGAAGAACTAGGACTGAGGAAACCGCAATCAGAGAGCAGTCACTCAAATAAGCCAGCATACAGATTTAATCATGAACATGCTTCAAACAAAATAAAATTAAAAAGAAAAAAAAAGAGTCATCAAAATCATAAAATGTGGGCAAGGGATATTAGGAGGTAAATAACCCTTTTTGTTTGTATGTATGTCTCTCTTCTTAATTTTAATATAGTAATGAAGTGTTTGAACTTACAGGACCATCAGGCTAAAACACACAATTATGGCAAGGGGTTAGTATACTTAAAAAACAGGGCAACCACAAGCCAAAACAAAATATTGCATTTGCAAAAAATGAAAGAAAAACACAAAACACTCAAGCAGATAATAACAGGAGACCATCCAACCAAAAAAAAAAAAAAAAAAAGGAAGAATGGAGAACCATAGAATCAACTGGAACACGAGGTTCAAATGGTAATAAATAATCATCTATCAATTATCACCTTAAATGTCAAGGGACTGAATGCCCCAATCAAAAGACACAGAGTGGCTGAGTGGATAAAAAGGCAAAAACCTTCAATATGCTGCCTACAAGAAACTCACCTTAGGACAAAAGATACATATAGATTGAAAGTGAAAGGGTGGGGAAAAATATTTCACGCCAATAGACATGACAGAAAAGCAGGAGTTGCAACGCTCATATCAGACAAAATAGACTGTAAAACAAAAGACATAAAGAAAGACAAAGAAGGACACTATTTAATGATTAAGGGATCCATCCAAGGAGAGGATGTTACTATCATCAACATATATGCCCCAAATATAAGAGCACCAAGATACATACAACAAATATTAATAGACATAAAGGGAGATATTGATGAGAATACAATCATAGTAGGAGACCTTAATACACCCCTCACATCAATGGACAGATCCTCTAGACAGAAAACCAATAAAGCAACAGAGATCCTAAAGGAAACAATAGAAAAGTTAGACTTAATTGATATCTTCAGGACACTACATCCAAAAAAAGCAGAATACACATTCTTCTCAAATGCTCATGGAACATTCTCAAGAAACGACCACATATTGGGACACAAAGCTAACCTCAATAAATTTAGGAGCATAGAAATCATCTCAAGTATCTTCTCTGACCACAATGCCATGAAATTAGAAATCAACCATGGGAAAAGGAAAGAGAAAAAACCTACTGCATGGAGACTAAACAATATGCTACTAAAAAACCAATGGGTCAATGAGGAAGTCAAGAAGGAAATTAAAAACTACCTTGAAACAAATGATAATGAAGACACAACCTCTCAAAATCTATGGGATGCTGCAAAAGCCGTGCTCAGAGGGAAATTTATAGCAATACAGGCCTTTCTCAAAAAAGAAGAAAGAACCCAAATTGACCACTTAACCTTCCACCTAAATGAATTAGAAAAAGAAGAACAAAAAAGTCCTAAAGTCAGCAGAAGGAAGGAAATTATAAAGATCAAAGAAGAAATCAATAAAATAGAGACTCAAAAAACAACAGAGAAAATTAATAAAACCAAGAGCTGGTTCTTTGAAAAGGTAAACAAAATTGACAACTCCCTGGCCAGACTCACCACAAAGAGGAGAGAAAGAACCCAAATCACCAAAATTATAAAGGAAAAAGGAGAAATCACAATGGATACAGCAGAAATACAAAAAACCATAAGAGAATACTATGAACAACTGTATGGCAACAAATTTGACAATCTGGAAGAAATGGACAATTTTCTAGAATCTTACAGCCTGCCAAAACTGAATCAAGCGGAAACAGACCAACTGAACAGACCGATCACTAGAAATGAAATTGAAGAGGTCATAAAAACCCTCCCTACAAATAAAAGTCCAGGACCAGATGGCTTCACAGGTGAATTTTATCAAACATATAAAGAGGAACTGATGCCCATCGTCCTTAAACTCTTTCAAAAGGTTGAAGAAGAAGGAATACTCCCAAAGACATTCTATGAGGCCACCATCACCCTCATTCCAAAACCAAACATAGCAACAAAAAAGAAAACTATCACCCAATATCATTGATGAATATAGATGCAAAAATTCTCAACAAAATCTTAGCCAACCGAATCCAACAACATATCAAAAAAATCATACACCATGACCAGGTTGGGTTCATCCTAGGTTCACAAGGATGGTTCAACATACGCAAATCAATCAACATCATACACCACATTAACAAGAGAAAAGTCAAAATTCATATGATCATCTCAATAGACGCAGAAAAAGCATTTGACAAAGTCCAACATCCATTCATGATCAAGACCCTCGCCAAAGTGGGTATAGAGGGAACATTCCTGAATATAATCAAAGCCATTTATGATAAACCCACAGCACACATAATACTCAATGGGGAAAAACTGAAAGCCTTCTCACTCAAATCTGGAACAAGACAGGGATGCCCACTCTCACCACTGCTCTTCAAAATCATTTTGGAAGTCCTAGCCACAGCAATTAGACAAACAAAAGAAATAAAAGGCATCCATATAGGAAGAGAAGAGATCAAACTGTCACTGTATGCAGATGACATGATACTATACATAGAAAACCCTAAGGACTCAACCCCAAAACTACTTGAACTGATTAATAAATTCAGCAAAGTAGCAGGATATAAGATCAACATTCAGAAGTCAGTTGCATTTCTGTATATCAGCAATGAAATATTAGAAAAGGAATACAAAAATACGATACCTTTTAAAATTGTACCCCACAAAATCAAATACCTCGGAATACACCTGACCAAAGAGGTAAAGGACCTATATGCCAAGAACTATAAAACTTTCATCAAAGAAATCAAAGAAGATGTAAAGAAATGGAAAGATATTCCATGTTCCTGGATTGGAAAAATCAATATTATAAAAATGGCCATACTACCCAAAGCATTCTACTGATTCAATGCAATCCCTATCAAATTACCCAGGACATTTTTCACAGAACTAGAACAAACAATCCAAACATTTATATGGACCAACAAAAGACCCAGAATCGCCAAAGCAATCCTGAGAAACAAAAAACCAAGCAGGAGGCATAACTCTCCCAGACTTCAAGAAATACTACAAAGCCACAGTCATCAAAACAGTGTGGTGCTGGTATCAAAACAGACAGACCAATGGAACAGAATAGAGAACCCGGAAATAAACCCTGACACCTATGGTCAATTAATCTTTGACAAGGGAGGCAAGAACATCAAATGGGAAAAGGAAAGTCTATTCAGCAAGCATTGCTGGGAAACCTGGACAGCAACATGCAAAGCAATGAAACCAGAACACACCCTCCCACCATGCACAAAAATAAACTCAAAATGGCTGAAAGACTTAAATAAAAGACAGGACACCATCAAACTCCTAGAAGAAAACATAGGCAAAACACTCTCTGACATCAACATCATGAGTATTTTCTCAGGTCAGTCTCCCAAAGCAATAGAAATTAGAGCAAAAATAAACCCATGGGACCTCATCAAACTGAAAAGCTTTTCCACAGCAAAGGAAAACAAAAAGACAACTTACAGAATGGGAGAAAATAGTTTCAAATGATGCAATCAACAAGGGCTTAATCTCTAGAATATATAAACAACTTATACAACTCAACAGCAAAAAAACCAATCAATCAATGGAAAAATGGTCAAAAGACCTGAATAGACATTTCTCCAAAGAAGATATACAGATGGCCAGCAAACACATGAAAAAATGCTCAACATCGCTGATTATAAGAGAAATGCAAATCAAAACTACCATGAGATACCACCTCACATCAGTCAGAATGGCCATCATTCATAAGTCCACAAGTAACAAGTGCTGGAAGGGCTGTGGAGAAAAGGGAACCCTCCTGCACTGCTGGTGGGAATGTAAACTGGCACAGCCACTCTGGAGAACAGTTTGGAGATACCTTAGAAATCTATACATAGAACTTCCATATGACCCCACAGTCCCACTCTTGGCCATCTATCCGGACAAAACTCTACTTAAAAGAGGCACGTGCACCCGCATGTTCATTGCAGCCCTATTCACAATAGCCAGGACATGGAAACAACCCAAATGTCCATCAACAGATGATTGGATTTGGAAGATGTGGTATATAGACACAATGGAATACTACTCAGCCATAAAAAAGGATGACATAATGCCATTTGCAGCAACATGGATGGAACTAGAGACACTCATCCTGAGTGAAATGACCCAGAAAAACAACGACAAATACCATAGGATATCACTTATAACTGGAATCTAATATCTAGCACATGAACATCTCCTCAGAAAAGAAAATCATGGACTTGGAGAAAAGACTTGTGGCTGCCTGATGGGAGGGAGAGGGTGTGGGAGGGATGGGGAGCTTGGGCTTATCAGACACAACTTAGAATAGATTTACAAGAAGATCCTGCTGAGTAGCATTGAGAACTTTGTCTAGATAACTCATGTTGCAACAGAACAAAGGGTGGAGGAAAAAAATGTAATTGTAATGTATACATGTAAGGATAACTTGATCCCCTTGCTGTACAGTGGGAAAATAAAAATAATAAAAAAAAATAAAAACACTTGTACTGAATATAAAGAAGCATACACAAAGATTCCACTGAACAACCTGCAAGAAATGTATGCAAGGGTGAGTCTGTTTTATAAAGTGATTAGGAAAGCATTTAAATTCCATTGTGTTTTTCTAGAACCATAGGTGCATATCACAGTGGAATCTACTGACTTACCTAAACACCCTGAAATTAACACCCTAAAATTTCTGTTTCTCACATTCTCCAATGTGAGGGAAATAGGTACAATTTCGCTGGATTAAAAACAAATAGATGTTCACAAATGCCATGTCCTCTAAAATTGGAGAATATTGGTAATGAGTTTGAAACAGATTAATAGGTGCTATGATAAGATTTATTACATCTGTTTGCTCTCTTGAGGGAAGACAGTAATGAATATGACGTGCAGCAGTGGTTCCCTGCCCGCATTCCCTCTGGTAGCATCAGTGCACTGTGCAGTGCCCAGTTTCCATCAACTACCATCTGCCTTTCATTACCTGAGGGCTTTCTCAGGCCTCTGGAGTCAACTTTGCTACCTACTTGATAAGCTATAAGAGCAGGAGAATTAATAACTCCAGGAACAGCTCTCAAAAAAAGGTTCACAGAAGTTTATGTATACATAGCCCAGCTTCCTCACCTATGTCTTAAGTCTGTTTTTCACAGACCCCCAGAATTCCCTCAGCAGAATTAAGCTTTAGCTGCCCATAGTGGTACCTAGTTGGTAATTCTCCACTCATAGGTTGCTTTCTCTTCCCCTTTTATCTCACTGTTTTGCATCCTGACAGGGTCCTGCACCTCTCTTATGCTGAAGCTAATGTTAGTAAACCCATGTTACACATCAGGAAACTGAAGATTAGAGATTGTAAACAACCATCTATGAACAGAGATCTTCCTGAATATGGATCCCTGTGATATGGAGCACTATCTTTTCATATTTGCAGTTTACTCCTAAGAAGCAATAGGACATAGAACCCATCAGTATTAATAATGAACTTTATAGTGCTTATTCTGTGCCAGGTACAAGTGTCACTTCACTTAATCTTCACAATGATTCTATGAGGTAGGTTCTATTAGTAAACATTTCTATTTTTTTTTTAAAGTCACAGAAAAGTAATTTAGGGTGGTGGTATCAGAACTCGAACCAGCCCATCTGACTCAGGAGTGTAAGATTTTACAGCCTCCACTCTGCTACCTCCCAGGAGAACAGTGCTTGAATACTCAATTTCCAAACTAAATAAGCAGTGCTTTTGCTGTGTTTCTACCTGGTGGAAAACAGAAGCATTTCTAGGAAGTTCATGGATGTTTTACAATGAGTTTTATCTGATGATGATGATATCAAAATAATTACTCATTTCTTCCTGTGCTAAGTGCTTCACACACAGTATCACAATGAATCTTATTCATCTATATAATCTCACCTCTATTTTAAACTACCTAAGCTTCAGTTTCTTGAAGAGGTTCAAGGTCACACAAATAAGAGGGATCATCTAGATTTGCCCAAGTCTAGCCCCAGGACAGTTTTCATGATACTTCCATGCTTCAGCAGCCTATTCATTTATCTCCCCCTCCCCCTTTTTTTGGCTCTACCCGAGGAATATGAAATTCCCAGGCTGGAGATTGAACCTGCACCACCACAGAGACAATGCCAGATACTTATTTTGCCGTGCCACAGAGGGAATGCCAGCCCACCCATTTAGAAATGTTAGAATATGAGTTTCACAGGGCCCTTCATTTTTAAGTGAGCCAGATGTCCCTTCTTGGCATCTGTTGCCATTCTGCTGTCTCTACTTGTAAGGACCTAAATGACCTCACTTCACTTTTTTTTTTTTTTTCTTAAACTTTTGCCATCAAGATTCCCTCAAAAAGTGAAGGTGCTGTAGGCCTCCCAGGTTGGTGAGTTAGTGGTGCTAAAGAGAAGGGCTATGTGCACAGCCAACAGCTTCATCTGTCCAAAAAATCTTCCTTTCTCTCCAAGAAACCCCAAGGGTAAGTAGGTTATTTATATATTTGGGGTTTATTATTATAAAGGTATTACCTCATTTAGGGGTTCCCATTGTGGCACAGCGGAAACAAATCTGACTATGAACCATGAGGGTGCAGGTCTGATCCCTGGCCTTGCTCAGTGGGTTAAGGATACAGCATTGCCATGAGCTCTGGTGTAGGTCTCAGATGTGGCATAGGCCAGTGGGTGGTATAGGCTGGTAGCTACAGCTCCGATTCAACCCCTAGCCTGGGAACATCCATATGCCATGGATGTGGCCCTAAAAAAAAAAAAAAATTACCTCATTTCAAATACAAAATGTTACCAAGGCATCTGTCTATCCTAAAGTGGTGGAGGCTCCTCAGAGTCATAATTAAGTCTTGGTCTTTTTTTTTCCCCAGTCGAACCCTTTTCATCTTTCTACTGTGCCAACTGGTTTGTCTCTAAATCTCTCAAGCTTTTTCAGTCTTTCTCCTTTCTCTGTCTCATATCATAGACACACAAACACATAAGCACCCCTAGTCCCTATACACATTTTAAAATTTGCTCTTAGAAGATAAGATTTCATTAAACTCACTCTTAGCAAAGTATCAAAATCAAAAGCTGTATCTCCATAGGGCTATTTGCATTTTAAGTCTCAGCTGCAGCTTGCAGAATTAAAAGTTTATCTCACTTAAAAGAATTTCATACATCAATGACCAGCTATTACAGGGAACAAGGGCCTTAAAAATCCTATACAAATACACCCTGGCCTGGCTAATGGAGGAAGAAGGTTTGAGAGGCATTGCTAGGCATATCTTAAATAGTCATTGGCCACAGTAATTATTACCTCGATGGTTTGTCTTTTTAAATATGCACCACTATGGACCCACTCTGAAATTCAGATGGATACAACCAACATTGTAATAAGCAGAAGCCGCACAATAACCATATCTCTTTCACTTTCTAAACACATTTATCAAAACCTGGCCAGACATTGCCCCCAATTGAATAAACAAAACTAAGATCAGTGTCTTTTCCTCAGGGGTGTTCTGTTTCTGGCAGCAAGAAAATGTCATGGCTGACACCATTTATTCACAGTACTGATAACCCAGCAACTGCACTCAACATCTCTTTGGCTCCATGGGAAAGATTCCTTGATATGGGATCTTGATTTCAGCTGTCTCTTTTTTGGTCAAGGAACAAACTAGCATCTTGAGATAGCCCAGGGCCTGGTTATCTCTCTTTCACTGTCCTTGGAGAGTTCTTCTATTTGTAGGTTTGGCTGCGAGTTTTCTGAGGGTCTAGCAAAGTTGAAAGCCAGACCCTGTTATTTCTTTTTTATGCAGGAAAATGTTTCTATAATTGCCTCAGGGAGGAGAAAAGCTCCAAATGGAAAAGAGGGAACACATTCATTTGCAACAATTCTTCTGGGAAGTTTAAACATAATCTCCTCACTGAGAATTTCATTAGACTTTACCTGGCTCATTCCCACGGAAGCTTTAAGACTCAGCTGAGATGTCACCTCTCCTCGGAAGACTCCTTGACTCCCAGTCTTTGCTAGGATGCTTTTCTTAATGATTCTGAACCACTGTTCATTGTTGCCCTCATTTCCGTAGATTTTAATTTTCTGATTGTCTGCCCCACCGGATCAGGACCTTGAGGGCAGGTCCATGTCTGTGTACTATATCCCTATAGCCCTAGTATCTAACTCAGCTCAGCTAAGGTAGACGTTTTATTTAAAGGGTGCATTTCTATCATTCAGTAGAATTCTGGGAGTAGCCAGCTATGGTTTATTTTATTTTATTTTTTTTCCCACTGTATAGCAAGGGGGTCAGGTTATCCTTAGATGTATACATTGCAATTACAGTTTTTTCCCCCACCATTTCTTCTGTTGCAACATGAGTATCTAGACATAGTTCTCAATGCTATTCAGCAGGATCTCCTTCTAAATCTATTCTAGGTTGTGTCTGATAAGCCCAAGCTCCCCATCCCTCCCACTCCCTCCCCCTCCCATCAGGCAGCCACAAGTCTTTTCTCCAAGTCCATGATTTTCTTTTCTGAGGAGATGTTCATTTGTGCTGGATATTAGATTCCAGTTATAAGTGATATCCTATGGTATTTGTCTTTCTGACTCATTTCACTCAGTATGAGAGTCTCTAGTTCCATCCATGTTGCTGCAAATGGCATTATGTCATTCTTTTTTATGGCTGAGTAGTATTCCATTGTGTATATATACCACCTCTTCCGAATCCAATCACCTGTCGATGGACATTTGGGTTGTTTCCATGTCCTGGCTATTGTGAATAGGGCTGCAATGAACATGCAGGTGCATGTGTCTCTTTTAAGTAGAGTATTGTCCGGATAGATGCCCAAAAGTGGGATTGCAGGGTCATATGGGAGTTCTATGTATAGATTTCTAAGGTATCTCCAAACTGTTCTCCATAGTGGCTGTACCAGTTTACATTCCCACCAGCAGTGCAGGAGGGTTCCCTTTTCTCCACAGCCCTTCCAGCACTTGTTACTTGTGGACTTATGAATGATGGCCATTCTGACTGATGTGAGGTGGTATCTCATGGTAGTTTTGATTTGCATTTCTCTTATAATCAGCGATGTTGAGCATTTTTTCATGTGTTTGTTGGCCATCTGTATATCTTCTTTGGAGAAATGTCTATTCAGGTCTTTTGACCATTTTTCTATTGATTGATTGGTTTTTTTGCTGTTGAGTTGTATAAGTTGTTTATATATTCTAGAGATTAAGCCCTTGTCCGTTGCATCATTTGAAACTATTTTCTCCCATTTTGTAAGTTGTCTTTTTGTTGTCTTTTTGTTTTCCTTTGCTGTGCAAAAGCTTTTCAGTTTGATGAGGTCCCATGGGTTTATTTTTGCTCTAATTTCTATTGCTTTGGGAGACTGACCTGAGAAAATACTCATGATGTTGATGTCAGAGAGTGTTTTGCCTATGTTTTCTTCTAGGAGTTTGA
This sequence comes from Sus scrofa, assembly GCF_054392235.1. Taxonomy (NCBI): domain Eukaryota; kingdom Metazoa; phylum Chordata; class Mammalia; order Artiodactyla; family Suidae; genus Sus; species Sus scrofa. The sequence continues at coordinate 116,133,520 of NC_139389.1, read as the reverse complement.
TGGTGTCCTGTCTTCTATTTAAGTCTTTCAGCCATTTTGAGTTTATTTTGGTGCATGGTGGGAGGGTGTGTTCTAGTTTCATTGCTTTGCATGTTGCTGTCCAGGTTTCCCAGCAATGCTTGCTGAATAGACTTTCCTTTTCCCATTTGATGTTCTTGCCTCCCTTGTCAAAGATTAATTGACCATAGGTGTCAGGATTTATTTCCGGGTTCTCTATTCTGTTCCATTGGTCTGTCTATCTCTTTTGATACCAGCACCACACTGTTTTGATGACTGTGGCTTTGTAGTATTTCTTGAAGTCTGGGAGAGTTATGCCTCCTGCTTGGTTTTTTGTTTCTCAGGATTGCTTTGGCGATTCTGGGTCTTTTGTTGGTCCATATAAATGTTTGGATTGTTTGTTCTAGTTCTGTGAAAAATGTCCTGGGTAATTTGATAGGGATTGCATTGAATCAGTAGAATGCTTTGGGTAGTATGGCCATTTTTATAATATTGATTTTTCCAATCCAGGAACATGGAATATCTTTCCATTTCTTTACATCTTCTTTGATTTCTTTGATGAAAGTTTTATAGTTCTTGGCATATAGGTCCTTTACCTCTTTGGTCAGGTGTATTCCAAGGTATTTGATTTTGTGGGGTACAATTTTAAAAGGTATCGTATTTTTGTATTCCTTTTCTAATGTTTCATTGCTGGTATACAGAAATGCAACTGACTTCTGAATGTTGATCTTATATCCTGCTACTTTGCTGAATTTATTAATCAGTTCAAGGAGTTTTGGGGTTGAGTCCTTAGGGTTTTCTATGTATAGTATCATATCATCTGCATACAGTGACAGTTTGATCTCTTCTCTTCCTATATGGATGCCTTTTATTTCTTTTGTTTGTCTAATTGCTGTGGCTAAGACTTCCAAAACTATGTTGAAGAGCAGTGTTGAGAGTGGGCATCCCTGTCTTGTTCCAGATTTGAGTGAGAAGGCTTTCAGTTTTTCCCCATTGAGTATTATGTGTGCTGTGGGTTTATCATAAATGGCTTTGATTATATTCAGGAATGTTCCCTCTATACCCACTTTGGCGAGGGTCTTGATCATGAATGGATGTTGAACTTTGTCAAATGCTTTTTCTGCGTCTATTGAGATGATCATATGATTTTTGACTTTTTTTTTGTTAATGTGGTGTATAATGCTGATTGATTTGCGTATGTTGAACCATCCTTGTGAACCTAGGATGAACCCAACCTGGTCATGGTGTATGATTTTTTTGATATGTTGTTGGATTCGGTTGGCTAAGATTTTGTTGAGAATTTTTGCATCTATATTCATCAATGATATTGGGTGATAGTTTTCTTTTTTGTTGCTATGTTTGGTTTTGGAATGAGGGTGATGGTGGCCTCATAGAATGTCTTTGGGAGTATTCCTTCTTCTTCAACCTTTTGAAAGAGTTTAAGGACGATGGGCATCAGTTCCTCTTTATATGTTTGATAAAATTCACCTGTGAAGCCATCTGGTCCTGGACTTTTATTTGTAGGGAGGGTTTTTATGACCTCTTCAATTTCATTTCTAGTGATCGGTCTGTTCAGTTGGTCTGTTTCCGCTTGATTCAGTTTTGGCAGGCTGTAAGATTCTAGAAAATTGTCCATTTCTTCCAGATTGTCAAATTTGTTGCCATACAGTTGTTCATAGTATTCTCTTATGGTTTTTTGTATTTCTGCTGTATCCATTGTGATTTCTCCTTTTTCCTTTATAATTTTGGTGATTTGGGTTCTTTCTCTCCTCTTTGTGGTGAGTCTGGCCAGGGGGTTGTCAATTTTGTTTACCTTTTCAAAGAACCAGCTCTTGGTTTTATTAATTTTCTCTGTTGTTTTTTGAGTCTCTATTTTATTGATTTCTTCTTTGATCTTTATAATTTCCTTCCTTCTGCTGACTTTAGGACTTTTTTGTTCTTCTTTTTCTAATTCATTTAGGTGGAAGGTTAAGTGGTCAATTTGGGTTCTTTCTTCTTTTTTGAGAAAGGCCTGTATTGCTATAAATTTCCCTCTGAGCACGGCTTTTGCAGCATCCCATAGATTTTGAGAGGTTGTGTCTTCATTATCATTTGTTTCAAGGTAGTTTTTAATTTCCTTCTTGACTTCCTCATTGACCCATTGGTTTTTTAGTAGCATATTGTTTAGTCTCCATGCAGTAGGTTTTTTCTCTTTCCTTTTCCCATGGTTGATTTCTAATTTCATGGCATTGTGGTCAGAGAAGATACTTGAGATGATTTCTATGCTCCTAAATTTATTGAGGTTAGCTTTGTGTCCCAATATGTGGTCGTTTCTTGAGAATGTTCCATGAGCATTTGAGAAGAATGTGTATTCTGCTTTTTTTGGATGTAGTGTCCTGAAGATATCAATTAAGTCTAACTTTTCTATTGTTTCCTTTAGGATCTCTGTTGCTTTATTGGTTTTCTGTCTAGAGGATCTGTCCATTGATGTGAGGGGTGTATTAAGGTCTCCTACTATGATTGTATTCTCATCAATATCTCCCTTTATGTCTATTAATATTTGTTGTATGTATCTTGGTGCTCTTATATTTGGGGCATATATGTTGATGATAGTAACATCCTCTCCTTGGATGGATCCCTTAATCATTAAATAGTGTCCTTCTTTGTCTTTCTTTATGTCTTTTGTTTTACAGTCTATTTTGTCTGATATGAGCGTTGCAACTCCTGCTTTTCTGTCATGTCTATTGGCGTGAAATATTTTTCCCCACCCTTTCACTTTCAATCTATATGTATCTTTTGTCCTAAGGTGAGTTTCTTGTAGGCAGCATATTGAAGGTTTTTGCCTTTTTATCCACTCAGCCACTCTGTGTCTTTTGATTGGGGCATTCAGTCCCTTGACATTTAAGGTGATAATTGATAGATGATTATTTATTACCATTTGAACCTCGTGTTCCAGTTGATTCTATGGTTCTCCATTCTTCCTTTTTTTTTTTTTTTTTTTGGTTGGATGGTCTCCTGTTATTATCTGCTTGAGTGTTTTGTGTTTTTCTTTCATTTTTTGCAAATGCAATATTTTGTTTTGGCTTGTGGTTGCCCTGTTTTTTAAGTATGCTAACCCCTTGCCATAATTGTGTGTTTTAGCCTGATGGTCCTGTAAGTTCAAACACTTCATTACTATATTAAAATTAAGAAGAGAGACATACATACAAACAAAAAGGGTTATTTACCTCCTAATATCCCTTGCCCACATTTTATGGTTTTGATGACTCTTTTTTTTTCTTTTTAATTTTATTTTGTTTGAAGCATGTTCATGATTAAATCTGTATGCTGGCTTATTTGAGTGACTGCTCTCTGATTGCGGTTTCCTCAGTCCTAGTTCTTCCTCTTCTTCTTTTTTTTTCTTTTCTTTTTTCTTCCCTTTCCTTCCTTTCTTTTTGGTTTAGAGAAGCCCTTTCAGTATTTCTTTTAGCCTGGGTTTTGTGTTGCTGTATTCTTTTAGTTTTTTGTTTGTTGGAAAAAATTTTTATTTCCCCTTCTAGTTTAAAAGATAGTCTTGCTGGATAGAGTATTCTAGGTTACATATTTTTTCCTTTGAGCACTTTAAATATCTCTTTCCATTCCCTCCTGGCCTGTAGTGTTTCTGTAGAGAAATCAGCTGATATTCTTATGGGGGTTCCCTTGTAGGTAACATTCTGTTTTTCTCTTGCTGCCTTTAGGATCCTCTCTTTATCACTAACTTTTGCCATTTTTATTATGATGTGTCTTGGTGTGGGTCTCTTTGGGTTCAGTTTGTTTGGGGCACTCTGTGCTTCTTGTATCTTGAACTCAGTATCCTTTAGATTTGGGACATTTCCATCGATAATTTCTTCAAATATATTTTCCACCCCCTTATCTTTTTCTACTCCTTCTGGAATTCCTATTATGCATAGATTGGCCCGCTTTATGTTATCCCATAGGTCTCTTATATTGCTTTCCTGTTTTTTGATTCGGTTTTCTGTCTGTTGACCAGATTGAGTGATTTCCATTATTCTATCTTCTACATCACTGATTCGTTCTTCTTCATTATTCATTCTGGTTTTTACTGCCCCTAGTTCAGTTTGCATCTCCGCAAATGAATGTTCTAGTTTTTCTTGGCTCCTCCTTATATTTTCTAGTTCCTTTCTGAGGGTATCTGCATTACTCTCATATCTTCTCTTAATTCCTTCAGTATCTTCACTATTTCTCTTTTGAACTCCAGGTCTGTCAGACTGCAGAGATCTGTTTCATTGTTGACTGTGCTTTAGGTGAGTTCTCCTGTTGGTTTGACTGGGGGTGGTTTCTCAGCTTCTTCATCTTGCTTGTTGTTTTCTTTCTCCAAAGGGTGTTGTACTCTCCGTTATCGGGCAGTGTTTCCCTTGTCAGTGCCGTGGAATGTTTCCTGAGGGCTGGCGTTGTTGGTCAGTCTTTTTTGAGGCAGTGTGGCTTTTCTGGAGTGTTGATGGGGCTAACAGTGTTTCTTTGAAGTGAAGGAGGACTTCCTGAGGGCAGACAGGACTGGGAGGTCCACACCACAATGGTAGCAGATTTCACTCAGTCATGCAGAGCTTGCTCTGGTGTTTTTAGGCTGTGGAGTTCTTGCAGGGGGTTGGCGGTGTTGGGCAGCTGCTCTTCAGGGGTGCATCACCCCCTGGGGGTTGGAGCAGCTATCTGGGTCACTGAGAACCTAAGAGGCTCTTCCCTAGGGCAGCCCAACTCAGAAGGACAGACTGAGAATGTAGGCGGATCTTTTCACAGTCTGGCCAAGCTTGTTGCAGTTTTTCTGGGCTGCAGGGGCTCTTCCAGGGGGCTGGTGGTGCTGAGCAGTTATTTCACGGGAGTGGGGCACCCCCTGGGGGCTTGGGCAAGTAGCAGGGCCATTGGAGACCCAAGAGGCTCCTCCCCAGGGCAGCCCAACTCAGAAAAACCGTCTGAGATCTTTTCCTGACTCGGCCAGGCTTGTTGCAGCTTTTCTGGGTTGCAGGGGGTCCTGCCTGGAGCTGGCAGTCCTATGCAGCTGGTCCACTAGAGCATCCCCTGGGGGCTTGGGTGGGTAGCAGGGCCGTTGGAAACCCAAGAGGCTCCTCCCCAGGGCAACCCGACTCAGAAAAACCGTCCAAGAATTAGGCCGATCTATTCACAGCCTGGCTAAGCTTGTTCTAGCTTTTCTGGGCTGCAGGCCTTTTCTCGGGGGCTGGTGGTGTTTGGTGCTGCTCTGCGGAAGTGTAGCCCCTCCAAAGGGCAAGCAGGCCTGTGCAGGGACAGCCCCTGCAGTGGTAGGCTTCAGGCAATTGTTGAGGCCAGCCCTCCTGGATGGCAGGCAGCCCCAGGTCCGTGAGAGCATAGGGCGTGGCGGGGGTGGGGGGAGGGGATGCACTGGGAAGCACAGCTTTCAGCTCAGTTATGGTTTATTGAGGTCAGTTCATCCTAGGTTTCCTCCTAAAGCCTTTGAAGCCATGTTGTGGGTCAATTTGGCAATCTCAACAGTACTGTGGAAATTTTAATTGCAGCGAGTTTTTTGAACTTGATCCTGATTGGAGAATTTATTCTATCCCAAGCTCTGTACCTTGCAAGTAGAACACTACTTCCAAGTGTAATTGTGACCCAGAGATTCAGAGGAAAGAAATAATGGATAGTGCTCGTGCTGGATTTGTTTTTAACTATCATGTTACTGTCTTTATAAAACTCATACACTCCTAGATGTGCATTGAAGATAGGACAAAAAAAGAGTGACCCTCAAAAAGTCCTGGAACTTTTTATTATGGTGTCTATTAGGGAAGAATGAGTATAATCCTTCTACCATGCTGAGGCTGGCACCATCAGAGGGAGATATAGATGTGAACAGGTATGAAAACAAAAGCCACCCTTTCTCCTAAAGTCTTTGTGTACCATTTCCAACTGTGACACTCAACTGTCCCCTAGGTGATGTTATCAGAGCACTGAAGCAAACAATAGATGGAGACAATGCCTAATGTTAGTGACAACTTATAGAATGTGGCCCTTGATTGGATATGGTGATGAACTAGAGATCAGCCCTTTCTAGAGGATTACTAACCACACAAGAGCAGTGAGAAAAGCTCTAAATGTAAAGAAAGAACTGGGAGTTGATATTATCAATAATGCAAAACTTTGCTGAAGGTTTGGAGTCAAAGAATGAGTGAAAGAATGCATCTTTTTATTATTGTTGATTTACAATGTTCATCAAAGTCTGCTGTACAGAAAAGTGACCCAGTCATTCATATACAGATTATTTTCCATCATCTTCCATCACAAGAGATTGGATATAGTTTCCTGTGTTATATAGCAGAACCTCATTGCTTATCCACTCCAAAAAAAAAAAAAAATTGGTTTGCATCTACTAACCCCACACTTTCAGTCCATCCCACTCTGTCCCCCTTGGCAACCACAAGTCTATTCTCTATGTCCATGAATCTGTTTGAAAGAAATGAAGTCTTTTAAAATAAATACATTGCATATTAAATTATGCATAATCACCATACAAATTATACGAGCAATGTAAAATCTTCAAAGGAGAAAAACATGTCAATGACAATAATTTATAAATCTTTTAATACTTTTACAGCTGTAGAACATCATTCCAGATGCATTTCCGTATAACAAAGACAAATAGATATATTAATAATTGGAAACACTAATTTTGTGATTATACTTCATTATTATAAAATTATTAAACTTAATTTCATTTGCTACCAAGAAATATTAAAGAGAAACTGAAGGAACTACTGGACTTCTTATAAAAATTTCTGGAGAAAAACAGATATTAATTGGTGGGACTGTTAATATGTAAGATTATAGAGTTCCTGTTGTGGATCAGTAGTTAATGAACCTGACTAGTACCATGAAGACACAGGTTCGATCACTGGCCTTGCTCAGAAGGTTAAAGGATCCGGCGTTGCCATGAGCTGTGGTGTAGATCGCATACATGGCTTGGACCCTGTGTTGCTGTAGCATAGGCCAGCAGTTACAACTCCAATTCAGCCCTAGCCTGGGAACCTCCATATGCCATAGATGTGGCCATAAAAAGAAAAAAACAAAGATTATAAAAAACTGATTAAAAAATTATGTTTTCCTTAATACATTTTTTTTTTTGTCTTTTGTCTTTTTAGGGCCACACTCGTGGCATGCAGAGGTTCCCAAGCTAGGGGTCCAAGTGGAGCTGCTGCTGCCAGCCTACACCAGAGCCACACAGCAATGCCAGATTTGAGCTGTGTCTGCAGCCTACACCACAGCTCACGGCAATGCCAGATCCTTAACCCACTGAGCGACGCCAGGGATCAAACCTGCACCTCATTGTTCCTAGTAGGATTTGTTTCCACTGAGCCATGACGGGAACTCCACATTATATTTTTTAAACTCACATTTTATATTTAGTTTTTAGTGATTTTCTGCTATGAAAAGTGAGGGAAAGTATTCTTTCTACCTTCAATCTCCCTAAAAATCCAATTCTATTTCATTAATTATATTATTATTGCATATTCAAGATTTATAATTGCATAAAGTGATGCCAATCTAAGTAAGGGTCTGAGCAAAGACTCCAATTCAATATCTCAAATAATGGCTTCTAATAGTTACTTGATATTGTTAAGAGAATTTTCACAAACTATTTAAGAACTATGTAGCATAGATTTTTGGGGGGCAATAGTACTCGCTTTCTACAGTTGCTATCCATGTATGTCAGTGTTCTCAGTTTACCCTCCACTTACTAGTTAATAACATTATACCTAGTTAGTTTTTTATATTAAATTCTCTATTCAAATAGAATCCCTTGACTAGACCTACTGATGCAGAAATATATGTAGCATATTACACTTAGACTTCAGTTTCTCAAGGTATGTTCTAATAATTATTAATGCTGTAAGATATTCCAAAAAATTACAAAGGCTTTTGTGTTGACAAGGTTAGGGAAAGAGCACATCACAACCCTCCCATGGTCTCTTACTATGTAATTTAGCAATGAGTAGTGTCGACTTTTTAATTCTATTTCAGAATCCTTGTTTTGTGTCCCTGCCAAATTATTTGGGTTCAAAAATGGTTCTACCACTTCAGAGTTGTGTAAACTTGAACACAACACTCAGTCTCAATAAGCAGGGTTCCCTTCTGTAAGATGGCTATCAAGTATCTCCTTTACTGGGTTTTTTAGGATTGAATGAGTTTATAAATACCTAGTACTTAACATAGCACTTAACAATAGAAACTTGACAGGTGATACCTACGTTCTTATTAGTGTTTTTATGTTCACTAACTTCATCATCAGTTACTTACCTCAGTCTAATTTCACAGAACATCCTTTCTTAAAACATGTTCCTGTGATACTGAATTTACTGGATCTCAGAATATCCCATGTTTTTCCAAATCTGAGTATTTGGCACTGACAGTTGCTGAATACTCTCACCTATTCAAGGACTAATGGTCTGTCCATCTGACAAAGTGTTATTTTTCTCTAAGAGTATCTTTAGTATACCCTCGCCTGAGAGGCATTTAATGATTTCCCTAGGTAGCCATAAGGCCCCTTCTTCCCAGGCTTCCATTTAATTCTGCCATGTCCTGTAACATAGCTTATGGCATTGTATCACCTTTTGTGGCCTCAATTTTGGTCTCACTGCTTGACGATAAGTTTCTTTAAAGGACAACTTTGTCTCTCTGTACTTGGTCCCTGACATCATCATCATCTTCATCACCATCACGGTTATAGAAGAGTAAGGTTTACTGTGTTTTATCATGTAAGAGATATTCATTGTTCCATGAACCTTACATATATTACATGAATAATGGAACCTTCCTACTCGTAAATTATGCTCCTTTTAGAGTATATAAAATGAAAATATAGAAACCTTCAGAAACTTGCCTGAGGTCCTGCAACTAAGGATGACAGAGCCATGATCTGTAACTTCAGAGCCCGATTCCCTAATGCCATTCTGAATATAATGAACACTCAAATGTTTTATGAATAATGAGTACATGATCCCTAAGGTAATTTTTAGCCCAAACACCAGTATATTTGCAAGGCATTATTATGCAGTTAAGCAATTCATAGGTCACGCACTAGGCTAAGTGCTGAGAAGGATGAAAAGAACGATGATATAAGTCACAGATCCTACCTCCAAACATCGTAGAATTTGGTTGGAGGAAAAAAAGTAGCATATATGAAAACAAAAATTAGGTGACAGAAGCACACCAAAATGGACTGTAGTTAAATGAAGAAATGTTAAAATTCAGTAAGGGCCATAGATCTGGAGAAGATTATTATGAGGTCATTTTAAAGAGCCACTCATGTATTACAGTGTGCTTTAAAATTCTTTCCTGATTCTTTTAGTCTGAGAATGAAGTACTCTTTAGGTTCTGTGACTCTAATAGGTAAGCAACTGATCGAAACTATAAAATCACTATTATTTCCTGGAGCAGAATGTCAGATGTTTTGTGTTTTGTTGAGAAGCACATATGGGGGAAGTGTGAATTTAGTGACACTGTCTTTAAAGTATTACCTTAAATATGAACATATAAATGACTAATGAGTTGAAATTTGAAAACTTGCCCCTTTTTGTGATGTTATGTGGCTTCTTACAATTTAAATGTCATACAAAGAAACTGTAAATTATAAGCATAAATGTTTTACTATGTAACTAAGCAAATGCATCCCAGTTATTTCCCACAAAATCAATACAATGATTAACATGGAAAAGAAAGTTAAAAATCTAGAAAAACTCCATGGAGAGAACCAAAGGTTTCTTTCAAAAGTTCCTAGGCCAGGTAGTCCAAAATTCCCTTGAGGTCAATTAATTAATAGGCAGGTATTACATGTTATCTTTATGCAAATCACTACATCAAGGAGACTCTAAGAAATATGTGGATTCTAATGAAGATGTGGAAACAGTAGGCTGGAAATACTAAGGTAGGTGAAGAATAGGATCTTCTCCTTTTTAGAATTGTTGAATCATATGTTTTTATTAGAACCAAGGTCATGAATAGTGAACCATAAATCCCCAAAACATTGTGCTTTTGTTAAATCTAAATCTGAATTAAATAGAACTTTTTCTAAACTAAAAACTGATTTAAATGCTCACAATTCATTTTATAGATCCTAAAATTACTGATCCACAGAAGTATTTTCTATAAGTTTGAAATAACTCAGTATCTTATTCTGGTTAAGATTTCTGAGAATAATACAAGCTTACTATGGGTTGTATATAGGTTTGAGTTATTTCTACCATTCAGTTTGTTATTTTCACTCTTTCAATTCTTTGAAAAATATATTCATGCAATTAAATTTAGTTGACTAGGTACACAGCTTGAAATTCTCATGGAGGAATTGAACATTTTCTTTATAATTAAATATATATTTGAACACTCAAATATATATGCATTGTTCTTTCATGGAGACAAGTAGCAAAAGACATATTCATGGGTTTTCCAAACTGAAGGAAAAAATTCTCATTTTTGAGGCAATGACAGATTTAAGTCAATCCTCCTACAAGTTGCAGGAATAAATCAGTGATAAATGAAAGATTGAATATGAAAATAGAAAAATATCTATATTTTTGTCATTTATTTATTCAGTTTTCTATAGCTGCATTTTCTATTTAAGATTGAATCTAGTGTCATTCTTTCCCAGAGATTGGTAGATAGGAAAACAATAAAGAAGATACAAATAAAGCACTGAAGAAGACAATAAAAAGCATAATAAAAAATAGATTTAAAAAACAATGAACCCAAGGAGAATGTGGATGACCAGATGAAAAAGAGAGCGGAGAAGACCCAAATGCTACAGTTAGTTCTGTAACTAGCAGTAAGCGAGATCTTGAGTTACAAAACTGTCCAGGGTGATTCTGTGACTAGGTTTAAAAAAAAATGGTTGTACTAGATAGTGTTGAATGGCATTCTCAGACCTCAAAATTGAATACTATTTTATTGCAAGAGCATGAGATAAAAGAGAAATAATAATATATGATTAAAAAAAACAATAATTAAAAGGGAGCAAAGGAAGTGATCATTTAGCAAAATAATTATAGGAAAATCTATTAATGATGAATGAGTGAACTGAGGGAATATATTTTACCTAATTATTTCTAACCTGTCTTGTACCTAGTGCTCATCAATTCAACATTATTGATCTTTATTAATTTACTTTTTTCTTTGGTAAAATGATAGAAACTCTAAAAAAATAAAATCAGAAACAAACACAGAAAGTATCTGTCAAATAAAGAAGGATCAGAAAAATTGAGCTTGCCCACTTTAAATTGTTAGCTGTGCAGGTAACTTGAGTATTCTTTGAGAGGAACAAAGGGAATATTAAAAAGAATTTGGTCCAAAGATTTTTATCAGTGTGCTCAATTCTCTTGAATTCATTCTACCAGTTTTTCATTTTTTGAAATGACCTGGGGCATTGGGCCCAAGTGTGTATTTCGACATGATCAGTCAGAATAAGTTTCCCAAATAAGCCTTTTATCTCCATTTAAAAAGTAATTTCAAAATACTTCAAGTCTTTACATCTATTAGTTATATCAACTAATTTAAATGTAGCATGACAGTGACTTTGTCTTCATTCCAAATGTATTATTGACACTGTAGATCCATCACTCAAAGACCAAGGTCAAATAGCTTAAATAGCAAACACTTATATACCAGACATTTTTCTAGGTACATTGTCTATACTAAGTCATTTACCCCTCATAAATCTATAGAGTACACAGATGAAGAAACAGGCATAGAAATTTACATAATTTGCTTAATGTCAAAGAAAGTATACACAAAGTAGCCAAGATTGAAATACATATTGTCTAGCTCCAGATATTTTATTCTTAAAACACGAATGCTATAGTGATATAAATATTAAAGAATAAAAAATTGTAAAGAACAGTTTTTTTAAAAAGTATCAGAAACTATGGAAGATAAATAGGAAAATTAAATGCCTTGCCTGGCCAAACACAATATGCAGTTGAACAGTCAAAATGAGTTTAAGAAAATGGAAGGTAAATGCTATTAATTCCCATCAACATAATTAGCCTTCTACTAAATAACCTGAAATACTTTAAATTATTTAAAGGGATTTTATAAACACCAGGAGGTTAAATAAAGAAAGCTGCAGAATGTATTAATGATACCTCTAATGAAAGTGTGCCTTTATGGTACTAGGACACAGAAGAATCCTGTATTAATTTAACATTTTCATATTACCTAATTTAACCCTTATGACAACCCTACCCACTACAATCTTGTCACCATTCCTATTTTATAAGTTGAAAATCCAAATAAATAAATACTGAAACACCAAGAGATGGGGTAACTTGCTCAGGGATGGCAATAATTAGGTAGGAAACTTAGGTCTTCTGGCTCTAGATTCAATACAGCCACCATGCTGAGATGCCTCTGATTTAGTGCACTGCCATACTGTCATTTGTAGAGATGCTGATCTTACCTCTAGCTGCAGCTTGACTTAGATACGTTTGCTGACCAAGGGGAGGCTGGAGAAGAAAATGCATTTATACTTGTATATTATTGCATCATCGTGCGTACAGCTAGTCTGAGCCTAATTGAAAGTAAACCCATTTTTGCTGAAGAAATATCTGGCAGTCTATTTAAGTCAACAGAAGAGAGAAATGAGGATAATTTCAACTTTCTGAGACACATACAGTCTCTTCCCCTTCTCTATTTTTTTGATTAAGTATTTAAAAGAGAATGTCTTTTCTCATTTTTGAGGGAACTCCTTTTATTTAGTCTTCCTGGTCCTGTTGAACCAGGCCCTGTGACCGCTGGTTAGGCTTCCAGAGTACTTAAAACTGTTGTAATCTGCAAAGATTAATTTTTGGTAACAAAGATTATGCATAAGAAAGTGGATGCTCAGGGGCAGCTGGAGGAATAGCCTTCTCTTTGAAAAGAGTGGAAGCAAGTCCCCAGACTTTATTTAGACTAACTTGTGTGCTTTATTCATAAAGTTGGCTTCAAATTCTGCAAAAACTGCTTTTTTGTTTTCAGATCTTCAGGGAAGCCTTGTAATTCCCAGTGTCAAGGGCACAACAGAGTCTGTGATCTGCAAGCAACTCAGCTCATCTGCATTAATTATTGTTCTGCCAGGCTCATAAACAAATATAAGCAGAATCCTTATGCAGCGGCCCCAGTGAGGATGGCACCTTTCTCTCTGCCTCCTCATTCCCAGTCTCCTTCCACTCTCCCATGAACTGTTGTTTCTCCACCCTTTTGATTGCTCTTCTTCTTTTTCACTTTCTCCCTGGGTGGGCACATCTGCCTTCCTGGCTTCAGTGAAAATTTCTATTATAACTTCTAATTATACATGTTCAGTATCAGCCTTTTTCAGCAGCTCTACACCTGTATTTCTAACTGCCTATTAAATGCAACTCAAACCACCGATTCCAAAACTGGCCCATGCTATTCTTCCACCCTCAAGCTCACATTTGTTTTTCCATGAACACTTTCACTGTGAGCTGATGTCTTCCACACACTGTGTTGTCAGTGCTTCATAAAACGAAAATCTCAGGTTCATCCTGGACTCATTTCTCTCCTTTACTTCAACATTATCCCACCAGAGCCAGTTATCAGGTCACTTTAGTCCTAACTCAGGACTTTTCCAGAACTGTTCCTACTTGGGAACTATTGCAGTTTCTCCTTTCTTACCTGGGTGATTTCCAGCCCCCGTCAGCCTAACTCTAGGTTCTCACCATTTTCCCACCCCACAGCTTTATCTTTCAAACATCAAATATTTGACTCTTCAGAATTCCCCTTGTGCCTCAGAGGTATGGAACCTGACTAGTACCCATGAGGTTGCAGGTTCGATCCCTGGCTTATAGTGTAAGTTGCAGACACTGCTCAGATCTCGACCCTTATCCTAGGAACTTCCATGTGCTGCTCCTGTGGCCCTAAAATATAATTTATGTATATATATATAATATATATAAAATATCGGGCCCTGATAAAGTTTTATTTGTTTTGGGCTATGCCCATGGCATGGGAAAGTTCAGGGTGAGGGACTCAAACCCACACCACAGCTGTAATCAGAGCCACAGTAGCTACAAGGCAGGATCCTGCTGAGCCATGAGGGAACTCCAACAAGTTACTTCTCTAAATATTCATTTACTTCATGTTGTTCTCAATGTAAATTAAAACTCATTAGCCTGGTGTTCAAGACATCACCTGTATCTTGGACATGATATCATTTTCCCCATAGATATTATAATTTAGACACATTGAAATCTGTGCATTGTTCACTATTGATACTTTAACAGTTCCTCAAACATGGTAAGCACTGAATAAACACATGTTGAAAGGAAGAACAAGTTGTTCTCTCAGAATCTCTTTACAAAGTCTTTATACTCTGCTTCTTTGCCTTTGCAATTCTTTCTACTTGGAAATTTCTTTCTGCTCTTTTGGACTTGACTAGTAATTACTACCCTTTCTGTGAAACTTAGCTGACATATGACCCTTTGATTCATTTATTAGTTAGTTCAACAAATGTTTCCTGAGCAAGTATGGAAGAACCTGATGCATAGGATACAAGAACCACAGTTTAGTGTGCAAAACATACAAATGATCATAAAGCAATTACATGCTTCCTTGCAGCCATCCCCATGTAATTGTACATATGTAGTTGCCTCCTCCTGTCCACGCCACATTTTTTGTATCACTAAGAATTATTGTATTAATTGAGGAAAATGTCCAAATTAGAACCTGATATACTTTGACTATACTTTATTAGACTGTACTCTCCTTGTTTTCCCCCAAATGAGCATAATTTCTAGGTAATAGTAAGCCACCAATAAACGGTGGTTATTTTTGTAATTATGCTTTAGATACGATATGGTAAAATCTGCCTATACTTATGATCAGATTGCTGAGGTGAAATTCAGACTGACTTTTGTAATTAGTATCTGGGGTGGATAAATTAAATTTCCTGGCTTCATTAGCACATTTGTAAATCAGGTGGGACAACACCTATATCATGAAGTTCTTATAAGCACTGGTGATGAAATACAATGGACTATGAAACTGGGACATGTTGAATGCTGTCAGCTGTTTGCCTGATTTAGGAATAAAAATATGATATTGCCAAAAAGAGCTTAATTGGGTAAGTAGAAGAATGTAGATACATAAGAACAAACTAAGTTAGTAGGTCAGTCCTTCCTAGGTTGATAAGCTCTCAGAATAGCAGCAGAAAAAGAAATACAGAATAAACTCATGTTTAATCAAACTGGAAAAGGAAATTTAATCATTCCTTACTTAAAAGGAACAGAAAGGTGATATAAAATATACTGTATATTTTGTTAGGTATAAATTTTCATAGTTGTATGAGATTTTTATTTTAGAGTATACTTTATTTTAAACAAATGTAGTTTTTTTATTTTTATTTCCCCAATACAATTTTTTTCTACTGTACAGAATGATGACCCAATTACACTTACATATATACATTCTTTTTTCTCCCATTATCATGCTCCATAAGTGACCAGACATAGTTCTCAGTGCTACACAGCAGGATCTCATTGCTAAGCCATTCCAAAGGCAATAGTCTGTATCTATTAACCCCAAGCTCCCAACCCATCCCACTCCTTCCCCTTCTCCCTTGGCCGCCACAAGTCTATTCTCCAAGTCCATGATTTTCTTTTCTGTGGAAAGGTTCCTTTGTGCTGTATATTAGATTCCAGATATAAGTGATATCATATGGTATTTGTCTAACTCTTTCTGACTTACTTCACTCAGGATGAGAGTCTCTAGTTCCATCCATGTTGCTGCAAATGACATTCTTTTGTTCTTTTTTATGGATGAGTAGTATTCCATTGTGTATATATACCACATCTTCCCAATCCAATCATCTGTTGATGGACATTTGGGTTATTTCCATGTCTTGGCTATTGTGAAGTGCTGCAATGAACATGTGGGAACATATGTCTTTTTTAAGGAGAATTTTGTCCAGATATATGCCCAAGAGTGGGATTTTTGGATCATATGGTAGTTCTATGTATAGTTTTCCAAGGTACTTCCATACTCTTCTCCATAGTGGTTGTACCAGCTTACATTCTCACCAACAATGCAGGAAGGTTCCCTTTTCTCCACACCCCTTCCAGCATGTTACTTGTGGACTTATTAATGATGGCCATTCTGACTGGTGTGAGGTGGTATCTCATGGTAGTTTTAATTTTCATTTCTCTAATAAGCAGGAATGTTGAGCCTTTTTTCATGTGCTTGTTGGCCATCTGTATATCTTCCTTGGAGAAATGTCTATTCAGGTCTTTTGCCCATTTTTCTTTTTTCTTTTTTTGGAAAAAAAAATTTATTACTCAAAGGAATTTATCACATCTGTAGTGCCCATTTTTCATTTGGGTTGTTGGCTTTTTTGCTGTTGAGTTGTATAAGTTGCTTGTTTTTTTTATTTAAAAAAAAAACTGCAAGATATAGATGCTTGGCCTAGAGGAGACAAAGTCAAAATTTCTGGGGCTCTGTAAGAGCAAAACCAGGTAGGAATTCTCTCTTTCTCCAAATGGTCTGCCTCAATGTTGCTCATTTCTATTTTTACACTTAACTCTGATGAGCTCTTGATTCCTCTGGCAGATTTTAACTGATGACTAATGGAGTGTACAGGAAGAGAGCCTTCATTAGGTCAAGACTTCAGGACTTGATAAAGCTGAGATTGCAAGACACTTCACAACAACATTTCTGCAGATGACACAGACCACTTAGACCTGAGAACATCGCTCTCCAAAATAGTTTTTGCTTTCAGCTTTAAGGGAAGGTGAATTCCTCTTCAGATATGAACTCTTAAGAGCATTGACTGACATCAAACAGTTCAACATATCCCAAAACATATTTTAACATAGGTATGTTTAGAAGGCAGGGTTCAACTTTGATTACCTACAATTCTCATTTTTATTTGCCATGTATCTTTTTTCCCCTTTTATCCTTTTATAGAAACTCTGATGAAACTGGGAATGATGAACAAATTTCCAAAACCATGCTGTTTATCAAAGCAAAAAGCAATTTTTGTAAAATCCTACATAAATTTTAATCTAAAAGCTACCTTGAGGAACCAGAAGAAATACAACTTTAAGAGAATTAGCCCAAAACAGATAGAAAATTAGACATTTTTGAATGGCTATTAACTACGAGGTACTGTGTTCAATGCTTTATAAATGTGTATTTAATTCTTCCACACTCCTTGGATAAATTGTATGGAAGAAGACTAAGCTTAATTTGTTCATAACCAAATATGCTACGATTCAGGATTTGAACAAATATCTAATTCTAGAATATTTACTTTTTCTACAATATTTTGCTATTCACAGATTATGCTATTGTTGAGCTCCAGGACTATCTTAAATTCATGATAAAAATAAATTGTAGTTTTATTTTCAAAGAGAGGGTTAAAAGTATATGAAGACTTTTTTTTTTCTTCTCTTTTAAAAGTCGAATCATGCATTAGTGAGTCCATTTACAATTTTCCTTGGTTCATGATTTTGTAAATAAACATGGCATTGCTTTTGGCAGTGTGTCAATCTGACTTGTTTTCACAGCAGAAACTGAATGAAGTCATGGAGTAGCTTTCCTGGCCAGGTCATAACAATATAATTTACAGCATATTAGCCTTTTCATATCATATTGATTTTTTATGCTGAAGGGCTTCCAAAGCCACAATAGAAGCTAATTTTGTGCTAAGGAACAACAATATCAAATTAAACATTAAGGTATGCGCCAATTCAAATATTGAGCTGCTATTAAAACATTTACTTCTTAAAAATATTAGATTCGCCTATGACTAGACTCATGCGATAAAAGAATCTTAAAAAACATAAAAAACAAAAATAATTATTTTCCAGGGCCAAGAATAAGAGCTCTAAGTAATGAACTTGAAGGTTATCAGTATGAGAAAAAAATAATCATTTGAAGTAATTCAGAAAGAAACAGATTATATGAAATATTGTAAGGAAAATATAAGCCAAGATTCAGGAAATATTTATGAATCATTTGTTTCTTAGACTGTGGAAAACTTTGTTCACAGACTATTTTCAACATTGAGTGTCATAAAAGGATCCTTCTTCATCACTTTAAACACTGTTTGAGAAGTCCTGAATTCCTTATTAGGTTTTGGAGTAGAAGCTTCTTGGTATCAATCCCTGGTTCCCTCAACCCGGGCTCTGACTTTTTAAAGCAAATAATGCTTTGAAGCCAAAACAAACTTTAATCTGCTCTGTTTCTTTGTTCCTTAAACCAAATTCAATTTTAGGTTTTATATTTGGGTCAAGAACCAAGAACTAAACTCTAGAAAAAAATTTTTTTCATCATTTATAAAAGAAATGCCTTTTAAAATAATTTCAAACCTAAAATAGTAGAACAGCAGTAAAGAACTCTCATATGCCTTCAATCAGATCCTCTAGTTCTAAATAGTTTACTGCATTTCTGTCTCCTCAAAAAATTTCCCCAGATTCTCTCAAAAAAGTACATTATACATAGCTTCCATGCAACCTCCAAATCAATAAGTCAGCATTGTTCCAACATGACAGTCTGACCCATAGACTTCTTTAGAGTTGGGCGAATGTCTCAATGGTCAGGACAATCATCCCTTTTCTTTTTTTTTCCCATTCCAATTAGCCTTCTTTCTTTAATAGGGAGCTGTTGCTAAGACTTGCTATCAGGCACATGTCCGTGACAAATTCAGAGGCTAGATGACCTGCAATCCAGGTTTGTCCATTGTTGCTTCTTCTTGGGCAGACTCAGGCAGGGGCACCCCCAGCAGGAACATCACAGACATGATGCTGTGCTCTTCTCAATGCAGTGCATTAAAAGGGCTGCAAGGTTGCCACCTCACCACCGCTGGTGATGGAACATGATATGTGTAGACACGATGGGTCTCCTTTCTTCCAGGTTTTCCCATGCACAAAAACATGTTTCACCCTTTGTAATAAGTGAAATTGTATGGGAAGATATCCTTAGATCATGGCAATAGTTTATTCTTATTCAACTCCTCTGACAAGTCTTGATTTCTTTTGCTGATTCTTACCTACAATAACCACTACTATATATGCCAAATCATGATTTTCCATTTTCATCACATTTAATACTTAGCATTTTACAATAAAGAGTGGCTTAATATGTTCATGGACATATTTATATAAGCGTGAACACACATGATTTTATTTTATTCAGTGGCTTGTAATCCGTTATTATTTTGATGTTCCAACTATTCTAGATATATCCAGTGGGATCTCCTTCAAGCTGGCTCCTTTGCCCTTTTAACATATCCCTTTGCCTCTTATGATATAGTTGATATTTTTAGAGAATATATTGTAGCAACTCCAGATATTGATTTCTCCCACCCCTGGAGAGTTGATGTTGTTGTTTGTTCTCTTGGTTGTTATATTAGTAACTTAGCTGAACTGACTCTAAAGTCTATCTCCTGTAATGTGCAGCTTCTCATATCCTTAAGATATGTTTTCCTCTTTTTATCTTTTAGCCTGGCTTTGTATGATTTGTCCCTGAATTAGCATAAAGCACTTACTGGTTAAAAATTATACTTAAGCCCCCTTAACAATCTAAGTTTTACTAGTTATCATTGGATATGTGTGTGGCTTGGAAGCTCCTCTCTCAGTTATATGAATTAGCATTTTTGACCCATATTCAGGCAGGAATTAGTATTTTGTATCTTTCCTTTTTTTAATCACTCCTGAGGGCTTACCATTTGCTACGAACAGTCTTCCTGGCTCCTAGTGTTGTATCTGATAGTATTTTTAAGGTTGGCTTAAACAGAAGTTCCTCCTGGGTCAGAGTAAATTATTGTTCAGCTAGTCCTAAGGCAGACATTGTGTTTAAACCCTGTGTTAGTAAGGCCTCCACTCTGCTGATGGCTGTGCACATTTGAGGATGTTTTCACATGAGTCTCACTTTTTATTCTGATTACTCCTGAATGGGTGCAACCTATTACTTATGCACAGCATCCCAAACCCCTAGGGCTCTTCTTGTTTATCTCTCTCCCTGGTTTTCTGTGTTAAACTGAGTGCTCTGCTGTTTTTACTTTTTGCTGCTTGTCATGGAGCTGTAAGCGTACTCTCCATTGCTTTCCACGAAAACTCCATCTTTTAATTCCTTTTCATTATCTGTTGACATGGACTTTCACACTCCTGGTTTCTAATAAAGTCAGTTTCCCTTGGGCAGAGCTGAAAAAGCCACCTTCGTTTTAAGGTTTGCCTCTCTTTCCTGCCTCTCCTCATGAGCAGGACCTCTACCACCCTGCACAAGGACTGGAGGCAGTGAAGTGCACACTTCTCCCAGAATGACATTCCTGCCTCTCACATGGGTACTAGGAAAGGGCAAGCTCTATTCTTCTTGGCTTGCCCCTCTTGGAATGGAACTTCTACCCATAGAGACTGCTGTAGTATGTGATGATCAGGAACCAGCATTCTCAGTCTGCCAGACTGGAATGAGGCCTCTGCTTAGGCCTGGATGGAGGAAGGTAACTCAGGACAGCTCCACCTGCCTGTCTGGCACACAGCTTCTGCACCCTGAGCCTGGAGGAAAGAGAAATACTGCAGCCTTCCCCTTTAGAGATGAAGTAGCCCTAGACTGAAAGCTGGGCATTGGGAAAAAAGGAGTCCCTGTCTTCTTACATTCACCTAATTAGAACTCCCAGGGTAGTTTTGGTAAGACTGAGCTGAGAGTAGGAGGGCAGTCAAAGCTGAAATGCTGGGGACTGCCCGTTTTTGCCAAGATTTAGTTGATTTCCTGGAATGAATATTTTTCTATATGCTTTGAGAACAAATTTCAAAGGATTTAAGTGATTTTTAAAATATTTGTTTAATCAAATGATTGTTGGGGTAAGTTTCCACTGCACTCCTCCATAATAAAAAGTTAGTGATCCCATGTAATAGAAGATTCTAATATACAATATATGAGGCTGACATTTAAAAATTGTAAATTATACATGATTATATATGCAATTTAGAACAAAAACCACATGTCTACTCAGTACTAAATATAGTTTGTATATACTATATGCCCTAAACTATTAAGTGCTGGTTGTTATCAAGATGAATAAAATATAGACTCTGACTTTAAGAAACCCACAATCTAAAACAAGATCTAAAAGATTTGTGTGCCTGTATATAATATTCAAATATATACATGTATTTATATATATATGAATGAAATTTAAGCTATCAACAGGCCTATATTTAACTTAGTTCTTTTTTTTCCATTACTGATAATTTATCTGACTCATTTCTTTAATAAAGAACACTTGTTAGGTTTATTGGTGTTTAATTAGACCCTTTCTCTTCCTTTCCAAATTTTGATCCAACTGAGAGCAGAATACAAAATCAAACAGATGGAGAGAAAAACAGTAGTTTTTATTACTGATAAAACTGGACTAGCTGATACAAATTAAATATCTGGCCATAGGCCATAATCAGACTGATACTTTCACTAAATTAAATTTGGCCACTCAGAACTGTTGGCCACTCCATGTCCACTTCCCACTGGAGTGGAAGCAGGCATTTCACATTGAATGAAAGAGCAAAGATGGTGGAAATTGTGGCCCTAGCAGAGGAGTGGTCCCAAAGAGGAACCTTAGGAGGAACTGAGCCTCATGTTCTTTCTCCCAATCTCAGCAGACAAATAACTGGACTGGATGAACTTTTTGCATTTTAAATGTGTGTGTGTGTGTGTGCTCATGTTGGAGTGGTAGTGATCCGGAGGGAAAAATAGCTCGAGGTGCACATAGCCTAGTGACATTTCATCCCAATGCATGATCTCCTCTAGCAACTAACTATACGATGATTTACTGCAGTTTGGTGACTGCCACTCATATTCATCTATGTTATTTGGCTTGAGTACTCTACTGTTAGGACATGAGTAACTGATAAACATTTAATTTAAAGTGTTTCAAAATGACCCCCCCTTTTTTGATGTAGAAAGGAAATTGCTTCACTGACCAAAAAGAAATAGTTTCCCTAGCTGTCCTTCCAGAATGTTGGGTTGTGTGGCATGTACTGGGAAAAGTCTTCTCTCACATTTTTTTTCCTGCCTTCTTGGCCATTTCCCATCTTATTTTAAAATAAAACCACATGCTGCTGTCATTGTGGCTAGAACATGATTTTGCTGATTATCCAGGTGCTCAATAGATGTTTAGAATGTTACCGTCTAATTTACGGCACCAAGAGTAAGGTTATGAGTCAATCAACCAACTCTGGTGTTTTATAGGAATCTAGTATTCTGCCTACATCTAAATTAGATCTCAAGCTCCTTGGGGTAAGCACCTTGTCTGTGCTGCTCTATGCTTTGCTAAGCTCCATGCACACTTACCATACTCTATAAATATTCTCACAGAATATTTATGACAAGTCTAACATAGCAGGCAATTTTACCAGGGTCACTATACCCTGGTAGATTTAAAGCTCCATAAATTATAGTAGCGACCTACTTTGTAATATTTCATCTAGAAAAATCTAAGTTCCAAAGCAACTTTCAGATTCTACTCAATTTTTCTAGCTTGCTTGAAAAAAAAAAAAAAAAAAAACTCAGAAATGGCTTAGTGCCATTTCAATGCTATGAATGTGAAAGAGCACCACTGTAAGAGTAAAATCACTCTGGATTAGAATCCAGATTTGAGGCAGATATACCTGAATTAAAGTCTCAGTTTACTTTCTATTTGGCCTCAGATTTCTCTAAAACTCAGGTTTCTCGTATGTAAAATGGGTATGATAATAATTATACCTCTTTTCTTGGTGTGCTGTGAGGATTAAATAAAACCTGACACTTGGTTTATATTCAGGACTTGTTACCTGGTAGGAACTGTTAATAGGAAATGTAATAGGAGTAGTGGTGCCATCAATGGCTATAGAAGTAAAACCCATGCATATGCATCTATAAAAAATATAAAAGGCATTGGAAATAATCAGGGGTAGGAGAGGTAAAGGAGATTTTGGAATGCCAGAGACCAACTGATTTCAAAGTAATATGAACTCTAGATGCAGGCTCGGGGTATGACTAGTTACACCAAAACCTAATCAATTATATGTTCTTAGTTGAAAGATTGTATTGGCAGAATGAGTATGATTTCTAAGTCTAGATAGAAATCCATAAATGACCAATTATGAATATACCTTTAGTATTGATTAGGAGAGGGTATTCTGATCCAATAGCAACATCTATATCCCTTTGCCAAGTATACCCTTACCCAAGAGATGGATACATCAAGCTGCCGAACTGAGCTGCTTCTCAGATTATCCAAACATCTCCCTTTTCTGCAATGGATCAAGTATACTCCGGAACAAATTTTGGCAGCCAGTGCCCATTTCTTTTTAGAGTTCTAATTAACAAGGTAGCAATTTAATTTATTCACATCAAACATTTGTGAACTTCATAGTTCCACAGATATCAATAAACTATAGATACCCTAAAACAACAGGGTTTTAGAAATGGAGAATCTTAAAACTAGTCGCAGAAATATCATAATGATACAAGTTATGTCCAAATCTGTGAGTTCTTGTCTAGCCAGCCATTGACCTTACTAGATTGTTCTTCTCTAAACTCTTTCACTATAACAAAAATCTATAAAAATGAAGACAGAAAATCAACTTCATCCTGACTCCTCCAAGAGAAAAATGTGCATTGTAGAACCAGGACTTTGGGCTCTAGTTAAGAACATACATAATTATCATCCATCTCTTATAGCAAAAATCTCTCACTGATATATTACTGACATGGGGAAAACAGAAAAAAAAAATAGAAATCAGGAAAAAATTAAAAATAGACTGTGTTGATGCTTGTATCATTCCTTTTATTCTAAATATTAATTAGAAGAAAGAAGAGAGATACCCCTGGGGTTAAAATTAATAGGCTAAATAAAATAGACTTTCATTTTAGTTTTTTCTTTGATGAAATAATATGTTATGCTTTATATTTGGACCCAGCCTTTTATCTGTGGATTGCTTGAAGTAAAGAGTGTTTCTAACATATTCAATGAATTTGGAGCTTTCTGCCCAACAAGAGTACCTCCATCAAGGGTAAATACCATGTGCTCTGGTATACCGTAGGTTAATACAAGGGCATCCACTAATTTACCTAATTTGCATAGCCTATCTTCATAATTATAGGACCATGATTTCATTAATAAACTACATGGACAACCTCAATTTCCTACTTAAAAAAATTCTATAGATCATTCAAAAATTCAGTTTCCTATAAAATGTAAGCTTTATAATTTGTGGTTATGACCTGCTTCAGAACAAAAACTGGCATTTCTGGGAAATTAAAAATACTTTGTTTCCCATCTCAGGGAATTTCTTCCTTTATGTTTAGTTAACACTGAACAAAAGTTCTTAATTTTTTTAGAAAGAGTTTGCATGGATTTAAATGTAAATATTCACTAACATTTTGTTTTTACTACTTCTAAGAAGGGTAAATAGTAAGCATAAGATTTTCAAAGAGTATATATACTCAAAGTTATTTTCTCTCAGGAGTTCTGATAAGATACTATTATAATCATTTATTTTTTTTTTATTTTCAAGAAGACAGTTAAAATCACTTTAGGTTAAATGGGGTAAGGTATGGTATGAGTAGGCTAATGATTTTATTTCATACTTCTTTTGTGCACAGAAAGCCTACATACCATTGAATCAGAAACCAAACAGTTTTATTCTCTTAGTGGTTTCTGCCCAGACCTTCTGCTCTACAGGGTTTGAGTTTCTATGTGTGTGTGTGTGTGTGTGTGTGTGTACATGTGCGTGTATCCCACAGGGTAAATAAATGTAAATGTTCTCAACACTGACAGTGAATTTAGATATTGGTGAAGCAACAAAAGAAAAACAAACCATTTTAAAATTGTTTTGATTCTATAAATACAGTGTTACATTTTATGTGTACTGCTTTCATTGCTGTATAATTTCCATGCAGAAAGTAATTGGACATATAATTATACATGTGTCAGTTCAATTTATATAAATTTCATTTGATTATATCAAAAATCTGTTCATATGGTCATGTATACACCATTTTTATAGGTTATTGCTCATGTTGCAAGGCCATCTGCTCCTAAATTTTAAAAATAGGAAGCCAATTACATTATAGTCAGAAAGAAAAGTTTTCTACAAAAAGAAATACAGAAAACATTAAAATTATTTGAACACAAATTATGAGTGTAATTTCATCTTAGGAAATATATTCTAATTAAGACTTTATTAATTCTGATTTCAACAAGTATGATCCCAGGTAATCTGTGAGAAATTATGCAATGGTTATGAATAAAGACTTTAGTGACTGCAAAACAAAGCTTGAGAGTGGATTTTTTTGATAGGACTACACTGAATACGTGAATGACTTAATTCATGTCAATCAGATTTTTAGGATGTATCTATGGTAATAGGTGGATTCTATTAACACTAGCAATACACTGGTTTTTCCTCCTCTAAGTCTCACCCTAAATAGTATATAAGAAAGAAAACTCCA
Organism: Sus scrofa; assembly: GCF_054392235.1. Lineage (NCBI taxonomy): Eukaryota > Metazoa > Chordata > Mammalia > Artiodactyla > Suidae > Sus > Sus scrofa. The sequence goes on along the minus strand of NC_139389.1, from coordinate 116,108,071 downwards.
TTTTTTTTCTTATATTTCTCTTTTAATAAGTGGAAGAATTCGTACATTATTATGTATTCAACATATATAGGTTTTGTGTCTAATTAGTGTTAAGAGCTATTCTAGTTGCTGAGGATGCAATGGGGAATCAGACTTAAAAGACCTCTGCTTGCAAGGACTTTCTATTCTAGTGGGAGGATTACTATATTTAAAAGTTCCCTCCTTGAGATTCAAAAAGGTGATTCAACAGAATAGAAAATGGAAAATTCATCTAGGTGAAGAAAAATGACTAAAGAATGCAAAATCTTCTAGAAAATATACTTATGTCAACACTAATCTATGACCCATCTATATCTTTGACATCCTTATTGGCCACAATTGTGGATTCACCCCCTCAGTTCTCGCACTAGCATTAGTATCATTAAGGATCTGGCCTTAGAGATCTTCTCATGCTCACTCTGGGCAGTCTTTAGCACATTCATCCAGGACACCAACTACCATTTACAGAGCAATTTTATTTATAAACACATACATGAGAAAAGTGATTTCTTTAAGACTTACAACTCTTATTCTGGTACCTCTCTGAGCTGCAGTCTCATACTTAATCTTTCTCCATGACTTTAACTTCCATACCCCCAAACTTGAGTACCTCCCATAAAACTGATTTTTCCTCCTCTAAGTCTCACCCTAAATAGTATATAAGAAAGAAAACTCCATTTTTTTTCCTTATATTTCTCTTTTAATAAGTCAGAAAGAAAGTCTTCCTGGGCTTATCTCCAAAACATTTTCTACATGTGTCTTTTCCCTCTAAGATACCACAGCCTCACTCAAGACTATCTTTATATATCTGATATATATTTGGTAGCAACCTCTTATATCTCCCTCCCTTGCCCTTTAATAAATCATTCACAGTACTGCCAGTCTAATCCTGTTCATTAAAAACTAAGTTGTATAACTGTCCAATCTCGTATTTGCCATGCTCTCTGTCCATTCCCTAGTTTTACGTGTGCTTTATTTACAACCAAATCGTCAACTTATTCATCGTTTTGCAAAAACACTCCATTTCATGCCTCAATGCTTTGTTGAATACAGTGGCTTCTCTCTGAAATGATTTCCTACTTTTGCTCTTTAAGTATCATTTTCTCTGTAAAAGTTTGTCCTTAACTCCATATAAAACTGCTCAATCCTCCTTTCTGCCTCATCAGTTTCTGGAATTGAGTTTATCACATTATATTTTGTTGGTAAGTATGTTTCATTCTCTTCCTAGGCTCTGACCTACTTGTAGGAAGGCCCAATATTTTCTTTTCATCTTTTTATCCCCAGTACCTAACACACATGATTACCCAATACACACTTATTAAACTAGGGCAAGGTAGGAAATGTTACAGGAGCAAGAACTAATCTAGGATTGCAGTGAATGGAGAGATTTTTATTCAGGGTCTATTAGAGAAGTCTTCTGGAAGAAGAGAGCATTTATACTGAACTCTTAAATGATGCGTAAGACGTCAAAAGATGAAGACCAATAGAAAATTCATTCTGAATATAGGACAGGATGAGGTGCAAGAGGGAAAATAAAGAACCAAGATGTGTATAGAAGATTGGACTCACGAGCCTTCCACTGATTCTAGAAGAATCTTGAAATTTACCATATTCAAAAGATAAAACTTTTAAAATTGACTTAAGCTACATATCAGAATAAGTGCAGACTAAACTACATAGAGAGTATAGAAGAACAGATTATACCGTGTGTAAAGGGGTACTATTGATTAATAAGAGTACTTTATTCTACCTATGACACAATGTTATAAATATTCTATGCGTAAAAACTGGCTCTTATTAGGAACTATTACTTATACATTTCACCTCATCCCTAAGGCTATACAGCACGTTGCTAAAATCAATTATCTTAGCTAAAGAAAACTTGATAAACATCAACATACAGGTATAAGTAATGACCTCTCTTATCCTCATGAAGTCTACCCACCTTAACCTGTAGCATATATCATATGTAAAGAGAGAAGCTTTAGAAACATCTCTTTAAGGTGACAAAAAAAGATATAGGCACCTTCTCTTCTTTCTACAGATCATAGAATGAGAGATTATATTCAAGCATAGCAAGTAGAAAAACCAAAGATAAGCATAATTATTTGCCATTATTTGTTATTGCAAATACAAAAATATCAAGAAACAAAACACTAAAATAAAATTAGTACAAGAGTTTAGTATGACTATAGGATAATATATCAACATACAAACGTATTAAGTTTTTTACACCCTAGTAATTACCAAATGAAAATGCATTAAATAAGGTAATAAATACTATTTACAATATCTACCTAGAGTTTCTAGTAATTAACCAAATAAAGATTGCTTTGGTACATGGAGAAAAATTGAAAACTGATGAAAAGGATCAAAAAAGAGCTAAATAAGTGGGCAGCTATACCTTCTCCATGGTGGGAATGAGTCAGTACTGCAAAGATATAACTCTCCAAATTTCTTAATAAAATTAAATTCTAATTACATTTATAAGTTGGGGGAAAAGGATTCTAAGCATTTCATGGAAGAATGAAGTTTAACACAGAGGTAATATAATTTTTCAGAGAAGAGCAAAAAGAAAGACTTGATCACGTGTTAAGTGATATAACAAATCCTTAGAATTTAAAACAGACCAATTCCAGAACACTAATAGATTAATAGAACGAGGTGACATAACAGGGAATATAGATATGAGAGTATTTTTATGGGAATAAACAGAACAACTTGAAAAGACTAGAATAGAACAACTTGAAAAGAATGAATTATTCAGTAAACAGTGTTGGAAAAGTTAGATCAACACATAGAAAAAAAAATTAGATTCCTACCACAATCATATTCAAAAATTAAGACCAAATATATCCGAGACATAAATATGAAAGCTCCTAGAATAAAATGTAGGCAAATATATTTGTCATCAGGATTGGAAAAATTTTATAAGAGAGATGCATGAAAGACAAGTCACTATCGGAATAATTAATATATTAAGCTTCACAAAAATGTAAAATATCAGTCCAACAAATGCAAAGTTATCAAGTAGGTATCAGGCTGAGAGAAGACATATTACACATCAATGATGGTTTAATATCTGGAATTTATAGAGAATGAGAAAACACAAATGGATTAGTGGGATAATGATATAAATCACAATTCAGAAAGGGAAACCCTAAAGTCAATAAATATATATACATATAGATAGGTACCTAAACTCACTAGCAACTAGATATGGAAATTAAAATAATAATGAATTGTAATTCTCTAAATATACCCCTTTTGGGAAAAAATATGAAGTCAAAAAATATCAAGCATCAGATGGAAAGAGGAGAAATAAGAACTTCTTATAATTGGGAATATAATTTTGTGTGGCCATTTTGAGAGCAATCTGGAATTATTTAGAGAAAATTAATTCTGAGCACAGTATAAGTTGAGGTAACATTAGATGTTGAAATTTCCAAGCGTTAATTGTTTAACAGAGTAAAAACTTTTTTTTCTGCCTCATATTACTGTCCAGTGCCTATCTTCCTGTCAGATGTTTCTCCTGTAATCTGTGTTTTGGGGACCTTGTTTCTTTCCATTATGTTGTTCTGTCCTCTTTACTATTTATAATTGGCTCCTAGGGTTTTCCAGGAACTTATTGTCATTCCAATTGGGAAAGTGGGAGGAAGGAATAAGGAAGGGCTTTATGAGCCACACCTAGAAGGGACATACTGCTTCACTCATCACACATTGGCTTAGACTGAGACACATGGTCATTCCTAACTCCAAGGGAATATGGGAAATACAGTAAAGCTGTGGGCCTAGGAGAAAAAGAGAATAGCTGAGGAATGCCAGTCTCTGACAAAAGTATATCTATGAATCATCAATTCCACTCTGAGTTTATATATCCTCAGAGAAAGTAAAGCAAGATAGAGAATACATATTTTAAAATGTCACATATGGGTCATCTATGATGACAAAAATATGGAGGTAAAGTTGTCTGTTCATCAATAGATGATGGATAAGTGAAACGGGCCCATGGATGTCATGAAATACTATGCAGTAATCAGAAAAGATAACCTAGTTTTACATACAGCAAGCAACATGTATAGATGTTTGTCATTTATGTCAATTTTGAAAACCACACAAAAAGTACTATATATTTATCTCAATTATGAGTATATATAAATAACCATGGAAGGTGGAGAAAAAGCATTCTCAAAACACAGGTGTGGATAACTATTGGGGTATAAGCCTGGGGACAAGGAAGAAAGGAGTAAACATGCTGAAATAAAAAAGGGCTCTATATAGACTGCTCATAACAGTGTGCCATGAACTTTGAAATGTCATCAATTCAATTCTGTTCATCTTAGCTCTTTACCAAAACAAAACAGCCAAAACCCAAGCAACCTATTCCACATACACCATTAATGTAGGAGGTATCATAAAAATCAAATTGTCTTATCTGGGGATTGAAGAGTTCTGAGATACCAAGTACATCCCAGTTTCTACACATTCAACATTTGACATTAAATAAAAAGCTATCAAGTCACTACTGTATATGTAAAATAGTCCTTCTCCTCTTAGAATTTACAGATTATAGGGTGAGGTGGCTGGGGTAGAGAGCATGTCTTCACCACACAGATTGTTATAAGGGCTTAAATTAAACATATTATAAAAGATTTATTTATAATAAGCAGGCCTGGGTCATTGGGGGAATTAGGGTCACTAGAATACAGTTCATATTTTTAAGGATTGAGCATAAAAATGAGACAGTGGTAAAACAGAGTTAACGAGAAAAAGAGTTAAGGAAGAGCTTTCCAGTGGGGTGGGAACCATAGAGGAAAAAAACAAAAATTGTGGAAAGTTTTCAGAATTAATGAAAAGCCAGTCTGCTTGGAACAGAATGAGCCAGAGGGGGATTGCCTAAGGACTGGAGATGAGGTAGACATTAGGTATTTAGGCTTTGGCATATATGTTTAAGACCTTGGATTGTATTCTGCAATAGAAAACCATTTTTTGATCTGATTTTTGTAAATGTATTCTAATTTTTTTTTTTTTACAAAGAATACTTGTTCATGTTCCTAAAGACTTATCTAAAAACATGTTCACTGATTTGTTTGTAAAAAAGTGAAAATGGAAAAGAAAATTGAAATATTAATGTAATAGTCAAACAGAGCAGGGTATATCTGTATTAAAAATTATTTTAAATTTTCAGGTGAAGATGGAAACAAAGGAAGATCTTGAACTAACCTCCTACCATGAACACACAAAATCAAGACATATATATAAAGCAATTGTTTCCTAAGAACTTAAGCCTGATTGAAAACCTGTACAACAGACTATAGAGAATGCACATCAAGATGAACAGGAGAGACAGAGACACAGTATCAACAGAACTCCATCTCTGTTATGGTGACCTGCAGTGGGGAGACAGATCCCTGAGGTACCTAGACACAGACTCACCTGCCCTGGGGCACAGCAAGAGAAAAAATAAAAGGTAAAAAAAAGCAAAATGCAGAGGTTTAAAAGGGACCTAGACTATATGTGAAGAAAATTCACATATTAACTTTGGAACATCTACCAAATGGGCAGGTAATAGTTAGAATTCTCTCAAGGGCCAGAGATGCCAGAAAGCAACTTTTTCCCCCTTTTTTGCTCCAGCTTAGCATGAGCAGGAATGCAGTCTATACATTCTAGCTGGTCTACCAAGGCTGCCCCAGTATGCCTAGCCCCCTGGCCCACACCAGCTAAAATTATCCTCCCAAGGTGGTTCCACTGCAGTATGCCCTGACATCTCCTGACCTTTGCCTGCTCCAGCCCAGTTATGCCATTAGGACAGACACAGTGTGCCCTGAGACCACCCCCAGGCCATGCTCATACCAGCTGTCCCACCACGGCAGCCCCAGAGCAGAGCACCCCAGGAACCCCCCTTGCCTGCACCCACTCCAACTCCACCTGACTTGCTAAAGTCACCTGCCACACACCCTTTACACAAGGTATGCTCCTACCCTAGCCATATTTTCAAGACAGGGAGAAAGAGCTGTTTTGCCATTTCACAGAAACAAATGTGGAAAGTCAAACAAGATGAGAAGACAGGGGAATATGTTTCAATGAAAGAACAAGATAAATATGCTTACTGCATTTGGAAGAAGAACACAGTGATAATTTCAATAAAGACCTAGAAAATGTAACAAAGAACCAATCTGAAATGAAGAACACCACAACTGAAATAAAAAGGACACTAAAAGGAATCCACAACAGATTAAATGATACGGAAGAACAGATCACTGAACTGGAAGATGGAACAGTGGTAATCATAACAAAGAAAAAAGAATTTAAGTATAGTTTAAGGGATCTCTGGGAAAACATCAAGAATAAAAATATTTGCTTTAGAGGGGGTCCCATAAGAGAAAGGGATAGGAAATATATTTGAATGAAAAAAAATGGCTGCAATCTTCCCTAATCTGGAGAAGGAAACATATCTAGATCTAGTAAGCACAAGGAGTCTCAAAACAAAATGAACCCAAAGAGACCCATGCCAAGATATATCATAATTTTAAATGGCCAAAGTTAAAGAGAATTTCAATGGCAGAAAGGAAAAAGCAATTAGCCATATAAAGAGAACTCCCATTAGGCTATCAGCTGACTTTTCAGCAGAAACTGCAGGCCAGAAATGGTATGGTATATTTTAAATGCCAAAAGAAAAAAAACTTACAACCAAGAATACCTGGTGATGTTCTCATTCAGAATTGGAGAGAAGAGCTTCCTGGAGAAGGAAAAACTAAAGGGAGTTCATCAACAATCAACTGGTCTTATAAGAAATATTAAAGGAACTTTATAAATGAAGAGGTAGTAACTAGGAATAAGAAAATATATGAAAGAAAAAATTCAATGATAAAGGCAAATATATAGTAAAGGCAGTGGATTGGACACTAAAAAGCTAGTATGACAGTTAAGAGAGAAAAGTAATAGAATTAAGTGTAACTCCAAAATAAGAAGTTAAGAGATACCACCAAGTAAAGATATATGACATCAAAAACACAAATGTTGTGGGGGGGTAGTAAAAATGTGCTTTTAGAATGTGTTCAAACTTAGTGATTATCAGCTTAAAATAAACTGTTATACATAGGTCAATATATATGAGCCTCATGGTAACCACAAACTAAAAGCCTACAACAGATATTCAAAAAATAGAGAAAGGACTCTGAACACAACAGTAAAGAAAAGCATCAAACCACAAGGGAAGAGAACCAGAGAAGAAAGGAACATAGGGAAATGAATCTGACTAGTATCCATGAGGACACAGGTTCCATCCCTAGCCTCACTCAGTTGGCTAAAGATCCAGCATTGCTGTGAGCTGTGGTGTACGTTGCAGATGTGGCTTGGATCCTGTTTTGCTATGGCATAGGCCATCAGCTACAGCTCTGATTTGACACCTCACATGGGAATGTCCATATGCCATGGGCATAGCAAAAAAATAAGTAAATAGCTTTTAAGAACAACCAGAAATCAATTAACAAAATTGCAATAAGTACATAGGTACAATAAATACATAGTATATCAATAATCGCTTTAAATGTAAATTAAGTAAATGCTCCAACAAAAAGACATAGGGTGGCTGAATGGATAAAAATGTAAGATCTTTTTATCTGCCACCTCCAAGACACTCATGAATATCTAAAGACACACAAAGACTGTAGTTGAAGGGACAGAGAAAGATATTCCATACCAATGAAAAAGAAAAGAAACCTGAGGTAGAAGTACTCATATCATACAGAATGGATGTGAAAACTGACTGTACTTTACTCAAAAGCTATGATGATTAAAACAGTATGGTGCACAGAAATAGACACATATCTATGGAACAAAAGAGAGGCCAAAATAAACTCATGTTTATATATCCAATTAATCTATCACAAAGGACTCAAGGATCTATAATGGGGAAAAGAATGTCTTCAATAAAAGGTTTTGGGAAAACTGGATAGGTGAATACAAGAAGTGAAACTAGACTGTCTTACACCACATATAAAAATAAACTCGAAATGAATTAAAGACTTCTTAAATGTAGGACCTGGATCTATAAAGCTCCTAGAATGTCAAAGAGTGTACTACTTATATTTTCTTCTAGGAACGTTGTGGTTTCAGAACTTACATTTAATAAATTCTCTATTGTTTTCTATATGTCTCCTCAGGCAAGGGCAACAAAAGTAAAAATAAATCAAACTAAAAAGTTTTGTACATCAAAAGAAATCATCACAAAATGGGCAACCTACTGGAATGGTAGAAGATATTTGTAAATGATATTTCCAATAAGGGATGAATATTCAAAATACATAAAGAAGTTATAAAACTCAAAAGCAAAAAAAAGCGGTTTCATTTAAAAATGGGAAAATTACCTGAAGAGACATTTTTCCAAAAATTCCGTACAGATGGTCCATAAGCACATGAAAAGATACTCAATATGTCACCAAAGAAATGCAAATCAAAACAATAAGTTACCACCTCGCTCCTGGGGAATGTGAAGAAATGTGAAGGAAAGGGAACCCTCTTGCACTGTTGGTAGGATTGTAAAGTAAAACAGCCAGTGTGGAAAACTGCATGGGGGTTTCCTCCAGAATTAAAACTACCTTATGAGCCAGCAATCACACTTTTGAGTATTTATCCAAAGAAAATAAAAACACTAATTAGAAGAAATATATGCACCCCAATATTTACTGCAGCTTTATTCATAATAGCCATGATATGGAAGCAAACTAAGTGTCTATCAATAGATAAATGGCTAAAGATATGAAAATATAGATGGACCTAGAAGGTATTATGCCAAGTGAGGTAAGTCAGAGAAAGACACAAATACCATATGATTTTACTTCTATGTGGAATCTAAAAAACAAAAAGCAAATGAACAAACACCAAAACAAACATATTCATAGGTTACAGAGAATAAACTAGCAGTTGCCAGAGAGGAAGGCCTCAAGGATGAGTGAAATAGGTGAAAGGAATTAAAAAGTATAAACTTCCAGTTATAAGTCATAGAGAAGTAACATAAAACATAAGAAATAGTAATTACTGTAATTATTTTGAATGGTGAAAGATAGTAATTAAACTTATTTGGTGATCATTTTATAATGTATAAAAATAGTCAATATGTTGTACATACGAAACTAATTTTAAGTCAGTTATACTTTGATAAAAAATAATAGTTTAAGAAGAATGAGGCATATAAAACAAGATCAAAACAATGGATGAACACAAATGTTAACATGTAAGCCTTCACATAATACAAATGTCTCTGCATAAAAGACACATGTTTTTAATTGAATTACCTTTGGAGAGAAAGGGGCAGAGATAAGAGAATAAAGGACTTTTATACTTCATAACATTTACATGTTTAAATATAAAAATAAGTTCATATGTTATCTGGTTAATAATAAAACAGGAATGGGAAATTTAAGAAAACATAGATTAACAGACAAAATTTATTGGAACACTTAGATGGTCTATCTAATCGTCATGGGGAAAGATGATAGTTATTTAGTACTGATGCTAGAGGAGACAGAAGTAAACAGATTTTAGATATATTTTAGAAACTGAATCAATCAGGAGAACCAGCAGACTGATTAGTTGTATGAAGTAGAAATGTCCAGAATGATGGAGTTTTCCTGGGGTTAAAAACAAGGTGACTGGAGATACTGAAAAATAAGATTGTAGAGACGCTGAAACAGGAATAATTTGGGGAAAAAGAATGTTTATCATTTCTATAACTATTAAGTTTGATATGCCTAAGAGAGAGAGAGATTAACCATCTAGAAATTCCATTAGCTTAATACTAGAAACCATCTGGGTATAAAGAAATATAGTAATGTTTACTCAAAGAATGACAAGAACAGCCGAACACTTTAGGAAAAAAAGGTCGAAGTGAAAATAAAAGCCAACGATTGTAATACATTCCCATTATTTATATGTGAGGAGCTTAACCTTTTAACATTAGCTTTTTTTTTTTTTTTTTAACATTCTTTATGATTGTCTAGAGCAATGGTCTCTAATGTATGGTCCACAGCCCAGCAGCATTTGTATTACTTTAGAATTTCTTTGAAATGCAGATTCTTGAACCTCATCCCAGAGTCAATGAATCAGAAGTCTGGGGATGGAGTCTAGCAGTTTGTTTTCTAATAAAGCCGTCCATGTGAATCTGACTTACCTTCAAGTTTGGGCATCATTGGTTAAGACAAAATGTTACCACATCTATACCTTATTTACATAGAGCACTGGGAATATCTGCCAACATTTTGAGGATCGTCATGGAGGATTGGATTCTTTAGAGAGGAAATAAAAGCCTAGAAGCTATTTAAGTTTAGAAAGAAGTTAACTTTCATTCTGTACATGAATTTTGATCGACACTGACACTGACCTTTTGGGAGTGTGAAGTTCCTAGCACAAATGCTTTTAATATAGTACAGATTTTTGACCTCATCATTGACAGAAGGCTGGCATTTCTGATACACAAAGACAAGAATATCTGACCTTTTTGCATTACAATGATTGTCATGATTGGCAGGGCTTGGCCTCTTTTTTGAGGAGATGTGGCACTTGGCATCCTCAAATCATATAAAGAAACCTCATCCTGTCCTCTATTGCCTGAGCATGACAGATTGCCCCATCTGGTGATAGCCTGAGATCCTGTTGTTTCAATGAGTCTGGGGATGACTATCAACTTCCTGAAGATGACAGTGTATAGGCTGGCAGTTGCCAATCTAATTTTCTTAGCTTTCATTGATTCTGCTTTGACAGCCAAGACCTTTTCTTGAGCAGCAGTGAGTTGATTTCAACTCAGCAAGGAGATAACTTTGGAATTCTTACTATAGACCACATACCTCATGGCAGACTGCTGGGGAAAAAAATGACAGGCAGGAGGCAATGCAGGAGATAATACATTTATCATCTGTGAAATCCAAATAGGCTAGAAGGTAATGTTTTATTCTAACCAATACCACCCTATCCTTCAAAATATCATATATATATGTGTGTAAATTTTTGATGGGCAAGGTGGTGTAAGTTGGACGAATACATAAATAATCACTTCTTTAGCCAAGCACATTGCTAAGCATGAGAGGAAGTGACACCAAGAAAAATTAGATTTATCCTTGGGTGCTTACCATCCATTTGACAAAAAGATAAACATAAATTCACATCTAAAGAGGTAGTTTACTTATCTCCAGAGTATTGGTATCTTATTGGAATGGCCAAAGACTCCCATTTTATAAAAATTTGAAATGATTTGATATAAAGGAGCAAACCAGTGTCTAATGTTTTCAACTAATTCAAATCTAAAACTCGTGCAGGCTTATGATGGGGGCGAGGGCACAGGGACAGAAGATGCTTTTGTGTTGGATGCAGCCCCATAGTTTTCTATCTTCTAATAAAGATTTTGTTCTTTTCCAAATCCGACCACCTCATGATGTCCACTTATAAAAGTCCTTCACTCCCCAACACCATAATAATCTACGTAGTGATGTCAAATGGAGCAACTATCAAAAAAGACAGAAAGCAGAAACTAAAAAAAAGTCATTCTTGAATCCAGTTGTGGAATATTTTTAAGGATCTCATCTGATGGCTCTGTCATTCCCCAAAGTCCACTGAAGAATTGAAAATATTCTGTATAGATCTCCATGCTGTTACTATGAATATAGTTTAACTCAAGTGCATCATCTTTGGAATCCAGGGACACACATCCTATATATCAAGATTACATAAAACTTTCAGAACCTCCATACATTGTCAGTGGGAATGTAAACTGACAATGGAGAAAAGTATGGAGGTTCCTTAAAAACAGAGTTACCATTTGATCCAGTAATCCTACTCCAGGCCATATTCTGGTAAAGAGGAAACCTCTAATTAGAAAAGATATATGTACCCCAAAGTTCACAGTAGTACTAATTTCAATAGGCAAGACATGGAAGCCAACTAAACATCCATCAACAGAGGAATGGATAAAGATGTGAGTGTGTGTGTATACCATGGAATATTACTCAGCCATAAAAAAGGAAATAATGCCATTTGCAGCAACATGGATGGACCTAGAGTTTATTATACTCAGTGAAGAAAGTCATACAGAGGAAGATATATATGATATTTATGTGTGGAATCTTAAAGTGAACAAATGAACTTATTTATAAAGAAGACTCACAAATATTGAAAACAATTTTATGATTACCAAAGGGGAAGGGTGAGGGATTAGAAGTTTGGGATTAACATATACACACTACTTACTATACATAAAATAGATCAACAAAGACCTACTGGGAACTATATTCAATATCTTGTAACAACCTATAATGGAAAATAATCTGAAAAAGAAATTTTATACATATATATAAAACATTCATATAAAACTTCTTTTTCAGTATAACTGAATTATTTTGCTGTATACCTGGAACACAAGATTGCAAATCATCTATAGTTAAGTTTTTTAAAACATTACATAAACCCTTCATAACAAAGGAAGAATAAAGTATCACAACTGTCAGCATTTAACACTTCTAACTGCTCAAAGGAAATTTAAACAATAGGGGGAAAGGGGGATTATGACACCACCTAGTTTGATAATTCACCAACACATAAACAGTGTTTGACAGTTGTATAAACATTGTGAAGGAGAAGAAAGGAAAAGAAATGCAAAGCACATCATTCCATTATTAATAATTTTTAAACTTGCTGCATATGAGAATCACCTGGAAAGTTTTAAAGTTCCTACTGCCCATGTCATAACCCCCATCACAGAATTACTACTTCTAGTGCCAGAATCCAGGCATCAGTGGCTCCACAGGCAGCTACAGCTGAGGACCCTACACATGCTAAGTATATCCACCCCAGAGATTTGAAACGCCGAATGCTGCTGAGCTGTAAACCCATTACTTAAAGCAACAAGTGGGAGAACAGAAAATGAAGTCTGTCGACCTTACCATTGAGAAGGGTCATAACTCTTACCCCCCAAAACATCCTCCCCTTTAAATTTACAGCAATATTGCAATTATCATTTCAATCACAACATTAAACTACAATTACTTAACTGTTGAAGGTTTTCACCAATTACCTTCCTATGCATAATTTCTGTCCATCAGTCCTTCCCATGTAGACGTTGTTGACAACTTTATCTTGCCATAATCCTACTGTTATCATTTTCCATCTCTAAGCTTTGAATGGCTTCATTATCTCACAGTTTACCTGAGCTTTCCAAAATCATCTTACTCATCGTGTTGAATAAACCTGAACATTGCACTTGCTATGTGGTGAATATCATTCTTAGCACTTTATGATATTAATTTAATCTTCTTGGTGACACTATGGGGAAGCATTTTTATTATCTTCACTTTAAAAATGAAGAAATGGAGGCAGAGTGCTCTGGAATATGTTGCCCAGGTTAAGAGGGTAACCAGAAGTCTGGCTCCAGAGACTGTGTTCCATCCTCCCAGGCGCTCCTCCATTGGAGTCAAACCCTTCCATTCCAATCCCTGCACAATTTATAAGTTCTGATTTGAGTGTGGTGAATTCCCCTTCTCTTTAGCCCCTGCTCTGTATCTTCTAGCTTACACATCTGTGATCACTTCGTGTGTCCAGCACTGGAAAGAATTTGTGCCACAAAGATAAAAAACAATTATGAAACATTCTTACTCTCCAAAGACCAACTGAAATCCCACTTTCCCCAGGAACCGAGGCCAAAAGAGTGGTTCCATCTTCTCAAATGTATATTTTGCATAACTTGTATGACTTGGAATTTGGTAACTATTACAGTTTTCCAGAGAAACAGAACACGCATATCATACACACCCACATGTGTACACATGCAACAACTTGATTTATTATAGGGATTGGCTCAGACGGTTATTGAAGCTAAGAAGGACTACCATCTGTGATATGAAAACTGGAGAACCAGTCCAAGTGTGATGGCCAGAGAACCAGAGAAGCTGATGGTATAACTCTTAGACCGAGATCAAAGCCTAGAGAACTAGGAGGTCCCTGCTGTAAAAGTCCCGGATTCCCATGGTCAGAGAACCAGGGGCTTGATGTGTGAGGGCAGGAAAAAAAAAAAAAAAAAAAAAAAAAAAAAAAAAAAAAGGCATTCCAGCTCAAGATAGAGAGGAGATTTGCCTTTCCTTCTCCTTGTTATTGTATTTGGGCCCCTAAATAATTGGATGATACCCACTCACATTGGTGAAGATGGGTCTCTTTAGTCAGTCTTCTGCATTAAATGGTAATCTCTTCCAGAAACGTCCACAGGTACACCCAGAAATAATGTTTGAACAGCTATGCAAGCCTCCCGTAGGCCAGCCACCTTGACACACAAAATCAGCCATCATAGTAATCAACTCTACAATTATACCTGTAGTTGAACATTCCATCTCTCCACTAGAAAAAGTACTTCAGGACAGGGGCCATTCTTTTTTCCTTTATTAAATACATTTTTGAGTCCTACCTACATATCAAGCCCTTTTGCACATGTTAAGGAAACAGTGTTGAATAAAGTGTTGTGACCAGTAGCTCATCTTTCCTCTAGGACCTATTATCATGCCTTGTAAAAACAAGATATGTAAACACTTGAATATAGTGAAATTGAGGACATATTTGAGCAAAAAATTAAGAGGAATAGAAACAGAGGGGATCAATGATATTATTAGCTTTTGATTATTGAAAGAACCATTACTTGTGCAGAAATAAACCACTCCTTTGAAGTGAAATTTTTAAAAAATCTTTCTACCATATTTTATAGCCAAATTATCAGGGTCAGGGAGTTTTACATACAAAGATGGATATGTAAATGTTATGTTTATAGTCTTCTAGAAAAATAAGTGATTATGGCTCATACCTAGTGATGTATTCCCCAGTTTTGCCTCCATTTAGGGAATATAAATTAGCCTTCTAAAAATCCAAAAGTGATTTGTTCAATATTGAGCTGAATTAATGACAAGGATCGAAAAAGAATGTGGGGCTTTCGCCTGGACTTAAGTTCCTGATCTAAACACTTGGGCACTTTTTGATTATGAAGTGAAATTATAGCCATTTCCAACCCTAAATAATTTGGTCCAAATAGATTCTACATGTAATATTTATGACTCATGTACTCTATCCTGTAAAACTTCCCCTAAAGACTCATTAAATCTGTTTTATATGAGTTTTTCCCAGCCTTGCACTTTCATTAACTGGAAGGAAGAGAATAGGGCCTGCTTACAATGCCACCAGATCCCACGCCAAGGCCCTCAACTTGACAAATGTCTTCCTAATGAATTATATATATTGTAAACAAGTAGTACGTGCCAGCTCAAGGTTTTCATTAATTTTTCATTAATGAAATGCACCACTTAGCTTGTCTGACATTTAAGCAAGCCACATGAATTTAAACTAGAGGTCACCATAAAGCAAGCATTTGCAAGTGTCACCGAACGAACAAGCTAGCAGCTGCTCCACCTCTTAACTCAAATCCTGCCCCAAATCATGTTCAAGTTTACCACCAACAGATTAACAGAATATGTAATAAGGACGTGATAGCATGACTAGCTGTGAATGACTGATTTGAAACTGAGAGCACCACACTGTTATTAAAGAACATTGTGTGTTTTAAATAATTTTTACTTCAGTTTTGGTTTCCTAATGGACAACTTAGGAATCAGGTGTCTGGCAGACATCTTAGTTCTGAAGAATATTTGTGGGTATTTAAGTCCCTTCCCACCTCCAATGTATAGTGTCTACCATGTGTTTCAGGTTTCAAAAAAACACAAACACACACTCTGAATTAAGCCATGTGGTAAAAAAATATACTCTAAAACTATAGTTTAAAATACAGCAACAACAGGAAATCCAAATACATTTATAAGATCTGAAAAGCCCAAAAGATGTCATAACAGAAAATTCCCAGAAATGTGACCAACTATACTTTAAAATAGAGAGTTATGAAAAAGAAACCTCTTTCCCTGTTCCTGATAAACATACAGGTCAATCTTACTCAAAGCATAGCAATGCTAGAGCAACACACATTAACTCCAGGTTCTTTCAAATGATGTAGATGTAGACGTAGATGTAGCTGCTGTCTTTATTACCCAGTTAGGGTTGGCTTAGGATTCAAGTAGAGCTGAATTTACAGAAGGTATGTCTATCTAGGGTTCTTTGATGCTGAAGAAGATAAAGGCCAAGAGAAAATCATTTTTTTTCTCCCCAAGGTATATAGTATCCATTGAAAATAAAAGCAAAACTGTAAAGAGTATAGATAAGTACTTTTTATGTTTGCCAGGAGGTGAGGCACTATTTACAGAAACATTTATTATGCTATGCCTGATACCACACTAGGCACAGAGAATACAAAGGAGTATATGAACTGCTTCTATATTCAAAGAGCTCATTTTAGTGATGGACACAGACATGTAATCAGACCATGTTCACATAATCAGTTAGTGCAGTAATAAAGGCAAGGATAGAATATTCTTAGACTGTTTCCTCCAACCATTTAAGTTTAAACTAAATCAACCTCTTATTACAAAGTAGATGCTTGTTGCTAACCTCCTCAATTTCATCTCAAACACAAGGTATTTTAAACTTCACTCCCAAATGTAGTAGCACATTTGTGCATGGAAAAATTTAGTAACAAATGAAGGGAAGTAAGAACAAATCATCTTTGTCTAAAAGAAGCATGAATCTCTTGCAGTTCTATTTTAAGCACTCCGATTAAACCATAGAACTTTTTTTTTGGTTATACTCTGACCATCACTTTTCTATTGCTAAGTATGTTTCTTTCTTCTGGTGGTCCTCCTGGGGCTCATTTATTTCCTTCCCTCTTTCAATCTGTCACTATTTGCTTTTTTACCTAGAGTTTATCACAGCAGCCCACTCTGCAATACTGCTTCAGAGGGACCACAATTTCCCCAACCTCTCCTTTCCTTGTTATTCCCCAGAAGAATAACATGAAAGATTTGATTTTAGAGCATCTCTGCTCATCATTTAGTGAGGCAGACTAAATGACAATAACAACAAACTTGCTTCAGAGTAATGCTAAAGAGAGAAGAAAACAACTCCAAATAAATGTGTAATGGTAGATCCTCACTTCAATAGGAAGGAGTTTCAAATACAGAGCTAAGAGCAAGACTTAAAACCTCCAACTATTCCTCAAACACTTTTGCATCACCTATTATTGTTCTCACTCCATACAGCTCATCCTAATGGCTTCTTCAAATAAGGAAAACAAAACAAAACAAAAAAAACCCTCAACCTCTAGCCTATGAGGGTTTTCCTTCCAATCACCTCACCTCTTACCCTAATAACTTAATTAAAACAATGTGTATATATAGTAAGACTCCCCCTTTTCCATTGGTCACATCTTTGACACTAAATACCCCAATATCCTTTGGTTTTATATTCCTTAAATCTGTCACCAAA
The DNA here is from genome assembly GCF_054392235.1 of Sus scrofa. NCBI lineage: Eukaryota > Metazoa > Chordata > Mammalia > Artiodactyla > Suidae > Sus > Sus scrofa. The sequence continues at coordinate 116,090,662 of NC_139389.1, read as the reverse complement.
GGTTTGGTTTTTGCCTCATCACAGAGCGAAATCGGAAATGAGACAGAAATTGAGAAAGAAAAGTGAGGATTTATTTAAGTGAGAAATACATCTCTTAAAGAGAGGTGGGCACAAAGGCCAAGTAGCTGCCCCATGTTTTTCTGGCACACAGGTTAAAGGAGCTTCCAAATGCATGGGTAGGGTGTTCATTGGGAAGGTGGGATTTGGGGATCAAGTTCCTTAATTTTCATTCCAGCTCCACCTTCCTGAAGGAAGGAGGGATTTTTGTCCTTATTTAGCTTTTATCAGAAGTGTCATGGCATTAGTGCATGATGGGTACTTATCTGCATAGCTAATTTTATTATAATGAGGGCATAACGAGCAACAGGTTATATTCAGAAGCTGGAGATTCCTGCTTTTTGTCATCTTCGTCTGCCTCCAGGGACCTTATTGCCCAAAGCATGTGGTATCTTATCAGTCTGAGGGTTCCTGCTTTTTTCTGTCTGCCCATGGACTCTGCTATTTGCATGGTGTGATTTCCTGCCATCTGGCCCCATGCCCATCCTTTGTGCATACCTAAATATCTCCCTGCTATAACAAGACCAAGTTCACCAAAGATGTACCCTGTTTTACAATATTATACAGGTCATGAAGACTTTTTCCTCCTAGGAAGCCTGTTCCACGCCATCCACCCCATCATACAACAGATATGCAAGTCATTAGGACATGGGGAAGAGATAGAAAGTGGAGGAAATTGAAATTATCCAATTTACATAGTATTTTCATTGAGAGAACTATGTCAGATGAGATCCAGCTCATTTCCCCATAATTCCCCTCATCCTCTGTATTAACATAATAGTTAAATAATTAACATGTTTGTTACATATATGTATTCAATTTACCAGCTTTTGATGACAGAAGCCTAAATTATCAACAAAATGGCTAAGGTGATTTCCTTTCTCAGTGTATTTCAGCTATTCTGAATAAGAGTATATTGCAACCTAAAGACATCTTCATCCAATAATTTTTAAAATCCCTCCAGAATTATCAATGAAAATGAGAACAAAGAAAGAAGGATTCCCTAAAAGGTCCTGGAAGTGAAGGCTTATTGTTGAGGCAATAAATAGTATTAATTTCTCCACGTGGCTTCTAGGCACAATTAGAAATAAAACACAAGTAGTGGAATATGAGGTTCAAACTATCATCTTTACTGCAGATTAAAAATAGAAGTTGTAGTTTAGTGTCGAAGTCTAAGTGACCTGCTACACAAATTTCCTGCTCAATGAAGAACATATCACAATGACATAAAATACTTCAAAATTCTGAAAAAAATAGCTGTTTTAAGTTATTATGTTTAGGGTAATGTACTACACAGCAGTGATAACAGGTATAAGTCCTAGCAAATGATAAATTCAAGAATGATATAAAAATGAGGAATGGCAGAAATAAAACAAACTGAATAGGAAAGGAATATGAGAGAGATTTATTTTGGTTTATAAAAATTAGTAGGTACAAACTATTGCATTTGGAGTGGATGAGCAATGAGATCCTGCTATATAGCACAAGGAACTATATCTAGTCACTTGTGATGGAACATGATGGATGATAATGTGAGAAAATAAATGTATGTGTATATATCTATGTCTATCTATATATGGGTCACTTTGCTGAAGAGAAACTGACACAACACTGTAAATCAACTATAGCAGAAAAAATAAAAATCTTCAAAAAAAAAATGCAACTCCATAGATTTGAATGCATTTCGTTTCTGGTTCTAACTAATTTCTCTCTTTTTTTCCTCCCCCAGAGCTGCACCTGTGGCATATGGAAGTTCCCAGGCTAGGGGTCAAATTGGACCTGCAACTTCCAGCCTATACCACAGCCACAACAATGCCAAATCTGAGCCATGTCTGTGACCTACACCATAGCTCATGCAATACTGGGTCCTTAACCCACTGAGTGAGGCCAGGGGTCAAACTCACATCTTCATGGATTACTGCTTAGGTTTGTTACTGAGTCATAATGGGAATTCCAATTTCTTTTATAAATACATTTTTCTAGTTATACAAATTTATGTGCAAAATATTCTTGATATTATACAGACCAATGGATCCTCCAAAATCTTCTCTTGCTATGTTTTAATTTTTTTTAATTCCTGTCATTACAAAAACTAAGACTAGGCAGAGATGATTAACAGGACAAGTACTTTGTCTAGCTCATTTATGAAAAGGAGAATATCAGATGTCCAACTCTTTAAGTTTTATTGGAGTATTATTGACTTACAATGTTGTAATAGTTTCAGGTGTACAGCAAAGTAAATCAGTGATATATACATACATCCATTCTTTTTTTGCATATAGGTTATTATAGAATGTTGAGTAGATTTCTCAGTGCTATACAGTACGTCCTTGTTAATTTTCTATTTAATATATAGTAATGTGTATATGTTAATCTCATCCTCCAAATTTATCCCTCTTCCCAGTTTCCACTTTGGTAATCATAAAATAATATTTCAAAATCTAACTTTGCTTCTGTTCTATAAATAAGTTCTTTTTGTATCTTTTCAGATTCCTCATATAAGTGATATCATATATTTTTCTCTGACTTACTTCACTTAGTATGATAATCTCTATGCCCATCAATATTGCTGCAAATGACATTATTTGATTCTTTTTATGGCTAATATTCCATTATATATACATACTAAATCTTCTTTATTCATTCCTCTGTCAGTGGAAATTTAGGTTGCTTCCACATCTTGGCTATTGTAAATAGTGCTGCAATGAACACTGAATTGCACATATCTTTTTGAATTATGGTTTTCCCCAGATATATGCCTGGGAGGGAGATTACTGGATAGTATAGTTCTTTATGTAGTTTTCTGAGGAACCTCCATACTGTTCTCCATAGTATTGTATCAATTTACATTCCCACCAACAGTGTAGGAGCATTCCCTTTTCTCCATTCCTTCTCTAGGATTTATTGTTTGTAGACTTTTTAATGATGGCCCTTCTGACCGGTTGAGATGATACCTCATTGTAGTTTTGATTTGCATTTCTCCAATAATTAGTAATGTTGAACATCAGATGCCCAACCCTTAAATGTTTCCCTCATCTTAGGTAATATCCATGCTTGTTGTGAAAAGATGTATAGATTCATTACAGTAAAAACACAGTAAAAAAAAAAATCTAAACCAATTAAACTTAGAAATTCAGTTTTTCTAACACATACATCCTGAAAAATAACTTTTTTTTCCTCTACTCCCTAAATACCTAACTCATTTTTCATCTTGATGGCCTACCTAGATATGTCCTCATTCCCAGGGAAGGGTGTCAATCCCTACCTGTCTCTATATCAAATACAAGGGAGGGGAAATTGTATATACCTCCTTTCCTATCACACAACTAAAAGTAAAACTTAATTACTTCTTAAATATGTATTGAATATGTTCTATCTTTTCCATTACAAATTACTTCTCAAATATGTATTGCATCTGTTCTATCTTTTCCATTACAATCTTCCTCTAGGCCCTTGTTGTCTTTCTACAGCTTCATCTAATTGCCACCTCAGAGTTTCTATTTTCAACCTATGCATGGCTATCCTCTCTGCTACAAATACAAGGCTCTTCTAAAATATAAACATGACCATTTCAGCCCTCCCACCTGCTTAAGAGTAATGACTCTCAATAACTTTATGATAATTCAAGTTTACTTAATGTTATCCTTCTATATTCTGCTGAACATTATTCTTCATGATTCTATATACATTATCCCATCTTTTATCTTATCATTAGTTATAGGATATCCATGTACTTAATGTTCAAGATACACTAAACAGCTTGGATTTGTCCAAAGTTCCATACATTCTACATCCCAGATAGAATTCCCCTACCTGCCTCCAATTATCACTTACCTTGAAACCTCTTATTTTCCCCAAAACTATGACAGAAGATATTTTCTATAAAGTTCTCCCTAGCACTTCAAGATTTAATCGCTTCTTCCATGAGTTTTGACCTATTAGTGAATCACAAATTAGGATAAGAATGTATCGCATAGGGAAAGGTGGCATAGGAATAGGATAGGAAATAGGGTTTATCACATATAGTAAAGATAATGCTGCTCTAACAAATTCTCACATAGAAGAGGAATGTGTCTGTGTGTACACATACTATGTCACATACTGGAAGATAATGTATGAAGGACTTCTTGCTGGGGGTGAATGGTTAAAAATAAATTGAAAATAATTATACTAAACTATAAGCACATTGAAACAAAGGACTGCTTTTTTTAAATGATATTTAAAAATATCATTTGTGCATGAGTATCTTAGAACCAGGTTCTGGCGTTTATACTATAATTGTTAATATTTTGACCACTCTGCAAAATAGATGCTATCATCCCCTTTTACATATCAGAATATATATTTATACTCTAATTTTTGGTTTACAAATTTAGTTCTATTAATTTGAATGCATATCATTGGTAAGCACATTAGTCCACTTTTTCCAGTTACATATATCATATGTAAACCATTTGTTATGTTTAAGACCAAAGGATTTTTCCATATAGAAAAAGTAATATTGAAAGTTATATCAGGTCTTAGCGCCCAAATCTGTACTCTTTCTACTACTATACACTAGCTCTACTCATCTAACCCTGCTGGATTCCCAGCACTTGACCCTTAAAGAGCTTGTAAAACTACCACAACACACATGGCATTTTAATGTCATTTCACTGAGCTCTGATTGAAAGAGTGTAAGTTATTAAAAACACATTCCTTGCCTCCAAAAGGTCTACACTAATAAAAAGATAGTAATACAAATATATGTCCAAAAATATGCATCATGACCTAAACTGGGAAGATGTCCTCTTAGCAGAGAGGCGCAGGAGAAGACACATATGGACATTCAAAACCAAGAGTGCTACTAATAAGCACTATTGTAAAAAGCCTTATCAAATCCACAATCTTTCCTTACCTTTTTAACTCACTAATATGATGTATAGAGAAGTTTCTAAATATATTTTCTTCTTTTGTTGGACATTCTTATCTCAAAGGTAGATAATTTCAAGTTTGTGCTGGTAATAGAGCTTTTTAGAAGTATGTTGCTATTTCAGTTGGTTGTGAACATATTTACTATTTTACCATATTTGTCAATTTCTGTCATTTTCTTGATATTAAGTGTATCAATCTAACCACTGCTGTAAGAAAATGCTTAGTCTTAATGTTTATTTTTGTTTTTAGTCTGTAGAAGATTTATTTTTAATTTGGGATCATAATACCAACATACATGGTATTTTTAAAAATACCATGACTTTATTTTTTGGAAAATTTTTTAGGTTCACACAAATTTGGGAGGAAGGTACAGAGACTCTCCATATACTTCCCTGCCCCCCCATATGCATAGCCTCCCTATTATCCATGTCCCCTACCAGAGTGGCGTGTTTATTACAACAGACGAACTTAACAGTAACGCACTGTAATCATCCAAACTCCATATGGGATATTTTCACTGCCTAAAAATTATCTGTGGTGCACCTATTCATCCCTGTCTCCCGCCCAGCTCCTGGCAATCACTGAACTTTTTACTGTCTCCACAGTTTTGCCTTATCAAGAAGGTCACATGGTTGGAATCATACTGTGTATAGCTTTTTCAGATTTTTCTTTCAGTCAGGAGTAAACATTTAAGATTTCTCCATGATTAATGTATGAATACATAGGCTTATAAAAGCATAAAGAGACTAGTAAATGCATAGACTAGTATATAGCATAAAAGGACTAGCAAAATGCAGATTTTGCACAACTGGGAGTACTGCTATTAGACTCAAGTGCCCTGTTTGACTTATTATTGAAGCTCCTTCCCTTTATCTTCAGTAGCTGCATGGCTGTTTTACTTATTCCATTTCCTTAACTGTAAGGTAAAGATATTAGTCTACCTCCTAGGACTATTAGGAAAAATGATAATGATTGTAAGTCGCCTAGCTCAAACAACATCTCTTGTGAAGATTTCAGGATTTAGTAGATGTAAAGGAGTTGCAGGATTTTGTATGCAGAAGGATTTGATGATAAATGCTACTATAAACTCACATGATTTTAGTACTATGTCTGTTCACTTTATTCTCAGCAACTGGTAGAATGCCTGGCACACAGAAAGTTTAATAAATATTTTGGAATGAAAAGATGACAATACAAGAAACCTGATTACTCGTCCTGAGGACTGAAACTCAATTATTTGGAGGAAATAATAACTATGTTCATAACACCAGCCTGTGCTCCCCATTGATCCCATCTCCAAGCAATACATTTAAGTTTCGTAATACTTATTGCAGGGAGTGATGCCAACAAGCTTGATCTCAATGGAGGAGGAAGTGGCAGAGAAGGAATAGAGGTGAATACAGCAAAAATTATTGTCTAGTCTCATACACACTACCCACCTCCATCCTCCCCTCCCCCACTGCAACCCTGTCCCTAATCTTGCTTTTCTCAAGTTTCTTTCCAGTCCAGGCCTCTAATGAATTAAAAGAGGAAATCAAACACAAGTGCTACTACTTGAGACAATCCAGGAAAACGATAACACATTTCTCTATTGTATCACTTAATATATAACGAAGTTTACCACAATGGAAGGGCACACTCACCTGTGCCTCAAGGTATATTAAAGAAATGATGAGCATCTCCAGGCCAACGGGAGAGATCTTGCAAAGCCATGAGTGGGCCAGGTTTCCTTCTGCAATCTAATGTCAGAATATGATCTTACTATTACTGGTGTAGTTCCCGTTACCCAGTTCCCTAAGTTAGTGTAGCCTGGAGAAAACATAGCGTTGCTCTACATACCTCTGTTTGCATATTCATTGCACAGAAATAGAAAATTAAAACATTCAAATGTAGAGGTATAATAAATTTCAGTAAATAAAAATGTACAAAGCAGAACTTCAATAGTCACTCCCACACTTAAAACAAAAATAAGTTAGACACAGTAAATTTAGCCCAGAAAAGACAGGATGCAACATTTGCTTATCTGAGGCAAACATATTCTGGCATTAGAAAGAATTCAGATAGAATAGTTAACAAATAGGTAGGGAGCCCCCAAAGACATAGAAAGAATGTAGCTGCTCCTTAAGCTTTCCTTCCAGACAGCTGTTTATGGGCACTGCAGGATGGGCTAGAAACCCCACCTGCACCCTTCTCTGTCTTTTCTGTGGAACAAAAGCCTTAATCTGAGAGGAGTGCCTTAAGAACACTGTACCCTTAAACACTAATGAAAACACATTGAGGGTAGGGAAAGGACATTCTGAAAATGTAGAGGAAGGCCAGGAATACTGGCTGGTCCAGGAATCTGGAAAAGGGGTGGGAACTCCAAGAAGCTTCTATGGCAAAGATGTAAGGTCATAGTGCCGACTTGACATGGATGTTTAACAGAAACTACTTCATATCAAGTCCCCAGCATCAAGCTAACAAATATCAAGTAAAGGTGAAATTCTGCTGGAAGAATTGTAAGGAACATACTTTCTCTCAAATAAAACACAAGTGAAAAACCTAATGCAGAGGCTATAGCAGCCACTGAGTAAAATCCCCTGACAAACCAGTTCCCATCCTAAACATAAAGTATCCTAGAGGAACGTGAAGCCTGTGATGCCCCGAAAGGTTACACTAATCAAATTTTAACCTAGTAAAATTCTGCACTAGATTAGCCCAAATCTTGAAACTAAATGCCAAGTAGAAGAAAAGGCATGCTCATTTCTAAGGATAAACCGTTTACTTCATTCTTTTTTCCTGAATGTATTGAGGAATAATTAACTAATATATATATACAATATTTAACTTTACAACAGTGATTTGATAGACACATTACGGAATGAATACCTTTACCTTACTTTTTTTTTTTTTTTTTTTTTTTTTTTTTGGTCATCTTTTTAGGACCACATCCATGGCATCCAGGCTAGAGATAGAATCAGAACTGTAGCTGCTGGCCTATGCCACATCCACAGCCATGCCAGATCTGAGCTGCATCTGTGACCTACACCACAGCTCACCGCAACACCAGATCCTTAACCCAATGAGTGAGACCAGGGATTGAACCTGCGTCCTCATGGACACTAGTCAGATTCATTTCTGTGGAGCCACAAGAGGAACTCCAACCTTACCCTATTGATCTACACAATATAACTCAATTTCAACATCAACCATAAAATTAAAAAAAGCATTCAGAAAATGTGGAACAATATCAAATGCCCTAACATAACGGATGTATAATTTGAATCACAAAGGAAGAGGAAAATAAGGCAGACTAAATATTTGAGCAAATGGCTGAGAATTTTCCAAAAGTGACAGACAAGTAAAAGATTCAAGAAACACTAAGCGAGATAAATACCAAGAAAACAAATAAAAACAATCCAGTGATTCCATATTCAAACTGTTAAAGTTTAAAGGCAGAAAGGGAAAAGACACACACAGACACAAATACACTTTCCACAGAGACCCTTTCACAGAACCATGCAAAACAGAAGGTAGAAAGTAACATCTTTATAGCACTGAAAGAAAAAAGCAAAACTAAGTCCAGAAATTTACAGATTTTAAATAAATATTATTTAAATGAAGAAACAATGCTTTTTCAAGACAGATTGTTTATGTCCAGCAAACCTACACTTAACCGAAGCAGTTAAGTTCTATAGACTGAAGGATATGGTACCAAACAGAAACTTGGATGTACACAAAAAATTGAACAGTCTAGAAATGGACTAACTAGAAATAATATAAAAAGTTTTCTTTCATCAACATCCCATTCAGGAATATCTATGCAAAAATTCAACAAAATATTAGCATATCAAATACAACAATATCTTAAATGTCACAAGTTATGTCACAATTGAGTGGGGTTTATTCCAAAAATTCAAGGTTGATCCAACATTGGAAAATTGATCCCAATGTATCTGTTAAAAACCAAAGATATTTATAGCACAAATAATGAAACTTAAGGAAACTTTGATGTATTTCAACTGGTAAACTGTAGTCATACATGGAAATACACAAAGGAACAAACCATTGACTCACATAAAAATATACATGAATCCCAAATGCATTAAGTGAAAGACTACGTAATGTATATGATTTTATTTATAAGGCATTAACTATAGGGACAGAGTACAGATCAGTGGTTGCCAGAAACCGGGCACGTGGAATGGAGTTGGTTACAAAGAGACAGTAGAGGAATTCTTTGGGCACCGGAATTTTTTTCTATCTTAACTGTGGTAGCAGATACACAAATCTATAAACTTGTCAAAATGCAATAATTATATAACAGTGAATTTTATTGAATGTAAGATTATTTTATGCAAAACCTACAACTAAAACATCCTTGAACTCCTTTACAGATCTTAGAAACTACTACAAAACAACCTTTTTTTATTGAATAGCAGAGTTAAATCAAATTCCATATTCTTATTTGGCCATAATGTCCAATTATGTATGGTAAAGGATAAGAGTACTTAAAAGTTAAATTGTTATTTCAGAAAACAGGAGGAATTCAGTGTCAAGATCTTAGTGACTCATCTAAGTACAAATTTTAAATGGGCTGATACTGTTGAGTCTAAAATCAACCTGTTTTTAGTGAATGATTTTGACTCTTCGTATTGGTCAGGAACATGATTTTGTTAGTCTGTCAGAACTGTAAATGGAGCACATTCTTGGAATAAGTATCATTTCATTTTCTTTTAGGGCTGCACATTATACTTCAGAGCTGCCAATTATTTTAGACCAATCTCAGGGTAAGGTATATGTGAGCTGATTATACATGGGAAAATATCATTATCCTAAAAATTGTATCAGTGTTATTCCTATTTCTTGTTGATCCTTAATCAAATTTACAAAGATAAATATAATGACAATGAGATTAGGACAAATGTTTACAATATCCAAACTGTACACAATTCTTAAAGCAATAGAATCAACTTTCTATACCATAACATGCAGTTTAAAAATCAAAGAGTATTTATTTGTACTGTGGAGGTAGGGGAAAGAATTAGATATTCCATTACAGCCAGTGTGAATTTTTCTATAAATTACCATGACTACAGTAAGATAATGAATTTTCATTTTGTCTATATAAAAGAAAATACAGGGTTATGGTTTAATTTTATTACTCATTTATGAACTATAAACTGATCAGAATAAAAACATTTAATAGAGAATAAACAGGCCCCTCTATTTTAAAATAAACCCTAGAAATTTAGAAATGCAATTTCAAATATTATAAAAACTAATAGACCTGAAGTTTCTAAATTTAAATGTGTCAGCATGGAGGTCATGATAATGGGAACCTATAAAGTTTTATAACGAATAAAAAAAAAATCAATGTAATGAAGGTTTAAATTTTCATTAATATGCACTTAGTCACATCCACTAATGCAAACATGATCACCTGTCTTAGTTAAGGCTACTGTAACAAAGTCTCGTAGACTGGGTGGCTTAAACAATAGGAATTCATCATGGTTCTGGAGGTTGTAAAATCCAAGATCAAGTTTTCAGCTGATTCATTTCCCCAATGAGAGCCTTCTTTGTGGCTTGCAGGAAGTCAGTTTCTTACTACATCCTTGCTATGATGGGAAGAGAGCAAACAATGGTTTCTCCCCTTCTTCGGAGGGCACCAATCTCATTATGGGGGCCCTACCCTCAGGACCTTATCTAAACCTAATTATGTACCAAAGACCCCCACCTCCAAATACCATCACATTAAGGGTTTAGGGCTTCAATGCATACGTTTTGGGGAAGCACATTTGGTGTCTAACACCATCCTATAATGAACCATTCATCTAAATATATAGTAATATATGTAGAAGCCTGGCATGGTAGTGGAGGTAGGATACCATTCCCTACTTACCGCTACATGCTACTAACTAACAAAGGAAAAAACAGTGTACAGATGGAGTTGAAAGCATACTAAAGGTGCAATATATCAGCTTGTAGAAACAAAACCTTCAGTGCGACATCAAAGGCAGCCCACTAAAAGCACTTTAATAAAATGGGCCCTGGAACATAAATTTTAATAAAATTCAACTCATTTCTTAATTAGATCACATCAGTAAGAATATATGCAAATGTATGGGTTTTCAATGAGTTTGGCAGTGAATGTCTAATCTATCATTTGCAGAAGCAACACAATTGTGCACAAACAATTCTGTGTATTTATCTCAATTCTATCATTATACAACATTCATATTACCACAGTAAGACTTTATTTTTGGATGATAATGATCATTTTGCCCTTTTGAGGTAACTTAAATGAAAGTGGGAAAGGAGAAAGCAAATGTAAAGGGATCTTGGGTCCTAAAACAGCAACATCATTATTGCTATCAAGGGTCAAAGAGACTTGACCTAAGAAGCTCCTGTTTAAATGAATTCTTTCTAAATGTGAAAGAACCTTCTTGTATGAATTTATCACAATTTTTTTTCTGTCTCCATGTAAAAAAATTGCAATAAAATCGGTATACTTGTTTTGATTATTTATATATATACACACACACACATATATATAAATATAAAACAACCATAGATGTTATTATATAATTCAAATTCTAATCTCACCCCTCTCCCTTCCTCCCACAGGCAGAGTAAACAATACAAAGCCTGTGAGGCTGATGGAGAGACAGAATACCTGCATGGCTAATTCAGATAGAGCCTGGATAAAGGTTAGTACAGGCAGAGTTCCTACAAGTTGGCTAGATCATATAGAGGCCATGGAAGGACTTTGATTTTAAGCATAGCAGAAATCAATGCAGACTTTTACAAAGGAGTGCAATGAAACAGTTTATATTTTGAATGATAATTCTAGTTGTTGGGTGGTTTATATACTGTAGATGGAAACAAGGAGAAGTAGAAAACCAAGTTAGACAATGAGTGCATTCATCCACATAGGGCTGGAGTTAGTGTGGAAGCAATGCATGTGATGAGAATGGTGAAATTTGAAGGTAGAATTTACAGAACTTTCTTAAGAACTGAGTGTCCCACCATTTTGTCTTTATTCATACTGATGAACAGACCTAAATGCTTCTGAAATCTCTGCCTCCATAGATCCAATATATATCATTCGTATGTAGTTTCAACTCCTCAGACTCTGCTATTTTACAATGGTATCTTCAGAGCTCACACTTTTTCCAGGCTGTCCCAAATTGCAGATACATCCCAATGGCCAAAGACCAACAAACACCTATCTGGAGTCCAGAAAAGTTATTAACTTGTGGCCAACACGGAAGATCTTCCTAAGAAACCACAGGAATACCCCCACCAGGTTAAGAAGAGGACATAATGATAAAAGCTTTGAAAAGAAGAGTTTAGGTAAAATTTAAATGATGCAATGTTTTGTTTGGAACAAAAGAAAAGTATTCCTTCTATGTTAAGGTTTAGACTTAGGCTGAGAAGCAAAACTCAGGGTTCCATCTCCTTGGAAACTACAAGTTAGGAAAATATGGAATTTATCTGAGATAAAATTCCTTTTTTATAAGGCTCTGAATCTGGCTGAAAGTCAAATCTGTTTCTCCATATCAAAGTGATCCAGGGAGCTAGGATCTTCCAGACAAGAGATGTTCCATTCTCACCAATATGATGGAAACAGTGAAGTTCATGGTAGTTTATGAATAAAGGTATTTTTAAGACTACTCTATTAATAAGTAAAAGCAGTTTCTAGAGACTTACACTGTGTACTATAGAACCCCAGTATTCAATGAGAGATTATTGGTACTCTTTTTCTGGGAATGAGGGAGCTGATAATTACATTTCTCAAAATGTTTTTAGTAAACACATTTTTTTAAAAAATTATGTAATGGGAGTTCCCATTGTGGCTCAGTGGATGAAGGACACCACATTGTCTCTGTGAGGCGGCAGGTTCAATCTCCGGCCTCGCTCAGTGGGTTAAGGATACAGCATTGCTGCAAGCTGTGATGTAGGTCACAGAGGTGGCTCTGATCCAGCACTGCCTCGACTAGCGGGGAGGCCTCTGCTGCAGCTCCAATTCGACACCTGGCCTGTGAACTTCCACATGCTGCAGATAAGATCATAAAAAGAAAAAAAGAAGAAGTTATATGAAAATATGAAGTTAAGGGATATACTATGTAATTGTGTAGTAGATCATGAAACATGAACTTGTAATGTTTACTTGTAAACTACTAGTCAGTAGGTACTACTGAACATCTTTGAGTGTCTGTTATTTATTCTAGATGTTCCCTCACCCTAAAAAAAAAAAATCAGATTTACAGTATTCACACCCCTTAGAACAAATGTTAAAAATTACAAATATGGATCCAACTGTGGGTTTACTTAAACCATTATCAGACATGTAATCTTGAGTATACATAGTTTCCCAGAACGTCTGGTTTATTTAAGGATCATTGATAATGTATATTGGGTTCATAGGGCTGCTCTCATACAAACTTCATGGCTTAAAACAATGGAAATTTACTGTCTCATAGTTCAGGAGACCAGCAAGTTCAAAAAATCAGGAGGGTTGTCAGCAGGGTTATGCTGCCTCCAGAGGCTCCAAGAGAGATCCTGTTTTTGACACTTCTGGTTTCTGGTGGTGGTGGTTTTCCTCAGCTTGTGGCTGCTTTTATCTCTGCTCTATCTTCACTTTTATCTCTACATCATATTCTGATTTGTGTTCTGTTTCAAAACATTATCTAACAAAAGCAAACCCTTCTACATTGTTGGTGGGAATGTCAGTTGGTGCAGGTACTATGGAAAACAGCATGGAAGTTCCTCAAAAAACTAGAAAACTCTATATGATCCAGCAATCCCACTCCTGGGCATATATCCAGGGAAAATTATAGTTCAAAAAAATAAATACACCCCTGTTTTCATTGCAGCACTATTCACAATAGCCAAGACATGAAAGCAACCTAAATGTCCACTGACAGAAGAATGGATAAAGAAGATGTGGTGCATGTACACAATGGAACATTACTCAACCATAAAGTAGAATAAAATGATGCCATTTGTACCAACATGGATGGATTTAGAGATTATCACACTAAGAAAAGCAAGTCAGAGAAAGAAAACCATGAGATCACTAATTTCCTACTATATTCTACATATTATGTAGTATTTATAAAACAGAAACTCATATTTTAAAACCAAACTTATGTTTACCTAAGGGGAAACACAGGAGGGAGGGATAAATTGGGGGATTGGAATTGGCTCATCCACACTACTGTATACAAAGTTGATAAGTAACAAGGACCTACTGTACAGCACAGACATATCTCTTCAATATTCTGTAACAATTTATGTGGAAGAATGGATATGTGTATATGTATAACTAATTCCCTTTGCTGTACACCTGAAACAAATGCAACATTGTAAGTCAACTATACTCCAATAAATTTTTTAAATCTAAGGAAATATATGATTGTATTCGTATTTAGGGCCTGAACACATTATTCAGAATAAACTCTCTCAAGATCCTTAATTTAATCCCACCTTTTGCCATAAAATTTAGTCTTTGCCATATCAGGTAATATTGCACAAGTTCCAGGGATTAGGATGTGGATATATCTTTGTGACATCATGTAGACCATTACAGATAATTTTCTTATAAATTAAAAATGTAACCATGAACTACTTATAGTTTATTGTAGTTTTACTATTTAAATGGTGATTTCATCACATTAACCTTATCAGTTTTCCAGAAATATGCTTTGTGTTCTTTTAATTAGAATATATTACATCTTATAAATCATCACTCTTGTTAATACATGTTCCAAATACTTATTTGGGAAATGCTTGTGTTACGATAACTCATGACTGGCAATTAGTGTTATTTCATATGCAGAAAATATGCATTTTTTTCCTGGTGTAAGCTCTTCACACTGAAAGCTGATTGGTTATGTAGAATGAGCCACTTGTATCATAGTTTGTAACAATGGTTTTACTCTTTCTTACATTCCTATCTAACAAGAGGTCATCAAAGGCTCCTTCCACACCCTCTTTATTCTGGAACTAGAGTTGAAGGAACAACCACTATTCCAAACATACTGATTTTTTTTTTTCTTTAGGGCCACATCTCCAGCATATGGAAGTTCTAATCTAGGGTCAAATCAGAGCTGCAGCTGTTGGCCTACGCCACAGCAACGCCAGATCTGAGCCACACCTGTGACCTACACTACAGTTTGTAGCAAGACCATATCCTTAACCTGTTGAGTGAGGCCAGTGATCGAGTCTGAATCCAGTTTCATGCTAGTTGGGTTCTTAACCAGCTGAACTACAATGACAATTCCCATACCAATCTTGTGATAGAAGAAAGATACAGACTCAGAATGGCACCAAAGGTTGCTATTTGGAAGTGATGCACATCACTTTTGATCACATCCAATTAAAGCAAACACGAAAAATGGCCAATTTGGATTTCAACAGGGTAAGGGCATGAGAGAGGGGAGAGGAGATTAGTATGATCTTCTAGAATAGAGATATGCATATATTTTTTGAAAATAACTCAGCCATATTTATCTAGCTCCTGGACATTTGTCCTATTAGTGATAGGGTGACAATATTGCTATTGCCTCAAAAAAACCCACTTATGATTTTATTTTTTAATACATCCTTTCTAATAAAGACTTGGCCCATTTGCTGGGTCATAGCAGACTTGCTATGGGACATTATAAGAGTAAAGGGAATGCTAAGTGTCATTTTTAAACTTGTATTTTAAAGAAAAATACAGTAATTTTAGTAGTAAAATTTTACTCATCACAATGGAGCACACATACTCTTTTCTGTTTGCTAGATTCCTTATCCAATTTATCTACCATTCAAAAGTCATAGATTGGTGGGCAAGTTTTCCATTGTTCCATCCACAATTCTTTAATCTTCAGCTCATATAATTTTATGTGAGGCAATAAACAAACACATGGAGAAAAAAATGATTGAAAGGATCTCATAAAAATTAGGTCATTAACTAAGGAGAACCATGATGGCAGGTTATAGTTCTAATGATGAAAGATGTGATTAAAAAAATAATTCAAGCCCATAATACATTGGTAGAAATCTATTTCACTCTGAACAACTTACCACAGATCAATAAATATTCACGAGACACCTGTGGATATGTGTTACAGAAATGCATTAAACTTCTAAACACTAGAAACATCACAGCAGTATTGCTTAATGTAGTAGCTTTCTCTAAATCTCTACAGTGTAGCACAGCAGGTAGTATTAAACCAGGTAAGAATTAAGCAGAATGAATTGCAAAATGCACTATTAATCCCCACTGACCATGAATTCCTGGTTAACAAAAGACAGACAAATTAGGCTAAATGTTCTTAAACTCAAGGGTGATATTTCTAGCTAAATAGCCCCTTTGGTCAGACATGACATTAATCCTCTCTAAAGAAAGGCACCACAGGTCTTTCAGTGACAATAAGTAAACAGGATATCTTTCCAGGTGCTTTTTTTTTTTTTTTTTTTTTAATAGAGTGCCTTTTGCGGAAGAATGGTAAGAGATCCAATTATATACTTTTATACTCAAACAGTGAATATATGTTTTAGTCAATTTCAGGATAGTCCCCAAATTAATTTCCAATTAATTTAAGTTAGAAAAAAAAACAATGTTCTGATTATTCATGGACAAGATGAGAGATATGAATAAATAGGGGGCTGTAAGAGAAGAATCTGTAAGAAACGTTGGATTTCTATATGCAGCAACAGTACGATATGCTAGTCACACTTAATGATATCTTATGTCAAAATAACTGGAGTACGAATTCTATAACAAAGTAGATCCTTTGTTCTACTCTAAAATGATCAGGAAGAGTTTGGGGCATAGGCTTTCTTCTGGGCAGGGTATTTGAAGAGAAACATAATAAAATATTGTATGGAATCCAGAAGAAAGGAAAGAGGATGACAGAGAAACTAAATCATGCCATATCTATTCACTCAAAAAACAAGCACCAAGAACATGAGTGAGATAGGAGGAATCGCACATATTTATAGCTAGGAAAGAGTAGATTTAGGAGATTTTTTTTTTTTTTTTTTTGTCTTTTGTCTCTTTTTAGGGCCACACCCATGGAATATGGAGGTTTCCCAGGCTAGGGATCTAATTGGAACTATTGCTGCCCTGCCAGCCTATGCCAGAGCCACAGCACTGCCAGCTCTGAGCCGCGTCTGCGACCTACACCACAGCTCCCGGTAACATCAGATCCTTAACCCACTGAGCGAGGCCAGGGATGGAACCTGCAACTTCATGATTCCTAGTCGGATTCGTTTCCACTGCGCCATGACAGGAACGCCTCTTTTTTTAATAAATTAAAAAAATTAAGGAATCAGAGTCTGTATTCTAAAGTGCAGGCTCGTACCTCTCCATTCTTTGACCAAAGAATAAATTTTTACTTTGCTTCTGAAAATGAGGTAAAATAAATGATTTCTTAAAATTATGAATGTCTACATAGGAGGGACATTATACTTTTTCTGTATAGCTTCAGAGAAAAGAATAAGGGCTAAAGTAGTAGCTCTAGAAAACTAGATTTAGACTTTTCTATTAAATCAGAGAAACAGCTATAATTAGCTTAAAGTATGAGAGAATAAAAGGGTCTTAACTTCAGGCATATGGTGGGAGGAGGGAGTGGGGACTACTTTCTTGCATTCTCCAGAAGTTGGAAATTTTTTCTTGTCACTGAAATATTGAACTACATGGCTGAGAGTATTTTCCAGTGATTAGATTCACTCAATGTATGATAATTTCTGCAATAGCTTTTACATCTCACAAAATAGCAACAGCAACAAAAGATCAGGATGTGGAGGGCACGCCTGTGGAGGCGGCAGGGTGAAATCACAAAGTAAAGGCACAGATTTAAGTTTGTTTTGCTCAAGCTCATCAGTAATTTGCACTTCACATTTGCTACTTGTAAGGAAAGAAATGCTCCCTGTGGATACACAGCCCAGTGTTGGGAAAGGATTACAAAACCCTATGAGAATTGTGAGTTTATGTATATAAGGATACATCACATTATAATCCTTGCATAGTTAAAGCCCCTAATTATTACAAATTGTCATTCATATGTACAGAACTAGTAGGCCAGCAAAAATGGACAATGTTTCTCTACTTGAAAGCATGCTTTCAAGATATAATCTAATTAAATATAGAACAATATGTTAAAAAAATTTGCTGTGGAAACAGAATCAGATGGAATATTTTGTATGTATCCTTAACACTATGGATTGTTTTCTTATCCCAGAGTCATTTGAGTTTCAAACATATGCCCTTCTTTAGCTATTCCAGTCCTTTCTGGTCAACTCTGAGTGTGCTTCTTCTGTTCCCAGCTCTTTCAGGCACAAAGTCTGGTTCTCTCGTCTCTAAAATTTTGTGTTCTCCTCCTCTGAATCATCTATGTACATTTACAGCATTATTCCTAAAAAGAGAAGACTTCTCAGTTTATCTTTCTGGTTTCTGTTTTATAATACCATTTCTGGTAAATATTCCCTGGATTTCACAATCAGAAATATTTTGCCCTATGGTCCTACAGCACCTACTTCTGAAAACTTCCTTGTCATGTTCATGTTACATGTACATTATCTCATTTAAGCCTTATGGTATCTGCATTTTATAAATGGGAAAACATACCTAGAAATGTTCAGTATCTTGCCCAAGATAACCAAAAGCCTCATCAGGGATTTAAGCCCTTTTCTGACAGCACACACCATGAAGGTGAATAAGTACACAATGCAAAGAAAACAAATCCCAAGCCATCATAGTTTTGAACTTTAAATTTTTTCTTAAAAAGACTTAATGGGTTTTTTTTTTTTTCCCTATCTAGGTAGTTATTTAAAACAGAAAATATAGGAATGAGTTATTAACATACCTTGATAACTTGGAAATGATAGAGGTGGTCAAAGTTCATTCCATAGCCCTGCCAGCTTACTTGCTCGAAAAAAAATCTGGTGACTGTTTCTGAAGATGCCTTACAAGGAAACAAAGTGGGAGGAAAAGTAGATTCACTGGGATATGTTTATTTTACTAATCCCTGGAACTCCACATGGTCTAGGACCACAGGAGCTAGCACTGCATAAATGAACACAGATGTTTGGTTGTGGCTAAAACTGTTGCCTGTTACTGAGGATTATGGGATGTTAGTGAGCAATGAAGTAGATTCTGGGACACAACCACATGCTGGTATTTTTTCTGGATAAGGAATTGCTTTGGTTTGAAAATTAAGAATTGCTAATGGAAAAAATATGCCACTTCTGAAACTTAATGTGACTGGCTTCTGCTTTCCAAGTTCCAAATGTGGCCCAAGTGTCAAGAGTTTAGGCCTTGGTGTTATGCTACCCCAGGGTGCTAAACATGAATTATGCATGGTATCCCCATTGATATGATCAATCTAATTAGAGTGGCACTAGGGTGTAGGTTTTATTAGTTTAAATTTAGTAAGTCCAGTTCTCATTGCCAATATAGCTTCCTAAGTGAGTACTGAACTACAGCAATAATAGCTGGGAAGAAAGCTTCCTTATTCCCATATATTAACTAAGGTTCATTATGTGTCCAGCATTCTTTATACCTAGTAGCAATGTCAAAAGCAGAAACAGGAGACACTCCTCCAAGTCCAATTTAATTGGTTCTCCCCTACTCCTACAGTAACAAATTTATAA
The DNA here is from genome assembly GCF_054392235.1 of Sus scrofa. Taxonomy (NCBI): domain Eukaryota; kingdom Metazoa; phylum Chordata; class Mammalia; order Artiodactyla; family Suidae; genus Sus; species Sus scrofa. The sequence goes on along the minus strand of NC_139389.1, from coordinate 116,071,063 downwards.
AAATTTATGATTGTGTTAAATATTTGGAAACATTGTCAATAAGTTATAAGTAGTGTTCCCTTCACTCAAAATAATAACACTATTATACATATTTCTAATTCATGCTATAAACTTGCTCATGATACCAGACTCGCATGACCAGACTCGCATGACCATATGTTTAAGTTCAAATACAAATTAGAAGTTTCCCCAGATTATCACATAATAGATTATTGTGAATCTTTCAACAAGTGGTTTCCTGGGGTTTAATCAAAGTCTTGCTCAGCTTCGAGGCTGCCAGTAACAATCTGATGTTTCTATTAGATATAAGCCTTTTTCAGGAAAATTTTCCTGTCTTTAACATTGGAATCATTTCCCAATGTTAGTTCCCATAGAATAAATACTTATTGTCATGTAATAGTCCCTTGAATTCCTTCTCTCAAAATATTACCCTTTACTCATCTACATGCTTCTTTTAAAAATGCCATTGTAAAATATATCAATATATTATAACTTTGTATTTTACATTAGACATAAATAATGGTCTGTCAATTTTACTTGAAGGGAGAAGTGTTTGAAGTTTTAACTTTTTTCAATTTAATTTTTAAAAATTTTTTATTACTCAATGAATTTTATTACATTATAGTTGTACAACAATCATCACAATGCAATTTTATAACACCTTCTACAACTCAATACCAAAAAAACAAACAACCCCATCAGAAAGTGAGCAGAAAATCTAAAGACAATTCTCCAAAGAAGACATACAGATGGCCAAAAAACACATGAGTGTTCAACATCACTCATTATTAGAGAAATGCAAATCAAAACCACTATGAGGTATCACTTTACACTGGCCAGAATGGCCATCATCAAAAAGTCTACAACAATAAATGCTGGAGAAGGTGTGGAGAAAAGGGAACCCTATTACACTGTAGTGTCAATGAAAATTGGTGCAACCACTGTGGAAAACAGGATTAGAGATTCCTCAGAAATTAAAAATAGGATTACTGCTTGATCCAGCAATCCCACTCCTGGGCATCTATCTAAAGAAAATCCTGACTTGAAAAGATACGTGTACTCCAATGTTCAGTTCAGCACCATATACAATACCCAAGACATGGAAACAACTTTAATGTCCATCGACAGAGGAGTGGATCAAGAAGATACACAATGGAATATTAATCAGCCATTAAAAGGAAAGAAATAACAGCATTTGAAGCAACATGGATGGACCTAGAAATTATCATGCTAAGTGAAGTCAGTCAGACAGTGAGACACCAACATATGTTATCACTTACACATGGAATCTAAAAAAAAGGACATGATGAACTTCTATGCAAAACAGAAACTGACTCACAGACTTTGGAACTGCTATAAATTAAGTTTTATCCTTAGCTGAAATGATGTAGATCTACTCATCAGCATCCTTAATTATAATACAGTCCCAGCCATATGAGAGCAGTTAATACATGTTATTGATGCTCTTACATTCAGCCTTATGATTAGACTTCATATTGGGAGTCATAAACTTTTTTTAATGTGGCCTCAAACTGAAAAGCAGTCAGTGTTTGAAACAAGCTAAGGTATTTTACCTAGAGGTTCTGGTCAAAGAAGCATCACAAACTCAGAACAATTCAGAGAAGATCTTCAAATGCTTTAAAAACAGAGAAAGAAAAAAAATGTTCTGCTAAAAATATTGATGTATTTCTAGAAAACTATTTCTCAGAGTTAAAACTTCTACCCCAAACTGAGCACAGCCCTTTTCACTAGAAGAAGAGAGTACGTCCATCCTTCCCTTTATAAATAATCACTTACCAGAACGTGTGGGAGGTACAAGTAAAGTGAATGTTCAGGATTAATCTTGCTTCCTGGAAGCTCTCTTTAAGCAAGTAAACTGATCTGTACACTAACGATGCACCTTATTTCCTAGCCCCTAAAATTATAAAGTTGTACTCAGGAACAAAGTGCCTAGAGACTCATTCAAGTTTTCTCATTTCAGTAAGTGAATTATAAGGACTAGAAATGGCTATGAAACCATGAATGAAAGCTACAGGATTCAACTTTGCTCGTGGTCTTCACAGATTACTTCTAGTGTAAAGATCTGCATTTGATTTATTTCTTCATTCCCCCAAAAGACCATCCATCAGTTTACTTTCCTTTTTTCTGGTTTTTAAAATACTCACCCCCAAAATGACGCTAGAAGCCAAGAATAATCTACTTCCGGTTTTATTTCCATCCAATCATCTTTGCTTTCATTTATACTCACCTCTGAAACTTGACTTGTTGGTATTTTCTAGTCAAAGTGTTGTTAAACTTGTAAATAAACAGATAATAACATTGTTAGGCTCTGAGAGCCAAATTATCCGTCACAACTACTCAACCTCTACAATCATATCACAAAAGCAGCTGTAGATCGCATGTAAACAAATGAATGTTGTTGATTCCAATAGAGTTTAATTTACAAAATGAGAGAGCAGGCCAAATTCGACCCATACAGTACAATTTGCTGACTCCTGCTCTAGTCCAACACCGAACCACAGATTCGCCAAATTGTTCAGTGAGTACATCAAGCATTTGAACACATACACATTAATTTCCCCAGATAATCCACTAATCAAAGATTGCTTGGATTTTTGTCTCTCTGCACACTATCTACACAATTCTTCTTGGAGTATCTGAAATCAAGGCAATATGCTTATTGCTAAACTAATAGCTTAAAGTAACAATATAAATATATAATACTCATTAGTGAATAGATTTTATATAAACACATAGATGGACAATTTAATCTACAAATATGAGGTACATCCTTCTGCGCTGAGCCTCCCATTTCCTTACATATTTCGGATAGTAGAAATAGCCAGGTAGTTAACTTCTATTAGCCTAATACCCATACCCCCTTTTCTGCAGACACTGATCCCTGTTCTCAGGTTCTTTTGGCTTCCCTATTACTACAGATTCTCTTTTATGGTGCCATAGACTACATCTTAGCGAATGCTTACCTGGTCTACTTTTCACTGAAAGATTATACATGGCCAAATTCATTTTAGCTGCTTAAAAATTGAGGAAGTTTTAGTACTTTAGATTAGACTGTGCCATCCTTTTTCTTTTTCAGACATACTTTTTTTTTTTTTTTTGGTCTTTTTGCCATTTCTTGGGCCGCTCCCGCGGCATATGGAGGTTCCCAGGCTAGGGGTCTAATCGGAGCTGTAGCTGCCAGCCTACGCCAGAGCCACAGCAACGCGGGCTCCAAGCCGTGTCTGCAACCTACACCACAGTTCACGGCAACGCTGGATCGTTAACCCACTGAGCAAGGGCAGGGTTGAACCTGCAACTTCATGGATCCTAGTCAGATTCGTTAACCACTGCACCATGATGGGAACTCCACATTCTCTTTTAATTAGAAATTTTACTTTCCTAGTCTTCTGATGAGCTCTGGAGACCTAGAGTTCCATACGTAGTGCATTTCTGAGCTACTGACAGATTAAATTTCACACCCATTCATATATATGTGGCATTACTTTTTAATCAGATGTAAGAAAAATTAAGTAATGAGCATAACATACTGTTTTGTTTCCAAATGAGTGCTTATAGTCATAACGGCCATCATTAATAAGTCTACATATAAGTAGAGGAGAGGGTATGGAGAAAAGGGAACCCTCCTACACTTTTGATGGGCATGTAAATTGATGCAACCACTATGGAAAACAGTATGAAAGTTCCTCAGAAAACTAAAAAGAGGAATTAAAATGATATGATCCAGCAATCTCACTTCTGTGTATATATCTGGACAAAACTAATTCAAAAAGATACATGCACCCCTATGTTCACAGAAGCACTATTCACAATAGCCAAGGCATGCAAACAACCCAAATGTCCATGGACAGATGAATGGATTAAGAAGGTATGGTACATATATACAGTGGCATACTCCGCAGCCTTAAAAAGAAATAATGCCATTTAAAGCAACACAGATGCAACTAGAGATTACCAAACTAAATGAAGCTAGGTCAGAAAGAAAAAGACAAATATCACATATCACATATATTGAATCTAAAATATGGCACAAATATACTTATCTACAAAACAGCAACAGACTCACAACCCTAGATAACAGATTTCTGGTTGCTAAAGGAGCAGGGGTTGTGGTGGGATCGGCTGAGAGAATAGGGTTAGTAAACACAAACTATTACATTTAGAATGGATAAGCAATCAACAGGTCCTACTATATAGTACAGGGAACTATATCCAATCTCCTTGGATAGACCATGATGAAAACTATTAAAAAAGAATGTGTTATATACATGTATGACTGAGTCACTTTGCTGTACAGGAGAAACTGGCACACTATTGCAAGGTGAAAAAAGATAAAATGAGTGCTTATAAAATTTAAAATAAACTTTCCTAAGAAACAGTATTTTGAAAAAATAGAGCATATAGAATACACAGGAATTATACAAATTCAAAAAGATGTATACATGTATTATGAGAGCCAAAACAGACAAAACACAGATTGCTGGTTTCCAAGGACAGGGGGTTGGGAGGGGATGGATGGAGATTTTTAAAGGATACAAATCTCCAGTTATTAAATGAATAAGTTCTGGGAATATTACATACAACATGGCTATTACAGTTATAACACTGTCACACATATTAGGAAGTTGCTAAGAGTATAAATTAAGTCTTTACCATAAACAAAAAATTGTAATGGTGTGGTGTGATGAATATGTTAATTTTATTGTGATAATCATTTTGTGATATATACATACATAAAATCACTACATCATATATGTTAAACTTATACAATATCATGTCAGTTATATTTCAATAACTGGGAAATAAAATTTAAAAATTATTTTCAGCCATTTGGAGTTTATTTTTGTGCATGGTGTGAGGGTGTGTTCTAGTTTCATTGCTTTGCATGCAGCTGTCCAGGTTTCCCAGCAATGCTTGCTGAATAGACCTTCCTTTTCCCATTTTATGTTCTTGCCTCCCTTGTCAAAGATTAATTGACCATAGGTGTCAGGGTTTATTTCCGGATTCTCTATTCTGTTCCATTGGTCTGTCTGTCTGTTTTGATACCAGTACCACACTGTTTTGATGACTGTGGCTTTGTAGTATTTCTTGAAGTCTGGGAGAGTTATGCCTCCTGCTTGGTTTCTGTTTCTCAGGATTGCTTTGGCGATTCTGGGTCTTTTGTTGGTCCATATAAATGTTTGGATTGTTTGTTCTAGTTCTGTGAAAAATGTCCTGGGTAATTTGATAGGGATTGCATTGAATCTGTAGATTGCTTTGGGTAGTATGGCCATTTTCACAATATTGATTTTCCCAATCCAGGAACATGGAATATCTTTCCATTTCTTTACATCTTCTTTGATTTCTTTGATTAAAGTTTTATAGTTCTCAGCATATAGGTCCTTCACCTCTTTGGTCAGGTGTATTCCGAGGTATTTGATTTTGTGAGGTACAATTTTAAAAGGTATCGTATTTTTGTATTCCTTTTCTAATGTTTCATTGCTGGTATATAGAAATGCAACTGACTTCTGAATGTTAATCTTATATCCTGCCACTTTGCTGAATTTATTAATCAGAACATTGCCTGAAAGAGGGACAAATGGGAAGAATAATTAAAACAAATACTCAAAATGCAGAAGTTCTCTGGCAGATCAATACTAGAACTCCCAAGGGTGAAGAGTGTGATTAACTCAACACTGGGCACCTGAGGTTAAGAATCCCTAAATAAGAACTGAAGATTTAGGAGACACCAAACTTGACCAAATAAAACTATATTTCATTGACTGGAATGGTCTGTTAATCAAGTAATGTGCTTTCATTTTCTTAGAAGCAGCTAGAAAGACACTACTATTAATAATTAAACTGAGACTAGGTTTTTGTTTTTTGTTTTTTTTTTTTGCGTGATGGCACATCGCTACTAGTTGTTAGTTGAAAGAAATCTACCATTGGGACTGCCTATGAGAAATGCAATTAAGAACCATCAAAGTCATCAAGAGACCAAGTATGCACAGAATATAAATGGATTACAAAGATTTACAAGGAAATGGTTCCACAGAGGGAGTCCAGTGACATGCAACCACCAGAGCTCAGCTTTAAATGGCTTCTATTTTTCACTAGAACTCTAGAATGGAACTAATTCCATGCAAATTACTGCAAAGCATCTATTTTGCATTGAAATTTGGAGATCTGACACTCCATGTGAGCTTTTTTGTACCAAGACACTTAACACGCCTGAAGAATTCATTATTGAAGGGGTCATCCTAGAAATTATTAGAACCATCCCAGTACACCAACTGCAGGGCTCTGGATGGTACAGTTATTAGCCAGACCTTAACTCCCATGGCTTCAACAGGACAGCTTTGCCAGCATGAGAACCACAAAACACGATCCCACAGTTAGTGTTCCCCTAACTGAATTTAACAGTAATCAACGGCCTCCAGGAAATGGCATGTGAAATCATCCTCAAAATCACATTTCATCACTTCTCCAATATGCAATGGTTTGCCCTGATAATCCTCAGTTGTTAGATTGTACACTTACAAAGAGCAAAGGGCAGAGGAGAGTATTAGTCTGCTATGGCTGCTTTAATAACATAATATCACAGACTGGGTGATTTAACAAGAGATTTACTTTCTCATGGTTCTCAGGGCTGAGGTCCAAGATCAAGATGTTTTCGGTTTGTTTTTCTTGAAGCCTCTCTCCTTGGCTTGCAGTTGGCCATCTTCTGTGTCCTCACATGGCCTCCAAAAATTGTGGAGTGGGACTGGGGGCAGGGGGTGTGGGTGGCACAATACTGTAACAGGAAAGAACAAACAAAAGGAAGAAACCTGAAGCCATTCGGGGAAATGTGGTGATTTGATTTGTGGGAACTGCCCAAACATTACAGGGAAATGGTAATGAACTTCTGGGCAGAATTGTCTGTGATGACTTCAGCTACCTACTTCATGGATATTCCTTGTTATCAGAGTTAAGACCACGTTTATAGCATTGTCTACATGGCCACACATGATCTGTGATTAACTCTTGGGAGTTATTTCTTACTGCTTTCACTTCTCTCTTAAATTCAAGCTACACTGGGCTTCTTTTCATTCTCTGAACGGGCCATGCTTCCTTCTTTCATAGGATTTTTGCTACTGCCATTCCTTCCACTGGGACATATTGCCATCTATTCATCCATCATTTTCATCTTGAATGTCACATCTTTGAACTCTCTCTTGTGTCCCTGACCTTGTTCAAGTATCTGTGTTGTATCTTCTATAGCACTGACTTTTTCACAATAATTTCTTTACAGTTTATACATCCCTATACATGTATTTCAATGAGAGCCATGTTGTTTTAACTCAAGCAAATGGTTGACAATTAGTACAGAGTATCACTTACATGGTACTTTAACACTGGGCAAGACAGGATTAATTTTATACATGTTAATTCACGTAATTCCTGTAACAACTAAGATGTATTTAAAACAGTATCATCACTCACATTTTATCAATGTGAAAACAAAGGCACAGAAAATGTATATAAATTGCTTAAGAGCACGTATCTGAAAGAGAGCTCAAACTTGAACTCAGGTAGCTATGGATTTGTAGCCTGCCCTTAACCAATAGCCTATTCCCCAAGGAATAGTTATTACTACTTAACTACTGTACTACTCCCATTGCACTGATCATCATATCCAAACACATTTTGAGATGTTATCAAAACCAAAAACACTTAAAGCTCTATATGGATAGAATTATCATAGTGAAGTAGAGAAAGTCATGATACTTTGATTTCAGTGGAACTGAGGCAAGATCCAGCTCTACCTCCCTGAAATAATGTTGGCAAGCAGTAAATGCACACAGTTTGGTGCTTCAGTAAGAATCTTACATTTCAAAAAAAAAAAAAAAAAAAGACAGTTGCTCTAAATAACTGCAACTAATACACAAAGGATTTAAAAAGATCACACTAGTTGAACGTCCAAATTATTATAGTTATCTTTTAAAATACATAGAATCTTCTAAAATATATAGAAAATACACATACTAGCTTGTGATAAATATCTGCCAATTTATGTTTTAGAGAGCATTAGAGGACAACAGAACTTTTGACTCCTTGCGACCTCCACAACTACTTCTTCTGACAAGAAGTAGAGTACAACACTTAAAATACTAGATTCTGGAGACAAATTATATAGATTCAAATTATAGATTCAAATGAATAGCTATGTGTGTGACCTCAAGAAAATTAAGCTCAGAGTTCCTGTCATATCTCAGCAGAAACAAATCCAACTAGTAACCATGAGGATGAAGGTTCAATCCCTCGCCTTGCTCAGTGGGTTAAGGATCCAGCATTGCTGTGAGCTATGGTGTAGGTCGCAGACATGGCTTGGATCCTACATTGTAGTGGCTGTGGCATAGGCCAGCAGCTACAGCTCCACTTTGACCCCTAGCCTGGGTATATCAATATGCCATGGGTGTAGCCCTAAAAAGACAAAAAAGAAAAAAAATTAATCTGCTTCAAAAAATAGTATACTTATCTTTTGGTCTGGTAGTGAAGTTTAAATAAATTAGTGTAATGTTCCAAGTATTTTGTGTACCTAGTACATAGTATGTGTTATAGCTGTTATTATCTGATCAAGAAATTTTAATTTACTGAGTTAATTTTATGACTCATTCTGTAACTAATGTAAGTTATCATTTGAACTTAAAGATAGTTAAGATGGCTCCAAAATGTGAAACAGAGGGAAAGATCTCAAAGTTTCATGATTTAAATAGGTGAATGTCCCAAGACCCCAAATGAATCTCAAAGTGTAAATAATATTTTTTTCATCCATTGTTTGTAACTTTGCTTTTCTATATCCCTACTTCTCATGAACCACCAGTCCACATATGCTGATGCTATCTTGGAAGCAGACATTTCCACAGTGTATAACTTAGAATAGACCTATGGCTATTAGAGATGGCTTCCAGTCTATGACAACATATATATTATATATATATGTACATATATAAAATATCAATTATGTTACTTTTTTTGTCTTTTTTTTTTTTCTCCTTAGGGCCACACCCGCAGCATATGGAGGTTCCCAGGCTAGGGGTCTAATCGGAGCTGTAGCTGCCGGCCTATACCACAGCAACACAGGATCTGAGCCTCATCTGTGACCCACACCACAGCTCACGGCAATGCCAGATCCTCAACCCACTGAGAGAGGCCAGGGATCAAACCTGCAACCTCATGGTTCCTAGTCAGATTCATTAACCACCACGCCATGATGGGAACTCCTGGATGTATATTTATATTAATATTGATATTATTGATTATATAGCAATTGTATATATTATATATATTAATTATGTTGATATTAATGTATTACACTAAGGACACAGTGGAAGAGAAGGTCAAGTACCACAAAGGTGATTATGATCACTTTTTCATCACTTAGCAGCTTCCACCTAGTGGGTAAGATACATCCAAAATTTTATGTGTATGTTTGACCATTTTTTAATATGTTTTTCTTTTGTCCTCAGACTAGAAATATAACAAGAAAAACTAAGTTCAAAATCCTAATATTAATAAATATAAATGGACAAGATTGGCCAATAAAAGATAGTAAATGTCAGACTGGATGGGAGAAAAATTAGCCTTAAAATTAGCCTTATGATATTTACCAAAAAAAGTCTAAATTTCAACATTCGAAATATCACTTGTATGTGGAATTTAAGAAAATAAGTAGTAAATATGACAGAAACAGACTCACAGATATAGAGAATAATCTAGTGGTTACCAGTGGGGAGAGAAGGGTCAGGATTAGGTAAGAGATTAAAAGGAACAAACTACTATGTAAAAAATAAGCTACAAGGATATATTATATAATACAGGAAATATAGCCAATATTTTATAAGAACTATAAATGGAATATAACCTTTAAAAATTATAAATCATTATGTTGTACAACAGAATATTGTTTAGCAACTATACCTCAAAAAAAGGAATAATTAGAGATCCCATTGTGGCTCAGCAGGTTAAGGACCCAATCTTGTCTCTGTGAGGATGGGGGTTTGATCCCTGGTCTCGTTCAGTGGGCTAAGAATCTGGCATTGCTGCAAGCTGTGGCATAGGTCCATATGCAGCTCAGATCCAGCTGTTGCCATGGCCATGGTGTAGTCCACAGCTGCAGCTCTGACCTGAGCCCTGGCCCAGGAACTTCCATAAGCCACAAATGTGGCCATTTAAAAAAAAAAAAAAAAAAAAAAAAAAAGGAAAAATTGAAAGCCAAATATAAATTTTTAAAAGATTAGAAAAAATAAAACTAAAGGACTATAAACAAATTAAGAAATTAATGAGATTAAGAAAACCACATATAACATTACCAAAAATCAATTGCAGTTTTGTATATTAGCAACAAATAATAAATGTCACCAACTCCAAGGTGAAACAAAAATTATACAAAGGTACCTAAGAATAAATCTAATGAAATACATATGATATTGATGGACAAAAAATTTTGAAGATACATAATGACTAAATAAAAACAATAATATACTCCATACGTTGAAAGAACATAAAAGAATCCCCAAATAAACAGATAGTATACCATGCTAATTAGTATAAAACAATACCAGAAAAGCTATCAAGACTTTCCAAGTTAGCTACAGATTCAATGTTATTATAAGCAAAATCTTAACAGGATTTTGTTGAGGGGCTACATAACAAATTATACTGAAATTCATGTGGAAGTAAAAAAGTGAAGAACAGAAACAATTAAATTAGAAAACAGAGTCTTGCTGTACCAGATACCATATCTATATTCTTATTAAACTACAGTAACTTCCACACCATCAACGATAAAAACACTGACCAATGATGTGAAATACAACATATATAAATAGGTACACATACCATATGAACATGCATTATAAAGTTGATATTTCAGATTATAGAAATTTTAGACCACTCAATAAACAGTACAAATGGTTAGCCACATGGAAAAAATGAAATTCCTGTCTCACATTTTAAACCAAAACCAGCTACAGTTGCGTTATGAAGCATAGTAACAGAGGATATTGGTACAAGAACAGAGAAATAGACCAGTGGAATAAAAACTCAATACAGAACAATGAATACACGGATATTCCATTTAAGTATAATATGGCACTTCATGACATAGTTGATGAAAAAAGCTGTGTTATAATAATGGTTCTAGAATAAATGAATATCCACATGGGGAAAGATGAAAATTGACCTCTATTTCACATAATATAAGAAAAGTCACTTGAAAATGATACAGATCTAAATATGAAAATCAAAACAATATACCCCCTAGAAGATACAAGTATGTGTGTATATATATATATTTAATAATGTGCTTCATGATACATTATACATAAAACATAGTATAACCCATTGTCACAAATCCTTAAACAGAACCAAAAAAGCAATGAGCATTAAAGAATAGGTTAAGTTTGACTATGTTAAGAGGTTGTAGAAGTTCCTGCTGTGGCTCAATGGTAACAAACTGACTAGGACTCAAGAGGATGCGGGTTTGACCCCTGGCTTTGCTCAGTGGGTTAAGGATCTGGCATTGCTGTGAGCTGTGGTGTAAGTCGCAGACACAGCTCAGACCCTGCATTGCTGTGACGTAGGCCGGCAGATACAGCTCCAATTCGACTCCTAGTCTTGGAACTTCCATATGCTGCAAGTGCAGCTCTAAGACGACCAAAAAATAAGTTTTATTCATTGAAATGTCCCATTAAGAAACTTAAAGTGTAATAGAGAACTTACTTGCAACACACAAAAATTGATAAAGAACTTGTATCCAAATTGTTTAAAGACAGATCAGAGATGACAGCTAATGTAAAAATAGCTCTGGAGTTCCTGTTGAGGCACAGCAGAAATGAATCCAACTAGTAACCGTGAGGTTGTGGGTTCAATCCATGGCCTCACTCAGTGGGTTAAGGATCTGATGTTGCTATGAGCTGTGGTGTGGGTCACAGATGCAGCCCGGATCCCGCATTGCTGTGGCTGTGGCATAGACCGGCAGCTACAGCTCCTATTCGACTCCTATTTTTGGAACTTTCATATGTCTCAGATGCAGCCCTAAAAAATCAAAAGACAAAACCAAATCATTATCTCAGTAATGTCAACAGTTAAGAGAATGCAGAACATTAAGACCTCCCATGCAGTGTTTGATGGAAATTGGTATTAAACTTGAGGAAAGTTTTATTCTGATGTACTTTTCATAAAAATGCATAAATGTGTTCATCAAAACATACAAGAAATAATATGCATACCATCATTTTCCCCTAATAGTGCTGTGAAGGTTAATTTAATATGTCAACCTGGTTAGGCCAAGTAGATAGTCTTTGGTCAAACATGGTCTAGAACTTGTTGGGAAGGTATTTCAGATGGGAAGATATTTCAGATGTGATTAATATTTAAATCAGTAGACTACCCTCCATAATATGGGTAACCTTAATCTATTCAATTGAAGAATTTAAGAGAAAATCATGATATCCTCAAAAGAAATTTTGCCTTCAGACCACATTCAGACTCAAGATGCCATGTCAAGTCTTCCTTGGTCTGCCTTGAACTTATAAGCCTCCAAAGTCACATGGGCTAATTCTATAAAATCTCACATACATATATATACACACACAAACACATACATGTGTACAAGTGTATATACACATGTGTATATATGTGTATGTATACATATGAATATATACAGTATATGCGTAAATACACATACCCTATTGGTTCTGTTTCTCTGGAGAACTCTAATACAAGCTCCAAACTGGAGATGATTAACTATTTAGATAACTAAAAATACCTAAATTATAAGAATCTTATGGTAGAATACTGAATCAATGAAAATAAGATGTTTTTAGTGCAACATGGATTAATTTCACCAACAAAATAAATCAGAGCAAATACAACACCACATATATGATATGTTTCTATTTAAACAAAGTTCAAACCAAGTAACATCAAGTTTTAACATCTACAGATGTGTTTTAGGTGGTTAAATGATAAGCAAAGAAGAAAGTAGTCACAATTTATGGCAGGTAAGGGTTATTTTTGGAACGAAGAGACAAAGATGAAAGTGCAAAAGGGACACAAAAGAGCCTTTTAGGGTATTAAATCATTCTTTCTTGACTTGGGTGACTATTATCCTGGCTTTATTTGGGGATAATTGAATACTAATTTTTGTCTGGGTTTCTGACATATGTGCAATTTCACAGTAAGTCTTCATTAGCCAACAGGAATAAGAATCACAGAATAAGAGGCAGGGGAATGAGATCACAAATACAGATTTGCTAATAGTCTAGTTTTCAGATTCTGTTAGACCTCAGTGTGGAAGCTCAATTCACTATTTAGCAATATCTTATGTTTTGACTTCTGGTTCATTCCACAAAATTGAAAAATGAGAAAACTGAGATTAGAATGCCCTGCTTTTCCTCTACTGGTGGTTGAAAACCCTGAAAAGGCAGATGTTCTTAAGAAATCAGTTCTTGCTGTGATAGTACTATCAGTCTATATGCAAGATTGAGCACTTGGAATGATTGGTCTGTGTTGTTTGAAGGCCATGTGAAAGCTGAGATGAACTGAATTGATGATCCAAGAACACAATGTCTGGAACTGATCACATCCTGAATACCTTTTTCAGCTTTCTGCAGTCAGTTGATCACCCCACACTGCTACATCTACATTTTTCTAGTATTCTTGCTTTTAACTGATTATGATGCTGTTCCATAAGACAATGATAATTAAAGACATTTTATAAGAAACTTTACCTGAACTAAGGTGACAGATTAGATACACATAGCTTGTGACTTCTGAAAGAGACCAAGGGTATGGCAAAGAATACACTATCAGTCTCCAGGTACGTGGTAGCCAAATGTTTATTCTAATCAGCTTGATCCTATTTTCCCTCAAATAGAAACATTCTATTTATAACTCTCAACTGCCAATTCAATGCATAAAATTACTGGGACCAAATAGCATCTTCTTTTATAATTTAACCCATGCCCGCTCCTCCCTGAAGCCTTGCTTTATAATCACAGCCTTTATGCTGCTGTTTGGCAACCAGGCAGTTAAATCCCCTGAACAAAAATCAAAGTATGTTTTTAAATAGATAAATGAAATAAAAGCACTCTGGTAAGTAAGGATTATAGTGGAAACAGACTGGTATTAACACGAAGAAGCACATCTATTGACACTGTTTTCTTTTGTTTGGCTTGTGAAATCATAGCCACCCAAACTTTTAGCTAATGTACAAAACCCAAACCACCTATATGGGGATAACCTGCTGTCTCAAACTGCTTTTATTGGATAAAATGCTATTGCTGTCCTAAGTAATGTTCTTTAACCTGTTGTTTGATGCCTTTAAGATATCACATTCACATGATTTTTTTTTTTTTTGGACTGAGTCTTCCCTTTGCCCAAGGATACTAAAGTTCAAACTATTTCCCTCCTGCATAATCAAAGTCCAAATGGTACCAAGCTTGTTTCACTAAAAAACTGTAAAGTCTGATTAAGGGACAAATTGATCCATTGATAACTGCATTAATGACAATAAAATGAATTGTGATAGAAAAGATGCAATTTTTAATCCATCTCAGTGTTCTACTTGGAATTCATGATTGGGATATAGTAAATTTTAAAAATCCACAAGCTGTTCAGCCCAGGTACAACATGATGATTTATTGAGGTATTAATTTGAGAATACTTCTCTCTTCTGTTCTCTCCCAACCCATGACACAAAGTCTGTACACACACACACACACACACACACCCCTCTTCAAACACTAGAACACCCATGTTCTAAGCAGGTAACCAAGCCCACTGCGACTCTTTAACTCAGATTCTGTAAAGCAGGAAGCAGACAGAAGCTGTTAGAATCTCCTGCTCTGACAGAAGGCTAAGTTCAGTGCAGAGGTTATTCTAGGAGTCCTGGACAAGAAAGGGGAAAGATTTTGATATAGAAGAGATGGGAAACATCCCTAGAATATGATAAAGGGATGTATAGCAAAGGAAACTTACCAACTACCAAGGAAAGGGCTACATGGTACACCAAGGTAGCAGGAAAAAAAAAAAAAAACATTGATACTTTGAAAAACTGAACATTCATATTGAATATTAAAAATATTAAAAAACCAAACATTCAATATTTTAAGTAAATCATTCACTGTCAGGAGAAAATGTTGTTCCTACTATAAAACATCTAAGGATCATCAATGGGATTCCCAGTTCCTGAAAATATCCCCATAATGTCAAGTACGACACAGAAGCCTAGTAAAGGAACCAGACATACTTCAGTCTCTTGCATGAGTTGATGATCAATTTATGTCAGGGACCATAATGACACTTGCTTGACCTGGCCTCCCCTCTAGAGAATACAGTGACCAAAGTCCCAGTATACCCAGTATCAAATGCATGCTTATCTCCCATAGCTGCAAAAGAAAATATCCATTCCTACTCTGCCAATCATTTAACCTCTTGCTTTTTTTTCCCAGTCCCAATAAATTTTTTAATTACAGTTGGCCCTCTGTATCTGGGGATGTGGAACCTGTGGAGAGAGAGAGCCCACTGTACTATGCCATATTCTCGATCAGACTTTAACATCCATGGACATTGCTGTCTGCAGGTATCTTGGAACAAATCTCCCTAGATACCAGATACTGAGGACAGCTGTATCCCAATTATCATAATGTTGACTTTTGGAAATCCCAGAGTCATGAAACCATTTGTGGCATTTTCCTCATTTGAGACCAAGAACTACTCTTTGGTGAGTTCCTATGGTACTTGAAGCACTTAGGACTCTTTACTTGCCACCATCTCTCAACATAAGCAACATTCCAAGGAGTTATTATGGCCATTTTTTCTCAAATGAAAACTAAGGCTCAGCACAGTTAACTGACTCACTGAAGTCACAAAATTAAAAGGTGGCACTAGGGCTTGAGGGTTGTTCTGCCTGGCTCTTTCTACCATGTTATATCCTCAATGAGTTAACAAAGTACTGATATCTGAACTGGAAGACTCAAATTTTGTTTAGAATATTATCCAGAAACTGCATGTAAAAAGCTTCTCAAGGGGATGTTTTAGCATTGTTTTGATAGTTGAGATTTAAGTAAGACGATCTAGTCTGAGACAAACTAATACCTTTTCAGTCAGCAAAAAAGGATTATACAAAAAGATATTGTCCTAAAGTACCTTGTGATTGGGGCATTTATCCTTAAATACACAAAAGTTGTGCAAAGGGACAATTGTCATTGAAGGGTTGGAAGAGGGGAGAGCTTTAGAGTTTCTGAGGTTTAATCTTTAAGGAAAAATATATGAACCAATTTTCTAATTCACAACAGGACTGAAAAATCTAAGGGAAAAGTCCACAAATACTAGACTGAGTACAATTCACTCTACCTTAAATTATACATACACACCTCTAAGCTTTTAAATCATGAGAGATAGAGGGGGAAAAGTCTTTGAGATGTGATATGAAGTTCTCATCCAGACTCACACTCTGATTTATAGTTGAAGCCCCTGCCCTAACTCTTTTCAGATTAATTACTAGAAACTTTGTCATGTGAGTATCACTGAAAGAGTGTAAAACAAAGTTGAGAAAACTTGCCTCAAGAATATCAACATCAGGCTCAAATTAACAGGTGACAGTTCTCAGCAGTATAAACATAGTAATTTCAGATGCTTTACTGCCAATCAGTGATCACAATCCCATCGTTTAGAGCACTTTTGCCTTGACATAAAAAGATGCCGCTGGAGAGCTGTAATGATGTTGAATACATCAGTGAGTTATAAAATATAAAAAAAAACTGTTCGCAGATTATGCACATATCAGCAAAAGTATGGACAAAAACTCAAAGTACGAACAGCAATTTAAGAAAATTCAATTTTCCTCACCTATCCTAGAGAATTTTTCTAACCATTTGCAGTGACATTTCCTTTCTTGTGTTTTAGTTTCTATGGCTCTTGCATTATATATACACTCTCTCCTAGCCAATTATGTCTTATGCTAAGTTTTCCCTCTTCAAACATCACTCAAGCTTTTGAACATGATAGACTGGGTTGTATTTATTTACTATCTTCCATTTCTCCAAATGCAGCAATAACCAATTAGTTAACATTGTTCTGTTGGTTAAATTCTGGAAAGACAGACATGGAAAATGAGAACAGTGGTTAGGAAACAAGAATGAAAAATAAAACCTGGTGCTTTCCCTCTAGGAATTCACAATCCTGTGAAATAGGAATTAGAATCCAGGGGGCTTCACTGAAACAAATTCATGTCACAAAGATCCAAGAAATATGGATAGAATTTTAAACTACCCAGCAGAACTGAGACAGTTTTCCCAACACAGTGGGTGATGACTATCCCCAAATACTTTTACAGGTAAAAAAATTATACACATATGCACTTCAACAGTAAGGTCATGTGAAAAATAATTCTACTCCAAAACTGAGTTGGTAACATTGTTGCAAAATCTAAATAAGTCGATTTTTCTATGTGTCACTAGTAAGTATCTAACAACAAACACAGCCATTTTATTTATATGTATATTCTTTTTGTCTAGAGGAAAAAGAAATATTGTTTGAGATATTCTGAAATGAATAATATTTTTTGAAAATGAAGCTAAATTTGAGAAAAGTATACACATTCTTTTTTCAAAGGCATTGTGTAGCACTCGAGCTTCATCTTTAACCCCAAGCATGTAGACAGTAATGAAAATGTCACACAGGTTGGTAGAGTATATTATTAAGAAAACTAAAATATAAATCAAAGGAGGTAAGGATATTGCTATAGAATTTACTGGCTGTAAGCTGTGTCTCGTATTACTCATCAAAATTGCAAAAGTCATACTTATCCTCATAGGAAATTAAGGAGACTTGAATGACTTAATGCAAGTTATTTTAACTTACAGGGCAGTTGTGTAAAAGAGAACAGATTAAATCCCCACTTTCAGAGGAAGCCAGAACAGAAATGCAGGTAGCTAAAGGGCAATAATGGAATAATGAGACAGCTTGAGTACTTGAAAAGTAATTCTTTTATAAGACTTTTTTCATTAGGCCTTTTCAGATTCGCAAATGTTAGGGTCAGCACCCTAGGTTGGCAGCAATCAGAGGGCAGGCTGTCAGGTTACCCTTCTTGAGGTCAAGAAGATAATGGAAATCAACTGGCAAGAGCAGGCAATGTTCACCAGCTCATCACTGACACCCAGCTCATGATTATTCGGGAGAAGCTCCTGGACATGATCAACCACTAAAGACTAGATAGAATAAAGCGGCCTGAGTCGAGCAGTCTCAAATCATGACACCAAACTAAGTAAAAATCTACCATTTTCACCCATTCAAAATCCTGAAATATAATTCATAATGTGATCTGCTTACAAAGATAGTTTTATTATAAATTATTCCTTATATGATTTTGTAGCTCACTGAATTGATTTAAAAGTATCTTTTCGATACATTAATGGCCCTGGCACAACTTCCTTAGAATAAACAATGAAGTAGATAGATCTATATACAAAGCAAAACAAGTTGAATATTAAAGCTACAAATGCCTATCAGTACAGATGTGTCTTTGGGTAACCGAAAGGGCAAATAGTCATTAATACCACTGATAGTAGTAGAGAAATCTTAACAAAATTTTATCCTGTGTTTCTAGGTAGATGAGAATTGGGTAATAGTCTCAGATAGCTACAAACGGTCTAGCAAGGTATTCATTTGTAAACGTCCAAATACATCTGTCCCCCAGCTACCGAAGCCAAAAGTGGCTTCCAAGCCTTAAAACAAACCACAAAGAACCCACAGATACTTAAATCTTCCTTAGCAAGTAATATAAAACCTTCCCAGTTGAAGACTACCATCCTAGTCTTGGAGGACAAGAGCAGCAACAGAAGTCCTGAGAGTAGGGAAATTGAAAGCTCACTGAGCACCTAGACTAGCTAGCATACTATAAACTTCATGTAAAATATATTACTTCATTTTTCCAAAAATCCTGCAAAA
This sequence comes from Sus scrofa, assembly GCF_054392235.1. Lineage (NCBI taxonomy): Eukaryota > Metazoa > Chordata > Mammalia > Artiodactyla > Suidae > Sus > Sus scrofa. The sequence goes on along the minus strand of NC_139389.1, from coordinate 116,052,070 downwards.
TAGGTGAGATTATACTCACTAAAATATACAGAAACCAAGTCCCAGAGAAGGCATGACTTGTAAATAGCTATAATATTTGGAGCAAGTCTCTTCAAGTCCTATGCTTTCCAATTCACCATGTTCTTAATGATTGGCAAGAAATGCAACTTTATCAAGAGAAACTCACTTAAAAGGAGTCTAAGAGTGACAGTACATTCAAAGGATGTGCTGGTGTCTATATGAGAAATCTAAATTCTATAAATATACTCAAGATTTATGTTGCAATGAGAAAATAAACTTAATAGGACTGAGTTCCAAATTCTGGAATGTATTATATATACATAAGCATAGAACTGATCACAGAAATAGAGGGAGCTAGGCCTAACGAAAAAATTGGTGGAAGAATTTCTGAAGTCATAAGTACGGTAGAGAGATTTTTCTTATTCTTTTTCTTCTTTGTCCTAATTTAAAGTGATCTAGTAAAATCCCCAGTTTACTCAAATTTCATGCACACAAACTCATGCACAAACTTTTGGTGCATGAGTGGGTAGCCATGCTTAGATATTTTTATGCACTTTATAGGAGTCATTAAGTCTGAAATTTGAAGAGTTTCAGAAAACAAGAGAGAATTACCTCTAAAATCATTATGCTATCCCCAAGAAAATAACTATTACATTTTGAAATAATATCAAAAGAAAATAATCAGAAGAAATTCCATTTCTGTCCCTAAAGCAAATTCTGTTACCATTGTCATAAGAAATTTAAATCAGTTTTTCTAATTATAGTTTTGTAACAATTTAGTGGAAAAGTTTATTCTATAATATAGGCCCACCCAATATCACTTTTTGATCTGCAAAAGAGAAAATCCTAATTTTAAAGGAATCCTTAAAAAAACAAAAGGCAGGCCAACACAGCTAAATTTGCAGACAAAATCTTCCCCCCATAATAGGCACAAAAACCAACTCCCTCATTACAGTGACTCTACTTACTCAATCTCTCATTCTTTCCCTTGTCCATACCCTTGGAAGCAGCTTTAGGTTAAGCCCTCAGCATTTACCTTCTTGATCACTGCAAATACTTCAACTAGTTTTCCAACTCCAGTTTTACCCTATTTTAATGTGTCCTTCTTACTGTTACCAGAATGTTATTTCCAAAATTAAATATGATCACCATCATCCAATTTTCTCCATCATTATCTAGATGAAGTTCAAATTCTCTCAGCACAACCCCTTCTGGTTTAGATCCTCTTTAGTTCTCAACTTTCATCATTCCTTTAAAATATGCTCCATCATAGAATCATAGTAAAGAGTCTGCGGTTTCTTAAAGGAATAAACCTGCCCCCATCCTTTCCAGTGTCTCCTATATGCTGTAGTCCATTTCCAGTAATATGTTTTCCTCTATGATTTGCTTGAGGAGCTTATACTCATCCTTTAGGAGCTACCTGATATTTCATCTCCTCTGGGAGAACTGTAGCTAGATTTCTCTCTGTACTTCTTTGCCTCCTCCGTATATATCATATTATTAAATAGTGTATAATTGTCAATCTAATGATTGTGAGGGCTGAAAAGCAATCCAGCTGTCTCAAGGAAAAGAGCATATGATCTGTGTCCCAAATGTACAGCATTTTGTGAACACTAGTTTTTATTAAGTGTGAAAAGTAACATCACCCTTTTTATTCCAGAATAAAGCCATATATACCGCTATAATGTTGACTCATTTTGAAATTTAAAAATGTTATTTGTGATTTTAAGATGGTGAGGAAATACTGAAAACAAAAGCTCCAAGAAGTTGTGTAGGGTGATATTGTAAATGTGTTATTAGGAAGTTATATACGCATCAGTGATTCAGATGAGCTGCATCTCAACATAATTTTGGAAGTCCTAGCCATGGCAATCAGAAAAGAAAAATAAAAGGAATCTTAGTTGGAAAAGAAAAACTGTTACTGTTTGCAGATGCCATGATACTACACATAGAAAATCCTCAACATAACACTAGAAAACTACTAGAGCTCATCAATGAATTCAGCAAAGTTACAGGATACAAAGATAAACAAATTGCTTGCACTTTTATACACTAACAATGAAAGGTCAGGCTCCCACTTACTACTGAATCAAAAGTACCTACAATGAACCTAAGGAGAAAAAGACCTGTGCTCAAAAGAGCATAAGATGCTGTCAAGAGAAACCAAAGATGACACAAGCATTTTTCAATTGGGTGGTTGGCTTTTTTGCTGTGGAGCTGTAAAAGTTGTTTATATATTTTAGATTAAGCCCTTGTCAGCTGCATCATTTGAAACTATTTTCTCCCATTCTGTAAGTTGTCTTTTTGTTTTCTTTTTGGTTTCCTTTGCTGTGCAAATCTTGTCAGTTTGATTAGGTCCCATGGGTTTATTTTTTCTTTTATTTCTGTTGCTTTGGGAGACTGACCTGAGAAAACATTTGTAAGGTTGATGTCAGAGAATGTTTTGCCTATGTTCTCTTCGAGGAGTTTGATGGTGTCTTGTCTCATATTTAAGTCTTTAAGCCATTTTGAGTTTATTTTCATGCATGATGTGAGGGTGTGTTCTAGTTTCATTGGTTTGCATGCAGCTGTCCAGGTTTCCCAATAATGCTTGCTAAAAAGACTGTCTTTTTTCCATTTTATGTTCTTCCCTCCTTTGTCAAAGATTAATTGACCAAAGGTGTCTGGGTTTAATTCTGGGTTCTCTATTCTGTTCCATTGGTCTGTGTCTGTTTTGGTACTAGTACCACACTGTTTTAATGACTGTGGCTTCATGATATTGACTGAAGTCTGGGAGAGTTATGCCTCCTTCTTGGCTTTTGTTCTTCAGAATTGCTTCTGTCACATATCTAGAATCTACTGTATGGCACAAATGAACCTTTCCACAGGAAAGAAAATCATGGACTTGGAGAATAGACTTGTGGTTGTGAAGGGGGAGGAGTGGGATGGATTGGGAGCTTGGGTTAATAGATGCAGACTATTGCCTTTGGAATGGATTAGCAATGGGATCTTCCTGTGTAGCACTGGGAACTATGTCTAGTCACTTATGATGGAGCATAATAATGTGAGAAAAAAGAATGTGTACATGTATGTGTAACTGGGTCACCATGCTGTACAGTTAAAAAAAAATGTATTGGGGAAATAAAAAGACTAGGCTTCAAAAAATAATTTCCTGATTTTGATGCCTGCACTGCAGTTTATCAGAGGATAACATCTGGGGAAACTGGGTGAAGCACATACAGAAAGCTTATTATTTTTGTAATTGGTTGCGAGGGGGAAGTCTGTAATTTATTTCCAGGGAGAAGTTAAAATATAAAAATAAATGTTAAAAAAAAGAATACACAAACAAATGGAAAGATATACCATGTTCTTGGACTAGAAGAATCAGTATTTTCAAAATGGCTATGCCACCCAAGGCAATCAGCATATTCAATTCAATCCCTATCAAATTACCAATGACATTTTTCACAGAACAAATATTTTAAAATTTATGTGGAAACAAGAAACCTGGAATAGCCAGAGCAATCCTGAGGAAAAACAAACAAACAAAAAATCTGGAGAATCAAACTCCTTGACTTCCAACTAATATCTCTTTTTAGATTGTTTAGAAAGTATCAGTAAGAATACTGACCTTGGTCATGCCTCTCTCCCTATTTAAATGATCTGTTTGGGCTGAATACCTGAAGATACACTTATTGACAGGTTTTCAACGATTAATAACCATGAACTGACACAATCTGACCATTTTCAACCAGAGGGCAGTAAGTTCGGCAAAGTCATACTTAGACATTATGCAGTCTGTTTGATTCTAAATATACCGTGATAGTTAAGGATGTATATTACTGTCCCTAGAGTAACCACTAAACAAGAGTATGGAAAGTATAGCTAAAAAACCCAAGAGAAGAAACCAAGTAGAATAAAAATAATTGAAAAGGCAAGAAAGGAGCAACAAAAGCACAAAGGAGATAATGGAAAACAAACAGCAGAGGGTATAATCAAACTCATTTATATAAAATATTATACTAAATAAGTGACCTGAATACTACAATTTATAAGCAAATATAGGCAACTGAATTAATAACCAAGATTCAGCTACATGCTATCTGTAAGAGATACACTTTGAAATTTAAAGCACAAACAAGTCAGAAGTAAAAATCATTAAATATTGTATGTTAACGGTAAGCTTAAGAAAGCTTTTGTTGCTTTAGATATTGTTTAATATCTAAACAAATAGAACAAGAAATATTATAATGTTTTAAGTGGGCCATTTCATAATAAGTTATATTTGATTTCATGAGTTTTAAAGTCATCGTTATCTTTCTCTGATTATCTAACATAACTAAAGGAAGAAATATATAAATTTACATTCAGAGTCAGTTATATTTATTGATTATAAAAAACTGAAACAGTGTTTCTCTAATTGAACTGGTTGGGTTCATCTAATACTATAATTTAAAATGCATATTTATACAAATTTAAGTTGCAGTTGAAATATTCACCAAGACAAACCATACAAATCATAAAATAAGTCAACAGGAGTTTCCATGGTGGCACAGTGGAAACAAATCTGACTAGTATCCATCAGAAGGCGGTTTGATCCCTTGACTTGCTCAGTGGGTCAGGGATCCAGTGTTGCTGTGAGCTGTGAGCTGTGGGTACGTCACAGACACAGCTCGGATCCCACCTTGCTGTGGGTGTGGTGAAGGCCAGCAGCTGTAGCTCCCATCCGACCCCTTGCCTGGGAAATTCCATATGCCATGGGTGCAGCCCGAAAAAGCAAAATAAGTCAATAAATTTCAAAAGATGAAAATTGTATAGGATATTTTTATCTGACACAAATGGAATCGAATCATAACTATAACATATAGAGAACCCCTGAATATTTGTAAATTTTAGACTTTTTCACCTCTCGATAACCTACAATTCAAAAAAAGGGAAGTTATAATAATTTCAAATTATTGATGTAAACGCAGTATACCAAAAAATGTGATGAATGCAGTAGAGTGAAATTCATAGATTTAAATGGTTACATTTTGAATAAAAATATATGCAAAAAATTAAATAAAAACATTAAAGAAAATCAATAAGATAAAATATTGGTTCTTTAAAGTGATTAATAAAATTAACACTTTGCAAGCGTATTAATTTCCTAGGGCTGCTATGAAAAATACCACAAACTAGGTGGGTTAAAACAGAGGCCAGAATCCCTTCCATGTCCCCAGTTTCTGGTGACTGCTGGCCTCTTTGGGATCCTTGCCTGGTGACTGCCCTCCAATCTCTGCCTCCATCTATCTTCAAGCGGTTTTTGTCCTGTGTATTCTCCTTTTCTCTCTCTAGGTCACTAACATAGGATTTAGAGCCTACCCTAATCCAAAAGGATGTCATTTAGAAACCCTTGCCTTAAGCACATCTGGAGAGATCTTTATGACTAATGAAATCACATTGTGAGGTTCTAGGGAACATAATTTGGGTAGACATTAGTCAGCATACTATATAGAGGCCTATTAAGTAAAACAAATTAAAACTATTAAGAAGAAAAGCAAGGATATTATTCTGGAAACTAGATATTAATATAGGAATTTTAGGGGAAAAAACTGATGCCAATGAATTCCTAAAATGCAAAAATGAACTGAAGAAAAATAAAATTTGCATAATCATATATATCACTGCTATAATATTAATATAATCAAATATCTAGTAACATTAACAAGGAAAAGCTTCCCTTGAAATGAAGCACAGATAAAACATGGTTTCTATAGTGAATCCTATTGAACCTTTTGAAGAAAAAAACAACACCAATCCTTCACAAACTCCATTAAAATACAGAAGCATAAGGATGATGTTCACTGTGTTAAGCTGTTATTTAAAGCTGGAAAAGACATTATTAGAAGAAAATCAGACCAATAAATGCATGACTCCTCAAAATATAAACAAATTCAATTCAGCAAAACTAAAAAAAAAAATATTTTAATACCATTTGGGCTTTATACAAAGAAATCAGATATAAAGGAAGTAGAAGTGAAAATTAATAAAAGTCAGCACACACTAATAACAAAAACTCAAAACTAGGTATAAAAACTTCTAAACCTGATAAAGGTATCTGAGAAAACTTGGAGCTGACATCATGTTCAATGGTGAAAAACCAAGTACTTTCCCTGCATGACTGGGCACAAGACAACAACGTATATGCCCAGCATATCTTTTTAATGTTACTAGAGGACCTAACAAGTGCATTAAGGCAAGCAAAATAAGTAAAAGGCATATACAAAACATGTATGCTGAAAAAGTCTGTTTGCAGGTACACTAAAAATTCTAAGGAATTGGAGTTCCCATTGTGGCTTAGTGGTTTATGAACCTGACTCTTATCCATAAGGATGGGTAGGGGCTGTATCCCTGACCTCACTCAAGTGGATTAAGGATCCAGCATTGCTGTGGCTGTGGTGTAGGCTGGCAGCTGCAGCTCTGATTTAACCCCAGCCTGAGAACGTCCATATTCTGCAAGTGTGGCCCCACAAGGAAAAAAAAAAAAAAAAAAATCCTGTAAGGAATCTACCAAAAAAACCTACTAGGAAATAAACCTACTAGGATTATTAGGTTAATTTATCAAGGCCACAAATCACATGGCTAATTAAAAAAAAAAAGTAGAAGGAAATAAACACTATTTCAAACAATATTTTTAAAAATTAAAATTTTACAGACTATATGCAAGTCTTTAGACTAGAAAAGACAAACAGCTGAGAAATATGAAGACAAATAAATCAAGAGGTTTTTCATATTTATTGATTGAAACACTATTGCTAAAATGTTCATTTTCTTCAAGTTGTTCTATAAGGCCAATTCTGTCCTAATCAGAATTCTAGCAGGTTTTTTGTTTGTTTTTTTTTAAGAATTGACTAACTGTAAACTTTATATAAAAATGCAACTATCTAAAATAGCCAAAATTCTTTCAATACTTAAGGGTAAACAATTCTATAAGAAAGAAAGAAAAGAAGACTGATGACATTTCAAAAGAGATATGCAATTGGCTTATATCACTTGAAAACCACCTCAATAGCATTAGCCATCAGGGAAACACAAATTGAAATCATGGTGAGATACCACCTTATACCCACTAGTACCACTAGAATAGCTAAAATTTGAAAGACCTATAATACCAAGAGTAGATGAGAATGTGGAACAATTGTAATTCTAGAAGTGTAAAATGTCACAACCACTTTAGAAAATATTCTGATATAGTTTTATGATGTTAAACACATACCTACCATTTTACCCAGCAATCTTACTCCTAAGTATCTACTTAAGAACTAGCGATATCTACTTAAATTATTATACCTAAATGATCATAAAAGCTTTATCCAAACAGTTAAGAACTGGAAGCAAACAAAATGCCCCTCAACAAGTGAATAAGAACAAAATATGGTAAATCCATTCAATGGAATACTATATAGTAACAATGACAATAAAAGCAGAGCCATGCAAAAAACATGGGGAAAAAAAATACCTTGAGCAAAAAAAGCTGAGCGTAAAAGACTGTTTATGTTTTCATATAAAATTATAGTTTACTTCTAAAAAGTGAACAATGGTAACAAGATCATTAATCATATAGAAGACAGTATGTGCAAAGGTTCACAAGAAAACTTTCCAGGGCAATGTAAATGCATACTTTCACTGACGTTGCAGTTATATGGTGTACACATTTAAATTGTGTGCTTAAAATTTCTTATAAACTACTTCTTTGGAGTTGATAAAAAATGTTAGAACAATTAAATAATCTTTAAAACAAATTGGACTGAGGCATTTTAATCACCCTCTTATTCATACCTCATATACCAGAGGAAACAGGGAAGCAAAATTGCCAGCAGAAAGACGTTACGAAGAAATAGAGAACATGACTATGGATGGATTTGATAGAAGAAAGTGTAAAAAAAAAAAAAAAAAAAAAGAGAGAGAGAGAGTGAAATATGTAGCCCTAGTTAAAATAATGGTGGGGTCTAGAGTGGCTGGTGAATATGGTTTCCAAAAAATTAGTAAGTTTAACATTAAGTTCTTTTACCTACTCATAGGAGGACCTCTGACTTGGCTCCTTTCCTTCCTTTTTATACTTAAAGGTTTAACATCTAGTTATCCTGAGCATCCGAAGAGTATCATAACTATGCAGATTGTTAATACAAAGTGAGTGACATTTAACTGCCTTAAAGAAGCTCATGTTCCACTGAGGATGCTTAAAAGGTGACAAGAGCAGAGGCAGATATGCATATGACTTTTTTACTGGAGAGGCCTTGTGGAAAGGCCTCTTAACTTGGAGAGGTCAAAGGTCTCTGAAGCCTTCCCAGACAAGTCAGAGAAAGAATAGTGGAGAAAAGAAAGGACATTCCAGTTGGAAAATTGGCATAAAAGAAAGGCATAAGATCACTAGAATATAGAATACCAGATTGGGGATACACACAGATTATGAGGCGACTAGATGAGACCAGATTGTGGAGGGTTTCTATGTTACCTTAAGCACATTGGACAGCTGTTTTGTTTTTTTCCTGTTCATTTTATTTGACAGATCCTATAGAGGCAGGGTGATCATTCAGCCAGATTTGCTTGGCACAATCATGATTTATGCCTAGATTGCAGTGTTAAATATTAATAGTAATCTCTTTCACTCTCAAATGTGTCACAGTTTAGATAGAAAGGAAAATAACTTTTAAATTTAATTATTGACAGGACTAAATTTCTGATTCAGGTACAACATTCTAGATTACAGTGTAAAGAATGTATTTGAGAAAATAGGACACTAGAAGTCAATAAATACAATACAGTCGTTCAGTTAAGAGATAGCAAATGACTAAAATCATGCAGTGGCAATGCAATTCATGAGAAAGAAACCACTTTAGGAGCTTTTTAGGAAGGAAGTTCAGAATAGATGTATAAAGTAATAGAAAGGAAATCAGGAATACTCTTATGTATTTGCAGCGAGACCAAGGGAAACACAAGGGAAGTCAAAGAGGGGAGGCAATAAAAAAATGCAGAGCAGAAAACAAGCAAAGTGGCAATATTTAGGGAGAGTAATAAAGAGCATTAAAAGCAGCCATGGCCTAGTATGGCAAGGGGGATGTAACAACAGAAAATGGAAAGATGTAGAAAAGTTTAGAAAACTGAGCAGATGTAAGAAAAGAAAGGGTGAACTAAGGAATGATAGACAATAACCCATATTCTGAAAGTGTCCATAGGCCACTTGTTGGAGTTAAACAGTATCCTGGGGGAAGTGGGGAATCAGCAGAAATTTATCAAGGTAGGCAGTAAAACTATCAGCTTAGTATTTCACATACCCCAGAGTGCCTTGGCATAATGAGAAGGTATTTTATCAGAGACTATACTCAAAGGACCTTTAGAGAGGATGCCTATCTCCTAGCACCACTATATCAAGGAAGTTTTTGATCTCAAGAAATGATTTAGTCCTTTTGTCTTGTGACATGTCATTCTACATTTCATCATATATACATAGTCTAACAGCTGAAGTGACACCCAAGAAATTCAGCCCCTTAGACCTTAAACAGTCAAAAGTTGGGGAATACCAGAAGTTTCAGTTCTTAAAAAATAAAAGAACAGTGAAGAGTTTGAAGAAATATGTTCAAAGATATGTTTGCATTGGACCAATTGAGAAGCATTGTGAGATACAGAAGATCCTACTACAAAAATATTTTGTTCCAGGTGAGAACTGTCAATTGTCTTTTTACCCAGAAAGTGTCAATATGGCTAGAATAGAAGGTGGTGAGGATGATATGCTCTGGAAGCTTGGTGATCCTTGGTAAGGTTACAGAAAGGCTCAGCCAGTTTACGGCTAACCTCCTTCTTCCTAAAAAAGGGCTTGATAATCTCAATGAGTTAATCATTCCTAACCTGAAAATCTGATTTTACTTCATTAGTTACATCAGAACCTATGCTGCCAAAGTACATCTCAACCCTTTATAGAGGTAGGTGGCCAAACTAAATAGGAAACGCCTATCAACAACAAAAGAGATATATTTATTGAGGATGAAGAGCTTTATCCCTTTGATCTTCTCATTATACATCTTCCCAATTCAGTAGCTACCATGAACACTGAACACATAATGCTCACACAGGCAGACATGCATTTAGTTGAATTTATAACTGCGGAGAACAGAATGACAAGGAAGGCGCCAATAAATTTGTTCTGGCACTTGGAAGCTTGACTATTTCACCACCCCAAGTAAACATTTTATTGCACCACTTATGGTTTTAAGGAGTCTGGAAGGCAGTGTGCCTTCTACTATATAAAGTCAGGGGAAAAGGGAGAATTTAGGAATTTTCTTTCTTAAAAAAAAAATACACCTCATCTAAAAGTAAAAGTTAACTTTATATTTAAAAGCGTAATAGAGAAATGAAGTGATTTTTTTAAAGAAAAATTAGAACATGAAGCTATTGAATGCACTGTGCAAGGTCACACACCTGTCACCGGCACATCAGATATACATCATTTTTGGCCTGCCTACATTCAATCCAATTTTAAGATGGATTAAAACCACATCAAGTCACATTCAGCATTTTGAGGAATAAGGCTTTCATCATGTCCCAAGAAAGGAAATTTTGACCTAATAGATTTTATTAGCCTATGAATTTTAGGTTGAAGGCATTTCTGGAAGCATTGCTATGAAGTAAAATACAACATAGCTAAAAATATTCCTTAGTAACCTGTCCCTATTTGGTATAGTCTCATTATTTCTAGTTATGCTTCTTTGGACCACCCTAAGTATTATGTTCTTACTTGATACCTAAATCCTTTCAATGACTTGAATTTGTTTAGTAAAATATACAGGAAGATAAGACTGTTCTTACTGTGTTAGCATATTTAACCTCTGGGGAATGTCTGCTTTCACATAATTATGCACAGATTTCATATTTATACAAATATTTGGTGCCTGCAGGGGGTATAAAATGGATCTCCCTCATGAATATTCAACATTGCCATTTCTTCTAGTAAGACACAAACATCTTTCTTTATGGATATTAAACACCAGGCTGTCTATATATTTCCCCCTTCATGCTTTGTTTGCATAAACCTGATGAGATGCAGGGACTGCCAAAGCAGACATTTATTTTCCCTGGTTCCACAATATTCTAATACTCCCCATCCAAATAATTCAATAGCATCTTTCAAATTTAAACTTTCAGTATCATGTGGGTTTCTAGATGCACAAAATAAGATGATAAATTTTAAAAACTTGGTTTTGAATTATGGCAGAAAGGAAGTAGCAAGGACAAGGTACCTGTGCGGCTGTGTCTTTGTGGCCTAAGTTCTTGCAAGACAATCTTCTGCATGCTTAGATTTCAAAATCTGATAGTAAGTAAAAAGGCAAATGCAAAGACATTTGGAAATTTTTTGAAGTGAAAATTTTCCTTTAATATAATAACATTCTTCACACAAAGAGCTACCATCCATTCATTTATACATTCAATAAATGTTTTGAGCATCCAGCATGCCAGGAATGGTTCTAGGCTCTGAGAGTATAGAAGAGAACAAAATAAAAGCTAAAGTTCCCATTATGAGGGAACGTACATTCTAGAGGGGAAGCAAAACATAATTACATGAATAAACAAATAAATGGAAAAATGGATGATGAATGAGTATATTAAGTAGTGGTGAGGCCTGCAAAGATGGTAATATGACGATTTTAGGAAACTGTTAATCTTACATGTTCATATACTTGTCACATATGTTTAGTATTTTACAGATTACAAATGAATTTACTCTTAAACAATAGCATAAAATTTAGTATAGGTTCTGTCACTTTAAATTTTAAAGAAAAAAATGAATCACTTGCCCAATATCACACAGCTACATTGTAACAGAATGGTGAATTCAATCTCTAGTGTCTGATAACAGCTTCAAGTGTGTCCCACCACGTGGACCATGACCTCAGGTGGTTCTACTGTTCCCTCATTTTACCATGATTCTCAAAAATGACCTGGAGAAAGTCAAGATATAATTAAAATGTAAAAGCACAGTTGGAAGTTTCTGGACTAAACATTAACCCACAAAAGGAATTTAACTACAACAAGACAATTGCAGCCAGCTAAAGGAAGACCATTTAGTGTAAGATAAAAAAGAAATTTTAGAGGAGAGGAATTCATAGCTTTCCTTAGAATAGAGAGAGGGGAAGATACCCTTCCCTTCTGTACCAGCTTCAAATGAGTACATCACACATGTGGGGAAGTGGGTGGTTTGGTGAGAGGTTGAAGGAACATGTAGCATAAAGAAGGTAGTAGAAGCCTGAGTCTCAGGCCTCGTTCAAGATTGCGTCATCTGGGTTAGAATAATGGGCTCTACCCAGGAATAAATATTGCACATTTTCCTTGTGGTGTGTATTTGTGTGTGTGTTTCCTGATGGGAGAAGAGTGTGAGGGAAATGAGTCCAAAGGGAGAAATGAGGACCTATCAAGAAGGGTAAGTACCAAAAAAGGTCCTAGAAGTGCTCTCCGCACCATCTGGAGAAACTCGACGATAGAGGACCTGTGCTTCTGCAATACCTTTACTAACATAGGAATGCTTTCACAGACTTTTGGGGCCCTTTGCTCCCTAAGTGTGCCAGTTACAATGGGGTTCCCAGGCTTTGTGTAGAGACGAATGACTTTCCACAAAGTCCTGACCTCCCCAAGTAGCAGAGAGGGGGTGGTACATGTAAATGTTGATGTGTGCTTTTCCTGACTATGCTATAAACCCAGAGAATATCACATTAGCAAATGACAACTTGGACATTATCCAGGGGAAACTGAGATCAAACGATCAGTCCTAACACATTGCTGGTCCCAGCTAGGACCATGGCCTTCAGACTTGCCCTGTCCACTTGGAAGCTCTTGTTGGGAAGGTAGAAGACTACATATTATTACCTCTTTCCTGATAATAAGAGTGAGCTTTGCCTCTTACCTCAGTTCCCCACCCCCACTCCCCAAGCCCCAAACAGCAATGCTGTTATTTAAACAGCCACCTTGAGAAACAGTGCTTTCTCTAGCAATTCTGGGAGAGAGAAGTTCTTAGACTTCTTAGTTTTAGCATATTCTTTATCTGTTCTCATGAAAAGCTCCTTAATGTTACAAATAGCTTTAAAATAATTCCTCCACAGGGTGTTTGTAGATATTCAAATTCATTCATCTCTGAAACCATCTTGAAAAAGAATGCAGAGAAAAATGGACTATATGTCTCAGTGAAATAAGACTTTCCCATCTCTACAAGCAAAGATTTTTATGATAACAATGGCAAAGCTGCAGAGTTGTGATATTAAAAAAAATGAAAATGGTATGTTGAATCTGTCAGTCTAGCTTTAGCTCACTTAAAAAAAATTAATAAATGAACAGAGGGACAAAAAAATTAAAACTCAAACCATTAGATCTAAGGGCTTCCAGATAAAATACTGGTGATCTTTGATGGATGGTCCTGTGATTTTTTTTTTAATTTAAATTTTATCAGCACATTTGACACTTTGCAGTCTCAGGTATTATGTATTTCTGAATGAAATCCTGAAATTCACAGAAGAGTGAGCTAAAAATTAGCATTCTGAGAAGTTAGTTGAATGATCTAGATTGACAAGCTTGATTTTGATGAACCTTCCAAAAATTAAATTTTAAATAGACATTGTAAAGAATTAAAGAGGTACAATAAAAGATAACCACTTCAGCCACCTGGTCCTGGGTACTTACTTTTGACCTCTATGCATTAAAATATATAAAAAGATAATTAGCATCCTAGGCAAGGACTAGCCCAATCTCTTTTAATCAAGTATACATACTTGAAATCAACAATGAAGACACTCTACCATCATGAAAACTTCAAGAAACAAATCCCACATCAGATTCATTCTAGAAGCTATAGGTAGTCAAGGAATCCAACCATTTGCACATTTTAAAAGGATTACAGCCATGACCTTGAAACCATCCCTAGGTTTCTGTTTGCATGTGACCATGGTAGAAATAAAAACTTTCATCTTAGGTTGTAGAAAGCTGAACTGAGTCAAGGATGATGGCCTGAAAGGTGTCCAGTGCCAAAAAGGATGTAGAAGTGGAACAACTGCAATAAATATCAGTTAAAGAACCACAAGAAAAAAAAAAGTTTTCACAAAGACGACAATTTTTTCCCCCAGTCACTCTATGATCTATAACATCAGTGGGGAGTCGTCATCTCTTCCAGCTGCTATTAACAAAATACTACAGACGGTAACTTACGTACATTTCTCAATAGTTCTAGAGTCTGAGAAATCCAGGATCATGGTTCCAGCATGATCATGAGAGGATTCTCTTCTAGGCTGCAGACCTCTTTTGATGTCCTCATGTCACAGCGGAGGTAAGCAATCTCTCCAGAAGGCATTAATCCCTTTCATGAGGTTTCCACCCTCACCACTTAAGCATCTCTCAAAGGTCCTGCCTACTCATATCATCATCTTTGGGGGGTTAGGATTCAACCTATGAATTTGGGGGGCAGCTCAAACATTTAGACCATAGCAGGAAGAATGGCTGTCAAAGGCGGAAGTAGGAACAGTTTCAAGTCTGTCCCTCCTAGGAGTACTTCAGTGAAAGACTGGTGAGAATGTACAAAAGGGAGATCTATGTGTTCATCTTTAGTGAGGGCTGCACTTGAATGCAACAATGCTTAGTTGGATGGACTGCACTGTGGCTCAGGAAGACTTGGGTTGCATCCCTTAATTTTCTAGTAGCTGTGTATACTTAAGAAAATTAAGTGCATATTTTTGAATAAGTGCATTTTTATTTTTGCTTTTTAGGTCTGCACCTGCGGCATATGGAGGTTCCCAGGCTAGAGGTTGAATCAGAGCTACAGCTGCTGGCCCAAGCCACAGTTGCAGCAATGTCAGGTCTGAGCCATGTCTATTACCTACACCACAGCTCACGGCAATACTGGACCCCTGACCCACTGAGCGAGGCCAGGGACCAAACCTACATCCTCATGGATCATAGTCACAACCCATTATTGCAGATGTAATAGTTATTGGCACTATTTATCTTAGGTGCACATAATAGGTTTATACTTCTCCATCCTTTATGAAGTTAGGTGTCATCTTGTGACTTACTTTAGCTAGAGAAATGTGAGTGGAATTAACATGTCATTTCTGACATAATCATTAAATCCAGCCGATGCTTCAGTGGATCCCTTCCTTCTCCTCAGATGATCCTGGAAGCATGTATTAATAAGCAACTCTGCCAGTCCAGGTCCCTGAGTGACCACCATGATAAGAGTTGCCTGCCAAAACTTTATTTTCCTAAGCTGCTGAGATAATAGGGCTGTCTCTTCCTATCTCATGCTGCCCGATACAGTCATCTCCAGGAGCGATTTCATGAAGATTGCAGGGGAATGGGTAAGGCTCACAAACTGTAAAGACCAGAGTAAATTAGCTCAAAAATGATGTACAAGCATGATCTGATTATGGTTAACATGAAACATATTGGAAGCCTGCTAATTGTTTTTTGCAAGGAAATTACAAGCTTGGCCTTATAAAAATCCCTGTTTTCCATTCCCAGTGACATCCCAGGGTGCTCAAACCTGCACTAGCAGGAGTTGGGATTTGCATTCTGTGTAGATCTAAGAGACAAGATGCCTAATGCCCACTTCCATATGGTCAGGAAGGATGATATATAATAAAAGGACTCCCAAATAGGCAGGGGAAGCAACCACAAAAGATCCCTTCTAGAAGGCAGAACTAGGGTCTTCCAGACAAGCTTATAAATCAATTTCTATAAAAAGGAATGGCTGTTACTTTAGCGTAATGACTTAGTGAATGCTCTATAGGACCTTTTCTGAATATGGCCTTCTATGTTTGTAATTTTGTCCCTATTCCACCATACAGGGAGTGTGGGAGGCAAATACATCTTTTACTAGTTTACAGAGCAAAGAAGAACCATACCTAGATAACCTCAAAAGGATTGTCTATCAGACACCCTAGACTTTGAGATAAAGGAATTGTAAGATTAATTTGCAGATTTCTTTCTTTTGGAAAGGTGGTGAGCAGCTCCATGAATGGGAAGAAGGATTTGTCTGACTTTTTAGGGGAGCAATGGGATGAACTTAGTTACAAGACTGCAACTTGTCCCACAATGTCCATTTTCTTCTATTGTGATGAAAAAAATTTAACTACGCTTATATATATCCAGACTATAGAATATATTTTAGCTTCCCTTATAGCTATGGTAAAATTCCAGACAATAGGATATAAGTGGAATTTTCATGCATCGGCATCTGAGAAATTTTATTACAAGACAGTTGTTACTACTACCCTTTCCCACCTTCTTATTTGCCCCTTTCTATCACTGTGCTTGGATATGGATGCCATGAACTTGAACCACGAAGACAGGCCAAATCCTAGGGATGCTATGATAAGAGCCTAAGGAGGCTAGTCTCTGAATATCACAGAACAGAGCATCATACTGCCCCAGTCTACTTACTTCTAGGCTTCATAAATATGAGGGGAAAAAAATGACCTTCTCTCATTTAAGCTAATATTATTTAAGGTTTTCTGTCCATTAAACCTACTCTTTCTCTAATATTTAATGACATGATTATAGAAGTCACTGCTACAGTAAAATGTTCAATGCACCTGTTAAGGATATAATGAAGGAAAATGGTGTTGTAATTTGGTATGGGGCAGACATGTTCTAAGTAAAAATATCTCATTAACATGATTATTCAAATTTCTACCAAATTCTGAATCCTCAACCACTTGGCTTAATACTCTTCTACTCCCCTTATACACACGTCTCAAAGTCTCCCCCATGAGAATTGAAGTCCCTGGGATTAGGAAAATCTCCCATGCACTCAGGACCAAGACTGTTATTGTTCTTTCCATCTAATTTCATCCATGAAGAGGTCCAGTAACTGTCTACTCTCAGAGCCCTTTCTGGACACCGTTTTAATGAACATAGCTGTCCTCTAGCTTCTTTACCTCTCATTAACCTCTATCCCACGGTAGCTCAGAATAGTCTGTTGTTTTGTGGTTTGTTGCAACATTTAAGATCGACTCTAGTGTCAAAGAAAATTTTCACTGGGTTGGTAAAAGAGGCACTCAAGACGTGGAATAAGAGTCAAGACTATTGCAATAGGCGGTTAAGATAGAAGTCAACTTTGCTGGAGAGTTAAAGTGCTGAGGTGAGCTAGTGGAAAAGTATTGGAGGACATTAGTGGGGAGGTTGATCAATGTGATGAGGCCATTTGTGTTAGCTAATTGGAACTTATCTAAGTTCAGCTTCTACCCTCCAGCAGAGACTGGGACATAGGAACCCTATCTTTCTTGATAATTACACTTCAAAGGGATGACTCCAAGTCCTTAAGAAAGGCACCCATGGTTGTAAAACTGGCAAGAGGCTGGGGGAAGATTTATGTCTCAAAGAGGCAGAGGGGAAAAAAAAATTTGCAAGTTACCTGTTTTCTAAAGTAAATGTTCTAAGAAAGGTTAAGTCAGGGACCCAGAGTCTGGAAGAAACAAGTGTAAGCTGAGGGGAATGTCAAGTTCAGTCCCTAGATTGCTTAGACAAGTCCACATAACTACTTCCACTAAAAGCTGGCAGTGTATTCATCCAAGGATACATAAACTGCATGGTCACATGTAGTAGCAACAGAGTTAGTTGCACACTGCACAGGCATTACCTTCAAATCCTCAGATCTCTTGAGGGGAATCGGGGGAATAGGGAAATAACCAAGTGGCATATTTAATGGTGACATTGTTCTACACATTAAGATTTTATCAAATCCAAGAGGATGAACTTTTGCTATATGCTACAGCCCTTTTTTAAGAGTAGCAGCTACATTTATTATTCAAGAAGAGTGAAACTTAGGAAACTTATGCCTTGGTAAGAGATATTTAAAGATGTTTGGAACCCTTAAGCCCAAATACAGTATCCATAAAACTACATAACTCACACCCCAGGAAGGAATGCGCACTGTATGGGACCAGCCATCTCAGAATGGCATTGTCAATTCCAGATTTCAGTCATATTAGAAATTCCTTTCCAAGAATACCCTAATAACTCACCTACTTTGTTCTTTTGACCTCTCACCATAATCTTCCTTTCAACAATAGTAGAACAGAGAAAAACTGACACCAACACTGTTACAGCCATCTAAACAGACACTTGGAGATGGGAAGGGATCTCCCTACTTCGCTCCCAGCCCTTAAACACAATCCAGCTGAACTGGCCCACTAAAACATCCACAGAATATCTGTGGCTTACATACAAGCATTCATAGATTCTGCCTTTGTGGGTTGGCTAGAGTTGTGCTGATTTAGCTTGAGCTCAATTCCAGGTCACGACTTCAATTCAGGTCAACTCCACCAATCTCTCTGAGGCCCCTTGGATGAGAGGCTAACCATGGCATTTATTCTTATGGAGAGAGGCAGGAGCACAAGGGGACAAGCCCAAACCTACAGGCACATTCCAAGCCTCAATTTGACTCCCATCTTCTAACATTCCATCAAAGAAGTCACACAGCCAAGACCAACATCAAGGGGGAAGACAAATGTACTCTTTTCCATAGAGGTCAGGGAAAGGGAATGAGGATTTCTCAACAATAATCCAATTTACACAAGAAGCCAAGGACCCCAGCTCTATCTCTATTTTCTTCAAGGAGATCAACTAAGGTCCAGTAAAAGATTTGCTGAGGCCCCTCAAATTCTGGTTACCGAGTTCCAGTATTATCTTCTCTCATTCTACCCTCCATGGGGCAGTCAGTCACCTGAGCCAAAGGAAAATGGGAACACTGAGAGTTTAAGGATTTGCTTATAATGAAAATTAGAGTCAGTCAGAAATTCTTTCTCTCCAGAAATCAAAAGATAGGCCATGGGGCATTGTTTATGCCTTTCACATCTGAGGACTGGCTGATAGACAGAAATGACAGTGAAGATCATAAAGGAAGAATTAACTACCCACCACTCCTGAACACAGGCCAGGACTAAGTTAACATCCTCTATTGCTACCACTTAGACTTCTCTCACAAATGCTAACAAAGTAATTTCAGAAGGCTGGAAGGCCATTGTCGGCACAGTATAGGTAAACCTCATTTAGGGATGTGGTAAACAGAAACTACATCTTCAGATTCACAGACTCAATACTTGATGAACTGAAAGCGAAGTGTTCAGCTGTTGGGTCCCTTCAGCCCACTTTTTAAGAAAGCCTCTTCTGTCACTTCATTTATTTGCTGTGAGGATTCCAGCAAATGGGCTCTCTTCTGTTCATGTACTCATGCTCTTTGAATTGATGCCTCAGCTGTGTTTCTGTGCCTGCTCTTCCCTTTAGCTCAAAGTCAAACTATTTCTTAAAAGCCAGAAGCCTCCACATAGAGCTAAGCAACCATTTCTAAGCATCTAAGGAAGAGCGGTTTTTGTTGTAGAATTTGGGGAAGGTTAATAGGAACAGAAGGACTTTCAACTCAGAAAGTCCTATTCAGTTAGATCTTCACTCTCATGTTTCCTTTTGGACTATGAGCATAACACCCAGCCAAACTCACTCTAATTGCACGGACGTCTTTAGTTACAAGAACTCAAACAATCCGAAACTTGGTTAATTGGATCTTAGGCTAAACTTATATCAAGGAACACATGCAAGTGGCAAGATCAGAAGTTTGCATTATTATTTTTTTTTCCAAAATCTAGTGGAAGGTGAAAGTTAAGTTTAAGAGACTAAAAATCTTATCTTAGCCTTTGTATCTCTTCCTGTAAACAAGAGCTTAACTGATTCAGCTCTATACAAATATTAACAGTTTATATATAAATACATTTTGAACAATAATATACCTTGGCAATATTTTTTCCAAACATCCTGAAATTGACTGTCTCCCCAACAATATTTTCTTCTAGTTAATGTGCATACGGTAAGTAATTTTCTCCAAAGTTTCACTAATAAGGAATATGGTCGACTTCCAACTGATTGATCATCTTCACTATTTATCTCTACCACCAGTTTACTTAAGGTTCTGTCATCTCCCCAACCAACATAAAACTTCATCATCAAGCAGGGTAGTCTTCCTTGAAAACATTTTATGCCACGCTGGCATGAAATCCACAACTTGTTCTCAGCCATTGTGAGTCAGATGTGTTCATGAGATAATGAAGTAATGGTAAATGAATTCTAAAGTGGAGTGAACAGGTATAGTAATGGGCAATGAATCAAATGCAGAAACACTCACAAATAGTGTCTCGAATTCTCTTGGTTTATAAGGCTTGGAAAAAATAGTATAGTTAGATTAATACCAAAGTGGGAGGATATATATATACATATATCTGCATGTGTGCACATGTATATTATCTTCTATATACAATTTCCAAATTTAGTACTCTATACCTGTAACTCTAGGGCAGTAGCGAGCAAAGTATATTCTCATTAAGTTCCACTTTTTCTCCTCAAGAGTGAAGTTTAAAAGGTTAAGGGCCTTCTACTCCCTTGCATCCCACCAGCTGTTCTGGCCATTGCCCAAGGACCTGATAAAGCCTTCAATCAGCTTCATACAGGCATTCTAGAGGGGCTTCCTATCTATGCAATATAAGCCCTATTTTCTTTTGGCGCTTCAAGAATAGGGAAACTGTGCCAAGCATCTGCTCCACAAACACAAGCAGCCCAGAAATGCAGGTAAGCAAATTACTTTGGAGCCACTGTTGAGAATGGAACTATTGGATAAAGGGTGTTTTGCAGGTAGACAGTGTTGAAATGCTATTCCTAAGACTCCTCAGGAGGTCCTGAAGAATCTGACACCAATCATGCAACAACCAGCTTAAAAATATCCTTGTGTTGTCTTCTCTTCTTTCCCTGTTTTACCCTTTCACTGCTGTTCCAAGATGAATAAACTCCCCGTGTAGAAGCCCTTGTCTTTGACTCTGCTCTCAGAAGAACATAGGCTAAGAGGTAAGCCTTTTATAAGGAAGCCAGATGTTGAAGACAAGCATAATGACATTCACCACACTGCACTTGTCCAGGCAACAACATACCTGGTGGTTTTCAACTACTGATATAAAACTAGTATTTTGAGTCCTCTTAATGAGATTTTCACTATTTACAATTTCATTTTGTAATCTATTCTGTAGAAATTTTGTAACATTTGCAATCAAAGCTTTCCTTAGAAGGATAGAATGTTAAAAGAATGTTACCTGGCATCCATTTAGCCCCTTTTTTAAGCTGAACCCCATCCATAAATGGAGAGGATGTTCCCAGCTCCAGGACTGTATTTTCGTCTTCTATGAAGCTAAGTGGGGCTGTATGCCTAATTCGGGCAGGTTCTGGCCAATGATATGAAAGTGGAAGAGTGTAGGACTTCCAGGAGTTCTTTTGAAAGGTATGGGAATACAGGCTTCTCAGACTTCTTGAGATGACTTTGAGAAAGTCAGGCAGGTTAAGAAATACAGGAGGAGAAGTTAGAAGAATTCTAGGTCCCCGAGGACCATGACATTGACATGCTAGACCTGAATTGCCCACCTTCAGAATTGTTACAGAAGGAAGGAGAAACGGTGTTTTTTAAAGTAATCTTTATTTGGGGTTTAATCCATCACATGTGGCCAAAAATAATCCTAATTTCTAAAACTCTGCATACAGAAGTACAGGCAGGTGTTCATTATAGCTGAGGTTCCAAAAGTAATACTGCCCCAAAAAGCATTTGGGAATGTCTGGACACTAGAATGTTGCTACTGGCATCGAGTAGATTGAGGCTAGTGATGATGCCATCCTGTAACTCAGGTAATAGTCTTCACTACTAAAGTAGCTGGTTTAAAAGGTTGACAGTGCCAAAAATGAGTCCTTCATGAACTAAACCAATTTACCTCCTCCTCTCAATGCAGGCCGATTGGTCCAACAAACAGCTTTCCTAGTCATTGCAAGAATTTGCCCAAGTAGTCTTGGATTAAACCCATTTTGTTCATCTTTTTAGCTTGGTTTGATGTGGAAAAAGTAGCACCATGTAGCAGAGTTTAAGGTTTCTGATACCATAAAAAAACATATCCCCCTGATTTTTAACTTTAGAGACATCTCAGTGACAGAGCAAAGTGAGAATTTGATTTTAGGGCAACTGAATGAAATACCAGATATAACCCAATTCCACCCACTTCATTGTTTTCTTTCTATAGCTGAAGACATTTGCCACTGTGGGAGGTGATGTAACACATATTCAGTTCTTCTCCCAGCACTTCATTTAGACTTAAAGATATTTTCTGTTCGTTTTCTTATTAAAATGAAATAAAAGATGTTCATCATAGAGCATTTAGAAATTATTATTATTGAGCAAAAGAAAATTACAACCATTCATAATCCCAAAAGACCCAGAAAAACTATTAACTCTGCAAATATAGACTACTAGGTCTTTTCTATGCACATACATTAGTATATTAATGAGACCATATCAACCTGTTCTTTATAAATAACCATTTCTCCCCTACTTATAAATATCATTCTTTTGTATGAATAGTTACCCATCTATCTTTCAAAAGCCCAGAGCCCCACCCCAACTTTTAGAAGGGAAAAAAAAAAATGACTTGTCACATGTGAAAGTTACACACAGATTTGAGGTTGCAAGTATGCCTCTTTAAATTCATGGGAAAATTTCCTTGGCAAGCAAGGCCATCATTCCTGTATCATTTGTAGCATCTCCTATTGCCTTGGAAATTATACAATTTATCCATTTATCTCCCTCAAACACACCCACAAATACACATACATACACACGACTTTTTTTTTTTTTTTTTTTAAAGTCTTTTTAGGGTTGCACCTGTGGCATATGCCCAGGCTATGGGTCAAATTGGAGTTGTAGCAACTGGCCTACGCCACAGCCACACCAGACCCAAGCTGCATCTGTGACCTACATATACTGCAGCTCACGGCAATGCTAGATCTTTTAACCCCCTGAGCCAGGCCAGGGATCGAACCTGCATCCCCACTGATGCTAGTCAGATTTGTTTCTGCTGAGCCACCACGGAAACTTTTTTTCCTTTACATGATCTTCTTAGATATATAAAACATGAGTATTTTCTAATGTTTCCCAACAAAGCCTGTTGAGGCATACCTTAAAATATCTAAGCAGAACTCCAACTAGAAAAAATAAAATAAAATAAGATAATCAACCTCCCAGTTTACTATAATTTAAAGAGTAAACTGAAAGCTGTTAACAGAGACATTTTAGGAGAGGAGCCGCCTGGCCTGCAGAAAAAGGAGGCTAGGAATATAATTTGTACTTGCACAGTGAAATGCCTCTTAAGGAGTGAAAAATCATGTGGCTCAAAACCTGTAGTTTTATAAACTAATATCAAGTTCCAAAATATTTTGCATTAACTCATCAGGGGATTACCATTGCAGGAAGAGAACTTCAGGTGGCCTGAACAATGCCCACTGAGCACCTCAGGATTGTCTTCTCTGTGCTGCAGTAATGTGTTCAGACAGTAAGTAGAGATTTGGGTGGGCTCCCTGTGTTTACCAGAATGTGTTTTTTGTTGTTGTTTTGTTTTAGTGAAGAAAGAATTGAGCCTACTTAAGCTTGAGTCTACCTGCCTGCAAAGACTTAAAGTCATTCTTGAATCATTTTGGCTTGTTTCTTTGCTTTTTAGGGCTGTACCGGTGGCATACGAAGACTCCTAGGCTAAGGGTTGAATCAAAACTACAGCTACCGGCCTACGCCACAGCCACAAGGGATCCAAGCTATGTCTGTGACCTGCGACACAGTTCATGGGAATGCCAGATCCCCAACTCACTGGGCGAGGCCCGGGATTGAACCTGCATCCTCATGGATACTAGTCAGATTCATTGCCACTGTGCAACAATGGGAATGCCTATTTTTTGGCCTTTTTTCTACCTATTTTGAAAGATATCAGTATCTATTTCCCTAACCAAGCACTGGCTATGAATTGTGTTTTCACTTTCTGATGTGAACAAGACTCTGTATTTCTCTGGAGTACAGTCCCTTCTACATCAGGGTCATGCTCTAGTCTACTAATCTTGAATGCAGATTTTACATAACAGCACAAAATGTATTAAAAGTGGTTGAACAAAACCAATTCGCACTGAGATATAGGGGGAAAGCTGTGCTTAAATAGAAAGCTATGCATTGTCTCCAACATACCTTTCAATGTCATCTGATTCTATGGAAGTTCTTTTATATCTAAGTTGCAGATAAATAGTATCAGTGGAAAACTGTATCAAGGTGAAGATGAATCCCTTTTGGTGGAAGAACAACTTCTCCTTACTCCCACGAAAAAGATAGTTTTGAAACTTGGGCTGGAAAGAGTTAACTCAGCAGGACTGAGTTGCCTAAGCACTGCACTTCCCAAACTGTCCTTATGACTGGCTCTTGGTCAGTTATAGGGAGATAACTGCTGGATCCTTAGAATACTCTTCCTGGTAAGAATGTTCTGTGTGCTCCCCTCCTCTTTTTTTTTTTAATGTTTTGGGCCACTCTATGCTAGATAGGTTTATCCTAATGTGATTTATGGTGAAAACTTTCTTTATCCTAGGGGCGGGCTAGAGTCTTGAGTACTGGAAGTCAGTCACATGGGCATTACACGTTTATATGACTGACCCCCACCCCCCAATAAAATCCATGGACACCAATGGACAGGAGTGCTTCACTTCATACCTTCCATTGTTACTGGAAGAATAAAACACATCCCCGTGACAACTACACCAAGAGACAAGCCTGGGAGCCTATGCATGATTTCTCTTGGACTTTGCCCTGTATGTCTTCTATCTTTTGCTAATTACAAAGTGTGTCCTTTTTCTGTAATAATCCATGACCATGCCATTGAGCCCTTCAAGTCTTCTACCAAATCACTGAGCCCGGAGGGGATCTTAAGAGACCCTGAATTTACATTTCTATCAGCATGTTCTTTTACATTATTCCATGTTTATGTGTTTGTTCTTTGCATTTTCCTTTGAACCAGTTAATCCCCTCATTAAGTATTTTAGCATGTGTTCATTTAAAATCTATAGATCATGATTTTACCATTAAAAAAATGGGTAGAGCAAAATTTCTTTAAAAAAAGGGAGCTTCTCCTCGAATAAATACAAAGAGACATTCCCTCTCACAACTTTGTAACTGGCTAGTATGTTAAATGAGAGCAAGTCTAAGACTAAATTCCTCTGTGTTACCATATATGCACTTAACTAGCAGGTGGAAATAAAGAAGCTAAGCTCTCCTGACTAATAGACTCATGAGAGGGTCTCAGGAAGCAGACTCATTAAGACTCTGGTAGAAAACTCAGTCTTTAGTAAGCTAGAGTGATGAATAGTCATGAAATAAATAATCACAGGACCCCCAAAGTCACAATGATACTCTACTGTCAAGATCGCTAAATTCTTACACCTCACTCATGCAATTGCCACTGGGAATATACACACTTCCTAAGCAGCCACACATGTTTAACACCTTTTCTTCACTGACGGAAAGTTATTTCTAACACTCCTTATGCTGATAATAAACAACCTCTCTCGTGTAAATTTTCATAGAAAAGCGTTATGTTACCACCTGTGTAGGTGTTGATTTCTGATTGGGGTGCTTCATATGATATGCTGTTTAACTACCTCTGAAGTGTAGATTCCTGAATAAGGTACTGTGAACACCAACTTACCCTGGGGTGTAAATTAGAGTTAACTTGCATACACAAACATACATCACACTGATAATACTCAAGTAGTCTTAAAATAAATTCCACACAAAATAGCAGTGCTAGGAAGAACACAAACTCAGAACAATCATTATCTTCCTTTAGCATGCTTTCTTTTTCTTATTTCTTAAATAATCACCAATCAAAATCTTCTAGAGCATCTACTGTATAGGAATAGGATTGTGTTAGGTAATTGACCAAATTGAACATGATCAAGCCTTGGTCTCTTTGTAGAATGGGAAGAAAAACCTTACCAAATGTCCTACCATGAAGTAGCCTTTATACATATTATCATTAGCTTTCAAAATAACCTTGAAAGCTTGGTTTTCTCACCATTGATAAGAGATAGGAAAGGAAGAAACAGCCATATATGGTGAAGCCAAAATTGTAACCACAATGAATGCTTGTTTTATCTCATGCTCTTCCCCTAGAGATTAAGAAGTGTTCTCCTGTTTCCTCCCCAAAATGACCTTGGGGTAACACAAATACATAAGCATGAGTTCCTAGGTCATTTCATTTCATTTCGAAGACAATCTTCAACAAGTGACTTTGTGTGACAGCCACTACTATGTAGTCCTTATCTCATTTTCTCAAAGATTCCAAAAGCTTTAATACAAAGTTAGAAAAGATGAATTGCTTGATGAGGCGGGAAGTAAATGGTAAAGTGAGATTTGAACTTTTTCACTTTCATGTATTTTTTATATTCTGCTGTCTAGTTGATAACTGCCACTTTTATTTTTTCCTATTACTTAGTGTTAGATATGAGGGTAGATGAAGTAAGATGTGATTACTGTGCTCTGGAATGATCCAAATTAAATCCATAAAGAATGCTATGTTTTGAGTATTGAATACTTACCTATGTGAGAAGGAGAAAGTACTAGGATCTGAGCTGTTTAAAAAAATACTTGAATTGATTAGCATGAATGGAGCCAGGATTTTTAGAGGAAAAAAATATGCAAATTCATGGGACAAATACTCAAACCATCATTGATTAGCATTCATTGTTACAGATACTGGAGACACAGTAGTGAATACAGTGGTGAACTGGAGATTGTCACTTGCCATTCCCCTCTACACAGATCTGAACCACGAGCCACAGCAGCTGCTGCCCCTCAATATCCCCTGAAATCAGTTCAGGGTGGAGTTTACACATGTGGCACTCTGTGCTCTGGGAAAAATGGCAGAGCAGGTCTTCAGATGTTTTCAGGAGATTTTTTATGAGCCCAGTTCTTGCATCTCTTTGCATCTAGAAAAGCACTAAAGTCACTCATGACGACATCTGCTTCTTGTGACTAGGAGCAACCTTCTGCAAAATGTGTGCTTAGTTCCATGTACCGCCTCCTTCAGCAAAATCACATATATACTGACATTCCCTCCTGCCTCTTAGGAGCAGTTCTCAGAGCTATCTGAAATACTGCCTCCTGGGCTATCTTCATTTTGCCCCAAATAAAACTTAAAAATTTCCACAAAATAGTTAAGAGTTAAGTCAACAGTATGGATACAAGTACCAGTGCCTTCCAAGTGCTTACAACCTAGAAATGCCAGTGCAAATACATGAGGAGAGGGTGGGGTTACCCCACAAATGTGCTGGAAAAAGTGGATGCCAATGTGGGGTATATATAAAAATCAAATTCCAGACTCACTGAGGATACATTTTACATAGATGAAGAATCCAAACGATAGAGTACAACTTTAAAATTAGAAAAATAAACGCTTAATATTCTGTATTTAGAGAATATTTTCATGATAATGGATGGGGAGGTTTAAACTAGTCACATAAATCTCAAAACAGAAAGGACAGACAGTAAGTTTATGAAAATATTTTGTAAGATAAAACATGATAAAAAGACATTACAATGCATGGACCTATCAGTAGAATGATCTCTGAATTGTGGTCCTAAGTCAGAAAAATTCATGAGTTATCAAAGACTCAAATTTTAAAGGCTCATAAGTGTTATGTAATCCAAAAAGAAAAAAAAGGAAGAAAAGGTCATGTTAATTTAGATGTTTTCCATGAAAGACAAAAGAGTTACATACCTTAGAAATGTTACAATCCTATTGTTTCAAATAACTTATATCAGTTGTTGACTAAAACAATATACATGCATAACCCAAAATTTGAGTTATATTAGGTAGAGGACCTAGGAGGCAGCCTCTCAAACCAGAAAAAATTGCTGTGACAGTTGGTGTGGAGGGGAGACGATAGTATATATAGGAGTTTTGTAACAATAGGCAAATACTAGGAACAAAAGATTACTGCTGGTAACAGAAAACTAGCTATCTGAAAGAATTCAGTGCTTTTCTGTGTATGGGAAGATGCAAAGTTCTGGGCTTACCGAAATCATTGCTTTGATATGCACCTCAGTTACCTGTGGCCAGTATCCTGTGTTTTCACAGCCTGATTTTCCTCAGGGCTCACTGTTGAGAATGGCTGTAGTCAGATGGCTGCTAGATGGCAGGTATTCTTATTTCCTTCCTGAGTTCCCTCAGGGCTCACAGACTCAGAGGTGGCTTCAATCACTGATGCCTGTGAATTCTTTGTTTACACTGATATAGCACATAGTATTGTATTTCTCACAGTAAAGTCCCAAATATTTTTAAGTGTATTCAACCTCTACTGGAATTATATAGATGTCTGCATATAGACAGAAAAGTTAGGTAATACTAACAATCAGATCAACATAGTTCAAGTTCATGGGGGTGGGGGACGTTGTAAATAAAAATGGGGCTCAATGTAATATAGGGAAGGGAATAACACTGTTTCTCTGCTGCCCCTCATCTCTTGCCCAGACAAATCTATGGGAAGAAGTAACCTCAATTGGCCAGTGTCGGGGGGTCTTTCTTCACTTTCTATTCAGACAGACTCAATGGGATTTTTTTTTTTTTAAGTACATACACACTTTAACTCTGAGAAGATATAGAATTAGGCAAGTGAATCAAAACCACAGTATTGTAACTGAGCAGAGCCTGTGAGGCTCTTGGACACAAAAGCCTTTGTTTGACCCATTTCTTGTTTTTAGTAAATCAGCTTCCATGGGGGCAGGTTCAGACAGTTGCTAATCAGGGAAGGAAGATGATGCAGAGAAGGGAGAAGCAGTCAAGCAACAATAGTACAATATTGAGGCAGAAACTTGGTTTCCTCCACCCTCCCCACCCCCCCACCTCCCTCAAGAGACACACATAGTGACATAGGAATACACCTAAAAGTTATATTCCTTATGCTTCTTTTAGAAATGAATACTTTAAAATTGAACAACTTTGGAGTTCCCATCATGGCTCAGCAGAAACAAATCTGACTAGGAACCATGAGGTTGTGGGTTCGATCCCTGGCCTCACTCTATGGGTTAAGGATCCGTTGTTGCTGTAAGCTGTGGTGTAGGTAGCACACACGGCTTTGATCTGGCATTGTCGTTGCTCTAGTATGGGCTGGCAGCAACAGTTCGGATTAGACCACTAGCCTGGGAACCTCCATATGCCATGGGTGTGGCCCTAAAAGGTCAAAAAGAAAATTGAACAGCTTGGAGTGTCTCCTTGTGCTTCTCCCTTGTTTGATTGCACTCTAAACACAATCATCTGAGTGCAACTGCCTGGGGCTTAAAGGTCATTAACACAGGATTTTTTTTTTTTTTTAAAAAGGAACTTTCCCAGTTGGTTCTATTCTCTGATCAATCTTGCCCTTTTCCCAAATGCTATTATTCTAATTAATAACCCAGAAGACCACCACCAAGATCTTGCCAAGATCTCCTAATGCCAGCTTTGATGACTAAGATTCTCCCAAAGAAAAAAAAAGAATGCATGTCTGCCCCAATCCTGATTCTTTTTTTTTTTTTTTTTTTTTTTTTTTTATTTTCCCACTGTACAGCAAGGGCGTCAGGTTATCCTTACATGTATACATTACAATTACATTTTTTCCCCCACCCTTTGTTCTGTTGCAACATGAGTATCTAGATTCTTACCTAAAAACCCTGTTTCTCTCCTTTTAGTCTACAGAACTTCTGCAATTCTTCCCCAGAGGAGGGCACAATCTTTAAGGCATTAGCCAGCCATGGCCCCCTTTGCCTGTTTCCACGTTTCTATTCAGTACTGGCGGACAGAGGCCAAGTTTGGGCAACAGTATTAATATTGAAATCTGTGTATGTCTTGTAATTTATGTAACTTTGAAATTTTAAGAGACTCTGTCCTATGATAGTCCTGATCTTTCAATTTAAAGTGCATAGAGGACTTAGAATTTTAAATTGATCATCTACGAAGTTGGTATATTTTTAGAACAAAGAATTTTAGGGTCACCTTATTACACATATACTGCTATATGCATTGGGGTTTTTAAATCTCCAAACTTACTTTCAGGTTGTTTTAGATTTAAAAACTTTATATAAAGAATTCCCCTGGGAACCACATCCAGTCTCCCCTATTGCGACATTCACATGGTAATTTGTCAAAACAAGTGAACTAGAATTGGTGATTATTAACTAAAGTCCATAATTTTTACTTCACTAATTCGTACTCAACATCCCTTTTATGTTTGAAGACGCCAACCAGGGATTACATGTAGTTATACCTCATCAAGCACCTCTAGACTGCGAGGGTTTCTCAGGTTTTTCTTATTTTTAATGACTAACAGTTTGAGCAATACTGGTTGGGTATTACATCAAGTGTCCCTTAACTAGGATTTATTTATCCGATGTTCTTCCCAGAATTAGACCAAAATTGTGGGTTTGGGGAGGAAGACCACAAAAGTATCATTCTCATCATGTCATACCATCCAAAGGACTTATCACGCTTGTTGTTAACCTTGATCTCCTGACTGAGAGCATTTGTTAGGTTTCTCCAACACCAAGCCACTCTCTCCTCGGGCACTTCCTTGCCACCACCCCCTGCTCACCCAGCCCCCTTTTTCCAAAGGATACTCTTTGAAGTAAATCACTATGTACAATCTATATTGAAAAGACTGGGAAATTACGCCCTCCCTTCTTGATGGGGAAATACCTGTTGAAGTCATTTGGAATTTTTCTGCATGGGAGATTTCTCTGCTCTCCCCATTTACATTTGTATGTGATATTTTTGTTCAGTGTGGAATTATGGATATTTATTTGATACTCTGAGTTACAAAAGCTAGTGCTACTTGATTTTATTGCATACATCATTCCAGGTTTAGGCATTAGGAGCTCTTTCAGTTACCCTGGGACCCATTAACAGCCACTGGCTTGTGCACACATGTGACATATAAGTTTTAATAAGCCATGTTCTTACTTTCTGGCACTAGCAAAGTCGCCAAGCTCATTCTGCATATGTCATGCCTGGCCTCCAGAATCAACCATTATTTTAAAGACCCATGGTTCCTTTTATAAGATAAAGGTATTAGCAATGAAAATCTGGGCACTGATCATGTTTATGACTACTGGAGCTTAAGAATTAAGCATTTAAGAAATTTTTTGTTTCTTAATTCAAGCAACTGCTTAATAAATAGTACTTAAAATGACATTGCATACATTTAACTTACAAATGCACTTCAAAATGTTTGAACGTTTAACTTAGTTGTAAATAGGGCTAAATATTATTTAAAAGCTTCGTAAAATTGTTAATTACTAGATAAATGCATTAATGAAATATTATACTAACTTTAAAACCCAAGAAGAAACTCATTTCTTTAGTTTTTAATTTTACAAAAGTTATCAGTTGTAAAAACCAAAGAATAATTGGAAAATAGTCTTGTGTAGGAAAAAAACCCAAAAAACACTTTAAAACACAACATGCATAGTTGACAATCACTCCATATCTTAAATGTTTCTGAAACTGCCATATATCAATTTAAAAACAGACCCGCTGAGAAGGATAAGAAGATTGGGGAAGCATAGTATATTCACAGAATGAGAAACCTGAATGCCCAACAAATACATGAAATGATTGCTTTTCAAAATTGCTATAAGCTTAGCAGCTTAAAATAACAATTTTCTTACCTTACAGTTCAAAAAAGTCTGACAGGCACTGACTGAGCCAAGGTCAAGATGGCTACCAGGCACCTTTTTCCTAGAGGCTCTCCTTACCTTGTCCAGCTTTTAGAGGCCACCTGCTTCCTTGGCTGGTCACCTTCTCCCATCTCCAACGTCAGCAACATCAGGACAAGACCTACTCACACAGCCATCTCTCTGCTTCTCTTCTTCTGCCTCCTTCCACTTTTAAGAACACTTGTGATTAAATTGGATCCACCTGGATAAACCAGGCTAATCTCCTATTCTCAATGTCGGCTGATAACAACAGTAACTTCACCCTCTGCCTTCATTCCTCTTTGCAAAGAATTTATGTGAATTTAACATAGCCACAGGTTCTGGGGATTAGGACGTGGACTTCTGGGGAGGGGGTCCATATACTGCTTACCACAATTAGCAATATGGGAATTAAAACAAGGCTCATGTATCCTCATATACAGCTGAAGGGTATGTAAGTTAGTTTAACTGCTTTGAGTTGTCTCATAATTCGAAAATTCAATCATATTTCTAGATAAATTCAAGCAAGTGGTACAAGGTGTTCAGTATCATGTTCATTCTTTTGAACAGCAAAAAGTTTAAAAACAAGCTAATTTTCCAATAGGCAAAGAATGGGTAAACTATAGTGTCTTATCATGTAGCAATATATTATGTAAGAATTAAAATGTGTAAAACAGATCTACATGTACATAGCAAAATGGATCTGTCATAAACACCATAATGTAGTAACACATGCAGAAAGTTACATATTTTATGTCACTGCTTAAATACAGCACACATTTATATGTGTAATTTACTACATAATATGTGGAGACATTTAAAGGAAAAGGATACAAAACTACAAGTGAAAACTGACAACTTAGATACATGGATGTTTATTTAGATTGAAAAAGAAATCACAACTAATTGCTAAAGTCACTTTTTTCTGAGAGCCTTAGCAACATATCAGAAATGTTTTCTAATTTCCACCTGGCTTCTCTTTCCTCCCCAAAGCATTAGAGAGAAAGAGCCAAGTTTGAGGGCAGGAGGACTCTGGTACTTCATTGGCTTCAAGAAAAATCCACCTCTGTATTTACATATGAGGTAAAGTTATAAACATATGGATATCTATTGAAGCTGTAGCCTTATAGTTCTTTAAAATAAGTGAGTCATTTATGTTCAGTAAATAATGAAAGAATAGGCAAACAAATATAAAAAATATCCAAACGACTGAATCACACATTTTCCTCATTAGAGAACCTGGGATCTTAAGCTCCACAATTTTACCCCCAGTCGCTATTTTCCCAACGCAGCCAGCTCTCGCTCTCACATTCCTCCTTACTAACACTCCATCCTCTTTCAAAGCATGTGGATTATTGTCCTGGCTTTCTCACTGACCTCTCTGCTTCCATCCTTCCTCCCCAGTTCAGCTCTGGACAGTGCAGCCCAGGTGTTCGTTCCTTCCAACTGCCTCACTTCTATTTGCCTAACTCTCCAATGGCTTCGCATTTCACTTAGATTAAACTCTAAGTTTTTACAGTGACTGTATTGTTCAAGTGTTCATATGTCAAGCATGTGGTACTTGAAGCTTTCCTCTGAACAGCTCTGTGGCTCATTCTTTCACTTACTTGGGTCTCATAAAATGTCAATTATGAGAGAATCGTCTACAGACCAAACCATTTATTCAAAAGAGCTCAGCATCATCCCTATCTTTTAGCCCCCTTCCTCTTCTTTGTTTTCTTTATTAGTACCTGTTACCACTTAACATATATTTTCCATGTTATCTGTCTCTACCACAAGAATATAATCTACAGAAGAGGAGGGACTCCAAAGTTGCTGAGGAGCCCCATATACATAAAGAACATAAATATTGGTTGCATGTGAACCTATTCAGTGAATCAATTAATAATCCAAGTTGGTACAAATATGTTAAAATCATTAAAACAGTAGGGCTCTGAGGAAAGAACGACTTCCAGATAGGCAAGGAAAGGTAAATGGGAAAGGAAAAGAGCATATAATATGATCGACCTTTAGGGAACAGAGGAAGATAAAAAGATCATTGAGTAAAGGCAGGAGACATACTGAGAAGACAAGCAGATGAAATGAATGTAGCTTGGTTTCTCTGGGGTGTCAAGTTTGCATAAAGAAGCAAGTCTTAAAATCCTTCCAACATGAGCTAAAAATAGGTTGTATAGCATCATAAATGCCAAGAAAGACAAATTTATTCAATTGTCAAGGTTGATGTTGAAGATATCTTAAAAAAAAACAGTCATACAAATAGAGACATGCTTCGGAATCACTGATATACAGTTGTGTGAAAGATTAATTAAAGAGCAAAGCCATGAAATTCAGAGTATATTGGTAAATTCCTGAGGGCCAGAAGTCATAAAGGCTTGAATTATCTATAAGTTGAAGAGAGACTCTGCAGAGGTAAAGTGTACACAATTAAGCATGTTAACCTTGGCTGTATGTTAAAATTACCTTGGAAGATTTTTAAAAACTTCAAGCCTTGACCACAATCCTAGGACAATTAAAGCAACTGGTTTTAGGGTTTTTAAAAAGCTCCCCAGTTGATTCTCAAAGGCAGTCAGGATTAAGGACAACAATAGATCATCAGAGGTATTAAAATGGATCAGTGATTCTCAAAATGCTGACTAGAATTAAGTGGGACATTGTTAGAAATGCAGATTTCTGATTTGTTAGAATTAGAACCAACCCAGACCTATTGCATCAGAAAGTAGAAGTGACTCAGAAGACACTTGTTTAACCAGATCTCCAGGTGATTCTGATGAACCCTGAAGTTTGAGAACCACTGGTCTAGGGGTATCATATTTAGCAAAAAAAAAAAAAAAAAGTGTGCAATATTTTCCAGCGGACGTACTTATTTATCTGACATTCACATTTAGTTAGGCACCTTGTATTTTATCTGCCAGCCCTAAATTAAAGGGACAGAAAAAGAAAACCATGGATTTGGAGAATAGGCTTGTGGTTGCCAAGGGGAAGGGAGATGGAGTGAGATGGATTGGGGGCTTGGGGTTAACAGATACAAACTACTGCTTTTGGAATGGATTAGCAATGAGATCTTACTGTATAGCACTGAGAACTATGTCTAGTCACTTATGATGGAGCACGACAATATGAGAAAATATGTAACTGGGTGACCATGCTGTACAGTAGAAAAAAATTATATTAGGAAATAACAATAAAAATTTTTTAATAAAATAAAAAAATAAATAAAGGGATAGAATGGCATTACCATAAAAGCTGACATTTTTAAACTTAAATGCTTGGGGAGAAAAACCAGCATCACCTAAGAAAAGGAGGAGAGTTAATAGAAAGAGCTAACTTTGTTGCAATGATTGTGAATATGGTTGTAAACAACGTGGAATTATGTTGTCTGAGGATATCCAGGTGAAGGTGTCACATAGACTATGTTGGAAATAGGGAGGTAAAGTACCTATATAAATATGATAAACAAGGAAGTGAGTATCAAAGGAAAAGTTATCACAATCTGAACTTTGGGGAACGTATCTATTTTAGGAAAAGAGGAGAGATTAGCAGGCAAGTGAGGTGAGGAAAACATGTGTTTGTTAATGTGTTTACCACGAATTTTTTTGTGTGATCACTGTACTGCAGAATATTAATTAACTATTGAATATTTGCAAAAGGTGTAAGTAAGCTCTTTGAAGGCAGGAACCATCAACATTATACTTTCTTTGAAATTGTAATCACCATTAAGTCCTAGAATATTAATATGCACACAAGGTTTAGTCAATTAACTTTCAATTAAACTTTTCTCAAGTGAATGACTGACTGGATTAATAGTTTGGCATGAAATGAGAAAGAAAGCTATTTCTGTCATTAAGACTTGTTTGGAATGAAAAGCACCTATCCCGATAGCATTCAGTAACTTATATTAGGTTCAAGGATGGAAACAACACAGCAACAAGCAGCTTTGTTTCATTGTTTAAAAAAATAGTAGTGGGGAGAGGGAAAGTGAATAGTATGATTTCTGTTTAGAGTGGTATGAAGCAATGCAAATAACTTAATAAACAATGACACAGGATATTAGAAGAGAGGTCTGGGCTGAAAGGACGCAAGAAAATTAAAAAACAGCCAAGCTAGAAAAACAATAATATATACAGAGGGCTTAGTGCTTTATTTCCTGACTATCCTTGTGTTTTAATGGAATATTTCTTTCTACAGTAATCAAAGTATTTGGTGGAATGTTTTTTACTTGAAAATGCAGATGTTGTACTTCCAGCAACTCAGCTAGAACTGGTCTTGTGGTAGGCTGTACTATCATTAAAAAATGAACTGGTTGTAAAAATAAGTCTTCATCTCAACAGAAGAATTTATTGCTCCAATAAAAGGAAAGGCACCCAAAGTTCACTGACTTCACTTTACTAAAGAAAGAGAAAGTAAACCTTCAGGATTTTTCTGTATCACATGAGGAGGTCATTGTAGCAAAGTGGGCGGAAGTGGTGAGTTGCTGGTGAAGATATTAAGGAAGTTGAGCCTAAAGGGAAAAATAGAGGATGGACATTTAGGTTGTTGAAATAAAAATGAACCTCATTTGGGAAGGTGCAAGTGAGAAGCAATTTGAGTCTATTTTACTCTGTAGGATCTTAGCTAGATGTTGCTACTGTTGCAGTAAATCACTTATTAAAACTGCCTCTTTGGGTAGCATGTTCTTTTCCTATTGCTGATGAAACAAATTACCATATACTTAGTAGCTTAAAACAACACAAATTTATTTTCTTACAGTCTTGATGTCAGAAGCCCAACATGGGTTTTGCTGGGCTAAAATCAGTATTGGACAGGGTATGGTCCCTCCAGAGGCTCTAGGGGAGAATTCATTCCCTTGCTTTTCCTAGTTTCTAGAGACTGCCTGCATTCCTTGGCCCAAGCTCCCTCCTCCATCTTCAAATAGCAACAATGACCAAGTTGTCTTTCTCATATTAAATTACTAAGACTCTGATTCTCCTGCCTCCTTCTTTCACATATAAGGACCCTTGTGGGTTTGTCATAAATGGCTTTGATTATGTTAAGGAATGTTCCATCTACACCCACTTTGGTAAGAGTTTTTATCATGAAGGGATGTTGGACATTGTCAAATGCCACAGCGAATATAATATTCAATGGAGAAAAGCTGAAAGCCTTCCCACTAAAATCTGAAACAAGACAAGGATGCCGACTCTCACCACTGTTATTCAACACAGTATTGGAAGTCCTAGCCACAGCAATCAAAGAAAAGAAATAAAAGGCATCCAAATAGTAAGAGAGCAGGTAAAACTCACTGTATGCAGATGACATGATGCTACATATACAAAACCCTAAGGACTCAACCCCAAAACTACTTGAACTGATCAACAAATTCAGCAAAGTAGCAGGATATAAGTTTAACATTCAGAAATCAGTCACATTTCTGTATACTATCAATGAAATATTAGAAAAGGAATACAGAAATACAATACCTTTTAAAATTGCACCCCAAAAAATCAAATAACTGGGAATATACCTGATCAAGGAGGTAAAGGACCTATATGCCAAGAACTATAAAACATTAATCAAGGAAATTAAAGAAGATGTAAAGAAATGGAAAGATATTCCATGCTACTGGGTTGGAAAAATTAATATTTGTAAAAATTGCCATACCACCCAAAGTAATCTACAGATTTAATGCAATCCCATCAAATTACCCATGACATTTTTCACAGAACTAGAACAAACAATCCAAAAATGTATATGGAACTACAAAAGACCCAGAATTGCCAAAGCAATCCTGAAAAACAAAAAACAAGCAGGAGGCATCTGTCTCCCAGACTTCAGGCAATATTACAAAGCCATAGTCATCAAGACAGTGTGGTACTAGTACCAAAACAGTCACAGACCAATGGAACAGAATAGAGAACCCAGAATTAAACCCAGACACCTTTGGTCAATTAATCTTTGACAAAGAAGGGAAGAACATAAAATGGAAAAAAGACAGTCTTTTCAGCAAGCATTGCTGGGAAACCTGGACAGCTGCATGCAAACCAATGAAGCTAGAACACACCCTCACATCATGCATGAAAATAAACTCAAAATGGCTTAAAGACTTAAATATGAGACAAGACACCATCAAACTCCTGGAAGAGAACATAGGCAAAACATTCTCTGACATCAACCTTACAAATGTTTTCTCAGGTCAGTCTCCCAAAGCAACAGAAATAAAAGCAAAAATAAACAAATGGCATCTATTCAAACTGACAAGATTTGCACAGCAAAGGAAACCAAAAAAGAAATCAAAAAGACACCTTACAAAATGGGAGAAAATAGTTTCAAATGATACAACTACAAGGGCCTAATCTCTAAAATATACAAACAACTTTTACAGCTCCACAGCAAAAAAAGCCAACCACCCAACTGAAAAATGTGCAAAGGAGCTGAATTGACATTTTTCCAAGGAAGATATACAGATGGCCAACAAGCACATGAAAAAAGGCTCAACATCACTCATTATTACAGAAATGCAAATCAAAACTGCCACAAGATACCACCTTGCATCAGTCAGAATGGCCATCATTCATAAGTCCACAAATAACAAATGCTGGAGGGGGTGTGGAGAAAAGGGAACCTTCCTGCACTGTTGGTGAGAATGTAAGCTGGTACAACCACTATGGAGAACAGTATGGAGGTACCTTATAAAACTATACATAGAACTACCATATGACCCAGCAATCCCACTCTTGGGCATATATCCTTACAAAATTCTCCTTAAAAAAGACACATGTACCCAAATGTTCACTGCAGCACTATTCACAATAGCTAAGACATGGCATCAATCCAAATGTCCACTGATAGATGATTGGATTAGGAAGATGTGGTATATATACACAATGGAATACTACTTGGCCATAAAAAAGAACAAAAGAATGCTATTGCTCAAAATGCATGAAAGAGAAAGAAAAATACCATATGATATTTATATCTGGGATCTAATATACGGCACAAAGGAAACTTTCCACAGAAAAGAAAATCATGGACTTGGAGAATACACTTGTGGTTGCCAAAGGGGAAGGGGAGGGAGAGGGAGGGACTGGGAGCTTGGGGTAAACAGATGCAGAATGTTGTCTTCCGGATTCATCAGCAATGGTTCCTGCTGTGTAGCACTAGGAACTCTGTCTAGTCATGTATGATGGAACATGTAATGTGAGACAAAAGAATGTATACATGTATGTATAACTGGGTCACCATGCTGTACAGTAGAAAAAATATATATATAAATAAATGATTTAAAAATATAAAAAAATAAGGACACTTGTGATTACACTGGGCTAAACTAAATAATATAAAAAACTCCCCACCTCAAAATCCTGCTTTTTTTTTTTTCTTGGTCTTTTTAAGTCTACACCAGCAGCATGTGGAAGTGCCCAGGCTAGGGGTAGAATCAGAGCTGTGGCCACTGGCCTACACTGTCATACAACAACTCTGGGTCCAAGCCCTGTCTGCTACTTACATCACAGCTCACAACAATGCCAGATCCTTAACCCACTGAGCAAGGCTAAGGATAGAACCTGCATCTTCAGGGATACTAGTCTGGTTCATTACCACTGAGCCACAGGGGAATTCCACAAAATCCTGCATTTGATCACATCTGCAAGGTCCCTTTGACATGTAAGGTGTCATATTCATTGGTCCCTTAAATTAGGGTGTCATTGGGAGGCATTAATTGCCTACCACAGAGAGGTATTTTTTAATTTTTTATTTAAATATGTATGTTCCATAGTTAACAGATTCATAAGGCATTGAGTTTTTTGAGACTTTCCGGTATCAATGATCATTCTAAAGTGTGTCTGTGTTCCTCCTGCTTTGTGCTTCATCAGCAGTCATAAAGATGACCATTAGCATTTAGGCAGTGATATTTTTACTTACTCAAAGGGCAAGAGAGAAACCATTTTCGCTGTTTAATAGATCCCAAGGCTATTGAAAAGTCATCAAGACTAAGACCTTATTATATCCATAAATATAAAGATGCACAAAAGGAGATGTGTAGTGGAAAGGGTAACATTTTACCTGGTCTCACTTTTTACTCTCATCACTCTTCCTGAAACAAGGGTATGGAAATCTTAGAGAAGCAGAACTAGAAGAAGAGAGACAAGATGAAACCACTCACATTGCTGAAAGGAGATGGAATGCTGAAAATCATTGAAGCATCATCAACACGGAGAAAAGGTTTGAGCACAGTAATTAAACTTGGCAGGGTGCAAAGTCTATAGCAGCATGTGTCCAAGAGGAAACAGGGTAATAAGACTGCAGATGGATGCTTCGTCGGGAGGGAGGAAGAAAGTGGGTGGTATTGAAATAACGGACAGAATTTGTGAATGAATTACGTAAAATAGATCACCAAGTAAGTTTCCAGGCCCTTAGGGTTGGTTACATTGATAGATGAGATAACCAATGATGAAAGTCTTTTGATCACTGAAATGTCCAGACTCTTGACTTGCAGAGTGTATCTGGGCACTCAGGTGAGACTGAGGCTATGTTAAAAAAAGGAACACAGGAAACAGGATAAGATGGTTTGTGAAGGAGAAAGAAGCTCAGAAGGGAGGGTAACATCCATTTGTTAGTATGGGACCTAAGAGAACAGAATCAGCGCAAAAGAAACACAATTTCAACATGAAAAGCATGTGGTTGTTAATAATATCATAAAAGGAAATTAAAGCGGACAAATTAATGCTTCAAGAGGCAACCTGATAGTGATGGCTCAGACCTTCATACAGAGGGCTCTGGTTTTGAAGTCGTCTCAGTTAAAACACTCATTGTAGATTATTTGGCAGGATCAGAGTGGGCTGGGAAAGTAGACCAAAGGCAGATAAAAAAATGTGACATGAGAGAAACATTATCCGACATAAAACAAAAACAAACAAAAATGTTTTGTTTTATTTAAAAGGCCCATGAGCAGTAAGGGAAAGTGGAATAACAGAAAAAAATGTTTTTGTTCTCTATAAAACCGAAGGAACTTGAGTGTGTTTTTGTTTGAGAAGCTATGTTAGTATAATAATATAAATGTGCTCAATCTTCATTCCACAAAAGCCAAATGAGGAGAAAATGCTTTTATCCCAATGAGAATCCATAGCAGTGTGGAGTGGTAAGGAAACCCCAAAAGACAAAGCCAAGGGCCTGAGTTCAGGGCTGTCACTGTAGCTAACAAGCTATGCATTTGGATCACAGTGTTTCTGGGTTTTCTTTTATGTATGTGTTTGGTTTATTGGATTGTTAAATTTTTAATTATGAAATAAATGTTTCTAGGTATGCTCATGAAACAAAAATTCAAATTTAAAAAAATTCTTTAAAATATTCCTTTCCACGTATTTCCAAACTCTCTAATCCACCATCCTCCCCAAATTAAACACTGATAAGGATCTAGAGCATTTCCATTCAGATAACTGCCTGCATATTTATGAATATGAAGTATACACAAATGTAAGCATACCTCATTTTATTGACTCTGATACTGTGTTTTTTAGAAATCGAAGCTTTGTGGCAACCCTGCATTAAGTTAAATCTATTGGCACCATTTTTCCAATAAGATTTGCTTACTTGCTATCGCTGTGTAACATTTTGGTAATTCTCACAAAACTTCTAACTTTTTCAGAATTATTATATTTGTTTGGGTGCCCTGTGATCAGTGATCTCTGCTGTTACTACTACTACAATTCACTGAAGGCCGAGATGATTATTAGCATTTTTTAGCAATAAAGCATTTTTTTGGGGGGGGGTTGGGTTTTTTTTTTTTTTTTTGTCTTTTTTTTAGGGCTGCACCTGTGGCCTATGGAATTTCGTAGGCTAGGGGTCAAATTGGAGCTATAGCCACAAGCCTATGCCACAGCCACAGCAATCCCAGATCCGAGCTGCATCTGCAGCTCACAGGAACGCCAGATCCTTAACCCACTGAGCAAGGCCAGGGATTGAACCTGCATCCTCATGGATACCAGTCAAGTTTGTTAGTGCTGAGCCGCCATGGGAATTCTCAATAAAATACTTTTTATTTAAGGTATGGACATTGTTTATTTAGACATGATACTGTTGCACACTTGATAGACTATAGCACAGCATAGACATAACTCTTCCATGCCCTGGGAAACTGAAAATTTCATGTAACTTGCTTATTGGGCCATTCACTTTATTTTGGTGGTGTGGAACTGAATTTGCATAATGTCTAAAGTGTATCCGTATTTAGGATGATTTTTAATGAACTTATCCATACTGTTCTACTTTCAATTTACTTGACTCTG
Organism: Sus scrofa; assembly: GCF_054392235.1. Lineage (NCBI taxonomy): Eukaryota > Metazoa > Chordata > Mammalia > Artiodactyla > Suidae > Sus > Sus scrofa. The sequence continues at coordinate 116,010,214 of NC_139389.1, read as the reverse complement.
TATATTAAGTACTTTTTCATCTCTCTGTCTTTCTTTCTTAAACTTTTGTATAGTATTCCATGGTACCATAATTCATTTAGCTATTTCTCTCTTGACATACATTATTTAGATTTTTCTAGTACTTTGTCATTATACAAAAAATGCTATGACTGTCCCTTTATATGTACACTCAACTTGTACACACATTTCTGTTTTTCTGTGCAAGGCAAATTGCTGGAAGTAAAGCTATTACATGAAAGGCTACATGTATTTTCTTCTCCTTAGAAAACTATTTCTCAAATCACTTTTTGAAATAATGGTAGCTATTTACATTTCTGCCAGAAGGGAATGAGAGTACCTGACCACCCAAGTTCTTTTGGGCATTGCATATCATCAATAATTTAAATTTTTTAAGTAGGATAGGTAAAACATTTGTATATCTTTAGGTTCTAATTTGCCATTATATAATTAGTAATGACGTTTAGTATCTTTTCAACTGTTCATTGACAATTTGCCCTTACATGTGGAATCTACAATATAGCACAAATGAAACTATCTGCAGAACAGAAACAAACTCATGGACATAGAGAACAGATGTGTGATGGCCAAGTGGGGTGGAGAGGAAGTGGGATGGACTGGGAGTTTGGGGTTGATAGATGCAAACTATTACATTTAGAATGGATAAGCTGTGAGTCCTACTGTACAGCAGAGGGAACTATATCTAATCTCTTGGGATAGAACATGATGGAAGATAGTATGAGAACAAGAATGTATGTATATGTATGACTGCATAACTATGCTTGTATAGCAGAAACTGACACAACACTATAAATCAACCATACTCTAATAAATTTTTTAATTAAAAAAATTCCATATGACCTCATCACTATATAATTTTACTCTGCTATTAGGTTTATTTTGCTTATACTTCATAAAATATGTTTTCATCAATGGTTTTTATAAAAATAGCACTTCGGCTGCTTGTCCTATGGCTTTATGACCATAAAGGCTGCATAAGGGCCCAGCAACAGATCTAAATGATCCTAAGTCATAAAGCCCTGGCTTCCATGGCAGTTGTCTCACCTCCTAACAGCATTAGTTGCCTTCTATCCCCCAGGAGTGAGGATTGTGTTTCGACATGCCTTCATCTCCCCCTGCCTTGGTGGAAGATGTAGCAGCTCTAGCACTCAGCTCTGACTTGGCCATATTCATAGAAGTTCTGACCACTCTAGGAACTGCCAGAAAAAGCCAGAATTACGGAAGACTTAAAGCCTCAAGAGAGAGGACTTTAACAATGAGAGACAGAGCTGGGAAAGACTGAAAGATAGATTAATTGACCTTCCTTCTTCTGAAGGACTGCTCCCAGACATAGTTTCATTCAACCAGTCTAGGAACAGCCAGTGTAATCAAGCTAACTGCAATACTGTTTGGGGCATTAACAGATATGTTGCAGTCTTAGTAGCATGCCAACTTGAATCAGCTTTATCTCTTTCCCACTTCTCCCTTTATCCTTTATCTTTTGTTTCCCTGGTATTATAGCCTCAATAAGGCGCCGGCACATAAATTTTGGCTTAGGCTCTTACTTCTAGAGAATTCAAACTGAGACACAGAATTATACTACCATTGCAAGAGTATGTGGGTAATTTTACATTTTTTATTTCCTTTGGAACAGTTTGTATAAAATAGACCTAGCTTATCTACAATTTAAATGTTTTGAGGGAATACAATAACTGGTCTTCTATAATTTTAAACTTCTTCTTGATTCAATATTTTACAATTGGTATTTTTCTATAAAATTGTCCTGAGCATTTCTATAAGTAACTAGTTACCTGTTAAAAACATTCTTGTGATAAACTTCTGAGTGAAAATGACTAATATTTATCTAAACTTGAGTGAGTATACTTGGTAAGACTCATCAACTAGCCACTGTGGGTTCTGGTTCAGTCATTTGTAAGATGAGAAATTTGGACTAGAATATTTTGCTTTTCCTCTTGACTCCAAAAACGTTAATGCTATATGATATTGGTTCCAGGTTATGAGAGAAATAACGCTAGAGATCTGGATATATTATGCCAACAACTGTCTCTGTGACCCAAAGAAGCTAATTCATTTGTTAGGTACTCAATGTTCTCAAAAGAAAAAAATAAAGTTATTAGTCAATTGTGTGTTGTTAGTGGGGTTTCTCAGGATTGACAGAATTGACATTTGAGTGTGATACTTCATGGTGGCAGGTCTCTCCAAAGCTCCTAAGCATGATCCCTGGCCTCTACAACTGGATGTCAGTAGCAGCCCCTTCCCCACTAATTTATAACAACTAAAAATGTCTTCAGAGATTGACAAATAGCCCCTGTTGAGGCAAAATCACCCCTGATTGAGAATCTCTGCCCTAGAGCCATCATTAATAAAACAATAGGAGGTATAGAGCCCCAGAAACAAATAATATGGGCTATTTAAAAATGTCTAAGAATTCCAACAAAGTCTGGAAAGAAGAAACAGGTGGTCAAAAATGTAAAAGAAAAAAAATGAAAACAAAATTGCTAACAAATAGCAAGATATATTTAAGTTAAAACATCAGTAATTATATTAAATATAAGTAAGATAACATGCCAATTAAATGTCAGAAATTGTTAGAATTATTTTGGTAAAAACCAAGACCCAACTGTATGCTCTCTACATGAAATGCACTTTAAATATAAATACACAAATAAATTGTAAACAAAAGAATGGAAAAAGATATCCCATGCAAACAGTAGGCATAAGAAAGTTAGAGTGCCGATGTCAATATCAAACAAAGTAGACTTTAAGGTAGAAAATAATAGAATGAAGAACATTTAAAAGATAAAAGGGATGATAAAATATAATAACCCAAAATATGTATGCACTGAATAAGACAAAATTCTATGATAGCAGAGACCATGAACCTAAGGACACAAAATTCATCAACTATAAACTCTATAATGACCATTTCTACCTTAATCCTCACACACTGCCTTGCGCATAGTAAATGGCCATCAACATGTCATTAATTTTTAATGTATTATAATTGATTTAACATTTTCCTTCAGATTTAAGTTGTTTCCAATTTTAAATGGGTTGCTCTGAATGACTCCACAGTACCCGGGATATATTTCCTCAAACTTTTATTCTTAAGAAATATGTATTTTTCATTATCTTTTTTTTTCCTTTTTTTAACTATCTTTTATAAATATGTTATTTTGGTCATGGAGTTTGTACTTCTTACTTTGATGCCTCTCTTTTGAAAGAAGGAAACTACAGGTTCTTAATTATTTTGGATTGCTCAGCTGCGCTTTATTTTTTTCCTTATGTTCTTTGAACATAATGCAGAAGGTAGAAATATTCCTAAAAACATGACTTATAAACTAACAAAATAAAATCATATTCTTTTAACATATTAAATAGGAAGATATTCAGAAACCTGGAGAGGGCGTTCCATTCCCCACATACATAAAAATATAAATGAATGAATAAAACACAGGAGCCAGTTAGACCTCAGATTGTTTTCTCTATGTTACACGTCATCCCAGGAATGGTAAGAGCACATCATGGCACTCAGTAAAGCATTAAAGGAAGAGCACTGCCCTCCGAATGAGATGATTCAGATTTCTGTTAGTTTGCCAACTGAGGAGTTCCTCAGGTGAAATTCAAAACTGGCCCCTTCATATGCAGAGGGTGAGGAGAAACTGAAGAAAGAGGCAGACCACTCCACTTGGTAGGTGGCAGGTTAAATAAGCAAAGGAACTTACATATGAGGCTTGTCGTGGGCAGCCTCAAGACGAGTAGGTCTCCACACCCATCCTCCAGAATCTTAAAAGCTCATGTAAGGGCCTTAGTGGGGCTCAATCACATACCCAGTCCAGATGGTCTCATCAGTATGGTGTTCTCTGAAAGCTGCATCCTTGAAAGTGTCTCCCACTGTGGGAAAGGTGGACAGAGTATATATTCCAAACACAGAGAAGGGGGTGAGGAGATGCCAACTGCGCACAAACAGCCCATGGGTCAACTGGTAGTAGTCACGCCCTCTCCATGCCACCCTCCCACAGTTTCAGCCCACCCCTGCCATTATTAATTTTGGAATTTTGAAAAATTTCTTAAATAGCACTAATTTTACATTTCCTATCTTAAAACTTGACAGAGTAACTTATTTCTGAGGTCTGCATTAAGGATCAAATGAGTTTCTGGGTGTAAATATACTTTGCGAACTTTCATCAAATCATAAAGTTATATATGGGATTTTTTAAATTTTGATTAAAATATCGAAAAGGCATTATAGAGTCCATATAATTTAGGATTACTTTTATGGACACATAACAGAAAACTCTACTAACAGAGTCTTTGAAAATGGCTTTTCTTGTCCTCATATACACCACCTGCCAGTAGGCAGTTGCTGGTGTTTCAGCAGCTCTGTCATGTCATTTGGGGCTAAGACGATTATTCTATACTCTTTTATCCTCTGCAGGCTTATTTTCAGCCTCATGCTTGTAAGGGAAATCTGACAACTAGATGCTTCAGCTTAAAAGAAATCACATCGCTGTTCAGGGATAAAGAAGAAAGGGGTGGTGCCAGCTATCTCATAGCCTTCTATCAGGAAAGCAAAAGCCTTCCTTGTAACCTCCCAGCAGATACTGGATTTGATTTCTCTGATCACAACAGTGCTACACATCTATCTCTAGATGCATCTGCTGGGAAAATGGGGAAGATCAAGCATCATCTAGTGCCTGCACCTGGACCCATTTCCAGCTCATTCAAAATTGAAATTCTATTAGCAAAGATGAAGGGGGAGTGGCTGCTGGGGAGGCAAAGTGTCTGCACAAAATCTCCAAGATGAGAAAATATCTCTTTCTTCAGGCTGTATCCCATTCATAAACCAAATAGCCCTATCCACTAAAAAAAAAAAAAAAAAAAAAAAAAAAAAAAAAAAAAAAAAAAAAAAAAATAGGATAAATTTGGAGCTTCAATTTGGACACTTTCCAGCTCACCTCTTCGTATCAATAGGATCTCTTGCAAAACTTGGGTATTATTTAGAATCTTTACATTTTTCAATTAATTGGTCTTCAGGTACCAAGTGGATTTACTACTTTTCTGGCATGAATGCAATCATTGAATCTTTTTATGGGAGAGATTCTAATGTATGGTAAGAAGCAGAATGAAATTCATAACCTAAAAATAATGACAGCCATATATAGTAATGTTATCCTATAATATTTCTGAAAAATTTTTCTTCAGAATAATACTAAGGTGAACTTTATTACAATTAGAAGAATGGAGAGGTTTACACTGAGATCCAGGAGACCTCAAGGCCGTCCCTACACTCAGCCAACACCACCACCTCCATATGGCCCAGACTGACTATTGTATTTTTTTGAGTACTTACTCCACCTTGGTATTGAAGTAGCATACGCTATTAATTAACCTCTTGCAACCTCAAGAACATGGAAAACTTCACGATGCCTCTCATTTTATGCAGAAGGAAACATTTTTAAAAGTGAAATTAGAGAGTTCCTGTCATGGCTCAGCAGTAACGAACCCTACTAGTATCCATGAGGACATGGGTTTGATCCCTGGCCTTGCTCGGTGTTAAGGATCCAGCATTGCCGGGAGTTGTGGTGTAGGTCACAGATGTTGCTGTGGATGTGGTGTAGGCTGGCATCTATAGCTCCAATTCGACCCCTGGCCTGGGAATTTCTATATGCCATGGGTGCAGCCCTAAAAAGACACACACACACACACACACACACACACACACACACACACACACACACAGAGTTATAAAGTAAAGGAGAATTCTTACCTAGGTCTTCCTGAATCTAAAAGGTATTCCCTTGCTAATATGCATTCATAGCAGGGATATATATAGGCTGCTTAGTTCCATATCCCATGCTCTTTACATTAATATTTTATTAAATGCCTCAAAGAAGGATTCTATTTACAAAAATGCCATTGTTTTTAAGGTTGATTGCATGAAATGAGGTTAAAATGTCTTTTGGGTAAGAAAAACTTAAATTGTAAAGGCAGTTTGTGTAACTATTAACACTACTTACCAAGACTTGTATTATTACCTGTAGAATTCATTATTGCACAAACCAAGATAATAAGGACCTTAAGGAATATTTGACATTAATAGAGATTTTAAGAAACCTTAAGAAATATTCTCAAGCCTCAATAGCTATGCTTATGTTGTGTGAATTGTGTTTTGTAGTGAGTTTAGGTGAATATTTTATCTAGAAAGGCTAGTCAATAGCCAGATTTCTAAAAGCCAGTATGAAACCCTAAAGATTGAATACTTCTAAAACAGCTACAACTTCATTTTACAATCCTTTTTCGCTCATAGTCTAAAAGCTCTGAACAATAACAATACATTTTGAAATGTGACAAGTACAATAAAATCCATTTTTTAAAAAAAGCAGAAGTAAGCAAAACTGATTTCAGATGTGACTCAAAGGTGACTTGCATAGCTAGTGAAAGGTGAAAAAAGCTTATTTAATACAAAAATCCAAGACAGGATATCCTGCAAATAGCTTGTATTGGAAACTGCTCAACTTAGCCAACTTGGCTTTGCTGTATTTCTTACTGGCCAAGTCTGGAATTTTCCACTCTCATATCCCTTCCCCCACTTTACCCCATTCTTTGTGGCAGGACAGATGCAGAGTGGAGAACAGAGTGGAGTGGATGAGATGCATCTATGAGATGTTTATATGCTAAGGGAGACTCTAAAGTGGGAGACGGTGAAGGTAAGAAGTAATCTGGAAATGGAAGTAATTAAAAAATAATGCTGTTTTCACTGAAAACCATTTGGAGAAATGAAATGATGTAAGAGCTTCCACTTTTTAACTAAGGTGATGTTTGCAAATAGAGAACTGCTAAAATATTTACATTTTTAAGTGCATGTGGACCGATTTGTCTCCTTTTGCCGCTGTCCCCAGAGATGAACAGAATATTCTGGAAGCACACTAATACAGATGATTTCAATTTCCAGAGGCTATCCAGAAGAAAACTCCAGAGGAGAATGGGGTGGAATAAAACGGTCAAAAGTCATCCTTCTTCTGCCCGAACTGTGTAAAAAAAGAGCTTTGGTACGGCCCTTGAAACAGAAAGATATCTTTGGTACTGTTCATCACATCAGTGTCATCAGAAAGTAACATCTCATAAATAAAGCCAATGTGCCATGCTCTGGCACTAAAAATGTACTTGGTCCTGTAAGCCTCAAATTAAATAGAAAATGTACATTGCTTCTTAGAATGAGCTTAAGATGATCTGACTGTTCATCAAGCATTTTAACCAATATATTTATTAGCAGTTTAAGTAGAATTATTATCATCTATTTTCTAGCAATACAGAATGCGTTAATGGTATATGTCTAGATCTTACTTTTATATATATATATCCTTAGGAGAAGGATATTCATTCTCTTCTAAAGAAGAGGAGCAATAAGGCCAGAATTTTGTCTCATTTCTCTAGAAAAATGATTCTGTGTCTAAGAGTGAGAAACTAAATAATCCTGTGTGAGGACTGACAGGTCCAGAAAATCAAATTTGATCCTTGTGGGATTCTCAGACAGAGTTGTCCTCATCCTGACCTTATTTAAAACTGAGTCTTTCCATCAAAGCTGCCTTAGACATGTACAAAGATTTCAAGCTTTGCCACTCTTCTGCCTTTTGCGACATATTCGGAAAAGATAGCACAAAATCACTGTTTTGTATTTCCTAACATCTTGTTGTAGGTACTGCTAGGATGGCAACTATTAATGTAATATTTCAAAGGAAAGTCATCAGCAGCAAAACATGACCCTACATCGTGCCTCACAAATGAACCCCTCGTTTTTCCTATTTGCCAAACATTCTCTAGTGATACCTCTTTTCTTTTTTTTCTTTTTGACGATGCCAGCAGCATACAGAAGTTCCCAGGGTGAGGGATTGAACCAGTAATACAGCAGTGACCTAAACCACTCTAGCAGTGACAACACTAGACCCTTAACCCACTACACCACAAGAGGACTTCTCTAATGATCTCTCTACCTAATGATCTTCCAACGAGTAAGGGTATACCAAAAAATTTCAAAGAGAAAGTATCTAATCACGACCAACTTTCTCTTGAATGGGCATCTTCAAAGCCTATGGCTGCAATCAGGTAACATGTAGCACATGATGGTATTTATCATGCAAATAACATGCTGATATTTACCTTTCTCTTGAAGTTTTTATACTCATCTTAAATTCTTTGTAGCGAAAACTCCCTTGCTTTCAGCAATCTCTTTGTATATGCTTTTATTCTCCTGCAGAAATTACTCCTGCAGAATTTACTTTGGCAGAAGTCTCTAATAGATTATTTTTTGTACATGTAATCTCATCTCTACTATTTACATGTGGACAGACCCAGGTGTCTATCGCCAAGTCCATCCTGTGTAAGAAAACTATGCGCTGTTTAGAGCACACCTTTCTAGGTTACCTGATTGTAGCTCTTCATTGCCTTGGAGCTGTTTTACAACTCCATCCACAGGAGCAGGAGCACAATGCAAAATAATCTTGACTATGGAAATGCAAATAAATTCTGTCTGGGGGAAGTTCAGCTGAAGCCCCCTTTGCGCCTAGTAAAAAAAGACGGTTTTCTTCTATCTGTAGATATATTTACTACTGCTTTACTTCATGTAAATTTGTGCATCTTTGACTTTGTTGAACATCTGGCTCCCTCATTAAAAAAGAGGTAAATATAATATTTAACTTGTATTCATTTTACATCTGTATGAGACTTTACCTTAAAAAAAATTTTTTTTTTAATGTTAGGATTCACAATCCAACCAACACTGTGCAACTTGAAGCCATAGAATATAAAGAGATGAGGGGGAGTACACTTAACTAATGTATTAAACTTGGTCTATGTATATGCACATGACCAAAACCCTTTTACAAACTTTGTATAATTTAAAAATTGCTCAATAATTCAAGATGCTGTCAATTAAAGCAGTCAAAAGTTTGAAACATTAAAATAGTGAAAATGAGTTATATAATTCTACCATTTTCCTTTCTCCTTTTTATATTCCTTGACCTACATGGATTTTTTTTTTAATTTAAAAGATTTTTTTTTTCAAAAGGCCCAAAGAATATTCTTTTTAGAATATTCTATTTAGAAAGAAAGACTAGATATAGGAATCTCGGAGTCTATGGTATTTCAAGATAGAGATTGCATTTCATTCTTCTAATTCCTCACTGAGTGACCTTAATGTGATGAACAAGGCTTCCACTTTGGGATCCTAGTCAGTATAGCACATGGAAGGCGGCATGACAGAAGTCTGTGTCTCCAGCTTCAAACTGTGAGTTCAGATTCTGGCTCCATAAATTTACAAAATGTGTGTGTTGTCAAGTCATGTAACTCCTCTGAGATTCAGGGAGCTCATGTATAAAACTATAATAGTAATAATAGGAGTTCCCGTCTTGGTGCAGCGGAAACAAACTGGAACAAAGGTTGTGGGTTCCATCCCTGGCCTCGCTCAGTGGGTTAAGGATCAGGTGTTGCCATAAGCTGTGGTGTAGGTCACAGACGCTCCTGGGATCTGGCGTTGCTGTGGCTCTGGCGTAGGCTGGCAGCTGTAGCTCCGATTAGACCCCTAGGTGGGGAACCTCCGTATGCCACAGGTATGACCCTGAAAAGACAAAAAAACAAATAATAATAATAATAATATTGCTTTATAGATTGATCTAAAGTTTAAATGAGAACATACCTATGAAGCACCAAGACAAAGGCCTGTCATTTGATAGTCAACACAATTATTTTTTGTTTGATGTACTACCAGACTCACTTTAATTTGTTCCTAGTACCAACATTGCCAACTAGATTCAAGAACTACCTAATACGGCAAATGTCCCATAATGTACTTTCAAGAACAAAAGGAAGATGTCTTACAAACATAAAACCAAGAAATAAGGTATCTATGACAAAAAAAATTAAAATATTCTCTTTCATAAACTGAATGTCAGGTAGGCATGTAAACTGACCATTATGGTAGACTTCTATAGCAAATACTCTTATAATTAAAGAGATGTCACCTAAACAATAGACTTCACTTGTATTGATTTAGGAAATCAAGCTAAATATAACTTCATTTTCCTATACTTCTTTTTTTCCAAAATAATATGTACCTTCCACTGAGTTTAATCTTCACTGCACTTAAATAGAAAAAAAAAAAGCGTATATATATATATATATATATATATATGCTTCTGCCGTTGGAAACAGATCATCTGCCTCTTCGAGCATTAAAAAATTCAAGGAATAGTTTAGTTTTACACATTGGACATAGCATCTTTTTTTTTGTTTTTTGTTTGTTTGTTTGTTTGTTTTGTCTTTTTAGGGCCACACCCACAGCATAGAAGTTCCCAGGCTAGGGGTCAAATCAGAGCTGTAGCCTCTGGCCTACGCCACAGCCACAGCTGTGCCAGATCCTCGCCATGTCTTCAGCCTATACCACAACAACCCCAGATCCTTAACCCACTAAGCAAAGCCAGGGATGTAACCTGCGTCCTCATGGATACTAGTCAGATTTGTTCCCACTGAGCCATGATGGGAACTCCAACACAGCATCTAATTAATGGCAAATTTAGAATTCTGTAATGAATTGGGCAACTCTTTTAGTTGTCCAATAGTAATAAGAATTCTAAGATGGTCAATTCCTTTTATACAACTGTGTGGTAAAGATAAATGAGATAAAGTATGAAAAAAAAATCCACCATCTATTTGGGAGATGGTGTGTTATATAAATCCAAATTGGCACTACTCTAAAGAACACAAATTTAAGCACTAAAACGTAGTAACTAGATTGATCATACAAAGAAAACTCTCCTTTCCCACCTGCTCTTTCTTCCTATGCACTTTCCAGGTGCTGCTATATAATTTTTCTCATAACCAGGCAATTATACCCAGTGAATTTTGTGGTTAGTCAGCTAACCATCTGCTTTCCAAGAGCAGTCATGTGCTCTGTTCACAATTTTCTTGATTCAAACCATTAAGAGGATGTAGAAATCTCACATGCAATATTTGAGGCATTCTTTATTCTGAAATAATGAACTGTGAGAACAAAGAAGATTGGACCAGCTTTCTTTGACTTGCCTGTAATGTCCTTGGGGCATTAGATTCCAGGCTTTAACCAGGCTTTAGGAGGCAAGGAAAGGAATGACAATGGTCACTTAATATGTAAATATAAATAAATATATATGACTATTTTTTTTCTTGATTGCACTTCCTCCCAACACCCCTAAACTATGAGCAGGCTGTAAATGTATGCCTCCAGACACCCAGACAAAAGCAGCAATCTTAATTAGCCAAATTAAAACAGTAAGACACATCCGATTATCCCTTTTTAGTCTAAACCAGCTTCTAAAATGACAAGTGATGTGAAAATAATTAAAACAAGACAGACTGGAAAAAGAGGAGAAATAATGTATTTAGATTTTGAAGAGAAGTAATTAGTTTTGGCAGGTTATTTATTTATGTAAATTGAAAAATTAGCTCTACTACTCAGAGGCGATGCATTCAAGTGCCTACATTTCTGGAGCAACATGGGAGAAGAAAGGTTATAATGAAAAGCAACAAGATGAATTTCAAGCAAGGAAAGACTCTTTAAATTGTTACTTTTTTTTCAAGGCAAGACAGATTCCCAAAGAAAATAGAATTCATAAAATCTGTCTCAATAGTTCAGTACAACTGCAGAGGAAAAAACAATCTTACTAATTTCTAAGATTGCTTTTCTTCAATACAGATATAGATTTTCTTGATTGAAACAGCTGTCTTGGCTTTTGTCATTCTGTGTTACACTCATAAGTTATTCTCCCTTCAAATTGTCATTTTCATATAGCTCTACTTCTTCATTTCAACTGCTTCATTTTGAGGGGAAATCTAGACCAGTCCTCACTACATCCTGAACTTGTTGGATGTCACGCATGTGCTTCTCTTGCTTGGGTTCACTCACACACATGAATTCAACCATCACAGACAAACTGACGACTCCTACATCTATGAATCAAATACTGTCATCTACACTTAAATACACATCTACCTACCCCTTACTGACAAATATCACTCTTCTCAAGTGCTTCAATGTATCTGTCATTCCGACAGAAACTGGGCAGTGCTCTGATGGAAGGATGAGCAGGATACACTGGAGATACAAACAGGAGAATGAATGGTAACTTCTACCTGGTTTGACTAAAGAAAAGGTATCCTTGAAAATGGCTTATCTTCTATCTTTCCACACTCTAATAACCACAGCTACTTTAATAAAAGGGAAACAGTTTTGGATAAATGAAAATAGAGAACACTCTCCAGCTTCAATTAACTGCACTAGTGAGATGAGACCACACACACATACATATAGGTAACTAAGTAGAAACTAGTACAGCTGACTCTTGAAAAACGTAGGGGTTAGGGGCTCCAACCCTCTGCACAGTGGAATACTCAAGTCTCGCTTTGTAGTCGCCCCTCAAAATTTAATTAAACAGTACCTTTAGAAATTTCACATTGTCTATGGTTTTCTTCTGTGCAGTGAAGCAGGCTTGAAGAAAGTGAACTGAAGAAGTAAGGAAGAGTCTTGGTCTTATGGAGAAACAAAATGCATTTACTACAGTGTCTCCTCTTTCTCTTCACATAGGAAAACTACAGTTCCCAGGCTTCTTGAGGTTAGGTTGACACTGTGGTTCTGAGATTTCATTAATGGGAATATGAGAAAAAAGACAGTTAAAAGTTGGTATATGCCCTTGACGTTATCCTTCTCTAAAAGACCTGTAGCATGGTACAGTTGTAGGACAGAAGTAGCTCAAGCACTGAATAATTTGAGAAGAACACTTGACCTATAAGTTAAGAAATAAACAATTTTCCCCATAAGCCACTGAGATTTGGAGATTTATTTGTTATCATGGCATAGCATAGTTTATTCTGACAAACATAACAATATAAGAAACTGTTTGACCAACTTTTCTTCCTAAGTGAAATGAAGAAGCAATATCAAATACTATCCATATCTTATCAATAGCACACAGTTAATATGAATGAAAATACTGTACAGAGTTAACATTTAAGAACAAGGGCCCTGAGAACAAATGGCTCGAGTTCAAATTCTGACTCTGTCTTTTATTAGGTAGATGATCCTGGGCAAATTGCTTAACTTCCCTGTGCTTTAAAGTGTCATCTGTACAATGGGGATATTATCACTACCTACCTATAATATGGCCATAAAGACTAATTGAAGTAATTCCTGTAAAGAATCTTCTATAATCTACAGCACAATTAATATTGATAAATATTTACTATTGTTATTGCTACATTTAGATGGACCATATACATAGTTCTGAAGGAACATGCTTTTCAAATTTAAACTACTGTTCAACAATTGGCTGAAATGTTTTGGTATCCTTTAGGATGGCTTCTCTACAGGATAGCTGAGATGTATAATCATGTGACAAGAGAGAGATGTTTATTTTGCTTCATCATGAATCTTTCTGACAGTGACTACTCAGCTGCAGAGACCTTACCTGGGCAGCCATGTAATGCACTAGATAAATGGCGAGATCCTTCTAATAACAATGAAGTTTTATGGACAGTGGCAATGCCTATTTACAACCTCTGTAAACCAGTTTGCAATTCTACTGATGCCTCTTAATTTGTGTATTTATGTCAATGGAATGGTTTACAATGACAGGGAAGGGCAAAAGAAATAATTCAAATTGCCACAAGGCTAATCTCATAAGAGCTTATGAATATAACATTTTCTTAAACCCTATACTGCACTCACACAATAATACTCTTACACAAGAGACGTATCCTGATTTCCAATTCAAAGAATCTCAGAGACTGTATGCACAAATGATCACACATATGTTTAAAACTGGACAGATATTTAAATGTATGGATTTATGAACAATCACTGCCAAGTAGTTCCACACCTTTAAGATTTCAATGATTCTCAATTGATTCCAGTGTCATGCACTAATGTTCAAGTTTCACTGGGCCGTAGAATTATATAGGGCCTTTCCAACATTATTTTTTTTTCTTTTTAGGGCCACACCTGCACATATGGAAGTTCCTGGGATAGGGGTCAAATCATAGCTGCATTGGCTATGGTAATACCAGATCCAGACCCAGATCATAGCTGCACAGCTACAGCAATACCGGATCCAAGCTGCATCTGTCACCTCTAACCACAGCTTGCAGCAATGCCGGATTCTTAACCCACTGAGCGAGGCCAAGGATCAAACCCAGATCCTCAGGGACATTGTGGGTTCTTAACCTGCTGAGCCACAGTGGGAACTCCCCTTCCAACATTAATAGTCTTTACCTTTATTGATTTATCATTGCTTTTGATTCTATTGTATATAGGGGAAAAGAAAATCTCAAGGATAACTATGAACTGCCTTGTAAGATCTCTATGAAATCTCTCCAGCTTGCAGTTCTCTCTGGAATTTCATCTTTGGAGATAGTATTTTAGTATTGCTTAATCCTATTTTCTATTCCAATATTTTATATTTGTGTTTTTAAATAAAGTACCTCTATTTTTAATTTCTAAGTTATACCTGCAACCTTGCCCTGTGGTGGTGCAGTTTTAATAATGCTGATTAAAAACAGAGCCAGAATGTCACCAGTGCATGTATGTGGATAATTTATAATATTTGTCTTACAATAACCTGGTAAGGAACACACACACACACACACACACAAACACACTTTATTACAACTTCCACAATCATCATTTTCAGGTGCACCCTTAATATATATATTGTCATAATAATTATGGACCCCCTTCCTACCAACATGGATCATTACCTACAGAACTAGAATAAATTCAGCTTCATTGTTATTGACCTTATACATGATTGAGCACAATAATGCATAGGAAAGTATTTTGTAAACTGAAAGGTATCACATGACATACATTCCTCTTATCTTTAGTGTGCATTAAAACTTTATTGCTTAAGCTAAGTTTTACAATTTTGAAGCTTTAAAGTTCTGGGGAAAAATTGTGAAAACCTTTGTAGAGGTAAGGACTATCTTTTCAAGGACATTTATATGGTAAAACAGTCTTAGAGTGTCTCTCTCCAGGAAAGAGGGCGGATTTATTTGCCATCCAAGGTAGTAAAGATGTCTCCTTTAGGGCAAATAATTTGGGCGGGTTTTCTAGAAGTCCATTATGGAACTGAGAGCTCACTAAACTTAGTGTTCCTCATCTGGGACATGAACCCATTGTGTGTACCATCGATCTAGGTACCCCTTGCCTCTGTGGAACTTGAGGAAGGTAGGAAGCAAATTGATGTGAACATGAAGCTCATGCTGCCTGATATACTGTGAGTAATTAAGTCCTCTGTCTCTGACCCAGGAATCTTGTGTCTTCTGCTGGCATCTGAAAAACTGTGACAGATTATATTATGTTAGTGTGTAAGCAAGTAAAAATTCAGAATTTTTACCATTCTTGCCAGGATGCGGATATATAATCTCCTTATAGGACAGAAATGGATATCCAGCAAAAATAGAAAATAATACAATTGTTTCATGTATTATGGGTTGACTTCCTAAAACTGTGTTTACTTTGTTTGTTTGTTTTGTCTTGTTAGGGCTGCACATGCGGCATATGGATGTTCCTTGGCTAGGGGCTGAATTAGAGCTGCAGCTGCCTGCCTATACCACAGCCACAGCAACATGGGATCCAAGCCTAGTCTGCAAGCTACACCACGGCTCATGGCAATGCTGGATCCTTAACCCACTGAGCAACGGCAGGGATCAAACCCATGTCCTCATGCATACTAGTCCGGGTTGTTACTGCATGTTTTAAAAAATCAGTTAGCTCTCCTTCCTGTCCCTCTTGCCCTTAGTTTCTCTCTCCTCTTTCTCTCTTTTCCCCTCTTTCTCTCATCCTCCCACCTCCCTCCTTGCTGCACTAAATTTTCTATGCTGGTTAAAGTTTGTTCTACATTTCTAATATCTGTCTACATTAGCATATTCACTGTTCCAGGAACAGCATGTCCCTGAAAATCTCTGCTGGATATAAAACTTTCAAGCATAACTAATATGACAGTAAAATGAATTTTATTTAAATGAACAATACATTTCTTGGCCTTCATGGGTCAAGGTTACAGTGGAAGGAACTCTCTTTGTTTACAATCATTTGTCATCCATCCACAGAAACCTAGTTAGCCTAGTATGCCTATGTGTACACAGTACTGCCTTTTTTTTAAAATGGCATATTGTCTTTGGAAAACAAACCTAAAATCACAAAGAGATGACAATTTACAGTTAAGATCAATTGCCTTAATTTGTTATTATAAGTAGAAGGCATGGTAAAGTGATTAAAATTAATAGTTTGCAACATTTTAAACAAATCAGAAATATAATGAAGATGAACAGCAGTCCACTGGTCAAAGGGACTCAGCTGGAATTGATCCTAAGTTCTGGGCTTATTGACTAAACCATCTTTGACTGCCTGATCAGGCACACTTCTCCCCTGACACATAAATTTACTACACCAGGCTGCCTTCCTGATAAATGTCTTTGTTTTCACCATCTCTTGCCCCTGCAAAGGAGAGGGTTGTTTCCTTATAAATCTTTTTTTTTTTTTCCCCACATTTTCTATCAGGGTAAACCAAAGCTATGGGTGTCACATACCAAGGCAATCACTCCATAAAGCTGGCCAAGGAGCAGCAAATTACTACCAATCCCCGCAATTCACTATTTTTCATTCATTCATCCATCCATCACTAAACTGCATCCTGGGCTCCTTTAATGCACCAGGCATTGTGCTAGCCTTGAACAAATAGGGGATTCAACTATAAAAATCAAAATTTTTAAGTGATGTTATAAAGAAATGTGTTGCAGAATAGAAAAGAGATAAAAACCATTTATGGGGCAGTTTGGGCAGTTGTCACCAAAATTTAGCAATTGGTCTGTCTACTGGAGAATAATTAGGCATTTCCTTAGATGAATAAAAGAAAACTAGAGAGAAGAGCATACTAAGGTCCTTACATGCCTACATAGTGACTTGGAAGGCAATTTTGCAGACAACTGGGAATCAATAACAAGTGTGGCTTTTGAAACTGGAGGATTACATGATACTAGTGACAGTACAGTGAGTGTTGGTAGGAGCCAAATAGAAGCCTGTGCAAATTTTCAAAAGGTAGACAATAACAAGGAGAAGGCAATATTTGAAAGGTACTGTGAAATAGAGTAACTCTGATTCCAATTTGGTGTGGAGTGTGAGAGCAAAGACTCAAACGTGCCGTTGTGCATGGAGGAAAGCGAAAATACAAGGAGCTTTGTGATTCTTCTGCCAATATTTGTTGAGTATGCTATACATACTTCAGTAAAAAACACTTAGTAGGCAAAGATAATTGGATATGTGAGTAAGAGGCTCAGGAGGAAATAGGGGGTTGGGGATGTAATTTGTGGGTTATATGTAAAGACATTATACCAGTCATCTGCTGATGGGCACTTGAGCTGGTTTCCATATCTTGTATATTATGAATAATGCCGCGATGGCCATAGAAACTCAGATCTCTCTTTGAGATCCTGTTTTTATTTCTTTTGAATATATATCCAGAATTGGGACTGCTGGATCATATAATAGTTTTTTCTTCACTTTTTTTTTTTTTTTTTTAGCAATCTCCATACTGTTTTCCATAGTGACTGCACCAATTTACATTCTCACCAACAGTGCATAAGATAGCCAAGATCTGGAAACAAGCTAAGTGTCCATCAACATACAAATGTATAAAGAAGATGTAGTATGTGTATATGAGGATTATTCAGCCACAAGAAGGAAGGAAATCCTGCCATTTGCCATGATATAGGGCATTGTGCTCAGTGGAACAGGCTAATCTATGTAGTATCACTCACATGTGGTGCCTAAAGGATAAAAAGAAAAAAGCATAGAAGGAGAGAGTATAAAAGTGCTTTCTAGGAGCTAGGGAGTGGGGGAAATAGGTAGAAGTTGGTAAAAGGGTAAAAACAATGAAACTTTCAGTTCTAAGAAAAATAAATAAGGTCTGAGAATCTAAGGGAAAGCAAGGTGACTATAGTTAAAAACACGACATCGTACAACTGAAATTTGCTAAGAGAGTAAAGGCTAAGGTTTCTCCCATAAATAAATAAATATGTGAAGTCATGGATGTGTTAATTAACTGGACGGGGGGATTCTTTCACATCGTATAAATGTATAAAGCCACTATGATGTACACTTTTAAATATCTCATAATTTTATATGTCAACTATATCTCAATAAAGCTGAATTTTTTTTTTTTTTAAAAAAAGGAGGTTGTTAAATTATTCATCTAAATGATGTTCCTTAGAGAAACAGCAGAGATTTGGAACAATATAGAACCCAGAATGGACTTCTAGGGAATAAAGACTTGTAGTGAGAGGGCCAAAGAGGACGCATAACAAATTAAATAGAAATATCAGTGGTTATAAATGTAGAAAAGGGCATCCAGGAAACCAAAGAAAAAAAAAAGAACATCAAAAAGTTGACTAAAACGGTCAAGCAGTATATGTCATTGGCTTACCAATTACTGGGTCACTGAGGACATTAATGAAGAGAATTTCAGGAAAGTGATAGGGAAAGAAGTCAAGGCTTCTAGACTGAGAAGTAAATGGGAGTCAAGAGAATAGAGATATTAAACACCTACTATATTACAGGCTACCACATGTGTGACGTGAGATTGCACAGGCCGATGTGGTCTGTGGGCGAAAACCAACAGTCACCTGTGTCTGTAGCTGCTTTTGTTCCCACCATCTATTGCAGCACAACGGATAGGGCCCATTTCTGGCATGGGAGAAGGAGAATGGAGGTGGGGGGAGAGCCATTTATATGGATCTCGTATTCATAAGATTTCCAAGTTGGATATTTGATGTTATCCCTGAATGAAGATTCACTTTAAACCAAAGGGGATACTGATAGGATTTAAAGAAAAGGAAATTGTAAAACTGGATCCCAATACTGGACCCCATTATTGTAATCTATGAATTATTATTTCTTATAAAAATCCACTTATGGATATCAGAATTACTTTTATATTATTATTCTTATGCCAAAAATGACTATTTGCATTCTACAACTTTTGAAATTATGTTTTAGCATTATTATTTTTTTTTATGAGCAGGAATCCACCAAAGGGGAAATTGAATGGGCCTCTCTTACCTCTGAGAGGTCCTGACCCCAATCTTCTGGTAATTATTTCCCCCTTGCTTGTTTCTATGCACCTTTACATTTCTTCTGCATTTATAGGCGAGCCTGCTATGTGCACTAAATAACTGGTCTTTATTCCCTCTTCTCTCACTTTTTATCCCCGTCAGCTGAGCTCCTTGGGTCATGACTACTGCTTCTTTCAAGCAATGGTGATGGACATTTCCACTACAATTTTCACCAGATACATAGCTGTCTTTGCAATTTGTTCCATCCGATCTTCTCCTTTTGAGCCCCAGTGTGGCTCTAAAGTGTCCAAACTGGAAAGTGCAAGTGTTGGGAAGGATATTGTTCTAATGCTTTGAGTTTTATCCCATTAGAAAAATAGCAAATATTCCTCTACTCTCCTCCCCCATCCATCCACATTTACCATAGGATTTAGACATGGAGCCTGGAAGGTTGCACCGACAGGCCAGTAACAAACACCATAACATACTCAATATTGCCTTGCACTGTGAAAACAGAGGTTTTCTTAGTGGGTCAAAAAGATTTCATGGTTTGTCCCTTCTCTTCTAAGTCCTCTTCCAAGTCCTCTTCCAAGTGGCTTCCTGAACCCTTGGACTCATTCACCTCTGAGGCCACTGCTACTCTATTGGCATCACTAATGTCCTTTAATCGCCCCATGCAATTCACCGGAGTAATCAGAGCAATTAAAATTTATTGATCTGTTGCTATATACCCAGCACCCCATAAGTGATTTAATTGTCTGATTTTATTTAATTCTCACCAAAAAAAACCTCACAAAATATCAATATCTCTATTTTCACTAAGGGGAAAATTGAGTTTTACAAAGCTATCTGAATCTTCCAGTGTCACACAAAACCAGGCCTTGAACAGGGCCCACATCTGCTGGGCCCTGAAGCCCGTGCTCTCATCTCCATGTCATTCTCTAAGTGTCTTCAAGGCACATGTTCTGTCTGCATTGTCCTTCATTCCACCTGCAATTCCTGGTACTAGAAATGGCATGGAGTGGGTGGGGGTGGGGTCAATTAATATTTGTTGAAAGAATGAATAACAGTGGAAAATAAATCTCTCCCTGCAGCACCGTTCATAATTGACTTTGAAATCTGCTTTGGGATGCAAGCTCAGTCATATTTATGAACCTCCAGCCAATCAATTATTTAGCACTTACTGTAATATATAGTCTTTATAATCTTATTCTGCTGGGCTTTGTGAAAGAAACAAAAGAGAAACATAGTCCCTAACTTCTTGGGGTATACCAGTTCGTAGGAAACAAAGAAATAAAACCTCTATGTGCATAGCCAGAGCTTCCCAAACCTCAACCAGAAGCTAGAAATCAGAGAATCCTGAGATGTAATCAGTGCAGGTAGAACAGGGCAGCCCTTTGTGGAGAATGGGTCTGGGAAGGGAAGGGCCCTTAAAAATAAACAGCACAGAAGCTCCCTGGTGGCTCAGTGGGTTAAGGACCCAGTGATGTCATTGCTGTGGGGTGGGTTCAATTCCTGGCCCTGGAACTTCCACATGGCATGGCTGTGGCCAAAAATAAATAAATAAACAACCTGAACACTACCATAAAATATTCACTGCACAATGACTAAAGAGCTCTAGTTCAAATTCTTTTTTCTGTTTCTTTCATTCTTTTTTTTTTTTTTTTTTTTGTGACTCTAGAGGATAGCTTGCCTAGGAAAAACTATCAACTTTTGAAGTTCTGGTGAATGAGTAACAAGCTCATAATTAGAGATCTCGATCCAGTAATTAAGACACTGCCAGGGCTCCCAGCCATATCGGTAGAGGCTATGGAAATCAAAACATACTTACCCAATGTGCTGCATATTTTCAATTTCCCCCTTCAGCTCCACTCTGCATTCCCACATCTTGCTCTGCTCCAGGAGACTGGGAGGCTGAGCTATGAGGGCCGCACCAACAGCCTCACTTCTCCCTGGCTTCTGGTTGGTTCTGCTGATGGGCAACACCTGCAGGAGTTGAAGGGCAAGAGTGTGGGGAGTAAATTCAGAGCATCTATTACCCTGGCTCTTCTATGTCCAGTTTAGTTGGACTTCTTCCCTTCATGTAGAATGATATCAGCCCCCCTCTCTCTCAATCTCTCTCCCCCCTCTCCCTCTCTCACAGCTGTCAACTATCCCTTCAGGAGTGTGTGTGTTTTGCCCTGTTACTCTCTGCTGAGTACCACCCCATCCTGTATTGCTTCCTTATACTCTGTCCATATCTTTGTAAAAAGCCCCTTTCATAAACATTTACCCCAAGACCCAATTTGAGGTATAATCATCTGTTCCCTGCTAAGAAGCTACCTAACTGACAAACCAATGTGACAAAGCTGTGCTTCATTGAGAGAATGTAAGAGAAATACTCTGCCTACAGGAAATAAAAAGAGACTTGTAGAAGCTTGCGAAGCCACTCTTCAGAAGTTGCATAATTTGCGTATATAAAGTCTAAATCTATAGAAGCTGTTAGATTCTAGATACATCTTCATGAGTAGAGTTGTACCATGTGTAAACTATAAAAGAAATTATAAATCATTCTCTTTCCCTGGTCCTGGAATCTTGGGCCTTATCCCTTCTTATTTCTTAGATGGTGGGGAAAATCTTCCCTTTTCTCAAGTGCTGCTACAGTCATAGGATCGATGAAAGTTTATGCACATACTGCCCCACAATCTCCTAAAAATCTTTAATAGAAACCACAGGCTGTTTGTTACAGCACTCTCTTAAGAGCACTCTGGGGAGTTATTCATAGGAATGTTGAGGCCAGGTGAAGGCTTACAACAGCTTGTTAAGGTGTAAGTTGGAATGTATGAGATGTACAGTTTGGGGTAGCAAAAAAAAATATGGGGACTAGGGGATTGCCCTACTAAATCACCAAGCAGTAGAAGAAATGCTATAAAAATTATGGCCAAGTCAAGGGATATCCACTGTCCTCCAGGGTGTAGATTTTCAATTTTGCCCTGCAAATTCAGCAATTCTTAATGTATTCTTTGATATGTTTATAACAACTTCTTTATTACACAATCCCTATATTTTACCTTTAACCAGATGTTTTCTCCATCCAAAGAGACAACTGTCTTCTACGTTTTGCCTTCCTTGATGCAGTGCAACTCAGCCAGGTGAGCAAGAAGAGCTCTGTACTTCCACCCTTATATGACTGTGCGCCCCACACCATAAACACAAGCTTCACATTTACTATTTCCACATCTTAATTGAAACAAATTCTGCCTGGAGAAGTTTTAAGAAAAATGCATTTAGATGACACATGTGTATACACTGAGACTGCTTTGAATGAACAATGATTTTCATCGCGTAGCAGGTGAGGTCAGGAGGTATTTTGTTGCAGCTATAGCAAAGACAACTTAAGGATCACAGTCTGTACTGATGGCTAGTTATAGACTAGATGTTTCTGAGGAACTTTCCAAAGCATTTTAATAGTTCCAAATATTAAATATCTGTTAAAATATTATAAGAAGTCACCATTCAGGAAAATAGAAGGAATACAATCTCCGATTGGTTAAAGTTTGGAAAATTAGATGTACTGAGTTGGATTTATTAAAAACAATTTGTTTCTTTATGACAAAACCATAGCCATGACAAACTCATGCTAATGTCATGTAACTATGTCATATCTTAAATCCTAAAGTATGAAATTTTATCTTCAATTTTAACATTGTTTTCAGGAAGACGTTATCCTTAATTTATAGTGTCACCGAGGCGAAGTGACTTGGCTAGGAACACACAGGCAATAAGTGGCAGGGATAAAATTCAAAGCCAAGCTTTCCAATTCTAAATTGTGTACCATTTTACCATTTAGGCATTTCTTATGTATGCCAAAGTGCTTATCTTCCTGATCTACACTTTGGAGAAATCAAGCCATCAATCCAAATATGAGTTCAATACAATTAGAGGCAAAGAACCACCTCATGAATCTTTAGGATGTTACTGGAATGTGCTATTTCAGTGACATGTAAAGGGCTACTATTTCACTCTTTGTTGCAGCTCATTTTCTCATATAACTCAAAAGAAATTCTTTTGGCCTAAATCTAAGTCTACTCTTTGAAATAAAATATGTGCCCTGCACTTTAATCTTTGGTGGATATAATAAAATAAGAACATGGACTATAAAGCCCAGATGCATACTATTCACTGTTTCAAAAGTTCAATAGCTCTTTTAGCTACTGTCCTTACCACATTGAAACACCTTCCGCGATGATGGATGGTTCATCCTAAAGTCACCTCTTGCCAGCTATGGCTTATCATTATGATTCCCCTGGGTAAAATGCATTCTCAAAGTGCATCTTTCCTTCTAATTCTTCCCAGTAAATGTGTAAGTAGGTAGTTTCATCTGCCTGCTTGCCACTAGAGTGTGATCAGATTCTACAATCTTTGAGCCCCAGGAGAACTCAGGAATCCCAACATTGAAATAGGCATTGAGCCAAGGCAAAAAAAAAAAAAAAAAAAAAGCAGCCAAGATGTTAGGGGAAGGAGAAGAGAAGGAAGGGCCACTTTATGATGTACAGTTCAAATCTGAAAACTTTAGCACTCCAATGGGAATGTAAGTCCAAAAATGCTTTTTCTGCTTTCCTTCCAAGAGTGGTAAAAGAATAGAGAGGGTTGGATCTCTCAAAACCACAGGAAATTTTGTATCAAAATTGCAAAGGATTGAAGCATCATGAGGGAACACAATAATGTGAACCAGTCAAGTGTTCAGTTTTGCTTCGATGTTTTAGTAACCCAGATTTAAAGCAGTTTCTAAAGAATGAATTACTTTACTGTGGATGAAAGCCATACTAAAGACAACTGATAAACAAAATACATAAGGTAAATTTTTAATCAAAAGCCAAGAGTCTCAGATGAGAATATAGGTTCACAAACAAGTAGTAGAAAAGAAAAGTCAATGGCCTCTTTGAAATAAGAACATATTAAGGTCAGCTCTTGATTTTTTTTTCCCCTTCCTGCTTATAGGCATCTTCAGACCACAGGAAATTTTGTTTTTTTAACCTCCAGTGCTAGGGGTTCTTATAAATTCTCAGGACTTTGGAAAATAAACATTCAACACAAATCCAAAAGAAAATGGACAAATGCCCTGACATTTAGAGTGTTTGGGAGCATTCATTGACAAATCACACTTAAAATATTTATAAATAACTGCCACTCTAAAGAATATTAGAGGGCATCAAAGCTGGCAAATGGCATTCAGGCCTGTGTGCATAAATATATACAGCATAGACATGAAAAATTGATGGGTATGGATACTGTCCAAGAAATCTTGTGAATATAGACTCTTAGCAGTATTCCTTACTCCTAAAGCATCTCTGAAACCCTCAGCAAATAATGATTCAAGAAGTTCCAAAGAAGTGTTATTGGTTCCAAGCAGGTGTCAAGGGGCCATGAAAATAAGAAGAATCCTCTCTACTTCAGCATCTTTCCTTTCTAACCACTGGCTTCTTAAATATAGCAATCTTAAGTATTTTCCCCTACCATGATGTTTGCTTTTCAGGTGAATATAGTTTGATAAATATAACAGGAAGGGAAAAAATATAAAGAAGAAAGTGTGTCACTATCCAAATGGAATCCATGTATTTCAACATACTCATATGGTTGCTTTTCAGTAGATAAGACTATACTGGCAAATTCAAACTCAAAGGAAAACATTTTTATAGGCATTTCTTCATTTTAGCCCACTAATTATTAAAGGAGCACTTATGTGTTTTCCCTGTTCTGAAAGTAACTCATGTTCACTTTTTTAAAAATTTGGAAAAACTGTCTTTTTCTCATTTTATATTCTTGCCCCACTTTGTCAAAGATTTATTGACCATAGGTGTCTGGGTTTATTTCTGGATTCTCTATTCTGTTCCATTGGTCTGTATGTCTGTTTTGGTACCAGTACCACACTGTCTTGAATACTGTGGCTTTGTAATATTGCCTGAAGTCTGGGACAGTTATGTCTCCTCCATGGTTTTTGTTCCTCAGGATTGCTTTGGCATTTCTGGGTCTTTTAAGGTTCCATATAAAATTTTGGATAATGCCATTTGCAGCAACATGGATGGAACTGGAGACTCTCATACTAAGTGAAGTAAGTTGGAAAGAGAAAGACAAATACCTTATGATATCACTTATATCTGGAATCTAATATATGGCACAAATAAACCTTTCTTCAGAAAAGAAACTCATGGACTAGGAGAACAGACTTGTGGTTGCCAAGGGGGAGGCAGAGGGAGTGGGATGGACTGGGAATCTGGGGTTAATAGATGCAAACTATTGCCTTTTGAATGGATAAGCAGTGAGATCCTGCTGTATAGACCTGGGAACTATATCTAGTCACATGATGGAGCATGATGGAGGATAATGTGAGAAAAAGAATGTATATATGTATGTATGACTGGGTCCCCTTGCTATATGGTCGAAAATTGACAGAACACTGTAAACCAACTGTAATGGAAAAATTAAAAATAATTTTAAAAAAAGAAACACTGAACATCACACATTGACAAGAACTGTAAATCTAACAATATGTTCAACAACGAAGATATAGTTATTTGCATTTTTGTAGGAATAATGTATAATTTTAATGTATATTTTGGACAGAACAGTATGTTAAAACAATGTCCTTACTAAATAAATTAAATAAAGAAAAAAATAAAATTTGGAAAATACTTTACAATTTAATGAAACAAAAAAAATCTTTAACTGAATCACTTATTGGTTACCACTATTGATACTTGTACTACTTTCTTCTACTGTATTTTTTGCATATCTGTTTAATCAGTATATTTTGCTTCACCAGCTTGAAAGTTTACAATCCTTTTAACATGATTAAATTATCCACCACCCAAGCTAGAGACTTGAGACACATTTTAGATTCTTCAGTTTTCCCTACACAACTCACATTCAATATATTATTGAATACTGCAGATTTTGCTGCCTTTCAACTTATTATATGTCATTTTTTCCCTTCTTTATCCACGATGGCACAGCTTTAACTTAGTCAAAATTATCTCTCATCTTGGTTATGGAATCAGACCTAATTTAAATCTCTACTCTTAATCTCACATTTCAACTCATCTTTTATACTACTTCCAAAATTATGATTTTTAATGCACTAAAGTTTGTATTATTCCCTTGCATTGAAATATCTCAATATTTTCCCATTTTCCTGAAAAATTTTAAACTCTGTGGTCTGATATGTATAGCAATCCATCCTCTGGTCCCCTCCTACCAGTCTTGGCTCTGGCTATATTTCCTCCCTTCTCCTTTCCTATATGCTCCAATTATTCTGAGCTGCTTCCATTTATTCGAACCACCAGGGTAATCTATACCTTGCCTAACAATTTTGTTCACTCTATTCCTCTACTGAGGATATCCTCATCATCATTTCCTTTCTGAAAACCTCTCTTGCTTTTCCCATTACTGTCCAGGTAGAATAATCACACCTCCTTTTGCCCCACAGTATTTGCTGCTCATATCCACACAGCTCTGACTCCACTTTTTACATGCTTTTCTCCTCCAAAAACTTGGCCTTGGTGTCACAAACATTCTCTTATTCATTTCTGGGCTCTCAGAATCTAGTGTTCAAGCCCCAGTGCAAAAGAGATATTTAAATATTTATTAAAATAAATTAGCAAATAATAGGGAAGAGAGTACTCTGGTTTGTTGGTAAATACCAAGCCTAAACTTAAGTACCCTTTGAATAAGCATGTTCTTCCCATTCCAAGTCATCTTCATTCCACAATTATCCATTTTTGACTTTGTTGAAGAACCAAAAATGAAGGGCAAATTCAGCCTATTTAAAACCCCTATGGAATGACAATTCATAAAATGCTATAAAGAGATGAAACTCAGCAAACACCACAAAGCCATTATGAGAAAATTGTCATGCACTAAATCTGCTCAGGACTGCAGGGCGCTTAACTGATAGTCACATTTGTTTTGGGATGTTTGCCTAGAAATGTTCTTTTAATAAATGTACTAAATAAGATGCATAATTTAGCTCCTTCTCTGTAGCCTGCTGGCCAGCTGCCAACTCTGAGCTTCTGCTCTGCCTCTCTCTTTCCCTCCTCCTTTGATTTCTCGCTGTCTCTCCCTTGGGTTTGACTCAGCACCAAGTTACCTTCTGCCCTAGTACAAACAATCTCTTTAAAAAGCTCTCACAGTTGCTCCTGATGGCTTCATTTCTCCCTCGATGTCTCAATTTATATCTTCCTTTGGAACAAGCACAGAGCAAGTTCTCTCCAGGATGACTTTGTCCAGCTCTATTATATGCATATTGGAGATAGTGAGATTGGCAATTCTTGCCTTTATTGGGTTGATGAGAAAAAAAGAACTTCCCTTGGTATTCCTCTACTTATTACTTTGGGATTTGTTTAAATTCTACTTCCCTTTAGAAGCTATCATAGTCAGTATTAGAGCCTTATTTTCCTGCTCCTATGCAGTGTCAAGTAAAACTCAACAAGCTGAGAATCAGAACACCTTACTTCAAAACAGACCATTGGAAAACTATTTGCTATTTGGTGAGTAATGTAACCTCAATGACCTTACTTTCTTTATGTTTTAAAAAATGAATATTATAAAGTGTATTTGTTAGTGTATAAACACAGATACAAACACACACACACTCAGAGAATCATTTGACCTCTTTATAAGGCCAATATGCCAGAATAGTTCCAAACACTATTCTCATTCTGCTCTCTAGTTGAGGATGTGTGTTCCTTGAGTTTACCAACTATGAGAATCTCTTATTATAAGACCCATTATAATCCAAGTTCCATAAAAGGGATGAGCTGGGAATGTTAGTCACAGTTCAGGTTTAGGAAAACTTCTAGGGAATAATTCTTAGCAACTCTCCCAACTCAATCTTTTATCTGATTAAATGAACTGGGCTCAAAACTTGGAAATCTACGAAGGCTGGCTAGAAAAATGACATAAAGTAAGTATTAGCTTAATATTTAATAAAAACTGATATTAATACCTGCCACTTATAGTAAAAACACATTATTCTTTAGATAATTTACTCTTTACAGCAACTCTATGAGGAAAACTTGTTTTTGGCATCTTGGAGGTGATAAAACTGAATTAGAGTAGGTGTGGGATTTTGGCTATGCTGCTTAGCTTCTGCAAGTTCCGGACCTAGGACCCAGTGAGGTGTGTTTCCCTTAGAGCCCATTCTCCTAACCACAGAAGCTTGTCTTTCCACACCTAAGCTGTATCTGGCTTTAACACCCAAGAGTACATGGATAAAGACAGATGCTTCCATCAGGAACTGACTTGTAATGAACAATACCAACTCAATGCTTATTAGAGTAGTTTTTCCACTTAGGTTTCTCCAGGACTGTGAATCTTCACATCCGTCTCTCCCCACTAGATTGTGACACAGCCTTGGCTTGCCATGATGTCTTTTCCAGCTGTGGTACTGCATGCCGTCTGGCTGTTCTATGGCGAGAAGGCTGTACAGAGCATGGCATCTGACAAAATGCAGGTCATTTCTCTGAATAAGCATTATTCGTTTCTGTTGGTCAAATTCAGAGGCAGCAGCCTGTGTTTCTCCCACTGGGCTGCTAAGAGGAACTGCAGAGCATGAGGAGATATTTTAAAAATCGAAATACTATACTCAATTCTCCCATGTTGAGAAGGGCATGTCAATTCATCTTAGGAAGACCTCATGGGGCAGAAGTTTTGTAAACACACTCCAGTGGCAGTAGTCCCGGTGTCCTAACTTAAAATATTTCTGTCCTGTTTTATACCAAGTACTTGCTTTTTTTATTTTTTTCTTGATTCTTTTGTGTGTGTGTGTGTGTGTGTGTGTGTGTGTGTGTGTGTGTGTCTGGTTTGTATTCAGTAGAGAAGGGAGAGAAAGCATGGACATTTTCTATTTATTCTTTCTTGAATAATAGTCAGTTTCAATCTTAAAGGCTCCTCAAGCTAGAGAAGGGCCAGGGCAAAGAAAAATTCTCCAAAATATATTCATGTACATTTATGAAATGTTGTTCTGGTACCTACTAAACCTATTCATGTCCTTTGTATTTCCATATGAATTTTAGGATCAGATTCTCAGTGTTTATTAAAAAAGAAAAGAGACTACATTGAATCTGTATATCAGTTTGAGGAATAATGTCATCCTTAAGCTATTTTCTAACCTAGGAACATGGGATGTTTCTCCATTTGTTTTTGTTTTTTCTTTTTTAATTTAATTCGAGAATGTTTTGCAGATTTTAGTGTAAAAGTTTTACAGCCTACTATTTAATTTATGCACACAGTTTATTTTTTTCAATGCTATTATAAATAAAATTTTCTTAATTTTATTTTCAGAATGTTCATTGCTAGTACATAGAAATACTATGGATTTTTGTATATTGAACTTGTATCCTAAAGCCTTGTTGAAATTGTTTATTAATTCGAGTAGTTTTTCATGGATTCTTTATTCCATAGGTTTTCTATATTTAAAAATATCATCTAAAAATATAAGAAGGTTTGCTTCATTTCCAGTCTGGATGCTTTTATTTCCATGTTCTTACCTAATTGTTATCTTGGTATAGGTATAGTTTTAGCTCTTCATTTCTAATCTGTAAAAATTTTACTTCTTGTCTTGTCTAATTGCCCCCACTAGAATATACAGTGAGAATGGGCTTCCTTTTCTTGTTCCTCATCTTGAGGGAAAAACATTTCAGTCTTTCACCATTAAGTACTATGTTAGCTGTGAGTTTTCTTAGAAAGTTCTCTTCTATTCCTAGATCACTGATTGTTTTATTTTATTTTTTTTCCAGGCAAGAGTGTTTGATTTTATCAAATTATTTTTCTACATCCACTGAGATTATCATATGGTTTGTGTTCTTTTTCCTATTAATATAGCATATTAAATTGATTGATTTTCACATGTCAAAATAACAGCATTATTCAATAAATTCCATTTGGTCACTTATATAATCCCTTTTATTTGTTGTTGGAATCAGTTTCCTTCCACTTGTTGAGTATTTGTATTTCTATTTATCTTTGTTTTTTTTGTCTTTTGTCTTTTTAGGATCGCACCTGTGGCATATGGAGGTTCCCAGGCTAAGAGTCAAATCAGAACTACAGCTGTCGGACTACACCACAGCCATAGCAATGCAGGATCAGAGCCGTGTCTGTGACCTATGACACAGATCACAGCAACGCCAGATCCTTAACCCACTGAGCAGGGCCAGGGATAGAACCCATGTCCTCATGGATACTAGTCGGGTTCGTTAACTGCTGAACCACTACAGTAACTCCCTGTGTTTCTATTTAAAAGAAATATTGTGGAGTTCCTGTCGTGGCGAATCTAACTAGGAACCATGAGGTTGCCGGTTCGGTCCCTGGCCTTGCTCAGTGGGTTAAGGATCCTGCGTTGCCATGAGCTGTGGTGTAGGTTGCAGACACGGCTCAGATCCCGCGTTGTTGTGGCTCTGGTATAGGCCGGCGGCTACAGCTCTGATTGGACCCCTAGCCTGGGAACCTCCATGTGCTGTGCGAGCAGCCCTAGAAATGGCAAAAAGACAAAAAAAAAAAAAAATATATATATATATATATATATATAGTTCGTTAGCGTTCTTTTTTCTATACTATCTTTTGTTTTGGTAACACAGTAATTATTCTCTTCTCTGCTATTTTCCAGAAGAGTTTATGAAGGATTGGCATTGTTTATTTTTTAAAGTTTTGGTGGAAATTACCAGTGAATTTTAGACTCTTCTTTCTAGTATATTAATATGCTTTTAATTTTGTTTTGAGGCTATTCAGATTTTATATTTCTTCTTGAATTTTAGTTTTTTATATTTTCTAGGCTTTGGTCCCTTCCATCTAAATTATATAACACATTGATATTCAGTTGTCTGTAATGTTCTCTTACAGTCATAATCATTTCTGTAAGGTCAGTAGTGATATTCTCTTTTTAATGCCTAATATTAGTGACTTGAGTTTTCTGTAATTGTTTTCTTAGTCCATCCAGCTAAAAGATTCTCGGTTTCGTTGATCTTTAAAGAACCAAATTTGGGTTTTATTGACTTTTTCTATTGTTTTTCTATTCTCTATTTCATTTATTTCCACATCAATCTTTATCATTCCCTTCGTTCTTTTTACTTTGGCTTTAGTTTTCTTTTTTTTTTTTTTTATTGTTTCTTAAGGTTGTTGATTTCAGGATTTTCTAAACTTTTAAATATAAGCATTTATAGCTACAAAGTCGTCTCTGAGCACTGCTTTGGTTGCTTTGCATAAATTTTGATATCTTGCATCATTATTGTCTTGTATCTCAAAGTATTTTTCATTCACCTTTTCCCTCCTTTAACTCAGTTGTAATTCAGGTTATTTATGAAAGTATTAATTTCCCACATTTGTGGATTTTCTAAATTTAGTTTTGAATTTAATTTCTAAATTTAGTCCAGTATAGAGAACACACTTTGTATTATTTCAATCCTTTTAAATTTTGGGGGGCTTGTTTTATGGTATAACATGTGGCCTAATAAATGGCCTACTCTAGTGAATATCTTATGTGCACTTGTGAAGAATGTGTATCATTATTGTCATGGGTTGGAGTAGTCTATATATGTCTGTTAAAACTAGATGGCCTGTGGTATTGTTCACAACTTTTATTTACTTGTTGGTCTTCTCTCTGGCTGCTCTATTCATTGTTGGAAACAATGAGTTCTATAGCTATTATGATCGAATTCCCTATTTTCCCTTTGATTTTGTCAGTTTTTGCTTCATATATTCTGAGGCTTCGTTGTTAGGTACATATATGTTTAATATTATGGATTAATGGGTTGGCTGTTTTGTCATTTTAAATGTCACTCTGCCTCCTATGATAATTTTCACTTTAGAGAGTTTTTAATCTAATATTTGTAAGCCACCTTTTTTCTCTTTGTTTACAGTTTGCATGGAACATCTTTTCCCATCTTTTAACTTGCAATTTCTTTTTGTTATTGACTATAAATTACATCTTTTATAGACAACTTATTTTTGAATAATGCTTGTTTTAACACACTCCACCAATCTCTGCCTTTTGTTTCTCATTCATCATACAATGATTTTTGATTAGCTTTTAATTTGCCTCGATTGCTATTGCCATTTCAGGCATCTACAGTGTTAAATAATTGCCACTAGTATTTTTTTTTTTTTTTTTTTGATGTCCCGGAGATAGGGCTTACCTCACTGAGTAAGCTTTGAGTCAAGTCAAATAAAGACAGACTCTATGAATAAAGAAAAGACCAAGAAGCTGCCAAATAGGTAAAACAGTAACAGTCCTCAGGCTGGAGATCTCTGAGGAGTTGCAAATCCATTCTTCTCTCCCCAGCGACTACAAATCTGCTAGTTTTCACATCTATTATGGTTCTAATGTTATTTTTCAAGGCTATCATGGGGTAGCTTTTTACTTCTAACCTCATTTTTGGGGGGTCTGGGGGGCACTAACCCAACACTCATCCAAGTCGTCTTTTTAAGACACACACTCTAATGCTAGTCAAATTCTAAATAAGGAATATTTACCTGAAAAAAAAAAAAAACCTGCTTATATATAATGCTCACTCAAGCACCCATGAAAATGCTTTGCCATCACCAGTCAAATTAGATTTGCTAAATTCAATTTTATCTGTAAGCCATATAATCTTTTAAAATTCTTGTCTATAGTCTTCTCAGTAATGTGCATTCTAATTATTAGTGAGTAATGCACTTTAAAACCATAAACTATTTTTCATGAATTTCCAGTGCTTAAAGGTTAGGGAATAACACTATATCCTAGAAAATGGTATATGCTGTGCTCTCCTTTTAAAAATGAGTAACTATCATTTAGTTTATGTATGAATGTAGTTCTTTGTACATCCATTCTTTCTTCCAATTTCTTTGTTAAGTGACCTATTATCACCTGAAGTTAAGAAGTTTGGGAAATGGTGTTATAATAGTGTCTTAAAATGCCACTCTTAAGTGAAAACTGGCTCAGCTTTTGTTAAAGTAAACTTAAATTTAAAACTTAAAGAAACTATGTGGGTGCTTACTCTTAGATGATACTTATACAAATTGTATAACTTTTATAGTGAACAGTAATAGTGTACTTTTAATAGTGCATATAACCATCTGAAATTGAATTACATTCTCTAGATTTCCTTGCTGCTAGTAACTATGTGAATAAGGCCTAATCAATGATTTATAAGTAGAAGGGATATGCGCAACTTCTGGGTAATAACATTACTGGGATGTAAAAGAAGGGTTAGCATAATCATCCTTATTCCTTCTCACTGAATGGCATGTAATGTGTATCATGGAGTTCTAACAGACAAATAGATCATGAGATCTTCTGAGAAATATAAGCCAAACATGCTTCAGAGTCACAAAATCTGGTTCCTTATACCGTGAAACCACCAAAACCATTCCCATCCAACTGCTAACCTCAAGACTTTTATGTGACAGAGAAATTCATGTCTGTCTTTTTTCTTTTTCTTTCTTTCTTTTTTTTTTTTTTTTTTTTACAGTGGCACCTGCAACATACAGATGCTCCCAAGCCAGTAGTCAAATCAAAGCTGCAACTGCAGCCCATACCACAGTCAGGTCAACACCAGACCTAAGCCTCATCTGCAACCTATGCCACAGATTGCAGCAATGCCAGATCTTAACCCACTAAACCAGGCCATGGATCAAAACTTCATCCTCACAGAGACAACGTCTGGTCCTCAACCCACTGAGCCGCAGTGGGAACTCCAATGCCTGTCTTATTAAGGCCACTGTTATCTGAGATCTGAGTCATTCCTAGCTGAATCTAACATTATCTGATAGTGGTTTTTAAGGCTTAAAACTTACTTTCTTGAGCTTAGTGAAGCTATTACATACATATACATACAGAAATTCAATTCAGTTACTCATTGATGACTGGTACTGCTTAGTCAGAATATGCTTGCAGGAAAATCTCTGTAATATGATAAAATAAATATTCCGATACACAATTATTTCTTAAACACTAAGGTACACTCACACTTACACCAATTAATTTCTTGTAAAATTGAAACTGACCTTCTCTGTGCCTTCAATCAGTTTTGTAAGGTTGTGAATATTCATGCGTTAAGAATGTGTGTCTCTTTCGTCTGGTAATATTATTTGTCCCTGTTACATTACTTTTTTTCATTATAGAAACCAACAATCATAGTCTCTAAAAGAGCTCTCCTGAATTCCCAAGGCAGAATTCTCCACCATATATCTATATTCCCATGGTATTTTATAAAGAGCCTCTATCATTTCATGTAATTTGTTACAATTATCCTTGATGTTTATGTGCCTGTCTTGTTTACTATGTTATAAACACCTCAGAAAAAGCAACAATGTTCTATTCATCTTGTGTTTTCCAAACTTCACACAGAGCAAATAGTTGGCTCTATTAGTTTTCTGTTTTTGCATAACAAAAATTATTGTGTAAATTTGAGACAAAATTAGTGGCTTAAAATGATACCCATATTTTGTCTTGCACTTTTGTTTGGATGATCCAAAGTCAAGTTGTCAGGCCTAGCTCCTACCCTCAGGATCTGGGGATGATCCCACTTCCAAGCTCATTTCGTTTGTTGTCAGAATTCCATTTCCTGCATTTGCAGCACTTTTTCTTGCTGGTTATAAGCAGGGGCCCTTGAATTTCTAGAGGCCGCTGAATGTCTTGTCATGTGGCCCCCGTATCCACAAGCCAACTATAGTGTATTGAACCCTTCTCGTGCTTTAAATATCTCTGCTTTCCATTTCTGTCACTGCTACAAACAAATATTTTCTATTTTAAAGATTCCATGTAAATAGATTAGACCCACCCAGACAGCTCCCTTTTGCTGTACAATGTAACATAATCATAATATCTAATCATTTACACAGGCTCCACCCACACACAAAAGGGAGGAGGTTATGCAGATGGAGCCTTGTTGGGGGTCATTCTTAGAGTTCTGTCTACCAGGTAAACATAAAAATGTATCTAATAAGAAAATGACCCTTAATATGTTGAATTTTCTTAGCAAATAGAAATTAAAATATAAATGTTTTAAAATGTGTTAGCATTTCATTCTCAAAGATCCATGAATACATGGGCACAATTTCATTTTATGGTATGTTCCATTTTCAATAATCAAAGCCTCAGGATTTTGTGTGGCATGCCATTATTAATCTGATCAATCAATTAAAAAAACCACAAAATGTATTATAAATGAAAAAATAAAGCTAAGAAGGAATAAAGCTACAAACAGAGTATATAGTTTTCTATCAACACATTCCTACGGAATCAAATGCTTACTCAGTTTACATGCAAATAATCAAAGGGCTACATGACCTTTCTAGGACAAATAAGAGTTCCTCTAAGGAGACCTTCTGTCTCTGCCTCTACAGAGAACATCTGGCATCTTTAGTAAATAAACCAACCAATCACAATGACAAAACTGTATACAGAGAAAAAACAAAAAGCAGTAAACCGTGATTGTAAATTATGTAAATTAGTTATGATTAGGGAAAGGTAATCTGAATGCATCAGGATTACATTTGCCTCAGAGTTCATGGCATTTTGCAATGTAAGAAAATAACTGCTTTGACACGTGCATGTGTATGCAGAGTAGAAGGCAGGTCATCTGCCTATCACAGAAAGTGAGTTTAGACTTCTTTCTGCCAAGGTCTATCTAAATTCTCATGCCACCCAACTTTCATATTTGTCTACAGTTCTGCACATCTGAATCTTAGGGTTTGTTCCAGTTTCCTGACATTTCTCAGATGATATGAAATAGGAGTTTAATGCACAAGTATCCTCCAGCGAAGGCCTTGTTACTTCTTGGTTATTCCTGCTGAGATGACTCAGGATTCTGGTACCTGTTTAAAATCACTATTGTTGCTATCCTGCCCTCTGAATATTGTGTTTGAGGTTTAGCCTACTCTTGACCATGACCTTCTGTTAACTCCAAACCCCTTCTTCCTCTTCTTTCCAACATATATTTTTAAAATGGCATGCAAGTCTCAGAATATTACAGTTGCCTCTCAGGTCCAAAAATAGGAATATAAGTAGTGCCAAACTCATACAATCTTTCAAGAATTCCCTCCAGGTAAATTCACTCACGGGCTATTTTTATGTAGTCTGCTCCATTTTCCAGAAGCGAAGAATTTTTAAAATAGGGGGAAAACAACTATATCATGCAGTAATACCAGGAATTTTAGCTAAAAATATAGATTTATATACATATATATGACATTAAAATGTGGACTTTGCATATCTATAAAGTCAATTTATCTTAGCCATAGCAAAACCTGAATGTATGTTTCCCAACATCAGTCTTATTGATAGCCTATGATGAACACATCTTTATCAGAGTATGTGATTCATCCTTTGCCTCACATGAAGGCTACCCAGAATCCTGAAAGCAGTTAGAACGCCTCTCTGAAGAACTGTCCTCTCTGCTCCCAGTTCTTTGGCTGCTTGGGCTACAATCAGCTGAGGTTTCTACCTCCCAAGAATCCAGGAGTCTTGCCACCAAAGTGGCAGCTCAATTAGCTTTTTTTTTTTTTTTAAAGACTGTGGTAGTGGTACTAAAACAGACATACAGACCAATGGAACAGAATAGAGAATCCAGAAATAAACCCAGACACCTATGGTCAATTAATCTTTAACAAAGGAGGCAAGAATATAAACTGGGAAAAAGACAGTCTATACAGCAGTGGTGTTGGGAAAACTGGACAGCCATATGTAAATCAGTGAAACTGGAACACACCCTCACACCATGCACAAAAATAAACTTGAAATAGTTTAAAGACTTAAATGTAAGACAAAACACCTTCAAACTCCTAGAAAAGAACATAGGCAAAACATTTTCTGACATCAACCATACAAATGTTTTCTTAGATTAGTATCCCAAAGCAACAGAAATAAAAGCAAAAGTAAACCAATGGGACCTAATCAAACTGACAAGGTTTTGCACAGCACAGAAAACCACTAAAAAAAAAAAAAAAAAAAAAAAAGACAACTTACAGAAGGGGAGGAAATAGTTTCAAATGATGCAACTATCAAGGGCTTAGTCTCAATTAGCTTTTTTAATGCTTGCCTATCCCATGCAGAAATAAATTTTTTTTTGGTTTTGTAGGTACCACAATTTTTCCCAGTTTTCCTATATTGCATATTCCCACCCTGATGCCCAGGTCCCAGTCAATCCCCCCAGCATTTCTATGTTTACTCAGTCCTTCAATTCCTTTCCTCTTTCTAGCGTTGTCTTAAACAACCGCTATGTTCTATATCTAAAGTATGTTTGATTTTGCTTAATGTCTGCCAAGGACAGCTATGCCACAAACAAAAATAAAATAAATATATACCTTAGATGTATTCACCTGACCAACAAGTATTTTTCCTATGTAAGACACAAGTTTCATTTTTGGCCTTAGCTGCTGGTAACTATAACTTAGGATCATTTCAAAACTTTGCCAAAACTCAGTAGGTTAGAACTATGAACCAGTGTCTGATTTAAAGATAAATATGCTATTCTTTGTGGGGATATCCACAATTGCCACTGTAGCATATTCTAATTATTGTAATGACCCGGGACTCAGAAATATGAAATAAAATGTTCACATTATTAGAGAATTTTGTCTAACACCTGGGTGAGAATATGCTTCTTGAAATCTTTTTCCTCCAGGCTCCAATTATTTCCCACTGTCATTTGGAGACTCTTCTGATATTCTACGTTTTCTTTAAAATAATGTCATTTATTCCTATTACTTAGACCCTTTCAGATCACCTTCAAATAATTTATCTACCATGATATTTCTAATCCATTTGAGGGTTAAAGGATGATTTTCATCAGTTTCAGCTGCCTGTAATTTCTCCTAGCTGGGTTACTTAGTTTTTTGATAACAATGTTACACCTTGTTGTGTGAAAGAGGCTCACTCTAAATTAATCAAAATTGCTTGCATTTATTTTCATATTCCAGATATATTTCCTCTGCTTGGTTTTTTAGGGGCCGGGGGTTTTTGAGACCAGCAGAGAACATATTGTTTGAGTCACATCTAACTAGTGGGAATCTAAAGAGAGAAATGGAGATTCTGCTTCTTTCCTTTTCAAATTTAACCTGATCGAGGAAAACAGAAAAAAAAAAAAAAAAAAAAAACTGGCTTAAGAAATATAAAGACACATGTCATTGAGTACAGATATCAACTTCCTCCATTTACATGGATTACTTGTTTAGATAAAACTGAAATAAATTTGGATTGGCATATGCACACTGTGGTATATATGAAATGATTGGCCAACGGGGACCTGCTATATAATACCAGGAACTCTACCCAATATTCTGTGTTGGTCTTTTGGGAAAAGAATTTAAAAAAAAATGAATGTGTGTACATGTATAACTGAACCATTATTTTGTACAGCAGAAATTATCACAATTATACATCAGTAAAACTTTTTAAAAAGCCAAAGTAATAGCACTTTACAAATAATGCATTTTTATGCATGAGAACAAAAAGAACGTGTATTTCTTAGGATCAAATGGCAAACTTCAGAAGTGCGTAGAGTATTTTTAAATTCATAAGCTTCAAGTTTAGTTCAGTTGGAAAAAGGTACAGAAGGTTCTGAAACCAAATATGAATAGAAAACCTGAGAAACTGAATAAAGTTTGAATGTTTTGTGAGCTTATACTGATTTGAAGAATAGATTCGGCACTTATAGAATATACTATGTCCTCAAGAATTGGTGGAAATAACTCACAGCCATAAAGCCTATTAAGCCTTTCACTTATAAGGGCATCTTAGGCTTAGCTTTTTAAAAAGAAAATAATAAATGCTTCATTTATAAAAAATATTATTGCAAGATTATCAATACATTCTCAATCAAAAACCCACCTTACTTCTCAGTAGTTAAAAATCAATTTTAGTTTATTCTAAATCAACTAAATCAATTTTAGTTTTCAATCTAATCAATATAAATAAATTTTTATGTTCTAATTTTAATTAATAAAGATAAATCTACAGGTATCACTCACATTTCTCTCAACCAGTTGAAAGACACTGAGTAAATTGGCTCAAATTTTAAAAGAGTATTTGTAGGTGTTCATGAGATTCTTTACACATATAAGAAAAACATTTGGCTTTATCAAATTTCAAAAAAAGAATTTATGAGTTTCTAATTTAAAAAAAAATGCAGCAAAAATTGGAGTTCCCATCATGGCTCAGCAGAAATTAATCTGACTAGCATCCATGAGGATGCAGCTCTGATCCCTGGCCTCAATCATGGCTTAAGGTCAGGCATTGCCCTGAGCTATAGTGTAGGTCACAGACCCAGCTCAGATCTGTTATTGCTGTGGCTGTGGCATAGGTGGGTAGCTGTAGCTCCGATTCGACCCCTAGCCTATGAACCTCCATATGCCACAGGGGCGGCCCTAAAAAGACAAAAAAAATAAAAATAAAATAAAAAATAAAAACTGGGACATGAGTCAATACATTTGATAGAAAATAAAACCTTAAAGCAGCCAAACTTTGTTACACAAAACTTATGTAATTAAGATCATAGTTTTTAGGTCACAGTCACAAGAATAACTCTGAGACCATCTACTCTTCATTTAGATCAAATTCTACTGTCAGGACTTTAAATTTCTCAGCTCACATAAGATTAGAGGTAGAAGTGGCAGTGAGGTTGTTAGACACAGGCACACTAAATAAACAATGGCTAAAAATCAGAGTCTAAAATTGAAGAAAATGTCAGAGAATATATCAAAAGCAAGCAGAGATGACTTCTTTGCATCCAGTAGTGGCTGAATGAGATTCCACTATAGAACAACTTGCAGATGATGTCTATGAATCCTAGATAGAATACAAACTGGAGATTGAAGGAAAGAAGACATATTCTGGTAGAGAGTCTATAGCCGGAGCAGGAGATCTGTAAAAATTCCTATTTTCCTATTATCACATTTTTTTCACAGCTTTTATAATTAATCTCATTCGCTAAAATATCTACAGAAACTAGAACAGTGGGAAACTGCAATTCTTTCCAGCCTGGAGGAAACAGAAGACTGAATTTGGAGAAACCATGGTCACTAGTCATAGATAGGGAATCCTAGAAAAGAAAGACATGAAGAGAAGATTCCCAAATTCTATCTACCCACCTCCTTGTCTGGCATCTAAATCACACATGTGTAGAAAAAACTGAAATCCAAGACTGAATCAAGAGGAAACAGACAATTTAAACAGACCAATTGCTAGCAGTGGAATTGAATTTGTAATAATAATAATATAAAAAAAAACCTCCCAGCAAACAAAATTCCAGGACCAGATGGCATCACAGGGGAATTTTACCAAACATATAAAGAAGAGATAATAATTATCATTCTGAAACAAGTCCAACTAATTGAAGAGGATAAAATACACCCAAATTCTTTCTATAAGGCCACAATTACCCTGATATCAAAGTCAAAGACACTACCAAAACAAGAAAAAAAAATGATAGGCCAAAATCTTTGGTAAATATACATGCAAAAATCCTTAACAAAATATTAGCAAACCTAATCCAATAATATATAAAAAGGATCATTCGCCATGATCAAGTTGGATTTATTCTGAGGATGCGAGAATGGCTCAAAATTTGCAAATCTGGAGTTCCCATTGTGGCTAAGTGTTTTAACAAACCTGACTAGCATCCATGAGGATGTGAATTTGATCTATGGCCTTGCTCAGTGGGTTAAGGATCCAGCGTTGCTGTGAGCTGTGGTGTAGGTCACAGACACAGCTCGAATCCCACGTTTCTGTGGCTCTGGCATAGGCTGGAAGCTACAGCTCCAATTCAACCCCTAGCCTGCCAACCTCCATATGCCAAGGGTGCGGGCTTAAAAAGACAAAAAAAAATTTTTAACAATTGCAAATCAATCAATGAAAAATCACATGATCATCTCAATAGATGCAGAGAAAGCACTTGATAAAATTTGACATTTATTCATGATAAAAGCTCTCATCAAAGCGGGTATAGAGAGAATGTATCTCAACATAATAAAGGCCACTTATGTCAAACCTACAGCTGAAAAGCTGAAAACATTTCCCCCAAAATCAGGAGCAAGACAAGGATGCTTACTCTCAACAACCTTATATAACACAATATTGGAAGTCCTAGTGACAGAAATCAGACAAAAATAAGAAATAAAAGGCATCCAACTTGGAAGGAAAGAAGTAAAACTGTCACCAGAGTGACTGCAGTGGCTCAGGTCACTGTGGAGGTGCAAGTTTGATTCTTGACCCAGTGCAGCGGGTTAAAGCATCTCTTATTGCCAGAGCTGTATCATAGGTCACAGCTGCAGCTATAATTCAATCCCTGGCCTAGGAACTTCCATATGCCACTGGTGCAACCGTAAAAATAATTATAAAAATAATAGAAGAAAATTGTCACCATTTGTGGATGCCATCATACATATATTGTTTCCACCCAAAAAACTGTTAGAACTAATAAATGAGTTCAGTAAAGTTTTAGGATACAAGATTAATATACAGAAATCTGTTACTTTTCTATACACTGATAATTAACTATCAAAAAAGGAAGTAAAAAAAAATTCTGTTTAAAAGTCACATCAAAAAAGAAGTCCCACTGTTGCTCAGCAGTAACAGACCTGACTAGTATCCATGAGGAGGTAGGTTTGATCCCTAGCCCCACTCAGTGGGTTAAGGATCTGGTGTTGTTGTGAGCTGTGGTGTAGGTTGCAGACATGGCTCAGATCTAGCATGGCTTGGCCGTGGCAGGCAGCTGCAGGTCCAATTCAATCCCTAGCCAGGGAAGTTCCATATGCCACAAGGTGTGGCCCTTGAAGAATAAAAAAAAAAAAAAAAAAAAAAAATCACATCAAAAAGAATAGAATATCTAGAAACAAATTTAATGAAGAAAATGAAAGACCTATCCTCTGAAAACTATAAAATACTGATGAAGAAAACTGAAGATGATATAAAGAAATGTAAAGAAGTCCCATGCTCTTGGATTGGAAGAACTAATGCTTTTAAAATGACCATACTATTCAAAGCATTCTGCAGCTCTAATGCAATCCCTATTAAAATATCCATGCCATTTTTCACGGAACCAGAACAAATAATCCCAAAATTTATATGGATCCACGGAAGTCTCTAAATTGCCAAATCAATCTTAAGAAAATAGAACATAGCTTGAGGAATCACCCTTACCCCAGACTTTAGACTATATCACACAGCTACAGTAATCAAAATAGCATGATGCTGGCATAAGAACAGACACATGGGTCAATGGAACAGACTAGAGAACCCAGAAATAGACCCACACACTTATGGTCAATTAATCTATGACAAAGGAGGCAAGAGTATACAATGGAGAAAAGACAATCGTAGTGTTGAGAAAACTGGACAGCTACATGAAAAAGAATAAAATTAGAACAGTCCTCATACCATATACAAAAATAAAATTAAAATTGATTAAAAACCCAATGACAATACGTAAAACCATAACTCCTAAAAGAAAACATAAGCAGAATATTTTTTCATATAAATCATAGCAATATATTTTGGATTTGTCTCCTAAAGCTAAAGAAATAAAAGGAAAGATTTTTGGGAACTAATTGATCTTAGAAGCTTTTGCACAACCAAGGGAACCACTAGCAAAATGAAAAGACAACCTATGAAACTGGAGAAAATATTTTCCAATGACATTACCAACAAGCTTATACAGCTGAATATTAAAAAAAAAAAAAAGAAGAAGAAAGAAAGAAAGAAATGGAGTTCCCGTCATGGCACAGCAGAAACAAATCTGACTAGGAACCATGAGGTTACAGGTTCGATCCTTGGCCTCACTCAGTGGGTTAAGGGTCTGGTGTTGCCATGAGATGTGGTGTAGGTCCCAGAAGTGGCTCAGATCTGGCATTGCTGTGGCTGTGGTGTAGGCCAGAAGCTGTAGCTCTGATTAGAACCCTAGCCTGGGAACCTCCATATGCCATGGGTGGGACCCTACAAAAGAAAAAAAAAAAAAAAAAAAAAAAAGCAACTCAATCAATAAATGCGCAGCACACCTGAACAGATATTTTTCTAAATAAGACATACAGATGGCTAATAGGTCCATGAAAATATGTTCAGCCTAGGTAATTATTAGAGAAATGCAAATCAAAGCTACACTGAGATATCAGCTCATACCTATCAAAATGGCTACCATCAAAATGTCTTCAAATAATAAATGTTGGCAAGGATGTGTAGGAAAGGTAACTCTTGTACACTGTTGGTGGGAATGTAAATTGGTAGAGCCACTATGGAAAACAGTATCGAGTTTCCTCATAAAACTAAAAATAGAACCACCATATGATCCAGTAATTCCACTCCTGCGTATATAACCAGAAAAATGATAACACTAGTTTAAAAAGGTACATATACCTCAAATGTCACAGCAACACTATTTATAATAGCCAAGATATGAAAGCAACCCTAATGTTCATCTCCAGATGAATGGAAAAAGAAGATGTGGTACACACACACACACACACACACACACACACACACACAGAATGGACTATTACTCAGCCATAAAAAATTAAATTCTGCCATTTGCACCAACGTGAATGCACTTAGAGAATATTATGCTTAATGAAATGTCAGACAAAGAAAGACAAATAGACAAAGAGTATTTGATCACTTATATATGGAACCTAAAATAAAACAAAACAGAAATAGACCCACATTGTAGAAGACAACTTAGTAGTAGGTAGGGGAATGGTATTATGAAATACAAAATACTATGTATAAGATAGATAAACAACAAGAATATATTGTAGAGCACACAGAACTGTAGCTATTGTAATAACTTTTAATGGAGTATAATGTTTAAAAATACAGAATCACTATGCTCTACAACTGGAACAAATATAATATTATAAATTCACAGTAATTCAATGAAAAATATTAAATTAATAAATATAAATAAACTTTGAAATAGTGAAAATAAATGTGAATGAATTTACAGATGATATTATTTAAATAGACTCTCAGTGAATCTA
The DNA here is from genome assembly GCF_054392235.1 of Sus scrofa. Lineage (NCBI taxonomy): Eukaryota > Metazoa > Chordata > Mammalia > Artiodactyla > Suidae > Sus > Sus scrofa. The sequence continues at coordinate 115,966,078 of NC_139389.1, read as the reverse complement.
CAAAGAAGCTATTAGAAATAATAAGCGAATTTAGAAGAAATATAATTTAGCAAGAATGCAAGATAAACATACAAAATCAATTGCATTTCTATATGCTAGCAACAATTGGAACATAAAATTTAACTTTAAAAAAGCAATACAATTTATAGTGTAAAATATCAAATATTTGAGTTAATCTGATAAAATATATTCAAGACATGTTCACTGAGCACTATAAAATATTGCTAAAACAAATTCAAGAAATCCATAAAATAGAAAGATATATCTTTTTCTTGGGCCAGAAGGCTTAATATTAAGATGTCAATTTTCCCAAAATTTTTCTCTAAATTCAATTCAATCCCAATCGAAATCCTAGTAACTTGTTTTTGAAGAAGTTGAGAAACTAATTCTAAATTCCTACTGCAATGCAAAGAATATAGAATACCCAGAACAACATGAAAAAGAAAAGCACAGCTTCAGGGCTAACACTACCTGAATTTCAGGTGTATAATAATAAAACTATAGGACCAATTTATGTGGTATTAATATTAATAACGGACTCTAGAAATACACACAAGTATTATTAACTGATTTTTAACACAAATTCCAAGGCAAATCTGTTGAGATAGAATAGTGTTTTCAATAAAAAAAATATTGTTACTAAAAGAGTTGATATCTGTATGCAAAAAGGGAACTTTGATCCAGAGTTCTTATCAGATAGAAATTATTAATTCTAATGGTAAAGCCCCAAACTATTGAAGTTCTAGAATCAAACTAGTATATAATTGTGGCCATATGTTATGCAAAGACAATTTTAGATACCCCAATAAAACCATGACCCAAAAATTCATTTTAAAAGTGGTAAGCTGAATGTTGCCAAATTTAAAATTTTGCTCTTCAAAAAACACTTGCAAGACAAAGAAAAGAAAAATCACAGGTGTGGGACATATTTGATAAAGGACTTGTATGCACAATATATAAAGATTTTGCAAGGTCCAAAAATAAGGAAGCAAAGACCTAACTTAAAAAAAAAAAGAAAACAGACACTTCAACAAGTAAGATATACCAATGGGAAATAAGTATGTGGCTTGACGCTCAGCATGATCAGTCATTAGTTGATTCTGTAAGTTGTTTTTTTGAGGCTTTTTTATGGTTTCCTTTGCTGTGCAAAAGTGTGTCAGTTTGATTAGGTCCCATTGGTTTACTTTTGCTTTTATTTCTGTTGCTTTGGGATACTAATCTAAGAAAACATTTGTATGGTTGATGTCAGGGAATGTTTTGCCTATCTTCTTTTCTAGGAGTTTGATGGTGTCTTGTCTTACATTTAAGTTTTTAAGCCATTTTGAGTTTATTTTTGTGCATGGTGTGAGGGTGCATTCCAGTTTCATTGATTTACATGTGGCTGTCCACCTTTCCACAGAAAAGAAAATCATGGACATGGAGAACAGACTTGTGGTTGCCAAGCGCGAGAGGGAGGGAGGGAGTGGGATGGATTGGGAATCTGGAGTTAATAGATGCAAACTATTGCCTTTGCAATGGATAAGCAATTGCTGTATAGCAATTGCTGTATAAGCAATCCTGCTGTATAGCACTGGAAACTATATTTAGTCACTTATGATGGAGTATGATATAATGTGAGAAACAAGAAATATGTATGTGTGACTAGGTCACCTTGCTGTACAGTTGAAAATTGACAGAACACTGTAAACCAGCTATAATGGAAACAAAATCATTATAAAAAATAATAATTTTTTTCTGTAGCAGCAGAAGAAGAGGGTATGTTTTCTTAACATGTAGATAGCTTGTTTAATAGTAGGAGAACATACAGTTTTAGAGTAAGTGCTAATTCCATTAGCCTTAGGAAAAAGGGGCATATATGAGGAACTAAAAACATTACACGAGAGAGGTCCAAATCAGTTTATTAACAAATGGAATATGAGGTATGTAATGCTTTGCGGTTATATATTTTAAAAAAAAATCAGTGATCTCTAAAAATAAAAAAAAAGAATGCCTTCATGAAGCATTGGCAAGAATGTGAAGTACATGGAATAGTCACACACTAATGGAGGAAATGTTAACTGCCACAACTAATTTGAAAAATATTTTGATTTCTTAAAAGTTAAGCACATGCCTAAAATTCAGTCATTTAACTCTAGGTATTTACCCCCAAAAAAGAAAAATATATGCCCAAAGACATAAAATTCATAGTAACTTACTTTGTAATAACTGAAAACTGGAAACAGTTTCCATGAAAGAGTAGGTGAATAAATATAATTTCACTGTATCATAGAATAAGACTACTAAATAAAACATGGAATAAATTACTCACAACATGGAACATATTATTACAAAATAATAATGCTGAGTGAAAAGAGCCAGATTAAAAAGAATACATACTTTATGATCTATTTATTTATAAGAGAACTCTAGAAAATGCAAAGTGATCTGTAGTATAAGAAAGTGGCATAGGTATAGGGAGAGAAACAGGACGGAGGGATTATAAAGTGGCAAATGGTCATCAGGTAACTTTTGGGGCTGGATGGATATGTTCAGTACCTTGATTATATTATGTTTATATGTATATATGGCAAATACATATATAATATGAAAAATACATGACATACATGATATATAGTATTATATATAAATATAAAGATATAAAGTTATATATTTTAAATATGTGTCAACTATGTCTGTCTAAGTACAAATGCTAAAAAAAATCAAAATTTTTGAAATGCAGCTAAAGCAGTGCTTAGAAATTTTGGCTTTCAATTTACATATAGAAAAGAAGAATGATATAAGTCAATAATTGAAATTTCCATCTTAAGAAAACAAAAGCAAATTAAAAAAGAAGAAAATAAATGATAAAGAGTAGAAATAGGAGTTCCCACTGTGGCACAATGGGATTGGCAGCATCTCTGCAGCACCAGAACACAGGTTTGAGTGTAGGCCCAGTACAGTGGCTTAAAGGATCCCTCACTGCCAGAGTTACAACATAGGTCACAACTGTGGCTTGGATCTGATCCCCTGCCTGGGAATTCCATGTGCCATGGGGTGGCTAAAAAAGGAAAAAAAAAAAAATGAAAAGAATCAAATCATTGAACTAGAAAAAAAATGGATACAACTAGAGATCCCATAAACTTTTAATGAAAAAGTGAATATTATGAAAAACTTCATGCCAATTAATTTAAAATTTGGCTTCAAAAAATTGAAAGAATTACAAAAATGAATTCAAAAAGAATTAGAAAACTTTAATAGCCTTAAGTCAATTTAAAAAATTATATTTATAACTAAAATTTCCCCACAAATAAAACTTCACACCCTGATAAATGTAAATATTAAGATAACATGATATAATAGTACATAAATTATATAATATAAACATATTACATATATATTTTCCATATAAATGAATAAAAGAAGAAAAAAGAGAGAAGAGGTGAGAAGAGGAATATAGAGGAAAGAAAGGAAGGGATTTTCACGTAATAAATAAATATAAATATTTATAAACCAGAGCACAGAAGTGACAAAGATGTGATTCAAATCCAGTCTGTTACATTCAACACCCCTGCTCTTTGCGTTTATTACAATCACATGTGCCTAACTACATCCATAAAAAAGGCATTCATCTATTTATGTATTTATTTGCATTTTAGGGCCACACCTGCAGCATATGGAAGTTCCTAGGCCAGGGTTGGAATTGGAGCTGCAGGTGCCAGCCAATGCCACAGTCATAGCACAGCCAGATCTGAGCTGCCTCTGTGACCTACATTGCATTGCAGCAATGCTGGGTCATTAACCCATTGAGTGAGGCCAGGGATCCAATACGTATCCTCATGGATACCAGTAGAGTTCATAACCCGCTGAGCCACAACAGGAATTCTGATTCGCCTATTTATTTTATTTTATTTTTTGTCTTTTTGCTATTTCTTTGGGCCGCTCCCACGGCATATGGAGGTTCCCAGGCTAGGGGTCGAATCGGAGCCGCAGCCACTGGCCTACCCAGAGCCACAGCAACGCGGGATCCGAGCTGCAACCTACACCACAGCTCACGGCAACGCCGGATCGTTAACGCACTGAGCAAGGGCAGGGATCGAACCCGCAACCTCACGGTTCCTAGTCGGATTCGTTAACTACTGCGCCACGACGGGAACTCCAGATTCGCCTATTTAAAATTCTCCTGGAACAATAGGCTCCATAGAATTAGAACCACAACAAAGTCATAGATTATTTTTCAAAATCAAGTAACCGCAAACTTCATCCAATTAATTCAAAATCTAATCAAGGTTTGCAACTTCCAATGGGCTATTACACTAGAGCTCATTTTGTCAGCTGACCTTATAATTTTAGCCACTCCCTCAGAATCCTGGCTTTCTTCACAGAAACCACCTGTGGCAGCACCTTTTTTTCCCCCCTCTTATAAACATTCAAGTCTCCAAAGGGAAGGGAAACTAAGACATTCTCATGAGCTCCCCTACTCTCATTTTATAGAACCTTAACAATGCCTCATTCCTTCAGTTTGGATAATCAGACGGTTTTTCCAGATTATGTTACAACAAAATACAGGCTGCCAATTTTTTAAAGTAACTGTCAACCTTTTAAATATGAACTATCAATACCATTTTTTCAATCTTATAGCAAAAAGCAGTGTGACAACAGTCAGGGTAGGTGATGGACCCCACTTTTTTATTCCCTTATGCTTATCATAAATGATGTGATATAAATGATGTGATTTAAAAATTTATTTTAAAAAGTGCTTATAAATAGTGAAATGCTATTCAAATAAAAGACTGGCAAGGGTTTCCTCCTTTTGGTTTCACTGGTTAAGTTATACAGCTGCTAATAATTTTGGATACCTCTATTTTTTCCTCAAGAACATTGATTAAAATGCTTAACTGTTGAAAACATGTAAATAAGGAAGACAATTTTTTAAACCAGACAGTTCAATATTAGCTTATAAGAAATTTAGAGAGTTGGTACTATGCTAAAGTGAAATATTTGTTTTAGATTGAGATGCTTAGCAGAAAAGTATGGGGATATATATATGAATTAAGATTTTATAAAAACACAAATAATATTTCACAAAGAAAATAAATATTAAGGGCTCTTTTTGTTGCGTGTAGTTTTCTTTCCATTCTGCCCTTCTTAAAATCCATTTTATAGATTTTGTAATTTTTCAAGAATTAAGACTTTGCAGCTAAATTTATGTGATTATCCAGAGAAACTAATTCAAAAAGTGGACAACTTGGTAGAAGTGACTTTATAAGACTTAGTATGGCAAAATTTAAAAGGAAAACTAATTTCATCACAAATATCCTTCAGTCAGCAAAAGCTCTTATTTAAAGTAGTCAGACTTCCTGAAACACTTAGGCAATTAAACTCACTGATTTATTTTACATAATGGGAGGATCTCAAACAGTATGATCTATTTCAACTCATTCAGAATATCAACCCCTTTTCAATTCTACCTAGCGGCTAGCCAGAGTGCAAAACCATTAACACTATAGTTGGCAAGAGAGAAAATGTTTGAAACCCCTGACTTTGAGTTGTAAACAAGGCTCATTGTCATTTCTGAGCTCAGAAGAAGGCGCTTGCAGATTTCTGGATGGGGCCAATGGAAGACATTTCTGAGGGTTTCCCACCACCAATATCCACTGCCTAAAGTATACTCAAAATGGTGAATATGAATATGCACATATAGCAGGTTGCTAAGAAAAACTCCATTGTGAGTTTGTCAGAAATACACATGACCACTGAGGTACCTTCTTTCTTCCACTATTCTCCTCTTTCCTCTACCAGCCCATTTTCTGCGGCTTTTAAGGATGAGACTGAAAAAAACTCAGAATCATTAGAGGGCTGTTATAACAGTAGCCAAGAGAACGAAGGTTCTTTTTGCTTAACCTAAAAATGACCATTTAGTTGGACCCTGATGTCTACAGGAGGAACTAACAACCATCTTGTAGATAAATATGATTAAAATGAGACATAAGAAAAAAAATCAGAAATGGAATCTGTAAGAAAACTTTTACAAGCTAAATAATACACATTGTATAACTTCTTTTGAAAACTATACTCTTGTGTATCTGTGTATTTGTGTATGTTTCTATGCATGCGTAAAAATTATGGAAGAATCATATTTCCGTACCATTTGAATTACTAAAACAACCTTCATATAAAAGAAAATAATTAAGTACCAAAAATAACAAAAAAGCTATATCAAATCATTCCAGTATTTACTTTAAAAACTGTTTTTTCTAAAGGTGGCGTGGTAGAGTGGGAGTATAAAACTATGTGAGTGTATTATACATTTGCATTTGGATGTTGAAAATTACCAGCTGAGTGAACTTGAATACCTCCCGTCTGAACTTTGCTCATTTATGAAAAGATTGAATTGAACCAGGTAACCACTATGTTCTCTTCTGCTGTCAAAACACATCTTGGTTTTACATAAGCAAGATGCAACATTTTATAAAAACACTTAAAGTTATTTCAGAGAGCTAAAGCATTTTTAAGACACTGTATTAACTACCTCTATAAAAAAGATCTGCCTTCTTGTAAAGCAGTAAACCTCAGATTGATACTGATGAAGTCCAAGATGATAGCAATCTCCTTTTGAATACTATTGGCCATAATGTGCACTTCTTGGGAGAAAGGAGTTTGTCAGATCATTGCTATGTCTCAAGGGCATGTTAAGTGCTCAGTAAATATTTGTTGCATGACTAAATAAACTCTTAAATTTAAATCTTTTTAAACTCAGATCTATTTGATGAAGTGGAGAATTACTTGTTTTCATTTGGGGAAAAAAACTAAAATAAAAAAGAAACCTATTTTTCTGGATTTTTGTTTTTTATTTAGCAGAGTTTGAAGATCTTTGTATTTTCTTGCCTCCAGTTGGGGGGGAGGGGAATACCTCTTTACTCTTTTCATTCTTTCTTAAAGAATATCTACCCATTTTGTAATCGCACATCAGTTCACATCTGTTCACATGGCAGCACTGATGGATGTATTTCTTGTATGAACTTGAAGCCTGAGATGTATGCACCTGAACTAAAGATTAATCAGCACACAAACATGGGCTGTTTGGCTTACTGATTAATTATGCTGAATGATGGATGCAGGTTTAATCACTTTACCTGATAGATGTTAGGCACTTACAAACAGTAGTCACCGTATCATTTCTCAATAAACTGCTTTTTAACCAGCTTACTGCAGAAACTTCAGGTTGAGTTTATGTTCCAGGGGGGGAGAAAAAGCACAGGATTCTGCATGCATCCCTTTACATGTCTACTAATTTATCTTAGTTTGTTCTCTGACCAAAAATAGTCATACTAATGTAAATACAGTAATTATCCAGGAATTCCACTACAGAGAAATCTGTCTGTAGTATCAACTAGAAGACATAATTTAAAAGGCTAATAGGATTCATAATTGGGTTTATAAATTTCCATAAGCTAGAAAACCATCAACTCATGGTTCAAATTATCTGTCTAAAAATGAAGAGGAAGAAACATATCTACTAATTGGCTCTTCTGCTTTTAAGAGGGAAATGCTAAATTGGTTCATGTAAGAAAAATGGAGGAGTTTATTGATCATTGCTCCAATTGAAAAACAACAGAACGTATCATATGATTAATATTTTCCTCCTAAGCAATTTAGTAGACAGCTCCTAAGAGAAAATAAATACTATCTGGACCAATGAGATTTATCAAATTGATAGAAACCCCTCCCATTGGCACTAAAGTTAATCATTCTCTCCCTTTTCATTTCATTGCAATTTGTATTTCTATCATAGCTTATTATTAGCATGGATTTTCACACTATGAGAATGTATTAGAACTATCTATGTGCATCGTGTGCATTGCTCTCCCCTTCATTAGAGGTAGTGGTGCCATACCTTCTTTAACACTGTCCTTCACAAGGCTTACAAAGTTTCTTGCAGACTGTAGGTGCTCAATAAAATCTGATTGAATCAAATTGAATAAATGTATAAATTACACAGACAAAACTCCTTTCAGCTGTAGGTAAATTTCCTTAAACCTCCACCCTATTCAGACCCTGACTGAATCCATACCCATAAAGGACTGCTCACTAATGAATGGGCAGAGTGAGTTCCCATGTATCCTCCCAGATGTAACCCTCTTGCCTTCTGTTATTTGGTACAGGCCATTGGTGTGTTCTCCGTCCCCTGTTCCCTCCTGGGTATTCCAGTCTCCCTACATGACATTCAACTGGCCTGGTTACCCTAACTAGGTAAATTGAGGGGCATGCTATGGGATTCAGCTTCCTGCCAGTGATCTCTGCTAAAATCCACACCTAGTCATATACTTAAATAATTTCACCGTCTGTAAACTTTAGTTGCTGACGCCAGCTCTTTGTACCAAAATTAAATTCTTTCCACCATTTATTCTGAGTCTAAAGCAGCCATGGCGGAGTTTCCACCAAAGTATCAGGATCGGAGCCAATGCATGGCAGGTTTGAGATTTCAACAGGTGTGAGCAAGGTTTCTGGGGCTGTCTCTGAAAAGTACAACAGTGGCAGAGTTTCAGGTTGAAAGGCCGTTTGGTGCAAATTACAAGGTTAGTGGAATCACGAATAATGTTGGGAATCAAAGAACCTTGGATTCCTGAGCCAGTTTCTTTTTAACTTTGCTAAGACTCAGCTTCTTCCTCTGACTAATAGAGATAAATATAGCTTATTATAAAGCATAAGTGGTGCAGGGAGAATGTACATGAAGAGCCTAGTGCAAGATCTGATTTGTTGGTATTGAAAAAACCTTAACTACATATAATTTTGTCTTTTCATATAAGAAGAGCAAATAGCAGTTAACTAGACAAAAATAGGTCAGAGAAGTGGACATAGCACTGGAAGTGACCACTGACCTTGGAGGTTACCAGAAGTCTTGAATTAATTCATCCCTAAATGGTCCTGATTCAGATCATGAAAAGAAAGGAGACATGCAGGCCCTCCTCCCAGGGGAACTTAACCCTGACACAGTTTGAGCCTTATAATGATAAACCTAGACTTGTGTTTTCGGCAACACTGGTACTCTAGGGCAAAACCTAGGTACGTGGTGACAACAGCACTTAAAGACAGGGCTGACCATAATATTTGTGGGATACCTGACAAGAGTATAAATAAAGGTGCATGCATCTTATATATAAAAATTTAAAAGTTATAAATAAAGCTATCAGGCTATTAAATAACATATGTTCTATCATCTAGCCTTATAAATATACCTTCATATTTAGCCAGGAAAGTAAGGTTTGAATTTACTATATTTGGACACTTTAGAATTTCCTGTTAAAATGTAATGGTACAAGGAGAGCTGTTTCCAGATCTTTGTCTTTTCCAGCTCAGGTCTTCATTGCTGCATACTTCCAGCTTCAAAAGAAGCCCCTTAAAAATCCCTTGGGTATGATGGTAAGTGAATTGGTGGCTTGGTCTACTTTCAAGTAGAAGGACCCAAGGTGTAGGCTTGCACAGGCTCTGGAAACTTTGACTTAGGACCTTGCGATGTGGATGGAATACCATATATTCAGAGCATGCTCTAGAAAGGAGAAGTACTATCACTAGTAAAGACATCCCCTGGGTCTTATATGCTCTTCTGGATTCAGCCACAGGGAAGCTAGAACAGGGCCCTGGGAAGGGAGTCCATCTTGCCTGAAGTCTAAGGGCAAGATGCTTAAGTGATGGGTTTGGAAACAAAAGGGCATATTATACCCTAAGTATAGAAGCAGCAGCCCTGGGTTACAAAGCATCATGAGTTACACCAAAGGATATAAAGTCTGACAATCCATTGTTGACATGCCATGACAGTAGCTCAAGGAAATTTTGCATTTGGGGATTTTTTGAATCTCATTTTTCTTTTATTTTCCTCCCTTTCTGGCTTCTATGTGTATGCACTCTTGTTTTATTGTATGGAAGTAGCTGGTTTTTTGTCAATTAGCAGGGCAAGTATGTCATCCTCAAGTCTTTCTCATAAAAAAATTTACACACAATTTTTTTTGGGGTGATCGATAAACGTCTTTATGTGAAAAAGGCTTGAAATGTTCTTGAAAATTATATAATCCATTTATGACCTTCTGATCAAAGCATATAGAATATTAAAAAGGCATATAGCTTTAAAATAAAGATTTAAGGGGTTCCCATCATGGCTAAGTGGTTAGTGAGCCCAGCTAGCATCCATGAGGATGAGGGTTCAATCCCTGGCCAGCTCAGTGGGTTCAGGACCCAGCATTGTTGTGAGCTGTGGTGTAGGTCACAGATGCGGCTCAGATCCCACATTGCTGTGTCTATGGCATAGGCCAGCAGCTTCAGCTCTGATTAGACCCCTAGCCCGGGAACGGAACCTCCACATGCTGTGGGTGCGGCCCTAAAAAAATAAATAAATAATTAAAAAATAAAGATTTAAAATTTCTAAAACCATATTCTATTCTTCCTATTTTCTACCTAGGGGAGATTTACAAAGAAAAGAGGGAAAATTAGGTATCTATCCAGAATTACTACATATAGGAAAGAATTCTGAATGAGAGGACTTTTCTTAGAAACTAGGGTTTTCATTATTCAGATTATTATGTCACTAAGATTAAGATGATAGCTCTTTATAATGAGTATAATCACAGTAATTTAAAGCTGATAGGGACTTTAAAAATCATCAAAATCACTGTGGTGGGAAATATAATTGAAAAAGATAAAAATTAAAGTGATTTAGTAAGTTGTTTAAGCTCATAAGAGTACAGGTTGGACTGGAACCCAATGTCATTTATAGCTAAGTTGGATGTCTTAGTTTGGGCTGCTAAAACAAATTACCATGGAAGAGATGCCTTAAACAACAAACATTTATTTCTCACAGACTTGAAGGCTGGGAAGCCCAAGATCAATGTTCCGCAGGTCCTGTGCTGATGAGGCCCTGTATCTGTTTTGCAGATGGCTGCGTTCTTGCTGCATTTTCAAGTACTAGAGAGAGAGATCGACTCTTTCATATCTCTTCTTAGGGGAACATCATTCCCATTTATGAGGGCTCTACTCTTATGACCCAATCACCTCCCAAAAGCCACACATCCTACTGCCATCACATTGGGGAATTAGGGTTTCAACATGTGAATTTGGGAAGGATACATAATGCTTATAATGGTGGCTTTCCTCTGTAATGAGGTATTGATTATAGAGCTGTGAATATAAAGTGGATTTTCTTGGAAGATTTAAGAAGGCAAGACACTGTGGTAATGAAAGGAGGAAAAGTAAATGAATAGGAACCTCCACATAGGTTTCTAGAGAGGAGACTCACCTGGGCCATATGCATAAAGGGAGGCTGCTACCTCTTCCAGAACCCAATGCTTCACCTGAAACCATTAGTACAATAGTCTCCATGTACCTGTGGATTCAGTTACCTGGGGTCAACCCTGGGTGAAAAATATTAAATGGAAAATTCCACAGAAATAAACAATTTAGAAGTTTAAAATCATGTGCCACTTTGAATAGCAATGATGAAATCTCTGGCCATCCTGCTTTGTCCTGCTGGGGACATGGATCACAGCTTTGTCTGGTACATCCTGCCTATTAGTCACTTAGATAGCATCCTGGTGGGAGTTCCCATCGTGGCTCAGTGGTTAACGAATCCAACTAGGAACCATGAGGTTGAGGGTTCAATCCCTGGCCTTGCTCAGTGGGTTAAGGATCCAGCATTGCCGTGAGCGGTGGTGTAGGCTCTGGTGCAGGCTGGCGGCTACATCTCCGATTCACCCCTAGCCTGGAAACCTCTATAAGCCGCGGGAGCGGCCCAAGAAATGGCAAAAAAGACAAAATAAATAAATAAATACATAATATAACATCCTCCTGGTTGACTGTCACAATATTGCAGTGCTTGTGTTCAAAGAAAACTTATTTTACTTAATAATGGCCCCAAAGTGCAAGAATAGTGATGCTAGTCACTCAGATATTCTCTTACTATGCCTAATTTATAAAGTAACTTTACCATAGATATGTATGTATGGGAGAAAATATGGTATTCATAGGATTCAGTACTATTGTTTCAGGCATCCACTGAGGATCTTGGGTTGTATCCCTGGTGGATAAAGAGGGACTTTTATGTACTGTTTTTCTAGAGAGACTGTCTGATCTGAAGGCAGAAAGACAAGAGGTATAAAACCATAACAAGGAGAAGACCATCCAGGAATTTGAAATATTAAACATTTTCAAGTTTGAATTTGATTTGAAACATCATCCCACCCACTTGTAAGTTTACATGAAGTATAGAACTCAGACAGGAAGATGAGTCGAGGTCTTTTCCTCCACAGAAACCACTTTCTGAGTTACTCTTTGGGGAAAAGGGATAGGTTAAATGAGACCAAACACTCTGCATGTTTGATTTGAAGTGGATCTGACAATGACACACCAATGAGGCATCGGCATTGGAAGCCAGAGATGGTGCTGCCAAGCAGCAAGCTAGAGGCATAGAACCCTATAACGACAGAGAATCAGCTCAAATAGGATTTATTTAGCACTGCCTGTCACTTGTGACTCTTGGGCCAGTTGTAAAATGAGGACTGGCTAGGATTGCAAAACAGCCTTGAACTTGTTTTTACTTGTAACTATGAGCTGTATGAACTTGCCTCCTAAGTTTAAAACGTAGGAGGATGAAGAATTGAATAAAAACTAATAGAAGGTGAGTGAATTCTCTATTGAGGTCAATTCCTTCTTATATAAGGCGGTCCCAAGGGCATGTGTTCCTAGGAATATTCTTGCAATATTTATTAATTCTCTTAGGATGAAAGTTTCCATTTTTAGAGTGTGTCTATTTGTCACATACTGAATACTGGCTTGGCATCTTCTCAATAGCAACTCAGGTCTATTCCCTTGAGAAATGGGAAAGTCAGCATCCTTCCAGGAAGAAGGCTGGAAATAGATTTCTATCTACTCTTCATGACAAAAATATATGTTTTATATCAAATACAGAAAAAAACAAAAATCTCTCCCAGCATCACAAAATATTAGAAGTAGAAAAAAATCATTGAGATTATCTATTTTAATCTTCTTTATTCAAGAAAGGAGGAGCAAAGTTCTAGGGAAATTAGAGGTGAGACCAAGATTACAGAGCTAATAGAAAAGGGTAGTAGAAAGTAGTGATATAAAAAGTGTGTTCTGGCATCAGACTGCCTTGGTGGAAATGCTGGATCCACTAATTGCTGGCTGCATAATTTGAGTGTGTTACTCAAATTTTCTGCATGTCAGATTTCCTATATATAAATGGGAGTCATGGTTTCCACTATATTGAGATTACTATGAAGATTAAAGTATTTTATGTAAAATGGTTTGTAGAGTTTCAAGACAGGTGGTAACCAATAAATGCTAATTATTCACAATAATAATATTATCATGATGGTGATAACAACCTCATCATTTTATGTGACGAGATAAGAATTAGCTCAAAGATTGATATTTGTGCCTCTAAAAGTCACCAGGAATCTCAGAGTCAGATTTAACTGTTGCCAACTATAATCTAATGAAAGGCTTTTCTATTGAAAGAGCTAACTGTACTACTGGCAGGATAAAGACTGAAGTACCTTTGGAGTTGAGGAGACTGGGGTGGGTAAAATTAAAGAGCTCAAGAGCATGTGGAACAATTAAACTTTAATGGACATGGAGTTTTGGACAAATGTCAGCCTAACAGAGGGATCTAGTGAATTGTCACAGGACTCCACCTTTAGTTTTATTCTAGATATTATATGTATAAATATCCTAAATATAGAAGATAATGCCTATTGATTAGGAGGATAAAGTTAAATTGATGAGGTCAAGTGTTAGCAGGCTATAGTCAAAAGATAAATCTGGAAAGAAAAAAATCAAATAAACATTTAGATTTTTAAAATTCAACTGTATAAACAGTTAATGTGTGTGTGTGTGTGTGTGTGTGTGTGTGTGTGTGTGTTTGCACGTGCACTGTATTGGCTTGAATATATACAAAAAACCCTTAAATAAGTCAATAATTGTTATCTTCAAGTGGAAAGGAAATTGAGCAGTTGACAGGCATTTATTTTGTGTGGGGGAGGGGAGAATTTCTTGAATTTACATCATTTCATACCTTGGAGACTCGACCCATGTGCCTATATTATCTATTTTGTAGACAAATATTTTAACATGATGATGCATCATGATGAGAACCAAAAGAAGGTCACAGAACCCAAAGAAGGTCTGTTAAAGGTTTTTTTACAAATAGGTGTTCTTACATGAGTTTTAGACTAGAAAAAGAGATTAGTCAGGAGGAACGGAAGTGACAGATCGCCAGGTGGAAGATAGAAATGAAGACAATTTAAAGTCAAAAATCATCATTTCTTGTTCAGAGAGGTACAAGTCACTTAGCATAATGAACCATAGAGAGCAAAACAGTGTGGGGAGAAGTGAGCCTGGAGAAACAGGTCAGGCCGAGTAATCACATCATGCTAGCAATCTTACATCTTGTTCTGGAAGCTATAAGAAGCCACTGCAGAGTTCTAAGTAAAGCCTTTAAAAATATCACTACCTATCAGAAGTTAGCTGCATTTTCCTATAATTAATACCAAGCTGTTATAACTTATAATACCCATAAGATCAATTCAGTAAAAAGTCTGTGATTAGTTGTGGCAAGAATGTGGATAAATTCAAACTTTTATACTGCCAGTAGTTGTGTCAATTGGTCCAGCCACTTTGAGTAGCAATTTATCAATATCTACTTGAGTTGAAAATGGGTGTTTCATACATCTCAATAATTCTCTAAGTTTATACCCAAGGAAAACACTCCCGTAAAAATCCAGGGAAGCAATACAGGAGCTTATTGTAGGATGCTTGTAATAGCAAACCATGGAAAGCATCTGTCTCCGTAAATAAAATAGATAAATACATTATCACAAAATGCACTGTGGTATATTCACAAAATGTTATTCACAGTCAAAATGAATAAATGAAAAGTTACCTTATAGCACACATATACACACACGCTATAAGTCAATCAAAGTAAATACATTCCTATTGTTGCTGTAATAATTATCACAAACTTATTGGCTCAAAACAACAACAATTTATTGTTTTATGGTTGTGGAGGTCAAAAGACTAAAAAGTGTGTCCATGTGCTAAAATCAAAGTGCAGGTAGGACTATTTTCCTTCTGTGGGCACCAGGGTAGAATCTGTTTTGGTTTCTTTTCTGTTTTGTTTGTTTGTTTTAACTTTTCCAGTTCTAGGCTGTCCATGCTCCTTGGCTTGTGATCCCTTTTTGTTTTCTCGAAGCCAGCACTGGCTGTTCAAGTCTTTCTCACATTGCATCACTCTGACACTGACTCTTCTGCCTCCCCCTCTTATCTCTTAAAGATCCATGTGACTACAGACATGATCCAGGATACTCTCCCTATCTTCTCTAATTAGTAACCTTAATTCCAACTGCAGTCTTGATTTCCACTTTCCATAACATATTCACAGCTTCTTAGAAATAGGATGTGGACATCTTTGGGAGGCCATATTCGTACCTACTTTATACCTCTGATAACTGATACGTTACTGCACTATGATTCATAATGAAATAAGATCTGCTTGGCATAACGGTAGGTATTGTGAAATGCTCATTTGTTTATATATTACACAAAGTAACACTGGAAATCAGAGAGCACAGACTCAACAGCAATCTCAGCAACACTATCTGTTACCTACTTGAAATTCAAGGTTTACTGTTTTCAAATCCAAGGTTCAGAGCGCTTAACTAGGCTCAGTGAAGACCAAACATAACCTTTTCGGGGACCTGCAACTGAATTGGAGATGTCGTCAACGAAAGCCAAAATAATATCCAAGGATGTGAGCAATTTGCATTGATCGGTGCAAATGAGACTGACTAAAATAGCACGAAACACCTTTCTTTCCTGAGTTTTCATACAATTGAAGTCCAATTGCTAAAATCAAGTAGGCGAAGAAATCAATGCTTGCTGTTGATTTTCTAGGCTCCTAATACTCTGAGATGATTTGGAGAGTTGCTGTTCTATCAAACCACTCATAAATAAATGACTGGACACTCATTTCCATTTAGAATGTCTGTTTAAATACGAATTTGACCTCTGAGTGTTCTGATGGTTGGTTGAGTAATGTATGTAAAACTGTCATTAAAATTGCATATGAATTCAAGTTAAAATGAACTTACTATAGCTTGTTGGCTGATTTTCTTCCCTGGAATCCTGAGAGGAAAGAAAGCAATGGCAGTTGATCATCAATAAGAAGAGAAAGAACAGGGAAATTTTAATGTCTGTTATAAAAATATCTGAGCCTCTCAATTTGGCTGAGAGAATGAGACTCCTCCTACTAAAGCTCTTTATGATATTTTTAAAAATATCATAGAAAATAACCCTCTTCAAAAAAAAAAAAATGAGACTTCTGAACGCCTTACTGTTTTTGCACCGGAAATTAAGGGTGTAGAGCATGTAATATAAATGTCTTCAGAGTTTCATAAGAAACACTCAGTGGAAATCCTTTTAAATTTATTTGGTGATTTACCTCCCACCCTGAGGGGTTGAAAATCTCAAGTACAGGAAGCAGTTACTGATTTACTGGTTGATCCACAGCCTTTAGTTTCAGTGACAGCTTATTTGACCCATTTCACGTCTCAAAATTGCTTTTTAATTTCCTGAGGACAGCGGTATTGTCGTAGTGCATTGAGAGCATTGTGTTTCCAAATGCCAAACCCTCTCATTTTATTCCATAATTCATCTCCATTGGAGAGGCAGATCTCCTTTAGAGGGGCATGAATGGAGGCTTGGAGGGTACAGGACCCATCTTGAGTCCCTGCTCAGCTGTTTACCGGCCATGTGATCTTGGAGAATTCACTTCCCATCTCTAGGTCTTAGTACAATGTCTATTTAAATAAGGGATTGAATTATATTTTAAAAGATCCTTTCTGTTCTAAAGTGCTATACTTTTTAAAAGTTATCACTATGGGTGCTCAGCACTAGGAAAAATAGACATTATCATTTTTTATACAATGAAAAGGGGGCTTTGCTAATTACAGGAACATTAGTTCATCCATGCTTGACAATTTTGAACAAAGTATCATTCTTTGTCCTTAAACAGCAAATATTTAAGAGGGTTTTATAATGACACATGGCTTGTATTTTAACCTGCATATGATATTGCCCTTTATACTCAAGAGAAGTTTCACTCATGCTAAAGACTCTGGGATGGAGCCTAAGAAGACATATGCTATAAAATGCAAAAGCTGAGACCATTGATTTTTTTTTTTTTTTCAAACTCCAAAACTTTTTTCAGGTTGTCACACTTCATAAATTTTTCTCCTCTTCCTAGTTATCTTTTCAAACCTTATTCATCCTTGAAGGCCTTGATGGATCCCATGTAATCAATAAGGCTCTGCATGAATAGCCCAAAGTTTTTATTTCCTGAATCACTATAGAATTTGATTACAGCAATGTCAATCAAACCCACAACTATTTATCAACCTGTATGTTTGTGTACAAGTTAGAAGGTGTAGAAGAAACATAGAAGGGTAAAATATACCCACTACTTTCAAAGAATCTGTAATATAATTAACATAAGACATATGGCTTAAGGGAATATATGAGACCTAAGAATTACTGAAAAATTTTAAGGTCATCTATCACTAACTATAAAACTAATGATAAATGGTGCAGAAAATTTTTAAAATTTACCCTTGAACTATTTTATTTTTGCAAATAACTTACCAATACATATTAAATAAAGTTAAAGATGCCATGTTTAAAATGAGAATTAAAAACCTAGGTCTTCTCTCTAGGTGGTTTACAAAGCACATACTCATACATTGAACATCCTAAAGAAAACGATTTTAAAACCACAGGGCAACAGGGGTTTGACTTTTTATAAATAAAAGGAAAACAATCTAGATGGTAAGAAAAATCTTCTGAGAAGCAGTGATATTGAATCCAGATTTTAAAACATGCATGGATGTTGGGTAGATTAAAAAACCCACGTGGAAGCTTTACAGGTTAATGAAAAGAGCATGAGGAAAGCACTGAGGGATGCAATTGCAAGGAGATTTGGAAATAAACAATTATAAGGAGAGGAATACTCTGTGAGATACATTATCTTCCTCTTTGCATTTAAATGCACAAGATTCTGCCTTTAGTCATAGGGCTATTTCTCTATTTTGAGGGGTTGAGTAAGGATGGAGGCACATGGAAGTAGAGAATTAAAGCTTTTAAGACAGAAAAGCAGAAAGAAAGAGTCAGGTTTTTAATACCAAAATGTTACTTGTGAAACAAGATAACAGTCTTGAAAGCTAAACTTTGAGGAGAAAAATTAATATTTTTCTCTTAACAAACATTAACATATAAAAGGCACACTTAGATTATAAATTTTGTGTGTGTGTGTAAAAACAAAACATTTATATTCTATTAACAATCATTAACATAAAAAAGCACATTTAGATTATAGATTTAGTGTGTGTGTTGTATATGTAAAAACAAAATATTTACATTCAATTAACAAGTATTAACATATAAAGGGCATATTTAGATCATAGACTTGGGGGGATGTTCTCTTATATTGGAATGGTTATTCCTTTTCATCCTGTTAGGTCAGGTCATGCGGAAAGTGGTGTCTTTGGGGCAGAAAAAATAAACAAAATATCCAGATAAGTTTTGATAAACCAGAAATGATCAGAGGTAGCAGTTGTTCCCTGAGTATAAAATAGTAGAGGCTGAGGACCTAACTTTCACTCAGAAAATACAGTAAGAGAAATAGAACAAAAGAAGCTGAGTAGATGAGCCTGAAGCTGAGTTGTCATTACCCCATGGTCTGCATACAGGCCCTCATGCAGCCCAGAATATCCTGGAGACTGGGCTGGGAAATGGCGTGTTCAACAAAGGTTCTTCACTGTGCAAGGTTCTGAAGACTGATTGCTAATGGCTAGGCCTCAGGCTTAAGAGACATGTGCCAGCATAACACACACACAAGGTCAGACAGGACCAGTTTAACTTAGTAGGGACCAGTCTAGGGAGAAGACCAAACTAGCCATTGGACAGCAGAGAACAGCAAGATCAGGAGACACTGTGTAGATACCAAAAATTTGTGAATGCATACCTCTCTCACCAGAACAGACATGCACTAAACACTTTTTAAACCCAGGTGCCACCAAAAGGAGGGAAAAGAACAAGCACTTTTCTTATTTTTTCTTTGTCTTTTTGCTATTTCTTTGGGCCGCTCCCGGGGCATATGGAGGCTCCCAGGCTAGGGGTCCAATCGGAGCTGTAGCCACTGGCCTATGCCAGAGCCACAACAACTCGGGATCCGAGCCATGTCTGCAACCTACACCACAGCTCACGGCAATGCCGGATCATTAACCCACTGAGCAAGGGCAGGGACCGAACCCACAACCTCATGGTTCCTAGTCGGATTCGTTAACCACTGCGCCACGATGGGAACTCCAGAACAAGCACTTTTCTGAAGCTTCTGAGTCATCAAAAAGAAGTAGTTGGAATTATTAGACCTGACAGAATTAGTTTTTTTTTCTCTTTAGGGCCACACCTGCAGCATATCAAGTTCCCAGGCTAGGGGTTGAATTGGACCTGCAGCTGTAGGCCTGCACCACAGCCAGAGCAACACTGGATCTGAGCCACATCTGTGATGTATGCTGTAGCTCACTGCAATGCTCGACCCTTAACCCCCTGAGCAAGGCCAGGGATCAAACCTGCATCCTCATGGAGACAAGTCAGGCTCTTAACCCACTGAGCCACAATGGGAATGCCAACAGAATTAAACTTGGTCTTCACTGGCAGAGGTTTTCATGAGAGATCACAGGCCTGTGTGCTCCCAAAGATGGGCTAGGGGCTGAAGAAAAGGGTGGGGCAAACGTGAGGAAGGAAAGATGAATTACAGACAATGAAGAAGTCTTATTTGGGGACAATCTAAATAAAATTAGTGCCACACAAATCTGTCTGAAAATAATTGAAAATTCACATACATACATAATGACAATGAAGGCAGGGAAGGTGGGTCAAGTTGTGGAAAATCCAAATGCAAATGCTATGCATTTAAAGTGAAGTCCCTGTTCTGCACACCACTGATTCCTCATCTTTCCTCTCTCCCTGTCACATACTGTCTCTTGGAAACTGTCGTTTTTCGACCACTCGAGTTATCTTTCTCCCAAGAATTCACCAAGTAAATTTTTGTCCTTTTCCTCATCAGGTAAATAGTCAAATGAAGCTTAAAAAAATTTTTTTTTAAAGACAAGTGAGAGGAGCAAGGTGTAAAGTGCCGTGAAGTGTGTGAGCTCACAAGTTACCTATCACGATTTCTTGGGTACACATAGAAGTCACGAGAATTCCAGGCCAGAGAACAAGGACTTTTATAACAGTAAGAGCAGAAGCCGAAGGATCAGCATTTTTATTGCTTTTCCAGGTTCAAATTCCAACAGAGCAAAGCAAAGCGGGCCGGGTTGACCCCTACTTTCATAATGGATTGTATTACAGGGAGGAACCTGAAGCTTACATAACTAGAATTTTTTACTGGACAGTAAGCATGCCTACCTTTTGCCACAAAGAAGGTTATTATTTTTACTATAATATACAATTAAAAAAACTTTCATTGGCTCTGAAGGGAGGCCCTCACTTGACAAACATTATTAGAAAGATAGTCTGGAACAAAGATGGTCTGCTTTAAAGATGTGCAGAAAATTAGACCTAAGGAGAATTGTCTCCTAGCATAAGACTGTGACCGTCTCTGCTCAAATTATTTACCTTATCACACATGATTAAGGTTATAATTTACTTATCAGAAGTGGGAGTTATTAAAAGTACCTGAGAAGAAATTATTTTTAGGAACATAAAGGGTCATATCACTTGTATCAGATTGAGCTGCTGTACCAAAATACTATAGACTGGGTGCCTTGAAAACAAACATTTATTTTCATAGTTCTGGACACCTAAGGAGTCCAAAGTCAAAACACCAGCAGATCCCCTGTCTGATAAAGGCACTTCCCCTGCTCTGCAGACAGGGTTACTGGATCATCACAGGGCAGAGAGCCAAGAGGGAGGAAGAAATCTCTCTCTTGTGTCTTCTTACAGGGGAAGGTACTGATCCTGTCACAAAGGCACCACTCTCAAGAACTAATTACTTCTATCACTATCCCACCGGGCATTAGGGTGTCAGCATATACATTTTAGAGAGACACAAACATACAATCTATAATATCACTAAAATTTGACAATTGAGTCAAAAAGAGACTAGAGAAAAAGTGACATTTCATCCAGGTAAGAGGTAATATTTAAACATTATTTGTTATACGATTTTTATTTATCTTAACTCCCTAATTAGATTTTTTGTTCTCTTTAGAATTCATATTACATATTAAACTAATTATTTCCCACACCCTCTTACAGAATTGAGTGCATCAGAGGCACACAATGAATGTTCCTGCTGATACGATGACTTTTTAATTTGAATCAGGGGGTTGCTAAAAAAAAAGTGGATAGTGCTTTCCATGTCTGGCTGCAGAAGCATAGCAAAGAAGATCTGAATTTGCTCATACTTCTGGATTATTTGTGTCTTTCCCCAAGGAAAGTAATCATCTCTGTAATGCTATGTCGTCTAGGAGATTTTTCTTCACATGCATGGTACATTATATTTATAAAGAGTAATGTCTAAACTGTTTTGACACATAACTCTAAAAAGTCAGCCTCTTTATAAGAGGGTCAAGCTTCAAGTGTGTGGCAGCACTTTGTTGTTTTAGGGACTTGGAAGCTGTTCTTTCTTTCTATAATGTGTATTTTTATATCAAGTATAGCTAAACTGTGAGGCTGCTTTATAATGATCCTGCACAGTATCGTGGCTAGAAATTGAATTTCTAAAATTGATGCTTCCTATTCTAAATGTCGCAGTCATGTTTTCTTTAATTAGAAGAATAACATTTATAATTGGGAAAAGCCTAAAGCAAAATCTTATTCCAGGTACCAAAGGGATAGACAAAACATTCAATGCTTGTTGTGTGAGCTATCTCTCTTTTAAGGTCAAGGCAACAGATGAAACTGCAGTCTTTTTTGTTGTTGTCTTGCTTACTGGAGTCAGCATTTTTATTTACAAGCAAAAGACAATATCTCTTATTTAAGTACAAAAGTTAACCTCTGCTAAATGATGACAAATAATTAAAAATATTATCTTAGTTAATTTAGCTAATTCTGCATCTCTCTGATCTCCTCTGATTCCTTCAAGCATTTTAGAACTTCAGAAAAAAGAAAAAAGGATTTTTCATGGAAGGAAGTTACATACCAGAGTTAAGGTGAAAAACTGAATAACTTCATTAGAATGTCTTGTGTATACCATGGTGACTTATTAATTTATGTGTTATGATACTTAGTACTTTAAGAATTCAGTCAATTTTATAATAATGGACTGATGCTGGGCAAGTGGGGTTAATTTTGTTTTTGTTTTTCTCTATGACCTCCATGAATCAGCTATTCATGTTCTGGTTCTCATTCAGCTTTATCTTATTAAATTATTTAAGAACTCATTATTTTTAAGGTTTTACCTCCTCCTTACACAGCAAGCCATTATGATTTCTCTAAGCCCTGTTTTTACTATATATCCTGACTTTCCATGGTAAATGCAGCAGAATGAAGACTGAATTAGTACAACTCAGACCTTTATTTAAAATTCCTTGCCAGCATGCCTCTCTTTACCAATAAAGGCAGTGAAAATAAATACTAAAGCTTTTAAAGTCCCACTCTTGGACAGTTATTCTGCTGGAAATGGATAAGCATTTCCCATTTCATCAGGACATTGTGGAAATTGTGTGTGTTTGTGTGTGTGTGTGTGTGTGTGGCAGGTAAGTTTGGCAGGTAAGAATTAAACCTTGTGCAAATGAATTTTTTCATTGCAGGATCTTATATAATGTGATTTTTGTAGTGCTGTTTTTCTCCATATCAGGGTTATTGTCAGTTCTTGACTCTGCTGCTTTATTCAGAAAATATTACTGTTTTCTCCATTTTTCCCTGATGAGAGAGCGCAAGAGGTGTGAGAAGGGGGTGTTCACTCCGTTTTCTTGTTCTCAATGCATGAAGCGCTTGCCATTGTCAACATGATCCGGTGCCATAGCCACTGTCATATTCCCAAACATCACTGTGAACAATTTATGAGGTTTACATAAAGGTTTTGTGGAATAAATCACTGGCCTTTATCTTTGCCTGTGCATCCTCTTTGCATTATTTATGAGCAAAGGACAATGCATCATGCTGGCCTCCATGTTAGGCTGCTATATTTCACCTGGTAAAACATCATTTTCCTGGAGAGTCTGACGTTAGAGTAAAGAGGCAACTCCCTCTTTTTGAGAAGAGCCATGCAGCATGTTTCAGATAATACATCAGAAAGACACTGACAGTACCTATTAATAATGATCAATCTTAAGAAGCAGTCCAACCCACAGAGAAATAAATGTTCTTAAGCCTGCATTCTGCAAGGATTGGCACTCCCCTTGTCCACCCTCTGGACACCATTCAGTCATTCAAACAATAGCATTTTGTGGAACCCTTGCTGTGTTCCAAGCTACACTTTTGTAAGTGGAATTTTTTACTGAACAGAGAAAAAAAAAATTATGGTCGTGGCCTATGTTCTTCCACAAAAGGTCCTGAGACAAGGGCTAGAATGCATGAAGTTTAATTTTGGAAATGAACCCAAGTAACTGGAGTAGGGAACTGGAAGAGTGACACGGAGCAGGAGGGAAAGTTAGTTTAAAACTGCATCATTGAACTGATTGCCTCAGTGAACAACTGAAACACAATTCCACCAGGGAACTTGTGAGGAGCAATGTATGGGCACCTTAGAACTGTTCACCTGAAACACAGAAGAGAAACTCTTATCCCCAACTGTTAAGGGTTATCTCTTGGAAACTCAACTTTCTTCTGCATGTGTCAAGATGGCTGAGCAGATTCTCATCGGCATATCATTTGGAAGTAGCAGAGAAAATCCAGAGACAAAAGCAGATTTAGAGTGTCCCTAAGGCAAGGTGCTATCCTGTTACACCTGCATGCACCTGTGCACCACAGCAATGACTGTGGTGAAAACATGAGCCAGAAAGAAATGAGTAAAATACAAGACATGGTTGATATAACCCCTCCCCTTGAGGAGCTTGGATACAAGTCAATTGCATTGTATCCAATCCAGATGCCCTACTTGGGGCTTTCTAAAGCGAACAACAGAGTACATGAAAATGGCTGAACTTATACAATAGAACAAGATCAATATACAGTTAAGTCCTGTTAAATTCTGTTAATTTAAGAATTGCCATGTGGAAAAAAAAATACAAGTGTAAAAGGTTTACTATATGCATTAGAAAGTTTTTTTTTTTTTTTTTTTTTTTTTTTTTTTTTGTCTTTTGTCTTTTGTCGTTGTTGTTGTTGCTGTTTCTTGGGCCGCTCCCGCGGCATATGGAGGTTCCCAGGCTAGGGGTTGAATCGGAGCTGTAGCCACCGGCCTACGCCAGAGCCACAGCAACGCAGGATCCGAGCCGCGTCTGCAACCTACACCACAGCTCACGGCAACGCCGGATCATTAACCCACTAAGCAAGGGCAGGGACCGAACCCGCAACCTCATGGTTCCTAGTCGGACTGGTTAACCACTGCGCCACGACGGGAACTCCTGCATTAGAAAGTTTTATCAGAAAGAAAGATGGAAGGTTTTAGAGTAGAAATGTCTAAGAGAACCAGCTATAGTGTGGTCACATCTGAATAGCTCACTTTATTTTGTAGGTTCTATAGGATGGGAACATGGACTTATTTAGAAGCAATTTCAACTGGGATTGTAGATCATAGGTATTAATCACTGCAAAATTCCAGAAACACAAGACCATCAAGTAAAAGACACAGTAAAAAGCCAGCTTTTAGTCCTTTCCTTAACATGTACATCCACCCTTTAGAATCTCAAAGAGCAAGAGATGAAACTTGGAGAGAGCTTATAGGATGCTATGACTCCACCTCCTCCCTCAAAGAACTTTTAACTTCTTGAAACCAGGGAAGGGGGGTTTACTGGTATGCCTTAGAGAGCTTTATCTGTTTTTGAAGGATCTTGGGGTCACAGTAGAGTATAACATACCTGAGAAATCTAAGGAAGTGGAAAAGGAAGTTGTGGATTTCAGTATAGGCTTTATTACCAGAATTTTCAGGGTATAGTCAAAGAACTGGTAAAGGATTCTTCTGATTCTGCCCAAGGGGGCTACCTGAAATGGAAAGGTGTCCTCAGCTAAAATAATGTCTTGACTCTTAAGAGAAGTAAAAAATCATCAGCAGAAGAGACGCATTTACCTGCATCAAGGGAAGTACATTGAAAACATCCCCATCAATGGAAACAGGAAGAAGGATCTCTAAAAACTCCACAAAAAAATCACTTCAGAGGAAAATGAGCATTTTAAATATCTACCAAATTTGTAGTTTCTCCATGTTGAATAATCTAAAAGACCTAAAGTCTAAGAAGGATTCAACATGGGGCTACCATAACCATTCTAAAGTGGAACCAAGAAGGGTTATCTTCCACACTTGGACCATGTGGTAATAGCAGGATGAAACATGGATCCTACAGATAAGGTAAAGGGGAGAGAGGGAAAGAAAGATGTAACAAAAAACAAACTGAAAGCATATTCGAGCATTGATACTACTTGGAATGGAAGGCAAATATGAATGAGAAAATTTCTCCTATGTTCGTGATGCTAGTAGTATGAACTTTAGGTAATAAACATCTCATAATGCAAACATAATAAATGTCTTCTACCTGCACCTCTTCCAGTTATCATGGGGTATGATATAAAGAATACACATAATAAGAAGCAATGGGGAAAAGATGAAAATAAGAAGGTATAGTGATGCATGCATAAAGCTGGAGGAGGCTTTCAGGCTTGCTGACATTATCAGGTCAGGTCCAGCCACAAAAGGGAGACCCTCAAATTACTGACTTAGGGTGCATGTCGTGGAGTAAATAGTCAAATCACCTTTGTACACAAGGATAAGCCGAGTGAGGGAATTTAAGTCCTTAAACACTTTATTTTACATCAATCTTTCTGCAGTCTATAAATTATTAATGGATGAAATGGATTACAACTGAACTGTCTTCCCAAACATGAAAATTGTGGGCGGAAGGAGCAATTTCAACTGATTTCAACTGGTTCAAATGAATACCCTATAAACCTCCCTCATTTTGCTGTCTGATCATAACTCTTCAATATCAAGACAAACTGGTGACCAAAGTGATACACCATGCCTGTCGATAAGTGCAATCTAAGCAACCAGCTGAAAAAGGAGAACTTGGGCAATCGACAATTTGATTTTTTCTTTGTGACATCAAGTGACTAATTTGAGTGATTCTTTTTCTTAATGTATAAGGTCTCACGGGTAGGAACTGTGTGAGCCAGAGTGCAGTGCCACGTACGTACTAGGCCCCTAAGTGTCAACCGCAGTCTATGGCACAAAGATAATCAAATGGCCAAATAGTTTGTTTTAGGAGAGGAGACTATCTCCTGTTTTATCCTCAAAAATTTGTCCAGATTTCACAGATATATCAGATGCTCCAAAGTGCCAGACTAGTCATGCCAAGAGATTTCACTAAAACCAGTATTCTCAGAAAGGAAACAGCTTTAGCTTAGGGAGGAGAGAATGTTCATGTCTTCTGAGACGGCTTTGTCCTGGTGTTCAGAATATGATGGATGATTACCAGTCCCTCCAGAGCAGAGCCTCACCAACTTTGATATTTGCCTTCCTTTTTCTAGAAGGGGTTTAGCAAAGAGAAATTGATGGAAGTTTTTGATTTTACCTGCATAGAGAGCAGGAACTTGACTGGATTTTTCTTTTAGATAAAACAAATAAAACAACAAACAAAATAACCCCTTCCAAATCCTAGAAATCACACCCAGGACACATTATTTTATATTTCTTTATTTTAACTCTAACCTGTTTGTTATTCAGTAAACAGCCTTTCTTTAAATTTATAGAGTCCCTCTGCAGTTTAACACTCTAGATAAAGCTGATGTATAACAGAGTTAATTGATCAGTGCAATTTCATTTTACTTTAATATACCAAAACTCTGGTGTGAAATATTCACAGTTCATGATCAGCAAAGACTAAACTAAGGTCACTGTAACTATTACCAACTCCCAAATTTAATTTTACAGATGAGAAAGAGCAAAAGATCATTAAAATATGTGTCTCTATTATAATATCTTCTTATGTAAATCTGTATAGTCTTTTATCATTTTGCTTTCTTCTTAATTGATGTTTTCCCTAACATGATTAATTCATTTTATAGAACTTTAGAATTAATAGCTGTGTATCCAACATTATGAGCCATTGTTCATAGCATCTGGGCTTCTTGTCCTTGTTTTCAATTATATATAAGTAAAGAGGGAGTTAGTCTAGAAAAATCAATATTTTTTTAAGGCTCAGACAATTGTGTTTTCTTTCTCTACCATTCTTTTTAAAAAAAAACAATCCCTGGGAGAAAGGGGTAAAGAAAGAATCATTTGCAGTATCTTGTCAAAGTTCTGAACAGGGTTAGGGGGAACATCGTAATGATAAGTCATAATGAAAGAGCAGTAGGCCCTACTGGATTAGCTATATTTCTTTCTACCTGAACGAGCAATCTCCTGGAAAACCACAAATAATAACTATCATGGCAAGAGCCATCTGTCCAGCTTTATTGTGTGGCAGCTACCATATAAACGCACTATACACTTTATTTCATTTAATCTTTAGAAAGATTCCACAGTGTTACAATAATGTATCTTTATTGCCTTATGATAGAAAAAAAAAATCAGGAAATGCAGTGGAGACAAGTAAAATCAACTAGTATAAACCAAGACTCAAACCCAGAACTAACTGGTCCCAAATCTCATATAGCAAAAATTTTTTATACTTCATTTCAGATCCACTCAGCCTTCCCTGTTTCTGGGGTCTTTGGTCATTTAGTCTATTTCAACTCATTACTGCAACCAACTTTGGGTGCAAACTGACCAGGTTCACATGGGACATCTAACAAGGCCTTGCTTCAAACCAACATCGTATGCCCCTCACCTCCTGCCCTGAAGTTTAATGTTAACATTGAGGCAGAGTGAGCTACGTGGAAGTATAGAAGTAGCTGAAGCCCTGTGGGAAAACCTTTGGCCAGTGGGAGATGGAAAGCTATGGATAAGTTTGTCATCCATTATCCTGCCAAAATCTGCCTTTAGAAACAATAGTCCAACCTCCCAGAGACTGCCCAAGTGAAATGAATGAAGTGAAATACTTCTGGAGAAATTTAATACAGGGAAGGGAGTTTTCTCTAGTTGTTGGAAAAGCTGGAATTATAAGAAAAAAATCACTAATGATCTCATCCCATAGCATCAAAGCAGGTGGTACTCCAAAGCATGCCCAGAAATCACTACAAATCTAAGAAATCTTGTTAAGCGCCCATCAACTTGCGGTTTGCAACAGTGTGGTGAGTGGGTCTCTCAAATTTGCCTGAAATATATCTCATACCTCATGATCTCTTATTATGCTGACTACTCAGCCTCTGGGAAATTCTGTTGCCTTCTTTCCAAGAACCTCGCATGAACAGAATTTAATTCAGAACTAAACATGAGGGAATTCTGGCTTAGCCTAGGGAGAGGTGAGGTTGCTGGGTTGACAATCAAGCACATAGGCATATGGAAAATTGACCTTGCTATGGATCCTGATTGACTACCTTGTCAACCTGACATCTACAGAAGATGTGAAAATAATACAAGAATTCCACAAACATTACAGGTTTTTCCCCCCAAAAAATCTGAGACTATAATGAGATAGGGAAAAATTTACATGTTAGAATTTTTTTCAGGAAATCTATGTGATTAGGAAAAAACAACTTGATAAGCCACTGGAGGAGCCAGGTAAGATCATTGGACAACACAGTGAAATAGTACAAAAGATTATTAACTTTTTTCTAAGGAGGACCTAGTTCACAGCAGGGCTCCTATGATATTAAATGGATGGGCAAGCTAATACAAAGTCACTAAAAGTCTTCCTTTTTATAATTTGCCTACACATTGCAATATTTCCTCCAAGTCAATATTGAATATATATTTAAGAATGTTTCTTTAAAAAAAAAAAGACAAAAGGATGTTCTTTTGAAACAGCACTATTGTTGGTCCAAGGGGTCCATATGACTCAAACCAGTTCTACATTCATGTGAACATAATCAATCAGTTAATAGTATCCTAGGGGAAAAATAGGTGACAGCCTCTATTCCAGTATACCTTATCTTTATTTTTTTTTATTTTTTAAAAGTAAAGTATACTTGATTTATAATGTTCCATCAAATTCTGCTGTATAGTAAAGTGACACAGTCATGCATATATATGTGTGTGTATAATATATATACACATTCTTTTTCTCATGTTATTTTCCACCATGTTCTATCAAAAATGATTGGGTATAGCTCCCTGTGCTATACAGCAAGAACTCATTGTTTAGCCATTCTAAATGTAATAGTTTGCATCTACGAACCCCAAATTCCCAGTCCTTCCCTATATCGTTCCCCTCCCCCTTGACAAACATAAGTCTGTTCTCCATGTCTGTGAGTCTGCTTCTGTTGTATAGATAGGTTCATTTGTGCCATATTTTAGATTCCACTTATAAGTCATCATATGGTATATGTCTTTCTCTTTTTGACTTACTTCACTTAGTGTGATAATCTCTAGTTGCATCCGTGTTGCTGCAAACAGCATTATTTTGCTCTTTTTTATGGCTGAGTTGTATTCCATTGTGTAAATGTACAACATCTTCTTAATCCATTCATTAGTTAGAACACATGCTCATGCTATATATGCAAATAAATTCAAAATGGCTTAAAGACTTAAACATAAGACAAGACACCACAAAACTCCTAGAAGAGAACATAGGCAAAACATTCTCTGACATCAATAGTACAAACGTTTTCTTAGGTAAGTCTCCCAAGACAACAGAAGTAAAAACCAAATTAAACCAATGGGACCTAATCAAATTTACAAGCTTTTGCACAGCAAAGGAAACCATTAACGATAATGAAAAGATAACCTAAAGAACAGGAGAAAATAGTTGCAGACAATGCAGCAAATAAGGGCTTAATCTCCAAAATATACAAACAACTCACAACTCAATAACCAAAAAACAAACAACCTAACTGAAAAATGGGCAGAAGACCTAGAAAACACTTCTCCAAAGAAAACATACATATGGCCAAAAGGCACATGAAAAAGATGTTTTACATCACTAATTATTAGAGAATTGGAAATCAAAACTACAGTGAGGTACTACCTGACATCTGTCAGAATGGCCATCATTAATAAGTCTACAAATAACAAATGCTGGCAAGGGTGTGGATAAAAGGGAACCCTCCTGCATTGCTGGTAGAAATGCAAATTGGTACAACCACTATGGAAAACAGTATGGCGGTTCCTCAGAAAACTAAGTGTAGAACTACCATATGACCTAGCAATCCCACACCTGGGCATATATCTGGACAAAATGTTCATTCAAAAAGAGACACACACCCCTATGTTCACTGCAGCACTATTCACAATAGCCAAGACATGGAAACAATCTAAATATCCATAGATGGATGAATGGATTAAGAAGATGAGCTACACTGTCTTTAAAAAAAAAAAAAGAAAAGAAAAAAGCTTCAAAATAAGATCTGGGAGTTCCCATTATGGCATAGCAGAAACAAATCTGACTAGTATCTACAAGGATGTGGGTTTGATCCCTGACTTCACTCAGTGGGGTCAGGGATCCAGCGTTGCCATGAGCTGTGGTGCAGGTCACAGACAAGGCTCAATCCCACATTGCTGTATGTAGTGGTGTAGGCCAGCAGCTATAGCTCAGATTCAACCCTTAGCTTGGGAAATTCCATACGTCCTGGATTTGGCCTTAAAAACCAAAAAAAAAAAAAAAAAGATCCGTTTCTGAGGTCTGAGTACCTATTACCCTCAGTAACTAAATATATAGCAGCAACATTGCAGAAACTAATTCCTGACTCTTTGTTTGCTGTCTTTATTTTAATTCAAGACTAATCTTGTTCAGTGAATTCTTTCTCTTATTTATACCGTCCCATAAAAATGAAAAGCATAATATTATATTATATTGATATATAAGTGAATTGATTAAGCAATTGCAAGACCCTTAGTATAAAATGCTTGGTTAGGGGAGTTCCCATCATGGCGCAGTGGAAACAGATCTGACTAGGAACAGTGAGGTTTCAGGTTCGATCCCAGGCCTTGCTCAGTGGGTCAAGGGCGTAGCATTGCCATGAGTGGTGGTGTAGATTGCAGACTTGGCTTGGATCTGGCATTGCTGTGGCTCTGGCATAGGCTGGCAGCTACAGCTCCGATTCAACCCCTGGCCTGGGAACCTCCATATGCTGTGGGTGCAGCCCTAAAAAGACAAAAAGACAAAAAAACAAATAAATTAATTAAATAAAATAAAATCTTTTGTTAAAGACATAAAAAAATTAATGGTGGATGGTCCAAGATATACTTTTGTTGGAAAAACAGTAACCATGACAACAAAGGTATAGTTATTTAAACTCTGTTATGCTGAAAATCATTTAAAGTGTTCAGATGATTCTGATAAAGAATAGGTAAAAAATAATCATCATAATTTACACTTTAACCCATTTATGATTTAAGATGTTAATAGTTGCAAGTAATTTGAATAATGCTTAACACGTTATTAAAATAGTATGTATTAGTAATGGTACATTTGGTTTTTTTTCTATACATTATTCTAAGGACAGAAAGATCCAAATGCCTTTTAATAAAATTGATAATAATATTGTATATGCATAGATATACATATATCTATATATGTATATATACTATATACGTAATACTATATATTGTATTTGAAACATAATAAAAAGATACTGAAGTGACAGAGATGACACTAGAGAACAGCACAATCCATCTAGACATTTCTAGCTTTTCCAGTTTTTTACTTTTGCTCCAAGATGATCATCTTTCATTTCTATAATTGCTGCCACTCTACTCCTATAGTTCCAAAAAGTTCTATTTTTGGTAACTAATATATAGTATGCCCTAAAGGTTTTCTAATGCAACAGCAATATTACTGAGATATCTGTATTCCATGGTATGCATAGCGATTAAGCTGGTTTAAGCATAAGACAATCTAGAAAAAGTTAAATGTGTTGTTCATCTCCCCTATTCCCTGTTGTCTAAACTTCACTTTCCTAGGATAATGATTAAGCACTTTATGAGCAGCAAATATAGCAAATATATAAATAGCATAAGGTTAATTAATATGTGTATATCTTTACTAACTTTCCAGAAATTTAACCAAAAATGTGGATCCTTCATATTCTTTTATAGAAATTATATCCTTGGAAACAACTAATCCTTTTGACAAACTCAAACAAGAACTCCAAAAGTCATGTTCAACCATACTACTGACCCCTGGAAAAGAAATTTAAATTTTCATGATACATCTTTTCAGGAAGTACCATACCTCGAGCAAAATTATTCAATAAAGTGTATCCAAGATTCTGAGATTTCTCCTTCCATTATTAAAACCAACTATTTAGGAGTTCCCGTCATGGCACAGCAGTTAATGAATCCAACTAGGAACAGTGAGGTTGAGGTTGCGGGTTCGATCCCTGGCCTTGCTCAGTGGATTAAGGATCTGGCATTGCCATGAGCTGTGGTGTAGGTCGCAGATGCAGCTCAGGTCTGGCATTGCTGTGGTTGTGGCATAGGCTGGCAACTGTAGCTCTGATTCAACCCCTAGCATAGGAATATTCATATGCCACGGGTGCAGCCCTAAAAAGCAAAAAAAAAAAAAAAAACTATTCCATCATGCTCATTAAAGTAAAAACAGAAAGCTTTATTTGTGTGTTTATTAATAATGTTCTTTAAATATATAATTTTTATTTATTAATTTTAAAAGAGGAATTTAGATGCATATATTTTTCATTAGTATAAAAATTATACTTATGCCTCTGTTCTATTGACCTGTCTTCTGACCTATAAAATTTAAAAAGACAGTGTTTTGTACATAGGGGAAAAAATCCAGAAGAGAATATTAAGAATTGAGACTAAAATAAGAAGATAGGAATAAGAGTATATGAGATAGGGTAGTGGTTTCAAAGAAGAGTGAAAATGCAGGAGAATCAAGACCTATATCTAATATGCACCATTTTATCTCCAGCACCGACACAATGACTGAAATAGGCCAGATCACAAAGGTGGGCAAAAATGATAGCCTCAAAGTGGTTATTTTCATTTCAGTCTACCATAAGTCAGGAAGCAAGCAGTGTGAGGAGGGTCAGCAGATAAAGACAAATGAAGTAGAGATAGCTCACCATGCCTCCCTAAATCCTCAGTTGTGCTGGAAGATCACTGTCCAGTGCAGCCTCGAGAGAAAAAAATAAAAAAATTCCTATTCAAAGCCATGGGCTTTTATATGGAAGATGAGAAAAAGTCAGCTCCAAATTTTTGTTCGATATTCTCCCTAGTAAGACATTCTTGCTATGACATTGGTACATCTTCTAAGTCTGCAGCAGGCCTCGCCATGGGACACTACACCGGCATTTCATGTGTTTTGAATTCAGTTTCTAATTGGCCATTCTCAAAAGACACAACATTTTTATGTTTTCGCCTTTCCTCACAGTGTTCTAACACTAGATAAGACATTTTGCTCATTTTAATTTATGTTTCTCATTACTCAAGGCACAGTTCATTCACTCCAACTTCTAATTGGAAACAATTATTCCTTCCCCCACCTTACAGTTTCAAATGAAGCTTGGACAACCTTAAAGGCATCTATTTAACCAACCTTATAAGACCATTATTTGAATGTATTATATCTATCTTTCTACAATAGAAGATCTCTGAATGCTGACCTCTCTAAATAGCACAGTACCTGCATAAAAGAAATGCACTTAACTATAAAAAACAAATGAGTAAATTCATCCCATGCCATCAGAGAGGTTTGGATCAGGGTCTGATGGAAGCAGCAGCAGCAATGAAGGAGATTAAAGACATTTTAGCATTTCTTCATCCTGAATCTAAGATATAATCCTGGAAATCAGGCCTCAGACTCTAATACACTAAGCTCCATGCTTCTTTGAGCATGTATTCCTCCATGTTTCTGTCAGTAAAATACTGAAAATACATTTTACACCCTAGGTAAAAATTCCATGAGGATGAATGGTAATGCTTAACAAAGACACCCAATTCATGTGAATGTGTTTCTTTGCCCCCAGTTTTGTTTTGATAAATTTCCAACCTACAGAAACCTTAGAAGTCTTCAATGAAAACTATATTTTCAGAGCCCATATTTATCAAATATTAGCATTGTGCCACATGTTTCCTTTCCACCCTCCTTCTTTCCTTCCCGTCTGGCTTTCTCCCTTTCCTCCTTTACTTCAATTCGTCTATCTTTTCTGTGAATACTTTTTAATTAAGTTGCAGATATCATACTTCATTCCTAAATGGCTCCATATCTCCCAAAAGCAGAGTCATTATTCCCAATAGCTACAATTATTTGTTATATCCAAGGAACAGAATGTGGATGTGTAACATATTGTGCACATTTTCCAAATTGTTCCTAAAGTGTATTTTATGGCTTCTAGCTTTCTTTTTTTTTTTATTTTAAATCCAGGATTTCAACATGAGTTATGCATAGCAATTGCCATGTTTCATTTGCTATCTTTAATCTAGAAACTCTCTAACCCTGGGATTGGTATATGCCCTGAGGTATATACAATGATTGGCAGAGACCTACTGTATAGCACAGAGAACTCTACCCAATATTCTGTTATAATCTACATAGGAAAAGAATCTGAAAGAGAATGGAAGTGTGTACACATAGAACTGAATCACTTTGCTGTACCGCAGCAATACTGTGGAGTTCCCATCATGGCGCAGCAGAAACGAATCTGATTGGGAAACATGAGGTTGCAGGTTTGATCCCTGGCCTCGCTCACTGGGTTAAGGATCCAGCGTTGCCATGACCTGAGGTGTAGGTTGCAGATGCTGCTCAGATCTGGCGCTGCTGTGGCTCTGGTGTAGGCTGGTGGCAACAGCTCTGATTAGATCCCTAGCCCGGAAATCTCCCTATGTCCTGGGTGTGGCCCTCAAAAGACAAAAAGACAAATAAATAAATAAGCAATATTGTGTTTCATTTTTTCACATGCAAAAAAAGTAGCATAGACTCTTTTGAATTTTGATGTTTTTTAACTTAATGGATCTGAGATATCAAAATCACTCCATATTAATTTATACAGACTTTCTATTGCTTTTCAGCAGGAAAGTTCTCCAATGTATGGCTGTACCTTAGATTATTATCCAATAAATAATCTGTGTTTCCTCTGGTTCACCAATAAATAGATGTCTCCTCTGGTTGGCCATTTAATTTATTTTCAATATTTTACTAATGCAAATAATGCTAAATGGATAATATTGTGTGTATCT
The DNA here is from genome assembly GCF_054392235.1 of Sus scrofa. Lineage (NCBI taxonomy): Eukaryota > Metazoa > Chordata > Mammalia > Artiodactyla > Suidae > Sus > Sus scrofa. The sequence continues at coordinate 115,930,641 of NC_139389.1, read as the reverse complement.
GTGGAAGAGCATCTTCAAGTTAAATTTCTATATCTGGATTGAGAGTCACAAGGTAAATTCATTTACAATTTGGTAGAATTACCCAAATTCTCTTCCATAGACATACAATTTTACATTCTTATCAGCAATGTGTGGGCTTAATTTCTCTATAGACTTACCAATAGAGTAGATCATCAAACTTTTAAATTTTTTCCAGTTGCACAAGAAACAATTATTTCAGCAGAGCTTTAATTTGTATTTCACTTATTATGAGTGAATCGGAACATCTTCTCATCTTCTCACATTTTTCAAATGTCATTTTTATTTCTTTCTCTGTGTGAAAGAAATAAAATAGTTCTATTTTTCCATAGTTCCTGAACTGGACAAAAATATACTTCTTCACCATGTCTGCTTTGGATTGCTTTTTCTTTTTTGTGTGCGTGTGCTTTTTAGGGCCACACCCACAGCATATGGAACTTCCCAGGCTAGGGGTCAAATCAGAGCTACACCTGCCAGCCACACCCACAGCCACAGTAACGCCAGATCCAAGCCGTGTCTGAGACCTACACCACAGCTCACAGCAATACTGGATCCTTGACCCACTGAGTGAGGCCAGGGATCAAACCCGCACCCTCGTGGGTACTAGTTGGGTTTGTTTTCACTGTGCCACAACTGGAATTCCCTGCTCTAGATTTCTTAACATGACTTCAGAGAAGCTTCAATTCTCCTCCCAGTAAAGTACATGTATTGACGTACTTCTTCAGAAATTCTCATGATGGCTCCGAGAATATAGAGCACAGTTCTGCTCCCTGGAATCATCTGCAGAAGGTTCCACTGGTCTTCTCAGATCACACCACTTACTCTGTCCATTTAGAAACAATTCTTTCAAATACACTGAAAAAGGCTGCTGTAGCAAGTGTTAAGAGATCAGGAGAGATGCAGACCGGATGTTGGTGTCCTCCTCCATCAGCTGACTCTTTGAAGCTGCCTCACACTGCCACCGCCAGATTCATAATAATGAACCACCCCCCTGCCTATATGATCTGATGGAAAAGCATGTATACATTAACTTCAGTCCATTCCCTTATTCATTCAAATAAGCATCAAACCTTTATAGAGTGCATGTCACTACTGTTTCTGAAAATATCATTATTATATACAATATATTGTGATTGTCTACATTTGAAATTTGCTTCTCAAACTTTCCAGTCTTTGCTAAGGGTGAGCACAGAAGTCAACATCATGAAAGGCCCTTAGGGTTTCAGGTTCCCCTCCATCTCTTGCTCTGCTTTATATTAGTTTGAATTACTTAAAGATCATTGGTTTATCACCTAAGGTCATTTAAGGGTACACCATTAGCTAGACTCTAGAGTAGCAAAATTTTTCTGCTTTTCCTATAACCCATCAAGAAACTAGAAGTCTGAAGATTTTATTTTTATGAAAATCCTGCTGCTGGGCAACAAGAACCAGACCAACTTCTGAGGTTACTTAGAATGGCTTGAAGATCAGTGAAGAGTGATGACATTCAGATATAGCATTTGAATTATTTATTGAAGCAAACTTTATATGCATCTTATTACTCTGAGGAAAGATTTTCTCAGTCAAGCCAAATACTCTGACCATGGAAATGCCATTTTTTTCACGTAGAAAAGCAAGAAATGTGTCTGTGCTAGACAGCAATTGTCCATTTTTTTCCAACTGCTCTGTCTCCACGTTTATGCCCTCTTCCCCTCAGCATTTTGGCTGGAATCAGCAAAAGCAGATCATCAGCAGGAGCCCTATGTGGGAGTGAGAAAGAGGTTGGGATGTTGATTTCCCTGGACCCATCCTCAGGGGCTCACAATAGGCCTGGTGGGTTCCTGGGACAAGTTCACAGTCCTATCAAGGGGGTCCTCTCTGCCCAGTAATTGCTTCCTCCACTTGTCTTTTCGGACTTAGAAGTGTTAATAATTCCTGCTGTTATCAACTCCTGGGTGAGTTCATCATCCCTGTGGGTTTCCCATATGCTGACCCTGGTCTTGTGAGTAGTTCCTATATTAAACACCCGCCAATTAATCAATTGGAGGGTACCATCTGTTTCCTGGAAGGACCCTGACTGACACTGTTTCCTGTGGCATTCTTGAATGCTTTTCATAGCTGAAGGAATGCTAACCAAAGGCCACATTAACCTGACCTGGTATTACCTGAAGCAAAAATATTTGTAATTAATGGTTTCTCTTTAAAAGAGTAAAGTTTTCCAGTGCAAAATGTATCAGGGCTTTTGTTTCATTAAGAGGACTGTTTTTCAGTGATAGAAGGGCCATATGGAAATACAAAAACATGATGCATTGTCATTCAGCTTCCCAGTCTGCTTTCTCAATAAGAATTCTCTCAATGTAAGTCCAAACTCTGACTTTCTGAAAATGCAGCATCTCTCTCCACAGGTTTATAAGGACTCTTCTTAAAGACTTTATGTTTTATCTTCTATTTAAAGTTGAATAAATAGTTTAAAAGTGAAAAAAAATTAATCATTCCTATATCTTGTTAAACTTATAGTTAACATGAGAACATGAGAAAAAATGTTCTCCAAAAAGGACAAACAAAATTTCACATTACATTGCTCTCTTATGCCATTATTGTAAGTGTTAGTTATTATATGCTGTTGTATTGAATAAGAAGCCATTGAACATATTTTTTTCTAGACTAAATGACCACATTACCACGTCCCACTGTTTCTTAAGTGTAGTTTTATACTTGCACTCGGTCCTTTCATTGTTGACATTATGATTTTCTCCCCAATGTTGTACTAATTCCTCTTTTGAACAGCAGTCCTGTAGTTTAGAGTAAGAGTCTAGCTTTGACCTTTCTCTCGGGTTCAGGGAGATGTCCAGTCAGGACATTCCTTTTGCCACAGTTACTGTTTCAGGCATGATACTGTCAGCACTTGCCACTCTCTTGACTGAAAAAATTGATTGGTTCAGATGTGGCAAAATCAGGAACGAGCTCCTCATATGCACTGAATGTGAATGAAAGCACACCACTGACATCTTATTTCTAGACTCTGAAAAGCTAGCATGAGGGTGAAACTGAACACAGCATCATGGGTCTAGTAGGATTATACAATTGACATCCTGATCAAACCATGACTGAAGGCTACCCTACCCCTGATCTTCCTAGTTACACAATTCAGTAAATTGTTTTATCTGGTTTGAGTTCGATTTGGGGCATTTAATTTCAAAATCACTAACAGGCTTTTCTTGCAATTAACAGTAACTCCTTTCTCTGCCTGCTTGTCATTGTGTTAGTCGAGCATTATTTTCTCAGTGCATTTCATTCCTAACTTGGTTTTCTCTCTACTGCAAACTGTAGAAAAGACTAGTCATACTTGAAATTAGGGTTTATTTTATGTAACTTCTAGGATTATAGGATAAAATCTAAGACTTACTCTGTATTATGCCACTGAATTGTATGTGAGCCTATGATAACTTATCTTACCATTTGGAGGTCTACTCATTTCTACTGTGAACTGAAGTTTGTCACTTGCAGTCAGTCTCTACATGGAGTAAAACATGAGCCACTGCAGCTGCTGACCCATAGCACCCCCTGAGCAGAGCTCAGAGTGGAGACCAGGAGTGAGGCACTCTGTGCTCCGGGAAAACTGGAAGGACAGGTCTTCACGCAGCTTGATATTTTTAGAAGATTTTATGAGCCCAATTCTTACATCTCCTCATATCTAGAAAACACTAAAATCTTTCAATGATTACTGATGTCTACAACTAGTAGTAACCTTTGTGAGACCAGCAGCAAACTTCTATAAAATGTGTACGTGGCTGCATACACCTCCCCCTTCACTTTCGTGACTTGTATCTTGATATGACCCCTTTCTTCTTTGGAGGAGTATTTCAGAAAGCTACCTGAAATACTGCCTCCTGGGCTGTAGTTAGTGGACAAAACAAAAGAGGTTAAGGTCCTCTGTCAGAACAGCCCTCCCAAAGGGGGCCAGAGAGCCCTGAGGGAACTCAGGAAAGAAACAAAGACTGGCCCACAGCTATGGTGCCTATCAAAGGAGTAATTCCAGTAAGCCAGACATTTACATCTTCCCATAGAAACTGGTTTTCTCTAAATCCTTTTTCTGTAAATCTGGTTAGCTGTAAATCTTTTGTTCCTACTACCTTCCTTTTTTTTTGCAAAAATTCATATATCCTAGCTTCTCCCCTTGCCTCCTTGGAGCAGTTTCTCAGGGCTACCTGAGATGTTGTCTCCCAGACTTGAGTCCTAATTTCTCCCCAAATAAAACTTAACTCTCAACTTTCAGGTTGTGGATTTTTTAAGTCAACACTACATACTTCATACTTATGTACAAGAAGGCTGAACCACTGGACATCTAATTCCAAGATAAATGGGAAGTAATTGTATCTATCAGTCCCCACAAGAGTACATGTATGAGCATGGTGTGTGGAGAGCTTTCTTCCTGCCACATTCAGAAAACTGGAATTAATATAGTGGGTTATTCTTTAAATGGTAGGCATTTTTTCTTTCTTGGCATTTATTTATTATCCACTGAACTCATTACGAAGTCAGATGCTAAAACATTTGTAATAGCAAGAATTGCAATTTCACATCATATTGCTGAATTTTGATGCAGTGATACTTCTTTTGGCTTCATGTATTTTGTCAGAATGTTGTTTTAATAAATTAACAACACCAGAAAAAAAAATACAAAGAGAAAAAAAGCTGTCATCTTGAGCATTGTAATTCTTGATTCCCTCAAAGCCTGACATCCTAAGTATAACAACAGGAAAAGCTTGAATTTGAATGCCACCAATTCAAAGACCCCAGAAAAGAGTTTCTCCTGAGATGAGATATCAGGGTTCCACAGTATGAGTTTTGCCAATGAACCAAGCCTGTCAATTTCATTAACACAGTTCAATTTTCCTAAACAATATTCAACTAGATTTCTTCTGTGCCTGATCTCCCATAACCTTTATTCACCCTATAATTTATTATTGTTCTTTTGTTTTTTATAATCCTTTCTTTTTTTTTTTTTAATGACTGCACCTGAGGCATATGGAAGTTCCTGGCTAGAGGCTGAATCAGAGCTACAGCTGCTGGCCTACACCTCAGCCACAGTAATGCAAGATCCAAGCCACTTTTGTGACCTACAATACCACTTGCAGCAACACCAGGTTCTTAAACCACTGAGCCATGCCAGGGATTTAACCCCCATCTTCATGGACACTAGTCAGGTTCTTAACATGCTGAGCCACAACGGGAACTCCTTATTTTTATAATCTTAAACTGCCTACCTTAGTAGTATATTTTTTGGTTTACTCATCTTATCCTTTTGGGAACAATGCCCCTTTTTGTTTCTTGCAGCACTGCAATGGACGACTAATGCATAATCTTATCCAGTTATTTTCTTTTCTGGAAACACTGGAGCATTACACTTCCCTAAACCTTTGCAGCTGTGGTTGCTCATATCCAATAAAATGTGATTTGGAAGTGGTATTTGTCACCTCTTGGTTGAGACAGTGAAGAAAATCTATGTTCATTTCTTCAGTTCCTCTTTCCTCACTGCCCTGAGCCAGGAAGCTGTGCATACTGGTGATGTCGTAACCCCAAGAGAATAGAGTTGCAATTCCCTTGGATCTCTTAACATTGTGTAGCATAATTGTGAAGTACGTTTCTGTCCCATTAAGCCATTAAGATTTGGAGTTTAGTTTCTCAGCATAAGAATATTCTTATTAATACAATCAGGTATATAAGAAATAATTATCAAATTTATAGTTTAATTGGCTTTTAATTAATCAACCCTAATTTTTATCTACCATTGAGCAAAGTAATCAGGTCAGTGTATTTGATTTTTCCTTTTTCTTCATTATGCCTATAATTATTTGTCCTGGGTGAAGAGATTATTCTTCGAAAAGCTCTATCAGGGGTTCTTAAACTGGGATCAAATAACATTTCAGATACCTTGAGACCTAAGTCTGGCGTCTTCTATGGGCTTCTACATCTGTTGATTCTGATGGGGTAGCAAATCCCTTTATCATGACTTTAAGTGTCCAGAACTACAAATAGATAAGTACTTCTAGGTTAGGTGAAATCTAAAATTTCCATAGAGCAGCACCTTAAAACCTTAACATATGAAGGACAAGAGAAAAGTTGAAAGGAGACTGTTTTTAGTCTGATTCTCTATTATAAATATATTAAATAAACTAACCAGACTGTACTTACATCTCAAAATTTTGTTTAAAGTAGATACACATCTGAATGACTGCCTCTTAAACTTTTCAACAACATGTTTTGGCCTCATTTACATTGATGAAAGAAAAACTACAGACCCTAAGAAAAATCTTAAAATCACTTATTTTGTTACAAAAACAATTATGTTGCATTGTCAGACAGATGTATCATTGGACCAGTGTTTGAATAGTTCACATTATATTTGAATAGTTCACATTATCCTAATGGAGTAGATTTTCATGTTAATTAAAAGTTGATACCAACCCACATCCTTATAACTGTTTACACCAATATGAGTCCCCTTGCAATCTATTTCAATCCTTTCTAATGAGCATCCAGATACTGATAGGTTGTTGATTCACATCACCCAATGAATTTAGTCCTTATCACAACTTCCCAAAGATTTGAAAATAATAATTCTGCCACAATACACTCAAAAACAGTGGTGCCATGAACTCTTGAATTGCCATGATGTTGAAGCCACTCTCTGTTGCTGAATATTTCAAGTAATAAACATATCAGTCTATCTGTGCTACTTTCTATTTTTTGTTTCCTATCTTTAATCTCTACTAAGGACATGTTTTATAAACAAAAACAAACAAACTTCAGTCTCCTGGCCATCTGGCTCAAGTATGCGCACCATTGTCTAATTTCATAATGAAGAATAATGCTAGTTATGGCCTCAATTCTGCCTATCTCTGCCATAGTTTTCTGAATCCAAACTCAGGTCCATGGTGGTCAGTCTAGAATCAAACAGTTTCCCAAAAGAGCTCTTAGACTCCGAACAAATTTTGAGAAACTCTACTGTGTTTCCTGCCCAGGAACATGTTCATTTTTCATCTAGTTTTCCTTTCTTTGGATTTCGCAAACTAGATGAACTATTAGTTAGTCATAAAAGCTGTGCTATGTGAAGTAAATGTTTTATTTTCTGCTCATATTAGTGAATTTGCTTATTGATCCACACAATGAATTAACATATCAAGATCTGCAACACAGTTACTCATATGTGTATGTTTTGGATCTCATATAGTTGCCAGATCATTAAGAATAAACAAAATGTTATATCTGCTCTTACATTACCTTGCACACAGCATGTCTTTGATAAACACGCCCTGAATTTTCATTTCAGATTGGATGGGTGGATAGATAAACAGATAGACAAATGAATATCACCAAGCCAATGGATTTGAGATAAGAAAGCAGTATAAGATAACCGAAAAAAAAAATTGAATTTAGGAGGCTAACCTCAGATTTGTCAATAACTAACATCTACTAGCCCAGAAATCTTAGACAAGCAGTTACACCCTGTGAACTTTAGATTCATCATCTATAAAATAAGGTGCTAGGATTACATGGTCTTTTGTTACATCTTTAATATTAAAGTCTATGATGGATGATTATCCATTAAGTTTAGTACTATAATATTTCAAACCTCTCTCTCTCTCTTTTCATCAGTGGTCTTAAGTATCTTTAAGTAACCATCCATTTTTTCTTTCACCAATAACCTTACTCAGGCTGAAACAGAAACCCTACAGAGGAAGATCAAGGGACAGTCCATAACTTTGATCTTTAGTCTCCAGGTATAAAACAGCCCAAGGATAAGAAGCAAAGAAAGCCGATGTCAGACTAGGCATCCTTAAGAAAATGGATGATCTGCAGGGGGGAAAAGTCTGGAGTTAACTATTTTGCAGAGAGTTTCTGAACAAAAACTTGGGGCTTTGAAGTGAAGGAAGTTGTAAGGAGGAAGCAGATGATTTGCCAAATGACAGAAAGAAATGTGATGAGGAAGTGAATTAGATGTGTCTGTATGCTGGAGAATCTATAACTGGAATAAGACATTCTGAAAAACCATGGGTAGAATACATCAAAAATTTTCATTTTCATATAGAAAGGAGGAACTTACTTCCTGATACTATGGCCCTGATGGAGACAGTAGAGAGTGGTGGTTAATCGCACTGGTTTAGGATTCAAACTTCCCCAAATTTGACTCTCAACGCTGACACATACCACTTGGATGATTTCCGATACAATATCCCAGGCCTTATTTTCCTCATCAGCAGTAAATGTGGCTACCTCACTGGGCTATGACAAGAATTAAATGAAGTAAAACTTGTATAGCCCTTAGCTCAGTGTCTGGAACAAGTAAGTGTTCAATCATTATTAACTACTATGAGACATGAGGAGGAAATTAAGATTGTAGCTTGAGGGGCTTTTGTCCCTGGGTGAATATGGTCAAGTCAGAGTGAGTTTGAATAGAATTATACCAAAACCAGCCCAGGAAAGCTAGCCTCAGTGTGTTTTTTTTGGTTTTGGTTTTTTAATTAGCTAGCCTTGATGTTACTGGTAAAGATTTATGAAGCTACAGGTCTAAGGAGCAAGATTGCAGAAGAAGTTCCCTGGGTTGGATTTGCATTCAAGCTAGGAATTAAAAGCAGTTTCAGAATTAGTGAGAGTTGACAGCTGGGTTCTGAACTGGGAAAAATGCAAAAAGAAACCTCTCTTGTGTTTGGCCATTACTCTGCCTGTCAAGCAGTAAACCATTACTCTATACAATCCAGCATTTGGTACCATAGACAAAGTCATCAATAGTATTCGTTAGTTGTATAGATTAAGCATTGAGAACATTTGATCTTATCTCTCAATTCTGTTTCTCATTTTTTAGCTTTTAGAGGATTAAGAGAGAAAGGGCATGTGTGTGTGTGTGTGTGTGTGTGTGTAAGGTGGTGGAGGTAGAGGTAGGGGGAGGTGACAGGTTTTAAAAGGTCCTTTCCAGGCAACTAGAATCTGAAACACAAATCTAATTGGTAATTTTAATTATCCTCTCCCCCATCCCCTACAAAAAACTTTAAGATGTGCACTGAAAAATGTTTCATTAGATTGTATTCTAATTAATACAGTGATTTACATGTTAATGACCAGGTGGATACCCAGAAATTTTACAACCCTTGCAGTGCATTTTAAATGTTTTAAAGCTACATATATTTAAATTCCCAACATTAGGCAGCGTAATTATAATTCCACTTAGAATATGGTGAGGGAAGAGACAAAGTAAATATCTAAGTAATAACACATGTAATTAAAGTATCTTTTCTCCACTAATGGCACATTTTTGACATAAATATGATATTAGATTTGAAGATGTTCCTTAATGAGTCTATAGGAAGAAAATTATACATTTTAAGAGCTGTATAGGAGTCCCTAAAGTGATTTAGTTTCCAAAGTACATTTGTATCTCACTCACTCCTTTTCTCTATAGTCTTAGACTTCAAAATGCACATCTTCCGACTCTTAAATATGTAACTCAAGTGCCAGATTCAAAAAGGAACAATGAATCATTCAATGCACAAGATAAAAAAGAAAGATATTCAAACAGCTTTTGAAATCTTGAAGAGAAATGTTCTCTTTATTTTCATGTTTCTAATCCTAGTTTCACTAGAGAAAATACCAGAAATTTTCTTATTATTTTTTACCTTGGGTGCTATCACATCTATATTCAAAATAAATATTCATGTTTAATATGTTGATGAAGAATTCTGTATTCCTAAAACTATCTTTATGATTTTTTTTCAAACATTAAGCTCTTAACAAATATGTTTAATGATGAATGAAAACCCATTTATTTTGCTTTCAGAAATTTTGGATTTTTTTGAGTGGAACAAACAAAAGGCTTAGCCAAATGATTTTATTTTGATTAATTAATACATGTAGATTAATTGTCTTTCTCAAATTTTCAGCCTTAGGAACAGTTGAATTAACATATTTATAATGTTAGAAGAAAACATTTCTTTTGACATTGGGAAAACAAGGACAGAAGAAAAACTAAAACAAGAGATCTAAAATTTCACAGAATTATAAAATTTTTCATTAATAACTTTGCCCAGAAAGCACTAATTAAAGATCATTATAAGCACACACACCAAATCCACAAAATTATGCTAAAAAAAGATGTAGTAGGAACATTATTGAGAAAGCAAGCTCAGAAATGAACTAATTAGAATTATGGAAAGTGATGGGTTTTTTTTTTTAATTATAACATTATTTTCAGATAAATGAGACAAATAGTCATTATATTTTTTTCTTAATACATTCTGCACTTCAGTTTACCATATCTGTTTGAGCTAATACAAAAACAAAATATTGCAGAAGAATAAATAATGTATTTTAGAAAGTATGATATTTAACAGAATTTTCTTAAAAGCAGATTTTTTTTTACTTTACTTTGAATTTTTTTTATTTCACATTTTTCCAGGTAAAATTTTTGAAAAACCTACTAACCTTTTTCATATTCCCATCACTTTGTTGCTCTTCTCCCATTGGTCATTCTATATTTCTCTTTTTTCTGTCTCTCTTCAGTCACTTCCTACTTCATTTCAAAATTTAAGGCAGATATTTCTACTAAATTGAGTTAGTCACTGACATGGTCAAGTATATAAAGATGAATTCTTTAATGGTTAAGAATCCTATATCAACAGTGATGTAAGAAACGTATAACAGGAAAATAATTGGCAAAGTTGTAAGGTTCAATCCTTCTACAAGACTTTTAGCCAGTATTTGCACTATTCTGAAATTTAGCCATTATAGGTCATCTTGTATATTAATTTTTATCTCTACTACTATAAGGATGTTTAGGGCAGATGATTCTGAAGCACTATCCTTTGAAATTGTGCGAGTTCCTAAATTTTATAAGTAGAGTTTCTCTCGGTGGCTACTCTGGGCCATAATACAAGCTGTCATCTTCCGCCTCCTCCTCTTCTTCATCTTTGTCTTCTTTTTTAATCTTTAATGATTTTTGTTAGTTCATATATTTCTTTGGTTGACATTTCTGTCTTAAGAATCTTAAGATCCTTTGTATAGCTAGTTTGTTCCTAAGGACATTCTCAATTTTAATTTGCTTGGTGTCTCATTGAATAATAAGTATTTTTGTAATACTAAATAAAAACATTTTGGAGAGTCAGCATCTTTAGAAACAAAGTCTTCTTAAATCTTGCTTAGGCAAGTGTCAATGCCTTAAAATTTAGCCCTTATTTCTCAGAAACAAAATTTGATTCACTGAATAATTTGTGTGGAGTCGGTCAGAGGACAAGATTACTAAATGATAGAAAATTTCACTAGAATTTTTTTCACTGACGTCTCATCAAATAACTTTGGTCAATACTCAATGAGGTTATCATTTTGAAGATGTTTAATCAACTGCTTTCAGTCTCCTTATTCAAAAATCTAAGGTTTTTTGTTGTTGTTTTTGTTGGCAGCTGCCCTTACTTTTCTGCAAACTGTCAGTGCTATACCTCTATTTCTTATCTGAATGTTGCCTTTTGGTTAACCATTCAGCCATATTCAGTGCTTCATATTAGGATTAAATAAGTTAATATTTATTAAGTCCCTGCTATATGACTGGCACTAACTAGTTTCTTTTAAAATGGTATAAAACTAAAAAGTAAGAATCAGAACCCTACTTTCAGCAGTGGAATCATGGAGTCAAGTCTTTCCCTTAAGCAGAAAACAATATCAAATGGATTGAAATTATACAAAATAATCACTTCAAGAACTGAAAATAACCAAAGGCAGGCAACAAAGTAAGAGGTGTTTATCCATGTAATATGGCTGTTTTGTTGTTTTAAAAAAGGTGAATTTGTGATATTTTCATGCTATATTGTTCCCATCTCCAACTCAGAGGATGAAAACAACAGCCTCTTTGCTAGAAGTAGGAATTTGGTTCAAGCTCAAAGCACAGCAACTAGAAACCGAAGAGGAGTTTGGAATCAAGATAATCATAGAAAAGCTGAGATAAGCTCAATACATACCCCTGAGTTACTTCTAAACTATTCATGCAAGCAAGACAACCAGAGAGCCTACTGAAAATTAAAGCCTTGGAGACATGAAAATTTGCTGTGTCTTGAATGTATTCTTCAATCTACAGTGCAGAAAGACAGACGATAGAAGACATTGACTTTTGGTGGCTGAGATAAACCTATGTCTAAATCATTGGCTGACTGCTGAACTACATAGGCACAAAGTAAACCCCTAAGGACAGAGGTTAAAGAAAAGTGAGCAAAGACATCAGTAGATACACACTGCAGAGGTAAAGGATTTCACATTTGGGGACCAGGAAAGTTAACTGACTACCAAAACAAACAAATAAAAACAGCTAACTCTCAGAACAAAATAGAATTAGGAGTCACTATAAAGTATTATCTAGTGTCTAGCTTTTAATCAAAAATTACACGATGTGCAAATAAATTGATAAAGTGACACATGATTTGGAAAAAAGAGGCCAAATATTGGACAAAATAGACAAAGACTTCAAAGCAATCACTATAAACATGTTCCAAAAATTAAAGAAAAACACATCCAAGAAATGAAAGGAAATGTACAAATAATAAGCCAGCAAATAGGTATAGCAAAATCAATTAAAATAATTATACAGAACCAAGTAGGAATTCTATAGCCAAAAATACAATACCTAAAGGTAAAAATTCACTAGCTGAATCCAATAGCAGCATTGATATTGTAGAAAAAATTATTTGTGAACTTGAAGATATGCCAAAAGAAATTATTCAGTTTGAAGTACGGAAGAGAAAGAATTAAAGAAAAAATAAGTCATCTAAAATAGAAGCTATATCTTTCATAAATCATTAAAACTGAGAAATCTTGAGCTAGAGTAAATATCTAGCTATATCTTTATCTAGAAGAAGACAAAACGAGTGAAATACACATTCCCAATATTAGGAATGGAAAAGAAGACATCAAAACTAAGCCTACAGATATTAAAAAGATAAGGCAATATTATAAACACTTCATGCCAAAAAAAGCCCTTCACTGCATGTGAAAATAAGTTTTTTAAAAGAGAAAAATTACAAATATTAACTCAAGAAAAATAGAAAATTTGAGTACTATGTCAATTAAGTAAAACTGGTTATTTAAAATCTTATCCCCTAAAATAAAGGTTTCCAAATAGCTTCGCTGATGAAGTCTATCATTTAAGGAAGACATTATGTCAATCCTGACCAAATTTCAACAAAAATAAGGAAGAACTATTTGTGAATTTATGTTATGAGGCCAAAATTATACTGATAATCAAGCCAGGCAAAGACATCACCTGGAAACTACAGACTGATACCTTTCATAAATATAGATATAAAAATGCTTAAAAATATTAGCAAATTAAATCCAGCAATATATAAAAATGATAATGCATTATTATCTAAAAGCTTTATCCCAGGAATGTAAGTTTGTTTCAAATTAAAAATCAATCAGGAATTCCAGTTATGACTCAGCAGGTTAAGAACTCAACATAGTGTGTCTGTGGAATATGCAGGTTCAATCCCTGTGGTGTAGGTCAAAGATGTAGCTTGGATCTGGTATTACCCTGGCTGTGGCACAGGCCAGAAGAAGCAGCTTGATTCAATTCCTAGCCTGGGAACTTGTATATGCTGCAGATATGGCCCGAAAAAAATTTTTTTAATTCAATCAATATAATCTATCATATCAAAAGATGCTCATCTATGAATTATTTTCTCCCCGAAACATAATTCAATTCATTTTCAATTCTAGATAGTTCTGCTTATTATTTTATGTTTGAGGGATCAGATATCAAGAAGGGTTTAATGACTGGCTGAATTTCACATATCATATAAAGGGAAATAATAATTTTAGCTTAGGTCTGACTTATCCTAAATTATTCTTTGTACTGTGGAATGACTCTATCTTCAACAGATGACCTGAATAATATTAAAAAATCTACATGGACAGATGATAGGGTCTTGAAATTTTTTAAATAAATTGCTTGTGTTTGCTCTAATAATACTTTTGTTAACATCCTTTGGATTTGGGGTAATAAATACTTACTCCAAAGCAATATGTTCCATGCTGTTGGACCTGTAATAGCTGCTCCACTTCCCTTGCATAATACCAGATGCTCATGTTCCAGGTTCAGTAATAGTTTGTAATCTATGAATATGAAACTTTAGATACACAAACGTTCCCCATGTCCCATTTGGTTAAAAAAAGACAAGCACCCTCTCTGAAGTCCAAAAATGCAAACGCAAAGGGCGTTAAGTCCTGCTTCAGAGGATGCTTTCCTTTTTCCACAAATAAAATCAGCAAGGCAGCTCCAGTGAGTTTGTACATGTAATTAAAACCCATAACATGAGAAAATAAAGTGTCTTTCTATGCATAAATGCCAATGAATGTTCTTGCATTTAATTTATAAGATCTTTTAAGCTATTAAATAAAATATCATAAAGAAAAAAAATTCACAACAGGAGAGCATTTGAAACATGGGAGTAAATGCTGTGGGAAATTCAGAATAAGGATATTCTTTAGAAATGCTTTGAAAAGACCTTTATAAAAACACCAATACTTATATACATGAAATTCTTCTTTAATATTAAAAAAATTATAAACACTGAGCCTTCAAATTTAGATATCCATACCCTAAATAACATAACTTCTTTCTCTAGCACCTGCTTCAAGCCTTGTTCTCACTTTCCCAGATTCCATGTAAATTCTCACTCTCTTCTGTAAATGACATTATGTAGTTAATAACTAGAAATACAGAAGAATATAACTATCAAGATTAGACCCATCATATCATCCATGTAAATTCTCACTCTCTTCTGTAAATGACATTATGTAGTTAATAACTAGAAATACAGAAGAATATAACTATCAAGATTAGACCCATCATGTTAATATCATAACATACACGTATATGTGCATGTATATGTATGTATACACACAGTCTCTTTAATAAATTTCATTATTGCATTACTGGTATTTTCTATTATTTAATTTTTTCTCTTCCTGGGTTTCTACATAGACATTCTGGGACTTTTTTCTTCCTCCTTAGTGAATAGCCTATGGTTATGCCTAAAAATGATACCCATATATAGATCTAACAGTGATGAAGGTGAGCATATAGGCATGAAATGTAAAGGAAAACTCTGCATAGGTAACCTTTCTAAAGTCTGAGAATTAATGTCTAAATTGTGGTTGAAAATACAGCTGGATTCTTTTTTTTTTTTTTCTTTTTCGGCCGCACCCCTGACATATGGATGTTTCTGGGCCAGGGACTGAATCTGAGCTGCAGCTGCAACCTACACCACAGTTGTAGCAATGCTGGATCGTTAACCCACTGTGCTAACAGTTGAAATTCCTAGCTGGATTCTTAAGAACCACGGATTATTTGTTCAAAATATGAGTTCTCTGCCTCCATCAATGAGTAGATTCCAAAGGGAACCTACATTTTTAACAAGCATTTCTGATGATTTGAATACATATAGTATGATACTCTTTGGTACCAGACTATAATTTGGAGAATTTCAGACTTTACAGAGGTTAGGCTTTTCTTAGTTGTTTTTAAAGGGACCATTATTTCTGGCCATGAGGCAATAACTCAACAGAAGATATGGTTCTGTAGAAGGTAAGTGTCAGGATATAAGGACTTCTAGAAATAAATCTCAGAGGAACTATTTAGTATTATTTAAGCCATGAATTACCAAAGGGATTACAACTATAGGAACTTTGCTCTCATCTCTACGCAAGGCTGCCTTGGGAAAAAAATCTACCCTCACTGGCTTACACACATTCCCCTCAACTGATAATGATACTCTGCAAGCCTCTCACCCTTAGAAAAATTCTGTAAAAGCCTCATACATTCATATAATTATTTAAAGGGTCAGCTCAAGAATTACTTATTATAAAAAGTCTATTTAAACATAGTAGAGTGGTTGATACCTGTATCAGGATGTCTTAAGTTGAAAGTTACAAGAGTCTAAACTCAAACAGTTCAAATAATGAAGGCAGGAAAGGTACAAATGAAACCAAAACAAGAGGCAGAGAAAATAATAAAAAGTATAATCTAACTTCCTTAACTTTTGATTTTCTTTTTCTTTTTTTTTTTGTCTTTTCTAGGGCCGTACCCGTGGCACATGGAGGTTCCCAGGCTATGGGTCCAATTGGAGTCTCATCTGCGACCTACACCACAGCTCATGGCAAGGCTGGATGCTTAACCCACTGAGCAAGGCCAGGGATTGAACCCACAACCTCACGGTTCCTAGTCGGATTCCTTAACCACTGAGCCACGACGGGAGCTTTGACTTTTGATTTTCTATGTCAAAAGTGAACAAATTTCTGAGGAAAATAAATTATCTTTTATGTTTATGATAAATTCACAGAAATACAGAATTGAATGTTTACATCTATCATTTCTTGCTTTAATCATTATAATCTCTGTGGTATAACTCTCATCTCCCAGCACTGATACCCCTTCCATTCATTTCTGCTAATTAATGTTAATGCGTGGCTTGAGATAATAGGCATGTTCTCTGTATACCACATGGCTCCAGATCTGCTGTGAATTAAGAGAAGATGGCAATGCATGGTCAAGTACGTGGGGTCAGTTGGCTCATCTCAAGAGTGAAATGATTTCCCATTCAGTTAATGGTCATATTGAGTCCAGCAGTTACCAGATCCTCAGGTGCCATATCACATCAATGCAGAAAGCCTCCATCTGGTCTGAACCATGCTGTCATTTTAGGTAAGCCATTCCTTTCTATTTTGCAAATATTCCAATAAAGGTGCCAGATTCAGTTAGAGGAATCAAGTATAAGCATATATCATCAATGCAAATATAAAATCAAATCAGTGTTAGGTCTTCAATACATTAAACCTCTGTCGAGTCTAATTACAGCTCCCTCAAACATCCTTTCACTGGAGAACACTTGATGTAAGATAACAGGGAATTTGCTGCAGATATTGTCGTTCCCAAGGACAAAGAGTATTCTTGTCAGGGCTATACAATGGTACAATCTGTTGCTTAGGCAAATTCATTCAGTTTTTTAAGACCTTCTTTAATATTTAGACCCATTTAATCATTCAAAACTATTACAGCTATGTATTTTAAGTTGAGCTAAGCTGAATTGTAGAAATTATTCTCCAAGTGACTACTTCTTTGGTTCTACTGGTATGCCCTTGAAATATATCACAGCTAAGAACTGCAGTTTACTTTAATTACTTTCAAAAGACAGCCTAGTGCCACAATCTCATCCTTGATCACTGTGAGTCTTAAACTTCTAGTCAGCTGACTAATTCCAATCTGGGCAGGAGTGATGTTTAACTTTCTCTCTCTCTCTTCTTTATTTTAACCAACTAACTGGCTTAACACAGCTTCTCTTATCAGTGATAAGTTGATACAGGAAATGTCTGGGTCATAAGAGCTAATTGTTAAAAAATTTAGAATTTTTTAAACCAGCTTTCAAACCATAGGTAGCTGAAATTGGCTAAGGTGAGAGTATTTACACTATGGAAATTGGCAAGCAGTACACATCAGAACTCTTTTTTTTTTTTTTTTTCCAGACAGCTGGTTTACCAGCACATTTGTATCTGTAATAAAAAACTGTAATGTCACCCACAATTGTGTTATCATCTAATATTTAAGGAGTTTCCTATTCTTAGTTTCCACTGACAGTTTCTGTAGGCTATTCTTTGAGACCTGGAGGACATGTTCTATTTTATATGATATTATCTCCTCCTCTCCAAATCTTCAGACATTTGTACCACCACAGTATGTACCAAACTCAAGGACAATCAATATTTAAACGGCACAACAATCTATGTCATGGTCTAGTATGAAAAAAATGTCCAGAGTACGTGCCTGTAAATAACTACATGAACTCCATTCTCTTTTGCTTAACCATAGGCAGAAGTATTATACCAGTAGAAAGGAGAAAATTAGATTGAAAGTCAACCTAACAGACAAATTGAGAATAATGGAGTGATATAATGATGGATCACAAATTCAAAGAGCCCAAAAACATGTTTTACTTCTAAAAAGAGACACTATAATCTGCCTCTCAGCTGCCTTGAATTCAGAACCAATCTCTATTACGTGGCATCACGAGGCCTGCTGTAATGCTTGAGATCCCAATCTCCATTAACGTCATCTATATCCTTACTGTCAACCCTGGGGACTTTTGTTCATTTTCATGGGTTTCTTCCTGGCATCTGAAAGACTGAGTTAAGAAAAAAAGCCCATTTGTAATCTATAATCTATACTGAGTAATATGTTACAGATTACCCAGTAACAGTCATAGATTACAGACCTTTTCTTCTACAACTCCAGAAGCTGGGCACTGACTCTGAAGCTCTCTCAATTCCACTGCCACTGGCTGGATAGCCTGCCTGATAATATAATTCCTTGGTCTTTGGGTACCCTAGATCTACATCTTTCAATGATAGTCTAAATTATCCTATGCCAAGTAGCTTTTATTTATGGCCTTCAGAGATCATTCACTCCATGCTTGAATTTTAATATTCCTTAGACTGAACGTCTTTAACATCCAG
The DNA here is from genome assembly GCF_054392235.1 of Sus scrofa. Taxonomy (NCBI): domain Eukaryota; kingdom Metazoa; phylum Chordata; class Mammalia; order Artiodactyla; family Suidae; genus Sus; species Sus scrofa. Next base: position 115,912,098 of record NC_139389.1, on the reverse strand, counting down.
GCATGTACTGCATAAGGTTCAGGAAATTATTTGCAAAATTCTACATAAATGCTGAATGTAATTACTTCTAAGGAATGGGTTTTCAGAACTTTCAAAATATTCTTGGAAGGATTCATGATTCTGTACAAAATTTATGAGTGATTGCCATAGATTTTATATTGTTTTTAGACTTTGTATTCACAAGAGTAGAGTTAATGTTTTTAACAAATAGTATCAGCCAATAAGAGATTATTTACTGTTCATGTAAAAATATGGTACAAGTAAACAGGTTGTCAGAAAGTCTTTAATGCCATCATCCAAAGACACATGGAAGCTTTTGCCATTTTCAAGATATGTTTCCAAAGTTTTCCTATAAGTTATCCCCATTCCAATCAGCCATAATGAGAATAACAAGGAAGATTTCATATGGGAGATTATAAACCATGTCTGTTAATGGTGCATATTATTTACATACCATGGTCTAGAACTCAACAATATGTCATATGCGTTTTTATGGACACTTAATCCCGTATCTAGTTTAAGTAAAGATATTTCTGCTTTTCTTTAACTTTCACATTTTGATGGTTTACCTAGTTTTAATGTCTTCTTTATGGAATCAATTCACTGTATCCTCTACAAAATAAAAGACCTCTTGACCTTGGATGATGTTTTCGGGTTCAGACTTTGCCAAATGTTGACATGCTTCAATTCCTAATCTAGGCACTTCTCGATCTCCCCTTCTCACAGCCATATGAGACTTGTAAAAGATAAATTAGCACCTCATTTGTACTAATGCATCTAATTCTACTTAACTCAAAACTTGGTTCATATTGCTTTTAGTCCTGTAAAATAATATTTGAATTCTAGACATTCCTGAAGTATAAGCAATTAGATCATTGTGAAGGCCAATTAAATTAAATGTGAACAAGACGATCCTCATCCATACACAGATATTTCATACAGAGAACAACATTGCATTCTCACCCTTTTTTGCACTACTCAAGAGAGCATGAAACAACCCTTTCATGTCCACAGTGTCCTACTAGATGGCTTATAACTCTTGGATTGTCCATCAAGTCCCTGGATTCAAGAGAAGAGCAGCATTACAAAGTATTAGGCACAGGCATCTGGAATATGTCTTACATAGAAAAGAGCATTGCTGTGAACGAATATCTGGGACATAATTATTCTTAGGACTGGAGTACAGAGAATGGTATTGTGAACAAATGTGTAAAATCACAAGTATCTGAGGTTCATTAATTTTCATAAAAATTATTAACATATTTAACGGGATATATTGATATGAAGAGTAGATCAGTAATCTCTTTGGTGAAATACCCTGGCAATATTTTTAAACCTACTTTATGTTGCTGTAAGAGAGACAGCAGTAGTAACATGGCATTTCCTTTAAAATACCGCATATCTCAGACCATTCGCAAATTCAGACTGGCTTCCTTTCAGCCCAGGTACATATAACAGATTGATTTGAAACTTTCCTCTGCAGGGTGGCTAAGATATGACTTGAAAAATGTTATAAGATTCATCAGTAAATTTCATCATTAACTACGTTCATTTGCTAATAACTGAAATTAGTCCCACCTTTAGATGGAAAATCACATCAGAATCAGAATATTAAAACTGAAAAATCATTTATTGTAACTTTATCTCCTGAAGTGAGGTGAAGAGAAGGGTCCAAGGTCAAGGAATAAATTACCAGCAGATTGTAACCTAGTAGCTTGTCCACCTTGTCACTTTTATGCCCTCATTCAGGACACCAGGTACTTGTTTAATTTCAGGCTTTATGCAATTGTATGAAATATAGACTGGAGTTTACTATAATGTGTGTGATATTCTTTGTACACTAAGATGATGCTAGCATCAGGTGGGTTTGGCAGGAAAAAAAAGCAATGCTTGACTAAGAATCCCAAAGCTCTCTGTAAACCATAAGGGTTTTAGCCTGTAAATATGTTTTTATTTTAAATTTTTATTATATTTTTAAGTCTCAAAAAAGAGAAAAGGGAATACTGTCTTAACTTTCATTTTCTTTTCCTTTTAGGAGAACCAGGGAAAAGGGGGCACAACATGGCTCATTTATCTGAACTCTAATGTTCCCTTTGAATTCAGCAGGCTATAGGTGGCATTATTTACTAAAATTTCTATGAGGCTTAAAGTCGACATTGCTTCCAAATCTAGGTTTATACAACTGCAAAAATTAGCACAAACAACCTTGGCGTTCATTAGCTGCCCAGAGTATGCGCACATATGATAAGCCTTTAAGGCAGTCTCACCACAGAAGTTAGAAAACGGAATGAAAGAGAAAAAAATAATAATAACGAGTGTGGGGTTCAAAAGGTTCTCTTTAATGTGCATCAAGCAGTTTTGCATAATGCAAGTAACTGCAGGAATTTGCTATTTAACAGTGATGGGTCATGCACGAACTGGGTTTCTCCCGATCCCCTGTTGGGCTGGCAGCGTGTGCTCAGCACAGTCATCTGCTAACATGTGAAGGATGCTAACAGATTTTCCTATAATGAGCTCACTGGACTGGAGCACTAGTTAGAGGAAAAGGTCAAAGATTTGTGTTTGTTTAGTTTCATCCAGCATGTCCACATCTTCCTCAGATGTGCAGAAGTTAGCTTTATCTTGCTGACTACTGTGTCATGCTAAATTAGCCAACCTGTCAAGTGGATCAAGGTAAAGAGGTTGTAGCAACCAAAAAATTACAAAAGTAGATAGAACAATGTACAAAAAAATTCTGTCATCTACATACATTAGCACGTCTCCATTTTTCAGTCTTTAATGAAGTGAGGATGAGCCTTAGAGATATTATACTCTGAGAAAGCACACATTATATTAAAAACAAAATACTCCCCAAAGGCATAACTCTAGTGTTCAGCCTCTAAGCACATCATGCCCTTAAGTGTATCATCATTTTTCACCAGTAAATAATTGTGAGATGAGCTCATGAACATGTCCAAAGTGGCAACATTTTTGTTGAATTTGTTGAACTGATAGTTCAGCTAAGATTCAAAAATGAAAAAACACGGTATAAATCTGAATGACTATGTCATGTCAGGTTAAATTCTGTTAAGTCTCCCATCTAACACTCTTATCCCAGTTTACCTCAAATAACATTTCTCAGCAGCTCTGCCCCCTATAACTGCAGGAACCAAACCAAACCAAACCAAACCAAACAAACCTTTCTAAAAATATCACTGCAGAACTCCTCTCTCTTCATACTCCTCCATTTATTATAAAGGGCTTCTCCTATAACAGAACAGAGTCTCATCAGATACAGAATAGTACACGTATGTCTCAAGATACCTAACAATATATTTGCAAAGATGTGGGAAAGTTTAGTGAAACCAGTAGTAGATGAGGAGGAGCCAGGGATTAGTAACAGTTAAACATCACAAACCCTCAAAGGCATGAAATAGCAAGAAGGGCAGATAACTTTGCCATAGCATTGAGAGATGGCAATGGAGAAAAGGCTGTCCTATAAGAGCTGTAGTTATAGAAGGAACACGCATCACAGAAAACATAGTCCAGAATTGGAAGGAATAGGAAAGAAAAGCCCTGATTTCGCTCTTCCCACCTTCCAGTCTTCCACTTGTGATCAATTTTGGCCAAACCAAACTATCCGGCAAAAGGCAATATGACTCAGAGCTCAGGGTCAACCTCTGGGTGAGGAAGCTGGGCAGGCAGGGAAGTAAGTGGGTGATTTGGGGAGGAAATTAGCAAACTGGATAACTACTTGGCATATCTTCCTTGTGAGATCTCTGAGGTCAAACTGTGTTTTCTTTTCTTTGAATGCTCAGCATCCAGTAGGATCTGGTGCACCATATTTGTTCAATAGCTGTTGAATAAATAACCAACTCAGCTGGCAGACAAAGATTTTTTATTTCAGTGTCAAATATGTTATTTCACTATATCATTGTGAGCCATGTCAACTTGTTCAACCTTTGGATTCATCTGTCAGAAAAGGGGGATCAATTATAAGCCCTTGAGCCTTAGGCTCATGCCATCTTACAGCTTGGCCCTGAGCTGATCTACTTTCTCTTCAAGGCAGCTTTTTGATTTTAGTGTTAAAGTACCCAGTAGCCCTTACAGGCAAGTCCAGGCTAACCTCATGTAGTACCCAGCATTCTGCATGATGCCTGAGATAGACAAAATAGAATATCAGACACTCATCATCATTCATTGAAAACTATTCTCTACATAATATAGAATCAGTCATTTCTTCTCTTATCCTAAACTAGAGATCCCTACAGTATACTTGGCAGCTATGTAATAGGTAAGGGGCCACAAAACTCTTTCCATCTCTTCCCTCCTTCTTCAATTGTGTCATGATTCCTTGTAATTGAACTGACTGTCTTTTTGAGACTGAACTACAAATTGGTCTAATTTTTTAAATTGTGAGCCATTAGCAGATAGTGAAACCAATTAAACTGACCATGACCAGCATCCTTTAATGTGAAAGTATAGGATAGAATAGGACAAAAACAAATAGAACAAAATAGATAAAATAGAAAGTGCTACAGATAATAAGGTAGCTGAGGTCATTATGAAATATACATTTCTGTGTCTGTGTGTACATGTGCATTGTGTTCTGGTATAAAATGTATTTCTTACTATATGTGATGATAAAAAGATGTTTGAAAGCCACTGTGCTACATGGATATCCTTATTTAAAGTATCCATATCATAAAGGGGTTATTTCTGACCCATCCTTCTGGAATGGAAGTCTCAATAATATATCTTGTTTGTATCTTTCTCTTTGTACACATCTACATCCAGTTTATACACAATTAATTTGATTAATAAGAATGAAAAGGAGCTCTTATAATCAACTTAAATTGTCCTGCTTCAAGTGAACCCTGTTCTTATTGGACCATCATCAGTATACAAGGATTTTCTATATAATTTTGCTTAATAAATATTGAAGACAATTTTTAGGTCTTCATTATGTTGCCCTATTCTCTTTAAACATCAGGATAAATTTTGTTTCCTACTGCAGTTTTTGGTTCTGCTTTCTTCTCCTTCAAGTACACTTTTGGAAACCAAGATGGGAAGACAGAACTTCTCAAAGGCCAGGAAAGAGGACTCTGTCATAAAGAAGAAGTTAAATTTCCTGCTTGAAGTCCATCTTTCCTTCTCTCCCAAGATTATTTGTTGCTGCCACTGATAAAATAGAAATTCATATGTAGAAAAAAATCCATATGCTTAGAAAATACAAAATAATTAAAAGTTATATTTGTGTTTCTAGATAAATGGGCAAGATACTTAGTTTTATAAATTATGAAGTTGAATATCATAGTACCTCACATTTAACTCGTGACTATAAATTACTTAGTACCATATCTAACTAAGACCAGGTACTAATATATAAATGGTATGAATTATTGACATAGTCCTCAGTACATTTAGATTTGAATTACTTTTGGTGCTTATATCTGGGGACTAACTTATCTTAAGTAGTTATCTTCAGATTAAATCAGATGAATAGATTTGATAGTCATCTTGTAAAAAAGTGTCTTTCTTATCATAACCACCACTTTTCCTTAAGCCAGTGTTTCACCCTGGGGTCAATGAGTGTGGGGACTATGAAAGTGCACCTCTCCGAGAGGTATAAAATGAATAGACAGAGGACTTGAACTCAATTGAAAGAGCAAGAGTAAAGCACTAGAAAGAATTCAAAGCATTAGTAATAAAAATGCTAACTGATGAATTAGGAAAAAGAATAGATGAGGATGAGACATAGGTCAAAGGAACAGAGCAGAGGACCCATAAACCCAAGCAGGTATGTAAATTAATCTTGTGACAAAGGAGGCAAGACTACCCAATGGAGAAAAGACTGACTCCAATAAATGATGGTAGGAAAACTGGACAGCTACATATAAAAGAATGGAATTAGAACATTTTCTTGCAACATATTCAAAAATAACTTAAAATGCTGGGGGGTTGTGGAGAAAAGGGAACCCTCCTGCACTGTTGGTGGGAATGTAAACTCATACAGCCACTCTGGAGAACAGTTTGGAGATACCTTAGAAACCTATACATAGAACTTTTCCATATGACCCCACAATCCCACTCTTGGGCATGTATCCAGACAAAACTCTACTTAAAAGAGACACATGCACCCGCATGTTCATTGCAGCACTATTCACAATAGCCAGGACATGGAAACAACCCAAATGTCCATTGACAGAGGATTGGATTCAGAAGATGTGGTATATATACACAATGGAATACTACTCAGCCATAAAAAGAATGACATAATGCCATTTGCAGCAACATGGATGGAACTAGAGACTCTCATACTGAGTGAAATGAGCCAGAAAGACAAAGACAAAGACCATATGTTATCACTTTTAACTGGAACCTAATATCCAGCACAAATGAACATCTCCACAGAAAAGAAAATCATGGACTTGTGGCTGCCCGATGGGAGAGGGAGGGAGTGGGATGGATGGGGAGCTTGGGCTTATCAGACACAACTTAGAATAGATTTACAAGGAGATCCTGCTGAGTAGCATTGAGAACTATGTCTAGATACTCATATTGCAACAGAACAAAGGGTGGGGGAGAAAATGTATACATGTAAGAATAACTTGATTCCCATGCTGTACAGTGGGAAAAAATAAAAAATAATAAAAATAAATAAATAAATAACTCAAAATGGATTACAAACCTAAATATAATACCTGAAACCATAAAACTCCTAGAAGAGAACATAGGCAGAACTCTGATATAAATCGTAGCTGTAATTTTTTGGATCTGTGTCCTAAGACAAAAGAAATAAAATCAAAAATAAACAAATTGGATTTAATTGAACTTAAAAGATTTTTCACAACAAAGGAAACCACTGACAAAATGAAAAGACAACCTACAGAATGGAAGAAAATATTCTTAAATAATATAAGCAATAAGGGATGAATATCAAAATACATACACATCACATGCAACTCAATATAAAAAAAAAAAATGCCCAATCAAAAAAAAAAAATGGGCAGGAGATCTGAATAGACATTTTCCCAAAGAAGACATACAGATGGTAAGAGGCACAAGAAAAGATGCTCAATATGGCTCATTATTAGCAAAGAGCAAATCCAAACCACAATGAGATATCACTTCCCATCAGAATGGCTGCCATAAAAAGGCTTCAGGGTTCCCTGGTGGTCCAATAGTTAAAGCCTTGTCATGGTCACTGCCATGTCTCATGTTTGACCCCTGGCCTAGGAACTTATGCATTTTGCAGGTGAGGCCAAAAGAAAAAATTCTTCAAATAACAAATGTTGGGCAGGATGTTGAGAAATCAGAGCCCTTGTACACTGTTTTTGGGAATGAAAATTGCTGCAGCCACTATGAAAAATATTATAGAGATTCCCTATAAAACTAAAAATAGAACTACCATATGATCCAGAAATTCCACTTCTCAGTATATATCCAAAGAAAACAAAAACACTAATTTGAATAGATGCATGCATTCTTTTGCTCATAGGAGCATTATTTACAATAGCCAAAATAATGGAAACTAGCCCAAGTGTCCATCAACAGATGAATAAAGAATATGTGATACATGTATATAATGTAATACTACTCAGCCATCAAAAGAGAGAAATTCTGCCATTTGCAACAATGTGGATTTACCTAGAGAATAATATACTTAGTGAAATGAGATAAATACTCTATGTTATCACTTATGTTGAATTTCAAAATAAAGCAAAGGATTATACATAACAAAGCAGTAATAGATTCATACCTATAGAAAACAAACTAGTGAATACTAGGTGGAGAGGATCAAGATAGGAGTATGAGATTAAGAGATACAAACTACTATGTATAAAATAGATGAGTGGCAGGATATATTGTACAGCACAGTGGGAAATAGCCATTGTTTTGTAATAACTTTAAATCTAGTATAATCTATAAAAATATTTAATCACTATGCTGTACACATGAACTAATTTAAGATCATAAATGTAAGTCAATTTTACTTAAATTAAAAAAAAAATTTTTTTTTTTCATGAACAGAGGATGGCAGGGATACTAAGGCAAGCCTGTTTCTGGGAGATGAGTGATTCATCCAAAGGGTAACTTTGGCTTTAGGGCCACCTACCAGCCTCAAGAAACTCTTTTAGAACTATCCCACTGTCCAAGATGGTCTCGCCCATTCACCCCTCTCTCCTTCACCTAAGACAGATCTCCACTGTGGTCTGATAACTCCCCCAGTCTCCTCCCACATCTTTGCCCTCATTGTTCATAGATCTTACCCCTAATAAATCTCTCACATTTTCCATCTGCTTTTGGAAGGTCCAGATGGATAACATAATACAAAATTTGTATGCAAATTTGAATCAATACATATATCCCTTTTGTCATAATAAGAATATCTATTAGTTTCATTGCTTTTTAAAATGGAATGGATTAGCAATGAGATCCTGCTGTGTAGCACTGGGAACTATGTCTGGTCACTTATGATGGACCAGGATAATGTGAGAGAAAAGAATGTATACATGTATGTGACTGGGTCACCATGCTGTGCAGGAGAAAATTGACAGAACACTGTAAACCAGCTATAATGGAAGAAATAAAAATCATTACATTCAAAAAAGAAAAATATTAAAAACTATAGTCTCTTCCAGTTCTACTCAAACTGTGAATAATACCACTGCCACTGCCCCAAAGCCAAAAAAATGTGTTTAAGAAATATCAGTATAAATTATACCATATGTCTAAGAGCTTGTTTGACATTATTTTGATACAAGTTCCTATTCTTATTGGCGACAGAAAATTATGTGAATTTAAATTATATACTATTGATATCTGCTCTTGCTTTGGTTTTCTACGACCGAAACATCCTAAGTCTTTTTATGTCCTGTTAATCGATAGCCATTTGATTATTTTATTTCTCTGAACTTAACTTTTCTTCTCCAAGTTAACCGTTTTATATCACTTGTAACCCACTATTTTGGTACTAATACTCTTAACCTTCTGAGTCTATCAAAGGTGGCATTTAGAAAACATTTTCTTTCATTAAGAAAACTTATTTATAAAAACTCACTTACTCTTTGGAGACCCTTGAAAGTGATTCATAGGGTTACATCAGAAAAATCATTAAAATTTGAAGGCAATTAAAATTAATTTTTTATAAGTTAAAGCATACACAAAAGCATTCAAAACTTAAAGTTGTACCAACTTTAAGTGCACATTTTGCATTTTTAATGCTACTAGAATCTCAGAGGTTTGGAACTCAGAAAATCGGGACTTGCATTCAATTATACTAAATTTTCTATTTCAGTTCTAATGCTAATATTCACCAGAAGAAGGCAGTACTGGCTTCAAAGCTGTTCCTCTTTCTTCATTTTTTACTCTTGCAATTTATTTTTTCAGCTTTATTGAAACATAATTGCCATATAACATTGCAGAAGTTTACCGCATACAACATATTGATTTGAAACACTTGTATATTGAAAGATCACCATAGAATTAGCTAACACCTTCATCATGTCACATAATTATAGTTTCTTCTTTGTGATGGAAACATTTAAGACTTACTCTATTATAAGCATTCAAGGATATAGGATGATGTTGTTTTCAACTTATTTAAACTAAAAAAAAAAGTTTATGTATTTCTCCTATAACCCCCAAACTCCTACCTCTAGCAACCATTAATCTGCTCTCTGTATCTGTGAGGGTTTTTGGCGGGGAGGGAGTGGGGACATTTGCTTTGTTATTTTTTTTTTAATTCCACATATAAGGGAAATCATATGGTGTTTGTCTCTTTCTGATTTATTTCACTTATGTCATATATGGACATAATGCCCCTGTATCCATCCAGGATGTCATAAATGCAAGATTTCATTCTTCTTGTGACTGAATAATATTCCATTCTGTATGTATTATATAAAGACCACATCTTTATCCATTCATCCATCTATAGACATTTACATTGTTTCCACATATCTTGGCAACCATAAAGAATGTTGCAGTAACCATGGGATATGCATATATCTTTTTGACTTCGTGGGGTTTTTTTTATTAAAATAAATACCTAGGAGTGGAATTGCTGGATCATATGGTAGTTCTATTTTCAATTTTTTGAGGAAACTTCATCATACTGTTTGCCACAGTGGCTGCACAAATTTACATTCCCACCAACAATGCACAAGAGTTCCCTTTTCTCCATATCCTCACCAACACTTGTTATTTCTTATTTTTTGATAAAAGCCATTCTAACAAGTGTGTGATATTGCATTGTGGTTTTGACTTGCATTTCCCTGATAATTAGTGATACTGAACATTTTTTCATGTACCTGTTAGCCAGTTGTATATCTTTGGGAAAATCTATTCAGAACTACTGTCCATTTTTTAAAAAACTGGATTATTTTTATTTTTGTTTTTCTATTGAGTTATATGAGTTATTTATATATTTTGGATATTTGCCTTTTAAGATATTTGATTTGCAAATGTGGTAGGTGACCTTTTCATTTTGTTGACAGTGACCTTTGCCATGCAGAAACTTTTTAGTTTGGTGTAGTCTCTATAATACAGTATTGTTAGCAATAATCTGCATGCTGTATTTTAGGTCCCCAGAACTTGTTAATCTTATAAACGGAAGTTTGTGCCCTTTGATCAATGTCGATGACTTACATTTTAATGCATCTTCTTAAATATATATAGTCTTTGATCTTCTCTTTTGATTAAAATAGGTAATTTTTCATCTCTTCCCTTCTATTCAAGCACTGTTTGGGCTCTTGTGATTGCTTGTAAACCCAATCAATACCTGGCTCCTTCCTTAAGATTCTGTGATCAAAGTCCTGAGATTCCTTGTTAATCTCTTTTAATCTACAAACAGACCCTGGTCATTTTGTCTCTTGAGTTGTTGTGAGAACTTTACTATAGGCTGTCATTACACTTTCCATCAAGGCTGTTTTGGAGCGCCCATCTCCCAAATTTAATCACACTACTGCCAAATGGGTTAACCTGACACAATTCTTTCTTTAAAATAAGCTCTGTCTCATTTCCTAGGGAAAGTGCCGTTTAGTGGCATAGTTTCCGGCTGTTTTTCTGGCCTGCTATAAGGCCTTGACTCTAGGTAAATGGTAAAAAAGCTATGTCAATGCCTTAAGTCTAATGAACATTTACATATAGCTTTCTGGAAGTGTTTTCCTCCAAATCACTCTCCAACAACCCTGACTTTTAACATATACAATTTGTAGAGAATAGAGATAATAGAAATAATCTTTCAATTCAAGAAAGTGGCTTAAGCAACAAGTACTAAACTCTTATCTTGATAGCTGTTAAGCCCACTTATTTCTCCCATGTGGTTACCACATTGTGATAGAAGTGGGAAGCAGTTCTACAGATCCTTGGTTATAAGTGTATATTCTTAACAATAGAGTAGTGAGTTATTACCATCAAATGCCCAAAGGAAGAGAGAACCAGTAGACAAAGAAGTGGCATGCTTATTATAGGCAATCGTGAGCTCAAATGTAACAGCAACAGTAAATCTAGCTCCTACCTTTGCTCAAGGAAAAGGACTCCCAGAAGTAACAACTACCATGTGATCATGCACCAGAGAGGTTGATGACTTAAGTTTATTTTCATACTGGAAGATAACACAAATGTTTAGGAAAGTTTAATTTACTTCCTTTGTGATGGGCTATACCTAAAAAGTTAAATGGGACTGCAAATATAAGATAACCTAGCATGACTCCACACACTGCAGTTGTTCATATGATATTAGATTCTCTTTCCTCATTTGTCCCTTTCTTCTAACTTCAAGGTCATTAGCCCCATAAGGGTAGGGACCTTGTCTGATTTAATTCATCAATGTGTCTCCAATGCAAAGTTCAATACACCTATTAGTTAAGGAAAGGATTTGGACCAATTATCTTCGTTGGGTGTCTGCTGTCCTAGCCTTGTGCTAAGCCTGGATGAGGGTGAGAGCTATGATAAATTAGATAGTGTTCTTGACAATAAAGAGTATACAACATAGTGGTAGAAATAGAGATATACAAGTGTAGCAGGGCAATATAACTATTGTGATAGAGAGAAAATAATGTACTCCCCAAAAACTGAGTTTTTGCCTTTGTAGTAAGAAGATATTGAATCCAGAAACCCCTCTGAAATATAAAAATATTTCATTTGTATTTAAAGATCAGGTACAAAATATTGATTTGTTACTGTGGTTGCACATCTGTGCATGGCAGACAAAAAAAGAGTGTTAAAATCATTCTGATTATAGTGTCCTCTTATCTGAGAGTAGAAGTATTTTTTGAGCATCAGTCCAAAGAACATCAAGGAAAAAAAAAAAAAAAAAAAAAAACAAAAAAAAAAAAAACAAACCTAAAATGAGAGGAGTCACAGAAAGGAGTAAGACAGGGACAAAAAATGAATTCAGAAAAACAGAGTAGACAAGTGTGAAATGATGGCCTAAGTGGAAAAGAGCAGCGATCTTTATGCTTTAAGTGCTCATTACCATATGAGAAGGGATATTGACTTGGCTTGGATCAGTAAATGAAATAAAGCACAGCTAAGTAAATTATGTTAAAAAATGATCATAATGCTATTTCATAGCAAATTTCAGCTTTTGCAAAAAAAAAAATTGAAGAAAAAAGAACATTGTGTCTTGTATCAGTCTCCAACTACCTGCATATATTAGTCTCTCAATAAATGGCTCAATGAGTGAACACAAGTCCATGTACCATGAAAAAAGAAACAATTCATGTGTGCTTAGGATTTTCTCATCTAAATTAAAGGATGATAACACAGAGACATAAGATAAGCATGGATTCTGAAACAATACAGGATTGGGTTTGAAACTTGAATCCATCTTTTGTTACAAGTGTAATATTAGAAAATTTCTTTCAAGCTTCTGAGACTGTTTTCTCATCTGGAAAAATATGAATGGTAAAGCGACTAATTCACAGGACTGTTACAAGGTTTAAGTAAAAGAATATAGAGAGAGCCTTTGTAAGTGCTTTACACACATTCATTAACTAAATATGGAGTCTTTTTGCATTTTATTTTAGCTATCTCAAAACTTCCAATTAGAAACTAAACAAAAGTTTGAAGGAACAAGGGAGAAGGTGGGCACCCCTAAAAAATGATTTATAAATAATATGAAATGAGATAAACAGAAGCTTTTCCATATGGTAATGAAGAGTAAGGGGCAGGATTTAAATGTAAAATGCTTTCCTGTAATTTGATGCAATTCATTTTACATTATGTAGATGTCAACTGAAGCACCTTAATTAAATCATCCCAAACGGAGTGGCTGTGGATTGACTCTCCTGTCATCCAAACTGATCTTCAGGGGCCCTTGTAACCAAATCAACTAAGTCAAAAACTGCTTCTGTCGTTTTCTTTTTTCAAGGCTTGCAAAGATAGAGTCAACACACAGTCAGCAGTAGATTGATTGTGGCCTTTGGGAAGTCATATGGCTCGATGTTCAGAATCCCCAGCTGCTTCTCAGGGCCAAGCATGTCTTGCTTGAATGAGATATTTATTCCTGAAAACATGCTGCCAGTCGTGAAAATTTCTTGAGGACCTAAGGAGAGCATTTCTCTTGAGGACATTTTCATTGGGGGAACTTTATGGTTGCCTCTGTCACCTGTTGAAAAAAATCACCTGAAGATGGGCTTAATTTACCTTATTACTGAAAGGAAAATGTGCTGTGATAAAATTACTGCAGGATAAATAGGCTTTTAGGCACCTTCCAGTATATAATACTCAAAAACTGTAATATGTTTTTCTGAAGGGATTGGTAAGAAGATGTGGAGAGGAAATTTTAATTAAGAATTGCATGTTTTAAAAAGCAAAGTTTTCTCTTCTCCTCTGAGAAAAGTCCCTTGATAAATACTACACTTCAATAGTAACACTTTCCACTGAGTTTCCGTAAATGTTATTACATTGTATGTTTACTTCTATCATTTTAATAATATTCACATGTTGCTTTTAATTGCACTTTATATCACTTTTACTTCTCTATAATAAAATTCCATTCCTTTGAGTACAGATAGATTGATTCTTTCAAGTTCATACAACAAATATTTGTTAAGCACCTACTGTGTGCAGGAAGTACCTATTCTAGAAGAGAGTATGATATAATAATAGAAAAAAAATGTATTTTAAAGGCCAGTGACCTCAAATTTAAATTCAGCTTTTACCTCTACAGCCTTATGACCTGTGGCTATTTTACTTCATCTCTCCAAGCCTAGTTTCCTCATAAGCATAACAATACTAACGGTGCCTTATGAACAAAATCGCTTTGGGAGTTCAATAAAATAATTTTCAGACACCAACATTTTCTAACATATAATAATAAGTACACAATAAAGGTAAGCCCCTCCCCAAGCCCTATGTGTCAGGGGTTGGATAGCTACATGATATATGTACCATACTCCCAGGGGCAAAGATAACTATTATAACTCAAATATGTGCTAATGTATTAATCATTCTAAAGGCAATCTGGCACTACACAGACTCCTTGGTTATATCAAGCAGCAAGCATTAAATGAGTTCTGATGTTTCCAGAGCTGCATTATATCCCATTTGGGATATTTTCTAAAGAAGTGTAAGGAATCTTGGCACAAGCAAATCTATATATATTCATAGATTTGTCTTCAGCTTGTCATATGCATTTTCCTAGATATAAAACACTATATAGTTTATAAATGAGCACAGTTAATTCACATACCCTGGGGTGGTTTTGATTTGCTTGCATTTAAAAAGGAACACTCTATCAAATGATGGGGTTTATCCTTTTAATAATTAGGAAGAGTTCTATTAAATTCCACCAAGGCCATTCTTTCAACTTTAAGGCTACAGTCTCTGTTCAGAAGAAAGATTTTAATTACCTCCTTAACCCCTTTAAATTACACTATGATTTATAACTGATTGTAATTTGCCTCCTTCTGGGCCATTCTTGGCCAGGTATCCACAGCTCTACATGCTCTCGCTTCTGTCTTAAATGCCTTCTCAAAATCAGAACTTTGTTAACTCCTTATTCTTGTTTTTCAGGTACTTCTGGTTCAAGGAACATCCATTTGACACCTTGAAGATTTAGGAGGACTATACTAATTTGCACAATATTTTGCATGGCTATTGTTGCCTTAGTTTAAAAATTAGAATTAAGAAGTGACATGTGTCCCCATATCCTACTCTTAGAATACCCTTGTTCAAGGTCAGTTGAATAAGAACTGAATGGGGAGAAGAGGGGGTAGAAGAGAGAAAATATCCAGGCTACCCTTGTGGCTCCATATCTAGAAAAGACTACAGAGAAGTCACTGATATCCAATGTCTCTACCTCATTTGGGTCCATCTGGCTCCATTTCCACCCCCAGTGTTATTCTTTCCTAAATTTAGAAATGCCTTAACCAGCTCCTTTACTGATTTTCTCAAATCTATTAGCCTTGTCTCTGGCCATCAATTCTCTGGGAAAATCAGCTTAGCCCTTTCGGTCTTTTCCTGAGATTGGGTGAAACCACATTATCCTTTCTTTCTAGTTTTCAAAACAACAATGAATTTGTAAGTCCCCAGGAAGATGTTATTCTTCTACAGTGCAGTAATAATGACTAAAATGAATACTAAAATACTGCAAACATGGACAGTCAATGAATCCTGCAGCAGAGGAATTGGGAATCAGATTCTGGAGTTAGACTCCCTGAGAATGAATCCTAGATTCACTGCTTTCTAGCCATGTAACCATGAGAGAGCTACTTAAAAACCTCTGAGTTTATTTCTCACCTACCATGAATGGATAATAACAGTCTCTGCTTCATAGAGTTTGTTCAATGATTAAAATAAATAACCATATTATATTGCAATTTGAAGCATTGTTAGGGCCAGTAAATATTAGCAAATCATTGTTACAGAAAGATATCTGATTTCATTTTGCCTGGCTTATACAGAAACCAGATCACTCAAGGAATAGAACCCACAGAGAAAAATCCCATGAGAAATGGGTCTGTGAAAAACCAAAGGCCAAACATGATTTTTTTTTAACATCTTATTAAGGAAAAACATTTTCTCTTTATTTCAGGAAAAGCACTTAGATCCCACAGGATTAAAGAAAAAGAAGTGAAAGTAAAATAGCACAACTCTAACATGATCCATCACTGCAGAGGTAGCCTCTGATCAAGCCACAATCAAAAGGCTAAATGAGCAGTATTGTTAAAAGGAATGAGAAGAGATAAGAACTCACTAAGGGAAACTCCCGTTATGGGCTCTTGAAAATTCATCTCTTAGAAAATGAAGCAAAAAAAAAAAAAGACTGTTCCAAGTCTTTTTAATTGATGAATAATTTATGGATGATCAGCAGGAGCATCCATCCAGGCAGCTGATTAAATGCAAAGTATTTTGCTAAGCAGAAAGTTACCACTGCAGGCCTCATAGGGAAAGAAAAACATCCCCAGCAATCAATGCCAGTCCGTATATTGATGGGTGTTGCCCCGTCTCTTCCCAGAAGCCTAATTCCCCATCCACCCCCCTTTATCACTGGCAGAAAAAAAGTTACCTCCTCTGTGAGTTTCTTTCTCCTGTCAAAATGATAGAGGTTAAATGTGGATAAGAAAGGCAATTAAAATAGATCTGTCACAAGTATGCTATCCCAGTGTGCCATCCTGATTTCCTTCTCTAGTGTGAACTGCTACCGAAGGACGGTAATTGAAATTTGTCAGTGTTGACAGCTGATGACTAATATGGAGATTTTCATTACATATCCCTCCTGGAATGGAAAAGAGATGAGTGCATATTAAACTCCAGATGGAGGCAGCTGTAGGACAGGGAAACGCAGACACTACTTAAGCTAGCCATGCAAGGACTGTTTGGGAGAACTGTAAGACCCTCTGAAATTAATTTGTATGGAAATAGAGATGGTGTTGGTTTTCTTCATCTTCTGCTGTGCAGCCTCATAGCTTTCAATGCTACCATTATCCTCACAGCGTGTTTATGTTAATATCAGCAGGAAGCCCCACCCACTAACCTTTGGCAGAGTTAGTTTCAAAAAGATGTAAGAGTTCTATTACTTCAAGTTTGAAAATGTTGTAATTTTATAAGTATAGAAACCCAGAAGTTATTTCTAGTATTCTTTTGTGTTATTTTAGATTTAGTATGTGGTTTTCTTATTTATCAGAATAGGTAAGAGATTAATTATATTCTCCAAGTAGTATTCTGCCAAAAGATACAAAGAAATCGCCTCTAGTTAAAATTTTGCAAAATTTTGGCACTGGTTAAAAATGAATACTCATTCTAATGAATTTCTAGTATATGGGACCAGAAAGCATTCTACAATTGTGGTATAATGTTCCAATTAACTGTTATTGTATAGCAAACTATCCTAAACTCAGCAGATGATAACAACTTCTTTATTATGTCACATCAATCTGTGGGTCAGGAATTGGGGCAGGGCTCAGCTGGGTGATTCTTCAGGTCCACGTGGCACAGATGGAGTTCTCTCCATAACATTCAGCTGGCAGATACCCAGGTCTGGATGGTGTCAGATGGTTTTGCTCACATTTCTGGTTGTATTAACTACATATCCTTATTTTCTGCATTCTTGATGCTCTACCACCTGGGGTCTTACTGACCTGGGAAAAACAGTCCTCTCAGGGCTGACCTGTTCCTAGAAATAGCAAACTATTCCCTTGTAAGAACACCTTTCACATACAAACCAACCAATCCAAAATCTCTATCCTTCACTGCCCCCTTTCTTGGACTCTCATAGAGCATTTACCCTCAGAGCTAATAGCTCCCCTGTTTTAATCACTTCACAGCCACATACTGGACAATGAGGGTCAGCCCCTCCACCTGGAAGGCCACTGAAATTATTCAGGTTAGCCAATTTCCCTGCTTTTCCTACCTCTCCCATTCCTTCCTTCCCACAGATACCAAAATAAAGGCCATTGCCTGTGCATTCACCTTACTCCTTCCACATTCTTATTGACTCCAGTGCTTCCCCACGTGGCCCTTTGTGGCCAGGGGTGGCCCTTCCCCTCAAATACCAAACTATCGTTTCAATGGCAGTCGTCTCCTGATTTATTGGCTTCACTATACCCGTATAATTATAACCTACATTGAAATTTAGAAAAAAGAACAAAAAAACTGGTGCAATGTCAAGGATGGCTGGAATGCTAGGGTCTACCAGAACTATCATAGAGAGTACTAACACATGATCTCAGAGCAGCCAGACTTCCTATATCATAGCTCAAGTCACCTAAAAAGAGTATTCCAAGAATTGTGGCAGAAGCTGCAAAACTTGGCATGACCTTGCCTTGGAAGTGTCAGAATGTCATTTTCTCTGAATTGGTTGAGTAAGTCACTAGGTAAGCCCAGATTCCATGGAGATGAATTAATTTCCATCTCTCAAGGGGCAGGGTAATAAAGAATTTGCAACCATCTTTAATCGACTGCAAACAAACACAATTCAGTTAAGCCTTTAAGAGCCCTAATTGATCGGTGTTGGTGGCAATTCTAAAGGAATTCTAAGGGAAGTTGTTTCCTAATTTTGAGATCTCCTGGGGATTAGACAATCTTCTCTAGGAGTGTTACCTAGGATTCCTACGTGATTTCAGGCCTCGTTGTATCTGATTAGTATAGTCACTGGTGCAGAAAGCAAAAAATAAAAATAACAATGGTGGGAAAGCTCCACTTCTTGTTCATAGTAAGAGTGACACATATAAATATTATCTCCTGTGATTTCATAGAGGGAGGCATGACATTCTGGTGATTATAAAGAGCTAGGAGATAGAAATAGAGGTATGCAAAGGCCCCTAGTGAGGCATTAGGGTTGAGACTGTGTCCTGTTTTTGCTAAACCACATGCTTTCTAAACATGTATTTGTATCTGGATATAAAGAGTGTAATTTTCTCTTACTGACTGAAATGGCTTTAAATGTGAAAATTATGATGCTTAAAAGCAAATAAATCACCAGCAAGCTAATAGCTCCAAATGTAACTAGGAGTGCTCCCCGCCATTGCACATCGTGGGACTAAACAGCTAAGGGTACAGTTAGTGTTCTTGGGTTCACTCAATCTCTGATCTCACTCATCCTATCACATCCAAAAAAGAGGGTCAAAAAATGCAAAAGGCATGTTTTACTCACTTTTGCCTCAATGACAAAGGACATTTAGATATGTAATGAAGCATTCTTTAAAAACACTATGCCTATTTATTTTTCTATCAATGTGTGGTAAAATATGAATACATCCTGAATCTATCTAATTACATAAAGAATATTGCACCAGCAACTTCCTCATATTTCACTGAAAAAGAGCAGTCTTACTGCTGGACTACATTCAAGAAGTCATTCCTTTCCTATCACCAAACATTTGTGCTATTTTACATAATCAGTATTCAGGGGATGGTATTTTGCTAATAGGCAAAATTCTACAATGAAAATTTAAATGGTCTGAAACATGAGCGAGATAATTTGGAATCACAGCTCTGCCAGTTGCTGAACAAGTGCAGCAGGACTGGAGACTCTCTAAGCATCAAGAGTGATGTTGGGGGAGCAGCCTGTCCTGTTTGATCAAGGAAACTTCGCTCGCATCAAGTCAGGATCTCAAGCCAGCTAATAACATCATTTCAGACACTTAGGGAGATTAAGTATCTTCACTCCCTAAGTCCATAGCTCACCATGGTGCAGGAACAAAGAACAGGAAGATGGTTTTCAGTGGTTAGGAGTGAAAACTCAAGCCAGAATAAAAAAATAAAATAAAATAAATTAAAAATTCTCAGTTCGAGCCCTGACTCTGCTACTAATTAGTTCTTTGAGCTTGGGTAAGTCAGTCTCTCTTAAATTGATTATTCATCTGTTTAAAAAGTCAAAACAGGACTTACCTCCTAGAGCTATAAGGATTAATTGAAGTAATACATGCACAACAGCTCATAGTCTGACAAATAGTAAGTACTCCATAAAGTTAATACCTGCTGCTTAAAATGAGGAATTAACATAACTTGGAAATAATGAACCCCTCATTAATGGGCTTTAGGGGGTTAATGAATCTCCAGAAAATGTGAGAAAACTCTGAACTTTTCTGGGTAGAAGTTTCATAGTTTTCATTAAAGTCTCAAATGAGCTTTTAATCACAACAAAAGTCATAATCACTATCTTAGGCATTTTCCAGTATATAAAAGATATGTTTATGGACCTTCAACAAATATTCTTCAAGTTTTACTAA
Organism: Sus scrofa; assembly: GCF_054392235.1. Classification (NCBI taxonomy): domain Eukaryota; kingdom Metazoa; phylum Chordata; class Mammalia; order Artiodactyla; family Suidae; genus Sus; species Sus scrofa. The sequence continues at coordinate 115,891,933 of NC_139389.1, read as the reverse complement.
GTACGGGTACCTTTCTATGTTCTCAGGATGTAACAAGGAGTCTAAGTACTTTCCCTTGGAGAGGTGTGCGTGGAAGGAGAACACTTGAGTAGGTTTGGCTTCTTGGGTTGGGGAGGACTAGGTCTTAGTCTCTTCACACTTGGCTGTGATAGATTAGAGTTGGTGGTACAGTCCTAGGCAATGATGTTGGGGCTGTGTGTGCACCTACTGTTTTCCTCTTCTGGAGTCCTACTCAGTGCCCACCTCCTCACCAGAGCAACCCAGCCCTCCCACTGATTTGGCTGAAGTCTAGATATACCACATAGCTGGTCCTTTCTTCCTCTTAGAACTGATGTATTGTAAAACCTCAACCTACTAGAAACATAGCACACATTATTTTTTACCAACAACCATTTTCTACAATCCTATTTCACATCCCCTTTCCTGCTTAGAGGCAATTTTCTAAATAACAACAACAAATTTTTAACTGTATATGGCATCAGATGTTAGCTAGACTTATTGTGATGATCATTTTTCCACATACACAAATATCAAATCATTATGTTGTACATCTGAAACTAAAATAATGTTATATGTCAATTATACCTCGATAAAAAAGAAAAAAGATTGTATTTACCCTTTTTAAATATCTCTAAGTATAGTTGCATACAAATATAAACTTATATAAATGCATTAACAGATTGGATTATAGCATATTCGCCTTTCTTGTGTGGTCTTTCATTTTCTTTTGCTTTATTTAACTTCCACCTCTCTCTCCCAAGTACATCACCACCTCCATAACACTGCCCTTATTAACAATTAAGCTAGCATATATACGTATCTATATGAAACTATATTATTCGTAATCATGGAGTCATGTGTGTGTGTATGTGTGTGCGTGTGTGTATGTGTGTGTGTGTGTGTGTGTGTGTGTATATATATATATATATATATATAGAGAGAGAGAGAGAGAGAGAATCATATAATACTTTTCATCATCTTGCTCATTTTAGTTAACAATATCTCATGGATATTCCACCAAATCCATTACAGTTCTATTTAAATTTTTAATGGCTCCATGATATTCCATCATATGAATATTCCATGATTATTTCAGTCATTTCTCTATGTAAGGCATTTACTTTTTTCCAGGATTTTATATCATGAACAACCTTGCAATTAATATTTCTCTTCATAGAGTCTAATATATTGGTAATTCCCAAGAAGGGGTCTGCTCAGTCAAAATTATATATGTTTGTCATTTGAAGAACTATAGGCAATTGGTTTTTCAAAATGATTATGCAATTCACATTTTGCATAGGCACATGTAGGGTACACAGTGTTAACTGCTGTGCCCCATTTCCCAACCTCCACTCTATACAAAGGAATTTACCCTGTCAGTTGTATAAGTCACAATCCAAATTTCACAACCCTAACGACCCTACACCTTGAATTTCATCGGTCATTTAATGAATAGTTATTGAGCCCCTGCTCTGTGCCAGATACTTTGCTGGGCACCTTGGAACACGGAGAGAAACAAGACAGCTGAAAGAAACAATGAATATTACCAAAAGTAAATTTGAGATGCTAGAAAGTAGGTGTTGGGGAAAAGTAACCTAGTCTGGGGAGATTTTACTGAAGAAAGAAATACTCAACATTTTTTCTCTTTTAAATAGTTAAAACTATTAAATAATTAATAGTTTCTAACAGCTGTTACACCACATTATCACAAATTTAGTGCCTTAAAGCATTTTATTCCTCTTTTTACTATATATATTCGTTTCCTGAGGTGGTGCCAATAAATTACCACAAACTTGGTGCTTTAAAACAATAGGCATTTGTTATCTCACAGTTCTGGAGGCCAGAAATCTGAAATCACTTTCACTGGGCTGAAATCAAGGTGTCAGCAGGGCTGTGCTCCTTCCAAATACCCTAGGGAGGGGAGAAGCCAATCTTTGTCTCTTCCAACTTCTGGGGGCTGCTGGCATTCCTTGGCTTGTGGTGGCATTGCTCCAATTTCTGTCTCTCTGCTCACAGAGAGTCTGTCTGAGTCAAGCTCCCTCTGCCTCTCTTGCATAAGTATACATGTGATTACATCTAGGGGCACATAGATAAACCAGGATAGTTTCCTTATTCCAAAATCTTTACCTTAAATCTGCAAAGCCATTATTTGCCATATAAAGTAACATTCACAGGTTCTAGGTATTAGGTATTAGATCCCTAGGGGGAGTTAGAAGTGCATTATTCAGCCTACCATATCATTATTTTATTTTTGCATTGAATTCATATTCAGAAATCCCAATTTTTGATGTGAAAAATTTAGCATATATATTACCCATTATTTGGGGAAAATCATATAAACAGTGACTAATATTTACATAAATATAACAATTTATATCATACTATTGCAATATATATAAATACATGGCATATATATACAAAGGATGTTATCTATGACCGTTAAATTTTCCCACAAAATGTAACAGACTAGCAGTTCTATCCATTAATCCCATACTCCTAATTTGTCCTTCCCCTCTCCCTCTCCCCTTTGAAAACAAACACAGAATGGTAAATCAACTATACTTTAAAAACAAATAAATAAATAAAAAGGAAAGAAACAGTTCTATACCTATATCTCTGGTCCATTCTGAGCATTAAATGATTGGGTGCTCCGGTTAAGTCATTTATTCTTACAATAGTTTGAGCTCCAAGTATTAGCATGTACCACTTTTTTCCTTATACTTTAAAAAAATAATTTCCCTTTATTTGTTTCCCTTTTTGGTTCCAGCCTTTTCAGTCCTTCATTTTTTCCAGCTGATCCATTATGTTCCCAGCTTTGTTCCAAGAACTACGTAATCAAGTTTCTAGTTTGCTTTGTGCCCACTGTTGAATGAGGTTGCTGTGTAATTGTTTGCTAGTTTTTTTTTATATATTTACTTATTTATTTATCAAATGCTATAAAATTTTCATAAACTAAATCAATTATTTAGAGCCTTAGAGTGACCAGAAATTATTTTTCTGCCTTCTATACTAAGAAGAAAGATAAATTCTTTGCAAACTTATTCTTAAGAAGTACTTAATTTAAAAAAATTGAAATAATTTATTAAATATTGTGCGTATGTATGTATGCCTTTAAGTTGGCACAGATCTATCCAATCTCTTACAATACTCTTTAGAGTTTACAGTCACATTTGACGAGAAACAAACAGCCCATTACTTAGCTGTGATAGACATTGCTGGCCAATCACTGGCACATTCCTTTTAGCTGAGGTTTGGTTTGAGTGTCCTAAATGGAACACCCTGCCAATCACCAGTATTTCAGATCTGGCACCTAGGGGAAACCTCTTCACTATCCTTGGATAGACTCACTTTTCCAGACTTGACTCTGCATTTAAAATGCGGTCGTAAATTTATTCTAGTAAACACCATGGACAGTATATTCTCATCTCACAGTAATTGCTCAGGGAACTTACAATTTCAAGCAGCTCTATTGAAAATATAACCCTATGTGCTACTTATTTAACAAGTTACTTTTCTTGATTAACTTTGAAAGATAATAGCCAGAAATCAGAAGGAAAAAATCCTGTACTATTTTCTCTTTGATACACATGTTTTGTTCTCTTCTATTCTGTTACTTTCTCTTTTTCTCTTTCTTCCTGAACATAATAATAATAGTAATAGATATCCATTGTTTTGAAACAATGTGTAGCATTTAAAATTCTTTGCTCAACACTTTTAAATGTTCTAACAAAAAGTGAAAATGTGTTTTGAAGTGCCTTATAGTCATGAATTAATGACATTGTTTATCTCATCACTGCAAGAAATCCAATAGATCTTGGGGGGAAAGACAAAACTTTCCTGTGGGAAGGCAGGTGGCGGACACCTCAGGGGAGGACAGAAAATTAAAAACTCCACAGACAAAACTGACAACTTGTATTAAAACTTAAATGTTAAATTTCCTTGTGAGTGAGTCATGAGAAAGTGACTGAAGACTGAAAAGTGACAAAGACTGAAATATTTTCTATAACACACAAACCAAAATCACTTTTAATGAGTCACTTTCCTGAACAGTAGGAAGCCATTTTAGACCAGCCCTCCCTCAAACTGTGACTTATACTTTGGTTGGAGGAGGTCATGGAGAAAATGTGACTGCTAGTTAATCTAGTGATGGACCCGGGTAATAGGAGGCTTCTCACCCCATCCCTTGTGCTTGGGAGAGACATTCTGCCTGCTGTCCCCACAGTGGAAGCCATTTTCAAGGACACAGCCTGGAGAGAGCCATGTACTGTTGAGACCATCCAGAAGGAATGCATGACTGAACCCTCTTGAGGATTCTATATAAACTTTTAAGATTCTTGGAGTTCCCGTCATGGCTCAGTGGTTAACGAATCTGACTAGGAACCATGAGGCTCCTAAACAACACGAAAAGACAACCCACAGAATGGGAGAAAATCTTTGCAAGTGAATCAACTGACAAGGGATTAATCTACAAAATTTATAAACAACTTCTGCAGCTCTATACCAAAAAAACAAACAACCCCATAAAAAAAATGGGCAGAAGATCCAAAGAAGACATACAGATGGCCACAAAACACAGGAAAAGATGTTGCATTATTAGAGAAATGCAAATCAAAACCACTCTGAGGTACCACCTTACACCAGCCAGAATGGCCATCAGCCAAAAGTCTACAAACAATAAGTGCTAGAGAGGGTATGGAGAAAAAGGAACCCTAGTACACTGTCGGTGGGATTGTCAATTGGTGCAACCACTGTGGAAAGCAGTATGGAGATTCCTCAGAAACCTAAACATAGAACTACCATTTGATCCAGCAATCCCACTCCTGGGCATCTATCCAGAGAAAACCACAACTTGCAAAGACACATGTACTCCAGTATTCATTGCAGCACTATTTACAATAGCCAAAACATGGAAACAACCTAAATGTCCACTGACAGAGGAGTGTATCAAGAAGATATGGTACATATATACAATGGAATATTACTCAGCCATTAAAAAGAACGAACAAAATACCAGCATTTTTAGCAACATGGATGGACCTAGAAACTATCATGCTAAGTGAAGTCGGCCATACAATGAGACACCAACATCAAATGCTTTCACTGACATGTGGAATCTGAAAAAAGGACAGACTGAACTTCTTTGCAGAACTGATGCTGACTCACAGACATTGAAAAACTTATGGTCTCCGGAGGAGACACTTTGGGGGGTAGGGGGACGTGCTTGGGCTATGGGATGGAAATCCTGTGAAATTGGATTGTTATGATCATTATACAACTACAGATGTGATAAATTCATTTGAGTAATTTAAAATAAATAAATAAATAAATAAATAAATGAAGGAACCATGAGGTTGCAGTTTCGATCCCTGGCCTTGCTCAGTGGGTTAAGGATCCGGCATCGACATGAGCTGTGGTGTAGGTTGCAGGTGAGGCTTGGATCCTGCGTTGCTGTGGCTCTGGCATAGGCTGGCGGCTACAGCTCTGATTCGACCCCTAGCCTGGGAACCTCCATGCCACAGGAGTGGCCCAAGAAAATGGCAAAAAGACAAAAAAAAAAGATTCTGGCAGGAATATATAGAGATCTACTCGTCTTACAGCTCAACAAAGACAAATCTCATATTATAAGTTCCTGGGCTTATTAAACATGCCCCCTATCAATCTGGAGCAGCCACCTCTCTCTCCTATCTTTCTTTGCTATCCATATACAGGGGCCAGTTTATAAAGCAGTAGCTTTGCAATCAAGCAGGTCTGAACTCACATTCTGTCCCCATCCCCAACTGAATGCTAACCTTACACAAGCCACTATGCCTCTCTGAGCTTCCTATTTTCATCTGTAAGAGAGAGAATGTGACATTATGTAAGCCATTCAGCATATGCCTGGTACCATAACCCAAGCTCATGAAATGTTAGCTTCCTTCCTCGTTAGGGATGACTTGCCTTGAGCTGGGGAAGGTCAAGGAGACTCTCTCTGGAATTCAAATACTCTAATTCTTATAATGGCCAATGATTAATTTCCTGAAGGAGATGACTAGGAGGTGCTAATTTTAAAAACGTTAAACTGATTTGAATGTATTCTGATCAGTGCAAACACAAAGTGCTGGGTTGATTTTTCTGTACCTCAAATTATCTTAATTGTAGAGGTGAATTTAGAAACTTGCCATTTCTAGCCAGTGAATTCTTAGGATTGATGGTTTTTAAATGAACGCTAAATTTGGATAAGTTACTTACCCCTTCTGGATATGAATTTGGGGGAACACTCTGGTCTAACACCTCAAACCACTTAGTCCCACTAAGAGTTGCTACTGAAGGGGGTAAAAACTACTGAGCAAACTGAGGGGTCTGGACCTTCAAAATACCTCATATCCCCACCCTGCAAGCAGAGTAGCTTCAATCTTATATGTTATGTGCTATAAGCTTCTGTATGAGATGATTTGAAAAGGATTTTATAAATACAGGCTTAAAATTACTGCTTTGAGTGAGCATATCTCTGTCTGCCTCTTGGCTCCCATTTCAGGTCATTCTCTTCCTTACTTCCTTTATCCACACTAACATTCTTTATGTGTCTGGTATATGTCAAGTTCTTTTCTACCTCAGGGACTTTGCATGTGCTATTTCTTCTTGGAAATTTCTTTCTGCCAATTTTCCACTGGCCAATAAACACTGATCCTTCATTTTTTTTTTTTTCCTTATTTACTACATCTTAATAACACCTTCCTTGTATCACCGCCCTCACAAAAATCATTCTTTTCCCTGGAGCGGCCAGATAAAATATGACATATAGTTAAATTTGAATTTTAGATGAATAATTTTTAATGCTTCATACTTAGGCTAAAAGATTATTTAGTGTGTATCTGAAATTCAAGTTTACCTGGACATCCTGTGTTTTTATTTGCTAAATCTGGCAATCCTATTTTTCCTCATTATTGTCTTTCTATGCAACCTGTAGTTTTCCTTTACAGCAATTGCATTGCAATTTTGATTATTTATTTAACATATCTCTGTTCCACTGGACTATAAAGCTCCATGAGCAGGATCTAGTCTATTCTCTTCTACATACCTAGCAGTAAGTATAATTGTCAGCCATACGTATCCCAGGGAGCTGAAAGATCTCTGCCTAACCTATTTCTATTTTTTCTCTAAAACATCTGATGTTTGTCAAAGATGTTTTTCACTTACATCTCAAAGGAAAGTGACAGTCAACCAACCTGAACACTTTCTAATTGCAAGAACAGCACCTGTGCAGAAGAAACCTAGAGTTATTCAAAAGTTGCATTTTCTTCATTACAAAGCTAAGATCTCTGCCCAAAAAGGGGACATACACCTCACCATGCAAAATCAGTACTGTGTGTAAGGGAGACTGAGAAGCTGCACATGAGCTGGCTATTTGTGGAAATCTCGGCTCTTTTCCTCAGTTTCTAATTGACATACCTGCCTTTTACCCCTTAAAAGTCCCCCACGTTGCTCCCTTTGGGGAGAAGATTTCTTTAGAGCATGAATCCTCCTTTCTTCATTCCTTAATCTACAAATAAAAGTTCTGTTCTACTTTGTCAAACCTGGTCTCATTCAGTTGGCACAAGCAGCAATAGGCAAGATTGGAGTCCACCCAACTGGAGAGGGTGCGTAACACAGTGTCTGGCACAGTAGTTGGTAAAAACAATCAGGAACAGTAGCAGTGAATAAGTAAATCCATAAATGGAGGGAAGCATGAGTCTGAGTCCCAATATTTAAAAATTGCAATGTTTCTTACTCTTGTTTATCTCTAAAATGAGAGCTTGAGCTTTGCAATCCCCTCAACTAGACTGAAGGGAAATTCTTCAATTACATGCATTATGATAAAGCAACTATTTATTCAGTCTTTCAGTGTAATGATTCTAAAGTTCTGAAATAGTTATATATAGCCATACTAATAGATAATGGTTATTTGGCCAAATACCACATATTAGATACTTTAATTCCATGATCTCTAGTCCTTGGATACCCTTCAGTATAAGTATGAGATCCATTTTGTAGATGAGAAAATTAAACTTCAAACACTTCTCCCAGATCACACAGAGAGAGAGAAATGACTAGATTGTTTCAATCAAACCGCATTTGACCCTATTAAGCTCAACTGAACATTTCTCAGACCCACTTCAAGCTAGGGTTTTAGACATTAGTTGTACCAATTACACATACTCATTCAAGATTCAAGCAATGGAAGTGAGGCAGAAGCCAACTTCTTATGGCTCTGATCTTTTGTTTCTGACAAGCAAGACCATGAACATATGAGGTTTTACCACAGTAGCAGTTTGGTGCCATTGCCCAGTTTCCTGGATGATGGAAGCAGTTGCAATGGCAGTGCTCAAAGAGTCTGTTTGATTCCAGTATAGCACGGGAGCAGCATCAAAAATGGTACTTCCCATGGATAAACAACAATCTTCTACTGTATAGCACAGGGAACTATATCCAACCTCCTGGAACAGACCATGATGGAAAGTAGTATTAAAAAGAATGTATTTATAAAAATAATTGATTAAACTTATTTTAGCATTCTACTGTTAAAAAAATAGTACTTCCCTAGTGGAGCAATTCTGTCTAAGTCTTAGAGCCATTCCAGGAGTACAGCCTAAAACCTGTTTCTCTAGCACCTCTAACAATTTTATAGTATATAATCCCTTACATTAAATTCTCTCATGCTTTAAGTACCTATAGAGGATTATTTTGCTGCACTGAATTCTGACGGACACAGCAAGCAATCAGCAGACCTCAAATTTGAGTTTGGGTCTAGTTGGCTCTAACTTTTGCTTTTTCCACTAGATTTTTCTGTGTATAATTTCTTTTTTTCTTTTCTTTTCTTTTCTTTTTTTTTTTTTTTTTTTTTTTTTTTTTTTGTCTTTTGTCCTTTTAGGGCCACACCTGCAGCATATGGAGGTTCCCAGGCTAGGGTTCGAATTGGAGCTGTAGCCACCGGCCTACACCAGAGCCACAGCAATGTGGGATCCGAGCCTCATCTGCAACCTATGCCGCAGCCACGCCAATGCCAGATCCTTAACCCACTGAGCAAGGCCAGGGATCGAACCCGAAACCTCATGTTCCCAGTTGAATTTGTTAACCACTGAGCCATGACGGGAAATCCTATAATTTCTATTAAAAAAAATAGTTTAAAATTTATCTTTATTTCTGTATAGCTAGGTTCTACTAAGGATTGTTAATAAAGACTGGCTTCACTTTGACTGCTGTTAGGTTTTAAGCCTCCTTTCTCACTTTGCCCCCAGCTAATGAGACTGACACTAAAGCCTCAGGGGTTCCCTCCTTTGATTTTGATGGGAAGTTCAAACCCACCAAAATATAGCCTTCACTCCAGCCCTATACCTCTAATTGTCATAGGATCCCTAGCTGCTGGTCCCCTTTCCTTGTTTTCCTAAGCAATTTTTGGACCAACTTGGGGTCCTGCCTTGAACTCCCCAAAAAGTCCCATTATATCAGGAATAAAGCTTTTCATGCCCTCCTGGTGTGCATGTGGGATCATCATTTTGACATCTAAACAAAATTTTGGATAGGGGTTCAGTCTGCTTTTACAGAGTGGCCACAACAAAGACGCTAGGTGTTCATCTTAATTCAGACTGCTATAACAAAATGTCATAGACTGGGTTGCTGAAACAACAGAAATTTATTTCTCATAGTCTTGGAGGCTGAGAAGGCCAAGACCATGGTGCTGGTAGATCCTGTGTCTGATGAAGGCCCTCCTTCTGGTTTTCAGATCAATACCTACTTGATGTATCATCACATGACAGAGAGAGACTTTATCGCTCTTTTGACTCTTAAGTGCATGAAATCCATTCATGATGGCTCTATCCTCATGACCTATCACTAAAGTCCCACCTCCAAATACTGTCACATAGGGAATTAAGACCTCAAATTGTGAGTTTGAGGGAGGCAAGGAGGACATAAACATTTAGTTCCTAACAGTGTTACAACATTCCTAGAAATAACTTAAGCAGAATATTAAAAAAAAAAAAAAAGGAAGCAAACAGAAAAAGCAAGAATATCTATCTGATCTAACTGGAAGCAAACCTGACTCACAGATAAAATTTCTTGAGGACAAAAAAAAGTTTTATTTGAAAAAACCTTGCCTAGGAACATATTTTGTGAAAAACTTTTATGTGAAACCCAGTTGTGATTCATTCTAACAGCTCCAATAGAAATGCAATTATTTCTCACATCCAAGCATTTTCAGAAAACAGCCATTGTGTTTAAGAGCAGTTTTAATGCACAACCAATATGAGGTTGTTAAATATTTAACTACTGAGTGAGTGACTAAGAATTAATATCTCAGGATCAAAATTCACTGATTACTGGACTTCTGCTATCTACTCAGTATAAATCAATGATAAGTATGATTTTCATGGAACATCTTTTAGTTAAGAAATTGATTTCAGAGTGGCTTTGAAAGACAGCACCTCTCCATTGGAGAACTATTTATGTTTCAATAAAATGAAACAAAATCACAAAATTTTAGACCTAGGTAGATCATTTGAAGCCTTGATCTTTAAGCTCTTGAGAGCAAAAGAGGAAATGATTCATAGAAGTTAGGAGCTCAGCAGCCTATGGGTGAAGTGTTGATACTATATGGGCAACATATAACAATTAGCCAGTGCTTGCAACCCTTAAATACTTCCCTAGGAATTCTAATGGGAAGCAGAATCCTGATGCTAGAAAACCTATTTATGGAATCTTTTAATATAATATCTGTTGGATAAACCCATTTCTCTAGTTAAAACAAAAATTTACTCATATACACCAGTTTGTGAATATGGTTGTTGTTGGCCTCTATGGCACTTTTGTAAGTAGGAAAAAGACATCCCCCCTGGGTCTATGTAGCAGGATGCAAATGAGCCATATTGTCAGTCTCCAGGCAACATTCAATGGGTGCCTTTGTGCAATGCACAAAGTGCCTCTCATACCCAGGGCCCTAGATTATGGAATCTCTCCCTCTCCATTGCTCTCTTTCTCTCTCTCTCTCCCCCCACCTCTACTGTGTGAGTGTGTACATGCTCATTCTTTCCTCAAATCATCCCCTAACTCCCACACCCTGACTCTTCATCTCTTCAGCATCATTTTTAATTTAGTATAGAAGTGTATGTATTTTAAATTTAAGGTTTTGTTACAAATGAGAGACAATGAGCAGTATAGTAATTTAAACATGCACTCCAGAGCCAGAGAGAATGGGTTTGAATCCCATCTCTGTAGTTTACTAAGTAGATTTTGTCAATTCCCTTAACCTCTCTGGTCCTCAGTTTTCTTATCTGCAAAATGGCAATAAAAATATCACTCTCCTATAGGAGTGTCATGAAGATTAAATGAGTTAATACACACAGAGCATTTTAAACAGTCCCTAATAATAGTAGTTATATACAAATGTTCACTCTTATTATTATTTTCATGCTTCCTAAGCCTGAAAGTCACAAAAACAATCAAGAAGGATGTCTAATCTGTAGGGTGTGAATGTCACAAATAAAATGGTTCCCAGGGACTCAGTGACTAAGAATCTGTTCCTTCATTGGACAGAAGGCAGGGAAATGATCTCCATTAGTACATGAACCCTAATGTGAAAAGGGATCTGAGGAGTCTTGAGGCAGGAGGCTGCTTCAGAAAAGGGATCCAATCAAGTATCCAGTCATAGATTTTAAAGTCATAGGATCTTGTTAGGGACCTACAGGTCCTTCCCAGGGAAGGAGCATCTCCTTGTAACCCCCTAGGCCTTTTCCAAGTTGGAAATTGCAGATTAATCAGAAAAGTGAGAAAATGCAGAAACAAAGGAAAAGAGTCAAGCCATAAGGCAATAATTTAGCCATAAAACAAAATTCCTCCTCAAGGGCTATAGCTAATATTCTGAGCCATATCTTTGAGTTGTTTTGCAGATACTAAAACCCCCACAAGATAGAAAAAGTTAGCTGCATGCTGACCACCAGCATGCAGACCCAAAATAAGTTGGAGCCAGAGATTGATGATTGAGATTCCCAAAACACTACCCCATTACCTCACCACCAACCATGAGAAAAAAAATGTCCATGAGGTGAACAGTCACCCTGTAACCCTTACTCCTAATATTACCTTTAAAAACCCTTCCCTAAAAGCCATCAGGAGTTCTGACCTTTTGAACATGAACCATGCATTCTCCTTGCTTGGAGCCCTAAAATAAATGCTGTGCATTCCTTCCCCAGCTGGTGTCAGTAGATTGGCTTTGCTGCACATAGGGCAAGTGGTCTCAAGATTGGTTCAGTAACAACAAATTTAGTATTATAGAGGTAGACGGACAATCAGTTGCTGTGGTCAGCAGAATAGTGTCCCCCTTAAATGTCTATATCCTATACCCAGACCTATAAATGTGGTACTTCACATGGCAAAAGGGGCTTTGCACATTTAGTTAATTAAATATTTTGGGATGGAGATTACCCTGAATTATTTGGGTGGTCCAAATGTAATCCCGAGGTCCTTATAAGTGAAAGAAGAAGAAAGGGAGATTTAAACATGCTGTGTTTCTGTACACATGGCTAACAGGTGCAATGAAAAGATGGTCATCACCACTAATTACTAGAGAAATGCAAATCAAAATTACAATAAGGTATCATCTCACACTACTCAGAATGGGCATCACTAAAATGTCTACAAATAACAAGTGGCAGAGAGGGAGTGGAAAAAATGGAGCCCTACTACACAGTTGATGGGAGTGTAAATTGGTGTAACCACTGTGGAGAACAGTATTTAAGTTCCTTAAAAAACTAAAAATAGAGTTGCCATATGATCCAGCAATCCTACTCCTGGGCATATATCCAGACAAATCTATAATTCAAAAATATAATATGCACCCCTATGTTCATAGAAGCACTATTTACAATAGCCAAGACATAGAAGCAACCTAAATATACACTGACAGATGAATGGATAAAGAAGATGTGGTATTTATACACAATGGAATACTATTCAGCCATAAGAAGAAGTAGCCATTTGCAGCAACATGGATGGCTCTAGAGATTATTATACTAAGTGAAATAGGTCATAAAGAAGCAGATACCATATGATATAACTTATACGTGAAATCTAAAATATGGTAAAAATGAACTTATCCATGAAACAGAAACAGACTTACAGACATAGAAAGCAGAATTGTGGTTGACAGGGGGGAGGAAAGGTGAGGTATAGATGAATTTGGAGTTGGGTATTAGTAAATACAAACTCTTATATATAGAATGGATAAACAACAAGTTCCTACAGCATAGCACAGAGAACTATATTCAATATCCTATAAAAAAACCATAAGGGAAAATAATATGAAAAATAATACATATACACATATATGTATGCATAACTGAATCACTTAACACAACATTGCAGATCAAATATACTTCAACAAAATAAATTAAAAAATAAAAACAGGAGTTCTCATTGTGACTCAGTGGATTAAGAACACAACTAGTATCCATGAGGCTACAGGTTTGATCCCTGGCCTTGCTCAGTGGGTTAAGGATCTGGCATTGCCAGGACCTGCGGTATAGGTGGCAGATGAGGCTTGGATTTGGCATTGCTATGGCTATAGTGTAGGCCAGAAGCTGCAGCTCCACTTCAACCCATAGCCCATTAACTTTCATATGCCATAGATGTGGCCCTAAAGAAATAATTTAAAAAATAAAAAAATAAAATTTAAAAATGAAGATGCTATGCTCCTGGCTTTGAAGATGGAGGAAGAGGGCCATAAGCCAAGGAATGTGGGTGATATCTAGAAACTAGAAAAGGTAAGAAAACTACTCATCCCTAGAGCCTGCAGAGAGAGAATGAAGTCCTTCTGGTACCCTGATTTTTTTTCCAGTACCCATGAGGCATGCATTGACTTCTGACCTACTGAACTGCAAAATATTTTTGTTGTTGTTGTTTTGAGTGAATAATTTGTTGTATCATCAATAGGAAATTAATACAATCACTCAGTGTTTCTATGTTCTATGATTTTTTTTTTCTATTGTTCCACTAAGAAACACAATTAAGTACCAGTACTGTATATGACTACTACGAAGACATTAAGAAACCAAGATGCCAGGCTATGTGAAGGCTGGTAATATTTGCCTAGCCAGAACTTCTGCCAACACTACACATCTACTTTCTTAGACTCCTTCCTCTCCTAAACAATCCAAGAAAGGATTTGGTCTCATTTTCAAGATTTGGTTGAAGACTACAAATGTTTTCTGTGAGGTATTTGAATTCTTATTTAGTTGTAGTTATTTTTCCCAGATTGTAGAAGGAACAATTGGTCTCCTGCTAGTAGGAAAAGGGGAAATATTTTGAAAAAAAATGGAGTTCTTCTCTTAAATCCAATATCATTCAAAGGCAAGGTTACCCCAAAGATAATCTGCCTTTATCCTATATTTGATGTCTACGATGACTGGTTCAGATGTTTCTGAAGATTTCTAAATCAGCAAATTTATTCCCCCACCTCTGTTGATCTTAACTCAGTAGTTTGGTGAACTAAATCCCTTTGCTCATTTTTTACCCCAGCAGATGCTTAGTGCTGAGGATATATTTCCATTGTCCCCTTCCTTTCATGTATTACTCTAGTTTTGACCCAATTTCCTGATCTCTGAGCTATATAACAGGTAAGTAATCAACAGCCACCACTTTCTGCTCCAGCCAAGCATTTCCTGACCACCATTCCATCAGTCCAGAAACTCAAGGTTCTTTCAAAAAGGAGGTTAGGAGACTAACAGTATGGAATGGAGGCGATAGCATTCTACTCAGATAAATGCACATAGAATCCCTCACTTCTGAAGAACAAATCCAAGTTGTCTGTCTTATAACATAGAAAATGTTAGCTGCTGTGTGATGATATTATTCAATTCAATCCAACAAATATTGATTGAGACCTCACTCTAGGCAAAGAATAATGATAATTAAGCCACACATGGCATTAGGGAAACTGCTGACATTTGTGTTGATGATAGATACTAAAGAATCAACAAAATTAAAAGGGAAAACCTAAAAAAATGGCTGTGGTGGTATAAGAGCAATACTAATTACAGTAATTTATGGGAACTGCTTATCACTAATGCCTAATTATTATACAGCACAATCATGATTATGCATGCCATTAACTGCGTGTATGAGGGACTTTGGTGTGTGACATATTAGATTAGATTAAAACAATGAAATATAAACATGCATGCTCAGTCCTCATAATGTGTTACTCATGCATTAATTTGTCATCTGCTCACAATTTTTTAAATTTAGAGAAAAATACTTATCCCATGAATGAGATATTTGCTTCTTTTATATTAAGGAAGCTATAAATTGATTAGGGCACTTGATTTTTTAAACAAGTTCTCTATCATTGCCATCAAGAATTGTAGTGTGTGTTTTTCTCCCAGGCTTTCTTATAAATAATTTAAATTTCCTTTTCCCAGCATTCTATTCTAGAATAAATGTAACTCTGAGAGGCTCATTATCTTAAAAAGTCCGCAAAGAGAATGAGATAAATGGAATGACTCTGACCAGCTCCACGTGGTCATACCAATCCATCCAGCTGTTTGTGGATTACTTATCAATAAGACAAGAAAACCAGGTTCCAATTACTTCAGGTTTAGCTAAAATAACAGAGTAAGATGGTATTGGTGTGTATGCGGTTGAACCACAAACATGGTGACATTTATGTTCCACCCCCAAGATTCAATGAGAACTTCTGACATAAAAGGATTTAGAGGTCAAGAAGAGCCTTCAGTTCTAGTAGACCATGTTTTGACTCAACTTATTTATTCTTTAAACTAAAAAGTATTATAGATTTATTATGTGGTAGGCACTGTGCTACACACTGGGAATGTATGGATTCATAAGACTTAATTCCTAACGAAGGAATTTATGCTTTAGGAATAGGAGTTTCTTTGGATGTCTATAGAAATGCAGTAACAAAGCTGATTGGAACTTCTTTGGCATACATGACTCTTGTATGAATAAGAAAATAAGTATGAATCATTAAATCTTCAAGGCTGTAAAAGAAACTCACACTGGATACAGTAAAATCAGATGAATATATACCTAGCCCACCTCTCCATCTGATATCTTTTATCTTTTATTTTAAAACCACACCCAAATTCTGGGGTGAAAGGTACACCAGTCTATACCACCAGTAGCTCTTCTTTTCTGTGCCATGCATTCAACTGCTATAGCAGCACATAAAGTTCCTGGGAAATTAGGTGCAGAGACATAAAATAATGTGTATATTATTTGAGTCTCTGGAGCCAGTTGTTCTAGTACAGTTCTTCCTACCCAGTCTCTACCATCTGCTTTACCAAACCCATCACTAAATAGTAGGAAACTGTACTCATCAACCTTCTGCTTCATTCAATGGGTTAAAGAAAATGAACATCTTGAGCTCACACTTCTATGCCATTGCTATTTCTCATTGGAATCTCAGTCCTAGAAACTCCAGCCCATTTCTCCTTACTGTACCTAGGTCTTTGCTTCATCTGGCCCTGACTTGGGGAATTTTAGGACCTATACTTTAGCTTATCCTTCAAACACTGCTCCAATTTCCCTCCTAAGTAAAACCTAGCTTTCACGTTTGGAGAGATTGACTCTTTCTTGCAATCCACTGCAATTAAAGCTGTTTCTCACCCTCCACTTGGCACTCAGAGTAAGCAGATTGGATTGGTCTATTTAATTCTCATCACTGTTGTCAGGGCCCTAGGATTATTTTGTTGTCTCTAAAGTTAGGAGAATGTTTATCCATAATCTGATGTAATTATTGTAAGAATTTGTGGGATGTGATAGAGCATTTGCAAAGACTTGGATGACCATCGATGTTCTGACATCTTTCAATACATTTTCTCATTTAAAGTTCAACCTTCTATTAATATGATTATTATTATGGCCATACCATAACACCATCTATTAATATGGCTTTGATTGTGCAGGTTATGTTATGTACAAAAGGTCCCTAGAGGTAGGAGGTGAAATCCAGTTAAAACATCACTACCTAGAATCTGAGCCTTAGCCCAAGGCAGCATCAAGATTTTTTAATCACACAAAGGTAATATATGGGTAGTTGTTATCTTGTTTTTAAACTACTTTTTCTCAATCTTATCATATCTTCTAAACACCTATGCATAAGCTTCTAGTTCAGCACCTCCTCAATGACCACTGGAGGCAATGTCACCTTCCTATCAATGATACTTAAAATGCCAACCTCACAGATCTTTGACTTCCTGAATTTCACCAACCCTCAAGTTTAGTCTTCCATGCCTTGAGGTTGTTGTTATTTGAAATTTCTCCACCTCCAAGTTCTCAAATTCTGAATTTCCCCACCTTAACAATGTCTTTCATCTTTCCACTTCCTCTACTCATTGACTGTGTTTGTACATTTTGTTTTCTTTTCATTACCACTAGTCCTTTAGTCTCTCTTTATCTCCACAATACATGTGATTCTTTTCCAAATTAACTTGTCTCCCTACCTGGTCTCATTCAGCTACTCTACTCATTGTCACAATACTCACTTGAATGGTCATATCATGCACTTATACTGGTTCTTTGCACCCAAACCCTGAATAGACTGCACTACTCACATTCTTCACTCACATTCACAGGCAGCCAAGTATTAGGAGGAAGAACTTCACAGTCAGTCTTATTGAATCTACTTCCATCCATTGTCAATTAAGCCTTTGGTTCTGCTGCTCAGCAAGACATCATTCACCATATTTTACCAGGAGGACATATTTCAAATTTGTATCTCTACTTCCTGAATCATAAAATGGGGATAATAATAATATATAAATGAAATACACAATAAAACAATATGTTATCTTAGCTAGTGTTTTACATCTGTTAAAGTGTTAGGATGCTAATAAGTATTTGTTCCTTTCTTCTGCTTACGAATGAACCCCACACAAACCTAAAATGTGGGCTTCCTGGTAGATGCTCCTGATAAATTGGACTTTGACTAATCAAATATCACTGAAACACTCAGGAAATTTCTGTGAAATTTTCACCAGTGAGAAGACAAACAGGCACATGGATTGAGACTTAAAGAGTTTGGAGATCTACAAGAGTGTAAAAAAGATTGACAAAAATGGCAAAGGAGTCTTCTATACTTCTTCTATACTGTGCTATTGTGCATATCTATATTTTTTGCCATTAAATGAGACTCTAAAACTTTATACTTATTGGAAGTTCTTCATCTTTCACATTACCGCACTGTGGTAATAAATAGTAATCTATTATCTCTTCCTCAATATAGCATTCCATCTGTATCTATATGCTTTTTTTACTCTCAACTTTTAAAGAAAGATAATCTTTTTTTCAAGTCTAAAATTTTGACTTCCTTTTATCCCAACTCGTCTTCCAGAATGTTAAATACCTCACATCTTCATTCTTTTCTTCTCTGCTGGATATATTCCATGAGGCTACAGATTTTTCATCACTATTTAATACCTTAAATTTTATATGTATCATACCACCCCCATTTGGTGATGTCCAGACTACAAATAAAAGCCACCCCATCTGTCATTCCCAAATTGACAGTTATTGTTCCATCCCCTGAAATAGTATATCAACCCCTCTAAAATTTCTGTATGGCTCTTTAAGCACAGATGACTACAAACAAGATACAATATGAAACTTCCAAAGTAGTTGTGATTCCTTTAAAAAAGAATCTATGGTTATTGACTTTGATAATGAAAAACAGTGGGCATTCAATAAAATTGTTGCATGAATCAAATTCCCCTTCCAGTCAATAAAAATAGAAAAAGTAGATTGTTTTGGTTAGAGAATGACAGCTGCTCCAAAGGTTTTCCTTCTCCCCTGACTGAATTGATTCAGTTTTGGGTCCTGAGAAAAGACAAAGAAGAACCCAATATTTATTTTCATTTGAAGGAAAATTTTTTTCTTTTTTGTAATATCTGAATTCTGACACAAAATATGTGGATAATTTTTCACACACTGACCAGTTCTCCAACACCAGCTAAGTGTCCTACAATTCAATTCTGACACTGTTTACTTGGAGTTAACTTAAGACCCCATAGGCTAAGGTGTAACTTTCACAGTACTGCTCCCACGTCAGATGCCAATTACAAGTCTATGCCTCCTTTACTTCTCACTAACTGGCCATAAATCAGAGTTCCTATGATCCCTGCTTTGGGTTTGATAATTTGCCAGAACATCTCACAGAACTCAGGGAAATGAGCTTACCAGTGTACTATGTAATAAAGGATATAGATGAACAGTCAGATGAAGAGGTATATAGGTCAAGTTCTAGAAAATTCTAAGTGCAAGAGTTTCTGTCCCTGTAGAGTTGGGTTTCATTACCCTCTCAGCACTTGGATGTGTTCAACATCCTAGAAGCTCTCTGAACCTTTGGTTTAAGAATATTTATAAAGGTTTCATCAAATAAGCATGATCACTTATCAACTCAATCTCCAGCCCATTCTCCCTCCCCTGAGGAGAGGACATGGGACTGAGCATTTCAAGTTTCTAATCATGGTTTGGTCTCTCTAGTGAGCAACCTCTATCTAGGAACTATCCATGAATCCACCAAGAGTCGCCTCATTAGAATAAGATTCTGCTTTCAGCTAGGAAATTCCATGGGGTTTAGGAGGTCAGTGTACGCTCGTATCATTCCCATCACTCTTGGATTACAAGGGATTTAAGAGGTCTGTGTCAGAAAACAGGTAAAGACACCAAACATTTATTTCTTATGACTTCACAGTCCATCCCTTGGTCTCTGGCCATGGACTTCTTTCAGCAAAAATAATAAACAACTCAAAAGCCATTGGCATATTACAAGAATCTCATGCAGTCATTAATCGTACAATACATCATCATGTCATAAGAAAATGTCCCCTAGGGCAAGGCCACTCTGCTTTAAAGGCTTCCATTTGAACTTGTCAGATACCAAAAGCAGGAGGTATCTCAGCAATACATGGATTTTACCCTTTCAGCCATCAGGTACAATTGAGCTAAAAAACAATATGATCATTTGCTCTTAGCCTCTTCTGAGGTGTTAATGAAATATAGGATTTCCTTCATTACATAACCTATTTAGCCATTACTTTACCCTCAGCTGCTATTCCTCCTTCTCTCTGTGTTTACCAAGCTTTCCTATCTTTGGAAGTGATGCTAAGTTCAGCCACTGTGCTGGTCTAGATTGCAAGCAGCAAAACTCATTTAGCACACCATACTTTGAATTTTATATATAAATTTGTTAAGAGGTAAAGTGTAAAAGATGAAACCGAAATAGGGCAGATTTGAAAAACGCTGAAATTCATGCCAGATTATTGAACAAAATAGAATTTGAGTAGGAAGGAGATTTCCCAAGGCTAAGATGTATATCTTTAAATAATTGCATCTGAGACTTTCAAAATCTGAGCTATACTGGACTGATGCAATTCATTGTAACAATTATAGCTATCCTTAAATTAGTTCATTAAAAAATTAAAAACCTGGGATTTCCCACTGTGACTCAGTGGTAACAAACCTGACTAGTGTCCGTGAAGACTCAAGTTTCATCCCTAGCCTCACTCAGTGGATTAAGGATCCGATGTTGCCATGAGCTGTGTTATAAGTTTCAGAGGTGGCGTGGATCCTGTGCTGCTATGGTTGTGCTATAGGCTGGCAGCTATTTGACCCCTAGCCTAGGAACTTCCAAATGCCACAGGTGCCATTCTGAAAAGCAAAGTAAATAAATAAATAAAATTACAAACCTACAGATGGAGCTACAGCATGAAATTTAAAGTATTGGCTTTGTACACCACCTAGCTACAGATGAAACTGCAGCTTCAATCCTATGTAACTAACCATGCTTAAAAATTAAAAAATTCCTGTTTTTCTCCAAATCTCCTTGATGTTTAATCTATATCTCAGGGAACGCTAAGTCTGACAAGAATCGACTATATACATTTGTTTTTATTTTTTCTAAATAAAAAATGCTTAAGCGTGACAGGATTTAATTGCTTAGTGACTGAAGGAAATAAATGCCAGCCAGAAAAATATTGGCCCCTCTGTAATACTTCTGATAAGCTTCTATGCTTATGAATCTCCTGGGCCTGCTGAATGACTTTAGGATTTACTGAAAAGCAAGGGATCTAAATGATAATGAAGTGCTATCATTCACTTCGAGATATGAAAGTCCAAGAAAAACACAAATGACCCAGAATATATCAGGGGAAAATTTATAAGTAAAAATTTAGAATACATTATAATAAAAACTATATATAGAAATAAGAACATTGACACAAAACTATGCACTTTTTTTTTCAGATATGACTCTACAAACAAGTAATCCAGAGGGAAAATTATTTTTTAATCTGAAGACTTGGGTCATTTTAAGCACATTTATATCTATAATTTCAGAATGTATAAAAATGAACAGTTTCAGAGTTTATTTTTTAAAAGACAAAGGAAAACTTTAGGTCAGACAATATTTGAAGGCAAATATCCATAGATTCCCCACTCCAGCAGAACTCAACTAAAAATAAACAAAAGAATATAAACATAAAGTGAATATGTTGAAAATTAAGAATAAATGGGATATTTATGCCGTAAAATTTGTACCAATGGGGCTTGCTGTGGTCTGAATGTTGTGTCCCCCAAAATGTGCATACTGAAGCCCTAATTCCCAATGAGATGGTATTAGAAGGTGAGACCTTAGGGAGATGCTAAGGTCATGAGGGTACAGTCCTCATGAATGGGATTAGTGATCTTATATGAAACTTCACAGAGCTCCCTAGTCCCTTCCACTGTGTGCAGCTACAGGGAGAAGACATTTATGAACCAGGAAGCAGGCCCTCACTACACACAGAATCTGTATGTATGGCCCAGCTTCCCTTGCTACATCCTAGACATTCCTGAATTAATAAAGTATCATAAAGTGAAATTATTTAGTTATCCAGTCTAAGTTAAAGAGGAATGGATGAAAATAAATTAAAAAAAAAAAAAAAAAAACAAGCAAGCATTCCTGACGAGCCAGGATCTTTCCCATCCCAGTAGCTTCCTTCCACGTGGTTACTACCCCGTTAGAATGCCCTGCTTGACTACACCTGCCCAAGAAAGCCAAGTGACTTAACTGATGGGTAGTTTTTGAAGAATAAACTAGTACTGCTAAATTCAGCTTTTCTCTTTTGCTCTTGAGAGTGAGCTGACCACAAGAAGCATATGTTTTGTTCTTTTCCTCCAGACAGAAATATGCAAATGATATCCTCTCGTTACAAAACACTAAATCTGGAAAATCACACTTAGGAGGAAGAAATGGGGGGGTGCACATTAGGTGTGTTCACTTTGGGAAAATTCATCTAGTTGTGCAGTCATGATTTGGGCATTTCTCTGTATGTTTTATTTCAACTAAAATTTCATCACAGTATGCAAGTATCAAAGTAAATCAAAATCCAAAATTTGAAACATGAATTGTCAAAGCTTAAAATGCATTTTAAGCTTATCTGGTTGTATCTGGTTGTATTTAAAGGCAAATGAATAGCTGCAGATGGATTTATTTAAAGAAGGAAGAATAAAATAAGTTTTCAATATAAGAGGTTATAAAAAGAATGTCAAACAAAAAATCCAGCAAAAATAGAAGGTAGGAATTAATAAAATATTGGTATATAATAAATGAATTAGGCAACTATAAGCAGAATAGCCAAAATATTTATCTCAAAGTTGTTTCCTTGAAAAAGTAAAAACCAAAAATCAGATAAACCGCAATCTTGTTTAATCCAGATACAAAGGGAGAAACAGAAAAAAATAACAAAAAATTAGAAATCAGGAGGAAGGGTTAAAAAAGACGAGAATATAGTTTTAAATCACACATGTACTATGTATATGTATATTTGTTAGAGAACTATTTACAGCCATGGAAACATGGAAACAATCTGAACTGTTTAGCTTAAATGGTCAGGATGGAACTGACCATATAATGTTGATGTTTTTATACAATAGAATATTAAGCAAATATTGAAAGATTTACATAGACATAGTTTTATTTGTCCATAAGACTTTCATAAGTGTCATGCAATAAAATGTTAGCTTTATCTGTGGGTGGTGGTATTATCTATGAAATACTTCTTGATGGATTACTGAGATAATTAAATGAAATAACATATGTTTATGTTTCACCTTCAAAAATTTCATTCCAACACTTTATATCAGACACAGTGCCAGGTAGTAAGTTGATGAAAAAATAAAAAGCCCTGCTTTCATTTTACTGGTTATCTACCTGTGGAATTAGACATTAATAGAATTGCCACATGAATTAACTGAAATGAATACTAGAGATATCTAGAGTGTAGTTTGGGAGCATATAACAAGTACCTAACAATCTACCACACATTAGGTGCTCAATCCATGTTTGTGTTGGCTTTTCTTCCCCCACTTTCAACACCAAAACTACTTCTCTTTCCAAAAATTGTACCACTACTCAAAGAAATCCTAAATAGACTTGTTACAGTTTCTTAAAATAATTACCAAAAATATTAAAACCAAGGAATAATAAAATGAGTTTCAAGTGAAGACATTGGAGCAATCTGGTCTATTATGCGCAAATGGTATCCAGTCCCTAAATCCCAAACTTTTAGACTTGCCACAATGTACAGCTCAGGAGAATGAATAATAAAGTACCTGCCCCTGGTACCTTATTATCAGTCAAATATAAGTCAATGCACCAGGCTGATGAATATGCAAACATGGCTTACAAACCTGTGTGAAAGCCTAGTTTAGACTGATCACAACCACTAACAGGCCGCTAACCTACATGGGTCAATTTCATCACGAAAGTATGGGTAGTTCCTTGTGGTTATAGGTAGGACCACTGTGAAGATGGTGCATACACCTTAGCACTCTTCATAATGCCTTTCATAATACTTTCCATCATTTGTAATTACATATACCTTAAGTTTGCTCCTGTGATTAGTGGATCATGCCCTACTGTCCTGATTTTAATTTTCCGCAAAGGACTTTTCACTAATTAATTTTTTTTTTCTTCTTTCCTTCACAGCTGAAGGAAAGAAAGAAGAGATGAGACAATAAATGGATGAGTTCTAGCAAGGAACTCCATTTCTCCTTGTAAGCTCCTAGAAAAAGGAAAAACTCCAAAAGTGAGAGGGCTGCACGGATACTTTAGATTGGTCAGGACAACCTGACTAACAGGTGACATTTAAGCTAAATAACCTTTAGAAGGCATACATACAAAGATTAAGAAAGCCAATTCCTGGCTGTGGAAATAGACTGTGGAAAGACCCTATGGTGGCCAATGAGCTTGACTTATTTTAGGAACTCAAGAAACATCACTAAATGGGAACCTAGAGGAAGAAGGGAAAATTGGTACTGAATTCAAAGAAATAAGTAGTAGATATATCATGTATATATCATGTAGATATATCATGTATAGTTATATAAATCCGAGAAAGGAATTCATGTGTCTGCTTTGGACTAAATGTAATGAGAAGCCCTGCACTATTTTCATCAAAGGAGTCTTATTATATTTTGCAAAAATTGTGTAGAGAACAATTTATAGAAGAGTCCAAGTAGAAGAAGGGAGGTACAATCAGAAAATACTTGCATTTGTCAAGGCCAGACACAAGACAGGATGTGGACCAGCCACATCGACAGTAGAAGAAATGAAGAAAAACAGATAGTTTAGGATATGTTTTAGAGGAAGAACGAGTAGTATGTATTTATATCTTTGAGATGGAAGATGCGAACAGAAAAAATTTTTAAAAAATCACCCTAGATTCTGGTCTTTGAGCCTGATTGCTATCAAAGCTCTTTATAGTAAGGCATGAAAACAAGGGAAGGAGATTATAGAGTTGGCATAAAGGCCAAGGGAACACTTTGCCTCTTTGGAAAAAAAATCACCTATTTTTGCCTGATTTATTATGTTTGTATTTTGTGCTTAATCTTCAGGGAACAGACATATATTATTTCATGGTCTTAAGAGATCCTTCATTTTAGTCTCCTAATAGAAACATAAGATCATAATTGCCACAATGACTGCACATGATGAAACTTAAAAAACCTATTCTTTTTTTTTTTCTTTTTTTAACTTTTCTTTTTTTGCCATTTCTTGGGCCGCTCCCACCAGCATATGAAGGTTCCCAGGCTAGGGGTCTAATCGGAACTGTAGCTGCCAGCCTACACCAGAGCTACAGCAATGCGGGATCCGAGCCTCGTCTGCAACCTACACCGCAGCTCACAGCAACGCCCAATCCTTAACCCACTGAGCAAGGCCAGGGATTGAAACTGCAAACTCATGGTTCCTAGTCAGATTCATTAACCACTGAGCTATGTCGGGAACTCCAAAAAAAACCTGTTCTTAACTGATAAGTTTCTCAAAGGCAAAATACCTAAGCAGTGACAACCAGTGAGATAGATGATAGATAGATATATAATATACATGCTTCCTTTTCTGAATGGCATATTTAAAAGGCTCATTCATGATGACATCAACTCTTACAAGGAATTTTATTTTCTCTCACAAACAATTGCTTTAAATATAAGAGCATGGCTACTTTAGCACAACTTAAAAAGATGCCAGAAGCTTGTATTCATGGTTGGCTTCCATCTCTAGTTATCTGCATAATCATAGTCAAGCTATAACATTCCAGTTTCCTCTACCATAAAATGAAAGTCCCCAACAAGAAAATCTCTGGGTCACTTCCATTCTTAAAATTAAACGTAAAAGAAATCCACAATTCTCCCAACACCAGGCACCCTTAAATCTGCCTCATAAATAATAATAACAGTGTTTCACAGAGCGTATGGTACCAAGTAAGGATTGTTTGCAAAATGCAATTTAAACAGATCGCATTTTACAGCTTTCCATTTACTGTAGTAGTAAATAGTAAATAGGCAGTTGTGCCTATGTGTATTTGCTGATCTGTCAGACATTGGAAATAAGGCCAGTGCCTTATCCCTTTATAAATCAAGGCACACATTCATTTTCTGGGAGAGGCATTAAGTTTTTATTGAAAATGAGAACCCATTGCAGCTGGGGTGAACCACAGAGGGGGCCCCTTCCATTACCATTTAACATATGCATACACAATTTTCAGAGTGAGTGCAAGGGTTTCCTCAGCCTTGATCTGCCATGTGTTGGAGTCAACAGTCCCATCTATTTCAGTGATTTTAAAGACTACTATTTTCTCACCAACTTTTATCTATCCATGTCGGGCTTCAACTCAGCTTCATTCACCAGTTCTAATTATGTGATTTCCTTCCTCCTGAAAAACCTTATCGTCTCCAACTTGATTTGAGTCTACAGCTTCCTCAACATTCTTTTCAGGCCCCAGGTGGCTATTTCTTCACAGTTGAAGTCTGATAATACTCTTAAGATAATGTCCTTCACCCTTGGAAATAGACAAAGAATAGCAATAACCACTGATTCTCAGTATGAAACCTCTAAACGTTGTATGCCTTCCTTCTTTTAAATGTCTTGCATCTTTTTTTAATGAAGAAAAAAAAACCTTGGGTTTCATAGGATTAGCTCTCTCATACATTCATGAAGTCATCAAACTGTGTGTGATTTATGTAGCTGTAGACGTATGAGTTGGGATTGTATCTACGATAATCCCATCTATTTTATTTCTATAAAGAATTTACCGAATTGGTACAGTAACTCAGCTGCTGTATAACACACTGCCTGCAAAGGGCAAATGTTGCTCTGAACTACATTCTAAAAATCGGAGAAAATTCCATTCAGGCTCTTCATACAGGTCAGAAATAAACAGGATTAATAGAGTAAGTCTAGTACAGAGCTTTCACAATGTATTGGAAGCTAGTCAGATGACTGAATTTTTGGCTAATATTTTAATTTGTACCTTAAAAGTACCATTTGTAATTAAAATGACACAACTAGCTAATTTTGCTCAATAAATCCCCAGGACAGTGTAGAACTCAGTGCAAAGTTCAACCAATGGAGCATGTGGTATTTACGTTCGGGGGAATTGATAGAGAATTCTGGTTGGTAGATGGTTCTGTTAGCATTTGAGTGAAAATGATAAAGGCACTTTTTCCCTTCATACATGCCTATATTTGTAGATTACTACAGGTGCAAAGTTCTCCCAAGGTCACAAATACACCTTGAAATTTATTCTATCGTCTAAGACTATTTAACAAGACTATGTTACATAACTTACTATCTTACTTTAAAAATGAAGATAATATAACAAAGGGGGAAAATGTGCCATTTAACAGAAATTAATTTCAGAAGCCAATTCTATAAGCACAGTATATAATCTTATAATCTCAATTTTAGATTATTCAGAGCAACATCTAAGTAGAATCAATTGTTTTCCCCCTGAATGGGTAGGTTTACCCAGTATTATTAACACAACACAAAGTATGGTTAACATGTAATTCAGAGCAAAAGTTAAATCCCAATCACTTTACCTAAACAACACAGATAAACAAGAGTAGGTAGGAAATTTCCATCCTTTCCTCCAGTTACAAACCCACTCACTCCAATTCACTTCAGAAGTCAATTCAGGCTCTATGGATTCCATCCTTCCAGTCCTAAGAGTTATCCCTTCTCTTTTTTCTTTTTTTCTTTTTCCTTTTTTTTTTTTTTTTTTGTCTTTTCTTTGCCTTTTCGAGGGCTGCTTCCCTCGGCATATGGAGGTTCCCAGGCTAGGGGTCTAATCGGAGCTGTAGCCACTGGCCTACGCCAGAGCCACAACAACACGGGATCCAAGCCGCATCTGCAACCTGCACCTCAGCTCAGGGCAACGCCAGATCCTTAACCCACTGAGCAAGGCCAGGGATCGAACCCGCAACCTCATGGTTCCTAGTCGGATTCGTTAACCACTGCACCACGATGGGAACTCCCCTTCTCTTTTTTCATCATAAATTAAGCACAGGTTTACACTTCCACTCTGACTTTCCAAATAATTAGGCATTGATTGATTGTCTTCCTAAATATATCTGACATTGATGCTTACACGGAGATAGTCCTATATTTTATTTATTTATTTATTGCTTTTTTAGGGCCGCACTCACAGCATATGGAAGTTCCCAGGATGGGGTCGAATCAGAGCTGTAGCTGCTGGCCTAAGCTACAGCCTCAGTAACGCATTATCCAAGCCTCGTCTGTGACATACAACATAGCTCATGGCAACACCAGATCCTTAACCACGTCCTCATGGATACTAGTTGGGTTCGTTACTGCTGAGCCACAGTGGGAACTTCCAGAGAAAGTGGAAGTTCTTGAAATGGTACTTGGTAGTTGAATGTCTACAATCAATGAGCTTACAGATTTTTCAATCAAAGTTCCATTTTTATTAAACTAAATCTTTTTATAAATCCTTATTGAAAATATACAGGCTGATTGAGGTTGTTGCTATTGTTTTTCTTTAGGTTATCCAATTTCTAGAATTATTTTTTAAATGTTAACAACATGGATTCCCATTTGTTATAGATCATACAAATTAATTTTACATATTTTAGAAAGTTAATTTTTTAAGATAAAGTGAAGTGAAATTGAGTATAAAGAAGGAAGTGCTATTGAGGTTGTTTTTAAAAAAGAAGAAACTGGTTCTAATATATGGAAGAAGATTATAGTTGAAAAAATTGCAAGATATTGAGCCTGAATTAAGTCTGGAGTTATAAGACTGAGGTTTTTTGTTACTGCTTTTATATACTCCACAGATAACAAAATGTATTCAGTGAAATGTGAATGGCAAACTTCTCTAAACAGAGGTTTCTCTGGTGAATTTTTATCCTATCAATAGCTAGAAGGAATTATGAATTTCCCTTTGCATTTAGATCACTAGAATGATGTTTTGATACCAATTTGTGTTATTTTAATCAAGTCACTTGACATCTCAAAACCTGTTTCTTTAAACTGGGAATGACAAAATAAACATTGTTTGGAGGCAAGTCCTCCTGGGTCTTGCATTTCCACCTGTTTGTGAATCAAGATCCTGACAACACTTTGTTTCAGACTATCTTTTCAAGAATATCTGTATAGCAAACAACCTTGGAAGATAAAGATAGTGCTGGAGATAGAAGGCCTACCTTTTGGTGTCCAGAATAATAATCACAAGTCCCCCTCCTGGGCAAAAATTTGGCCAGTTTACTTATAGTCCTTTTAAAAAACTGAGGTTTCCAAAACCTGGGATTCCTTTCCTACAATGTAACCCAGGAGTCACTTGGCTTTCACTGCATTGCCCTGTAGGAATTTGGACCTAGGGGATAGGTGCAAATACTGGTCTCTGTAATAAACTGATCTTTGTCTCTGTTCCAAGAATCTGTGTCTTCTACCTGCATCCACAAATCTGTGTCATGGATAATTTGTAAGTAGACAAGCAGAATAAATTCTCGGCCTCTTCATCGTTCCTGGCATATACTTCAAATGGATGTTGTGGAAATCAAATTATACAATGCATTTATAAACCTTAGCTGTGTGCTTGGGCAAGGAAGCATTCAAAAATTTTAGCTGTAGCATTATTAATTATCACTCAAACCAAAGTTTAATAACTTCTATAAATTTATCATTAAGCCTTACCTTTCAAAAGCCATATTCAATTAAAGATTTCTAGGATTTTATACCATTTAGGTTTTTATTTTCCTTCATAATTGAATTAAATTTAATGAACATTTAAATGGATTAAAAGTTTCACTTTTAATATCCTTAAAACTTCCTTCTTCTAAGCACTTTCAATTTTATACTCATTTCAAAAGACATTATGACAAAAAATTGTCAAATAATTGCGTAGATACTGTTATACAAAGATATTGATATTACCAAAATCAAACAGTTGTCAGATATCCCAAGCCAGAGATAGTGGCAAATATTTCCCAACTGATGTATGAAAGTAGATTCAGTATAAGGAGGGAAGTTGAGGGGTGAGATTAATTACTTTAAGGTTATGTACCATTTATGGCCATGATATAAATTTAAAAACTTAAAATTTCATATATCCGGAGTTCCCATCGTGGCTCGGTGGTTAGCAAATCCAACTAGGAACCATGAGGTTGTGGGTTTGATTCCTGGCCTTGCTCAGTGGGTTAAGGATCCGGCGTTGCTGTGAGCTGCGGTGTAGGTTGCAGACATGACTCAGATCCCACACTTCTGTGGTTCAGGAGTAGGCCAGCGGCTACAACTCTGATTCAACCCCTAGCCTGGGAACCTCCACATGCTGTGGGAGCAGCCCTAGAAAAGGCAAAAAGACAAAAAAAAAAAAATTCATATATCTGTTTACTTATTCTATAGTTATGACTCAATGTCTCTCATTTTATAAGCTTTTCCACAACTATGTCTACCTGTAGCCAAACTGTCAAGCAGGTAAGTTAGTTCAGGTAGCATTAACATAAAAACAAATAAATAATCAAACAAATAAGTAACATTAAAAAATAGTCAATCGCCATTGGTGTGGCTATGGTATAGGCCTGTAGCTGCAACTCTGATTAGACCTGTAGTCCCAGAAACTCCCTATGCCACAGGTATGGCTGTAAAAAAGAAAACAAACAAACAAAAACAGAAATATTAGGGAGTTCCCTCTGTAGCCCTGCAGGTTAACAATCAGGCATCATCTCTGTGGAGACTCTGGTTCAATCCCAGGCCACATACACTAGGTGAAGGATCTGGCATTGCTGAGGCTGTGGTATAGGTCACAATTATGGCTCCAGTTCAGTTCCTGGCTCAGGAGCTTCTATATGCCACAGTTATAACCAAAAAAGAAAAAAAAAAATATATATATATATACATATAAATAGAGTCATTAATGCTATCAATTTTCTGATGTTTGGTTTTGTAATGCATATGGATAATGCCCCTCTCTTTTTTTTTGTTTAAACTATTCATAAATACCTCACAGATAGGAAAGAAGAATTATTTTCCTGAATAATTATTCAACCCAATTACTGAACTGAATCTAGAGACAGCAAATTTCTACAAAAGGAAAGGTCACCAATTAAGAAATAAACTTACAGTATGCTATTTTTCCTCACATTAATAACAATCAGGTAATCAATGAATACTGAATGAATAAATAAAAATTAAGTAGACTGTATAATATTTGATAGGTTTTTTTCTTCTTTTTTCAAACCTCTATTTTTATGGGTTTTGTTTTTCAATGAAGGGAATCATTTTGTTAATGAGAGAGAAATGAATTATTACAGTTAAATGTAATTAATATGGATATTCTTCAGTATTCCAGTATTAGCATCATAAAACAAATATAATGAATAATAAAATCAAATTCTTATTGGAGATAAAGCGCATTATCAAACTGAAGGTTTGTTTTATCAACAAAAGATTTTTTAACAATTGATATGAACAAAGTCAATGGAAAATTTTTAGAATGAAACAGGCAAGGAATTTTACCTTCTTGATATTTAAATATCTCCAAACTTTTAGCTATATGTTCTTATATACAAACATAATTCCCATTTTGTATAGTATTTACACTAAAGGAAAATTAAGAGTAGACTCACTTATTCAAAGTAATAGGTAATTCTCCTATTACAGTTAGGTATTGAACTGTTTCTTACTGAAATAGATAGATGAATGGCTATTAATCGCCTTGTAACTACTTTAATTTTCAAAATAAAGGAAACATAGAGATGAAGAAGAGGAAAGATAATTAAAATATAAGATAATAATAATAAAGATAATTTTTAAATTTCAAATAAAAATTACCAAAATATTACATTAAATTTTATTTCAAAGAATTATGTGCATCCTTCTAGATTAGGATATAATAAGGTCCCACAGTAGAGTTACAATGTACCCATATTTATGTGATTCTTAAAAAAAAAAATCACAATTCAAAAGTCAATAGGAGTTTTAAGACCACAGTGGTAATATAGTGGGAAAATTTAGCCATTACAATTAAAGAAGATTGATCAGTCATGCTTAATAACCCCAATAATAAGACAAGGTTTTGTGTAACAGTGTTCATCTTTAGAGTGCTTCACAAACCTTCTCTAATTAATAAGCACAGGCAAATCCTGCTGTGTCCTTCAAGGCTCTCAAGTGGCATTTCCATGGTTTGGAGCCTGATTAAAATCCAAAAAGTACTTGCTTCTTCTCTATAAGAATTTAGCAACAATTACTTAAACCATACAAAATTTTAAGGGGCATATCATCTGAACAACTTTAATTCTCATGAAATTCTGCTTTTAAGATTTGTTTCCTAAGTCTACCCAAACACTTTGTTCCTCTCCAATAAGTTTTCATAACTGACTTATTTTCTGCTGACAGTTAAGAATCTAAACTTATTTGACCTATGGAAAAAGAAGTATAAAAAAGTTATAGCTCACACAGATTTTAATCCATAGTAAATAAAAATGTAACCAGATTTTTTTTAATTTTAATGCAAAAAATATTCAGTGGATAATGGATATTATACCTCCCAATTAGTGATCTGGCTTAAATATTAAATAAATGACATTTTTGAAGGAAAAAAGAGCTGAATTTTCCTGTATTCTTTTTTTATTTCAGGAGAGTACTCATGTTTCCATAAGTTTCCTTTGTTTGTTCATTTATTTGTTTTGAATATTATTCAATATCTCTTTAAGCTCTTGCTTTCTCAGTCAACAATCTGAAACAATAAATAGATTAGAGCCAGATCATGTCTGTCCCAGAAAGATAAAAAAAATCTGTCTATAGCATAAAATTAAGGAATCCTAGTTTCAACTGCAGCTGCTTTATTCACTGGTCTAAAACAATGACTTACTTAGAAGGAAGACATTGTAAGTGGGAAGACAAATTGAGATTTCAGCATGTGTTTTCCCATCTCTACGATCACTAATGGAACCCATGCCTTTTCCCCCAAATTATTGGATACTATTTATGATGTGATATGTATTCCTAATGGCCAAGGGCATTGTAGATGTAGAAACATAGAAGCTTATAATAATCAGAAAAAAATATTATTAAAAAATCAACAAAGAAATAATTATCAAAGATGTCTTTAATGTTCTAAATGAAAACGAAAAATATTTAGCAGACCAAGGAGCCTACAATAGGCTTACTCTTCTCTTAGAAAAGTTTACTGATGACTAGGCAGTGAGTGCTTTGTTCTCTCCAGAGAACAGCACTCCCAAAGAAATTAGGAAGGAATTACAAAACAATTCCATTATCCTTTCGACTAAAATAATGTTATTTCTAACCTCACTAGGTCTTTTAGCTAGGAGAAGTAGTAGATGGGGGATATTTGGCATACTTATTCTGGCTTTAGGGAAGAGAAATCTAAGTCCATACTTCCTAGAGTTTTCTCCAAAGACCTCTCTACCCTCTCCCATCATTGTTCACATGAAAATGAAAAATTATAACATTTGCTTAATCCAGGAAAATTACATGTCAGAGCACAATCAGCAAGGATCTCTAACTTGACTCCAATATTAGTTCTTTCCCTACCAGGAATTTTGCTGTTTCTGGTTTTATGTGTGTGTGTGTGTGTGTGTGGATTTTTTAGCTCTGGAGATATTTTACTCTGTTTTCTTATTGGGACTCTCTGTTCTCTCGCTAGGGCTGGATTTCAAAAACTCAGTTCAAATTTTCCTTTTTAGTAGAGTTGTCCTGGCTCTTCAAGTGGATACTAAAGCAAATACTTTACAATATGCAGATTGAAAATGGTTTTGTGTTTTGTTTTTTTGACAGAATTAGGTTTTAATCCTGGCTCTGCCAAATATTATATGTGGTATCCTAGAAAAGCTATTTAATGTCAATAAGACTTTATCTTCTCATGTGTCACGTGGAATAATACTGACTAGCTTCCAGTTACTTTGAGGATTAAAAGAGATAAGACATAATGCTTATCACATTTCCCTATCATAACAATTACTCATAAAAAATTACAGTTGTTTTTACTGTTGTCAGTGGTTGTGGTTCTGTGGTAAAACCTGATTCTTATTTTTCAATAGATGACAATTTATAAATATAATACAAACAGTAGAAAGGTAATATTAATTTAATCAAAACAAATTCCTCAGAGTGTATATTTAGATGAATTAAAATAGAAGGATAACAGAGTGATCCAAAGACAGTCACAGATGGTGAAAGATCAGAGTAAAATTTGATGGTAGGACAGTCCAGTTATTTTGACAACCAGATGGAATAGTAGAAACAAAGCATGAACAAAGGCTTGAAAATTAAATAGAGAAATTCTAAAAGATAGAATTTGAATCTTTTTAAAGATAAATGAAACGTTCAGATAACTTGAATGTTTTCCTGTTTAGCAAAGACTTGGTTGTGACATATGAATATTTATTTGAGATTTCTTTTTACATGGAAGTAGTAGTATAGGGTTGGCATTTTTTTTAGAAAGTAAATTCTAAAGGTCATGCATAGAATGAATTAAAGGTGAGAGGGAACAGAGACAGGGAAAATGACATGAACTGAGGAATATTTGTAAAGGATGGAAGTTGTGGGAATAGAAAGGAAGGACCAGATGCAGAAGATATTTCAAAGGATGGATCAGTAGAAATCAATGGACTGAATATATAGAACTAATGGGTTGTGTATTTTCATTGAGACTTCTTATTCTTTATTTCCACTCACAAAACTCTTGATTCTAACTCTTGCTTGATTTGTCTCTCTGGAAAAGGAAGAGAATAATAAACAACCTCATTGTTTATGTCTCAAGTCTTACATCCATATACTTGGCTCTCAAAATATAAAGGCCAGGTTTATAAATCAAGTGAAAGAGAAAACATATTAGAGTGTGAGCATAAGTGCTTTTCAACTTGACTTGAATCAGTGACAAGATATAGTGGCTCTGTCATAGGCAGTTATAAAAACAGAAGGCTTTAAGGTAAGAATTGTTCATTGTTCAACCATATCTGGTAGAGCAGACCCAATAGCCTTCTAGTCATATAAAACAACTCATGCATTTAACATAATTTCCAATAAACAGACTTGAAATATATTATCTATTTCTAAGACTGAGTAGTAGTGAACTCATTAGGATCTTGAATTTTAGTTTATAATTTTGATAAAAACAAAACATTTTGTGGAGTTCCTGTTGTAGCTCAGTAGGTTAAGACCCAACATTATCTCTGTAAGGATGTGGGTTTGATCCCTGCTTTGCTTATTGGGTTAAGGATCTGGCATTGCCATAAGCTGTAGTATAGTTCACAGATGTGTCTCAGATCTGGTGTTGCCGTGACTGTGGTGTAGGGTGCAGCTGCAGCTCCAATTTGACCCCTGGCCTGGGAACTTCCATATGCTGTTAGTGTGGTCAAATTAAAAATTTTTAAAAAAGCATTTTGTTAGCAGAAAAATACATTTCTTCAACTACAATTTCATAGGAAAATTTAATTAAAACAAGCAAAACTGTCTTGGTGAAATCAGGGAGGTAGTCCCAGAGTCTTGATAGCACTGTTACCCCTCTCACAACTGCAAGATGGATGTATTATCAAACTGCAACCCACAGAACACAATTTGAAAATCACTGCCTCAATGGATTTGAGATGTTATTGTTGAACCAATATTTATGACAAGGTTGAGGTTCTAAAATGGAATTGTTCTCTCTACCAAATCAATTTTAGGGTTAAAATATGATCTTGTACTCGTTTTATGGCTACTCATCTGAGCTCATGAGGCTAGTGTACAAAAAGGCCAGATTCAAAATGAAAATGAACAATGACAAAAATCACTCACCTTCTCAATTTAATGTATTTAGGTGCAAACAATCACCTTAAATCATTTTCAAACCTACATTTGGTTTGTGTTCATGTATATGCAGCCTCCTGTTAACTCCCTACAGTTTCACAAAATAATTATTTATTCACTCACATGATTACTGGCAAATTTGCCCCCCTATATTCAAGGCTAGATAACAGTAAATATTAAGATAGGCAAATGAGAACAATGAGGAAAAAATAATGAAAGTAACATAGAAACTTACAATTTAAATGGTGATTTTCAATGTATAATCTTACATAACTGTTCCAACACACTTGGAAATTAAACAACATTAGTATTTCCATTTCATAGACAAAAAAAACCTGAAAACTAAAATTTAGAGAGGGAATGAAATTTTTCTAAGATCATGTGACTAGAAAGCAGCAAGGCCATGACTCACTTGGAACTATATCTTGAATTTTGAAGAAGAGAGAAAAGGAGAAAGAAGGTGGAAAAAGAAAGATACCTAAAGCATGATTCATGATTATGATTACATAAATGGGACTTCATTAAAATTAAACTTTTGTCATGTAGAAAACTATTAAGAGAATATTTTTAAAAAGCCAGTGATGGGATTTCCCTGGTGGTCTAGTGGTTAGGACTCATTATTTTCATCACTATGGTTCAGGTTCAATCTCTGGTCTGGAAACTGAGATCCCACATCAAACTGCTTTATACTGCAGCCGAAGGGGGGGGGGGAGGAGCCAGCAACTGAGAGAAAACATTTGCTAAATACGAAAGGATTTATATCCAAAAATATTTAAAGAACTTTTAAAAGTTAACAATAGGAAATCAAGCAATCCAATTTAAAATCAGGCAAAATATCTGAACAAATATTTCACCAAAGAAGATACATGATAACACATAAACATATGACATGATCCTTGACATATGCTGTTAGAGCAAGTTAAAACAAAGAAATGACACTGTGCACCTATTAGAAAGGCAAAAATTCAAAACACTGACAATACCAAATACTGGTGAGGATGTGGCGTAACAGGACCTCTCACTCATTGCTGGTGGGCATGGAAAATGGTACAGTCACTTTGGAAGACAGTTTGACAGGTTCTTGCAAAGTTAAGCGTAGCCTTACCATAAAATCCAGCAATCACATGCCTTGGTCTTTACCCAAATTATTTTGAAAACTATGTCCATACAAAATTCTGAACTTGGATGCTTAGAGAAGATTTATTAAAGTTTGCCACAACTTAAAATCTTCAGTACACGAATGGATAAGTAGGTTCTTCAGGAGGTGAATGGATAAACAGCTGTGTACAGCTATCAAGTCACAAAAAGATAGGAACATCAAATGCATATTGCTAAGTGAAAGAAGCCAGTGTGAAAAAAACTTTACACTGCATGATTCCAACTACATGACATTTTGGAAAAGACAAAACTATAAAGATGGTAAAAAGATCAGTGGTTGCCAGAAGTTCTGGGTGCAGGAGGCAAGGAAGAATGAACGGGTAGAGCACAGGGGATTTTTAGGGCAGTGAAATTATTCTGTACAATACTGTAATGATAAGATATATGGATATATTATACATTTAGATTTCGCATGTACATTTGTTATAACCCACAGAATGCACATCGAGGAAGAACATTAGCAGAAACTATGTGCTTTAATTAATAAAAAGAGAAAAAAAGAAAGCAGAGAGAAGAAGTAGAAAAAAAGGCAAGTTGGAATAAAGTCAAAAAGGCAGTGTCTAGAAGCATCAGCATTTGTTCATTTGTTCAATTAATTACTGTCATATTTTCTTTATATTTTCCCTTTCCTGTTTATAAATCTTCATACCAAGTCTTCTGTAAACTAATCTTTACCCGCCTCTAAATCAATCTTTGTTTCAATACAGCAGATAATAAGGCAGCTTATTCTTTGTTATAAGGACTTAATTACCTCCCACTTAATTAACTTATATTTTTTATAAGTACAGACTTATCTATTGACTACCTTAAGAAGAAAATAAAACAGACAGTCTTGAGGCACATACACATACACACATACATCCAAACACACAAACACAAACATTTAAAAAGAACAAGTCTGCTTTTGACTGTAAAACCCCAACAGAAACAAAAAGCAACATCCCTAAAGAATTCTACCTAAGGAAGAGGAAAAGTATGAAACTCCAACAATTTAAAAATATAGATATAAAAGAAGGACAAGTTATAAGTCCCTAATCATGACATGATTATCACAGTCTTGCTAAAAAATAAATGGATAATTTGAGTAGGGGATTACTGCATTCTGGGAAGTTTTCAAGTAAGCAACTAACCCTCGAACTTAATTCTCAGTTTAATGGACCTCCAAATAATTGAATAAACAATAAATGGCTCAGGAGTATCAGGGATGGGGAGAATTAAGGGAGAGCCATGATTTTGCATAACCCATCTAGTGAGTGGAGGAGGGGAAGAGGGAGTTAAGATTGAAGGTGAAAGGATTAATATTCAGTGTTATTTTTATTGCAAACATCGACAGGAAGATAATGAATTCTGGGCCTGGCTCCTGAGATTCAGGTTACCTCCATCCAGGCGAAGGAGGCATGAATAATTAATAATCCACTTCAAAGTTCACAACCCTCATCTCCTCCCCAAGGTAGTCATCAAAAGAGGCAACAGCCAGCTAATGGGAGGATTGCTTAGTACATCTCATGCAAATTGAAGCACCTCTGCCTCAAGGTTTTCTCTTCTTTGCCAGCTCAAGAAGCAGCTGGCTCCCTGAACTCCTGCAGAGAACATTTAGCCCCTTTCAACCACAAATCAGCCACACAGTCTTAGCTTCTTTAGAAGTTCAAAATATCATAGGGGTCTTTCCATCAATAGGTGATTGTATTTTTTCACTCAGCCCCAAAGTAGCTAGAAAGTTATTTTTGATAGAGAACCAAGTCTCTTAGCAAAAATATATTCAGAGCTCAATATACACAGGGACCTAACTTACCTGTTCATCTAAACCTAAGCAAGACAGTCATTGTCTTTCAGTGGAAACATTTAAAAAGCCAGCTTTCATCAATAATGACCAAACAAATATCAGGCTGAATGCACTTACTGATTTTGATATATTTTCAAAATTCTTCTTCCCAGTATCATGATTTCAAACTTAGATGTACGTAAAAGTTTGTTTCAGAAAATTTATTAAAAATGGAGGCTCCTGGACCTCACTCTTAGAAATTCTGATTAAGTAAGTCTTAGGTGGCTAAAGAATCAAATAAGTGAGAAAACTTTAGGAGATGGTGAAAGGGAACAAGACCTCTTGCCAGGACCCAAGTTCTTTGGTAGAGGGAGGAAAACAACCCACAGAACTCTGCAGACATGAAATCAGGGAACTAAACTTCCACCTCATTTTTTTTCCTTCCTTTACTGGCCTCCCAGTGCTTCCCATTGTCCAAATCAAATCAAAAGTCAGCCGGCAAGAGAGCCCTTTAATAATCCATAAAGATTAGCTTTTGGGGATACAGAGCATGGTGAAAATGCATGAAGAATGATTCTAGAGAGAAAAAAAAATGGGAAATTTTTCTTTTTTTTTTTTCTTTTCTTTTTTTTTTGGTTGCATGTAGAAGCTCCCAAGCCAGGGACTGAACCCATGCTGCAGAAGGCCCTGAACCAACTCAGTGACAACGTTGAGTCCACAACCGCTAGGTCACTACAGAACTCCCTTATTTCTTCTGTAGAAACCAATGACAGCCCAACATGAAATTTCTGTAAACTCCCACCTGTTTAACAATTCTCCTAGTCAATTCTAGTTTCAGTATCCTGTTTAAGTTTTAATCTAAGGTTCATCTTGTCTTATGACTGTTATTTTATCTCTGTTTCATATCACCTCAAACTTGGAAATTGGCTACTTTCCCCTGGTTCCTACAAAGCAACCACTTGCATGAGGCCAGTGTGCACAGAGCAGTCTTTAAATAGTTAGAGAAGTAGGGAGTAGACAACCATGCAATAAAGGTTGAATATCCACACTCTCCCAAGTCACAGTCATTCCCAGCAGCTCGGGCTCCAGCTTCTTGCTACGTTTTGGACCCTTTCCTACCCACCATCAAATTCTACCTAAGGATCCATCTTTCAAAGTAGTTTAAAGGAGGATTTCCCATTGTGGCTCAGCGGTAACAAACCCGACTAGTATCCATGAGGACATAGGTTCGATCCCTGGCCTTGTTCAGTGGGTTAAGGATCCAGCATTGCTATGAGCTGTGGTGTAGATCTCAGATGTGGCTCAGATCTAGTGTTGTTGTGGCTGTAGTGTAGACTGGCAGCTAAAGCTCTGATTGGACCCCTAGCCTGGGAACTTCCACATGCTGCAGGTGTGGCCCTAGAAAGATCAAAAAAAAAAAAGTGTAGATGAAGGAAACTTAGAAATCATGCATTCCTCAAGCTCTTCTTCATGGAACCCTATACATTTCATTTGCTTCTGTATCCTCCCTTTATCATACTGTCCTATAATTCCTTTTCATTACCATTTTGCTGCCCCACCAGGCTTTAGATGCTTTTTGAGGGCTGAGTCATTATCACATCTGGACCTCCAGGGTCTACCATCATAGCTTAATAGAGTAAGCATTCAATTAATGTCTTTTGCATAAATGGTCTTCCAGGATGTGACATCCCCCCACACACATGCACACAAGTATACCTTTCATGATGTATAAGTTTATAAAAAGTAAGGCTCTGAGAAGAGAAATCACATGCCTCAGAACCACAGTATAAAATCCAGGTATCCTACTTCTTCAAACTGATGTTCTCCACAATACTCTCCTACTCTAGCTGTTCACAAGTATGTTCCATGAATTTTCTTATCCTAGCTCTGCTATAAAACATCTCTCCACTTTTTTCGCAATAGGTTCTACTTAAGAGAAACAAGTTATAGAAATTTTCTCCTGGTGGCAAAATTCCCTGCATCAATATTATGGCATCTTCATCAACATGTATAAATATGTTGTACTAACAATATTAATTAATATTGAAAACTGCAAGTAGAATCAATCTTTGGAATCGTCCCTAAACTGAAAAAATAAAAAGAGGAAAGGAATTAACACTCAGTGATGGAGATTTTGGCCTCAAAGGACCCTTTTATTTATAATATTCAGGTTGATACTCAGTACCCAAAGCTTTCTCTGGGGTAGGCAGCAAAGAAACATTTCTTGCAAATGGTGTATTTTGTTTTCCTACTGAAAATCCATGAAGGAGTTTTTTTAAATATTTCAAAACATCACATTGCAAATCTGTTAAGTTTCTTTTAAGAGATTATTTGAGAATGCTGTTTATAATGTCATTATCACTGATCATCCTTTCATGACTCATTAAATAGTTTCACATCTGAAATGAACTGAAGATTTTTTTACTCAACCATTCACACTGTCTAAAACCAGACAAGGTGAAAACACAGCATCATCTTCTAGAAGTCTCTGTGCCTCCAGGTTGATCAGCTTCCCAGGTACTTCCGAAGTCCTACCAACAGTGGAAAGAGAAACTTCCCCTCTGTGCTACATCCTGCAAACCTCCCCTCCTCATACCATATGCTGCAAACCATTCCTCTGACCATAGCTTTCCATTATCTATTTTT
This sequence comes from Sus scrofa, assembly GCF_054392235.1. Taxonomy (NCBI): domain Eukaryota; kingdom Metazoa; phylum Chordata; class Mammalia; order Artiodactyla; family Suidae; genus Sus; species Sus scrofa. Next base: position 115,850,753 of record NC_139389.1, on the reverse strand, counting down.
ATGACTCTTACAAAGAAAATGGAAGTAATATTTTTATGATAAAGCCACTCCAGAAATGCATTTTTCGAACAGCTTACTGATTTATTTAAATGAGTTCTCCACTGATTTATGTTTGATAACGTAAAAACAGCCTTTAACTACTTTTCTTGTCACAGCTGTTGACTTTTTTCTTCCTTTGATCTCATATGTAAGGAAATGTTCAAATATATTAGGCTTGTTCCCAAACTTACTAATCAGAATCTGCTAGAGTGACGGCAGGCAATCTGGATGTTTTAAAGGGCCTCCAATAACTATGGTGATTAGCTAGGTTTAGGAACACTCCACCAAACTCAAGAATAAATTCAACACTGAAATTAATGTGAAACACTTATGTACATGTGTTAATGTATTTTTTTCCTGGAGAGAGGATGCCCTTTCTAAAATTTTCAAAAGCATCTTTAAGAATGAGACAGACCTATGATGAAAATAACTCATATTCTGAAAGATTTGGAATATTTTAGGATCTCAAGTCTCTGGACTTGAGGTCAAAATAGAATCATCTTTCCTAAATTGTGTTCTCTGCTTATTAAAAAGAATCAGTGTTCCAGAGTACATGGGTCTAAAGAGCCATAATATAATGATTCCAACTCTATGCCAAAAAGTACTTTGAAATATTCCTATTATCATATATGCCTTCCTTTACTGAACAGCCCAACAAACTTCTCCGGTACCATTTATTCCTTTTGTATCAGCATTTGCATTGGACTCTTCTGTAGCTACACTAGTCTCATCATTTACACTGGGTTACTGTGCATAAACAGGCTGCTCACATCTAAGGCACTGAGCAAAGGATGCAAATGCCTCTATGCATCAATCCAGTCCTGCAACTACTCATAGGGGGTGCCTTTTTCCTAATTCATATATGTACTAGTAGTGGTCCTGTCTTTTCCCACTCTTTTTTTCTTCCTACTGGAAGGAATAGCATATGCATATCCAAAGATAAGAATTTGTCCATAACCTGCCCCCTTTTATCTGTAGCCTTGATCTGATCTGGGTCTTCTAAAGAATAGAAGTGTTTAAGTCTATCTATGTATTAACCACAACAAAGCAAAGTAAGAGCTGAGATGATAATGACAATAAAATCTCCTTACTTCATAATTAATAGATTTTATAGTATATCTTGACTTTTAATAAGTAACTTAAATTGTCATTTGATTATATTCCCTCATCTATAAAATTAAATACTTCACTCACAGGGCAGTTGAGAGGATCTAAAAAGATATGTATGTGAAAATATTTTGCAAACTCCTACAAGTGTTAAAAGTATAAAATGGCATTAATATTATCAATATAATTTCAATTAAAATTTAATATTGGCAAAGTGAATAATGCTTATGACTATGAGAATATACTGAGAATAAGTCTCATCTCTGATTTCAAAGAGGTTACAACTCAGTGAAGGACTGTAGGCAATATATACAAATCATTTACCATAGATTAGAGTGGAATACTAAATTCCAATTGATTCAAGTGAATAATAAGAGCAAAAATGTGATCATTCAATAGACATGGTTCAAAAAAGCTTGCAGAGGATGCAGAAGTTAAGGCATATTTTAAAAGATGGTTATGATTTGAGTAGAAGTAGTGGTTGGGAAAGCTTAAGAAATGCTACTTTTAATTAATACTCCTTTTTTTCCAATTCTTCCTCTAAGGAGGGCTCCAAATAAATAAACTTCTGATCTTCCCAGGCAAAGTCCTTAGAAGCATAGCATAATGGCACAATCAATAATAGATAGGTCAGGATTAATAAGAGAAAGGCAATTAAGAGAAAGGAAATGTCACATTGCCTAGTGCACAATCATGTAAAAGTATTGGTTGCCTTGTCATTCCCACCTTGCTCATTCAAAATTTGGCCTAAAAATAATCAAGCTTGATAAAAGAGATGTTTCCAAAGTACAATAAGTGCCTTTGGGCATGGAGTAGAGGTTTTGTCTCCAAATTTTAAGTCATCTTTTAGGGATCTCAGAACTTAGAAGGGCTCTCTCCAGGGAAATACTTTGGAGAACAGGCTCCTTTTCCTGTTTGGTTTTCAGTGTATGTCTCAGGTTGGGGCATGTTTCTGAGGTCCAACTCTAATGCTGTCTCTAAAAACAAATCCAGGCTCTTTATCATCAGAGCCTAACACAAGTGATTTTGGTCAAAAATAAAATGATCATTCATTCATATAGACACAGATTTTTACAAATTAGAAAAATTCCTATAACCCAAAAAATCCAGATAACACAGGTTACATTACAGTATTTCCATTTACCTCACATTTTTAGGGACATGTAATGGAATTTATGGCAGGTGAACTTTTGATTAAACAGTGGTTACTCATCAAAGAAAAGCAGGAAGGGAGCATAAGAACACCATTAGTTCTTTTCATCTTAGCTTTTCTCTGTCTCTTTCTGGTTATTCTCCTGTAGTTGGACACATGGGACTTCCTGAAAGAGTAAATATCAAAAATGTTTTTGGGGAGGCGGCAAGATGGCGGAAGAGTAGGGGGACATGCTCGCCCTCTCCCACAAACACAGCAAAAAAAAAAAAAAAAACACATCTACAGGATAAACGACTCACACAGAACAGCAACCAATTGCTGGCAGAAGAACCTAAACTGCAATAATGGCAAGAATTTCGTGACATTACTAGATAAAACAAGAGAAAAGAGGAGAGTGAGAGAAGGGGAATCAGAGCTGGACAGACACTCCTGAAAGGGAACTATGGAGGAGAAAGTGATCCCACACCCTGGAAAGGCACCTACTCCATGGAAGGATCAGCCAAACTGGAGGAATCTCCAGATGCAGAGAATGTAGCAGTAAGTTGGAGTTCTGAAAAGCAGAGCTAGAACCAAACAGATCATCTGAACTATGGGCACAGTCACCAAAAATTGAGATGCCTGGGTGGGGACTGGGCACTGAGACCTCATATCCGGAGGTTAGTCCCGGGAAAGGGCTGGGGGGACGGGGTGGAGTGGAGACTGCTTGGGAGATCTAGAAACCAGTCTGTCAAGTTTGATGGGGCAGAGACTGCCTGGGAAGCTAGAAAGCAGAGCATGGCAGGGGGAGGGAGCAATACGCTAAGGGTGGGGAAGTGGAAAGCCACATCAGAGGGAACCTGGGAGAAGAGCCAGGTCTGCACCAGTGTTGGGGAGGGGAGAGAAGAAGGAATGGGTCCCCACAGAATACTCCCCACACCACAGTGAGCTTACTGGCCCACTAGCTATCAGAAAGTTGTGCTTCCCAGTGCATCCCCCTCCTTTTACGTACACCTGGGGCTGCCTGCCATCAGGGCGGGCTGGCCTCAACAATTGCCAGAAGACTACCACCACAGGGGCTGTCCCTGCCCTGACCTGCTTGCCCTTTGGAGGGGCTACACCCCCATGGAGCAGCACCAAACACCGGCAGCCCCGGTGAAAAGGCCTGCAGCCCAGAAAAGCTAGAACAAGCTTGGCCAGGCCGTGAAAAGATCTGCTTAATTCTCGGACAGTCCTTCTGAGTAGGGCTACCCTGGGGAAGAGCCTCTTGGGTTCGCAGCGGCCCAGATAGCTGCTCAAAACCTGGGGGCGCTGCACTCCTGTGGAACAGCTGCGCAACACCGCCAACACCCTGCAAGAACCCCACAGCCCAAAAACACCAGAGCAAGCTCTGCCCAGCTGAGTGAAAACTGCTCCCATCGTGGTGTGGATCTCCCAGTCCTGTCTGCCCTCAGGAAGTCCTCCTTTGCTTCAGAGAGACCATGTTAGCCCCATCAACACTCCAGAAAAGCCACACTGCCTCAAAAAAGACTGACCAACAATGCCAGCCCTCAGGAAACATTCCATGGCAGTGACAAGGCAAACACTGCCCAGCCACGGAGAGTACAACTCCACCAGGAAAAAGGAAACAACAAGCAAGATGAAGAAGCTGAGAAACCACCCCCAGTCAAACCAACAGGAGAACTTACCTAAAGCAGTCAACAATGAAACAGATCTCTGCAGTCAGACAGACCTGGAGTTCAAAAGAGAAATAGTGAAGATACTGAAGGAATTAAGAGAAGATATGAACAGTAATGCAGACACCCTCAGAAAGGAACTAGAAAATATGAGGAGGAGCCAAGAAAAACTAGAACATTCATTTGCAGAGATACAAACTGAACTAAGGGCAGTAAAAACCAGAATGAATAATGCAGAAGAACGAATCAGTGATATGGAAGATAGAATAATGGAAATCACCCAATCAGGTCAGCAGACAGAAAACCAAATCAAAAAACAGGAAAGCAATATAAGAGACCTATGGGATAACATAAAGCGGGCCAATCTATGCATAATAGGAATTCCAGAAGGAGTAGAAAAAGATAAGGGGATGGAAAATATATTTGAAGAAATTATCACTGGAAACTTCCCAAATCTAAAGGATACTGAGTTCAAGATACAGGAAGCACAGAGGGCCCCAAACAAGTTGAACCCAAAGAGGACCCACACCAAGACACATTATAATAAAAATGGCAAGAGTTAGTGATAAAGAGAGGATCCTCAAGGCAGCAAGAGAAAAGCAGAATGTTACCTACAAGGGAACCCCCATAAGAATATCAGCTGATTTCTCTACAGAAACACTACAGGCCAGGAGGGAATGGAAAGAGATATTTAAAGTGCTAAAAGGAAAAAATATGCAACCTAGAATACTCTATCCAGCAAGACTATCATTTAAAATAGAAGGGGAAATAAAAATTTTTTCCAACAAACAAAAACTTAAAGAATACAGCAACACAAAACCCAGGTTAAAAGAAATACTGAAAGGGCTTCTCTAAACCAAAAAGAAAGGAAGGAAAGAAAGGGAGGAAAAAGGAAAAAAAAAAAAAAAGAGGAAGAACTAGGATTGAGGAAACCACAATCAGAGAGCAGTCACTCAAATAAACCAGTATACAGATTTAATCATGAACATGTTTCAAACAAAATAAAATTAAAAAGAAAAAAAAAGAGTCATCAAAATCATAAAATGTGGGCAAGGGATGTTAGGAAATAAATAGACCCCCACCCTTTTTTTTGTCTGTTTGTTTGTTTCTCTTCTTAACTTTAATATAGTAATGAAGTGTTCGAACCTACAGGACCATTATGCTAAAACAAACAATTATAGGAAGGGGTTAGCATACTTAAAAAACAGGGCAACCACAAGCCAAAACCAAACACTGCATTCACAAAAAATGAAAAAAAAAAAAAAAAAAACTCAAGCAGATAATAACCAGAGACCATCCACCCAAAAAAAGGAAAGGAAGAATGGAGAACCATAGAATCAACTGGAACACGAGGTTCAAAATGGCAATAAATAATCATCTATCAATTACCACTTTAAATGTCAATGGACTGAATGCCCCAATCAAAAGACACAGAGTGGCTGAGTGGATAAAAAGGCAAAAACCTTCAATATGCTGCCTACAAGAAACTCACCTTAGGACAAAGGATACATATAGGTTGAAAGTGAAGGGGTGGGGAAAAATATTTCATGCCGATAGACATGACAGGAAAGCAGGAGTCGCAACACTCATATCAGACAAAATAGACTTTAACACAAAAGACATAAAGAAAGACAAAGAAGGACACTATGTAATGATTAAGGGATCCATCCAAGGAGAGGATGTTACTTACTATCATCAACATATATGCCCCAAATACAGGAGCACCCAGATACATACAACAAATATTAACAGACATAAAGGGAGAAATTGATGAGAATACAATCATAGTAGGAGACCTTAATACCCCCCTCACACCAATGGACAGATCCTCTAGACAGAAAACCAATAAAGCAACAGAGTTCCTAAAGGAAACAATAGAAAATTTAGACTTCATTGATATCTTCAGGACACTACATCCAAAAAAAGCAGAATACACATTCTTCTCAAATGTTCATGGAATATTCTCAAGAATCAACCACATATTTGGACACAAGGCTAACCTCAACAAATTTAGGAGCATAGAAATTATCTCAAGTATCTTCTCTGACCACAATGCCATGAAGTTAGAAACCAACCATGGGAAAAGAAATGAGAAAAAACCTACTACATGGAGACTAAACAACATGCTACTAAAAAACCAATGGGTCAATGAGGAAATCAAGAAAGAAATTAAAAAATACCTTGAAACAAATGCTAATGAAGACACAACTCCTCAAAATCTATAGGATGCTGCAAAAGCAGTGCTCAGAGGGAAATTTATAGTGATACAGGCCTTTCTCAAAAAAGAAGAAAGATCCCAAATTGACACTTTAACCCTCCACATAAACAAATTAGAAAAAGAAGAACAAAAAAGACCTAAAGTCAACAAAAGGAAGGAAATTATAAAGATCAAAGAAGAAATCAATAAAATAGAGATTCAAAAAAACAATAAAACAAAGAGCTGGTTCTTTGAAAAGGTAAACAAAATTGACAACCCCCTGGCCAGACTCACCAAAAAGAGGAGAGAAAGAACTCAACCAAAATTATAAATGTAAAAGGAGAAATCACAACAGATACTGCAGAAATACAAAAAAACCATAAGAGAATACTATGAACAACTATATGCCAACACGTTTGACAATCTGGAAGAAATGGACAATTTTCTAGAATCTTACAGCCTGCCAAAACTTAATCAAGAGGAAACAGACCAACTGAACAGACCAATCACTAGAAATGAAATTGAAGAGGTCATAAAAACCCTCCCTACAAATAAAAGTCCAGGACCAGATGGCTTCACAGGCGAATTTTATCAAACATATAAAGAGGAATTGGTGCTCATCCTCCTCAAACTCTTTCAAAAGGTCGAAGAAAAAGGAATACTCCCAAAGACATTCTATGAGGCCACCATCACCCTCATTCCAAAACCAGAGAGACATAACAACAAAAAAGAAAACTATCGCCCAATATCATTGATGAATATAGATGCAAAAATTCACAACAAAATCTTAGCCAACCGAATCCAACAACATATCAAAAAAAACATACACCATGACCAGGTAGGGTTCATCCCAGGTTCACAAGGATGGTTCAACATACGCAAATCAATCAACATCATACACCACATTAACAAGAGAAAAGTCAAATTCATATGATCATCTCAATAGACGCAGAAAAAGCATTTGACAAAGTCCAACATCCATTCATGATCAAGACCCTCGCCAAAGTGGGTAGAGAGGGAACATTCCTGAATGTAATCAAAGCCATTTATGATAAACCCACAGCAAATATAATACTCAATGGGGAAAAACTGAAAGCCTTCTCACTCAAATCTGGAACAAGACAGGGATGCCCACTCTCACCACTGCTCTTCAACATAGTTTTGGAAGTCCTGGCCACAGCAATTAGACAAACAAAAGAAATAAAAGGCATCCATATAGGAAGAGAAGAGATCAAACTGTCACTGTATGCAGATGATATGATACTATACCTAGAAAACCCTAAGGACTCAACCCCAAAACTCCTTGAATTGATTACTAAATTCAGCAAAGTAGCAGGATATAAGATCAACATTCAGAAGTCAGTCGCATTTCTATATACCAGCAATGAAATATTAGAAAAGGAATACAAAAATACGATACCTTTTAAAATTGCACCTCACAAAATCAAATACCTCGCAATATACCTGACCGAGGAGGTAAAGGACTTATATGCTTAAAACTATAAAATTTTAATCAAAGAAATCAAACATGTAAAGAAATGGAAAGATATTCCATGTTCCTGGATTGGGAAAATCAATATTGTAAAAATGGCCATACTACCCAAAGCAATCTACAGATTCAATGCAATCCCTATCAAATTACCCATGACATTTTTCACAGAACTAGAACAAACAATCCAAACATTTATATGGAACAACAAAAGACCCAGAATCGCCAAAGCAATCCTGAGAAACAAAAACCAAGCAGGAGGCATAACTCTCCCAGACTTCAGGAAATACTACAAAGCCACAGTCATCAAAACAGTGTGGTACTGGTATCAAAACAGACAGACAGACCAATGGAACAGAATAGAGAATCTGGAAATAAACCCTGACACCTATGGTCAATTAATCTTTGACAAGGGAGGCAAGAACATAAAATGGGAAAAAGAAAGTCTATTCAGCAAGCATTGCTGGGAAACCTGGACAGCTGCATGCAAAGCAATGAAACTAGAACACACCCTCACACCATGCACAAAAATAAACTCCAAATGGCTGAAAGACTTGAATAGAAGACAGGACACCATCCAACTCCTAGAAGAAAACATAGGCAAAACACTCTCTGACATCAACATCATGAGTATTTCTCAGGTCAGTCTCCCAAAGCAATAGAAATTAGAGCAAAAATATACCCATGGGACCTCATCAAACTGAAAAGCTTTTGCACAGCAAAGGAAACCAAAAAGAAAACCAAAAGACAACTTACAGAATGGGAGAAAACAGTTTCAAATGATGCAACGGACAAGGGCTTAATCTCTAGAATATATAAACAACTTATACAACCCAACAGCAAAAAAGCCAATCAATCAATGGAAAAATGGGCAAAAGACCTCAATAGACATTTCTCCAAAGAAGATATACAGATGGCCAACAAACACATGAAAAAATGCTCAACATCGCTGATTATAAGAGCAATGCAAAACAAAACTACCATGAGATACCACCTCACACCAGTCAGAATGGCCATCATTCATAAATCCACAAATAACAAGTGCTGGAGGGGCTGTGGAGAAAAGGGAACCCTCCTGCACTGCTGGTGGGAATGTAAACTGGTACAGCCACTATGGAGAACAGTTTGGAGATACCTTAGAAATCTATACATAGAACTTCCATATGACCACACAGTCCCACTCTTGGTCATATATCCGGACAAAACTCTACTTAAAAGAGACACATGCACCCGCATGTTCATTGCAGCACTATTCACAATAGCCAGGACATGGAAACAACCCAAATGTCCATTGACAGATGATTGGATTCGGAAGAAGTGGTATATATACACAATGGAATACTACTCAGCCATAAAAAAGAATGACATAATTCCATTTACAGCAACATGGATGGAACTAGAGAATCTCATCCTGAGTGAAATGAGTCAGAAAGACAAAGACAAATACCAGATGATATCACTTATAACTGGAACCTAATATTCAGCACGAATGAACATCTCCACAGAAAAGAAAATCATGGACTTGGATAATAGACTTGTGGCTGCCCGACAGGAGAGGGAGGAGGATACTCATATAGCAACAGAACAAAGGGTGGGAGGAAAAAAATGTATACATGTAAGAATAACTTGATCCCCTTGCTGTACAGTGGGAAAAAAATAAATAAATAAGTAAATAAATAAATGAATGAATCGATAAAGCCAAAATAAGATGAAAGGATTTAAACCCAAAAGACACATGGTTAACAAAGAAAATTTCATCAGCATTGGAAAAAACAGCAGACACATCAATTATTGCATGCTTACTGTATCCCAGGCATGAGGCTTAGATTTGTACACTCAGAAATAAGCATTCATCACAGCAGTTCCTTAAGGGGGGTTCTATTTTTAAATCAGTTTTACAGATGAGAAAAACCAATGCTCAATGACATCAAAAGTCACACATCTCGGAAAGAAACTAGAATTCAGAACCAAATTTATCCATTTCTGGAGCCAAACTCTTAACCTCTGTAGGCTTTCTTTTTCTATTATATTCCACTCAGGGTTCACAGAAAATTTCTAAGAGATGGATAAAAGGGACAGTAGAGGAGAACTTGAACTGTTTGGTGGATGGAATGGAGATGATAAAAAATCTTTGTGTAGGAATTTATTTGAATTGTTAATATAGATATAAGACGAGAAGATTACATTTCTTTGCACATTTTCTATGCAAGAGGCTACCCTATTAATCTCAATCCATTTTTCACCCACGTTTCTGTATTATATAGTTTTTCAAGCCTCTTTATTTATGGTTACCCTCAGTAATAGTAATAGACACAATTTTTAATAACTGTACAGATTGCACTGGGGGTCTTTAATACTTTAATACTGTTAAGTGAAAAGAAATAGCACCTGGAATTCATGACCCAACTATCCCCAGGGTCAAATGGTGATATTACTTAGTAGCCTGGATTATTTAGTAGCCTACTCTTAGCACAGTAGCAACATTTATTGTGTCAAAGAAACTATTTCTAGGAACTAATTTAATTATTCATCTTGGTGCTATCCTACGGGTCTGTGTTCAAGAAGTGTCAAGTCTAATTCGATCATCCATTGCCCATTTCCTTGACCTACTCACTTTATCTACAAATAATTGAATCAAGTGTTTTTATAGTAAAAGTAAACTCTCATCCAGAGTTTAATTAAATTAACTTGGAAAATTATCTAACCAATTGAGTCTCTGTTTCCTCAGATGTAAAACAAAATAAAATATAACAAATCAGAAAAGGAAGGGGGTATAATAACATCTGTACAATGGTCCCTACTCGGTTTTGAGGAAATTGCATCGAATACTATAGAAGAAAATATGAAAATGTTAGTTGAGTTTAGGAGACATAGATAATTAGGTAAAGGAAGATTTCCACTAAGTAATTATTTACAGAAATTCTAGAGAATTAGGTAACAAAACACTCCTGCTTTTTTTCCTCCAGAATCATTGTCCTTGATTTCCTGTAGCCAAGCAAACCAAACAGTGACTTAGCTCACTACCAGGTGATTTGATATAAGCCCTTGGAATAATGCCCCCAGTTTCCCATGATGCTAAAATGCATTTTCTTCTCTAATACTTAAATTTCAAAAAAAAAAGTCCATTTTTTTTTTTTTACTGCAAGTATCAATACAACACAGTATCTCTGTTACAGTTAAATTCACTACTTCTAATAAACACATCTACAGAGAACATGTAAGAGAATAAGTATAGGGAAAGATTATTTAAAGCTCTATATTAAAGCTGATAAATTTTAAAAGTGGGAAAACTAGTTATGTATTTTTCCATAAAAGGATTTTTTTCTCTTCTCATAAATCAATGTCAATTTTCTAGTCCCATACATAAATGAGTTTATCATAATCAGGAAAATGCAGTGGTTATTCTCATTATTATTAACAAATAACTAATTATGAACCAAGGTATCTACCTACACAATTTTATCAACCTCATCTTAGAAATGAAGGCTTTGTGCCAGAAAGTATTTAAAACTGTAGCTTTGAAATCTGAGATCATTTCTTTCTGCTACATTGTATCCTAAGCATAATCCTATATATGATGGTTTGTGACAATACTTTATTATAAAATTATTAGTACCTGGTTAATTATGTAATTTTAAGTTGGCTACATTCTCAAGGATGAATATTTTTATTTTCTAGGGTTCAATTTTGATGGGAGTGTATTTCAGAAATTGTAATACAAATGGGAAAAAGATGACTGCTATATAAAACTCTGATATACAAATCTCTAAATGAAATACATTTGTCATTTATTTTTCTATAATATATCAACATGCAAAATGAAAATATTGTCCTTTAAAGATATGTTTGCCTGCCAAGAATTTCATAAGTCTCTGGAATAATGGAATCTTGCCCCTGCCTGAAAGTATCTCTATAGTTAGATCAGAGTGAGATAGAAAAAAATAGATTTCTTTCATGAACAATATATGTTCTATCAAAAGAACAAAGAAATAGAGCTCTTAATGCTGGGTTTTCTGCTTCCCTGAGATGTTTAAGACTGTCAGAGGATGACAGGCTCTGATGTTCTCATTCTGAATTTTAACCTTCCAACATATCCTTACACCATACTACACTCCAGACATTCGGGGACTACAACATGAGAAATGACGTTTATTGATTGCCCTCTCTATAGAACAGAACTGAGCTCTTTTTATACATTACCTTGTGTGATTCTCACAAGATTTATTATCAGTTTATGGAAAAACATTGAAGCACATCTCTCCCCCACAATTTGAAGGAAAATAAGATTGTCCATTTTACTGTTATATCGGCACCTAATGGGATGTAATGCTCTTCTAAAGAAACTTCTTGGGTTCTATTCCAGCAAGACTCGACTCAGCCTTGAATGAACTTCTACATACTCCTCAAAATAGGTGGAAGGATGGATACCCACTCAAGGAAAAATTCCAGGGGTTAATTTGGCAGTGACCATCCAGATATGGACTAGGAAAGAGGGATATTTGCAAAACAAGAAAACCTATCCTGGTTCTGCTGGCAAGTCCTTTCCTTCAAGGAAGATGGATAATAGGATTCTATCCAAAGGAATTCAAGTGCTTTGGTCACAAAGACTGTAGCCATTCAGCAAGTAATTAATCTAACTCCCCTTGTTCAGAGTTAGTGTTCTAGAAACAACATTCAGCTTTGATTTGTCTTTCCAGATTTATCTGCTGGAGGGTGGAAAATGAGCTTTTTGGAAATGTTGAAGATTTCCGTCTATGTGGCTGAATTTTATTTTTTAATTATAAATCACTATATTGGCATCCTGATTGTGGACTGATTTCTCAAGCTTATCTGTCTATTGGGAGAAAAGAGACTGGTCAGTTTGACATGTCTTCCAGTCAATAGGACAGTTTGATCTCTCAAGGAAAACTGATGAGATGTCATTGTGATTTTATGCTTCAGTCTTATATCTTGGTTCACGTGAGTACATCCTGAACAGGGATGTGGTAGCTGAGGATTGCATTCTGCGACTACAACCTATAAGCTAAGCCCTGTACCTTGGTATAGTCACTGAGAATTTTCTATGATTGCTGTAACAAATTATCACAAACTTGGTGGCGTAAAACAGCATGCATTTATTCTCTAACAGTTCTGGAGGTCAGAAATCCAAAATTAGTTTCACTGCACCAAATTCAAGTCAGACTTATGCTCGTTCTAGAGGTTAGGGAAGAATCTGAATCTGTGTCCTCACCCCTTCCAGGTTCTTAGAGCTGCATTTTTGGCATGTGTTGACCCCTTGCCCCTTCCCCCACTTCCAAAGCCAGCAATCAGTATCCCAATTCAGCAGACATATTGCCTTATTCTCATGGGTCAAATTTTCCTCTGCCTCCCACTTATAAGGACACTTGGATGGCAATTAGGTCCTAGGCAGATATTCCAAGATAATCTCCTCATTTCAGATCTTTAATTCAATAACATCTGACAACCGCTTTTGTCACACAGGATAAGATTTATAGGTTCCAGGTATTAGGACTTAGACATTTTTGGGGGGCATTATTCAGCCTACAACACTATCTTTTGAGAAATTTTCAAGAAGTGAGTACATAAACACCTTTCTGTATTTGTTGGAAGGACACTTTATCATTTTCTTTGAAATTCTATAATCATTACGTATTAATCAGGGTTTCATCAGAAAACAGGATTCACCCCAGATGGTTCAAATGAATGTGGGTAAACAGGATTTAGGGAACAAACGATACCTGTGAGGCACTCAGCAACTAGAAGAAAGGAAAGATTTTATCTTATTTCCCCACATTGATAGGCACAAAGAGAAAACATTATTGGAGTCCAGTGAGACTAGGAACCACGAGGAGGGACCACCTCTCTGGACATAGGACAAATCTGCTGCCAGAGATCTGGTCCCAAAGTAGGGAGAGCATGAGGAAGAAATACCTGGACATATCTGTCAAACTGCTAGTGTCTCCCCTGGCCAATCCAACATGCAGTCATCTGTCAGCAGAGCCCAGGGGGGAGCAAACACAGAAGTAAGTGTCTTCAGCATAGAACATGTCAGAAAAAGGTAGAAACTAGAGATTCTCATACTAAATGAAGTATGTCAGAAAGAGAAAGACAAATACCATATGATATCGCTTATATGTGGAATCTGAAATATGACACAAATGAACTTAGCTGCAGAACAGAAAGAGACGAGTGAACATAGAGGACAGACTAGTGGTTACCAAGGAGGAGTGGGAAGGAGTAAGATGGACAGGGAGTTTTAGGGTTAGTAGATGCAAACTACTGCGTTTACAGTGGGTAAGCAATGAGGTTCTACTGCATAGCACAGGGAACTATACCCAGTTTCTCAGGACAGAACATGATGGAAGATAATATGAGAAAAAGAATGTATATATGTGTGCCTGGGTCACTATGCTGTACAGCAGAAATTGGCACAACACTGTATGTCAACTATAATAAAAAATGTTAAATATAAAAAAGAAACTGAATACAGACTTGGAAGGTGAGGAGGGAGCATACTAGCACACATATTATCCAAATATTACTTATAAAAAATTAGTTTCAGAAAAGTGGGGAATTCTACCAAAGTAACATGACATGTGGTTGACCTAAAATTAGAACTTATGTCCCTCTGAGACTTGAAAGCCCTTTTTTTATTTCTTTCACAGCTTGCTGCTTTGTAGCCTTTGAAGCTGTTTGCCTCATTTTACATATCTGCCTCTGAATGGCTTAACAACAGTGAAGCAGTAAAGAATTATTCCTGATGTTCATAACCATTCAATATGCAAAGTTATATTATCTTTCCATTTATAATCTCAAATTGGTTTGAGTTTCCCTCCCACTGTGTCTCGCCCCCAGTATTATTTCTCTAGTTTGAAAGAAAAAAAAAAGTCCTTGATTGTATTCAATTATTCATCCTCATAGCAAACTCCGAATCAAAAATAATTAAATTCTGTATTTCCCACCCTCAATTCTACGTCCAAAATAACTTAAGTTTCTTGCATGATAGATCTCAGTTTCTAAGTATATTCTTACATGCTCATCAATGTCCATGTAGAAATGATTAATTTATAAGCAGAGTCTGCTAATAGATACATTAAATTCTTAGTCCCTGCCTGATTTCCGGATGTTACACTTCTCTGGAGAAATTATCTTAACCAGCAACTCTCCCATTTCTTCCAGGCAGAGTTAATGCACTCAGCATGACCTCCCTCAGAGCCCTTACTATCTTCATGTCTAAACTGAATACGCTTGTTACTGAATCGCTCTCCTTTATCTTCTGTGGGAACCCCTGGCTCATCACTCCTATCCCATACATCCCCATCACCATTCTACAAAGTCTGCTTTGAGTGGCACTGTATCTGCTGCTTTGGAAATTAGAACCTGGCTCCAAATCCCATGGCTCCATTAACAAAACACCTTTCCACTTGCCCTTCTTTTGATATCTCCTTGCAGCCAGAAACTCTCCCAAAAGAGAAGGGGAGAGGAGCAATCAATAGCATCTCTAAACAGAAGATGCCATTGGCAAGGAGGTAGCACTCAACCACCGCAGCGAACCGCAGGCCTCTGATTAAGACACCCACGCAGGCCTGATTGATCTGCCTGTCTGCACTGCATGCAAACCAGCTACCTACACTCCCACTCTTTGTTGCTTTATTCCCCTCACAGAACCACAGATTGCAGAGCACTTGAAGAGAAGAGTGATGCTCGGGTCTGCAGAGAGCTTAAAAGGAATTACTGACAGCTGATTGTTCTCCTTGAATTTGGATTCTGTAATAATTAGGACGTGGAAATGGGCATTGCAAATGAAATATACTGGGAGGGTCACATCAAAGAAGCTCCTTATAACCCTCCCCATTATAAAAGCTAGCTCCCAGTGGTCTGTTTGTGCAACCTTGACCCAGTCCAGCGTCAGACCATCCTAGAGCTTTCCCAATACCACAGACCACGTGTAGGTCACAAATGAGCCTCACAGTGCTTTACGTACAGCCAAAGCCTGGACCACGAGCCTGGATTGCAGGTCTGGTGAATTTAGTCCAGATCTCCCCAAATGGGAGACTTCCAGGCTAATTCCGTTTTCTGTGGCTTCAGGTGTATGTTAAATACATACATAGATATATAACACCTAATACCACACAATGTGTACATCATAAATGGCAAAACAGGGTTTACAAAATCGTAGCAAGTTGTAAAAACCTATGTGAATAGACTATACACTTTATATTTATATATTGTATATCCATGTATGTACTTATACTGTTTATATATACTGATCTGTACTATAACAGGGCAGTATTATACTTACTATGTGTCAGACACTGGATCAGCCACTGTGAGAGGGAAAAGCTAATAGTTGGCATTTCCATCTTATGCTATATACCCAAGCATTTTTTTATATACCATTAAACTTCCCTAAAACTCTGCAGTGTGAATAACATTAGCCCCATTTTGCAGAAGAAACTAAAACTTAGTGAAGTAACTCATCCTACTCTGCACCATTAGCAAATAGCAGAACTGGGATTAGAATCATCTGATTTGTTCCTTGACAGGATGACAAAGAAGGATAGATGTGGTCCCTGCCACCCAGTAACTTATAATTATATTGTGGAAATAAGACATCTAGAGGTAAAAGATCAGGTGATAACACAAAACCACATAAGAAAGGCCCTGGGTGATAAAAATGACTAATGCTGAAAAGAATCACATAAACATGAAGCACTTGGAATTCAGCAGAGAGTGAGCTTTCAATTGCTCACAGCCCTGCTGTCTGAAACCCTCTTCCTCATTTCCTCTACCTCCTAGGTGTTCATACCCACCACAAACCTCTGGGCAATTATTCTTCCACATCATCTTGTCACTTATTGAACTTTCTTATATACTTGGCCTCTGACAGTTCCTAAGAACTCAATACTTCCAACCTGCCACAAACCATATTTTCTTTCATTTCACTGAACTCTTTCTAACAGTCTTATATCTTTCTGGAACTGTGCCTCTTCACCAGGCAAAAGAAGCACACCAGTTCAAATGAAACCAGGAGTTGTCTGAAATAACTCCCCAAGTCCTTCTTCTCCTTATGCACGCCACAAGAAGGGTATTTAATCATAGTTATTTCTCAGGGAGAGCAGAGTTCAGAGTGTACGAGCCACTCACCAATCAATGACAGAGATGCATGACATGGTAGGAGTGAAAGAGCTTCAGCAAGAGGATGAGTTGCTGTAACTTGAAAATCAACTGTAAGAGAATTTAGGAAAACCTTCAGTTATTTAATTCATGGGTATTTTAAAAAGTATGATTTCAGTTAGCTGCTTACTTCCTCCTAGAAGGAGGTCTAGCGCCTACACAGGTTAGCCCTGTAACATAGCAGTTGTGGAGTTTATAGAGTAGGGTGGAAATCTCTCCAATCCTACCTGCCTTAAAAAGAAAGAAGAAAGAAAAAAATTTTATAACAAAAATCAATTTTAGTACATTTCTACTTTTTTTTTTGGTCTTTTTGTCTTTTCTAGGGCCACACCCATGGCACATGGAGGTTCCCAGGCTAGGGGTCTAAACAGAGCTGTAGCTGCCGGCCTACACCAGAGCCACAGCAACGTAGGATCTGAGCCACATCTGTGACCTACACCACAGCTCACAGCAGTGCCGGATCCTTAATCCACTGAGCGAGGCCAGGGATCAAACCCGCAACCCCATAGTTCCTAGTTGGATTCGTTAACCACTGAGCCACGACGGGAACTCCTAATATATTTCTGCTATTACAAAATAATTTTAACTCTGCCTTCTTAGAGAGTGTCAGAATTTTATATTACATACATGTAAATCCAACAATGTGACGATGTGGGGATATTATAACTAAGTGTTGCATCTAGCTCTGAGTTTCCTAGTAGCCAAAGCAAATTGAAAAAAAGAGTGCACTTACCACCATTATTTAATAATAAAAGAGTCAATATGTTCATGAATGCCTCACTTTTTGCTGCTTCTATATTATAAGGCACTTAGTAGATAAAAGATTCTTTACAAATATTACCTAATTTCATCATAATAATGGTCTGTACTAATTAACATAGTACTTATTCTATGAAAAGCACTATTTAAAGGACTTTACATAGATTATCCACTTAATTTTCACAATAACTTTGGATAGAAATACTATTATTATCCCTATTTCACAGGTGAGAAAAATCAAAGTACAGAGGGGTGACTGATTTTCCCAAGGATACATAACTAGTAAATATTAGTACGACTCAAACCTAAGCCTGGTTCCAGGAGTCAAACACTCTACCATGAGACTATACTGGGCCTCAATTAATCCTCTATGGTGGCAAACTAAGAAGGAAGAGGATGATGTTGTTGAACTAGGAAAACTAAGACAAGAATTGCCAGACTCAGAGTTCAAATCTAACACTAACCAGGTCCAAAGCCTACATCTAGTCTATTGTGATCCATGAAAGGACAATACCCCGTGGAGTGTTATACAAAGAGTATTCCGTACTTTAGAGCTGTGCTACCCAGGTATTCTATTGATTCTTGATAAACATTAAATTTCGTCTGTGTTCCCTAGTAGCCAAAGCAAAGGGGGAGAAGAGTTCAGGGGTTTATGCTGCCTTTATTGAATGATAAAAGAGCCAATATCTTCATGAATGACTCACTTTTGGCTGTTTCCATACTATATTGAAAGTTAACTCACTGAAGATACTTCGATATAAGGTTAAATTAAGAAGGACCAGGAATGGAATTTTCTGGTGATCTAGTTCAATTCTAAGAATTTACTTAGTCCTGAAGAAATAGTTGAAAATCTCTTACAAGCCCTTGAGGCAACATCATTGTTTCTTTTAATTTTATTATTATTATTATGATTATTATTTGTCTTTTTAGGCCCGCACTTGCTGAATATGGAGGTTCCCAGGTTAGGGATCCAATTGGAGCTGTAGCTGCCGGCCTACACCAGGGCCACAGCAATGTGGGATCCGAGCCACATCTGCGACCTACATCAGAGCTCACGGCAATGCCGGAACCTTAACCCACTGAAGGAGGCAAGGGATCGAACCTGCATCCTTATGGATGCTAGTCGGGTTCATTAACTGCCGAGCCACAGCAGGAACCCCTGTTTCTTTTAATGTTTTGATAGCAGCTGGATATCAGCTATAGAAAGATTTGCTTGCTATGTCTATCCAAGGAGACAGAGACAATATTCAGAGACTACTATGAGAGTTGAAGTCTTTGATCTAAAGTCTGTCAGAATGCAGAGCTGAGTTACAGGGTGACCCAAAAGGAAATCAAGTTAATTAGAGCAAATAGGTGCCTTGGGCACAGATATCTGTTACTCACCAAAAATCCATTACCACTCCCATATTTCTGAGCTTCTCACAATTAAGTGAGGCTATATGATAAGTTCTGGCCAACAGGCCATGAAGGGACATGATGTGTATCACTTCTAAGCCAGAACAAAGAGAAGCCAATGTATGTTCTCTTCCTTAGTTATGGTAATGCTGGATTCTCATGTTCACATGATAAAACTACGAATTGTCAGGGTTCTCATTAGCCTGAGTCTATGAGCAGCTATGTGGAAAACTGTTCCATATCAAACTGTGTTGGACAAGGTAAATGAGACAGAAATGAAACTTTGTTGTTGCTGGGCCTTTCATGTTTCAAGGTTAATTTGTTTTTGCAACAAAACCTATTCTATCCCAACTCATACAGCACTTCAGTACTCCCCAAGGACAGACTGCATCGAAAAGATCTAAAGGAGTTCCGGCCATGGTGCAGTGGAAACGAATCCGACTAGAAACCATGAAGTTGCAAGTTTGATCTCTAGCCTCGCTCAGTGGGTTAAGTATCTGGGATTGCCATGAGCCATGGTGTAGGTCACAGACATAGCTCAGATCCCAAGTTGGTCGGCAGCTATAGCTCTGATTTGACCCCTAGCCTGGGAACCTCTGTATGCTGTGGGTGTGGCCCTAAAGAGACCTAAATTGCCCTGGAATTTCCTAAAAATCTATATTTTAAAATTTTACTATAAATAGATATTTAACTTTCTATTAATATTATTTTATTTCTACATATAGCATTTCATTCATAAAATGAAGGATGTTTTCAAAATGAATAAATGTACCAAATTTTTTAACTCTAGGTTTTTATTTACTACTCTTTGCTTTTGATCCTTTAGTCATGTTTTATTCTATGTGTTGAATGCCTGTATTTATGATAAAATTTTCTTTGAAATCTAGTGGCTGGGCTTTTCTCCCCCTAAATCTAGTCATTTGTTGTTCTGCCACTTTAAACGTGTTAAAAATCTCAGTTCCAATCTACAGCTTGTCATAACATTAACTAACTCTACAGGCATGCCTTTGGAGTAGGTACAATAAAAATATTAAATAATAGCCTGGGTAATTATACCCTTGGGAACCATCCCATATCTCAACCACCAGGTGGCAATTTCATCACATTATATGTCCCATTAGGTAAGCAATGGCCTAAATGGTGTGAAAACATGACTTTTTTCCTCTGCAAGTTTGCGATGTAAGGAAAGGCTGAGCGACACCAGGAACAGAGCTCAGGACCGTGGATGAAGAGAGATTGAAGCCCTCCATTGTCTGGAAGGTGAAAAGCCATTGCTTTCTATGTGTCTGTGGTTGTGCCAAGTATAGCACTATAAGTTCCAATTTCTATATGTCAAAGGAATAACTCAGCAGTCAGATGAGATCACATAAAGGAGAACAGGAAATTCAGGGTACCTACAGGTATTCTCTGTCATTCTAATATTAGAAGTCAGATGATTTCTTAGGAAACCATAGACCCCATAATAAATTTTTTCCCTTAACTAAGTCTTCCAGTTTGAGGTTCAACACTTTCACTGTTTTTCTACACTTAATGAATACCCATTCCATGGCCCTCAGGTTTTAGTGCAGCAGAATCACCTGGAGAGCTGGATCCCACTCCAGAGTTTCTGATTCAGTGTGTATGGCATGGAGCCTGATAATCTACATTCCTTAATGAGACCCCAGATAATGCTAATGCTGCTTATTCACTTTGAGAACCATTGTTCTACTATGTGCCAAGCCCTGGGATAAATCCTGGTGATACAATAGTGAAGACAACATGGTTACTGCCTGACAAAACCCATGTTAATCCTAAGAAATTTGATAATATGTCAATTTTTGAGCTTCGTTTTTCTTATTTGTCAATGAGGATAATACCATCTATTTCATAAGTTTTCTATAAGATTAGACAGAATATACGATACACAAAGATTTGGCCCAGTACTTAAAAAGTAGAAATCACTCAATATATGGCAGCTCATAAGGGCTGAGCATCCTTATAAGAAAGCAGGCAACTATAATCCAGGGTGAGAAGGGCTAGTGTCTGCCTCAACGCCAGCTGAAGTAACACTCATTAGAAAGCCCTTTCCAACAATCCCTTCACCCCATCCTATCAAGGGCAAATGGTGAAAAGGAATTATCAACCGTTAGTATTAATAGTTGTATTAGTCAGGATTCTTTTAGACACAAGTGATAAAAAATCGACTTATACAAGTTCACACAAAAAAACATAAAACATAAGTTCATGAAGTTGATTAAGTCCATAGGTAGAAATGACTTAGGGCTCCACTGGATCCAGGTGTTCCCTGGGGATAGTGAGCTCTCCCCCCAACCCTTTCCCCACTGCTACATGACTTGGTCCTTCTTTTCTCCAGATTGTCTTGATTTTTATAGAGGTCCTTCCTGTAAGATGAGCTTGATGGCCATAGATGAACCCAGCTTGGATCAGTTGCCCGTAAGTGGTGGGTTTAATGACCCTCAGAAGATATATCCACCCAGAACCTGTGAGTATGACCTCATTTGGAAAAGAATCTTCACACATGTATTTAATTTAATGCTCTCTACCTGAGATCATCTTGGATTAATTGGGTGGATTTTAATTCCAATGACATGTATCCTTATAATGTACAAAAAGGAAAAAGATACAAAGGATAAATGGATGTGAAGGCGGAGGTGTTAATTAGAGGGATGTCTCTACAAGCCAAGGAACACCCATGGCCAGCAACGACCAGAAGCTTGGAGAAAGGCATAAGACAGATGCTCTCCCAGAGCCTCCAGAAGGAACTAACCTTGCTAACACCTTGATCTTGGATTTCTGGCCTTCAAAAATGTGAGTGAATCAATTTCTGTTGTTTAAGAATCAATTTCTATAGCAGAATTGATTTCTCTTTCTGTCAATATGTGGTGACTTTTTTTATAGCAGCCTGAGGAAACTAATACGGCATCCTTTGAACCAATTTCTGGTCAGCCAGATCTTAGTCTCTTGCCCAACCCTTCAAGACGAGGGCACAGAAGAAACTCTTACTGATAGCCTCATCACAACCATACACCATAGACAGGGCATTTCCCAAAGAGACTGATGAAGAAGAGGAGGGTGATAGACCTAACTCTCACTTAGGAAATACTATATTTCAGACACTGCTGGATGAACATGCGTAACTGTGTTTGATTTACAGAACAATTTTGGAAGTAGGCATTTTCAGCCCCATTTTATAGATGAATAAACTACAAATCAGAGGTTAAATAAATTGACAAATACTGAATTAATAGTGGAACTAAAATCTGAACTCTATCTTTTCTTTTGAAACCTGTATTTTGATAACTATGCTAAATGTCCCCTGCTCTTCCCATCCCTCAAGTTAGTCATACAACAAACAAGCATTTTTAGGATTTGAGCCTAGATGTATATGACTGTCTTGACTCTTTCATAGGGCAAAATCAGTGGTGCCTGTGGGTTTCCATGCTTGCAGGGAGCAATGTTCAAGATAATAAACCTCCTTTTAATGCAATTACTTGAATGAATTAAATTTACTGATATCTTCCTTAGTGATACCCCAAGGTACCCAGGAAGGATGTTAAGATCACAGCCTTTCCTCAAGGACTTTTATTTTTGATCGGGTCCTAGGTAAGTTGTCTAGAGTCCAGCACTTTCCAGGAATAGCCTGGGATTCCAAAGCACATGCTCTTTTTACAACAGAAATTTATTTGCTCACATTTTTGAAGGCCAGAAATCTGCTATCAAGGTATTAGCAAGATTAGTTCCTTCTGGAGGCTCTGGAGTAGAATCTGTTTTATGCCTCCAATAGTCTGGTGGTTACTGGCCATCCTTTATGTTCCTTGGCTTGTAGACACATCACTCTAACTTCTACTTCCATCTTCATATACATTTCTCCTCTGTGTCTTTTTCCTTTTTGTATCTCATAAGGACACATGTCATTGGAATTAAAATCCACCCAGTTAATCCAAGATGATCTCAGGTAC
Organism: Sus scrofa; assembly: GCF_054392235.1. Classification (NCBI taxonomy): domain Eukaryota; kingdom Metazoa; phylum Chordata; class Mammalia; order Artiodactyla; family Suidae; genus Sus; species Sus scrofa. The sequence continues at coordinate 115,827,826 of NC_139389.1, read as the reverse complement.
CACCATATGTGAAAGAATGGACACTACTTTAACTCTTTAATAGCAGGAGTTGACAATGTATAGGCTAATTCCTTAGCAAGAGGGCATACTATATAGGCAAGCAGCATAGCCTATGATTTAAAGTAAAGCCATGGAATCAGACTGCCTAAATGCAGATGCTGACTTCACTTCTTAGGTTTATGATGTTAGGCAAGTTATTTAAATTCCTGCATTCAGTCTCATTTGCAAAATGAGTAAAATAATAGTAACAATGGGAAAGCTATTATGAAAATTAAAGGAGTAACATATTTAAGGTATTTAGAACTGTGCCTCAGATATAGCAGTTGCTATACATGTTTGTAAAATAAAATTAATGATGTACATTGGTTTCAAAATATGGATCATTCTTCCTATCACAATTGAAAACAGTAATGATTGCTTAAAAATAATTAATTAAGGCAAGGTAAATTTTAACAATTAGGATATACTGGGTTGAATAGGTTCAACTATGATCTGTCCTTTCTTGTGAAAGTTATCAAAGAATGTGACTAGACCTCTTAGTACCTATGAGAGATATTTTCCATTCCTCCATCAGATATACTCTCTACTCTAATAGGGGTCTGAATTGAGTTAACAGACTCCCTTGACTTCTGGCTTCTCTTCTTAAGGAGATTATAAAGCAGGAGGAAAGTATGGTCTGGCTTTTGTCTCCTGGCTTGTATTTTCTCTTGGTTTGACTGACTCTCAAATGATATAAATCTTTTTTTTTTTTTCAGCTTTTTAGGGCTGATCTTGCAGCACCTCAAAGTTCCCAGGCTAGGAGTCAACTTGGAGCTGCAGCCACAGGCCCACACCTCAGCCACAGCAATGCAAGATCCAAGCTGTGCCCGCAACCTACATCACAGTTTACAGCAATGTTGGATCCTTAACCCACTGAGCGAGGCCAGGGTTTGAACCTGCATCCTTATGGATATTATTCAAGTTCATAACCTGCTAAGCCACAACAGGAACTCCCAAAGGATATAAATCTGAGATATTCTCACCATAGCTACTGTTTTCATATGTGATAAACACTCTTTTCTTTTCATGCCTAAGTGTGATAATGACTCACCATAGACCTTAGTCCTAGGATACTTTACCGTCTATTGGTTCCCCTGTACATACCTTGTAAAGAGCCTATTTATAAATCCTGCTTCACTTATCCAGTTTGTATGTGCCATCTATTTTCTTCTAGGACCCTGACTAAGATAACACAAGAGAAGTGATCTCTCATTATTCACTCTTCATAATTAAGTTCTACAATCAAAAGATTACTCTTATAGTAGAGTTATTTAAATTCCAGGTCTGCCAGCTAATGCAAATGAAGCAATCTCAAAGTCAAAATGGATTTTCTTAGCTTCATCCATTAGAAAACAGTGGATCGGTGAAATGGTTATTCGCCTTTGCATAACCAATGTGGGGTGACCATGGTTTTTATAATGTAGCCAGAAACCCAGAATTTTTGAAGTTCTGTTTGCCAATCATGTTTACTTTGGTCCTGCTCAATTCCAAACAATGACAGAATGAAAATTTAAGTGTTACATTATTTTCAGCCATCAATCCAGCATTTACTTTCAAATGTACGGCTTATTGGTAAAAAGCTATATTGAAGTTCTATTACTTCTAAATATCCATTTTTTAATCAGTTAAAGAAAAAAAAATTCCAAGGACAAAGAAGGCATGGGTTTATGCCCTTTAAATACGTAACATTCCCCATTAGTAAACTGGGGACCCATGCAAATCATATGGTAAATTATATTAACTTCCTTTCCCTTGAAAAAAGAGGTAAGAGAGCTTATAACACTCATATCATAAGTGTAGGGAAGGATAGCATAATAGGGACACCAATATATCATATTATGGAATGATTATTAACTCACTTAACTCTAGTGTGAGGAGGAAATTGACCTTCTTCTGCTCCAGCATCCCATCCCCTCCTTTATGTGCAGAACACCAATGTTTGGCAATATTTTAATTCACTATTTCCAGAAAAGAGCTGCAGTCAAACAAGTCAGAGAGATATTGGATTTAGCAGAGTTCCTACCAGGCTACCCCCCTCCTTCATATTTCCAGTTCTTCCTGGGCTCTAGAAATGGCATTTCTTCCTTTAGCACCCCCCGCCAGCCCTAAGGGATCATAATGGCTTTCTTAGGATGCTGTCTCTGAGTATCTCATCATCCTTTTTTTATTCCCTTTACCCTATCCATGCCTCTATATGTGGATTGTCATTAAATTTTCTTCATTTAACCACCTTAGAAGCATTTGAAAAGCTGTGGAGGAATTATTCCCTCAAATTCTATCCCAGGCCAAAGAAGATAGTGTTTCATGATTTAATTAACATTAACTAAGACCCCATATTATGTGCTAGACCTTATACTCTGCTACCAGATGCACATATGGAGAAGGCATTGTGTCACCTTTATTTTATAGATGTGGAAACTGAGATATGGAAAGGGCATGTGGTTTGCCCAAGATCATTTGCTGATAAATGGCATTATCAGAATTTGAAACCCAAATCTCTTATTAAAAAAACAGAGAAGATGGCTAAATTAAAGGTTGGAGTCAACTTGAAGAAGATGTGGAAATTTAAAAGTTTTGATCAATAATCATCTTCTGATCTAAACCCCTGCTTCTGCTTCTACTCAGCACATGTAAGTAAAATGTGGGTCACAGACTACTTTTTGCAGGTTCATGCCAGCTTATTTCCCAAGGTAGTGCCATGAAAGTATTCATATTCAAGGCACCTTATAGCTAACCAAATTCTGAAATACCAGTGTGCAGGTGTCTCTGCCAAGACAACAAATTTGAAATTTTAGAGTAAATGGAAAAAAAATAGGGAAAGAAATCTCAGAAGGGCTTTTGAAACAACCTAAAAAGGGAACTGGAACAAAGGGAGGGCAAAGTCATTGCTCAGCACAAAGTAAGATGCTAACAATGAGGATAATAACTAACATTTATTGAATGCCTATTATTTCCCAGGCATTGTCATAAGTGCTTCGTGTTTGTTCCCTCATTAAATTTCACAATCATCATATGATGTCATACTATTATTATCCCCCATTTTGCATACAAGAAGCTGAGCCTCAGTGAGATTAATCAACTAGTTTAACACTTAGAAAAGAATATTTCATTTGATGTGTATTTGCAGCCACACTTCATGAGAAGGAGTCTATGTTTCATGCTGTCGAGACAATTGGATAGGGCTGGCAGTTCTAAAAGACATTTCTAAAAGACTTGCTGGGCTGGAAATAACTGAAGCCAGACCCTGCACCTTTTTCTTAGCTGTGTTACATTTAGCTAGCTGGAGAACAATTTTAATGTCTGTCTTTTCTGTGCTCTAAAATGTCAAATAAAGAGTAACCATCCATCAGTTAGTCTTATGGAATTTAATTAGTAACCCAGTTTCATTCATGTGAAAGTTCTGAAAGAGTCTACTCACCTGGGGACAATTGTATGTTGAATTTGAAAGATAGTTGGGCTGCCTGAGCTAATGATCCAAGAACTAACCTAGGTAACGGCAGTGCATTCCCATTCTCCACTTCACAGACTCAGGAACTATGATGCCCTTCTGACTGCTAGAAGAAAAATTTAGAGGGCCTAACTAGTTCAACAAGTATCTAGCCATTAAAAAAAAAAGAAAAAAGAAAAAAGAAAGCCATGGTTTCTACTAAAATTCCTATGTTTAAAATGAGAGTCAACATGATGTATAAGACAGAACATGTGCCTGGAAGACAACCTGGGACCAAATCTGAGTGTGGCTATAAATACTAGTTAATTTCCAATTACCCCCAACCCATTCTATTCTCCATTCTTCTCTGGCCTGCTCTGGGCCCTGGAAGGCTGGCTCTGGCAGCTTCCTTGACTGCTGGCATCTAGCTGGGTTGACGCAGAGGGAGGTCCCTGTAGGAGATATGATGGCAGGAAGTGATGGGGTTAAGTATCTTTTCCTTCTTTCACACCACAGCTCTGGCAGTAGGGGCAAGACTCCACTACTAGAATCCCTACCAGGGTATCCCTCCTCTATAATATTGAGTTCTTAGCTTACATTTACATAGGGCAATGGAAGTCCTGAAAATGCAAACTTGAACATGTTATTACATGACCTACCCCGTATGTTACATTTAACTTTTCATTAGCCTATCATGCTCATGATTATAGATTCTTTATTTGATCTTTTTATTTTCCAGAACTTTGATCATGATCTACTCATCTTCATTAGATCAGCAGAGATGAAAAAGGAATACTTGGAATTAAATTAATTCAACAAAAATTTACTGAGCATGCAGTCTACGTCATGCACTGTACTTAGCATGAGGGACCCAGTGATAGCAATGGAGTCGATCTCTGTCCTCAGAGTATGTAAAGTTCGTGGGAACACACCCTCACACCATGCACAAAAATAAACTCATGGGAGTTCCCGTCGTGGCGCAGTGGTTAACGAATCCGACTAGGAACCATGAGGTTGTGAGTGCCATCCCTGGCCTCGCTCACTGGGTTAAGGATCTGGCATTGCTGTGAGCTGTAGTGTATGTCACAGACGTGGCTCGGATCTGGCGTTGCTGTGGCTGTGGCGTGGGCCGGCAGCTACAGCTCCCATTAGACCCCTAGCCTGGGAAACTTCCATATGGCATGGGTGCAGCCCTAGAAAAGACAAAAAGACCAAAAAAATTAAAAAAATAAATAAACTCAAAATGGCTTAAAGACTTAAATATAAGACAAGATACCATCAAACTCCTGGAAGAGAACATAGATAAAACATTCTCTGACATCAACCTTACAAATGTTTTCTCAGGTCAGTCTCCCAAAGCAACAGAAATAAAAGCAAAAATAAACAAATGGCACCTAATCGAACTGAGAAGCTTTTGCACAGCAAAGGAAACCAAAAAGAAAACAAAAAGACACCTTACAGAATGGGAGAAAACAGTTTCAAACGATGCAACTGACAAGGGCCTAATCTCTAAAATATACAAACAGCTTATACAACTCCACAGCAAAAAAGCCAACAACCCAATTGAAAAGTGGGCAAAATACCTGAATAGACATTTCTCCAAGGAAGAAATACAGACGGCCAACATGCACATGAAAAAAGGTTCAACATCCCTGATTATTAGGAAATGCAAATCAAAGCTACCACAAGATACCATCTCACACCAGTCAGACTGACCATCACTAATAAGTTCACAAATAACAAATGCTGGAGGGGGTGTGGAGAAAAGGGTATCCTCCTGCACTGTTGGTAGGAATGTAAGCTGGTACAGCCACTATGGAGAAAAGTATGGAGGTACTTGTACATGGAACTGCCATATGGCCCATCAATCCCACTCTTGGGCTTATATCCAGACAAAATTTTCCTTGAAAAGACACATGGATTGGGAGCTCGGGGTTAATAGATACAGACTATTGCCTTTGGAATGGATTAGCAATGAGATCCTGCTGTGTAGCACAGAGAACTATGTCTAGTCTTCTTATGATGGAGCATGATAATGGGAGAAAAAAAAGTATACATGTATGTGTAAATTGGTCACCATGCTATACAGTAGAAAATTGACAGATCACTATAAGCCAGCTATAATGGAAAAAAGTAAAAATCATTATATAAAAAAATGAAAAATATGGTTACAATCTCACCCCTGAGCATATATCCAGACAAATCTAATTCGAGAAGCTACATGCACCTCCTATGTTCATAGAAGCACTATTTATAATAGCCAAGACATGGAAACAACATAAATATCCATCAACAGATGATCAGATAAAGAAGATCTGGTATAAATATATAACAATTATTACTATTAGCCACAAAAAGAATGAAATATTGCCATTTGCAGCAAACATGGATGAACCTAGAAATTATCATACTAAGTGAAATAAATCAGAAAGAGAAAGACAAATACCATATTATATCACTCATATGTGGAATCTAAAATACAACAAAAATGAACATATCTATGAAACAGACTCACAGATATAAAGAACAGACTTGTGGTTGCTAAAGGGGAGGGGAAGTGACAGAGGGAAGGATTGAAAATTTGGGATTAGCAGAGGCAAACTATTTAGGATGGATAAACAACAAGGCCCTACTGTACAGCACAGGGAAATAACTATATTCAGTATTCTGTTATAAACTATAAGGGAAAAGAATATGAAAATGTATATGATAAAATGGAATCACTTTGTGTGCAGCAGAAATTAACACAACACTGTAAATTGACTATACTTCAATAGAAATCTTAAAAATAAATAAATAAAATTTTTTAAAAAGCTGGTGGGAATAAACTGCAATTTTTTTTCTTTTAATGTAAAATTTAAATTTACACATAATGAGATGAGATACACTAATCTTGAGTGTGTATTTGTTGGCATAATAAAAGCACATGCCTATGTCACCCAAATCTCTATCACAATATCAACCCAGAGTTCCCACCAGAGTATTCCTTTTCTATATCCATTCCCAGGTAGTTTCCACCCCCTTGCCCTCTCAGTCTGATTTCTTTCACCATAGGTTCACTTTCCTTATACCCCTGCGTGTAAAATGTCATTATTCTCTAGCTGCTTCAAAATTTCCTTTTTATCCTTGGCTTTCAGCAGTGTGATTGTGCAATGCTTTTGTTTTTGCTATTTTGCTATTGCCTACCAGTCCCCAAGGCTCTGTTCAGTTTTTCAATTTTATTTTCTCTGTCTTCAGATTAGTCTTCTATTGAGTTATCTTTAAGTTCACTGATGACTTTCCCTCTCATTTCTATTTTGCTGATAAGCCTATCTGGGGGATTTTAATTTGGGTTATTTTATTTGTAAGTTCTAGAATTTTCATTTATTTCTATTTCTCTACTGAGATTTCCAATGTTTCCATGTATTATTAACTTTTTTTTATTTCACTGAGTATAATTATAATAGATGCTTTAAAATCTTAGCTTCATTCCAACATCTGAATTATCATATGGTTGATCTCAGTTGAATTCTTTTTCTTTTGAGACTAGTTCTCCATACACCAAGTAATTTTGTATTGTATCCTAAACACTGTAAATATTATGTCGTAGAGACTCTGGATCCTGTCATGCCCCTCCAAAGAGTATTGATGTCTTTGTTTTTATAGGCAATTAACTTTGTTGCAAACTCTCTTTTGAGTTGCAGCTCAATTTCAATTCAGTCTTTTATCATTAGCTGTGAATGTTTGTTTTCTTTGCATTTGTATGGATCAGAGGTCAGCCAGAGACTCAAACAGTATTTCAATATTTTTAAATAGAATTTTAGGCTCCCCCTCTCTGGTTCTCTCCATCCCAAGAGTCACCCCTCTCTTTTTCATAGCTAGTGTCCCTCAAATTTGTACTCTGTTCTTCAGATCAGAAAGGCTTTAGATTATCTATTGGAGTTTTGACCACCCTGTACTGTGCTGGCACTGGTCTGTCCTCAGAATAAAAGCCATAAAGACAAGAAACTCAATTGTCTTTGATCCATTTTTACAAGTTTCAACCCTCCCTCTAGAATATGCCTGCTTTTTTTCATTCTCCAGTGCCTTCAGGTCATTGTTTTCTTGTATCATGTCTGAAGTTTATGGTGTTACCCATAGCAGTATTGATATGAGAAGAAATCCTAGAGATAAAAATGTAACCCTGGAATTTGCATATATAATTGATACAAGTTTTATGCTAAAAAGGGAAAGTGTAAGAAGTAAGAGGAATACATAGGAGGTTAATACACATACCATAAATTAGAAGGCCCAAATGGGCCTCCTATAAGAAGAATTATCTAGGCTAGAATTGGAAAGATTTGTAGAAATTAGGTAGACCAACAAAGATTTGCAGTTAGGATATTTAAGATTTTTGGAATAATAATAAAGTGTTTTTGTGCAAGTCATATTGGTATGGGAGATAACACTAAATCTTGTAATAGAAGATTCATAGCTTACTGAAACATAAAATTTGATGTTTGGAGTATAAATTCAACTATCTTGGACTTAAGATACAAAGTTTTTAAACCTCATATTAGCTGAAAAAAATTATAACCAACAGTAGCTTTATATAAAGCTTATTCTCAGCAAAACACTAATTAAAAGAAAGTTTGATGAGCAAATTAAGCTGACTTCTTATGTTATCAAAAAATAGACTCTTCTTTATAGTTTACACATAAACACTTAAAAAATCAAAAAGTTATAAAAATTGAAGGTCCTACCATTCACTTATTTATATTTTATGATTCATGTAAGGTAAACAGACATCAAAGTTAATATTACAAAAGATGTTGATATGATAGAAGTTACTCAGAGTTAGGACAAGAAAACAGAGCTGTCATTTCCTGACTAGACAGTCAAGAATTAAAGTGTCTCAGCTCTGTTGTGCCATCAACAACAATGGTACAAAGTCAGCCACAAGTGAACATTTATTACCTGCTGATTTATTTTTGGCTTAGTACTTTCAGGTTTTCTTTGCTCCGCATGGCTTATTAATAACAAAATTCTTTACAGATTGAAGCAATTTCTAGCTGTACCAGATTTGACAAAGTATGAGATACATAACCATTCTTGTCTTTCTCCTTCAAATGTTGAGCCTCCAAGAAGCTCATCAGTTGAAATTATTTTTACAATAAATGCCAAAGAATTTACTAAAACTTTTTTTACACAAACACTAATAGTCATCAACTATTTGAATTCAAAAGAGAACAGAAGCTTGACTATGCCTCAAAGGAGAGTGAGTAGTAATGATGAAATATTGCATTGCTTGGTGGTAAACTTACAGAAAGAATGACCTTCAACAAAACAATTATGACTGAAAAAAATTATAATGAATAATTTCATCCTAAGTCATAGAAGCTAACGTCTACCAGAATTGAAAAAGGGTTAAGTGATCACACATGTTCAGATGGCATACTTAATACTCTTTTTCTACTTGCTACTTTAAATGTACCATGTGTATGTCTGAGGTATGGGTCCAGTCTGATATTAAACATTATTTATTGATAACATTAAGAAACATTTGGATCCCACAGTCCCACTCATGGGCATATATCTGGAAAAAATCATAATATGAAAAGATACATCCACTCCAATGTTCATAGCAGCACTATTTACAATATCTAAGACATGGAAGTAACCTAAATGTCCATCAACAAAAGACTGGATAAAGATGTGGTTCATATATACAATGGAATATTGATAAGCCATGAAAAAAAAATACAATAATTCCATTTGCAGCAACATGGATAGACCCAGAAATTATCACCTTAAGTGAAGTAAGTCAGATAATATGAGACCACTAATATGTGAAAACTAAAAAAATGATTCAAAAGAACTTAAAAAACAGAAACAGACTCAAAGATTTTGAAAACAAACTTATGGTTACCAATTGGAGTTCCCATCATGGCTCAGCCAGTTAATAACCCAACTAGTACATATGAGGACATGGGTTTGATCCCTGACCTTGCTCAGTGGGTTAAGGATCTGGTATTGCTGTGAGCTGTGGTATAGGTAGCAGACACAACACGGATTCTGCATTGCTGTGGCTGTGGCATAGGCCAGCAGCTGTAACTCCAATCTAACCCCTAGCCTGGGACCTTCCATTTGCTGCAGGTGTGGCCCTAAAAAGCAAACCAAAACAAACAAACAAACAAAAAAAACAAAAACAAAAAAACAAAGGGGAAACATGGAGGGAGGGTAAATTGGGAGATTATGATTGATATATACACACTACTATATACAAAACAGATAACAAGGACCTACTCTGTAGCACAGGGAGATATACTCAATACTGTGTAATAACCCATATTGGAAAAGCATCTGAAAAGAAATTGATATATGTATATGCATAACTGATTTATTTTGTTGTACACCTGAAACTAACACAACTTTTTGAGTCAACTATAGCCCAAAAATTTTCTTATTTTTTTATTTATTTATATTTTTTAGGATCTGATATGGCTCTTATTATTTTTTTTTTACATTTTATTTTAATTTTTTTTTCTGCTGTACGACACGGGGACCAAGTTACACTTACATGTATACATTTTTTTTCCCACCCTTTGTTCAGTTGCAATATAAGTATCTAGACATAGTTGTTTAAAACAAAATAAAATTAAAAAGAAAAAAAAGAGTCATCAAAATCATAAAATGTGGGCCAGGGAAGTAAGGAAATAGACTCTTTTTTAAAAATTTTTTTTCTTTTTTTTTTTCCTCTCTTTTTTTTTGTTTTGTGTTTTTGCTTTTGTTTCTCTTCTTAATTTTAGTATAGTAATGAAGTGTTTGAAACTACAGGACAATCAGGCTAAAACACACAATTATAGGTAGGGGTTAGCATACTTAAAAAAACAGGGCAACCAAACAAATTTTTTAAAAAGAAACATCTGGAAGCTGTGTGGGAGGACAACAAAGGAGTTTGTATTTTTGTAGAAGAAATGGACAGGCAGTCCAGGAAAACATTACACTAAAGAAAAGACCAAACTGGCAGGTAAGTGGAGAAGAAAATTCAGGACAGACTGTTATCCTTCACCCAAAGTAATCTTAGAGAGAAGTCCCCATGGATTGATCCTTCCAACACTAAAGAGAGAAAGTTGTGAGCAATATAATCTGAAAGATCTATGTCTACTTGCAAAATGCTAGAAGATGAGGCAGCCAGCATGCTGCCAGCACACTGGGACTCCAGAAGAGAATGCAACTTTGTAGGGGGAACATGCTGTCACATCAATATGTCAGATTACTCTGCAGAGCTACCATGGAATGAATCATGCTTCAGAACCAGCACCAGAAACTGCCAGCTGAGATGACAGCCTCCCACAGCCCAGCAGGGATAGAAAGCTCAGCCAGAAAAGGAGGAAACTGATGACCATTACATCAGCCCCAAGAAGACTTCTTCATGATTCTACAAGTGATATGCTCTGGTGACTTCCAGGAATAATGGGGCGATTTCTCAGGGAGCTGAAGCTTTACTAAAATAGATGTTGATGACACTTACTCTTTATTGAGCAATGACTATGTATCAGACATTGTGTGGATTGCTTTTCTTGCATTCACTCAATCCCCACAACAACCCATATGGTAGGTCCTAAGAGTACCACCATACCACATGGGAATACATTAGACTCAGCAACTATAACCCCACTTTGACTTTCAGGTTTTCATGGCCAGAGGAAACAGAAATGTGATAAACTTTTAATCATCAGGGACTCCAAACCTGTACCTTCAATACACTGGAATATTTCATAAGTATGTGAACATGGCATTTTCCTAGTACAAACCCATTTGAAAAATAGAGAAATAAACTCAACTGTCCAGCACTAGACATGGGTTCTTATTTCTGTGGCATTCTTTTTGTCTGAGAAGAGCCCTGAATACTTTCACAACTGCCCTCCACACCCTACCTACTGCCTGCCCCACAGTACTGAACTGCCTCAGTCTCCTCGCCTATCACACTACTTCCTTATTAATGCTAAAATTCTATGAGATTTAGCATTGTGTTCAGCTAAGGTCTGAATCCTCTCCTAGAATTATGTGAAGAATAAAAATTATATAAAGATAAAAATAAAATAAATATCAAAATAGGGGGAAAGTATATGCTATTTCAACATTTTGAAACATTAGGTGGACATTAAAAAGGCCAACTGGAGAAATTGCAAATAGTAAGTATAAAATGACCATACCTATTTTCAGCTCGATATATAATTTTTAATACTTAACATTTATGTATCAGTTTACAGTATATCATGTGTTTTTGACACAATTCTTTCATAAGATGCTTAGGATATTTGTAGAAGGTTAGGCAGGTGCTGGTTAGAGAGGCAATATAATGGAATGGAGCCAGAACATCTGAGTTGAAAACCTGATTTTATCATTTCTTGTCTGTACAATCTTGGCCAAACAACTTAATCTCAGCAGCACCTAGGGGCTCCATCTCTTCATCTATAAACTAGGATGTCAAAAATAATACCTACCTTTAGTGTTTGGGGGACAAATAGATGCGATAATATATATAAGGCACCCAGCATTTTATTCCATGCCAGTCATAGTTCTCGGTGTTTTACAAACAACAATTAATTTAGCCCTCACAATAAAGTGGATACAGCTATCCATGCTTTATAAATCAGAAAACTAAGGCACAGCACGGTTGATAACCAACCCAAGGACATATATTCTCTCAGAGTATTAGATCTGTGTTCTTTTTTCTTTTTATTAGAACCATTTCCTTGTTTACAGATAAAGAAACAAAGCTTATATAAATAAGATGCCCAATATTATTTCATTAGAAAATGGTGAAGCTAGAACATATATCCATCTTCTTTATCCTATTCGTGTGATGAACAAAAAAAGAAAATCAATCATCACGTGAACTATGTGAAGGTGCTACAAGGTATACAAGAACTCTGTACTTTCACACTACCGTTTATTGAAATGTTAATATAACATTTCATTAAACAGATATTTTAAAATGAAATGAAAGCCTTTCAGAAAATGATTATGAGAAAATAATCTGGTTAATATGGAACTCTCAAGTATACTCCTCAAGAAGCTATTAGACATCAGGATCCGTGGAGGAACTAAATAAATTAGTTGTTTTTTGATCCTTCTTACATTGAATTTATGTTATGGGCAATTGCACAACTTTTTTTTTTTCTCTCAAGCTCCCAACTCACTTGAGATAGATAAAAACAAAAGCATCAAGGAAGAACGGGCAATTGTTCTGCGCCCAGACCCACACAAATCACTGTAGGTTACCAGCACAGAAATGCAAATGGAACGAAAACATCAATATTGATCTAGTATCGACCTACCTCAAAATCCATATTCATTTTGCAAATATACTGAGAACGCAGAATTACTAAACAGAATGTCCCAGTAAGCCCATCAAAGTCAGGTGGTAAAGATTCTCACATTATTCTTAGACATGTTTTCCCTAGTTTTACTGAGATACAGCTGACATACAGCCCTGCATAAGGTGAAGGTATGATTCGACTTATATATATGATGAAATGAATACCACAATTAAGTTAGTGAACATCCATCATCTCATGTAGATATAAATTAAAGAAATAGAAAAAATATATTTTCCTTGGGATGAAAACTCTGAGGATGTACTCTCTTAACTTTCATATATGACATACAGCAGTGTGAATTGTATTTATCATGTTGTACATGACATCCCTAGTATTTACTTGCCTTATAACTGCCTTCATCCAATTCCCCCTTCCCTCACCCTCCACCCTTGGTAACCACAAATCTGATCTCTTTTTCTAGAGTTGGTTTGTTTCTTTACTTTTAAAATACAATTGACCTGTTTTATTTTTGCCTTTACTCAATTCTTATTCTTTGTTCAGTATTTTAAATTATTTATGGACAATATCTTGTTAAAATAAGGTTTTGCATGGAGAGTTGAAGCTTTAGTTGTCTTACTCTTATTGCCATTACCACTGGGCATGGAAGAATCAAAGGATGCCCAAGTTAACCCCTGGGTTCTAGACATAACTGTTCATCACCCCTATTGTGCAGCAGCTATCCTAACTCCTCCTAGTAATGCAGATGACTACCCCCTTAGTTCATAAACTTCTTTCTCTGCTCCTGGGAATCAGCATGAAGAAACTGAAGAAATCAGGTGTTAATCACAGCTTCAAAAATCAGTGGATAAAAAATTCTTTACTGTATCCTGTATGAGCTGTTCCTTCCTGGGACCTGGGAATGCGATCAGAACAGAGTTGTGGGATAGTAAACACATATTTCACATATCATATAAATCCTTGGAAGTAATAGAGAAATGGACCACTTTTACTTCCATCCCTTGGTTCCTGGATCCACACATTCTAGCTACTGGAGACACACTACTATATCTTGTACTATACATTGACTCAGCTCATGTGCCGCATTTTGGAGGTCAGCATCCCAAAATCACGGCGTGCTATTCCTGACTTGTTTGTAAAGCCAAGATTTTAACAAGCAATCCATCATTATTTTACTAAGCCAATTCTGAGTGATGGGATACACGGTAGCTAATACAGTCAGTCCTCTGAACCCACAGATTCCACCAACCACAGATTTAAAACATTAGAAAAAAATTTCCAGAAATTTCTAAAAAAATAAAACTTGAATTTGCTGTGCACCAGCAACTATTTACATAGCATTTACATTGTATTTACAATTATTTACATATCATTTACATTGTTTTAAGTATTATAAGTAATCTAGAGATAATTTATAAGTATGCAGGAAGACGTGCAAAGGTTATATGCAAATATCATGCCATTTTACATAACTGAATTTTTATATTCATGGGAGTCCTGGAACAAACCCCTTGCTGATACCAAGGGATGACTGTATATTCTTCTCCTTCTTTGCCATCAAGTGGCAAGGTTGTCAGAAGATCAGGCACTCTGTATGCCTTCTCAAATGATGCTAGAAGAGGGACTAGGGGTAATGAAGGCAAACACAAATCTAGAAGAACATACTTTGTAGAGGTGGGACTTCTACCATTTCCAAGAAACACATAAACCTGGAAAATGTATCCACCAATGTCTCTCTCCAGGGACATAAAACTCCTTCATGCTTCTAGATTGGGCACTAAGGGTACAGGTTACCAAACCTCTACCGCAGCAGGAAATCCCAGAGCAGATGAGAGGTTTGCAGTATGATCTGCATGAAGCACTGCCATGTTGGTTCTGAATGTGTTGGTGAGAGACCACAAATGCTGGTTGCCTCAGCAGCAGCTGATATAAGACAAGGGTGAGGCTAAGATGATCTCAGGTAGTACATCATCATACTTTCTTTGTAAATAGTGCTTTAACTTTTAAAATTGCAATTATCTATTACACAGTTATAGGACTCATGAACACAATCATTGAGAATAATAGCAAATATTTGCATAGCACTTTCTATTTGTCACCCACCCATCTAAGGGCTTTATATATAGTAAGCATTTATCTTCACAACGAACCTATATGTGAAGATAATCACGTATATGAGGAAACTGAGGCTCAGTGTAGTTGTGTAACTATCTAAGGACACAAACTAGTAACAAAAGAGCTATGACTTAAATCTGAATTTTTGCATTGCCTAAAAGGTAAATGATTCTGCAATAACCTTGAAATAAGAGAAAGGATAAATCCAAAGGCAACTGGAGGCCAAGAGTGGCTTGGAGGTAGGGGTGGTCCTGGGGGTGAAGAGAAATACGGGAGAATTTATCCTAAACCTCATGAGGTCAATCACCTGGAAGTGATTAAAGCACATGGCTCATGTTGCTATCACCCTTGACATGTTAAATCACCAAGCAAATGCCTCCCAAATAAGATGAAATAATAAAAAAACTATGGCTCATAATGCCAAGAGAAGGAGTTTTTTTTTTTTTTTGTCTTTTCTAGGGCCACACCTGCGGCACAAGGAGGTTCCCAGGCTAGGGGTCTAATCAGAGCTGTAGCCACCGGCCTACTAGATCCGAGCCAAATCTGCTACCTACACCACAGTTCACAGCAATGCTGGATCCTTAACCCACTGAGCAAGGCCAGGGATCGAACCCGCAACCTCATGGTTCCTAGTCGGATTCCTTAACCACTGCACCATGACAGGAACTCCAAGAGAAGGAGTTGTTAAACATTTTGTGCCAGATCCTTTTGTGATTCTAGTGACAGAAAGAATTTTTTTAAATACATAAAATGCAACTGATTGCAAAGAAACGTGGACACATTAATGAAATTTTTAGAAAGAAACAGACTTGTGATATAATGCATGTGTCTAACATGAATGCAACAAGATTTTGCTTAAATAACTAAGATTTCAAAAATAACTTTGTGATATATGCAATAATCATGATAAGAAATATGTATGGTTTCTCTTGGTGACAGTCACAAATACTGGCAAAATTTTGAAGATTTGTGGCTTACACTCAGTTGAAGAAAATGCTAACTATCACTGGGAAGTTATTGAAAATAAAGATGTAATTTTCCAACTCAAATGCATCAACCCCCTGAATCTTCTGCTATACTCTTTGCAGAATCATGGAACCCCTGGAGAAGATCTAGAATATGGAAACATCAAGTGGAGGAACAAAGGGGAAGGGCTTCACTTCTTAAAACACACCTCAATGGTTTCACTAACCTATTAGATACACAGTTGGGTAAACCGCAGTGACATTCATGTAATTCCAGTTAAGTGTCTGTATCTATGTGTGTCTGTGTATTTGTGTGTGTTGGGTAGAGAACAGTCTGAGATTAAAAATGCATTATATGGAGCTTCCCTTGTGGTTCAGCAGATTAAGAATCCAATGTTGTCTCTGTGAGGATGTGTGTTCAATCCCCGACCTCACTCAGTAGGTTAAGGATCTGGCATTGCCACAAGCTGCACAGGTTGCAGATGCAGCTCAGATCCAGTATTGCTGTGGCTGTGGCATAGGCCTCAGCTGCAGCTGAAGTTAACCCCTGGCCCAGGAATTTCCATATGCCACAGGTAGAGCTATTTAAAAAAAAAAAAAAAAAAAAGAGGAAAAAAAAAAAAAACCCAGATTACATAAGTATTATGTTGGATTTTGACACTGAGTAATTTCTTATGACAAAGAATACCACTAAAGACCATCTGTTGGTTACTATGTGTACTACTATAGAAATAATAATGGTAGTCAAGTACTCCCTACATTAACTTAGCAGAAAATTTGATAAAGGGTTTCCTCAAATGAATTTTCACTTCTTTCCTTTTAATCCTTCATTCAACTTATAGTACAATAAGAGGAGTATAAAAAATAAAAACACTAAAAATACATTTCTTGGAGTTCCCATCGTGGCTCAGTGGATAACAAATCCAACTAGGAACCACAAGATTGTAGGTTCAATCCCTGGCCTTGCTCAGTGGGTTGAGGATCCGGCATTGCCATGAGCTGTGGTGTAGATCACAGACATGGCTCGGATCCCACATTGCTGTGGCTGTGGCATAGGCTGGTAGCTATAGCTCCGATTAGACCCCTAGCTTGGGAACCTCCTTGTGCCACAGGTGCAGCCCTAGAAAAAGGCAAAAAGACCAAAAAAAAGAAAAAAGTACATTTCTTTAAAGAACCGAAAAGATAGCAGAAACAGAAAACCTGTTCAGAGAATGAAATATTAATGTTAAATTAGTGCCTTTCAAAGGCATTTTCAAATTGCTAAGACAGACATACCCATATTCACCCTAAATACAGAAACATGTTCCCAAGATGAAATAGAAATATGTTTATTAGCTGCCATTTGAGGAATATCAAACTTTCCTCTCACAGTAATTGAGAGAGGAGTTGAAGCAGAATAGAGTGAGAATCAGAAATCTCAGTCCTGAATGCTAAGCAATTAATCTAAACAACCAATAATCTATGGAGATTGCAAAAAACACTGATTTTTATATTTAGTGTTTGAAGCCTTGACATTGACAGAAATTGATAATGATTATAATCACCAGAAAGAAATAGACTAATTATCATTGTAATGACTAGTATAAAATTAAGTTATAAAATAATAAATCAAAGAGAAATGAGCAAATTCTAAAAGATATTGTGAAATTGTGTTTTCATTACGTTGTCTGAGGATCCAGCCTACCAAAAAGAGACAATCACAGGACTATTATCCAAGGTCATTGCCAGGCAGAGTAGAAAGTTTCTGTGACATACTACCTTCTAAGATCTGCAATTTATTCCCACTAATGGGACTCTGTATGAAAGAGTACTGACTGAGAAAATTCTACGTCCTTCCAACAAGATTCAAAGCTAAATAACTAAGTGGTCCACAGATATTCAAAACTACTTTAGAGCTGCCAATTTCTTATTCTTATCGAAAATCTGCTATGTGACAACCACTATGCTATGTTCTAGGGTTAGGGTATTGAGCAATTAAGACACTATCTGAGACTTCTTGGAGCTAAGTTATTGGGCAACTAATCACTATAAAGTGTGATGTGTTAATTATGATGGAGAAAATCCACTAAGTTGTGGGAGTACTGAGAAGAGGTTAACTATACCTAGTGTGGGGTGTCCAGGGAGATAAAAAGACATGTGAGAATTGGAGGGAGTGGTGGAAGCAGAGAGTATTCCAGGAAGAGGAAATCTACTTGTAAGCCTGTGTGGGATTAGACAGGACATGATGACTTCAACAAAAAAAAAAAAAAAAAAAGAAAAGAGTTTCAGGAATGGCTGGAGAACAGAATGAGGTGAAGCAAATGAACAAAGTGGGTCTGGAAAATACACAGGTGACAACCTATAGCTAACCTTGTAGGCCACTGTGATGTGTTGGGTTGTGTCTCCCCACCAAAGACAGTTTGAAGTCCTAACATCAGTACGTGCGGATGTGACCTCATGTGGAAATAGGACCTTGCAGATGTCATCCAATTAAGACAAGGTCATACTGAATTGGGTAGGTCCTAATCTGATGTGATTGATTTCCTCATAAGAAAAGGAGAAGGCTATGCAAAGACTGAGGTACAGGGTTGGCAGTTATGCTGCCACAAGAAAGCCTGGGGCTCTCAGAAGCTGTAAGAAGCAAGGAAGGAATCTCCCCTAGAGGCTTCAGAGGAAGCATGGCCTAGCTTCCTTGACAACTTGACTTCAAAGTGCTTAATTCCAGAATTGTGAGAGAATACATTTCTTTTGTTTTAAGCTACCCAAATATGTTGGTAATTTGTTATGGCATCCTTAAGAAACTAATGCATTAGGAATTTTGCCTCTATTCTTCAGGCCAGGAAAATGACACTGGTGAGATTTGATTAGGGGAGTAAAACTATCAGATTTTTAGTTTAAAAGGATGGTAGGAGAGCAAAACTAGATGAAGAGAGGCTGGAGGGTATAGCAATAAAACTGGAAGTTATGCAGGCAAGCTCCAGACCCAATTATATTCCATTAGAGCTTTTCTAGCCAAAATGCTACTTCCACTGCTTGGCAGCAAAACTGTGGCTTAAATAAAGATGCTCCAAACTGGAAGACAAAAGCTCTAGGACTTGCCACCATGCTAACCCAAAGACTGAGTCTGTACATGCTATTTCTTCATGCTGCTCCTTTCCAGGAAAAAAAATATATATCTCCTATAATGTGACTTACCAATAAAGAGAGTTTTGAAAATTAATTCTAGCCTCCATTCTGATGTTACTTGTATTGTACTGTACAAGTACTGTATTACAAAAAAGTTTTTCAAGCCCAAGAAGGAAATCAAAAGATGTTGAATAGCCATGCATGATAAATTCCACAATGCTCAGTAAATGGAATTATCAAACCACTAGGTCTTAAACCACAAATCTGAGATTCATATTTAATTTCTTCCTTCTCCTATCTCCATATCCAACTAATCTTCAGATTATGTTGACTTTATAAAACTTAAAGAATCTAAGCAGGTTTTTTGCCTCCTCCTCCCCTCTCCTGCATAATTTAGGAGACTGGATTTCTTATAATCCTGAGAGTCTGAGAGCTAACTAAAATCCTTTAACTACTATCTACTTCTTAAACCACTCTGAGAAGATTCTATTGTTTACAACTAAGAATCCTGACCCTGTGAGTGTTAGTTAACAGAAGAAAAGATTGTTAAACTGATCTGCATTAAAATGAGCAGGAATTAAATGTGTGCTAATTGGAAAGCATAAGAGAGAATGAATGTTAAGAAAAGAGAGGGGAAGACCAAGGGAAGAAAGGTAAAAGAGAAGCAAACTTTTGGGAAGCTGGAGTCCACACTGGTAGATATGGATATAAGATATATTTAGTTCCAAGAAAATCAGGGGCTTGGAGAATAGACTTGTGGTTGCCAAGGGGGAGAGGGAGGGGGAGGGAGTGGGGTGGTTGGGGAGCTTGGGGTTAATAGATACAAACTATTGCCTTTGGAATGGATTAGCAATGAGATCCTGCTGTGTAGCATGGGAACTATGTCTAGTCACTTATGATGGAGCATGATAATGTGAGAAAATAGAATGTGTACTTGTATGTGTAACTGGGTCACCATACTGTACAGTAGAAAAAAAATTGTATTGGGGAAATAACTATTAAAAATAATAATTTAAAAAATTAAAAATTAAAATAAAATAAAATTTTAAAAAAGATATATTTAAAAGACTGATGTCTATTAAATAGCATCTCCAATTCTAGCAAAGTCTGCTGCCACACAAAGCCTTGGGTGAGTTTTGCATTTGTGATCATCAAAGTGGCTGAGTATCCTATATGACTCAGGTAGAGAACATAGACAACATCTATGCGATGATTGATATAAATAACTCACTCTTAGAACCAGGTAAAAGAAAAAGGTCCTTTCATGATCTGACCTCTGCCCACTTATCTGTCATCACGCTCCTTGTCCTTACATGCTTTCAGTTATATTAGAACACTCTCTGCTTTTTAAATTGCTTGCACCATTTGTTACCTCAGGGCTTTTGCACACCCTCACCATCTACCAGGAGCATTCTTTTCTCTATTCTTCTAGTGGATACTCATCAGATATTTGCTTAAGTGTTTATTTCTCAATAAAACCTTTAGAAGTTTTCTCCCAATATAATCATGAATTAACAATGTGCATTTTCCTTCATAGTATTTACCTCGTAGGGTCATTTTTGAGGTTTCAAGGAGATAGCTCTGGAAGGTTCCTGCTACACAATAGGCCCTCATTTGTAACTACTATTAATAACATCATCATAGCCAAAACTGATCTCATTTTTGCTGTTGGTTTCATCTCTCCTGAGGAGAAACAATCCAGCTGGCATGCAGATGTAACCCAAAAATGCCACCTCCTTAAATCCCAAAATTGCTCTAGCTCTAGCAAGTTTTCAGGGTCAACAACTGGGATAAGAGATATGCAGTGTTGAAAGGATTTAGACCTTGAAAGTCTGTTTTGTTTCAGTCAAATAATCAAACATATCCAAGATTGGTCAGTCTAACCATGGTGTTTCTATAAAATTCTTTGATAATGGAAATTTGGAAACCTAAGTCCAATCATTTAAAAATAGATTCCAGCACTTCTTGGGAATTTAGAAGTGTCTAATCTTTAATGAAATATGCTAAACTTAGCAAAGGAAGAAGAAAAGGGTACATTCACCCTGAAAGGGGGCATTGCTTAACAAAAAGGGAATGCTAACAATAAACTTTCAGATTAGTGAATTTTTTCCCAAAATATTTATGTTAACATCGTTTTAAAGGGGGTGTCCCACTGTTAAGTTTTTTTTTTTTTTTTCATCACCAATTGCTTAACATAAGCAAAGTACATTCTAATATAATGGTATAATCCTCTTATTCACGAAATAATAAGGAAAAAAGAAGTCTTTCCTTTTTGCTATGGGCAGTTTTGTATCTGGCAAAAGGTAAAATGTGAATATGCAACTGTTATTCCCAATTAATATAGGGATGTAAAGCTCTCTGAAGCCCATTTGGCAATTCTTCAAATATGCCTCTAAACATTTCTCTTCTCTAAGAGACAAAACAATGAAAAGAGACTTGGTTGATGGTAGGACTCTATCATATGGGAAAGCTCAAAGAACTATAAAGGTTTTTCTGACTGTTCACTCATCCAATCAGTCTCTAGGAGAAACATTCCTCATTAGCCTGTCAATTGGACAGACTCGGAACATAAGGCACAAAGGAAGGGTGTGGAGGGGAAAACATATTCCAGATTGCCCACTTAGAGTCTCAAGCAACCATCACACATGTTGTTCATACACTAAGAAAAAGATAAAAGAACATGTACTTCTTTGAAGTTTATAAATCACAATCACAATTGGATACAATCAGAGGTAAGAATAATTTTTTAGGAAAATATTTATCAGCATCAATCATCACATAAAACATTCAAAAACTTTTCCCAGCCTTCACAACCTTCAGGAAAAGTGGCTCTACTTACATAAAGGGGAATAAAGAAAGGCTTGAAGTGTCTCCTGGCCCCATCTCCACCATTTCTTGCCTGGACCTTCCAGTATTTAGGGACACCTCAGCAACACCCTAACTTCCTGAACCTAGAGACATATGTTCTCTCTAAAGCATTTAGCAGTAAAACTGTCACTGATCCAAGGAATGGAGTTACTTGCTCTGAGCACGTTGCTGGACTTCCCAGGCAAACATGCTTTGCCACAAACTCTCATCATTACACAGCTTGCTTCTGAAATTCAGGGCTAATGAGAATTAAGAGTTCATTTGATTTGGAAGAATTCTTTCCTTTTAATTCTAGAAGAGTTGGGCAATCCTATAAACAGATTCAGTTCTACAAGGAAAAAAATCATATTGGTTGTCATTACCCTTTGTAGAGTTTTGTTCATTGGCCCTTACTGGTTCCAGGCTACTCACTAGAATCACGTGTCCTACTTCTACTGTATCCTACTTCTCTCCTTTTCCCTGCTGATCCATGTTGCTCAGGCCGTTGGATGTCTCCTTCCCCAAATGGCATCAGCTGGAAGTAGAAATAAAATGTAGTACAAAAATCCCAGGACCTGGAGTCAGACAATCTGAAATGCAGCTAAGGTTCTGCCCCACACTGTCTGTGTAACCATGGGCAAATCACTTAACCTCGCTGGGTCTCGGCTTTGTCATCTGTAAAATGAAGGGATTGAACTAAATGAACTCTAAAATCTCTCCCTGCTCTAAAACTTCAAAATGAATAGCAAATCTTTAAACTGGTTTGACCACAGTCATTTATTTTCACAGTAGGAGCCTTTAAAAAGTTTGCCTTTTGCTTGAAGTTTCTTCCATTTTTCTGATTTTCTTTCCTTCTGGATAACTCTGATTCTCCTCCTGAAGGCTATTCTCTATTTCTATGATAATGTCCTAAAACATTGTACTTTATGAAATATCTAGGCTTCTTATCAAAACAAGCAGCAACAATCCCCTTCCTTAGAGGATTCTCTCATTTTTCTCTTTTTGGAAATAAACATGATGAAAATTTTGACTATTAGTTAAAGATAAGTCTATATATTATACCATCAGTCTAAGAGCAACTCAGCAGAAAACCAAAGGAAAAAAATCACTCTAGGGACCTGAACAAATAGAAGTGAGAGTCATAATAGATTAATTGCTTCTAAGAAGGTTTTCCTAATTTGTCCATCCCTCAAATTTTCTTCAATTTGTCATCCATTTATTACATTCTAATCTCAATAAAACCATCTAGCAATGGTATTTTCCTCTAGATTTTTCTATTATTTATACAGATACCTATACAACTGCTTTAAAAGTTTGTGGAATCAAGTAGATAAAAGACAAGCAAATTAAAATCAGTCAACCCATGGGATAATGACTTTAATGTTTATAACATAAAACAAAAGTATATACTCCAAAATAATCTAGATCTAGGGAGTTCCTATAGTGGCACAGTGGAAACGAATCCAACTAGGAACCATGAGGTTGTGGGTTCAATCCCTGGCCTCGCTCTGTGGGTTAAGGATCCAGTATTGCCATGAGCTGTGGTGTAGGTTGCCCATGAGCTGTGGTGTAGGTCGCAGATGTGGCTCAGACCTGACGTTGCTGTAGCTGTGGTGTAGGCTGGTGGCCAAAGCTCCTATTCGACCCCTAGCCTGCGAACTTCCATATGCTGCGGGTGCGGCCCTAAAAAGACAAAAACACAAAAAAGAAAAAAAGAAAAAAAAAATCTAGATCTAAATGTTCTTCTCTTTAAAGATGCTGGGTGGGAAGAGGTGGGTGGAGGGAAGGAGGTGGTATAATTCTATGGTTTTCCAGTGCTAATGAGTCAGCTCTGGCACTCAAACTAAAAAGGCCGCCCCTGCAGCTGCCTCTGAAATGCACCCACAGAACTCTCTCCTGAGAATATATGTGCAAAAGAGGAAGGTGGGTGTTTGGCTTCAACAACTCGGAGGTCCGGTGTACAGTCAACTCCTACAATTTGCGTTTGTGAAGAGGATCAGATAAGAGGAAGCAGGAAATGTAGGTTTTATTCAATCGACTTCATAGCTCAGTCCTTTTTCCTCTCTCTATCACACTCTGACCAACAACACCACCAAACTTATGAAGTAGTTTAAGACATCACACATACTTAAGGAAAGACACATAGTCACATTTGGGGCTTGTGCCAGGGATAAAATAAGGGATGGGGCTGTGGAAGATTTTTTTGCTTGTTTATTTTCCTTATTTGTTTAATCCCTATACTCTCACCTATAGCCTTACTCACCCAATTAAGGGGATAGGTCTTATACCCACCCCCCCTTCCGGGGCCCTAACAAAGACAATAGGAAGCAGGCTATGGAAAAAACTGGACAAAGGGGTAGAATCTATGTCAGGAAGGAAATGCACAGGAGTTAAGCTAAAGGAAGGAACCAATTTTAGTGGAAGGAAATATGTGTTTGGCTTATAGATTGTGCTAGGACGGAACCAGAGGCAGCAGGACCACCCCCATCACCACCACCACTTCTTTCACCTCAAGGATTTGATGGGACTTGAAGTCCTTCTTCCAATTTTACCCAGGAGGAAACTTAGTGAAAACCTAATAACTGATGGAGTGAATCAGAGGATCTTATGATGGGGCAAGTGGTTTTACAGTCAATTTCATTCACTCTTCTTTTAAACCTTCTTATAAAATGTTTTCCATTTTACCCAGAATAAACCTGCAAGTCCTAGAAGACTCTAACATGATCTGAGCCCTACTCCCTATCCTGTCTCATCTCCCCTTAGCTTTCTCGGCAACAGGCACACTGATCTCCCTGCTATCCACCAAACACACCAAGCTTACTCCCACCATTTGCTATCCCACTGCCTGGAAAGTCCTTTTCCTAAATGACTCGTTCTCTTGTTGTCATTCAAATTTCTACTCATGTACCCTTAAGAGAGAGAGTATTCCTCACCACTCTCTAAAATGGTAACAGCTGAGTCATGTGCTCCTTTTTGCACTATGTATGAATTTTCTGACACAACTGTAATAAAGTATCATGAGCTTGGTACTTTAAGACAATAGACATTAATTCTCTCAAAGCTCTGGAGGCCAGAAATCTGAAATGAGTTTCACTGGGCTGAAATCAAGGTCTTGGCAGGGCTCTATTCCCTCCAGAGGCTCTAGTGAAGAATGTATCCCTTGCTGCCTCCAGCTTCTGGTGGATGCTGCCATTTCCTGGCTTATGGTTACAGTGCTCTAGTCTCTCTCTGTCTCAATGGTGCCTTCTCCTCTTCTGTCTTTGAAACTGCCCTCTGCCTCCCTCTTATAAGGATATTTATGATGGCACTTAGAGCCCACCCAGAAAATTCAGGATAATCTCCCCCATCAAATGACCAATTTCAGAAATCAAGACTGAAATCTTTGAGGTCATTTTTCAACCTACCATACATTCCCTGTTCTATTTTTCTTAACAATACATTGTATTATCTCACATCATGTTATATATTTGTTTATTGTCTATTTTTCTCAATAGCCTTTCCGTATTCCCAAGAGAAATAAACCAGTATCTGCTGAGTAAATGAGTGCAGAGACTCCCTTATGGCCAACCAGATGGAGCAGGTATGGTCAAAGAGGTGACTGAGAAGACCATTTTGTCAAAGAACAGTAGACCAGAAGATGTGGAGAAACGGTACACCTGGCAAGCAGTACTCAACCAAAGCCCTTCAGATTTCAGTGTATAAATATTCCAGGTCCTTTAGTCTCACAGGAGCTAATTCTGAGTGTATGAATGGCATCATTTTCCATAGCTTCTCCATGCGATTCAACCCTAGTCACCCACTGTTGTAGTCACCACTGTTGGCCTAATAGCACACCACTGATGGACTGTTTCCCCTTCAGTGTATCACTTCCCCCACTTTCTTGAGTGTTCCTTTCACCTCATAAATAAACTACGAACAGGGCCTGTTTCTGGGTGAACCCAAACCAAAATACGGGTAAAAATAAAGAATTTTTTTACCAACCTTGAAAATCCTAGTCAGTGTCTGATCATTTAATTGTAAGAATTTTTAGCAAGGGATTGTACTTTCCCAGCATTAAAGACGCTAAGTGAAATGTATATAACTATTCAGGGTGACCCTGGTTCTGATTACATGGTGCCACTTACTTAATCAAGCCAGATTCCTCCTAAACCTCTACTGAATTAGGTTTGCATTTGAGATTGCATAAAGCTTCGAAATGTCTGTCAAATCAGGCTCACAAGAGAAAAAGAGAAAAGCCCAAAGAAAATAAAAACAAGAATTGGACCAAAAAATACATTATATAACTTTCTGTTTCTCCAACTACGTTGTTCTTTATCATAGGGATTTTGGCCTCAAAGATTTTAAACATCCCTTCTGCTTCCAACTGTAGCTATTTTATTTTAAACAAGGCCAGGCCTGGGGCTAAACAGGGGCTAGATACATATATTCCTCTATTTCTTCATCTTCTATTCACCCACAAAGAGCAGATCACAATGCAAAGGCTACCAACAACATCTCAGCTAATCACAGGCTGACTTTCATCTCAAGATCAAGGGCTGAATATGCCCAGTAAGACTTCATCATTCGTCTGGAAAAAGAAGTTCTCTCCAGTTCTTTGTGAAGCTTAACACAAGAAACAAAAAAGGGAGTTCCCATCATGGCTCAGTGGTTAACGAATCCGACTAGGAACCATGAGGTTGCGGGTTCGGTCCCTGGCCTTGCTCAGTGGGTTAACGATCTGGTGTTGCCGTGAGCTGTGGTGTAGGTTGCAGACGCGGCTCAGTTCCCGCGTTGCTGTGGCTCTGGCAAAGGCCAGTGGCTACAGCTCCGATTCCACCCCTAGCCTGGGAACCTCCATATGCCGCGGCAGCGGCCCAAGAAATGGCAGAAAGACAAAAATAAAAACAAACAAAACAAAACAAAAAAAACAAAAGAGGTTCTGAGTAGCAGGTTGTAGTTTAAGAAGTAAAAAAAAAAAAAAAGTTAAACTAGTTTTCAATGAGAAAAGTCATAACAAGAATTACAGAAAATGGAAACTTTATCTCCAGCATTCTCCAGCATTCATAGAAGCTCCATTTACACATTTATCTCTCCTCTCTTTCCTCCACCACTTTAGATTTCCTAGAATTTCTATGCCTCTTACATACACTTCCAACCACCAGTGTAGGAAGGAGTTGAGTTCTGCTTATCCCCAAAGGGTATTTGTAATTTTTAGTTTCCTTTCAAATTATAAACCAAAAACTTATGTTGTCTCTCTTGTCAGAAAAAAAATATTTTTACTGCAGAAAAAGTACAAAATATGAAACTGCATGTCGGATATAAAGTGAGTTGTGGGATATTATGCAATTCTCCATTTCTGAGAATATCAAAGTTTTGATAATGTTATTACTTTTAGCCAAGCTATTTACTTATTAGTAATATAAATCAAATGATAAATTGTATACCTGTAATATTTAATATCTTTAATTATTTAAATCACATAAAAAACGGAAAAATCTATTTTGCTATCTCACATTCTTTGAAATAATATTAACTAAACTCTTCACATACTTATCTAATACAGTATCCGGGGATACATCTTCTTCACTTCCACAAAAGCTGCAGCAAGGAAAATATTTTGAAATGTTTGTGATGCCCACTACTTATTTTATCCTAAGCTAAAAGTACCCACTCACATAAATCAGGGTATTTTATTTTCTTATTCCTCCTGTAATATACTTACAACACCAACAAACAAAATACCAAACCTTACTTATTCTATTACTTTTCATGTTCTTTATACCGTGTTGTCTTTACTATCTCATTCTACTCTGACCATTGTAAGGTTGAACAAAAATAATTACAAAATCTGAAGTCAATTTATTTTCCTCCATTTCCACCAGTTTTTTCAAGTGACTTCTACAAGTGTTCAAAACTAACTCTGACTGAGGTCATTTCAGGGTCATGTGCTTACCTTACAATAATACTTTATTTAAAAAAAAAAAAAAGGAAAGTGAAAGAACATATGTAATAAGAGAAATTTTATCAAGGCTCCAAAATAAGACAATTATTGAGGACAATTTTCTGTCATGGACAATTCCAAATCCCAAGAAAACTGTTAACATCTTTATGTATTCCCTCCTAATAGTCAATTATTTTACACATTACTTCCACATTATAAGCATTTTGTATCCCACTCTTTCTTACCCACCTAAGTGTTTCTCCAAATCATTAAATATTCATCTTAAATATCATTTCAATGGCTGCACAATATTCCATATGAGATACAGCAGAATTTACTCAATATTTTCCCTCTTGATGTTTAGATATTTTCAATGTCTCATTATCATGAACAGTGTTTCAAAGAAAATCATTGTGCATAAGTCTTTGCCTGCATTGCTGATTATTTCATTATAATAGATTCCTAGAAGAGGAATTATTAGGTGAAATAACATGTGCAATTTCGAGGCTTTTGAAATAGATTAATACCTTGCTTTTGCAAGAGTTATACTAATTTTCCACTCTCAGCAGTGGTAAGAAAGAGCCCAATCATGATGCCTTTATCAGTATTGACCATTTATATCTAATTTTATTAATTTGGTACTTGAAAGTATTAATATTGCTTTATTTAAATTATGAATGAAGATGTTTATTAGTCATTTATATTTTCTCTTTTGTGATTTCCTCCATGTTCTTTCCCATTTGCTTATTGAATATCTACAGCTTTCCTTGTCAATCTGTATGAGTTTTATATAAGTTCATGATATTAATATTTCATTAATCACAGTTGTTGAAACCACATCTCAATATTTTAAAATAATTTTTCATAATTCAATTTTTAAAATATATTTTCATTTTGTTTTAATAACTTTTTTATTGTGCAAGTTCAGAAAAACATTCACCTATTTTTGCCTAATTTTTCTTAACAGTCGAATTATTTGTTTATTTGTATATTTCACATATAATTATTTAAACCATCCATGGCAGATGGCCCCATGATCTCTGTCTCCAGATAAGAATCCAGCCCTGGCTGACAATTGGTTTCAGGCTTGTAGGAAACCCAATTAAGTCACGCTCATAACTCCAACCTATAGAAGTCACAACATAGCAAAGTTTGTATAACCTATTCAAGGGCATATGGCCTAAAAATATAATTCAATAGATGCCAAATCTTCTCTGATTCTGAGGAAACAAGTGATCTCTTTTACCTGGATAGGACAGGAAGGCTTCATGGAGGAGGAGAAAATTGCCTTGAACTGTGAGGCATGTTATATAAGGTATTTATTGGTAGATAAATAGAGGAAAGAGGATTAAAGATTAATGAGGCACACAGAGAACACATGAAACATTTGGATCATGGTGCAGAGAAAAGTTTAAATGAGACAAAGTATTTCTATAAAGCAATAAAAAAGGATAGAGTAGGAAAGGGTAGATTGGATGCCGTGGAATATTTTAAGTGCCAAGTTAAGAACTTTGAACTTTATCTTGAAGATAGACAATGAAATGTAATTGAAACTTATTTAACAGAGGAGTTAGGGCATAAAATGCCCTATCAGTTGTTCTTTTTTTTTTTTTTTTTTTTGTCTTTTTGTCATTTCTAGGGCCGCTCCCGGGGGGCATATGAAGGTGCCCAGACTAGGGGTCAAATGGGAGCTGTAGCTGCTGGCCTATGCCAGAGCCACAGCAACGCGGGATTCGAGCCGCGTCTGCAACCTACACCAGAGCTCACGCCAATGCCGGATCCTTAGCCCACTGAGCAAGGCCAGGGATCGAACCCGCAACCTCATGGTTCCTAGTCGGATTCGTTAACCACTGAGTCACGACGGGAATTCCAGTTTTTGTATTTAGTTGCAAGTTAACCACTTCTCAATTCAGTTAAAATTTAAAACTGGGAACATGATGTAATAGTAAGCAAGCATGATAGCCATGCTTTCTTCTTACAGTTCATAAATTTGTAATAATATTGTTCACCATTAGAGCCAGTGTGGCTAAAGGTAAGACATTCAGAGTTAGGAGAACTGGGCAGGGTTCTGAAACTACCATTTGCTATTTAGTGTCACTGGTTAAATCACTTAATCTTTTGGAGACTATATACTCTTACCTGTCAATGTAAGGCTAGGGGTTTCTACCTCTACACCTCATAGTGTTGTAAATAACAATAATTTGCAAACAACCCAATTTTTGAGGGACTCAGTTCATCAAATGGAGAATTCTTTAATGGATTAAAAAATGAATTGAGTTTAATCGACAAAAAATAAAATGGGTTAAGTCATTGAACTCAAAGAAATATTTGCAAGTCAGCATATGAAAAGGAATTCATGGGAGGGTCACACTCTGGCTTCCCCAAGAGGACAGAGAGTCAGGAACCCAGTTGGAATTTGACCTAATTCAGCAGAGGGTCTGACAAAGACAGAACTGTGGTCTGAGGGAACATACACCACTATGTTAATATTATAATGAGAAAGGGAACATGCAAATGAGCCAAAGAGTAATTATATGTGGGAAACAAATAGTCCAGTTTTTGCTCCCTTGGAGATAAAATGGGTCAGTGCTGCAAAGAAGCAAAAACCTCAGGGATCAGAGTGGGTGTCAACATCAATAACAAAATAATTTATGTCACAACCTCAAAACGGAGTACCATAAAAATATCATTGTGGACATGAAGAAAAGTTTGTGAGATTTATTGATATATTCTTAAAGGAAACATTATAAACAACATCATCACACAAATACACACAGACACATATGGGGGAGAGAGACAGGGAAATACAAAAAAATATTGATCAAAGTCATCTCCGGGTGGTGAAATGTGATGATTGTTTCCTTCAGTTTACTTGTAATTGACTTGTAACTCCTCACCTTTAACTCCTTTCTTTTAAATTGGAAAGATATCATTTGTATAATAATAAAGTTATAATTTTTAATCAGATGATATAATGCATAATTTTATGTAAATGGTAAAGTTCCATTCAGATGTGAGTTATTATTAATCATCATTCTAATTTCTTCTACCCAACAGCTTCTATGATTTCAACATAAATCATATCAGCATGAGGCAGATTATATGGCCATGGGAATAATACAGAACTGGGGGTCAAATCTTAGCTTCCTCTCTTGGCAGCTGGATGACTTTGGGCAAACTAATTATCCTTGGTACATTTTATAAAGGTAAAATGGGTGTGATGATAACTACATCAAAGGATTGCTGTGAACATTAACTAAGTTGATGAAAGTAAGGAGCTTACCTTCAATGGCTGAAAATAATAATTCATTACAGGTTAGCCATACTTATTATCACGTCTCTATACACTCAATGAATATATGCTGAGTTCCTACTCAGTGTCAGCAAAGAACTCCTTGCTTTGAGGAGTTCAAAGACCTGGAGAGAGCTATTGAGGTCATTCTGTAGTATCCCAATGCCTAATACAGTAAATTATTAAATCAAAACTCTTTTTGATAAGGGTAATGATAAAGTATATGTGTAATCCTATGAGAACAAGAAAGAGGGACACATATCTATGACTAGGGGAGTGTAGAGAGTTTTCACAGGTGGATATGACACCTGAGCTCAGTCTTAAACGATGAGTGCCTGCTTAACAGGCAAGGGAGGGAGCATTATAGGGAGAGGAAACAGCAGACTCAAAATCAGAGGCATAAAAAATATCTTGTCATGTTGGGGGAACTGGAAGGGGTTTCATAGGGCTAGAAGATACAAAGAATACATTGTTATTCAAACGTTAGCATCCCTTCGCTTTACATCCAACATATGCAAAGTTCTGAAGTGCAACTGGAAGGTTCGAATGAGATCCAGTTGAATTAGTGAATTAGTGTATGGTAATATACAAGGAAATATTATTTCACAATTAAATCCATAAATTAAACATCCAAATCTTAGGAAGGATCAGAGGTTTTAAAACACATTTCACATAGAAAATTAAGGAAAATTATTTGACCTTGAGGGCATACCAAATGTCATTTCCTTTGTTTTCAATATCATTGTGTAGTATTTTTATAATTATACTGTCAAACAATATTAATATTAATGATTTATGAAACTACTCATATCCCCCCCACCTTTTGGCCCTTAGAAGAACATACAAAGTAGACCTGAAAATGTTTAGAATCCATATAACTTTGCCTTTAAAAAAAAAAATCCAAAATAAGGTTTGACCACCTTGGGTGGGCATTGGAATACTTCTACTAGCTCTAGGTGGTAGTGTCAGAATAAAGAATACATTAAGTAATTAACTTTTGCAAGCAAAGCATATTCTACCAGAGAAACTAAACTAAATGAAGGTAGACCACCATCTCAACTGCCATCTCTTTATCAAGGGTGATACACAACCTACCCACAAAGAGAATAAGGGGCAACGTGGACTTCATTTGCTTTGAATAATGAATATCCCACATTTGAAGTCATCCACCCAATTAGGATCCATCAGTGCTTAGCAGACAGTAGAATTTATCTAATCTGGACTTGGGACACTATATTCAGTGTCTCCTTGTACTGGATGCTAAGCAGGATGAAGCTATAGAGAAGATAACAACAACAACAAATAGCTCTTTTTTTTTTTTTAAATCACCAGAGATTCGTTTTTATTGAAAAACCATTAGAATCTCACAAAACATAGGAATTACCATACAATCCAGATGCATGCATCAACTCCCTAAAAGCTTAAAACAAATACAATCACAGAAGGGAGGAAGGAAGGAATATGCCAATTGAATTGACACAGATGACATTTACAGAAGGAAACAAGGAGATGAACACGGGGCTTAGAAATCAGCTAACCCCAGTCTTATAGTCTTTCAATATGACACCAGAACATTGTCTGTGCTAGTCCACCTTCCCAGTCTAAGCTCTCTTACTCGTTCCAATATCTCCTGTCACCCTGGCTTTTGCACATGTGTTTCTTCTTTATGGACTGTCCTTTCTTTCAATATTCACCTCCAAACTTTTATTTATTTATTTATTTATTTATTTATTTATTTTGCCACATCCACAGCGTTTGCAAGTTCCTAGGCCAAGGATGGAAGCCACGACATAGCATCGACCCGAGCCACCACAGTGACAACACCCGATCCTAATGTGACATACCACAAGGGAATTCCAAACTTTTAAATTTTTGTCAGTCTTTCTCTTGACTCTTCTCTCAATATCTGTGTCACATTTGCCCACCCTATTATAAACTCTCATTTGCAACTTCTATTTCTCCTTTCTAGCACATTTCATAGTCTCATACTGATTTGTGTGTTTGAAAAGTGTGTTCCCCTCTAGATGGTAATCACCACATTGGTAGCAGCAAAGTCTGTTTTGTTTAGCTTGTATCTCCCAAGAGGACATAATAAGCCTTTTCAAAATGAATGAATGCAGTTTTTATTCCCATCATAACAAAATATTTAAATGCCCCAGATGCTGTTGTTGTTTTACACAACTGTACATACTTCCTAAAATTGCATATATTACTTTCTACCTAAAATATAGTCCCTAGTTTTCTCTGGCTAACTTCTCCCCAGACTCTCCAGCAAGCGTAACAATCCTTGAGAGCCTGACTCAAATTCTCAAAACCTCAAAGAGAAGCATTTGAGGGGAGGGAACAAAAAAAGATGATCTGAGGTTTCCATTATCCCAATAGAGAGCCCCAAACAACAAGGCCTATAGTCCAGTTACATCCAGCAGGATGTTTCCCATTCAACTCAGTACCTGCTGATCATACAGCTAAGCTGTCACACAGTGTGATGCATGCAGAAAACAGCCTTCTGGGGAAAGAGCCAAAAATCCTCTTTTCCTAGCCAAAGAAATCTAAAGAAGTGATTGCCTCATTCAATTCTCAGGGCCCTAGTAAGAGGGAATTGTCTCAAGCAAGGGAAATAAGTCAGTCTTCATCTTTGCATGTTCTCAAGGACATTCTATAACTTGTGAAAGAGATCCAGAAAAATCTAGGGACACCATGAGCTCTGAGAGGTATCTCTTGCTTAATTCATCACTACTCTTTCTGACTGAACTCAAGTAAAACATTTCCCTGACCCTCATTTCTATCTCATGACCTTAACTTGTGCTCCCAGAATCCAGACATAAACCTTTATCACAGTACTAATTATTTATTAATTTCCTGAATGCCATTCCCCTGGCTATACAGTGTGCTTCTTGAGTGAACAGACTATGCTTCCCTTGTCTTTATCGTCTTCCCCCTGATAAACATCATCTGACACAGAATTCAAAAAATCTATTGCAACTGCATTTGACCTATCTGTCTACACTTTTTGAAGACAGAGTATGTATTTGGTTCATTTTTTATAACTGCTACCTAACCCAGATGCTGGCTCATAGTCAAGAGAGGCTTGCTGAACAAGTGAATGAATAGGAAAGAGACCAAAGCACCTTCTCCACAATCTACCTCCCATTTTCTGGTTGAGTAGATTTCCCTAATGCCCATTCATTATGGTGTGTTTCGATGTTCCTTTGTATGGAAACATTTGACAAGCACATGCCACATGCACCAGGTTGGAAAAGCTCAGGATCTGCATATCATGGCATTGATTGCAAGGAAGATGGGCATTTGCGGTCTGAGACACAAGTTTTTATAATTTGGGGGTCTGCTTTAAACTTTCCTGGATTAACTTTCTCCTGTATGCTATACCCTCCTATAACATTCTCTTATATCTTCCCATGTAGCAGCAAATTCAATATTCTGTATTCAAGAATACTGAGTTCTAGTCTCCATTCTGCTACAAAACACTATGAACTTGGCAGGCCATTCAGGCTCTCTGGAACCTCGTTCAGCAATCTATAAATAAAAAGATTAATTAGCATATCTCCAAGGCTTATTCCAGGAAACCTAACATGTTACAAAGCTGTAACATAGATCAAGCCCACGACCATATGAATAAAATTAAACAATTCTTCTGGATCACTCTTCCCTTCTTATTTCTTCTCCACAGGGCCAACAATTCAGAAGCAAAGAAATGCATGTTTGGAATTACTATTGGAGACTGGAACTTAAAAGATGCATTGATATGCTTTTCCTATTTCTTGAAGAGCCCCTTGGCTATACAGACTGACAAGAACAGCTTGTGGAATTATAAATGAGGCCTCCAAACTCATAATGTACACGGTATCCACTAAGACATACTCAGCTCATACAGCTGAAACCTGGGGTCTGTTGACTTCTTCTGCTGTCATCCAATTCAAATATTGCCCTGATGACTTCAGAAGATTTCCCACTTCTTGCCAGTATGTTTCCCTTTTGCACGGTGTGGCTTCTGGTCTGCCCCTGTTCAAATCAAAGGTATGGTTTGCGTGCATTCTTTTGAGATTCTCTAGTCATTTTTCTCTAAGAAAAGCATCCAAGTGATACATTGAAAGTACAATTCATTTCCCAGAGCCACATAACAGACCTCAGATAAAATGCACACATAACAGCACTCAAGGCAGCTCATTTTTACCTTCCATGGGAAAGCCACCATCTCTGTGGCACAAACCTCACCTATTTAATTTCAGGCCCCAATGACTGGACAAGAAATATCCATCCAAGATAATCATTTTTGAGCTCACTGTTCTATGATCCCATGCAAAGACCAAGAAGAAGTATATTTGCAGTTAACAGAGGCCAATATTCATCTGCCACATTTCCTGTACACACACATACACACACAACCCACATGTACAAATTTAGAATGCAGTGTTTGCACAAGAGAAGGAAAATGATTTTGAATATTATTTTAAAAACAAGTGGGTAGAAAGGTTGCCTATCAATTCTAGAGCCTTCAGACGAGAAATTGAGGTGAATGTTTTTTTCTAGTATGGGCATTTCTTCAAAACATGCTCATCTCAGCAAGCAGAAACACGAATTACACTTTCAAAGATTGAATGGTAACTCCTCACAGTGAAACGGGTCACTAGTTCAGTTCTGAAGTTGAAAGAGGAATACCATTTCTTATATATTTTGTAAGCAGTTCTGAAGACAAACTTCAATGTGTGGGCCAAGAGCAACCAGTGTGCAGCAGTTGGGTCTTTTGCAATAACAGGGCATTTACTCCGTGTGAGGTTAAAATGGATAATTTGCTGAAAAATCTCCTGCATTAGTCACTCATCTGAAATGGAGTTTCTTAAATTATAATAGGCAAAGGGTTCACCTAGAACTCTGGTTAAAGTGATGATTCTGACGCTAGGTCTTGGGCAGGGCCTGAGATGCTGTGCTTCCCGGGGATCCTGCTATTCTTCAGATCACACATGAGTAGCAAAGATCTCAGAAAGAATGATCATCCCTCTAGATCCAATGATGATTTTACTTCCTTTTTCTTTCTTTTTTCTGTTTAGGGCTGCACTTGCTGCATGTGAAAGTTCCCAGGCTAGGGGTCAAATCAGAGCTGCAGCTGAGGCCTACGCCACAGCCACAGCAACACCACATCCGAGCCATATCTGTGACCTACATTGGAGCTTGTGGCAATGCTGGATCCTTAACCCACTGAGCAAGGGCAGGGATTGAACCCGCTTCCTCATGGAGACAACATCAGGTCCTTAACCTGCTGAGCCACAATGGGAAATCCTTGTTTCCTTTTTATTGTGACAAGAGGCAGGAAGGATTTGGTAGATATATAAAGGCTTTTTGCTTTCTGAAAATAGACTTGCATAACTTCATTTCCTATTCTCATTTGCTACAATTATCAGATCATCATGGGGATATATCATGAGTCCCTGTGGCTGTACAGTCAAATTATAAGGAGAAAATGGCAAGAACTGGATACATATTTAGAACCAGAGATCTCAGAACAGGGCAGGGCTTCAGTGTTGATTTGATCAAATCAAAAGCGTCTAGGGTGGGGTCTGCAGAGTAGAGGAGGGTGAATCGGACCTCACTCTTGTGGGAGGCAGGGGTAAAACCAGAGCCCAATTCTCCCCACACCTAAAAGGAAGAACTTGGTTTACTCTGAGTTCATAGTATTATTATCATTATTATTAAAGGAGAGAAAGCAAAATCATTCATTTCTTTCAATTTCAGTTATTTTATCTCTTTTTCCTACAGCTATATCTGGCCAGCATTCGTTGAGATGGGGCTACAATTAGCATACCTATCCCCATTTTAAAAACTGAGGAATTAAAAAAAAAAAAATGCCTGAGAAGACAATACACACACACAAAACACACACACAAAGAATCCTGGACAAACCTTCAATGAGTTTTTTCTCAAACAGCTCTCGGATCTGTCACTAAGCCAAGCTCTCTTCTAGTTTCATGTTTTATATAAATAAAATGTGAGAAATAAAACAATGAATTGTGGTTTTGTTATTTCTCTCTTTGTTTCTTTTCTTTCCAAGTTTGCCCAATGTGCAAGCATTGATCTTCTCATATAGTGTTAGATGGTGGTTTTTTTGTTTTCATCAAAACAATTAGTTGCAGCTCAAACAATATAATTCTACCAGCCCTTCACAGAAAATCCCGTTTCCTGCCTGCTTTAATGAAGTCAGGCATCATGGGAAGCTGAGCCACCAGGGAAAAGAACACGCTGTAAAATATAATTGCTTTCGAGAAGAAAGCTTCCCCTGTGAATCCATTTTGGATTAAACAGCATAGAGGGCTTTTTTTTTCCTTTCTCTTTTTGTTTTCTGGCCCTTCTAAGGATATTTTGTGCAATGCCCTACACTTAAGTACAAGGTTTGTCCAGTTTTCAGGGGTGTTAATGCAGAAGAGGGACTAAAATCAAAAATTAGTTTTTAGTCTTTTGCCCTCTCTTCCAAGAATGCTTTTCACACACCATTATTGCTAATGTTTTGATGTTGAATCCTCATGCTATCTCTAGGCCATCCCAACCCTATTTTGACGCCTACCCGCACCCACCTCCAATGCCTCCTCAAAGCTTTTGGTTTGTTCCACCCACTGCAGCCCCACTGCCCTTCTTTGAATGTGTCAGTTTTGTTACTGCCAGGTGTTTGCCTCATTGCTCCTTCTGTCCACAATGCTCATCCCTTCCACACCATCCCTGCATCACTGGCTAATGTCGCCTCCTTAGAAAAGCCTTCTGCAAACTTTAAAGTCACCTCAGCCAAGCTCATTCCCAGTGCTCAGCTTTCATTTCTACAGAGCATTCATTACCATCTAATACATCAATGATTCATCTAGTTTCCTATCTGTCACAATACAAATATAAGCTCCATGAGAGCAGGGACCTTTTCAACTGTGATCATCAGTGTACTTTGAACATTACTTGCCACATAGAAGGTGCATAATCAGTGCTGGCTCAATGTTTGCTGACTGAATGCACGAATAAAATGAATCATCGCAAGGTATACATTTAAAATCACAGAATCTTAGAAAAAGAACTAAACATTGATATAATCTAACCACTTAATCACCAGAAGTATAAAGTGAATGCCTGAAAGTAAAAACACACTTGTGGAGAAGGCTCCCAGAAACCACTGCAGGGGAGACATGTCACTCATTAACTCTTTCCACAAACTTTTGTCAAGGGGAAGACACTGTATCAGATTCTCAGGAATCAAATGGTGGGAAAGACAGACATATCTTTGCCATGATGACACTTAGGCTAACAGGCAGGAAAAAGGGAGAGTAGCAAGCAATATTGGGATAGCTAAGGGAAACATAATTCTCCCCACCCAGTGAAGGAATATAAAGCTTTGAAGTCTCAGAGGTAAAGAAAATTATATAGCTATTGAAAACATAGAAGAATATAAAAAATGAAGGAAATAGGTGGTGTCAACTACAAAACATTGATCAGAGTCCCATTGTTCTGTGACTTGGGAAAAACACAAAGCTATCGAAACGGATACTAAGATAAAAATGAACTCTCAGTGCCATCTCTTGGAGAAGCTTCCTACTACCACAGTTGAGTCGGACCCTTCCCACTCAGGGACTCACTGCGATCAGGAATGCACCAGAATTCACAAGGGCCAGATGAAAAAACCGATCTGCAAGATAAACAACCTAGACTAGAATTTCATTCTTCTGAAAATGATTATTAAGGAGCTCCTAGGGAGAAGAAGATAAACCAAACTGTATG
Source organism: Sus scrofa (assembly GCF_054392235.1). Lineage (NCBI taxonomy): Eukaryota > Metazoa > Chordata > Mammalia > Artiodactyla > Suidae > Sus > Sus scrofa. Next base: position 115,789,047 of record NC_139389.1, on the reverse strand, counting down.
AAAGAAAGTTTTATCATTAAGAAGGTGCAGCAAACCCTCACTCAGCACTATTGAAGTGGCAAATTTCTAGGGACCCGTGTATAAAAAGTATTATGCAATAGATAATTACACTCCAGTGGATGTAACTTAATCATAACATAATTAGTGGCAGGAAAATAAAAAATATTTCACACAAGCATTAAAATCTGCCAACTTAAACAAATCTTGCTCATTGGCACATATCATGAGCCGAGGCTTAATCATAATACAGTCGTGATTTTGGTTCCCCCTTGGAAACCACAAGTACAACCTCTTAATTATTGCCAATGACCTTGGGGAGAAAATGGGTAGGTCTGGCTGCAAACCTACTGAATATTACGTATTTATAATAAATTTAGAGCCTGATGGTTTATCTAGATTATTCTGGACAAATGTGCTTAAGCTTAAAAGGAGAAAGGCTATATAAATGGAGAAAGAAGAACTTGACTGTGTTTCAGTTACTCAAGCCTCAAGAGAATTTCTTTTCCTTATTGAAGTGTTGAAAGTGTTTCGTCCACCTTATAAATCCAAGAGGCTTTGGCCTTGGTTCATGGAGTTACCAATCCAAAGTAAACAAAAAAGAATAGTTTCTCTTCTCTGCCTGTGTCTGTGTAATACCAAACTGACTATCAACTTCAAAAATAATCATTCAATTATATGAACAAGTCAAGCTGCATCCAGTCCTACAGACACAAGAAATGAAGATTGAGCAAGTCTTTACACTTTTCCACCAGGATTTGGTCAATTGTACACTTCCCATAGAGGTCCTATAAATTTCAAAAGCTGAAACCACAATACCATGGATCACCCCAGGAGAGACTATTCAATTCTTTATCAGAGCAGTCTTCTCTATACAATATAGTTTAAGCTCATTGGTCTCCCCAACCATTTATGCCAAGAGATGGCAAATTTTCTAATGGATCAGACAGTAAATATTTTACACTCAAGGGTCACATATGTTCTCTGTCACATATTCTCCTTTTTTGTTTGTTTGGATCAGTTTTTACAACTGTGTCAAATTTCAAAAATTATGCTCAGTCTATCAGCCATACAAAATGCCACAGGCCACAGTTTGCCAACCTCTGACTTAAACCTAACATCGAAGCATGAAGGAATAGCTTTCTTCGCACTAGAAAGATGCTTTGTTCCCATCAAGGAAATTTTACTTGGCTATTGCAGCAGGGGTAATTTTTTGAAATATACCAATGACTTTTCACTCCTGCTTTACTGATTGAAGTAGCCCCAGCTGATATTAGAAATAAACCTTAAAATCTCAAGTAGCTACCCACAAGACAAGTTTAATTTTGAACCAACAGGAGAGTGAGCAGGGATCACCTGCTGCACACAGTCCTTCAGGAATCCAAGCTGTCAGAGGATCAACCGGTGTTAACAGGGCTCTCAAGGTCACCTCTGATGTTGACTTCCAGCTGGTAGGCAGGAGACAGGGAGAGCACAGAGAAAGCATCACCATCATAAACAATGTCAACCTACAACTGACACACAAAACGCCCTCCCATTTCCTTAATTAGAATCAGTCACATGGCCACACACAGGTGCAAGAATAAGCGAGAAATATGGATGTCGATAAGGATCCACCTTTCAGTAAAAACTCAGCCCTATAGAAGGTTAGTGAAAATTCTGGTGGAAGTAGAGTTCTCTGCCCTAACTGGGACTCCTAATTATTTTCAATTGCCACAAGGACCTCTGCCCTTCAACCAGTTATAGCCAAAGCACTTGCAACTGCTTCCAGGGATAGATAGGAGAAGAATAAGGAAGCCATTACCTAATTTTTGTTTGATCAACATAGACTTCTATGGGTCCATAATTAAATAATACTCTTGAAAGTAAGGTTTCAAATAAGAGAAAAGGATTCCCTAAAAACTCTGAAAGCTGGATTTTTATATAATACAAAGATGTGACTATAGAGTAAATAAAGAGCAGGAAGAAGGAGTTCCCATGGTGCCTCAGTGGTAACGAACCCAACTAGTATCCAGAAGGATGTGGGTTCGATCCCTGGCCTCACTCCCTGGTTTAAGGATCCGGTGTTGCCATGAGCTGTGGTGTAGGTTGCAGACTCAGCTCAGATCCCATGTTGCTGTGGCTGTGGTGTAGGACGGTGGCTTCAGCTCCAATTTACCCCCTAGCCTGGGAACATCCATATGCCATAGGTATGGCCCTAAAAAGACCAAAAACAGAAAAGAAAAGAAAAAAAGAGTGGGAAGGAAAGAGGCTTTGATATAAAGAATGCTGTCTTTATAAGTAAAGCAATAAGTAAAGCCAAAGTCCTTCCCAGCCTAGCAGCTGGGATGGATGTGGACTGGAAGAACCAAGAGAGGCTTAGAAAGAACAAGACGAGGGGTAAATCCTGCTTCTGTATTCAGGTGGGCTCTGAACCCCTTGCTTTTGGGCCCAAAGTGGGGAGGCACACCAACCTGAGGCAGCCATGGAAGAGCTGATAGAAAGAAAAGTGTAGAATGACAAGACAGAAGGACTAAAAAGTTTCTCCTATTTCTCTGCCAGCCAAGTGTTTGTGACTTGCAGTAGATGAGCACCTGCACATCCCAGTGAGGGATAGATAAGGCCTAACCATCTATTGGATGTCAGGACAAAGAAGATGCAGTTCATGAAAGCCGATCATCTCCTGCAGCTATAAGAACAAGGCAGGAGCCAAGAAGGAGCAGATTCATTACCATCAGTGGCTGGCAAGGATCCAGAAGCTACTGCACTAGCTAGAGATGCCTCTCCTATTGGAATGATGGACCATCTCTTTTCCCAGTAGTCAATGGCACAAAGAAAAAGAAAAGAGAAGGATAAAAGTAAGGTGGCAGAGGCCTGAAATTCTGAGTTTCTCCTCAAGAGTGAGCAAGTTTCAAACTGGGCAGATGCTGAAAGGATAAGGCTGACATTTGCCTGCAAATTCAACTCGATGGGGCTGAATATACCAGAATGCCACAAAATAAGTTGTGTGCTCTAGGCAGCTTGAGGGAACTTGAGAATGAAATGGAGCTGAGTTATAGAAAACTAAAAAGTTATAGTTCTGTGCCCCTGCATGGTAATGTGTAAATTTATACCTGATCCACTATGTTTATTTTCATTAAACTGTCTTGTTCACCCTCAAGCTGAAGGCAGTATGTCAAAACACTTTTACCTACTAGAGGAACAAGTACTTTAAGTGCAATCTCAGGATGTTTAGCTGGAGGAGAGATCTTCATAGTCATGTTAGATTTATGCAGTTGTTATAAACACAAGCTTCAGCATCAGAGAGACCAGGGTGCAAATCCTGGCAGTGCTGGGTGCCAGCCATAGGACCTTGAACGGCTTGCTTAGAACTGCTCAGCGTCCTCCATTCTAAATCAGAAGTAACACGTGCTCCACAAGGTTTCCGTCACTTGAATGAGGATGTGTATGCAATACACTTACCCCAGGACCTGGCACACAATAAATGCTCAAAATATGAGAGCTGGAGCCAATCCAGCCCCACATTTTCAGATAAAGAAATATCCAGTCAGCAGGTTCAGTGGGTGATCAAAAAAATAACATGCAATATTAAAAGCATTAGTTTACATTTTTCAGGTTTAAACAGAGTATTTGTTTTCAGAAAACAGGTCAGAGGCCTGTCTCATAATCATTTCATTTTCCCCATCAAGACCATCTCTGGGGGCAGGAAATCCAATTCGTAACCAATAACTGGCAAAGAGAGGCAACTACATTATACATATCCCATGAATGTATTTCAAGTTTAAAGCCAAGATAAAGCCATATAACACTGTACTTGCTATAGAAGGTTTAAAAAAAAAAAAAAATACTTCTGTTGAAATTTTGTAAATTTTACTATTGATTACACTAAGTATGAACAAGCTGAACATTCAAGGCTGAATTAACCTTCCGCCCTTGGCAAGGACTGCATGTTCTTACAGGTACAGTGAAAACAGCCATAATGGTATGTCGTGGTTATGGTGACAATAGTAATAGCTAACAGGTATTATCAAGCACCTTCTATGTGACAGTACTGTGTAAGCATTTCACCATGCATAAGCTCATTTTATACTTAATATAACTCTATAAAATATGTCCTGTTACCATTTCCACTTTAAGATGAGGAAGCTCTGAGAAGTGGCCAACTTACACGGCTGATCAGAAGCCAGGATTTCACCAGAAACTGACTCAGAGCCGGTCTTGATTTCCTTTTTGTTCAGATCCTGGGTAATTTTCTCTGTATTTCTCAAGTGCATAAAATGATGACAGCGCCCTTCCTGTTCCCATCCAAATCTTTGTTTATGAAAAGTATGCTGTTCCATCCTCTTCAAGGTGTCATCTATTCCATTTTTATTAATGCCCATTGTTGGATGAGCAGGGGTAAACTATCACCACCTCTAAGCAGTAAAAACACAACCATCTTTGCCCACGGTGACTATAAAGTGCACCCTCCCCAACAAGCAGTGTGGCCACAGCCACACAGCCTGGAAGTAGCAATGAGGATGGGAACCCATGCATTCAATCTGCCCTCAAAAACCTCATGCTTGACCACTGTTTCTTTGTCATAGGAGTAGTAGCTGCAGTGATAAGAAGAGAAATTCACAGATCTCTGATATGCAATCCTAACTCTAATGTCCATGACTCTGTGTTTGTTCATCAACAAAATGGGACTTTAAAACACCCACTTGATTGAGTATAACAAACTACAGTGTGGTAATGTTTGTGAACTGCTATGGCACAGAAAGGATGGATGGTCCCAGAATCCCAGGGAAATACTATGCCAGTTAAGACTGGTTGCCAAGTGGACCTTGGTGAGAGATGATGTTATCTCCTGGTACAGGATTTAATTCCAAAATAAGTGGCAAAATTAAGAGACTCTTGGTTGAGCGTCTCTGTATTCTAATTGACCTAGTTCTTGAAGAGCTCTTAAAACATCATTTCCTTTGTTTCCAGATTCTGGAAAATATTCTCCATGGTGATCAAGTGCAGGTAATGAGGACAGAACCTTCTCTGTTCCATCAGAGCCTTTGTTTTTCATTTTCTCCTCTTCCTAATGGTATCATCTTTCTTCTCTTTTTCCATTAGTTCTCATTGCTGACGGATGAACTTTTGTAAAAAATAAACTACAGCCACCTCTCAGTAGTAAGAATAAGACTTTTTACAGTGAATCAACCTCTCATCCTTTAGGACATTTTCATCTCAGCATCTTTCAAGTGCCTCTTCCCTTCTTAGGATGGATATCTATAACTCTCTCAGGTCGAGGATGAACAGGAAGAAACTAATCAGAGTTACAGACACTAAAAACTAGATGGGGTCTTAGCTGTCACCAGTCCTCATCCTCTCAACTCACATTCAGCTAATAGTGAATTTTTGATATCTACTAAACGAAGGGTTTCATTACATTGCTTCCATGATTTTTATATAAACTTCACAAAAACCCCTGTGAAATACTTCCATCCTCATTATAGACAAAATGAAACTAAACTTGGAGATGCTATTAGCTTGTCAAATAGCTACACAGTAGCAACACAGTCTGTACTGAAGGCCCTTCTCTCTCAGGTCAGGGAAGCAATTTGTTTCAAATGCAGATCCATCACAGTACATTGTCCATAAAATCCACAGCACATTGCCCAGAATAATGAATCAACAACATGCTGAAAATTAAATTAATACTGAGACAAAATGCTAAATGCCAACAGTAATATCCTCTGAAAAGAAAATTCTACTTAAAAGAAAATCAACCCAAAAGAAAACCCCTTTGTTGTATATGGTTTACATAATGGTTGTGCTCCATTTCTGGTGGTGAAGGGTGGTGAGAAATGTTTCTCTCCAGATATTCTTAAAAGAAAATTTACCCAAAGTTGGATTTTGCTTGTTTCAATGGTGCAAAAGATGTGATAGAGAAAAAGAGGCTGATAAATAATTTATGAACAAGAATGCTTCACCGATCAAACTGGGTGATGAGAACTTATTTGAAAACTCATCAGAAACATCCTTAACGGAAATTATTTGCACTTCTTCGGGGTTGTTGTCCTCTTATTTTCCCCCTGCTATTAGTTTGATTTTGGCTTAACAGTCACCACTGTGCAGAAATGTAGCAGCAAACACAATGAAAAGCCTTTCCACATGATTGTTTTCGAAATTAATAAGACATGTGTGACCTGGAAAACTACCCCTTCCAACGTGTCAGTTGAGGAGCGTGGATGATTATGTTTTTTAAAAGCAGCCTCCAGCCTGACGCAACGCAGTATCTGAGAGGCAAATTGCAGTTGTCTAGGGTGGATGTTTGCTGCCATCTACTGGTGCATAGTGGGAGAGCAACATATGCTCCTGGATTTCCTTAAGGGTGAAAGAATTGAAAGTTGGGGGATGGGGGCAAACATTCTTTTTATTAGGTAAGAAAATCCCTGTGGAGAGGAATTTCTACAGCCAGACAGGGAAACATCCACATGTAACTTGTTTTAAAGAATATTTGATAGCAATCATTGCCCATAATCTAGGAATTCTACTCAAGAGATACCACTCCCCTTGTTTCTTCAACAATAGTATGTCTGAATACATCTAAATTCACGTTTTTCCTTTTGAAGCTTAAAACTGAGGAGGAATAGCATAACAGTTTGGTTACTTATATGAACTTCTGTTGTCAGAACAAACTCCTAACAATTACTAGCTGCTTAGAACTTCAGGCAAGTTACTAACCCCTACAAACCTCATTTTCCAGATGGCCAACAAACACATGAAAAAATGCTCAACATTGCTGATTATAAGAGAAATGAAAATCAAAACTACCATGAGATACCACCTCACACCAGTCAGAATGGCCATCATTCCTAAATCCACAAATAACAAGTGCTGGAGGGGCTGTGGAAAAAGGGAACCCTCCTGCACTGTTGGTGGGAATGTAAACTCATACAGCCACTATGGAGAACAGTTGGGAGATACCTTAGAAATCTATACATAGAACTTCCATATGACCCCACAATCCCACTCTTGGGCATCTATCCGGACAAAACTCTAATTAAAAGAGACACGTGCACCCGCATGTTCATTGCAGCCCTATTCACAATAGCCAGGACATGGAAACAACCCAAATGTCCATAGACAGAGGATTGGATTCGGAAGATGTGGTATATAGACACAATGGAATACTACTCAGCCATAAAAAAGGATGACATAATGCCATTTGCAGCAACATGGATGGAACTAGAGAATCTCATCCTGAGTGAAATGAGCTAGAAAGACAAAGACAAATACCAGATGATATCACTTATAACTGGAATCTAATATCCAGCACAAATGAACATCTCCTCAGAAAAGAAAATCATGGACTTGGAGAAGAGACTTGTGGCTGCCTGATGGGAGGGGGAGGGAATGGGAGGGATTGGGAGCTTGGACTTATCAGACACAACTTAGAATAGATATACAAGGAGATCCTGCTGAATAGCATTGAGAACTTTGTTTAGATACTCATGTTGCAACAGAACAAAGGGTGGGGGAAAAATGTAATAGTAATGTATACATGTAAGGATAACCTGACCCCCTTGCTGTACAGTGGGAAAATAAAAAAATTAAAAAAAAACTCATTTTCCTTATATAGAAAATGAGAAACAATCATACTTGCTTCATAGTGTCATTGTGCATCTTTCATTCAATGTTCACTTACTGAGATGCTGACATGAGGATTAAATGTGATAATATCCATCCATTTCCTTGCAAAAAAACGTGACACAGGGAAGCTCTCAATAAAGGGTCGACATTTCTTAACATTATCAGTGCTTACTTCCTTCATGTTGCAATGATTAACAATTTCAAATTGTGGTATCGCAGGGGAAAACTACCCAGAAGGATCTCACTGGATCATAAGCTCCTCTGAGAAATTATACATTCAGTTTTTGTGATTTAAGGAAGACCATGACAAGAAGGAAGAATGGCGAGGCCAAAAAAGAAAGACAGCCACTCAGATCAGAAAATCTCTGCACTGATTTGGTCTAGCTGAAGAGAACATATCCCAGTTCCAGTCTAGTAATCACAACTGTCTGAAAGATGGTAAAAAGGTTCTCTAAAATCAAGAAGTTTGAAAGAATGGATGTATGTAGAGACTAAATGATTATGCCCAGATCATTTCATTTGATCGCTTCTTTAATGAGCAAAACTTGTAATTTTGACAGATGGGCAGATCCAGGGAAAATTGAAATTTATGCTCTTGGGAGAGAGATTGGAAATAGAACTAGGATAAGGACCACTTCCTGCTGAATATCAGCAGATGATATATGTAAGAATGTGATATTTTTAAGCACTTTCTTAGCCTTATAATCATCACTATTAAGAGATTTGGGTAAATAATCATGCCATATTCATATGTCTTCTCCCAACATGTTCATTATAAATGTCTTATAATAAGCTTTAGGAAACCCTTGAAAAAGATAACAATTGTGCCGGATGCTATGTTGAATGGTCACAAAATTTAATCCTAAATCCACAGCAAACTCCTGCCTCTCTTAAGCACCTCATTTAAATCAAAGACCACATCATTGCTCAAAAAAAAAAAAAAAAAAAAAACATGCTAAGGGGCAGAGAAACAGTATAACACAGAAAGGCATTTAGCAAAGAAGCATATAACAAGTAGATTAAAGGATGAATTCTAAAACTAGGTTGCTGGAGTTCAAATCCTAGCTCTGCTATGAACTAGATGTGTGACCTTGGGCAGGCTACAAGACTTTTCTGTCCCTATATTTCCTCCCCTGTAAGGTGGGAGAAAAGCAGTGTCTTGCTTCCGGACTTGGTTTGAGGATAAAATGAACTTAATGTACGCAAATCACTTAGAAAAGTTTCTGATATGTAGTAATCACCATGTGATATTTACTGTTACAGAAGCAAAGAACATTTGGAATGAAAAGTTTTACTTAAAAAAAAAACAACAAATCTAGTATTTTAGAATTTCCTTTATGCTGGTGATTTCCAGAGTTTGTTGTTATTTTCTGTTTTTAACAGTAGAATTTTTTAAAAATAAGATAAAGTTATACCCAAGTCCCAATACACAAAGGACAAAAGGAGAACTGAATTAACTGAAGGTGAGTGGTGGCCAGACCATCCCAAGATCCTCTGTGTGGCTCCATCTGCACCATCGATGAACCAAGGGCACTCCCAGAAAACAAGAACAGCAAGGAAACCATCGATTTTTGCCATTTGTGTTTCCCAGCTCAACCCCTTCACCTGAGCAAATGGAACCAAAAACACCCAGGGAGAAAGGCTCATAACCTCTTCTCATGCCCAGGTAGGCATCTCACAGTGTCAAGAATTTGTTCTCAGATCACAAGTGATGAACAAAATAAACGTAGACGGACTGCATTTGTGAGCACTCGAGGAAGTTATAACGCTAGGTTCACCAACTTTGTAGTAGTTTGTTGTTTGCTATTCCTCTCATGAACCCACACACCACCAGAGGCGGAAGAGATGTGGGAAGTTACTGAATTGTGTAAAATGGGAAAATGAACCAAAATGATCTAATTCAGCACAGGTGTTGCAATAGTTGGGGCACATTCCACAAGTCTGGGTGTTCATTGGCCCTTAGATGGTACAGCCCATTTACATGGAGGTAATTTAGGTCTGATACCCAACCAGTAATAAATCTGAGAATAAAAGACTCAGTCCCTAATCAGTAACTTTTTCATATGCTGATTACAGTCTTTTGCAGTCTATGAAATTATTGGTGGTGGTGGTGGTGGTAGGGTGCCCTCTAAAACGCAAGGCTTTGAACTTAACCCCGCAGCACTGATATTGCCTCCTGCACATGTCTATCCCAAGAGAGGGTTCTTCTAAATGAAATTATTTCAGCATTTGGCAAAGAATTATTTTAGCTTCAGCATAGAGATAGTTAACTCCCTTTGAGTTTGTCAGTAATATATTAAATGGTTTGTCATGTATGTTTTATTCTTTAAGTTTGTAATGATCAAAAATCACTTTTATAATATCTATAGAAGATCAGTCTCAGTCTCAGATGTTCATTTGAATAGTTTGTTCAATATAGGGCGTACATTTATTTAGAATAAATTCCAGTTTGTTTGTGTTGTTACTGGGGCATCAATAAGGTTTTCCAGTTTTCTGTATGTGCTATTATACTGCTCAACATTGGTGATGCTTCACTAGAAATTTTCTAATTACTCTTTCTTTTTAATATTATCATAAAGGTAGAGAATTTTAGTGCATTTCAATTAGAATATATTGAATTTTTAGGAAAACAAACTTTTCCTATTGTCAGCCAGATTGTTTTCCATAATAATTATGGAACTCCTCAAAAAAAATATTATTTTTCCAGTGACAACACATCAGTCCAATAGTCTTTTTTTGCCTTTTTTTTTCCTTTTTTTTTTTTTTTTTTATGGCCACACCTGTGGCAAATCCAATAGTTTTCTATTGGTTATCTAAAAAGGGAAATGGTACAAAAAAAAAAAACCTGAGAACCTCTCACAAAAGATGAAGTAGAAAGATAAAACTTGGATGGTTGACTGGATAAATCTGACCTTATAAAGACCAAGTAATATGAAGTCTAAAGTTCCTCTGCTATAGCCAAAATATGCAGATATTTATCAACAAGTCTGAGAGTTAAATATTTACATTTATTCCTATAATAACAGTCCATCACTTATTTTGGCTACTCAGCACCTGAACCTCTTTTCATGTTTGGAGAATTCCAAGTTTTTTCTTTTTGGTGAACAGCAAAGACCATGTTTAGAAGCAGATGTGCTGGCTTAATGCTTTTCTAGCATCCTTTCCTCCTAGGACTCAGACATGGATCTGTACTCTTCCAATGAGACTCACATAAACTAGATTTGACCCAGTAACCAGAGATACAAGAGCGAAGGGGTGAGGAACCTCTCTTTGCTCTTTGTACAGGGTTTTGACGGATGCAAGTCTGAGGTGCCCAAGATTGGTAGTCACGTGGATTCTAGACTCCAGTATTCTGCAGAAGGGGCAGCAGTTTGTGCTCAGCAGATGTGTTCTAAGCCATGCCTCGTTCAGAAAACTTATTTCTAGCTTTCTGAGTCGATTATTCTGTCTCCCAATAGTTCTGTGAACTACACAATAAACGTAAACTCTATTTAACTTGGTCTACTAGACTTAACTTCCCCTGCTTACAACCAAGAACTATAAATTAATTCCTCAAGACTTTTGAACCACAGGGAGTGGCATTTATTTATATACCCACCAGAGTTTTTCAAATTGATTTAGTTTCACTTAGCCAACACTACCTAGCTCCTAAGTACTAGAACTTAGTCTTCCTTTTTTAAATACTCAGTGGCAATTAGCATAATGTTACCTATCATGTGCACTGAGTTAAAATTGGTCAATTGATTGAATAATTTGTCAAAGACAATGAGAGGAAAATAATTCCAGTTCTCTCTTTCCTGTGCATGAGATATTTCAAGGTCCTTTGTTCTGAGGCTCCAAATCTGAGAATGCAAACAGTCATATTACATCACCTACAAGTCACTGGCAGGAAAGTTCTGAAGGCAGGAGGTAATCAATGACCATAGCATCTTGAAAAACAAGAAAGAGAGAAGCCTAGATTACAAATCTTCATAAGGAGTTCCTGTTGTGGCTCAATGGAAATGAATCTGACAAGTATCCATGAGGACACAGGTTCAGTCCTTGGCCTTGCTCAGTAGGTTAAGCATCCAGCATTGCTGTGATCTGTGGTGCAGGTTGCAGATGCAGCTCAGATCTGGCATTGCTCTGGGCAGAGGCCAGTGGCTACAGCTCCAATTTGACCCCTAGCCTGGGAACCTCCATATGCCACGGGAGTGGCCCCAAAAAATAGCAAAAAAAAGACAAAAAAAAAAAAACACATTTTTTTTCAAATTGTTGAAAACAAGCCATCAAATCTTTTTTTTTAATTTATTTTTTTAATTTTTAATTTTTTTATTGTTATTTCCCCAATACAATTTTTTTTCTACTGTACAGCATGGTGACCAAGTTACACATACATGTATACATTCTTTTTTCTCCCATTATCATGCTCCATCATAAGTGACTAGACATAGTTCCCTGTCTACACAGCAGGATCTCATGGCTAATCCATTCCAAAGGCAACAGTTTGTATCTATTAACCACAAGCTCCCAATCCATCCCACTCCCTCCTCCTCCCTCTTGGCAACCACGAGTCTGTTCTCCAAGTCCATGAGTTTCTTTTCTCTGGAAAGGTTCATTTGTGCCATATATTAGATTCTAGCTATAAGCGATATCATATGGTATTTGTCTAACTCTTTCTGACTTACTTCACTCAGGATGAAAGTCTCTAGTTCCACCCATGTTGCTGCAAATGGCATTATTTAGTTCTTTTTTATGATTGAGTAGTTTTCCATTGTGTATATATCATCTTTCTCTGACATCAACCTTACAAATGTTTTCTCAGGTCAGTGTCCCAAAGCAACAGAAATAAAAGAAAAAATAAACCCATGGGACCTAATCAAACTGACAGGTTTTGCACAGCAAAGGAAACCAAAAAGAAAACAAAAAGACAACTTACAGAATGGGAGAAAATAGTTTCAAATGATGCAACGGACACGGGCTTAATCTCTAAGATATACAAACAACTTATACAACTCCACAGCAAAAAAGCCAACAACCCAATTGAAAAGTGGGCAAAATACCTGAATAGACATTTCTCCAAGGAAGATATACAGATGGCCAACAAGCACATGAAAAAATGCTCAACATCCCTGATTACTAGAGAAATGCAAATCAAAGCTACCACGAGATACCACCTCACACCAGTCAGACTGACCATCATTAATAAGTTCACAAATAACAAATGCTGGAGGGGGTGTGGAGAAAAGGGAACCATCCTGCACTGTTGGTGGGAATGTAAGCTGGTACAACCACTATAGAGAACAGTAGGAAGGTACCTTAGAAAACTATACATAGAACCACCATATGGCCCATCAATCCCACTCTTGGGCTTATATCCAGACAAAACTTTCCTTAAAAAGACACATGTACCTGCATGTTCATTGCAGCACTATTCACAATAGCCAAGGAACATGGAAACAACCCAAATGTCCACCAACAGATGATTGGATTAAGCCATCAAATCTTGAATCAAGAATTGAGAAGTGTGAGTGGGCCTGCAGAAGGTCCACGGCAAGTATTTGTTGAATAAGTAAATACATTAAATTAACTTGCAAACTACTCCATAAAAAATAGTCCATCTTTGATACCCTCCCCATGAAAACTGCATCAAACTCCATCAGCCATCATGTTCCTTTCCATCAGCTATTCACACTCTTTCTCTCCTCTTCTCATTCCCAAATATTTGGTAATGTGTGATGTTGCAGTCCTCAGGCAAATCCAAAACTGCAGTGGTCATTAACCACTGGTTTTGAAATAGATTGCAACTTGAAAAGGGTAAAATCTTCAATATATTTTATCTGTATTTTTTAAAAGTTTCTCCTAGTATTGCCCTGCCTTTCAAAAATCAGTTAGCAAATGTCTCTCCTGTGCTATAGAGGGTTATCAAGCCCTAGACGCAAGGAGCCTATGAAGGCTCAGCTATGTGAACTAACTGGGTCACAGGGAAGAGAGCAAACTTCACCTCCTATAGTCAACCAAACAATGATAAATGTTGCATTTTATTTTCCAAAGCATCATCTTTCAAGAAAGCAGTCAAACAAGTAAAAATTGGACATTTCAGCATAAATAATACTTTATCTCGACTTGTCAATAATACTTGCTGCTGACAAATGGGTATAAATATTTGAGATGCTAAAAAAATGGGAGTCACTGTGCTGAAACCAGTGAATACATTTTTGAAGAGCTGAAATGGGGTTAGTCTTAACATGAGGAAAAACACTATCAGTATAGAGATGGGTATTTCCATGTCTCGCACTATGATTCCAGATTTCTTTGGGGGAGGGAGAGAGGGAAAAATAGATAACAATGGGACTGAAGTTAGAGTCCAAAAGAGAGAGAAGTCATTGATGTCTTTACCCTCTCCCTGGGGCAAGTTTCTTCCATATTACTGATAGTGCTTTAAATTAAGCATCTCAAAAATAGATTTAATTTTGATTTAGTCTAGCCATAAAAGGTATTGCATTAAAATGTTTATTAAGGAATAAATCTTTATTGCCTTTTAAATAACGCTTTAAAGAATACTGTTTTAAATTCAAATTGCTTTACGTAATGCCTTAAAGAATACCTTATGGTGTCCCTACGTTGGTTAACATTAATAACAAGCCCCAGAATAGTAGGAACAAAAATTAAGGATGTTCTACAGAAGCAAGGGGATGATATAGGTTCCCTTCAATTTCCTGATTCTTTTGAATCCAGGATCTTGTATTTGGCCCCCTGGAGAAGTTCTATTATACTCTGAGAAAAAAGATTTTGTTAAAAAAAAAAAAAAAAAGAGGCTTATGGTTAGAAAGACCTGGATTGAAGCCCTGCCTCTTGCATAGTCTCATGACTCCATGACTTAGTTGTCTCATCTGACAAATGGGGGGGAAAATGATCATTCTTATATTAAAAGCCAGTTTTAAAGAATAAGTAGAATGAACATTAAGATGCACAATGCTTGGCACATGGTAAGCAGTCAACAAATACTAGCTATTACTAATATATCCCTACAAAACATATGCCAGACTGTCCCAGGGTCTGCAGTTATTCTGCTGCTGCTTTAAGATCTGAGTCATATAAGATTTGACTCTAATTCAGCTATATTTCCTAAATTAACCATCTTATGTAATTAGCATCTCCTGGTTTGTGTGTCTGGGTTTTTTTTTGTGTGTGGGTTTTTTTTTTTTTTTTCCCATAATTATCTTTTCTTTTCCCTCTTGGACAACATTGCCACCAACGCAGTTTTTAAATTACAGCTTTCATAGCCTTGGCTGATAAAACTGCGCAAATGGCCATCTTTTTTTCTTTTTAATTGCAGCACATCAAAAAAAAAAAAAAAATCCTTGGGGAAGGTAACTCTGTTCCCCCATCGTGTATGAAGGTCCATCCCAGAACAAAAGGGGAAGAAGAACCAGTTTGACATTGGCTTTGCCCAAACAATGTAATGTCCCCACTCTCCCCTCACTCCCAGCTACCTCCTCAGTTGTCCTCAATCTAGGCTGTGGGACTGATGAAATTATTCATTTCAAAAGTCTCATTGGCCTTTGAATTAAATGAAGGTGAACCATATCTGCTTCCAATCCTCTCACTCTCCAACCATGAACACTGAGTTCCACCAGGTACTGTGCTAGATTTAGAGACTGATTAGGATTGTAGAATATGAGGTGTGGAAAACTCAGAAATGAATACATCTCACTCTCCCATAACTATATGGGTTCCTGCCAGGATGAACCTGGCAGGTGAAACATAAAGGAAAGAGGGAAAAGGGAAGGCAAACTTTCTTCATGTCAAAAACATACATTTATAATTCGTCATGGAGAGCAGACCCCAGTGAACCCAAAATGTCGCTATTTGTTTTTACTTTGTTTCTTGCATCACCCTCTCCCTTGTCTGCTTCAGTCCAACTTTTTAAAAGAAAATAAAACCTTAAAGCTGAAATTTACCAAGAAAATGTATTTCACTTCAAATGAAAATCAGTGAGATTGCTGGTTCTTTCATCAATTGTGCAGACATCCCACTGAGTAACAAGTTTAATGGATGACACAAAAATGTTTTAGGAGATAGATTATCCTAAAACATCACCGTCATCTAGTGCACATTAACATAACTTTCTCAAGCTGTGGAATTAATGAAGAGCTGGAGAGTTCGCTGACTGCGTGTTTTTTTAAGATGGCCTTAAAAGAAGATTCCACATACTGTTAGCTCTCTTCTCTTGTGTGGTAGTTAGGCCTTATCTTTTAGATGCTATTGTTTTTTTTTCCTGGTAAAAAAAACAAATAAGTCAAATTAAAAGCTACTTCCTCAGTCTCTTGGACTGAAGGTGACCATCCACTGTGATGAACTCAAATACCATGAATGTTAAAGTCTCCTTCCACATACAGCTGTATATAAACGACTAAAGCCCCAATTCTCCCTGAAACTGGGAAATTTCTAGCATTTCTGTTATAAAAAAATCAAAATGTTTTTATAAAACCTTTCCTGAGCTTTCAGCATATTATCTGGAACTGAGAAATTATGTTAGAGTAATTGTCATTTAATGAGCCCACAATCCTCTGAGAAGGGACTGTGATTTTTTCCATTTTCTCAATTGAAGCATTTGAGTCTTGGGAGGTAGGTCTCAAGGCAAGTAGCATGTAAAAAAAAAATAAATAAGGAAAACTGTAATCAGGTCTGATTCTAAAGCCCAACTGCTCAAGCACTAAGTTAAATTTATTGAAAGGGGAAAAAAATGAAAATAATTATGGGCATCCTCGGAAATACTGCAGATTTGGTTCCAGACTACCACAACAAAGTAAATATAGCAATAAAGCAAGTCACATGAATGTTTTAGTTTCCCAGTGGGTATAAAAGTTATGTTTAGTCTATACTGTAGTCTTTTAAGTGTGGAATAGCATTATGTCTAAAAATGTACCTACCTTAATTTAAAAATACTTTATTGCTAAAAATGCTAACTGGGGTTCCCTTATGGCTCAGAGGGTTAAAGATCTGGCATTGTCATGGCAGCAGCTTGGGTTGCTCCTATGGCATGGGTTTGATCCATGGCCTGGAACTTCCAGATGCCATAAGCACAGCCAAAAAACAAATGCTAACCATCATCTGAGTCTTCATTGAGTCACAGTAATAACAGCAAAGATCACAGGTCACTGTAGCAAATATAATAATAATGAAAAGTGCGAAATAGTTCAAGAAAATCACCAAAATGTGACAGAGGCATGAAATGAGCAAGTGCTGTTGGAAAAATGGTGCCTATATCTTGTTCAAAGTAGGGTAGTACAAAACATCAATTTATTTAAAAAAAAAAAAAGCAGTATCTATAAAGAACAATACAACAAGGCATGCCTGTAAACATGTAGAGTTTGGGTTTGGTGCACTATCAATTAAAAGAGAGT
Source organism: Sus scrofa (assembly GCF_054392235.1). Taxonomy (NCBI): domain Eukaryota; kingdom Metazoa; phylum Chordata; class Mammalia; order Artiodactyla; family Suidae; genus Sus; species Sus scrofa. The sequence continues at coordinate 115,772,056 of NC_139389.1, read as the reverse complement.
ATTAATAAGAGCATCTACAAACATTTCTAAGGTACAAACACTAAGAGGAGAATTAATACAAAAGAAAAGGAATAATGGAGATGTGATGAAATGAAATCAGACAAGGACGAAGTCTCTCTGTATCAACTACCTGCATCCCTTCCTGTGTGAAAAATAACCATGCTGAGAAGAGAATAAAGGACTCTTTGCCTCCATATGCAGAAGACAAAGCAACAAGCATCTGAAGCTGGGTGTTGTAGCTGCCACTCTCTTCCTGTTTCCCTGCTTGAGGGTCCAATTAAAATAGAAAAAGGCTGGAGTTTGTGTTTTTCCATTACCAATAGCTATATATTATTCACTTTGATTTATCTAGGTATAAAGATTAGTTGGGCTTGTGGGAGGGAACGGACAAAGAGACCAGTGACTGCCATCTGCTCAGATCATGAGGGCAGTCTGTCAATAGAGTGCTTAATAAACCTGTTTCTAACCAAGAATGCTTATCATCTGTTGGGGCTGCAGGCCACTGAACCCTGTGCAGAATCAGCTTGGCCAGAGCTTGATGGATTTCCTTTACAAACCAGCCTGTCTGCAAGTATCAGTGTCCCAACTTCTAGTATGGTCCACAAGACCATACAAGACCAAACATCCCTACCACTAAAATCAAATAATTCTATCAATAGCTGGAGACATTGGAGTGTCCATGTGCTAAATAAATATCCAAATAAGTCAACATTGTGTCATTCGACTGACAGTAAATTGCTAATCGTATATAAGGTAGTGTTAGGGTACAGATTGCAATCAGGTATGATATCGTAACATCTTCTCAACAACTCAGTGACAGTTGTATGAACAGTTTTATTGACAGTTATGTTGACTGCCATGGACAGTTTTCAGCTTTCAATATGGTGCCCCAAATATTTTCCCAATGATCTCAAGACTAAAAAGTGGTATATCCTGAACTCAAATGTGAATATTTTCCCATTCAAGCAACTTTTCCACTGTATCACAGCTCCCTCATCTTGATTGTTTTTGTTGTCACATGGATGTCTTTAAACAAAATTATGTTTGATGAAGGGTAGCAGAATATTCTACCTCAGAATCTTCCACTTTGTCATAAGAATTATTTTGAGCTAAAGACAGTTGAGAAGAAGCAGACACAAAAAAAGTTCTATGCCCTCCTCCCATCTGCCAAAAAAATAGGACATAAATATGTAAAAACACTCCCTCTCCCCAGTCTACTCAGAAAGATAGAAGTTAATCACTGGAGACAACCCTAGACCCTCATCAGCCTAGAGACAGCAGCAGAAGAATTTATGTAACAAATGTTACTAACTACCTTTTAATTTCTATTAGTTTCCCTCATCATTTATCTTTCCACAGTTCACTGCCCTTGGAAGCCTAAAACACTTTCCTTCATCTCACGAATTCACTAAAAATTTATTGTTCTTTGTTAAGTTGTTATATAAGTCCAAGTTCTAACTACCTCTTTAAGTTACTCATCACTGAGGTTTTTCCCATGTGACAAACACTGCACCCAATGATAAATGATTGTTCTCTTGTTAATCTTCCTTTCGTCAGTCTAATTCACATGGCCCCAGCCAATGAACAGAAAATGGGAAGAGGAAAAGAAACTTCTTCCCCAGACTTTACACATTTTATATCAGTAATATTAAACAATCTCCTGGAGATATTTTCTGATGTTGGTTTGTTAATGAAATAAGAACAACAAAAACTTCAAGTCTTCAAGGTCACTAACCAGCCTGCTATCTTTGAATTGGCCCTTGCATTGTATCCACAGTCACTAGTTTTCACATCATTTTTTCATACTACCAAGTCAGGGATTTCTTCATATCTGCCCCAAACCAATTACCCAATTCCCAAATTCTCTCAAAATCTGAAGAAACTTTAATGAAAAAAAAATGTCTCAAAGTGGAAGAAAATATTTAATTTCCCTGCAAGCTACTGCCTAACTTTCTTTAGCCATGGCCCAGTATCTTTGAATATGTTGGTTTATGGGCCTATTTTAATATCATTGTATTGAAAACTATCTGGAGTCTATGTGCTTTATTAAAGCTAAGCCCCTCTTGTCTACCTTTCCTGTCCAGGTGAGATCTGACACTTTTGAAACTGGAACAACCCAAATGTCTGAGCCAGAATTCCCTTTCTTTAAAAATTACTCACATGTGTCCCAAACTGCTGGGTGAGCTGGTGCTGAGTGGCTCTTGGATTTCTTCTTGTTGTTAGTCCTTATACTCCTAGCAATTGACTTACGGGTAATGTGGTGTGAAGCTTGCTTTCCAATCTGAGCTCTCTTTTCAATTCCAACCTTAGTCAGCGGTGACTAAATGTCATCACCTATAGATTGAGTTTTGATCCTACAAAGCCACAAAACATTCATCTCAGAATGGTTCCAAGGAGGCGACCATCAGCATCTCAAAAACCACTACCAGCAGCATATTTCATCAATCAATATATGCAATATTTTCTTTAAAAACCTGAAATGAATCCAAGTTCTCCCAAACCTCAAGCCAGGTCCAGATGCATGGAAAATGTTAATGATTTTTTTTCCCCATGATTGGCTCTGTTTCATGCATACTTTGCAAAGATTTAGGTTTTCAGGTAAGTAATATATGTGGTGGTTCCATTTGGTGGCAACCAAAAAGCCAGGTAAAAAGAGAGCTGTGGATGACTTTTCTTTTCCATTCATGGGTTTGTTCAAATCTAGATGATTCTGGGGTCTGATTTTGTGGGAACCAAATATGTTCAAATAACCAGAAGCACCCAGCATTCCTGAAACTCAGTCAACTACTATGAAGAAGAAAATAACGGAAACTGTGATCTCAACTAAGAATTGTCCTCCTATAGAACAAGCTATTAACCAAATGCAAATATATAATCCAGATCAGGATCTAAGTAGTGGAAGCAGCTGAAAAGGAAAGTTAGCTAGTCTAATATTGTCATTGTAATTTATACTAAAACTTTAGTATATTTGCAAAGAAAGCAAGGAAGGGAATTTTCAGTGTGGTATGAACCTTCAGGCATTCTTAATAAAAAGTGATTGATAGGATTTTTGGTTAAATAACCAGAAAAATTGGTTTAAAAAGGAAATCATAAAAATTTACACAGAGACTGAGCATGTTATCGTACCTTAAACACATAAACATTCATTTATCTTTTGTTAAACATAAAGACCTTTTCTTTGAGACTGACTCCAATAATTAAAATTTTAGTTTACTTTTCTTGCATAAAACCTCATGTATTACTTTATCCAAAATTCCCAGTTCTAATTTCATTAAAAAGAAAATGAGAATTTAAGCAATTAAAGAGAACTCTGAATTCGAGATCCTCCTAAGATATTTATTTTTCTCCAACCTCTTAAAAAGCGCTCAACAATACCTAATATGACTTCCCTTTTTTTTAACAATTTGCCTCTATCAAATCTTTAAAAAGCATTCATCTTAGATTTCTAGAAACAAGTTTGTACTCTAACATTATTCATTGGCTTATATTACATAAAGTAATCAGAATAATTATGTAATCAGAATAATGGACTCAACTGACACACAAATATGGAAACAAAGACAACTCACTCTTTGTGAATATATTACTGGTGGGAGCCACTGATGAGTTCAACTTTCAGGAATATTCAGTACACTGAGGCATCAGTCATATCTTCTTATCTATCAGCTACTGCCACAATGATGCTTCAATAACAAATAAACACATGACTGCTTTACTAACAATAACGAATATTTACATTTCTCACTCACAAGGTCCAAGGTCCTTTGGGTTCAGCTGACTGGACTCCAGACTGCAAGATAGGATTAAGGCATGATCTATGTATCTCACTCTGTATCCCAGGCTGAAAAGGTAATAACTACTTGGAACCTGTTGTTTTGTGTTGATAGGAGAAAGGCAAGAGGTGAAGCTACACCACACAAATGTATTTCAAGCCTCTTCCTATGTTAGATCTACTAATATCCCATTGACCAATAAGTCATATGTCCAAGTTCAAAGTCATGGAACAGGAAAGTAACACTCCATCCATCAAGAGGCCAAGTCAAGGGAGTGGTTAACAATTCTCCAGCAGGGAAAGAATTAGGGAAAATAACTACAATGTTTAACAGAGTGAAAAAAAGATCACTTTAATCCAAGGAATCTATTAAGTATAAGTCAAGAGAGATTCTATTATATTTAGTTCCAAATGAAGGAAAAAAAATGCAGTAAACTCTACATGTGTTTCTGGGTTCATTTATTCAGCAATCCATACAATCAACACAAAATATATTGTTTCTTCTATACGTCAGGTACTCTGAAGAGAAGGGAAAAAAATGAGTAAAGAATTACTTTTGCCCTTAAGGGCCTGATGGATTTTCTATGCTGAGAGGTAACAATGAGTTCAAGCTAGACAGTGAAAATGGAAAATTTGGTTCTTTGACTTCTAATGTCTTTATAAAACAATGGAGTTCAGTCATAATTATGGTCTGGCAAAAACTAGTAATAAAATTAGCTAATATCTCCTGATTGCTCTTAGCAGCAACTAACTGCCTTTTATCCCCAGCCCTTCAGATGGTCACATCTGATATGTTAAGTGTGAGAGAGCAAAGAAATGTAATACATTCCCTAAGACCAGAGCACCACAGAGACCTTCAGAGGAAGACACGTGGACACCAAATCAATAAACAGCCATTTAAGAAAAGAGAAAAAGGTTTGACAATAAAAGAACAGGGCAGTTACTGTCCTGGAGATATTTATATTTCTCTTACTACCAGCAGATAAATGTTAAGTATGTTTAGGAAGGTAATGTAGTGTAACCATGTAAGTATTTGGGGAAAGAATACTGCATCAATCTAACATCTTTCATCCCAACTTCCTTAAAGTGAATTAAAAATTTAGACACTCAGGAAAAAGACTAGAATTCTAGAGCTTGCTTTGCTAGTAATTAGCAGTGCAGCCTTTGGCAAATCTAGCATTTCTAGATGTTGTCTTCCCTAGAAAGTTTCTCTTTTCCCCTTCCAAGGCTGGGTTGGATTGGACCCCCTGATTCCTTTACACCTTAATCCTATGTCCATTGCCTTCCCTGTTATTATAACTTGTTTTATAATTACCAGGGATATCTTTGTCTCTAGCACTACTGAACTCCTTGAGATCAGAGTCAACGTATAATGTATTTTTGTAGAATAAATGTAGGAAAGAAAGCAAGACTTTTCTATGATTAGTCTAAAACACCCACAACTCTGTTATAGACTCCTCTGAAATTGTGTGGAAATTGGTTAAGCTAATTTTGACTAGGAAATCCCAACCTTTGCCTGAGAACAAACCTCACTTTCTACCCAGTAAATTACAATAATTTTTACTGTAAGGCCCAAGCCCAAATTCAATAGAGTTGGCTAATATTTTATCCTTGAATGTTTCATCCAAACCCTGGTCTGGTTATAAAACTCCAAAAATAAAATTTAGGCCTTTAATCTGCTATCTTTAGGTTGTTGACAATTACTAAAAATGCACAAATATTAATATTTTAATGTTTCGTGGATTTGCAATAACTATCTCCCCATACAACAACATTTTTAACAGGCCATTGGTACGGCCTAAAGAAAATTCCTGAATGTTAACTTGAGAAGAAAATTAAGGTTGCATTTAATCTAAGATTATTTTTAATTTTATAGTTTGAGAAAATTGAGATCCTGAGAGATGAAAGGGCTTGCATAGGTTACCACGAGTATCATAAATGACAGGCCCAGAATATACATCAAGTCTAATGTCTATTTTTAAAAAAAGATAATTTATTCAATATCTCTCCTTTGTGCATGTCACATATATCCCTTCTTTGCCACCCTGACAACACTCCACAAGCATCATTCAATCTACAACTCTCTACTTCAATGAGAAACTATGAAACCATTTGACCTCTCTTGTTTCAACTCTCACAGGGACTTGGTTTATATGATTTTCAAGATACCTTCTATATATGACTTGGGCATAGAGAGATTAGATTGGGATTTGGAAATAATACTTGTTATAGAAATGGTATTTAAGGTATGTATATAAAGATATATACAAATATATATATTTGCTATAAATATAACTCAGAGGGCTTAGATATTGCTGGAGACACTTTTTCCCCCTATAATAGGAGTGATTGTGATGCCAGGATTTTGGAGAAAGGATAGACATTCTTGTTGCACTCAAACTTGATTGATTGATGTCTGTCATTGATATATTGCAAAGAAGCTACCAAAAAAAAAAAAAAACAGCTCTCATAAATAGGGTGAGATAATTTTAATTATTTCAGGGAACTGAGTGTGTCAGAAAGAGAGAAAGAAAAGGGAAAAAAATTATATACATATGTGTGTAACTATGATTTTTGTTAATTCATTTTCAAAACTCATGTACTTGTCTTGAGTTATTTTCATTAGAATAACTATTCGGGGGACATTTGTAATAAAATGGGGAAAATACATATCTCTTAACTTCATTTGGTGGTTTCATTCTGTTAAGTCTTAAAAGTGAGTACTTTTGATCTTTGGGAATTTATTCCAAAAAAAAAAAAAAGACCCATGAGCAAGAATATTTAGTATAGGATTGTGAAAAAACTGGAAATCTCTTAAATATCCAAGTGCAGATATTTGTGGCTAAGCCACAACTATCACCAGGCCTCATAAGCCCCTGAATAGAGGTCTCTTCCTTATTCTATGCTGTATCCTCCCATCTGAACCATAAAAATATTCCAGGTAGAAGGACTCTTTGTCATCATCTTCTCCAACTTCTCTTTTGATAAAAAGGAAACTGATGGCAAAGATATTAAGTTAATCACCCACATGTACAGCCATTTACAGTCATCACAGTTTTTCTTTACATAGCTCAGGCACGATGGTTCTAAATCCTCATGTCTAGCCCAATGGTAATCAATTTTACCCTTCTTCTATCACAGCTTTATTACTCTGTAAAAATACCTAGTTTCTACTGGCAATATTTCTCTTATCAGGATAGTTCCCAGAAGGAAAATTAACATCTACCATGTATTCAAAAATTTAACCTACTTTTTTGATGGGCGATGGGTACAAAGACATGATTGCACTGCCCTCATTCACTCAGATTGTTTCCCAAAGGCCTTTGTAACACCTGGTAAATCTGGTCCCAGTCTGTGGTTTATAAAAAAACAAAATCCAAGTTTTTTTCTTATAAAACAAAGCAGAAAGCTTTTCTTATTTCTGTCTTCTATCTTGCTCCTGGTATAAGACCAAGCATGCCTTTGAGTAGACATGTCCATAAAATGTCCACTTCAAGAAGACTTATTCCACAGTTCAATTCCCGAGCAATTACATTTTCTAGGACATTGTTCCATAGGGGGTTAAAGTAAATATTTTATATGGCATCTAAAGTCATTTGCAAAGCCCAGTAATCATTTCAGGTAATGGGAAAATAATGGAGGACTCTCTGGAACTAAGCCACTAAAATTCATCTTTTGAGGCTAACATGTGCAAATCGGTTGGCTGCTTTTAAGGCACAGTAATTTAGATGATTTAGATGATTGTTTAAATCTTTTTAACTACATCAGTATTTAAACTGGGTTTGTATGTCTAAAGGCCAGAAGACCTGTAACAAATCCCACAGAAAACTACTGATAATTTATTAAGAAGGAATAGCTTTAGTGACCATAAGAACTTATAACACATTTGAGTCTGAGAACATACCACAGAGATCAACAAAAGCCTGGAGCAATCGGCAACTGGCTATGCCCTTTTAGAGGGCATAAAAAACAGTCTTACCCTGAAGCAACTGATACTACTTCCTCAAAGAGTTCAATAAACTAGCCACTCATCTGTCTGAAGGCTTCTTTGCCTGCATCTGCTCTTTTTCCATCTGCTTTGAAAGCAGGTTAAGCCCTCTGGGTTATGTAGAGTCAGTAGCATAATCTGATCACAATTCCATTACCAAGTCTTCATGACTACCCTGTTTGGTCCCCCTCAAAGCCACTGTCCATATGGAGAGGTGTTTCATAACCTTCCCTTGCTTATTATTTCTTCTTCCCAGCATTAAAGGATATAAGCATACAAAAGGGATGATTTCTTGGCTATGATAGCTCATTTCAAATGAACTCCATAATTAACAACTTTGAAAGCAAAGAGGTAAATTTTGTCACATGTATTACTAAATCAGAGTGAGATCCCCCTGGACCAAATTAGGCACCTGATTAAAAATGTCTGCCTCAAAAGAAACAAGTAGATAGGGAGTTGTGCTCTCAGCGATCCCAAAATTAATGCACTGATTTAAGTCCCTGTTGAAGCCATGTGGAGAGACACAGACCTTGAGACTGCCTTGGGTGAGACTCAAGTGTCCCCAGTTGAATGCAAGTCAGCCAGAATCAACTTCTATAGAGTTGTCTGAAAGTGAGGAGATAAGAGAGTGGGGCGATAGACCTGATGGGTGAGTAACCATGGTGGAATGGAAAAAAAAAAGGTAATAGTTGAAAATTCATTCTTCAACAAATCAATTTTATTTTCAAGTTCTGTGCTACATGTTGGCTTTTCAGCTTCTAGATTTTTCTCTATCATTCTTGACCTTGGCGAAGACTCCTACCACTTCCACACCTCTGTTTCCATGAGTGTAAACTGAGGGGGTGGGAAAAAATGGTTACCAAGGGAATTCTTACATGATTTGAAGAAAAGGGTGGAAGTTTAAAATCTATCTAAACTTTTATTTTGTGATTAGTGGAGTATATTTTAATTTAACTACACTCAAACTGATTTAATAAAGCCTTTTAAAACTCTGATCCCTTGCCAAACTTATAGAATTATATACGATAATGCCTGAGAAGGGCTACACAGCCATCGAAAGAAAGCCAAGTTAAGCACAGAAGACAGGACTGTTGTTTTAAGGGAGGAAAAATCCTAAATTTCTGATGCCCAAGAGAGATGAGGACTACAAAACAGCCTCTTAACTTGCTGGTGATTGTAGCAGGCAAGAGAGAATTTAACGAGTTTGGCAAAGCAGCTTAGTGGCACTCTGCCTAGACTCAGTTCTGTGAATCCCACATCCAGAGATGGTCCTTTGTTTAAACAGGCCCAACCCTGCAGAATTACTTTTGTCCTTTCTCTTTTCTCCTAAAGCAGTATGTTTGATTGACAGAAAAAATTTCCCCCAAACAGAGGCAGCTCTCAAGCATACACAATATCCTAAAATTCAATTTAAAAACATTTTAATCTAAAATATAAAACATACTAGTGTAGTAATCTCAGAGAGACTCTACCTTAATAAGCATGCCAACTGTGGCCAAGTTAAAACTGTTGTGGGAATCCTAATTTGGAATTTTCTGCTCCATTTAAACTCTCTAAGGCCAAATTTCCCCCCAAAAATCTTTCTTATACTAAAATTCCACCTTTCTGGAAGGTAAAGAACAATCTGTCTTTATATCCAAAGTGAATCAATTTGAAGAGAAGAGTTACAAGGTGACCTTGGATATGTCAATACCAATGAAATGAAGGTTTTTGGATCTCTTAATCCTTTGCCAGCACTAATATGGTATGATTCTGTTGTATAAGTGCTACCCAGTAATTGAGGGTTACATAAACCACACAAGAATAAGAAACCACTAAGGAAAAGCAGTTAGAGGCATACATCTCAGATCTTCTTCAAAATGTTAACCAACAGGTTTATTTCCTTGGTGTTTTGCCTTCTCAGCTATCAACATATACTACTACTTCTTTCACAAGATTTTTAAAATAATTTTTTTTAATCCAAACTCTAAAGGATGACTAGTAGCCAGGAAGGTAAAAACTGCTGGTGAATAGAAAACGAGGACGACCAGTCATCGAGGAATGTGTTCTGCATGGTTACTTTACATCATAATCTGAAACCGAGTTCCTATTTCAAAATGTGGCCCATTCTAGGCTTTATCTTTATATAACAACTTATATTTTTCAGAATCTTAATTAGTGGAGCAAAGCCCTATGACATATTTTAAAGTTTAAAAGACACAGAGTGTGCAAACTAAAGCAATCATTAATGACAAGAAACAGAGTCTAGTTTGTTTTTCTTCTAGTCATTGGTTGTGTTATAATTAGTATATCTATATTCCTCATTCTTTAAAATAACTCTTGTCCATGTGATAAAGATTTAGCTACAAGGAGTTCCCATTGTGGCTCAGTAGAAACAAATCTGCCAAGCACCCAATAAGGATGCAGATTCCATCCCTGGCCTCGCTCAGTGGATTAGGGATCTGGTGTTGCCATGAGCTATAGTGTAGATCACAGACGTGGCTCGTATCTGGCATTTCTGTGGCTGTGGCATAGACAAGCATGTACAGCTCCAATTCGACCCCTAACCTGGGAACTTCTTTATGCCTTGGGTATGGCCCTAAAAAGACGAAAAAAAAAAAAAAAGACTTAGCTACGACATTAGAAGGAGGAGGAGGAAGCGGAGCAGGAGGAGGAAGAAAATGGAGAAGGAATTGATATGATATTTTGAGAATAAAGAGAAGTGAAAAATCCAGTGACCCAGCTTTGCACTGATTAGCTTTGTGCTTGATCTTAACTCTCTGAACTTCGATGCTTCATCCATAAAATGATTTAGCTGGATTATTAATGACTAGGAATGGTGTTTACCATTCCTGCCAACGCAAACATGTTATAAGTGACTAGAAAACATTTATGATTTGAATACCCAATGGGAACGAATTTAAAGTTCCAAATTATAATTTTTTTAAGATCAAGAAAAGTTTTGGTGGGTTGGGCGGGCTGGGGATGGAAGATAATTGGTTGCTTGCTTGTTTTGAACCTGCCGTTAACATTATTTTTCTCATTATCCTAAGGGAACACGTCGTACCCTTAGCACCCTTCCTAAATTCTGAATTCACAATATTATGCCAGAAGATCATCAAAGTTGTCTCATTCCTTTCTTTAGATATGCAGAAACAATTATTCAAATGTTTGCCACTTGCACTGAAGAGAAAGCAGCTCTAAAGAGTTGAGGGAGTTAGTATAAAGCTTCTGTCATTGATCCTAGATGGAAGGGTGATCGAAGTCATTGAAATGTAGATAGCAGAGAAAGAACATTTACAAAGCACTCAGTAAGTCTAAGATGAAAAGAATTATACTAGTGCCAACAAGCATTATTCCATAAAAATTCCCATTGTGGCTGATGAGAAGGAGCTCAAATCTTCAAACAAAACATTTAATTCACACCTGACAGTGATTTTCAGAGTATGGAACAAGCAGTGTTAGTAATTCCATTCTTAGCCCAGGGAAAAACTGTGCAGCAGAATAGAGTGGCAGTAAAATAAATGTCTGTGGTTCTTGAAAAAAGAAACACTGAAGAGAAAGACCCTCTGGCAAAAAAGAAAGAGATCCATGCGCTGGCCTGAACACCTCCAACTTTCAATTAGCATGTTAAGGGGATTATAATACTCGTTATTTCTGCTGGTCTAACACGCACAAGCACACACACATAGTTGACCTTGGCATTTGTGGATTCAGCATTTGTGCTGTTGATCATTCTCAAGCACCTTCCAAAGATCTTTGATTTGTGGTTGTCTTTTGTTGAAACTCCAGCATGATAAGGCTGCCAGGGGTGGGGGCAGTTTCAGAAATGAGATGATTAATGATTGTACTCAGTAACCACTTCTCAATGTAACTTTACTATTTTCCACTCCTCCTTTTTTTTTGCATTAATTTTCATGAAGCACTAAGCAAAATGCACCCCCCTGGCCCCGATAGAAAAGAACTATAAGCAAATGATGGGTTCACAAATCTGGGCTTTTATGGACCTAAATCTTGGGACTGAGACGGGGCAGTTACTCCCTTTACACCATCATGTGCAACCAATTAAAAAACACAAGGCATACACAGATGAAGTATCAAAATATCTTTGGATGCCAATAAACTGGATTAGAAAATTTGATCTGTTGTCATATTTAGGCTTCCCACTGTTTTCTTCCTGGAATTAAGCATGCCTACCTTTCAAAGCAGAGCACTAGACAACAATAGCAATGGTGGTAGGAAGAGAGGGAAAACATGTGTGTCCTAAAATTAGGATGCTGTGAAAAGAGAAAAGGAGCCCAGGATGAAAGTTTATAAACCATTTACCTGATGTCATCAATGAACTGTGCCTCTAGTTCCTAGAGAAGGAATAAGTAAAAGGTAGAAAGCAGGACCAGAAGAATTACTTATGGAAGCCTATGGACACTTTGCTACCTGAATTCTTCCACATATCCGCTTTTCTTCTGGAAAAACTCATTGAGCATGTGCTAATAAAAATAGCAGGAAAACAATAAAAATAATATTCTGAATCAGTTAGAATAGGCCAGGCTATGCTGCAGTAATAAACAATCCTAAAAATCAGTGACATAAAACATCAAAGATTTTACCTCTTAATCACTTTCTATGACCACAGCAAATTGGCTATGGACTAAAACCCAAGGTTTAAAAAAAAAAAAAAGGCCATAAAAAGATAGGTATGAGAAAAGCAGATATTCAAAATATTTTTAAAATATGTGATTTAGTTCAAAAAATATTAGAATACATTTCTTTACGGGTCTCTTGAGTTTCCACCATCTTGAAAGGACAATACTGAAAGCTTTTGCTCTGAACTACCTTTTAAAAGATATTTATGTAGTTAATATAGCCTTGGAAGAGAGTGAAAGTTTCTTTCTCTGAAGCAGCAAGATTTGCTTACTACAAAGTATAATAACAATAATATTTCCCTCCAAGGAGAAGGGGAAGATTTGCTTGCAGCTCATTATAAAAGATTTGGGTTTCTCTAAGATCCTTGGCTATAATATAAGCTCAAGCATGTGCAGTATCCAGCTAAACTGTTCCTCATATCCTCTGCAGGACATGAAAAGCAAGGGAACAAGGCAGCCATGAAACACAAGCATCTTGCTATGCTGTGTGTAACAGTGTCCTAATTCTCTGACCCAGGAGTCTTGTGTCTTCTCTCAGGATCCATACAACTATGACATGCTACCTTATTGGCTTGCAAATAGGGTGAAATCTTAGACTCTTCCAAGTTTGTGACAGAACTTAGACAATTAGATGATGAATTTCAGCAGAAAGCTGGAAACTATTATAAAATGGAAATCTTAGAACTAGAAATAAAGTCATGGAAACAGAACTCAATAAACAGGTTCAGGAGCAAATTAGATCCAGCTCCAGAGAGAATTTAAAAAAACTAGAACATAAGAAGAAAATAGCCAGAATGAAGCCTGAGAGGAAAAAAATGATATAAAATATAAAAACAACTGAAGCTTTCTGTGTATCCATTCATAAATCTCTTACATTTTCTATCCTAAAAGTAATTCCTTTTTATATTCAATGTTCCTCATACCCATGTATTATTTATACAATTACTACAAGTATATTATATGTATGTACATATTTGTATGTGTACCAAACAACATAGAGCATTGCTTTTACTTTTGAAAACTTTCATAAATGGTGTTATAATATGGGTTTTTTTACTTAATATTTAGATGCTATAAAAATCTCTTTTTACTAAATCATTTTCACTGACTTATTTCATATAAGATAAAATATTCTCTAACACAATAATGCATCTTTTGTACCAAAATATTATAGTTTTATATTATTAGCGATTCTACCAGCTTTCAAAGCAGTTCTATATATTTCCCAACCTCAGGTATAAAGCAAAAGCCTAGGCTATAAAAATAATTGAAAGTCAAAGAATGCATTTAAAGAAAATAAAACATGCTATGAAAGAAATTTATATTCATAATCATTACATGAGAGGACCTTGAGAAAGATGCAACAGTAATATATTCAGAAAGCTCTTTTTAAAACCAACAACTAGAAAACTCATAAATTTCCTTATGGAGTTGAAAAAGGCATCAGTATGGCTGATAACTAATGGCAGAGTAGATAACACAAAAAAATCAGCTAACGAGCTTATAGACCTGATGCCGCAAGATGATGGTCCATTGCCAATTACAAGTGATGATAAGTATTCAGTAACCAGACCATGATCAGGTTGAATTTTCTCTCAGTAATTCACATGAAGCATTATAAAATGAGTTGGGTATCATTTCAGTCCATTTCAATCTTGAAAATACACAAATTTGTTCATTAGAATTTCTCACCAAGATAAATATAGGCATGTATATTGCAACTCAAAGAAACTAAAGGAGTAATGCCTATAGTATATGGACTTCGAAAAATATTACTGACTGAAATAAGGAAAAAATAATTCTAGCATATGAAAGATTTATTTTATTATAGCCATTGAAATGAGGAAAGAGTTACTGCAATAAGAATGTTCAAAAGAAAGGTTTAATGTCATATTCCTGAAACAAGTTTTCCTGTAATGAAAAGTGGTGAAGGTTAAGACAAATATTTAATAGGGCACACATTGTAATAGATACATGAAAATAAAGACTTTTTTAAACTATTTAATTTTATTCAACTTAAGCCTACTCCAGAAAAAATAATTTGACCTTAGGCAAGACAGCTCTTGGCAGCTAAGACAAACCCTGTTGGAGCTGACACCTTGAGGCTATCTGATAACTGAGCTCCTACCAGCTGAGCAGCCAGTCCTTTCTTGAAAAAAAAAAAGACTTTCAGAACATTAGGCAGAAATGCAAGCCTAATTATAGGCAGGGAAGTGCAGATCTCTTCCTCTTGGGCTAGTCTTATAAAGGTAAGACTCCAATTTAAAAAGTCCTCTATGCTGGGTATTTTTCTCTGCCCCTCCAAATCCACCATTTATCCTCACAACCTTCACCTGTGTCCCAGAAAGCTGACTTTTATAGACTGTATCAGTGGCTCTCCCACCCTTTGATTTGCTGTCTGATTCAGCCAATAAGAATCACCTACAGAAGGTCAAAGGGAAAGATGAGAGGAAGTTCAGAGTGTTTACTCCCCTGACTTGATGCTGCTAGGTGGTAGATTGGCAATACTCCCCCAGTGAAAGTCATCACTTTATCAGCTGATGCTCCCCTACAGTTACAGATCTCCCTCCAAGTATCAGTAATGGCTCTTTCTACTTAACTCTTCAGTTTGCGGATGTGATGGCTTATTATTGCTAAATTGGGCATCGGGGTGGGGGGGTTACATCACCATCCTGCATTGTTTTCCTTTAGCCTTACCTTTGCCTAGTCAATAAATCCCTTTACTAAGCTGTCCTCAAATACCTCATCTCCTTCTATTAAGATCTTGGCTACTTCCTTCTACTTTGAAGTCTCTCCATGAATATCCCTCAAAGGCAATAAAGAGATAAACTATACTAAAGGGAGGGGGAGGGAGAAGGAGGGGATAGAGGTGGAAACAGGAGGAAAAATTCTTAGGGTTGCATTGATGAGAAGCAATGAGTCTCTTCATAATGCTAGGAAAGTTCCTCTCAATTGTGTGCCCCAGTTAACACCCTCTTTTGAGCCTTTGGAGCATTTAAACATAGTAGTTCATCTGCCCAGAAACCACATAGCCAGGAAGCTTTCCAAAGAGGCCAGGCCCTCTTGTTCATGGGCCTGAGGAATTAGTAAACACTGTTTATGGCCAATAAAACCCCACAAACAGCTTGGGCAAATAATAAGATGAAAGAAGTTTCTTATTAAATTTATGTTTAGGGTTATCACATCTAATCATAATAGTCTCAACCAGGGAGAAAAGTAAGCAAGTCTTCATTATGCACTACTTCCTGCCAAAGTCAGAACTCTCCCAGGGAGCAAAGAACCCAAGTAAGCAATTGCATGTTTTTTGGAATACACATCTCTGCCCAAAGAATTTGGATGAAAGTGAAACTTGTCTGATAAGCAATCACTCAACCAGTTAGCTGAGCTGAATTTACCACAAAGCTAATGGAGTTAAAGCTTCAGAGCCCCTCATTTACACAAAATCCTTCCAAGTCTCTAAGAGGAACCCTAACCATATGTTCACATCATCAGTATGTGTTTGTAAAATTTGCCGAAATAAGAATTTTAATAACAATTTCTAATACTTTTTTTTTGTCTCTTATGTCCCCAGCACTGGATTTTCAACCATCTTAGATGATGGTCATGTGGCTAGGAGCTAAATTGGTGATACATTTAGTTTTGGATTATGTAATACATGGTTCTGAGTCACTTCTGCATAGAATTAGATTATTGCAAATCCTCCCCTGCTAGGAATGGCCTCCAGGAATATTCCCACTGACCAATATGTCAACTCATGCTGCACTGGACAAAAATGTGCCAGCCAAAGCACTACCATGATGTGAACACGGTACCCAAGACTGGTAGCATGATGGTACCAGAGGAGAAACAGTTTGAAAAGCCTGGAGATGGAGACTAATTTGTGCAATGATGTGAATAATTTTACACATGAGACATAAAATTATAAGTAGATTCAGTTCTCAAAGATGCATAATTAAAGCAGAACTTCTCTCCCATCAGGAAAAGACTTAATAATACACAAGATACAACTATGAACACCATACATGTCTTTTCTTTTTTGGTGGGAATCATGAAAAATAAAAATTGAACAGAATTTCTGTGGTTAAAAGGGTAAAAATCCGTAGCCATCCTACAAACAAAGTACATCTGTACTTTTATTATTATCAGAAATATTAAAAAGTGTCAATCAACCTCTCCAGAGGAAAGACTGAATTATTGTTCTAGTCTCTCAACAGAAAATGATATTACAAATTGCTGTTATGTGACAAAGCCATCAAAATTCCACGTAGAAAAAAGTTACAAAAGTTGGCAGGCTGCTAAATAATGTAAAAATAATTATTTTTATTTTTTTATGTTTGTCATATCAATCACTGTTTTAAAAATGTGTATATGGTTGTGATTCTTTTTCCAGATAAATATTCATTCTATATCTAATTGTAGACTCATGAATTTGGATTATTTTTCTTAAAGAGGCCCCTGCATAAATTGTAGAAATTTCAGGACCCTGAAAACTTGATTTCCCTACCAGTTGCCATTAAATGCTGATGAACACTCCAGGTTCACATGCTGTCTAACTCCATATAGAGTCCTCCCTTGGTATCTATGAGGGATTGGTTCCACGACTACCTGCTAATATCAAAGTCCTCAGATCCTCAGGTATTTTATATAAAATAGCATAGCATTTGCATATAAGCTATGCATTCCTCCTGTATACTTTAAAGAATTGCTTGATTATTTATAATATCTAATACAATGTAAATACTAATAAATACAACTTAAATGCTATATGAAAAGTTGTTTGCACATGCAAAATTTGTTTTTTGGGAATTTCTGGATTTTATTTCCCTCAAATGTTTTCAGTCCAATGTTGGTTGAATCTATGAATGTAGAATTTGTGTATAACGAGGGCCAATTGTTTACAGAAGCAGTCACTACCTAGGATAAAACATAAGGGGAGATACTGATGTTATAAAAAACAACCTATGTCACAGGTAATATGATGATTTCCATTTGCCCAGAAATGCAACTTCATCAACTGCCCCAAGAAGGTCACCCAGAGATGGTGGAATACAAAGGATTTGAGCTCACCTCCTCTCATAGGCATACAAAAATCACAACTATTTACAGAACAACTATCAGTGAAAAAGACTGGAACATATCAGAAAAGCATTTCTATAACTAACACTATTAAAAAAAAAAAAAAAAAAAAAACCTCTAACCTGGTAAAGGAAACAGACATCCAAGTCCAGGAGGTACTGAGAGTCCTATACAGGATTAACACAAAGAGGGCCACATCAAGCCACAGTGTAATTAATGACAAATGTTAAAGAGAGAATGGTAAAAGCAGTGAGCAAAAAGCAACAAATAACATACAAGGGAACTCCCATAAGGCTATTAGCTGATTTTTGAGCCAAAATTCTGCAGGCCAGAGGGAGCAGCATGATATATTTTAAATGATGATAGGGAAAAACCTACAGCCAAGTACACTCTATCTAGCAAAGCTCTTGTTCAGATTTGATGGAGAGATCAAAATGTTTATGGACAAGCAAAAGCTAAAAGTGTTCAGCATCACCAAACCAGTTTTACAACAAATACTAAAGGAATTTCTCTAGGTAAAAAATAAAAGACCACAACTAGAAACAATTTCAAAATGGGGGAGTTCCCTGGGCGCTCAATAAGTTAAGGATTCAGTGTTGTCACTGCTGTGGCTCAGGTCACTGCTGTGGCACAGGTTCGACCCCTGGCCCTAGAAATTCTGTATACCATGTATGTGGCAAAAAAAAAAAAAAGAAAGAAAGAAAGAAAGAAAAGAAAATCATGAAATGGGAAAGCTCACTGGTAAAGGCAAACAAAAGTTAAAGGTAGTAAATCATCCACACACAAAGGTAGCATGAAGGTTAAAAGACAAAAGCAATAAAATCATCTATATCCACAATAAGCAGTTAAGGACTACACAAAAAATAAATGTAAAATACAATGTCAAAAATAGTAATTATGAGACGAGAAGAGTGGAAAATACAAAGTTCTCAAAGTGCTTTTGAAATTAAGAGATCAGCAACATAAAATAATCATATATATTACATATATAATAATCACAAATATATAGCTATATATAAAACTTATGCTAACCACACAACAAAAGTACAAATAGATATACACATTAAAAAGAAAAAGGACTCCAAACACTAAAGATAGTTATCAAATTACAAGGGAAGAGAACAAAAGAAGAAGAGAGGAACAAAAGAAACCCCAAAGCAATTAACAAAATGGCAATAAGTGCATACATATCAATAATTACTTTAAATGTAAATGATAACATGTTCCAATCAGGTACAACCACTATGGAGGTCAGTATGGAGGTTCCTCATAAAACTGAATATAAAATTACTATATGATCCAGCAATCTCACTACTAGGCATATATCTGGACAAAACTATGGTTCAAAAAGATATATGTACCCATATGTTCATATCAGAACTTTTCACAATAGCCAAGACAGGGAAGAAACCTAAATGTCCATCAACAGATGAATGGATTAAGATGTGGTATATATATACACACACACACACACAATGGAATATTACTCAGCCATAAAAAACAAAATAATCCCATTTAAAGCAATATAGATGCATCTAAAGATTCTCGTATTAAGTGAAGTAAGTCAGAAACAGAAAAATCATATATCACTTATATATCAAATCTAAAATATGGCACAAACAAAATTATCTACAAATAAGAAAAAGACTCACAGACATAGAGAATAGACTTGTGGTTGCCAAGGGGGAGGGAGAGAGAGTGGGATGGACTGTGACTTTGGGGTTAGTAGATGAAAACTGTTACATTTGGAATGGATAAGCAATGGGGTCCTACTATATAGCACATAGAACTATATCCAGTCTCTTGGAATATACTATGCTAGAAGATAAAAAAGAGTCATATATATAAAGACAGGGTGACTTTGATATACAACAGAAATTGGCACATTGCAAATCAACTATACTTTAATAAAAATAAATAAATAAATGTTCCAATCAAAATATAGAGTGGCTAAGTATATACAAAAATAAGACCCATATAATATGCCTAAAAGAGACTCACTTCAGATCTGAAGGCACACATATTGAAACTGAATGGATAGAAAAATGTATTCCACGCAAATGGAAATTTTTTAAAAGCCAGGATAGCAATACTTATATCAGACAAAATAGACTAAAGACTCTTACAAGAAACAAAAATGATCAAAGATGATCAAAGGATCAATCCAAGAATATATAACAATTTTAAATATATATATGTATTTAAATATACACCCAACATAGGACCAACTTAATATCCATTATTAATATTATATTAATATAAGCAAATATGAAAAGACATGAAGGGAGAAATGGAGAGTAACGTAAAAGTAGGGTATTTTAACACACACTTATATCAACAAGAGATCTCCCAGACAGAAAATCAATAAACACTAGCATTAAATGATACGTTAGACCTGATAGACTTTATTATTTTTTTTGTCTTTTTGTCATTTTTAGAGCCACACCCATGGCCACATATGGAGGTTCCCAGGCTAGGGGTCTAATCAGAGGTGTAGCCACTAGCCTATGCTACAGACAATAGCAATGTGGGATCCAAGCTACATCTGCAACCTATACCACAGCCCATGGCAATGCTGGATCCTTAACTCAATGAGGAAGGCCAGGGATCAAACCCTCAACTTCATGGTTCCTAGTCAGATTCGTTTCCACTTCGACATGACAGGAACTCCTGCTAGACTTTATTTATTTATTTTTTTATTGTTATTTCCCCAATGCAATTTTTTTTCTACTGTACAGCATGGTGACCCAGTTACACATACATGTATACATTCTTTTTTCTCACATATCATGCTCCATAGTTTCAAATGATGCAACTGACAAGGGCTTAATCTCTAAAATATACAAACAACTTATACAACTCAACAACCCAATGGAAAAATGGGCAAAAGACCTGAATAGATATTTCTCCAAGGAAGATATACAGATGGCCAACAAGCACATGAAAAAATGCTCAACATCCCTGATTATTAGAGAAATGCAAATCAAAACTACCATGAGATACCACCTCATACCAGTCAGAATGGACATCATTAATAAGTCCTGATAGACTTTAAATACAGAGAACATTCTGTGTGAAAGCTACAGA
This sequence comes from Sus scrofa, assembly GCF_054392235.1. NCBI lineage: Eukaryota > Metazoa > Chordata > Mammalia > Artiodactyla > Suidae > Sus > Sus scrofa. The sequence goes on along the minus strand of NC_139389.1, from coordinate 115,751,511 downwards.
ATACTGTTTCTTTCTTTCTTTTTTTTTTTTTAACAGGAGCATCTGTGGTATATACAATTTCCTGGGTCAGGGATTCAATTTGAGTCAGAGCTATGACCTACGCCATAGCTGTGGCAATGACAGATCCTTTAACCCATTGCACTGGGCTTGGCATCAAATCCGCACCTCTGCAGCAATCTGAGCTGCCACACCAGGAACTCCCAGAATACACATTCTTTTCAAGTGTATATGGAACATTCTCCAGCATGACTCATATGCTAAGCCATTAAATTAGCATCATTTAATTTACAAAACCTGAAATTATATCAAGAATCTTTTTGGAAGTTCCCACTGTGGCTCAACAGAAATGAATCTGACTAGTATCCATGAGGATGTGGGTTCAATCCCTGGCCTTGCTCAGTGGGTTGGAGATCCAGGATTGCTGTGAGCTGTGGTATAGGTCATAGATGCAGCTTGGATCCTGCATTGCTGTGGCTGTGGCATAGGCTGGCAGCTGTAGCTCTGATTCAACCCTTAGCCTGGGAACTTCCATAGACTGTGGGTTCATCCCTTAAAAAAAAAAAAAAAAAGGACAGAGAGGGAATCTTTTTGAATCACAGCATTATGACACTAGAAATCAGCTATAAGAAAAAAACTGTGAAATACACAAGCAGGCAGAGGCTAACAATATGATACTAAATAATCAATGGATCACTGAAGAAATCAAAGAGGAAACCAAAAAATACCTGTAGAAAAATGAAAACTTAGACACAGCAATGCAAAATCCATAGGCTGTAGCAAAAGCAGTTCTAAGAGAGAAGGTTATAGCGATACAAGCTTACCTTACTACGCAAGTTTACCACAAATAACCAAACCTTACACCTAAAAGAACTGCAAGAAGAAAAATAACCAAAACCCAAAGTTACTAGAAGGAAAGAAATCATAAAGATCAGAGCAGATATAAATAAAATAAAAGAAAAGAAAAAGAAAAAAAAAATAAATGAAACCAAGAGCTGGTTCTTTGAAAAGATAAACAAAATTGATAAAACTTTAGCCAGACTCATCGAGAAAAAAAGACAGCTCAAATCAACAAAACCAGAAATGAAAAAGAAGTTACAACCAATACCACATAAATACAAAAGACCATAAAAGACTACTACAAGGAACTACATGCCAATATAATGGACAATCTAGAAGAAATGGAAAAAAGTTCTTAGATATGCGCAATCTCCCAAGGTTGAACCTGGAAGAAATAGAATATAAGAACAGAAAAATTATCAGTAATGAAATGAATCAGTAGTAAAATGACTTCCAATCAAACAAAAGCCCAGGTAACTTCACAAGTGAATTGTAACAAATATTTAAGAAAGGGTTAAAACCTACCATTCTAAAAGTTTTCACAAAAATTTCAGAGGAAGGAACACTTCACTTCAGAACTCATTCTATGAGGCCAACATAATTTTTATACCAAAACAAGACAAAGATATCACAAAAAAAATTACTGATGAAACAAATTGTCAACAAAATATTAGCAAACCTAATCCAACAATATATTAAAAGGATCATATACCATGAACAAGTAGGATTTATCCCAGTCATGCAAAGATGGTTCAATATCTGCAAATCAATTCATGTAATATACTGCATTGACATATTAAAGAATAAAAAACAATATGATCAACTCAGTAGATACAGAAAACACTTTTAACAAAATTCAACATGTATTTATGATAAAATCTCATTAGAAAATGGATATGGAAGGAACATATCTCAACATAATAAGGACCATATATGATAAGCCCACAGCTAACATTAAACTCAACAGTGAAAAGCTGAAGGCATTTCCTCTAAGATCAGGAATAAAACATGGACGCCCATTCTCACAACTTTTATTCAACATAGTATTGAAAATACTGGTCATAGGAATCAGATAAGAAAAAGAAATAAACAGAAGTCAAATTGGAAAGGAGACAAAACTGTCCCTGTTTGCAGATGATATGATAAAACCTGTATAAAATCCCACAGATGTCACCAAAAAACTACTAGAACTTATTAATGAATTCCTTTAAGTTGTAGGAAACAAAATTAAGAGACAGAAATCTATTGCATTTTGATACACTAACAATGAACTATTAGAAAAAGAAATTAAGCACAAAATCCCACTAATAATCACATCAAAAAGGATAAAATACCTAGGAATAAAGTTACCCATGAGCTAAAATACTTGAACTCAGGAAACTATAAAACACTGATGAAAGAAATTAAAGATGACACAAATTGAAAGATAAACTCTGCTAATGGATTGGAAGGCTTAATATTGTTAAACGGCCATAGTACCCAAGGCAATTTACTGATTCAACACAATCCAAATACCAATGCCATTTCTATAGAATTAAAACAAATAATTTTAAAATTTGAATGGAAATACAAAAAGATCCTGAAGCACTAAAACTATCTTGAGTAAGAAGAACAGAGCTAGAAGTATCACACTTCCCGATTTCATACCATACTACAAAGCTACTATAATCAAAACAGAATGGTACTGGCACACACACACACACACACACAAAAACACAGATCAATGGAGATCAATGGATCAGAATACAGAGCACAGAAATAAATTTATGGACTTCAGGTCAATAAATCTATGACAAAAAGGTGAGAAAATACAATGGAGAAAAAAAATAGCCTCTTCAATAAGTGATAGGACAGCTACATGTAAAAGGATGAAATTAAAACATTTTCTCACACCACATTCAGAAATAAATTCAAAATAGATTAAAGACCCAAATTTAAGATGAGAAACCGTAACACTCCTAGAAGAAAACATAGGCAAAACACTTTTTGACATAAATTATAGCAATATTTTTTTGGATCTTTTTCCTAAGGCAAAGAAAGCAGAAGCAAAAATAAATGAATGGGACTTAATTAAACTTAAAAGCTTTTGCACAGCAAAGAAAACCATTAACAAAATAAAAAGACAACCTATTGAATAGGAGAAAATGTTTCCAAATGATATGACCAATAAAGGGCTAATATCCAAAATATATAAACTCAATATCAAAATACCAAACAACCCAACTTAAAAAATGAGCAGAAGACCTGAATAGATATTTTCCAAAGACAACATACATACAGATGGGCAAAAGACACATGAAAAGATACTCAACATCACTAATCATCAGAAAAATGCAAATCAAAATCACAGTGAGGGAGTTCCTGTTGTGGCACAGTGGAAACAAATCTGACTACTACCCATGAGGACATGGATTCTATCCCCAGCCTCATTCAATGGGTTAAGGATCTGGTATTGCTGTGAGCTGTGGAGTAAGTTGCAGACGCAACTTGGATCCTGCATTGCTATGCCTATGGAATAGGCCAGCAGCTGTAGCTCCAATTTGAGCCCTAGCCAGAGAACTTCCATATGCCATGGGTGTAGCCCTAAAAAATAAAAATTTAAAAAATCACAATGAGATATCACCTCACACATATCAAAATGGCTATCATCAACAAGACTACAAACAACAAAAGTTGGCGAGGATGTGGAGAAAAGGGAACCCTTATATGTTATTGATAGGAATGTAAATGGGTACAGCCACTGTTTAAAATAGTATGGAGGTTCCTCAAAAATACTAAAAATAGAGCTACCATATCCAGCAATTCCACCCCTGGGTATATATCCAAATAAAACAAAAATATGAATTTGAAAAGATACATGCACCCCAACGTTCATAGCAGCATTATTTATAATAGCCAAGATACAAAACAACCTAAGTGTCCAACAGATGAATGGATTAAAAAAAGAAGTGGAATACCACTCAGTCAAAAAAAAAGAATAAAATTTTGCCATTTGCAAAATGTGTATGGACCTGGCAAGTATTATTCTTAATGAAGTCAGAGGAAAGCAATTATTGTATGTTATCACTTACATGTAGAATCTAAAGATAGCATAAACTAGTGAATAAAAAAGAAACAGACTCATGGATATAGAGAACAAAGTAGTGGTTACCAGCGAGGAAGGGAAGCTGGGAGGGACAAGTGAGGGACAGAGGATTAAGAGATACACACTATGTATAAAAGAAATAAGCTACAAGTATATATTGTGCAGCACAGGGAATATAGCCTATATAATATAATAACTATAAATGGAGTGTAATCTATAAAATTTTTGAATCACTGTACTATGTACCTATAACTAATATAACATTGTAAATAAACTATACTTGAATAAAAAATAAAATAATAGGAGTTCCCGTCGTGGCGCAGTGGTTAACGAATCCAACTAGGAACCATGAGGTTGCGGGTTCGGTCCCTGCCCTTCCTCAGTGGGTTAAGGACCCGGTGTTGCCGTGAGCTGTGGTGTAGGTTGCAGACGCGGTTCGGATCCCGCGTTGCTGTGGCTCTGGCGTAGGCCAGTGGCTACAGCTCCGATTAGACCCCTAGCCTGGGAACCTCCATATGCCTCGGGAGCAGCCCAAAGAAACAGCAAAAAGACAAAAAAAATAAATAAAATAAAATAAAATAATAAATGTTAAAACTCAGCTAAAAAAAAAAAAAAGTAGGTTATCTAGTGTACACTGTCATCCAGCTAAAAAAAAAAAAAAAAAAAGTAGGTTATCTAGTGTACACTGTCATCCAGCAAGGAGCTATTGAAGCTGGACTTAAAACTGCTTTCTCTTCTTTGTCTATACATCTTCTAACCAGAAAGAAGTCAGATGATTTCCCCATGCCTTGTTTTCTTCATGCTGAAATAGATTGCCCAGGTTACCATCTACATAAAGTGACTCAAGCTCATCCCACCTTCACCCCACTCACTGAGATTTCCGAGAGAGCCCTCCCCTCAGGGTCCTCTATCCCTCCAAATCTCTGCTGCACTGAGCTCTTGACTGTTCCACTTACATCTCACTCCCTACACCTGTGATCTTCTCCCCTTCTTACTTAGCTAAGATATAGCTCCTCCTACCTCATTATTTAAACAAAACTTAGACAAGGATATTTTATGAGGTGGGTTTTTACTAAACATTTTGGTAATAGAGGAAGGTTATAGCACTGAGCGCAATAAAACATTATTTAAAATGCACATTAGACAACACTCTCTACCTCAAAATTCATCAAATATGCCTTTTCCAGGAAATATTTAACCCAAGATCATATGTGCCCATAAGCTCCAAGCTTCCTCTTTGCTGTTTTTTTTTTTCTCCACAAAACTTTTCTCCCATTTTCTCTTCAAGGTTTCTAAATCTTAAACCAGCAGACAAGTACAAAATTTAACTTTATTGTATAGAGAGTATTTAATCATATTTGTCTAAATACATCGCAAATAGAAAATATTCTAGGGTGGGAGTGTGGCTATACTTCATAGGGAAATAGGTCTTTAAAAAAATGCTTTAAAAAAAGAAGCCGTTTGAAAGTATTTTCTCCCATTCCATAAACTGTCCTTTTTTAAAAAAATGTTTTCATTGACATGCAAATGCTTGTAAGTTTGATTAGGTCCCATTGATTTATTTTTGTTTTTATTTCTATTGCTTTGGGAGACTGACCTAAGAAAACATTTGTACAGTTGATGTCAGAGAATGTTTTGCCTTTGTTCTCTTCTGGGAATTTTATGGTGTCTTACCTTATGTTTAAGTCTTTAGGCCATTTTGAGTTTATTTTTGTGTATGGTGTGAGGTGTATTCTAGTTTCATTGTTTTACATGCAGCTGTCCAGTTTTCCCAGCACCATTTGCGGAAGAAACTGTTTTTTTCCCATTTTATATTCTTGCCTCCTTTGTCAACGATTAATTGGCTGAGGTATCTAGGTTTATTTTTGGCTTCTCTATTCTGTTACATGGTCTGTATGTCCGTTTTGGTACCAGTATTACACTGTCTTAATTACTGCAGCTTTGTAATACTGCCTGAAGTCTGAGAGAGTTATGCCTCCTGCTTGGCTTTTGTTCCTCAGGATTGCTTTGGCAATTCTGGGTCTTTTATGGTTTCATAAAAATTTTTGGATTGTTTGTTTTAGTTCTCTGAAAAATGTCATGGGTAATTTGATAGGGACTGCATTGAATCTGTAGATTGCTTTGGGTAATATGGCCATTTTAATGATATTAATTCTTCCAATCCAGGAACATGGAATATTTTTCCATTTTTTGAATCCTCTTTAATTTCCTTGATTAATGTTTTATAGTTCTCAGCATATGTCTTTCACCTCCTTAGTCAGGTTTATTCCTAGGTATTTAATTTTGGGGGGTGCAATTTTAAAATGCATTGTATCCTGTCAAGAGCTTAATCTCCAAAATATATAAACAACTCCACAACTCAACAGCAAAAAAATCAAACAACCCAATTGAAAAATAGGCAGAAAACCTAAATAGACATTTCTCCAAGGAAGACATAGGAATTGCCAACAGGCACATGAAAAAATGCTCAACATCACAAACTATTAGAAAAATTCAAATCAAAACTTCATTAAGTTACTACCTCATACCAGTCAGAATGGCTGACAATGGTAAGTCTACAAATAACAAATGCTGGAGAGAATGTGGAGAAAAGGAAACCCTTCTACACTGTTGATGGGAATGTAAATTGATACAACCACTATGGAAAATAGTAATGGAGGTACCTCAGTAAACTAAATATAGAACTACTTTTGATCCAGCAATCTCACTCCTAGGCATATATACAGACAAAACTTTCATTGAAAAATACACATGCACCCGTATGTTCACTGAAGCACTGTTCACAATAGCCAAGACATGGAACCAACCTAAATGTCCATCAACAGATGAATGGATTAAGAAGATGTGGTACATATACACAGTGGAATACTACTCAGCCATAAAAAAGAACAAAATAATGCCATTTGCAGCAACATAGGTGGAACTAGAGAATCTCATACTAAGTGAAGTAACTCAGAAAGATAAAGACAAGTACCATATGATATCAGTTATATCTGGAATCTAATATACAGCATAAATGAACTTTTCCACAGAAAAGAAAATCATGGACATGGAGAATAGACTTGTGGTTGCCAAGAGAGAGGAGGAGAGGGTGGGAGTATGGGGTTGGTAAATGCAAATTGCATTTGAAATGGATAAGCAATTAGATTCTGCTGTGTAGCTTAAGGAACTATATATATATGATAACTTGTGATGTAACATGATGGAGGATAATGTGAAAAAAAAGCACATATACATACGTATAACTGGGTTACTTTACTGTACAGCAGAAATTGACAGAACATTGCAAATCAACTACAATATTTAAAAAAAAAAAAGAAGTCAATTCTCTCTCAAAGAATCCATTCTGATTTCTTCCTTGACCAAGCAACTCAAATTATATGCAGCTTTTTAAAGTAGAAAATTATTGCCCAATTTTCAAGTATTAGAATACTTAGAATAACATGCAAAACTACTGTGAAAACTTTTTAAAAGTTAAAATTGTATACTATGTAAGATGTTATAAAGTTTACATGCATAGCATAACACTATTATTTTTTTAGATTACTTCTAGTGGAAATGTTATTACTGCTACTTACAGAGTTATTATTTTGAATATCCCTTTTTTCCTACCATTAAATCAAGTTCTGTTACAGAAACATGCAGTGGAGTAGATGGTAACACAATGAATAAGAGAGAGAAAATAAATGGATACAGCTATTCAGAACAGCTTCTAGTCACACTTAGGATAACCCAGCTGCATTACAATTCCAAGAATGGGTCCACTTGTTCTTCCAATGAAGACAAAAATCCCACTCACATATAGAAATCTGCATTCTTAAGCTCTCATTTCTATATATGAAAGGGGGCCAAAAGATGGTAGAAATTATGTCCTCCTTAAACATGGGCCTTTTTTTAAATAAGAGAACTATAGGAGACCTTGGAGATAATTTATTCCATTAGCTCCATTTTAAAGATAAGGAAAACTGAGACCCAAAGAACCTAACTAGCAGACACAGGATCATACTAATATTTGAGACCAAGCTGGTCACCAATCCAGCTCTCCTGACCCACGCCACTCTCTACTCTAAAGTGTGATATACTTACTTAAGTTTGGGATGCTAAGGTTTATCTTTAGGTTTTTGTTATTCAGAACACAAACTAATGACACATTAATTCAAAATATTAGTGTTATGTTTAGTCATAACAATAATCTACTAGTTTTATGATTTCTTTAAATTTAAATATATTCAATATGCTTGGCTTGTAAGTATCCCTCTTTCTTTTTCCCTTCAGAAGTAAAAGGATTCATTTATCAGTGAATGTTCAAAGCTGCCAGCAGTTAATTGCACAGGGGTTAATTGTAAAGTTAGGTGGGAGTTGTAGCAAAATTCTTTTTTGCAATAGTAATGAGTTTCCTATGGTTCATTGGTATATCATACCTCCTTGCCTTCCCAAGTCTAGATTAAACCCTCTAGGAGTTAAACCTTAAACCTATCTAGGTGATGATCACTTGTCCCTGACAGCTGATCAAGGACATTAAAAAAAGAAGAAGAAGAATAGAGGAAATGGAAATAGAGTTATCACCCAATTGTGTTAGCACTGCAATAAGCACTACAATTTCAAAGTCTCCATTTTCTGAGGAACTATATTAGTCAAGGTCTTTGCATTGCAAATGACAGAAACTCATTTGCCATTTAGGCAAAATAGAGAAATTATTAGAAGGATACTGAGGTATCATGCAATAACCAGAGAGAATGGAACACGAGTGAATCTCAAGGACAACTGGAATTGTTGTCAATTCTCTCATCTTTGCTTCTTTGTGCCTTTTTATTTCATTCTCAGGAACTATAACTACAGTGGGAAACAAGACTACCAGCAACTCCCTCCCTTATTCCTTAGCAGTCAGAGGATGTCCAAGTTTTGAAAGCCCCTAAGGAAAAACATAATTGGCCCAATTTGAGTAGGTATTCATTTCTAGATAACTTGCTTATGGTCAGACAGATCAGGCAAAAATTTCACAACTAAACAAAGGAAATGCTGCTTCCAACAGGAAGGAGAAGTGCTTGGCAGATTAAAAATAAAAAATGACAATATTCAACAAAAATATTTTCAATTTAGAAAATTCTGAGTATATTACCAGGTTAAGCTGTGTATAAGTGGTGCTGGTCTCTGTTTCCAAATTTAATAGCTCTGACTTTGTGCCAGTACTGAAATCCACTAATCTCCCTTGACCTCAGTAACTAATTCATAAAATGGCAATAAATATTTAAAATTCCTTAAAGCAGAGACTATGGCACACATGTGGCTGCCATGATATATGCCTCACAGACCTCCTCTGTGGGGAGTGAACTTGATCTAGGGCCTCAGAAGCTATGCTTTGAAATCCACTGCGTGGTTTGTGCCAAGATTGCTCTAAGACAATGACTAAGAAGGTGTACAGAAGATTGCATAAGAAAGACCTATTCCTGGGAGACACAGTATTCTATTGTCATCCAAATTTGGCTCAGCCTCCCCAACAGCTTTGCTGCATCATTTTTAGACTGCCTAGCTCCAACCCAAACTTTCGCTCTCTCCTTTACTTGGGATTAGACATATATCATGGTGTGATGAATCCCCCAGGTTTGCTTGTTTTGTTTTGTTTGTTTTCAACTCCCTCCCTATTTCCTTTTACATAGACATTTTCCCTAATAAAATCCTTGCATGTTTAGTCCTGTCTTCACACCTGCTTCTCAGAGGCCCAGACTCATACAAGATGCTATCAAATTTCCTTCATGATCTATGAAATAATTTTATGCTTTTCACCCAGGATAATAGTTTCCATGAAGGAGTAAATCAGCTGGGAATGTTTTTAAGTACTGTTTCCAATTACCATGTCTACACCTGCTGAATCAAAGTCTCCCAAGCTTATACCTAGAATTCTATATTTTACAGAAACATTTAGTTTTGTGATCAGTGTGGTAATCAGAGCTCTTCAATATTTCCTCTTTCCCTTCCTCCCATCTTGAGGACACTCAACAGGGCTGAATTCCTTGACCATCTTACTACTGGGCAGGGAGTGGGGGGGATTTATGAATAGTACTGGCCAATGAGTGTTAAGAGGAAACGACATGTTATTTCCAGGCCAAAGTGTTTAATTACCACTGTGAGACCCTCCAGATTAGTACTACTCAAAGTGTGGACTGCAAAGTGCTCTTTAAACTCCTTTTTCCCAGACCATGATGAGATAATGGAAATAAACATTTAGAAACTTTAATAGTAATTCAATATTTCTGTAACATTTAAATATATGATCAATACTTTATCAGGGGAGTTCCCGTCGTGGCGCAGTGGTTAACGAATCCGACTAGGAACCATGAGGTTGCGGGTTCGGTCCCTGCCCTTGCTCAGTGGGTTAAGGATCCGGCGTTGCCGTGAGCTGTGGTGTAGGTTGCAGATGCGGCTCGGATCCCGCGTTGCTGTGGCTCTGGCGTAGGCCGGTGGCTACAGCTCCGATTCGACCCCTAGCCTGGGAACCTCCATATGCCGCGGGAGCGGCCCAAGAGATAGCAACAACAACAACAACAAAAGACAAAAAAGACCAAAAAAAAAAAATATATATATATATATGATCAATACTTTATCATAGATAGATACAGAGAAAGTTTTGTTTTGTTTTGTTTTGTTTGGCTGTCCCATAGCATATGGAGTTCCCAGGCCAGGGATCAGATCTGAGTTGTAGCTGCAGCAATGCCAGGTCCTTTAGCTTACTTTGCTGGGCCAGGGGTCAAACCTGCATCCTGGCACTGCAGAGATGTGGTCCATCCCATTGTGTCTCAGTGAGAACTCCATCATTACTATATTTATAAAAGTATTAGTCCATGACAGACTAGAAGCTAAATAAATAAAAATTGGTCTCTCACCACAGAGACCAATTAGAGAAGTATTGGTTTAGAATTTTCATTTTCCTCTGGCACCATGAATAACAATGTTCAAGATGCTGGCTGTCCTACTAACATGGATCCAAGAGCAACTAATGGGTAAAACTCCCAACCCTCCTAACTTTCAACTCTTGGTGAAAGATAACTTGAATGAGAAATTTTTGTTGGGTTAAGCCACTAAGATTTGAGAGTTATTTGTTATCATAGCAAACTTTAGCTCACCCGACTAATACAATCTCATAGACTTAGGACCAACTGCACAAAACAAAACAAACAAAAAAAGAAAATCTAGTTGATATAGTTACAAGTCAAAGAAATCCAAGGGATTGAGAAAGATAAAAATTAGAATTGGAATTGATTAATGAAGAAATTTCCCCTTGAGAGAGACACATGAAAGATCTCCCTTACCATGTTCAGTAAGGGAAGTTAATCTTCTTAAGGCATTCCTTATTCCAAATGGGGTAAATTGTTGATAAATATTGAGTGTCAAACATCATGCTAAGAACTTTACATAGATTAACATATTTGAATCTAAGACAAACTCATGAGGTGGGTCCTCTAATTAACACCATTTTTACTAATAAAGAAAATGAGCTTTAGAAGGTTTAAGTAACTTGTCCAAGGTCACAAAGCTAGTAAATCAAGAGTCTGATTCAGTTTCAGGTAACTGTACCCCAAAATTATTATGCTAATGACCCTATACAGTTAACCCAAAGTATGTCTTTGTCTTTTCCATCTTCAGGACCTAATTATTTAGAATGGAAAGACAGATTAAATTAAATCCTTCTCAGTGGGATAGGCATCCAAACATATTCAAAAAGTGAAAGGAGGTAGAGGAAAAAACTAATAAACACTGGGTACCTATATGCAAGTATTTTAATATTTAATCCTCAGAGCATAAATTTACCTTACAGATAAGAAAATGATGCTCAAAATATTTAAATAATTCTTCTATGACTAAAATTGTAAGTGGCAGCATTGGCACTCAATTACATGGTTTTTTCACTTCCATACATAACTTGATTATGGATACAATAATTATTTTCTTTAAGAGTTCATATTTCCCAAAAAAAACAAAGAAATATTTAAACTATATAACATAAAAAATAAAAATGTAAGACTGTTAGAGAAAGGAAGGTGGGTGATGAGGATGCTGGAGAGCAAGAGCTGAAAAGTCAGGTCGGCTGAAGTCTACAAAGAAATGTCAGTCCACAAGAAATCCCTAACAAGGACTCAGTTGGAGCTGTGATAATTTTAAACCATTTGCATTGTTGGGATGCAAACATTCCTATGGCCCCTTACATTCAAAGAGCCTCAAGTTGGTAATATCTCAGGGACATGGAGTCCTTGGGAATACATTTCACACAGAGTGGTATCATGCCAAAATGAATGACACCACACTTTTCACTGAGACAGTCCAGTCACTGAACTCACACAATAGAATCAGGATCTTTAAGTCAACCTCAGTTTGAAGGAAACCCTAGAGCATACACAAGTGGAATTTGAACCAATTCCATTTCAGTCTCAAAGGACCGAGTAACCCTAGATGACATCTAAGCAATAATGATAACAACTAAGATTGGACTATGTAAAGAAACTTGGAATAAGCAAATAAGATGACTGAACTTCCCCAGTGGCAAAGTATGCATTCTTTAGAGCTCACCTATTTCATGGGATTTCTGGATTTTCATCCTCTTTGAGCTAATATTCAACCCTATAAGTTATGGAAAATTACAATGCAATAAAAATTACCCTTTTTATTTTTATGGCTGCACCTATAGCATATGGAAGTTCCCAGGTCAGGGATCAACTCAGAGCTGCAGCTGAGGCCTATGCCACAGCTACAGCAACACTGGATCAGCACGGCATCTGCAACCTACACCGCAGCTTGTGGCAACACTAGATCTGTAACCTACTGAGCAAGGCCTGGGATCGAACCCACATTCTTCCAGACACAATGTCGGGTCCTTAACCCACTGAGCCACAACGAAAACTCCTAAAAATTACTTTTGACTATGAACATGTAAATGAATTGAACAACTTTCTTCTTCTAGGACAGGTTTTGATAATTTGCAAATTTCTCATTATTTGATATATAGATTGTTTTTTTTTAACCTCTTTTGAACCAGATATATCTGCCTGTACCCTGCGTTAGTAATGATTTAAGTAAAATCTTTCACATATGTTCAATTTATATCTCGAAAATCAAGATTTTATATTTTTAACAAGGTGCTTATCATAAATTACATTTATTTTATAAATGTAAAATAATAAATCATTTACATCTAGTAAATCCGTATCATCTTCCCCAAAACTGGAGTTAGGTACTATTGTTAGCATCACTTCATAGATTGGGCTCAACAAATGATAGTCCAGCAGGCCAAACCTGACCTGACATTCATCCTGCAGCCTATTTTTGTCAATAAGATTTTGTTGGAACATAGAACAACCATTAACTTAGGTATTGCCTTTAACTATTTTGCCCCACAACAGCAGAGCTAAAGAGTTGCACCAGAGACTATACAGCACACAAAATCTATAATATTTACTACCCGTCCATTTACAGAAAAGGTTTGCAGAACCCTGCAATATATGGGAAAACAGGCTTTTAAAAGTTACGAAAATTACTCAAACTCACACTGTGAGTAAATGGCATAACCCAGACTCTTAAGCTTCCCTCCATGTGTATTTCCTCAGTGGTCAATGCTCGTGGGCTTTTACATGTCCCAAACTAGATCAACTCCTATATGGCATAACTTTGGTGTCTCTCTTTTATTTTATTTATGTATTTATTTATTTGTTTATTTATTTTTCTCTTTTTAATGCCATAGCACCCATGGCGTATGAAGGTTCTGAGGCTAGGGTCAAATCAGAGCTGTAGCCACTGGCCTACACCACAGCCATAGCAATGCCAGATTCAAGCCACCTCTGTGAACTACACCACAGCTCACGGCAACACCAGATCCTTAACCCACTGAGGGAGACCAGGGATCGAACCTGCATCCTCATGGATACTATTCAAATTCGTTTCCCGCTGAGCCACAGTGGGAACTCCATAACTTTTGTGTCCTTAAAGAAAGGCCTTCCCTGATTCCACGCTTGGGCTTTCTTTAGGAAGGGATCCTTCTCTTGTGCTGCAATAATAGATGAGGCAAAAAAAGTGAAAAGTGCCTGAGAAAAGAAAAATTTTAAATTAGGTTTGTGTGAAGATGGTAATGATTGGGAATAGACCCCTTTCTTTGAGTTGAAAAAGAGGTCAAGTCATTTATTTGCACCTGGAGAAAAAAAAAAAAAAAGGAGTGATGGGTCAAAGGGAGGTTGGCATTAAACAAAACTGAGGTGGCCTAAGGGGAATCAGGCACCTAACTCAAATATACCTCCACAGTTTACTCTCTCTTACCAACTCCAATCTGTTTTGCATTTTGCTATCAAAAGTGGGGGTAAAATATTGTTACAACAGCAACCTCTTATTAACCTGTATAAGACACTGAGGTCCTGGTTGAAAATGGTGGGAGCAATTGTTATATCTAAAGTTGTTCTACAAATTGTTATTTCTAAAGCTTTTTAGTGAAGTAGCATTTAACAAGTTTCCTTTTGAAATAGTGTCATCCCTCCCTCCTTCCCCCATCTCTAGCTCCCTGCTCCCATGTGACCCCAATTAGTATGTGCATTTGTGGTTTGAGGGGGTGCCCACATAATTTCCCTTCAAAGAAGCAAGTGCACAGAACTGTAAAATAAATGAGGTCTGCCCAGAACTCATGTATTATAATTTTTCAAAAACCCATAAAGTCGTGAAAGGGCCCAGGTGTCAATGCAAAGGCTAATCAGAATTTAGAAGGGCAATGAAAACCATATAAATAGTATTCACTGCTAAGGGTGAGGTGTTTGTGCAATTAATTCAATAGTAATTCAGCACAAGCTGTAATGAGAGAATTATAGTTTGGGGATTTTATTTTCATTCCTTCCAAAAAGAGGAGAAAGACTACCAAAGAACACTCCCCTCCTACCTCAACCAGGTCTTGAGGACGCAAGCAAATCTCTTCCAACAAACTAAATTGTACCCACAGAGGGAAGCTAAGAAGAAGACAGGGATCAAGAAAACAAAACTCATCACTGTATATGACAACATCCTCTGAGGTAGATAAAACTGATTCTTAGTATTTTATGTTCTATTAAATCACCACAAACACTTATTGGTAAATACTAAATTGTTCCTCCTAGAGAAATCCAGGGGGAGGATCCTGCAAATATTTTTCGAATCATCAATACATCATCTTATTTCTGTGTGTTTCTGTAAAGACATCTCATTTCATGTATATTGTTGATTCATTAACATTGAATTCATGGTCAACATTGCTATAACTCATGCCTGCATGAAGCTTATCTAACACACATATTTTGTCCATAAGACACAACACAGATTTCTTGCATGCAGGAAAACTAGACAGCACTTCAGCACTATACTTGGGGGCCATTTTAAACAGTAAAACCACCAACAGAAAGTACAAAAATGTGAAAAACTAGCACGAAATAAACCACGAGAAGGACACCTGTTTACAGCATTAGAGCTGACACAAGAAGTTGTCACCTTGTTCCACCTTGGCTGGGAAAATATGTGTCAGGTGACTCAAATTTTTTGCTATCCTGCCCATGTTCCTTGTCTGTAAATGACTACAAAAGCACCTTGAGTATTGATTTGGGGTTACAAATGACTTAGCAGGTAGACAAATGTGCAAATACAGAATCCATGAATAATGAGGATTGACTGTATCTATTTCCCTCCAGAAACTGCATAAGCAGCAAATAATACCTTGGGGACAACACAAACAGATCAGCATTGCCAGCATATATAATGGAAACATTTCTTAATTCTTAAAGACCTCAGGCACAAGTATCAAATACTGTGACTTCTTTAAGAGGAATGTCAAGTTTAACAGTTGGTATGAAAGATTTGTGAATGGGAAAAATGTTGACTGCTTCACTACCTGGCATTGTGTGAAACAGTGGCCATTCTTAACATCCAGGAAGCTGGCATAGTAATTAATTTCTCAGTTCTCTAAACAACTAAGCATCCAAAATCCAATCTCAAGCAACCCTAAGGGCTTCTCAAAGTGTCCTTCCAAAAATCCTCAAACCTTTAACACATTAACCTTGAGAATATTAAAAGTCTCTAGGAATAAAACCCTGAAATGTAATGAGTCTGTTAAAGAAAGACCTGAATCAAGAAATAACTAACAGTTGAGAAGTCAATAGACAGTATTAGCTATTTTGCATATTGCATAAAAAACTTGGATTTCAGTGGAAAAAAGCTCTGCATTGTCTACATATAGCACATCCTTTCAGGTTTTCATATTCTAGGCTTTCATTTAGTAAACATTTTGAGTTATAGGTAATGGATAGGTATGTAAATTCTGGATAGTCCTATAGAGATTTAATTGATTTTTTTTTGTCTTTTTGCCTTTTCTAGGGCTGCACCCGTGGCATATGGAGGTTCCCAGGCTAGGGGTCTAATCGGAGCTGCAGCCACCGGCCTACGCCAGAGCCACAGCAATGTGGGATCCAAGCCACGTCTGTGACCTACACCACAGCTCACGGCAACACCAGATCTTTAACCCACTGAGCAAGGCCAGGGATCGAACCCGCAATCTCATGGTTCCTAGTTGGATTCGTTAACCGCTGAGCCACGACAGGAACTCCCCGAGATTTGATTGTTCTAATCCCCAGGGGAAAAAAAATAGTTTTTGCCAATGGCAAATCATTTCAACATTCCTTTGCTTGCCAGGTAAGTTTGTGCTATTTAAATTTTCCTTTGAACCAGTTATAATATCTGCCTAGTTCCTTCCATCTTTTCCTCTATTAATAAAAGACAAGTTAGCAGAAGAAAAATCACACCATTTTAATTAATATTTATATGGGCTGGAGTTCACAGAAAGAACTGAAACTCAAAGCAGAGGTTAAATTTAGGAGCTTATATACCATCTTAACAAAGGAAAGGAAGTTTGGGCTTCAAGGGATAATAAATCATAGGAAAGTTACTAGGAAATATATGAAGAACTAATAGATGATAAGGTCTTATTTTAGGTCTGTTTGTGCAAACTCATTTCAGTGTGAGTTAGTCTTCAGTGATGCGTAGTGTTCTCTTCCTGGGGGTAGGGACTGGAAGGAAGGTAGTGAGGGGATGGACATCTTCACAAATAGATATTGATGCCCTGCTTTTAAATTTTTTTTTTTTTAGGGCCACACCTGTGGCATATGGAGGTTCCCAGGCTAGGGGTCTAATCAGAGCCGTAGCTGCCAGCCTATGCCAGAGCCACAGCAACACCAGATCCGAGCCACGTCTGCCACCTACACCACAGCTCACGGCAACGCCAGATCCTTAACCCACTGAGCGAAGCCAGGGATCTAACCTGCAGACTCATGGTTCCTAGCTGGATTCGTTTCCACTGCGCCATGACGGGAATTCTGATAACCTGCTTTTAGGTAGATATAGGAAAGTCAGAGAACTCTTCCTGCATTTGTGGATTCTCAGTTGCCTTCAGCTCAAAATAATCCTTATGCCAAAGTGGCATATTTGGGGTGACCTATTCTGATCCTCTTCCTCTTGTGGATGTGTATAATAAAGAACACATGTCCATTCTTAAAATTTGTAAAGCTGTCATTATTTTACTTTTTTCTAAAGAACTGTTCCCAGGGGCTTAATTCCATTGTGCCCTCTGTGAGGAACACAGGAGGATCAAAGTCAAATGCTTGCTAAATCTTATATATCACAGTCAAGTCACTACTTATAAAGCAGGTACAGTATCAACTCTATATGTGGAGTACAGTTCTATAATTTGTGTTTGTGCGATGATGGGTGGGATGAGGGGAAAGGACCCTTGAAGAGTGTTTCTGTGCCCTGGGTGGGGTTTAAAACGGAGAGATCTTAATTAATGAGGGTAGCATAGGACTGTGAACAACTTCCTCAAAGATTTTTTCAGATCTTAGGCGGCACCAAAGCTTGCTCTAGTGGTCTAAATAGTTTTCCAAGATGATTGATATTAACTGAGAAATTAGATGAGGAAACCAAGATTTTCTTTAGCTTATTAAAATTGTCCAGAACCTCAGGCCTCATCTAAAGGCAATTAGTTACTCGACAATACATTACCTGACTATTGAGAGATAATTCTAGTATAGCTTATTTTTGAAAGAACATGACTGTGTGTTATGTTTATGCCTGTGTAAGTGTTGGTGTATTCTTGTGCCTGTGAAGAGAGAGAGAGAAAGAGAGAGAGTGTGTGTGTTCTATTATCTAAGTAACAGTCCAAAGGAATGATTGTTGGAAATTGTATTTTTCACTAAGGAGTTTTTATAACAATTACTAGCAGAAATGTAGAAATTCATGCCTGGCAAGGAATTTAGGAAGTCTTAGAGATGTTCTCAGGTCTGGACTCATCATAGCTACTACATTCCTTCTATTCTCCATACTTGGAGATGCAAAATCACTATCGAGAAGCTCATCCCAAAGTTCAGAGTAGCAGTCACACAGCAACTCGGACCTAAAGAGGTTCTTAAATATACTAGCCCACTATGCCTGGATTCAGACTCAAACCAGTCCTACTTTTTAACCAACACAGATGTAATGTCTCATTTCCAACAGACTTTAACTTTACTTCCAGTTTCCACATCCTTGCAAATATCTTTCTCTATATATATATACATATACATATATATACACATATACATATATATACATATACATATATATAACATATACATATATATACATATACATATATATATAGAGAGAGAGAAAGAGACACAGCGTGCGAGAGAATGTAGGCATTTGTTCATTAGGGCCATCTACTATTCAATCTCCTCTTTCCTATTCATATTCTGATCTCCTTAATGGGAAACTACTCTTGGTGGGAAGTATTCTTGGTGGGAGTTAGTACTTATTTCCCACCTTACAACCAAAAAGGACCATATTATTTTCTTTCTTTCCTGGCATAATCAGTGAGATGGGTGCATGACTTAGTCTCAGCCAACCAGATACGTAACGTGCATTTGCTTTTGAAAATATTCAATTCTACCAAACAAATACCTATGTAGTTTATAAATATAGGCAAAATTGTTTAAGGTGCTTTCAGTATAGGTAAGCAGGTAGTAGGCAAAAGGCTTTTTGGACATAGGTAGAGCTGATGAGGTATTGTAAGCATGAGATAAGAAGTTATCCGTTGTGACACTCATTCTGCCTTCCTTTGTTCTCTGCCCAAGAACAAATAAAACCCATGGCTGCCCTTTAGGCTAAATGGCAAGTTCCAGCTTCAGCTAGCTGTACTTGTCCCTATGTGCCCGCAATGGAGCAAGTGTCGGCCCAAAGCATCACCCATCTGTGGGCTCATTTGCTCAAATCTACATCTTTGTGCTCATAACCACAGCTTTGGTGCAGTAGACTGGTGTGGCATGGAGAGACAGGACAAACGAACATTGCCTATTCTAAGATTTAGATTTTATGGCCCTCCCATTCCATTGGCATTGGACAGGTTAACTCACTCCAGCTCTTTCCCCTTGCTTCTCACTGTGTCTTAATTTGATTTTGTAAATCATGTTATTGGAGCATCTTAATTTGTTCTCTGAGCCTTTGGGATAGCCTGTCCACTAGTGCACTTGGAAGCTATCATTGCCTCAAAGTAATGCTCCTCTGTCCTGGGACTTTGAGTTGAGAATGAATGAGGCAAAGGTGTGTTGCACCAGCCTGAGAACCAGGCTGTGCTTACCTTGGAATCTTGGCTGCAGTGCCTGCTCCACAGCCTCTGGAGTCCTCCTGATTCCAACATTTTTCTTTCTCTTTTATTTATTATGAAAAATGACATATATAAGAAAAAGTATATAAAATATGTGTAAAATCTGGAAAATAATTATAATACAGACAACCATGTAACCTCACCAACAGGTAGGAAAATTAATAACAGATGTAGGAGTTAAGCTTGCCCAAGACAAATTCACCTATAAGTTGGCCTCAGGGGGAAAAAAAAAATGTAGTTTCCTGCATAGCACCACAGAAATGGGCTATGACCTGGTATAAAGAAAATCTTGGTCAATCTAAGTCTTGAGTCATGGTCTTTTGAATATCTCAGGAGAGGGTAAATTTTGATTTTCCAAGTCCTGTCACTTGCTTGCTATGTCAAGGATTGCCAAGCTCAGGCACCAGCCCCTGGATTTTAAGCCTCGGTGCTACTTTCAACACAAAGAGTAAGCTGGTGGGGTAGGGCTGGGTTCTGTCACTGCAATTAAAAAGCCCCAAAGCCCTAGGGTAAAAATCTTTCTCCCAGAGTTATATCTGGCTCTGCTGGATATAACTCTCCAGTGTGTGCTACTCAGGGCCCTGAGCATGTGTCATTAACACTGTTGGCATGAGCTTCCCCCAATAAACTCAACTCTAGTAGTGATGGTATGTGTTATGCCTAGTAATTGTCCTCATTTGCATGATGCAAACACTACTAGCACCCCAATCCCCATTCCCATAAACCTTTCCCCAATCCTAACCCTCTCCTTTTCTCCTAGAAATAACTGCAGTCCTGCTTTTTGTGATCATTATTTTCCTTGTTTTGCTTTATAATTCTACCACCTAGAAATCCTAAAAAACTCAGTTTAGTTTTGTCTCTTTTGGAACTTTACATAAATATGAGATTTTTCTATGGGGCTGTGTGTAGATATACTTCATTCATTTGTGTTGCTGTGAAGTGACTTATAAGTTTTCACAAGTCCCTTCTGTTACAGCTGATCATCTCAAAGTGGAATTGCTAGGTAGTTGGTTGTGCTTGCACTCAATTTTGAGGAGATAACAGCAAAGAGTTTTCCATAGTGCTAGCACCAATTTATGCTCCTGCAGTGGAAGAAATTTCTCCTGTTCCCCATCCTTACCTCCACTTGGTACTGTCTGATTTTTTTTTTTTTTTTGTCTTTTTGCCATTTCTTGGGCTGCTCCCACAGCATATGGAGGTTCCCAGGCTAGGGGTCTAATCGGAGCTGTAGCCTCCAGCCTATGCCAGAGCCACAGCAACGCGGGATCCGAGCCGCATCTGCAACCTACACCACAGCTCAGGGCAACGCCGGATCATTAACCCACTGAGCAAAGCTAGGGATCAAACCCACAACCTCATGCATGGTTCCTAGTCAGATTCGTTAACCACTGCGCCACGACGGGAACTCCTGATTTTCTTAATGTCTGCCAATCTGCTGAGTATATAATGAATCCTCATTGTGGTGTTATTTTTGTATTCTCCTTATTTCCAATGAGGCTGAGCACATTTTCATGTACTTAACAGCCATTTTAATTTCCTCTTTTGTTAAATACTCACTTGAGTTCCGTGTACAAATTCGTATTGAGTTAGCTGTCTTTTTCGTATTTCATATTTGTAGGAGCTCTGTATATATTTTGGCTCTAGACATCTGGTAGTTAAGTGTCACAAATAAAATCTCCTACTCTGAGATGATATTTTCATCATAAGGTATCTTTTGATGGATAGAGTTCTTAATTTTAAGGCAGTAGAAAAAAGCAATCTTTTCCTTCATTGGATAGAGTTTTGGGGTCTTGTAAGAAAATCCTTCCTGACTCTGACTTCATGAAGATATATCTCTGTGCTATCTTATAAAAAGCTTTATTGTTCTACCATTCACATGTTGGTCTTTAAGCCACCAGGAATCAATTTTTTTTTTTTTTTTTTTTTTTTGATAAACGATCCTGCTTTTTTTTTTCCCAAAGTCAGGTTCCCCAATCTCCAATCAATTTCCCAAGTCCCTGATCACCTTATAATAAATCCTTTTTCCTTTAGATGGCCAGCATAAGTTTTTGCTGCTTTCAATAGAGAGCTCTGGCTGATAAAATGGACTACTGCCTTGGCACCCATTCCTGAATTCCTGCCTCTCAACCCTAGCTCAATTCTTGGCCCCATGACTTGATATAGACTGGTTTTTGTCCATGGTTTGGACTACGCCCAAAGATTACCATATTCCATGATCTTGTGTCTTACCCAGCAGACTTCTTCATATTTCAGAAACTGTAATTGGATTGGTTCCATCAGGTCCTGTCCCTTGCCCAGTTGCACTATAAGTTAAAAACCATTTCCACTTAGTCTCAAGATATGAGGTGAAATTGTACACCAGTCCTTAGACACTCTGCTGGAAGAGCCAGAGGCCTGCAGAAAGAGGGTTATAGAGATAACATTCATAAGCCTTTGCCAATTGACGTCATCTGCTAAACCAGACAAGTGAAAGCAGGATTAACTCCCGGTTGGGGATTTCAGATCTCATTGCCATTCTTTGTCTCTCCTATCAGGAGACCAGACAGGAAGATTCACACTTTACTTCTTTCCAAGTGGTTTATTGATTTGTGGATTCAGTGAAATGTGCATCAATTGAACTAACTATTCCCTGTAAGTAAAGGGGCAATTCACACTGTGCTGAAATTAACAGGCACAACAGAACTGCCTGTTAGAGTTCAACCACAGCACAATAGATGCACACAGTATGAGGGCAATCTGGAGATTAAATAGCTCTACTTCATCCCCAGCGATCAAAAGCCAGTGTGCTCTTATTTCTACTTTCTTCGGCTTCCTCTTCCCTCCCCCCCAGACAGACACATTTCAAAGAGATTATGTGCACTATTTAATAGAAATAGATTTCTTTCCCAACCTTCCACTTTCTCTTTATATCTCTAGGTTTTATTTTCCTCACTATTTCTTAAATGTGTAGCAAACTTTGGATCCTTTTGTCCTAGATGATGGCTTAAGTTCACATCTTCTCTGATCAAATCACAAAGGAAGTAACAGCTAAGGCAAGATGGAAAATACACTATATTTAATCAATGATTTTTCTTTATAAAAAATGTAAGCACTGTCCTCATACATCAATATGATTCTACTGACCTATCAGGGTTTTTTTTTTCCCCTTTTGATTATAAATGGTCTTACTATACCTTCCGTGACTAATTTTATAATACTTGGCAATTTTATAAAGTCTTTAAAGTTCTTTGACACAGTCACCTCATCATCAAAACCACTAATGAGATAGGTAAGAGCTATATCATCTTTAGCTTCTTGAGAAGGATATTAAGGCTTAGAAGGAATGAATGAATGATCTGAGATAAAGCCAGAACTTAATCTTGATTTTTATGACTCCTTAGCTAGTGCTTTTTCCAAGATACTGTCCTGTATTAAAAGGTTCTCTGTGTAGCTATAACAATATTTATTTTATGCAAAATTTACCAAGAATTAAACCCACAACACTAACCATATTCATATCTTTTGTAACCATCTGACTCCATACTTGGCATAAACATGCTATTATTATATAGACTATAGAGACAAAAATTGTAAAAGTACTATCAAAAATTAGCCAGGATTCTGGGAGTGTCCAGTATACCAAATACAATTGGAAGTTTGAGAAAATTTTTAAGCAATTCATATTCAAAAATTATCTTATTTAATGTTGAGATTAAAAAGCCAAACATATTTCAATGAAATGTGTTTAAACAGAAAGGTCAAATTCCAGACTTCCGTCTTTATTAGCACACAGATTGAGTAAACAGGCTTTTGTAAACATATTTAGGTCTTTATAACTATACAGAAGAGGCAGGGGATGGTTGGTTTCAGGGCACAAATCTGATAACACAATCTGTCCCCTTTTATTTTTTGAATACTTAGCTGTTAATTTCAAGGCTCGGTGAAGTTCCACTGCATTAGAAAAAAAGGGTTTATTTAAACAGAGTTACAAGAGATGAAAGAGAATATTCAAGAAAATTTATTGTCTATGTTTATTTTTAAAATCTACGCTGATTATTCTGATGACTCTTCTGAAAGAACAAAGAGAATTCTTTTTCCTGCTGTTGTTTATTTAATTCATTCTTTTCATTTACTTGTTAATCCGATCTCCATTATTCATATAGTAACTACCATGTTCCTGGCATCAGAATGCAGGCTATAGTCATACGACTGATAAATGTAACCTCAGTGGTGAGCAAAGGGCACGAAGACATTCCACGCAAAGTTAAAATCAGGGCAGGCTTGCAAGAAGAGATGACATCTACTGTAGGAGAATAAAAGAAGCATCCTTTATAGTAAACCAAATTTTTTACGCTGTCATGTGAGCCTCAAAGCCTCTCTAGTTATTTAGTTGGGCGTGAAAGAAGCAAGAGAACTGGCTGCGGTTTCCATGATTTCTTATCCTAGGATTTCAAACTTCCGTGGTTCCATAAACAGTTCCAATATTTTAAACAACCTGATAAAAAAAACTGAACCACTCTTTTTTACTCTTGTTATTTACTGCTATCCTCACTCTGAACCTTTATATCAGGCTGATGTAGCATACTTCAGAAGACAGTTCTTATGATGCCGTATAATCGCCAACATTGTTCATAGAAATTACCCCAAACTTCTTTCTTTCACTTCAACATCTACTACTCCTCTCCTATGTCACCTGAATGCCTTTGGAGTGTTGAGCTTGTTTCCCCATCTTTCTGTGGAGGAGCTATGAAGTGCCTTTGGGAGAAGTTTAGCTGCTTGTAATACTCATCCTGGCCCTCTTTCTTTCACACAAACAAGTTACCCTAAGAAAGAGGAAATTCAAAATTTAAGAAAGAAATTTGTTTCTTTTTATTCAAAACAACATAAAGAAATCACTTGGTCTCCTCCTTTAACCAGGATGCTGGCTGTAGCCAATGCTATCTTTATTAAAAGAACCCCACTTTTGATCTGGTAATGGGCAGCAAAATGCTCAGAAAAGATGAGCCACTTCCCCTTCTCCAGAGACTGGTGATTGGCTCAAGTCTACCAGGTTAGTGGTTGGCTCAAGATCTAGTTCTGTCCACTGGCATCTTAGGCTAAGTCAGCTAGAGGCGTCTAGAAAATATTTTTCTCTCTGGTAGGAAAAAGAGATACCTCTTTTAATTCTTCCTGCCTGTGATGTTTTTGGAAGCTTCAGGACCCCTTGGGATAAAGAAGTGATGCCATCTTGTGACCTTGAGTAGACAAGCATAAAAGGACAAAGCCAGCAAGCTGGGTATTATACAGTAAGAACTTAGAAAGCCTAGATCCTAAGTAATACCACTGATCCACGGTACAATCCTGGAACTGTCCTGTCTCTAAATTTCAATTGAACTACAAAATACCATGTTTTAAATTGTCTTTTAAGAAGAAATTTTAGAGCTACCACTGTCTTCCTCCCTTTTGACTTGACAATATAACAACTTTCCCTACCTTAAACTCTGGTTCTCCCTAAGAATTTAGCTGCAATGCCCCTCCCCATTTCCTACCCTCTCTAGATATTTTTCCAATCTAAAACCACCAAGAAAACGTACAGTTCAAGCTGATGGACCCAAACTCTGACTCTGAGTTATCTGGCCCATGTTAGTCATTTAAGAGAAGACAGGAAATGAAGAATATACTTCATTATATAAGCTTTTGATGGCAAATGAAAGGAAATCACTTATTACAGGATCATTTCTTTCAGGCAGACAAAAAAAGTAATTTAGAACATGAAATAATAGGTATTTTAAATTTTTCTAGTGATAAATCATTTTAGCATCAATATCACAATTCAGGTGTCAATTTTGGCCTCCTGGGGAAAATGGAAGATATGAGTCCCTGTAAGATCTGGTTAATTGAAACATTTCCAGATGTCATAGTCAATTCCAACTCTGGGTAGTTATCAATAAAGAATTCCAAATCCAGAAAAAGCATAAGCTAAAAGCTGTTTATACAGCCAAATCTTAGTAACTGTCAAATAAGAACCAACAATAGAAAATTAACTAAGTAGATTATGGTGTAGCCATATAATTAATATAGTAATTAAAATAGTATTTTTGTATTTTATTAACATAAAAGTGCTGATTTTCTATATAAGGAAACAAAATATAGATAAGAAATGTATATCTTATTTTAAGAACCATGTTTTAATAAGACTGCATATAGAAAAAAGCTGACAAGATGAAAATATTACTAAAATGAATAGTGACTATAATTGATAATAAAAAATGGGTAATTTTCTTCATCTCTTTTTTTATTTTTCAGTCCTTTCCAAATGTTCTTTTACAAAAGTTTAAAAAGTTTCCTGGGTCAAAATAAAGCCCCCAAGAATGTAGGACCAGGAGGAGGTGACTTCACAGCAGCTGTCACATTGTCCTTATCAGATCTTTCTGTTCTGTTATTTTTCTGGTTTTCCATCTCAGACAGTTTCTCTGCCTTGCTCTGTCTCCATCTCTATTTCTGCCAGTTTCTGTGTTTTTCTGTCTTTCTGGATGTTTCTCAATCTGAGTCCCTCTCTGTCTCTGTCCCTCCACTCATCACTCCCAGCCTCCTGCTTTGTACTCCAGCCAGGCCCAATTACTGGAAGCTCCCCCAAAGCACACTTTCTCCTGCCTTCATAGCTATTGTGTGATGTGAAAGAGACCCGATATCTGTGTCCTGTCCCCAGATTTCTGCCTACCTTATTCATCCATCAGGTCTGAGTTTAAATGCCATCTTGTACTTCAAGGAACCTAAACTCTATGAAGATAGGGATTTTTGAGTCTTAAAAAAAAAAAAAAAAAATTAAGTTTATGAGCTGCTAAACCCAGGGTCATTTCCACATTTGGTTGATTGGCAGCTTCCTTTCAGTCACAGTCTGACCAGGGCTTGGCACATGTCCCCAGATAAATAAGGCATAATTAGTAGCCCTAACACCAAACCAGATGAAAATGGAAAGTTTCAAAGCAAATAATCCAGATGTTCCAAATGCCCAGATGTTTGTTGGAAAGTAAACTAAATCATCAATCTTTAACTGCTTAGTTTTGTTTTCCATTTGGTGTGTTGGCTTTAAGAAGCTAGGTGTTGAAACAATAATAGCAGCTATGATTTCTGAGAAAATAGAGTAGGAAGCTCTGGCAGAGACACAGAGACAAAAGTTTACCAAGCACCTGTCTGAACTATATCTGTGCTAGAGCATCCAGCTGTGATCAAAGAAAGGTCCAGATTTTTAATAGAAGCATGTCTAGTACAGTAGTTTACAAGACATCCCTACTGGTCTAGGGAAAAGGAAAGAAATATTGCCACTGACACAAGATGAAAGAATAGTTGGGTTCCATTAGGACTCTCTTATAAGCCTGTAATCCTGTCTTCAAGGACTGTAAAGAGTCACTTAACCAACCACAGGGACTGGGGTTTCCTAGAATAGGCACAGCTCCTTAGATGCCTTCTAATCTCTCACTTGCCTGGAGAAGTGCCAAGGTATTAACATTTAAATCACCAAAAAGGGAATTTGGCCTCGCTGAGTTGTTTCTATCCCATTGAGGCTATTTCTTATTATAGCCTCAAACTTCCCAAGGGGATGGAAAACCTCACTCTATCAGTATCAGAATCAACTTGCAGAAACAGCTGCAGCATCCTGGAATAAGAATTAGATGGGGAATCAGGAAGCCTCACTTCTAATTCTAGCTCCGCTGGGAACAACCTTGACCTTAGGCAATTCACAAAACCTCTCAGGTTCACAGATTCTTCATCTGTAGGATCTTAATGAGGTGATCTCGAAGGCCTCAATGATTCTATTTTCTTATCCTTAAATGTAACCTGGATGTCTGCCACCTGGATGCTTACAGAATCTTCCCAGAATCACCTTTTACCTTAACGTGTGGAAATTCTAGTGCTCTTTGCACATTTTCTGCAAGTTCCCTGGAGACAATTCTCATAGTCACCTCTTGCTCTTATTTCCTGCATCGTTGCATTTTCAGTCACTTCACTTACCTTAAATCTGGCCGTATTCTCTTCTCTCTACACCTTTTCATCCCACAGTGTGATGGTTTCCTTTCTTTTTATCCGCCTCTCTCTGCCCCTGACTCTCCTTCCCCAAAACAAACAAGGTAAGGTCTGGAGAAAATACAGAAGTGCCAATAGAGTCAGTATCCAAAGGAAAGCAGATTTGAGAATCCAGATGTAGGCTGAACGAAATATCCAGCCTAACAGTGTGGGTAGGGGGATGAAAATCAATTCCAGTGATATAAAGAGAAAATAAGAGACAAATTTTTCTTACAGAAAAATTCCAAATAATTTATGTAGGAACTGTAAGGGAGGAAAAAATGTTTTCCCTCTACGCTCCAAGCTTTTAGATGGAGACCCTGCAAACTAGACTGAAAGAAGATAAATTTTTTTAAAAAAGAAAAACAAACAGAAGTTCATTAACACATGGAGAAAGCATACATATGGGAGAAACTCAGTGATGAGTAACTCAAAGGGATGGTTAGATTTGGGGCTTATGCAGCATCTTGGCAAAGAAGAGTACATTTGTAGAGAAGTGTCAAGACAAAGGAAAAGAACTTCAGGCTTCCAAGAGTGGCAGACCATGGTAACGTAAATACAGGAAGGGGCACCCTGAGGATAAAAGTTGCTGTTGCTGGTCCATGTTGGCATCAGCTTCCTATTTTCTTCTTGGCCATAAAATTTCCCCAGGAGACAGAATTTATGGCAGTCCACATTTCTCAGAAGTTTCTTCTTTTAAATCAGATATAAGGAAAGTTCTGGGTAGACTTCTTTCTGCATGTCAAATCTCAAATGCCTTTAGCTCTAAATAATTCATATGTCAAAATGCTACATTTGGGGTGACATATTTTGATCCTATACAGTACTTTCCCCTCCTGGATGGTCAACTTAATCCTTTCCCTGCTTCTTTTGGGGGAGTGGGGGTAATCCTAATCGGTTTCTTCTAAAGAAGAGTATGAAAAAGTAACTTCGTAGTGGTTAAACTAGACAAACATCCACCTCAAACAGGTGATCAAGATTAACATCAACAGTGACAAGTCGTGTTGATAGTATATGCACTTGATATTATGTGACAAAAAAGGGCACCTTACCTCTTCCTCCCAAAGATCTATAACCCCAGCCTAAATATGAGAACATTAGAAAATTTCAAATTGAGAAATATTTTACAAAATACCTAAACAAAGTTCCTCCAAACTGTCAAGGTCATCAAAACAAGGAGAGCTTAGAAACAGCCAGAGCCAAGAGGATCCCAGGGAGACAGGATAACTAACATAATATGATGTCTTGAATGGATAAAGGATATTATTGGAAAAACTAGTGAAATCTAAATAACATGCGGAGTTTAGTTCATAGTAATGTACCAATGTTCATGTTTTAGTTACAAAAAGTGAATAACAGTTGTGTAAGATATGAAGAATAAGTGAGGAGTTCCCCTCGCAGTGCAGTGGTTACAAATCCAACTAGGAACCATGAGGTTGTGGGTTCAATCCCTGACCTTCCTCAGTGGGTTAAGGATTCAGTGTTACAGGGAGCTGTGGTGTAGATCACAGACGCAGCTCAGATCTGGCGTTGCTGTGGCTCTGGCGTAGGTTGGTGTCTATAGCTCCAATTAGACCCCTAGCCTGGGAACCTCCACATGCTGTGGGAAGTGGCCCTGGAAAAGGAAAAAGGACAAAAATTTTTTAAAAAATTAAAAATAAAAATAAAAAGAACAAGTGAAAGTGCATGTGGGTATGTGGAAACTCTCTATGCTCTTTTTGGAAACTTTCTGTGAACTTAACACTATTTTAAAATTTAAAAGTTTATTTTTATTTATTTATTTGTCTTTTGTCTTTCCAGGGCCCCACCCACGGCATATGGAGGTTCCCTGGCTAAGGGTTGCATCAGAGCTGTAGCCACTGGCCTAAGCCACAGTCACAGCAACATGGGATCCTAGCCACGGCCAGGTCATTAACCCACCGAGCAAGCCTAGGGATCAAATCCACGTCCTCATGGTTGCTAGTCAGGTTCATTAACCTCTGAGCCACTACGGGAACTCCCAAAAGTTTATTTTAAAAAATTCAGGTTC
Organism: Sus scrofa; assembly: GCF_054392235.1. NCBI lineage: Eukaryota > Metazoa > Chordata > Mammalia > Artiodactyla > Suidae > Sus > Sus scrofa. The sequence continues at coordinate 115,721,856 of NC_139389.1, read as the reverse complement.
AAAGTTAATGGGTTGAATTTGGAGATGATCAAAGTAACCTCAGAAGTAAAATCAGAAATGAGCCTGGAGCAGTTATAGAAAGCAATCTCCAAACTCTTTAAAGGGGACCAAGGATTTACCTGGGGATAAGGAAGAGACTAGGAAGGCATAGTCATGAGAAATTTAAAAAAAAAAAAAATACTTATAGGTTCTGCAAAATTATCAGCTTTCTTTTTTTATTCAAGGTATAATATACAGAATAACCCAAATGTCCAAAGAACTGTATTTTCCATTTAGAAAGCCCAAAACAAGCCATGGCTTCAGAACCAAGCATTTATTTCCTTCAGCCATGCTTATAACAGCACATTGTCCTTGAAAAGATTTTGAGGAAAACCAGAAAGTCCTGAAAAAAATGATCTCACTGAAACAAAGAGAAGTGACAGTGACTGACTGGCTTGAACAATGCAAGATTAAGATCGTGCCTGAGGATAAAGTGACGGAAAAAGCCAGGTGGGATTCTGACAAAAATTACCTGCTATCTCAGAAAAGAGCCTAGGCAGAAATGTCACCTTTTCACTCAAGGCATTGGCTTCAGGCTCTCTTCAAGTCACATTGACTGAGCTTCTTGGGGAGGAAAAACAACAACAACCAAAAAAACACCTTTCCAGCTATAAACCCCACAGCTCCCCATACAACTGTCTAGAGGCTGAGCTTGCTGTCCTTCACTGCCTTTCATATACACTGACTGGAATAGGAGTTCTGTGGGCAGAATTGAACCAGATGGACCTGAGGAACAAGTGCAAAAGGCTAGCTGTCTTTTCTCCCTCTCTATATCCAGAGCAGGGGCCAAGTCCCTAAAAGGAGCAAACCCATCATAACTTTCTTAGTTATTACACCACTAATCACCAGCCCAGCTGCAGCAGTCATCTGATTCCCACGTCCCCTTGTGCCCTAAACCTATCCCACTAGCAAATTATACCAATTTAAGCACTTGAGCATTGTCTAAATCTCCCTACATCTCTCCATTCCCACTGTGGCCTCTGTGGTCGACCTCACCTGAGCTTCCACAATAGCCTCATTTTGCCTTTGGGCTTCTCCAGTTTCCCTATACCTCTTCGTGTAGATTTCTTTTCATTTATTATGCACAGGACTCTTGGCACTTTAGAATCAGAAGATTGGAGCCATGTGCAATTTTCGGAAAATTATAACCATGTCTTCAACCAAATCCCAACCAAATTTTCAATTTATGCATCATCCTGTTTTCTCTATGACCTCTTGGAACTGTGATTGAATTCATGTTGGGTCTTCTCATTCTCCTTTGTGTCTCTTTAAGTCCCTTGTATATTTTCCAACTCTGTTACACACTATGAAATTTCTTTAGCTCCATCTTTTAGTTCACTTATCCCCCCTTCAGTTATGTCTCATCTAGCATCTATACCATCCTTTGATTCTAATGTCTGTTATTACCTTCCTCACTTTATAATAGGTCCCCTGTATCCAAAGATTTTGCAGCTGCAGAGTCAACCAACCTTGGATTGAAAACACTAAAAAAAAAAAATTCCAGAAAACTCCAAAAACTTAAATTTGCTGCCTGCCTGCCAGAAACTATTTACATGGTATTTACATTGTAGTAGGTATTCTAAGTACATATGATTTAAAGCAAACAGGAGGATGTGTATAGGTTATATACAAATACTATACCATTTTCTATGAGACTTGAGTATCCACAAATTTTGGTATCTGCAGGGGGTCCTGGAACCAATCCCTGTGGGTATCTAGGGATGGCTATATAAGTTGTCGGTTCTTTTTCAAATCTACCAGATCATTTTTCATATTTTTCTCTTACTTCTTTAAAACTTAATTGGAGTTACCATCTTGGCACAGCAGAAACAAATCCAACTAGGAACCATGAGGTTTCGGGTTTGATCCCTGGCCTTGCTCAGTGGGATAAGGATCCAGCATTGCCATGAGCTGTGGTGTAGGTCACAGACTTGGCTCGAATCTGGCGTTGTTGCGGCTGTGGTGTAGGCCGGCAGCTGTAGCTCCAATTAGACCCCTAGCCTGGGAACCTCCATATGCCATGGGTGTGGCCCTAAAAAGCAAAACCAAAACCAAAACTTAAATATACTTATTGCATAATCTCTATTTCATCATTTCTAGTATCTGTGGTTTCTGCAATGTGACCATAGTTTGTTATTTCTGTTGATTTGTAGAAGCTGTTCTCTTATTTTTAGGATTTTGAGCTCATAACAATATTGTGAAATTTTTGAGAGTGGATTTTAACTGCATTACTCCTGGAAGAGTTTTTATAAGGATTTTCCAGGACCTTGGGAGTCTAATTAACACTAAATTTTGGGTTTCAGAGTTTCTGGGCATCTAAGATGTTATGAATTCAGAGACTAAATCTGCACAAGTATAGGCTATTGCAGAAATTCCCAGCAAGAGGTAGACTCTCTATTTTCTGCTATACCTAGAGACAGAGTCAATAAAGATAAGTGTACCATCAGCCCTATACTGAGGAGGGCAAGTTTTCCCTAGTTCACTCAATGAGATCACTATTTCTTAAGGCTTCTAGCTTTATGCACAGTGTACAGATAGGATATCCTACCATGCTTTGGCTTGATTAAAATCTAAACCATTGGCTGTCAGGATGGCAAATAACACAGAACACCAGGGCCAACTCTTGCTCCAGAGCCTGCTTACCCTGTAGATTCGTATCTACTTACTGACTTGGGAAGAATTCCACTATTCTTCCTCAAGGTCAGCCATACATTAAGGACAATGAGCCTCCTTTTTTAATTCAGTATTTTCAAGTTTGCTATGCAAAGAATGTTTTCTATGAGCTTCTAGTCTGTTGTAGTTTCCAAAACAGAACTTACAATAGCCTTTTTTTTCAACCATGCCCACAGCATGTAGAAGTTCCCAGGCCAGGGATCAAACCTGTGCCACAGCAGCAAATCAAGCCACTGCAATAACAATGCCAGATCCTTAACCCACTGCAATACAAGAGACTCCTGCAATAGACTTCTAATGGGTCCCAGATTCCCCTCTCGTCTCTTGCGATCCAAGCTCCACCTAGCAGCTAGAGCTATCTTCTTAAACACCCAACAAAGAGAGATAATTAATAAAAGATCTAACAGGTTATTTTCAGCATCTCACTTGTAAACATCAACCTTCCAGATATGCTTGGGGAAAGCATCATGACTCTGCATTAGACATTAATGTCACACATAACCTGGCTGCCAGCCTTGGACTTTACCAGATCATTCAACTTGCTGAATGTCCTTGTCCTTTAAGATGGAAGTTAAAATTTGGCTTACATTTCTATTCTGGCACTACCCCTTGGGAATCCTAGAGGACTTATTTTTCTCCTCAGCATCTCAGGGTCCATGGTCCTGCCTCTGCTGAGTTAACAATCTTTGTCTTTCATCTTACCTCCTGGGTATATTCTCCCTTTTCTGTTTTTGTGACCTGGTAAGACGCCACTCCAATCCTGTCATTCTCTAATGTATCACTAAGTCATTTAAAAGACATAAGCACTGAAAATATCAGGCTGCCTGTAACATCCCTATTTCATATATTAAAAAAAATTATATTTGAAATGGCTTAATCTTCACATACAGTGAAATAAAAAGGCTTCTTATAGAATTTTCATATTGCCAAATTCAGAATAAAAATTAAACTTCTCTGTCTTTCAATGTTTCAGATTTATATATTGAGTATTGCACCAAGTCAACATTATATGCAGAAGATAATTTGAAGTCTTCCTCCAACGGGGAAGTTAGGCTGGGAAATTTATGTCACTTCTTCAAAAGCATAGCCTGGCCAACAATCTAAATCTAAATTATCAACATTAATACCAGACATCACTGCTCTCAAAGTTCTCGAACTACACTCAATCACAGAATAATTTTCCTGGTCATCTTCTCCACTTGAGTCTCACTTTTGCCTCATTGTTCGGCCTCTAGCTTCTCTCTGTTGAACTCCTCATACTCCTCCCAGGGCCCCTCCTCATTCCAAACACTCATAATTATCATTAATTTTAGTGAAGAGCCATTTGCCCAATTCATAGCAAGTTTAGGTTAAGCTTGGAGGGACTAATTTTCAGTATCAAACATGTCTATTACTTTGCATCTCAAAATAAAACCAGGCCTCCCCCTGAGAGGAACCCCACCATCAAGTGCCAACAAACAAACAACTGCAACAACAACAAAAGAAAACCTTTTCTTCCTATTGTGGGGATTCACTTGGAACCCCATAGTTAATAGGAAGATTATTTTAAGCAGAAGACATCTGAGATTCAACAGATGCAGAGAGAAGTCTTCTCAGAAGTTTCCTTATCTGACTAAAAGCAGCAATTCTGAGAAATGAGGCTGCCATAAATTGCCTCCTCAGGGTGGCTCTTCTCTGAAAAGGAAGGAGAGTGAACCTACTATAAATACCCAACCCTGGAGAGTTCCATAACCCTGAAGAAGATGAAAAGGCCATTCCAATCTGCATAGACAAACATCATCACAACATTCCTTATCTCTTAATTGTTATTCTAAAAGCCCATTTTTCTTTCTTAAAGAAACATACTCTTTCCTCCCCCTTTCCTGTACTAAACCTCTGATTTTAACCATTTAAAGAGCTATTTCTTTTGCAAGCTACGATATGCATACAGATAAACTTTTCCTTCTATTTACCTGTCGTTAATCAGTTTAAACTTGGAAGAGAGTAGAGGAAAAGTTTTATCACAGGGATAACACCAATTTCTATATTTGGAAGCTACGGTTTTCTTTTCTTTTCCTTTTCTTTTTTTTTTTTTTTTTTTTTTGGCCACCCCATAGCATATGAAGTTTCCAGGCCAGGGATCAGATCTAAGTTTCACTTGTGACCTACACCACAGCTATGGCCACACCTGATCCTTTAACCCACTGTGCCAGGCAGGGGGTCAAACCTGTGTCCTGGCGCTACAGAAATGCCAGTGACCCCATTGTACCACAGTGGGAACTCCTATGGTTTTCTTTTAAACCTGATATTAATCTAATTAATATTAGTTTGCGACTGTCATTTAGCATATGCTACCTGATAGATTTGGCCCCAAAAAAACATTTATTACCAACCTCAAAAGAAAAATAAAAATGCCTTCTAGGATAGTTATCCCAAACACCTGTATAGTTAGAAGCATTTGGCTTTTTTGGACAATTCTTCCTTGAACTTACCAGACTGTGACCTCCTTGCAGGTGGGGCCTTTTTCCTATTCACTGGTCTAAACCCAGCACTAGTAAAGAAGAGATACTAAATAAATGCTGAATCGAATTGATTAGGGTGTTGGTTGTAAAGTTTATCTTGGCAGTAAAATGAGTCTTCTTACAATCATTTTTAGACATTTTATGAATGCACTAAAAGATGTAATCACCACAAAAGTCAGATTTACTGATCAAAAATGCCACTTAAGTACAACTTAAGCTCTATTAACTAGGAACTGCAGGAAACAAAATAACACAAATAGTACACTCCCTACCAGTGGTTATGGAAAAATGAACTTCGCCTGTTCCACAGCTTCTCCAAATTAACTCAGTCTATGGAGAAGGAAGGAATGCTCTTATAGCTTCTTAAAAGAATACTTTTATACAGAAAAAGCTTAAATCCTCCCTTACTATCTCTATTCCATACCAGGGTAAAAAATAAAATATCTTAAATCTTTTCTTATACACTCCCTGCAATCTTTATGATATCTTTTTATGAATGCTCTTCCCTTATCAATTTTGGACTTGATGAATTTATTTACTAAGTATCCTACATTAAAAAAGATAAATTTGTATCATCTGAGTTGTTTTTAACCTAATTTCATCTCTGCACCAATTGTGTAAGGGATTAAGCTAAAAAGAGTCTTAAAATTCTGACTTTCTCATCTCCTCTGGGACAGGAAGGAGGTACAATGGGAAAGGTCTAGTAAAATCTGTGTTTCAAACTCTGAATTCTGTTTTTCAAATCTGCCCCTACATCTAGGTTTCCATAAGTGAAGCTGAAATGGAGAACTCAGGAGGGACAACTTCTAACCCTGCCAAAATCCTCCTGTTCTTTATTCTAGATTCTTAAGATGAACAGTTCATGTTATAAGCAATAGGTCACACACACACACAAATCATGAAAACAGGGAAAATGACTTTTAATATTTGTCTATTTAGCCAAAGGGCTGGGGGAAAAAAGATACTGAACAAAGATTCTTTGAAAAGTTACTGATCTCCCACTGGAGGTTGGAGTTGCTAATTGAGCTGCTCATTCCCAGCACGTCAATTCATTGTGGTGAGAGATGTTGCCCGTTTCCATAGTGAGAGGAAAAATTAAGAGCTTTACCCAGCTTTCATTATTACATTTGAGATATATTTGGTCATTCTAGTCAGCCTCTAAAGGCAATCATTGCTCTTCTCCCACTTAAGGCTTGTCTTTGTAAAGACCCAAAAGACTTAAAGATGGGAAAACCTTCAGGGAATCTTCATGACCTTTCAGAGTCCTTAAGCTTAACTCTGTAAAATTTCCCAAAGTCCACAATGATTAGTGATCAGCAATTATTCAGGTTTAAATAATTTATCACTAACTGACTCTTTCATTTTAATTGCAGAAGTAATTTCCCTGAAAGTTTACAATTTGTACTCGAGGGAAAAGGGGAAGGGAAGGCCAAATTCACACAGGGACAGGATTCGAATGATTTCACTCTCAACAGTTCTGCAAGTTATTTGATTGATGGGGATTCTACCCTTAAAGCATTGATGCTTTCTTTTGATTTAGACTATTATTGGCATGCTTGTGAATGTAATCCCAGATGACTAAAATAATGAAAAATCCGTATAAGGTATGATGGCATATAGGAAGATTACTCCTGTAACAAGGTTCAAACTTCCTGTCATGGCATAGGAGACTCTTTACCCACCACTCTATACCCTACATATTCAGTTTCACTGCCAGCTACCCTGCATCTAACTGCATTGGATCATTCAATATAATTGAATACTCACATACTTTTTGCAACTCCGTATCTGTGCCTAGGTTATACCTCCTGCATGAAATGCTCTGCTCTTTTTTTTTTTTTTTTTTTTTTTGCCAAACTAATTTATTCTTCAAAATAAAACTTAGATAACACCTCCCAGGGGGAAGTCTTTGCAGATTTCTTTAGGGAGACCTACTTGCTCCCTCCTTTGTGCTTCTGGAGTTCTATATACACCCCTTGATTTTAAATAGATCTTCACTTTCTTAGGAAAAGGTTTCTTTCTCAGGACAGTACTAGGCACATAGCAAGCATGCAAATGATCATTGAATACATGTGGGTGACTCTCCCACTTGTGAAATTCTGTTAACAGCTCTCAACACTCTCTGCAAAAAAAGAGGTGCTATAACATTTATTGCTCCTTTAATGCTTGCAATTAATATGTGCTACCTGCCCTGTTTCAAAATGGCATTTTTAATGATTCAATTAACAACTTAAAAAAAAACTGCCCTCCTAATTTACTCCTTTCACATTTACTATTTTAAACTTTGCCTCTCACTTTAAGCCAATCCTCTCTGGGCAAGTATATCAAACGCTGAACATGGACCTAATTATCTAGGAGCACAGTGGTGTTCTCACTGGGGCCCCGGGTGTGATTGCACCAGGGACCCAAAGACTAGGCAGTAGCAGGAGACCCAGAAAACGCTCCGCCTCTTCCAAGAAATTACTAGGACAGAATTAAATTTCATTCACAAAGATAAAGCTTCCCAACACTTATTTTTAGAAGACAAATGGAGAAGGGAAATCTTTATTTTCCAGGATGTTGGAAGTAAAGGAAAGCAACACTACAGGATTCTCTTCTACAAGTTCTACTCATGCCTAAAAGATAAAAAAGCAGGTCTTTCTTTCTATTCAATTATTCCACCTTTTGTCCTCGCCTTTCTGTCTCATTTAAAATTAGTAGGGGAAGAAGAAAGGGTGGGGAAAAAAACTGTAACTACAATGTATACATCTAAGGATAACCTGACCCCCTTGCTGTACAGTGGGAAAATAAAAAAATAAATAAATAAATAAATAAAATAAAATTAGTAGGGGAGTTTCCCTTGTGGCTCAGCCATAACGAACCCAACCAGTATCCATGAGGACGTGAGTTTGATCCCTGGCCTCGCTCTGTGGATTAAGGATCCAGCATTGCTGTGAGCTGTGGTATACGTTGCTGAGGTTGCTCAGATCTGACATTGCTATGGCTGTGGCATCTGCTGGCAGTTGCAGCTCTGACTTGACCCTAACTTGGGAACTTCCATATGACACAGGGGCGGCCCTAAAAAGACAAAAATTTTAAAAAAGTTTAAATAAATAAAATTAGTAGAGAGTTCCTATTGTGGCTCAGGGGGTTAAGAAGCCAATAGTGTCTCTCTGAGGCCTCGGGTTTGATCACTGGCCTCACTCAGTGTGTTAAGGATCCAATGTTGCCAGCTACAGCATAGGTTGCAGATGTGGCTCTGATCCTGTGTTGCCTTTGCTGCAGTCTAGGCTGGCAGCTGCAGCTCTGATTCAACCCCTAGCCTGGGAACTTCCATATGCCACAGGTGCAGTCATAAAAAGGAAAAAATAAAAAATAAATAAAACTAGTAGAAATGTATGGGGAGCCTACAGTTGGATGAGACCTTCAAGGAGTTTACAATCAGTGAGGAAAATCAGCATAATAACTAACTCAAAGATGAGAGGGTGACAAATACTATACATAAATGAAGAAAGAATCCAGAGAAAGACAATTTAATTTTGACTATTAAGGAAGGCGTCTTAGAAAAAGTAGTGCTTTTAGCACTTACAGAGGAGAGGAATTTATGTAAGTGGTACCGTAAACATAGACCCAAGGCACAACATAACATTTTCAGTAATAGTAAGTATTCTTGTGCAATTTCAACTAAAGTGACAATGAATATATGTGGGCTTTTTTTTTTTTTTAAGTTAATTCTTCAAGGATCTTTGGAAGTCAAATCCTTGAGAGCTGAGAACTTAAAAAGAGAAGTTTACACATTTTTTTCCCTGAAAGAGTTAACCGACTTTGAACAAACCTAATAACTATTAACAGAGAAATCAACGGTGGTACATAGACTATATTTCGATTGTTCCCTTTTTTGAAATATATTCCCACTATAACACCGCTATGGTTTTCCAGAATGCTAAAAGGAATATCAAAAGATAAATATGATCCATTGGGGAAATCCAGTTAAAATTGGGAGAGAAAACAGAATGCTAAAAGGAATATCAAAAGATAAATATGAGCCAGTGGGGAAATCCAGTTAAAATTGGGAGAGATTAAGTATCCTAAAATCTTAAATGGCGTCCTTAGTGGGTTGTTCTTTTTTTTTTTCTGATGGAATTTTAATTATAGTTAAGATGCAAATTCCTTTTAATTTGAAGATGAGGTAAGGGGGAAATTCTGTTTAGTTATGCATATTTTTAGTTGGCTTCAAGTTATCAGTCCTTGTGGAAAGGCAACTTTCAAAATTAGAACTTTGGAAAACTCTATTCCTCAATATACTTTTCCACTTCAATCTTTTTTTTTAATTGTTATTTCCCCAATAAATTTTTTTTCTACTGTATAGCATGGTGACCCAGTTACACATACATGTACATTCTATTTTCTCACATTATCATGCTTCATCAAAAGTGACTAGACATAGTTCCCAGAGCTATACAGCAGGACCTCATTGCTAATCCATTCCAAAGGCAAGAGTTTCCTCTCTTCTGTTCCTTATCTACTAGAAAGTTGCATGGAGCTAGAAAGTTGCATGGAGCTAGAAAGTTGCATAGTGAATGATTGGGGCAATTTGGTATATTGACTGGCAAACACTCAGGTTTAAAGAAAACAACATCAGTATCTCTCATCATTTAAAGAAGGTTCATTACAAACCAAATAATTCATGAGCTAAGACCCATCCATGAGGAATAATTTTCATTAATTGTACTAAATAGATAAATTCTATAGGATTCAAAGATGAAATCCTTATTGTGTTAATATGGAGATCTTTTCCAGTGTTTTGAAATGTAGAATTTCATTAGGGAGTGCTGACAATTCCATTTTGCAACGTTCTTTCCAACAGATTAAACATTAATATTTTCAAAAGTAGTTGTATGGCTTGGAGGTAACCAGCAGCCTTCTACAAGCAATCTGGAAGCATTGTTGTTCCTTAACTGGAAGACGATGTTACTTCCTAGACTCTGGGATCTCCTCTGGAGTTGAAAAAACTCTAGCAAAGCATGTCAAGCAAATTCTTCCATTAACACTCCAGGAATAAACTTTTGGCTTTTCTAACCACCACTAGAAAACATTCAGAGATTATCCTGCAGGTCACTAGGCAACACAGGACATACTCTGAACCTGGGTTGATTTCTGACTCAACTGTACAACTCTTCCTGAATTTTGCCCTCCAGTAGCATAGCCATTATTTGAATAGCATTTACACCTGCTCAGTTATGAGATCCTGTTTGATCACAAAAGTGTTAGAGTGGCAGTATGAGCAGTGTAGCACAGTGAAAATAATTTGGCTTTGGAACCAAGCAGATCAAACCCTGACACTATTGGTTTTCTGACTTTGGGCAAGACTATGACCACTGATCCTCTGTTTACTCATCTCAAAAATGGGAACAAATGATAGAGTTTACTACAATTAAATTAGATAATGCCTGCAAATAATTACATGAAAATTAACAATAATTATTGTGACATTATTCCTAGGTTATAAGAACAATCTCCACTGGATGATAACCTACCGGATCATCCTAAAGTGTGTGAATAAATACAAGTCAACACATCTGATATGTAGGGAGGAGAAAAAAGGACCTAGAAATTCCATTTATCCAGCTTCTATCTGTTTAATGAATGAATAAATTTCTTTTTTGGTTGACTAAATCCAATGTCAAGAGAAATCTAAAGCACATGTAACATACACATGTATGTGTATAAAATCTTAACTTCAATTAAAAGTAATTTATTAAATGAATCTCCATTAGGTTGGATATATGTCCCAATGCCTAGTATTAACATATTCAATTAGTATAAATAAACATTTGCCAATCAATAAGGGTAGATCAGTTTCCTTATTTCCTACTTGGAAAATATTGTTTATCAAGACGTAGAACAAGGTTTCTTCTAGTAAAATAGCATAAAATGTGGTTTTGTGTATCCAGAAATGCTTTAAGGACTCAGAAATAGATGAATTGATAACCCAGGATTTTTAAAACTTAACTTGTAGACTGGTTTTACTTTGAAGAGAAGCAGGAAACTGATCACACTCTGGAGAATTAAACATTACTTGACAAAGCAACTTAAGTTCTGGCAGGTACTGAGATTTCAATTTCACCTTCTCTCATGTTCTCAGAAGAACTCCGAGTTAACCCAAGCTGAAAATAAAATTCCAATTCCAATCTGTCATATTTTTATTATAGTTCAACTTAATGGGTATCATGGAGCTTTAGGAAGGTAGCTGATGAGAATCCTTGAAGATATATAATTTAGAGATGGCATGTGGAAGTAAATAAAGACCTTTGAGAGACTGACTTAATGAAATGTAGTAGTTGTAGGACTGTCATTTAGGTGAAATAAGGTTTAAAAGACAGTTTCCTCCACCTTGAACAGAAAGTCCTTACTCAGCCTCAAGCTTAAAAGGTAATGGGAAACCTTTCAAAATTCCATGGTAAAGACAATGGAAAGTGATTTTTTTTCAAGATAAAATTTATAACATGGCATAAACTTCTGAAGAAGTGTGGAAGCCAGGCTCTAGTGCTTTAATGGCCAATCAGCTGTCCGTTTTCTCCTCATCTGCCTATCCTCCTTGTTTCCTCTCCTGGTAAGAAGGGGGTGAGAAGGTAGGAAATGGCAAGAAGGGTAGAATTAAATACAATCTTCATGATTGATCATCTCCTCATTGGCCTCCTTCAGCTCCATTAAGACATAGGGAAAGGAGAAAGAAATAGACTGAATGTTTAAGGTTATTTGTCTTGTTCAAATTCAGGAGGATGTCTCGATATCACTATATGTAAAGTTTTAATTTGTTTCTAGATTTTCAGAAGGGAAAGGGCCTCAGCGATACCTAGTCCTCAGTAATAATGGTCCCATATATGAGTATAAATACGATTAGTGGTAAGGAATGCACCATCTTAGGAGTCAGCCCAGGCAGATTTTATGCAGTTAAATTGTTTGGAAATTCCTTCCTACAGAGAGAAGAAATCTGCCTTCTTATAACTTCTATTCTAGTTCCATCTTCTCAGAGCACAGCAAGAAAGTCTAAGCCTTTTCAACATGGTAGTTTTTCATTATTGGAAGACGACTGAAGGGCTGTCTCCCTCAGCCAGAGATTTCCAGTTCCTTAATGACTGATAGAGTTTTAGGTCCTTCCATCTTCCAAACAGCTCTGTTCCGGACACACTCAGGGTGTCGAACCCCACTCTGTGTTCCTTGATGTACAGAGTAAAAGAGATGAAGCTGACTATCAAATCTGCCTCCTTTAAGTCCCTTAAGACAAAGAGGAGAGAGGGTCAGTATTGACCAAACATGTGAAGCTCTTTGATTTGTCCAGGGCCTAGCTTGTACATGGTTGACAATAGCGTAACACAATGACACTTTTTGAAGATAAATTTTGCTGCCAACAGGAAACTGCTTTGGGGCATAACATGAAGTTCTGGAGAAGCAGAACTGTCCATCTCCAGGGTTTTAATGAACAGATAAACCTGTTTGCCACACATGTCCCTTCCTTCCAGAAACAATGAGGAGAAATAGCTTGTCATAATCAGTCTAATCATAAGTCTCAGATGTTAATACCTAGGCTAGTCAAGAGGAATTAGTATTAAAGTGTTAGCAAGGGGAAAAAAGATAAGGTTTGAGGGCCAGACAAAGGTAGGTTCAAATTTAGTCTGTTCAGTGGTATCTTTGTTAAATCACTCCACCATTCTGAACATCAGTTAACTCATTATGCTATTTTATTTTTCTTTTTGGAATAATGTATATTAGAAACCTAGCACTGAGCTTGACACTTAGTAGGCTCTCAATAAATATTATTAAATTACTCTAGGTTGAATATTTAGATCTCCTTTTTTTCAATAGCACTGTTTTCAATGGTATCTTATTTGTATGCATCAGCATCAGAGAGTGGGAAATTTCCATGCAAATTTCCAGAGTCTTGAAGCTTACACTTTTAGACCAAGGTACTTTAATTGGAATTTATCCTAGAAAATATTATCTACTGTTGTGACTGTAAAAGAAAGTGATAAACATAATTTAAGAATTTACTGATGTTTTATCATAATATATATTACAGTATTAACAATATTACATGGTAATATTCTAAAGAAAATCTGAGATAGAAAGGACCATTTCCGTCACTAAAGGGTCTCCATCTTTTACAATATTTGAGATTTTATTCTTTTTTTTTTCCAATATGTCTAATGGTCCTGGCTAGGTCAGACCTGTGACGTATTTGTGGTAGCAAATGAAATTAGATGACACACTTCAATTGTATCTATTTATTTTATGGTTCTCCTATTTTCATGAGGATAATAAATATTTTGTTTAGAAAAGTTTGGAGATTATGATATCTGAAGTGAGGCCTGCCCCTAGAGATCAAATTTTATAGTTTGTAATTCTTGTTCCTGAGCCCTGGGAATTCTCACTACAGTGGATTTGGTCATATCTCTTGACTAACAGAATGCCATGACTATAAAATACTCTGGGTTACAGCATGATCAGCAGCCTATGGACAGAGAGACTAATTGCCTAATGGTAATTAATTAGTAACTCAGAAGATAAGAGTTGGCATCATCAGTGTTGCCCAGTAGAGAAACTGTAAGCACTAGCTAAAAGTGGAGTGTCAAGAGAAGCACTTGGAGTTGAGAAACCATGAGGTCCAGATAGTTAATTTCAAATGTGGCTAAATCCCTCCCTCCCACCTACCTCTACCGCCAGGGAACCCTAGAGGAAAGCAGAGGGGGAAGATTGTTGGTGTTCTGCCATTTGACACAAGGGGCTATTGTTGGAGCAGACTCAGAGAAAACTTTTTGAAATATAGTGCCCAAAATCCACCAACAAGCAAGACTTGAGTGAGACTGAGGTGGTACATGCACCTTTCTTGTGATTTTTTTCCCCACACTGCTGGAAAGTCTTCCATGCTGGATAGTGTCCGAACAATCTCTTCTAGTGTTTTTCTGCCTCTTACCTTCAATAAACTCTAAAAACAAGTAAGCATTATAACATTGCCTAGAATAAATATGTTGACACTGTGTGAGGACTAGGAAATATTTTGAGTATAGCCTGGAATCTTAATTCAGAGACCGCACTGTATCTGTTTTCAACTACAAAGGAAAATTCAGAGTTGGATTAAAAGGGCAGATGCAGCTAAAACCAAAATAAGCCCACTTATTTTTGCCTCCTAAGAAGCCACTAGATCTACAATTTCCCAGGAATCTGAGAGTCATGAAAGACATCCATTATAACCATTATATCACTTTTGAAAATTTCAATAACCTATACTTTATAAAAACATATGACTATGAAAACATTTAGCTTTGAAAATCAAAGAAAAATCAGCTAGGGGATTGACACCTCTCTAAGCATTTCCAGGCCTCCTTAAGCATCATGGATTTGATTTTCAGACCAATAAGCCATCATGCAGCTTAATGGTCTCTCTAGGGTCCTATCTTCTATAATAAGGATGCTTATGATATTTGCTATATAGTTGCATAACTATGATAAGATTAATTAAAAATGGCTGTGATTTTAAAATACGTTTGAGCTCAATTATATAAGCTTTTAATATGTAACAATTAAACACTACCTGATTTCATTAAATAGCTGATGGGCTATAGCATAAAAAGAGAGTTTAGAATATGGCATTTAAGTTTTGTGTGCTTTGAGTATATATAATTGTTTAAGGAAGCACTTACCCTAAATTACTGACAGTGACAAAGTCATCAAGTGAGGCATCAATAAAAACTTAGATGAACACTGATTACATGAAAAGTTATTTTTGTAAGTATTGGGCAAATGAAGAGATACAGAGGCAATCTCTGAATAAAAGGGCTTATAAAGGAAGTTGTAATTCAAATATAAATTACCATCAATGCTTAAAAATGATTCTTAGCCACTAGATCATCTTGAAGACCTTTGAATTTGACTTATACATTTAGAAGAGAATTTAGAGTCAACATTCCCTTTAAAAGTAAAGAACCTCAGCCAGGTAAGGGAACGATTCCAGTACTTGGCCCAGAATCAGCCTCTTAGAAGGAACATGGGAAAAACTTCTGAAGCAAATGAATGAATGAAATTATTCATGCAGAGTCATTTAGTGAGAGAGAAACATGTCCGACCATAGAATCCAGATGTCTTGATTGAGCCCTGTGGTTAAGTATTCCAGACTTCCACTTTGGGTCTACAAAATTAAGCTGTACTTATTTGTTTTATTTAAACTTTTCATTTTGAACTTATTTCAGATTCATATGCATCTGTAAGAAATATAGGGATTCCATGTAATGGTGTGGTTTCCATTATTATTTCCCCTAATGGTAACACCTTGAAATACTATGGGACAGTATCACAACTAGGATATTGATATAGATAGGCAGATAGTTTCATCCTCACAGGAACCCCCGACTGCACTTTCACAGCCACACGCACCTCCTTCTGCTCCACTTGCCTTAACTCCTAGAAACCAACAATTTGTTCTCCATTTCTATAATGTTGCCCTTGCAACAATGTCGTATAAGTGGAATCATGTCATATATAAATTTGGGGCATTGTCTTTTCCTTCATATGGCATAATTTCTATAGAGATTCACTGACACAGTTTCATGTGTCAACAGTATTTTGTTCTTTGCATTTCTATTGAATAGCATGCCATGGTAAAGATGTACTATAGTTTGTTTAATCATTTCCTCATTGTAGGACACCTGAGCTGTTTCCCATTTTTGGTTTTTATGAATAACGCTGCTGTAAAAATTTATGTACAGTTTTTTTAGATTATGAGACTTGGCTTATTTTTTAATTTAATTTTTATTTTATATTGGAGTATACTTGATTTACAAGGTTGTGTTAGTTTCAGTGTACTGTGAAGTAAATCAATTACATGTATACATATATACATTCTTTTTCAGATTCTTTTCAAATGTAGGTTTATTATAGAATATTAAGTAGAGTTCTCTGTGCTCTACAGTAGGTCCTTCCCATAGTGTAGGAGAGTTCCCTTTTCTCCACACACTGTCAAGCATTTACTGTTTGTAGAAATTTTTTTTTTTTGTCTTTTCTAGGGCCGCACCCACAGCATATAGACATTCCCAGGTTAGCGGTCTAACTGGAGCTGTAGCCACCAGCCTATGCCAGAGCCACAGCAATGTGGGATCCAAGCCACATCTGCAATCTACACTACAGCTCACAGCAATGCTGGATCCTTAACCCACTGAGCAAGGCTAAAACCCGCAACCTCATGGTTCCTAGTCAGGTTTGTTATCCACTGTGCCACGATAATGGCCTTTCTAACTGGTGTGAAGCGGTGCCTCTGATTTGCATTCCTCTAATAATTAGCAATGCTGAACATCTTTTCATGTGATTTTTCCTACAATTTGTATGTGTTCTTTTTAGAAATGTCTATTTACATCTTCTGCCCATTTTTTTGATTGGGTTATTTGTTTAACTTTTTTTTTTTTATATTAGCTACATGAACTGTTTATATATTGTAGAGATTAATCCCTTGTCAGTCTCTTCATTTGAAAATACTTTTGCCATTCTAAAGGTTGTCTTTCCCTTTTTCTTTATGGCTACCTTTTCAGTGCAAAACCTTTTAACTTTAATTGGTCCCATTTGTTTATTTTTGTTTTTATTTTCATTACTTTAGGAGGTATATCCAGAAATATATGCTGCAATTTATGGCAAAGAGTGTTCTGCCTGTTTTCCTCTAAGAATTTTATGTTATCTGGTCTTACATTTAGGCCTTTAATACATTTTCAGTTTATTTTTGTGTATGATGTTAGGGAGTGTTCTAATTTCATTATTTTACATGTTCTGTCCAGTTTTCCGAGCACCCCTTATTGAAGAGATTGTCTTTTCTCCATTGTATATCTTTGCCTCTTTGTTATAGATTAATTAAACATAGGTGTGTAGTTTTATTTCTGTGTTTTCTATGCTTTGCCATTGATCTATATTTCTGTTTTGTGCAAGTACCATACTGTTTTGATGGGTGTAGCTTTGTAGTATAGTCTTAAGTCAAGAGACCTGCTTCCTCCAGCCCAATTTTTTCTCTATTCAAGGTCTTTTGTTTTTTCATACAAATTTAAAATTTTTTATTCTAGTTCTGTGAAAAATGCCATTGGTAATTTTATAGGCATTGCATTTAATCTGTAGATTGCCTTGAGGAGGATGATTATTTTGACAATATTGTTTCTTCCAAGCCAAGAGCATGGTATACGTTTCCATCTATTTGTGTTATCTTTCATTTCTTTCATTAGAGTCTTGTGGTTTTCAGAGTGCAGGCCTTTTGTCTCTTTAGGTATGTTTATTCCTAGATATTTTATTCTTTTTGATGCAATAGTAAATGAGATTGTTCCATTAATTTCTGTTTCTAATAGTTTGCTGTTAGTGCATTAGGAATGCAAGAGATTTGCATGTATTACTTTTGTATCCTACAACTGTATCAAATCTATTGATGAGCTCTAATAGTTTTCTGGTAGCATCTTTAGGATTTCCTATGTATAGTATCATATCATCTGCAAAAAGTGACAGTTTTACTTCTTTTTCAATTGGGATTCCTTTTATTTCTTTTTCTTCTCTGATTGCTGTGGACAGGACTTCCAAATCTATGTTGAATAAAGGTGGTGAGACTGGACATCCTTGTCTTATTCCTGATCTTAGGAGAAATGATTTCAGTTTTTCACATTGATAATGATGTTAGCTGTGGATTTATCATATTTGGCCTTTCTTATGTTGACACAGTTTCCCTCTATGCCCACTTTTTTTAAAAAATCATAAATTTGCATTTAATTTTGGCAAAAGCTTTTCCTGCATCTGTTAAGATGACCATATGGTTTCTTATTCTTCAACTTGTTAATGTGGTATATCCCACTAATTGATTGTCAGGTATTGAAAAATTCTTGATCCCTGGGAAAAATCCTACTTGATCATGGTGTATAATCCTTTTAATGTATTATTGGATTTGGTTTGTTAGTATTTTGTTGAAGATTTTTTTTCTCTGTGTCCTTTAGGTATATTTGCCTGCAATATTCCTTTTTGTGGTAGTTTTGGTTTTGATATCAGAGTGATAGTGGATTCAGAAAGTGAGTTTGGGAGTGTTCCTTATTCTATAATTTTTTGGAAGAGTTTCAGGATAGGTGTAACTCTTCTCTAAATATTTGATATAATTCACCTGTTAAGCCATCTGGTCCTGGACTTTTGTCCATTGGAAGTTTTTTAATCACAATTTGAATTTCAATACTTGTGATTGATCTCTTCATATTTTCTATATCTTCCTGGTTCAATCTTAGAGAATTATACCTTTCTAAAAATTTGTCCGTTTCTTCTGTGTTGTCCATTTAATTGGCTTCTAGTTGCTTGTAATATTGTCTTATGATCCTTTGCATTTCTGAGGTGTCAATTGTGATTTCTCCTTTTTCATTTATAATTTTATTGATTTGAGCCCTTTCCCTTTTTTGCTTGATGAGTCTGGCTAAAGGTTTTTTTGTTTTTCTTTTCAAAGAACAATATTTTAGTTTCATTAATCTTTTCCATTGTTTTCTTTATCTCAGTTTCATTTATTTCTGTTCTGATCTTTATGATGTCTTTCCTTCTACTAATTTAGAGTTTTATTTGTTCTTCTTTCTCTAGTTGATTTAAATGTAAGGTAATGTTTGAAATTTTTTTCTTCTTTCCTGAGGTAAGCTTGTTTTCTATAAATGTCCTTGTTAGAACTGCTTTTGCTATGTCCCATAGGTTTTGTATCATCAGTTTTCATTTGTCTTTAGATAATTTTTGATTTCTTCAGTGATCCATTAGTAACATATAGATTAGCCTCCACACACTTGTGTTTTTTACAATTTCTTTCATTGTATTTTATTTCTAATCTCATAGCATTATGGTCAAGAAAAAAAAATGCATGATATGAATTAAATTTTCTTAAATTTTTTAAGGTTTACTTTGTGGCCCAGGATGTGATATAACCTGGAGAATGTTCCATGTGCCCTTGAGAAGAATGTGTATTCTGTTGCTTTCAAATGAAATGTTCTCCAAATATCAATTAAGTTCATCTTGTCTAATGTGTCACTTAAAGCCTGTGTTTCCTTATTGATTTCTCTCAATGATCTGTCCATTGATGTAAATAGTAAGTCCCCTACTATTATCATGTTACTGTCAATTACTCCTTTTATGGCTGTTAGCATTTGCCTTATATATTGAGTTGTTGAAATGTTGGGTGCATATAAATTTACATTTTTTATACCTTCTTAGATTAATCCCTTGATTATTAGGTAGTACTTTATCTCCTGTAAAACTCTTTATTTTAAAGTTCATTTGGTTGAATATGAATATTGATCTCCAGTTGCATGAAATACCTTTTTTCAATACCCTTACTTTCAGTCTGCATGTGTCCATAGATCTGAAGTGTGTCTCTTGTAGAATATATTTGTACCCATACAGGCAGCCTGTGTCTTTTTGTTGGGGAATTTAATCAAGCTACATTTAAGGTAATCATCAATATGTATGTTTTTATTGCCATTTTCTTAATTGTTTTGGATTTATTTTTATAGGTCTTTTTCTTTCCTTTTCTTTTTTGTTCTCTTGTGATTTGACTATCTTTAGTGTAGAGTTTAGGGTGCTTTTTCTTTTTTGTGTGTATATCTATTGTAGATTTTTGGTTTGTGGTTATCATGAGGTTTTGATATAGCAGTCTATATATCTATAAGATTGTTTTAAGTTGCAGGTCTCTTAATTTTAAATGCATGTCTAATACCCTTCATTTGTACTTTCTTCTTCTCATGATTGCTGGATTTGATATCTTATTTGTGTGTGGATGATTTCCTACCTTAAATCTATGTTTCTTTACTGGTAAGCTTTCTCATTCATAATTTCCTTGTTTCTAGTTGGGGTCTTTTCTTTTCCACAAGAATTTCCTTTAGCATTTGCTTTAAAGCTGGTTTTGTGGTCCTAAATTCTCTTAGCTTTTGCTTGTCTGTAACGCTTTTGATTTCTCCATCAAATCTTTTTTTTTTTAGGGGTGCAGCATATGGAGGTTCACAGGCTAGTAGTCTAATTGGAGCTGTAGCTGCCAGCCACAGCCACAACCACAGCAACACCAGATCTAAGCCATGTCTGTGACCTTCACCACAGCTTACAGCAACACCAGATCTAAGCCATGTCTGTGACATTCACCACAGCTTACAGCAACACCAGATTCTTAACCCAGTGAGAGAGGCCAGGATGGAACCTGTAACCTCATGGTTCCTAGTTGAATTTGTTTCCACTGCACCAAGATGGGAACTCCTATCCATCAAATCTTAATCAAAGCCTTGCTGGGTAGAGTATACTTGGCTGTAGATTTTTTCCATTTCATTACTTTAAATATATCATTCTACTCCCTTGTGGCCTGCAGAGTTTGTGCTGAAAATCAGCTGATAACTTTATGGGGATTCCCTTGTATGTTATGCGCTACTTTTCCCTTGTTGCTTTTAAATTTTTCACTTTGTCTTTAATTTTTGTCAGTTTGATTAATATGTCTCAGTGTGCTCCTCCTTGTGTTTATCCTTTATGTGAATCTCTGTGCTTCTGGACTTGAGTGTTTCCTTTCCATGTTAAGGAAGTTTTCATCTATTACCTTTTCAAATATTTTTTCAAGCCCTTTCTCTTTCTCTTCTTCTGAG
The DNA here is from genome assembly GCF_054392235.1 of Sus scrofa. NCBI lineage: Eukaryota > Metazoa > Chordata > Mammalia > Artiodactyla > Suidae > Sus > Sus scrofa. Next base: position 115,701,011 of record NC_139389.1, on the reverse strand, counting down.
ATCCCTACAATGTAAATGTTGGTGTGTTTGATGTTGTCTGAGAGGTCTCTTAGACTATCCCCATTTCTTTTAATTCTTTCTTCTGTTCCATGACAGTGATTTCCACCACTCTGCCTAGTCTAGCCAGAGGTTTGTCAATTTTGTTTACTTTCTCAAAGAACCAGCTCTTGGTTTTATTGATTTTGTCCATTGTTTTGTTGCTTTATTGATTTTCTCTCTAGAGGATCTGTCCATTGATGTGAGTGGGGTGTTATTTAAAGTCTCCTACTATGATTGTATTCCCATCAGTTTCTCCTTTTATGTCTGTTAGTATTTGTTGTAGGTATCTGGGTGTTCATATATTAGGGGCGTATATATTGACAATTGTAATGTCCTGTTCTTGAATGGATCCTTTAACCATTAAATAGTGTCCTTCTTTGTTTTTCTTTATGGCCTTCATTTTAAAGTCTATTTTGTCTGACATGAGTATAGCTACTCCTGCTTTCCTGTCTTGTCCATTGGCATAAAATATCTTTTCCCATCCCCTCACTTTCAATCTATATGTGTCTTTGCCCTAAGGTAAGTTTTCTTGTAGGCAGCAGATTGAAGGTTTTTGCTTTTTTATCCAATCTGCCACTATGTGTCTTTTGATTGGAACATTCAGTCCATTGACATTTAAGGTGATTATTGATAGATGTTTATTTATTGCCATTTCAAACCTTGTTGTCCAGTTGATTCTATGTTTCTCTTCTTTTCATTTTTTGGTTGGATGGTTTCCATTTATTTTATGCTTGAGTACTTTTCCGTTTTTGTGAATGTAGTGTCCCATTTTGATTTGTGGTTGCCCTGTTTTTTAAGCATGTTAACCTCTGCTTATCTTTAGCCTAATAATCATATAGGCTCAAACACATCATTAAAATAAATCATTAAAATAAATCATCATTGACCACATTGTATGATTTTGATGTCTTTTTTTTTTTTTAATAATATCTTCATGTTTAGATCTGTATGCTGGCTTATTTAAGTCACTGCTTTCCAATTGTGGTTTCCTCCATGCTAGTTCTTCCTTTTTTTTTTTTTAATTTAGAGAAGCCCTTTCAGTATTTATTTTAGAATGGGTTTCGTATTGCTATACTCTTTCAGCTTTTGTTTGTTAGAGATATTCTTTATTTCCCTTTCTATTTTAAATGATATTCTTGCTGGATAGAGTATTCTAGGTTGCAGATGTTTTCCTTTCAGTGGCTTTAAATATATCTTGCCATTCTCTTCTGGCCTGTAGTGTTTCTGTAGAGAAATTAGCTGATAGCTTTATTGGGGTTCCCTTATAATTAATGCTTTGCTTTTCTCTTGCTGCCTTTAGAATCCTCTCTTTAACTTTTGCCATTCTTTTATAATATGTCTTGGTGTGGGCCTGTTTGGATTCAACTTGTTTGGGGCCCTCTGTGCATCCTGTATCTTGATATCAGTATGCTTTAGATTTGGAAAGTTTTCAGCCATAACTTCTTGAAATATATTTTCAATTCCCTTTTCTTTTTCTTCTCCTTCTGGAATTCCTATTATGTGTAGGTTGGCCTGCTTTATATTATCCCATAGGTCTCTTATATTGCTTTCATTATTTTTCTTTTATTTATTTATTATTTTTTTTCCCACTGCATAGCATGGGGATCAAGTTATCCTTACATGTATACATTTTTCCCCCCACCCTTTGTTCTGTTGCAATATGAGTATCTAGACATAGTTCTCAATGCTACTCAGCAGGATCTCCTTGTAAATCTATTCTAAGTTGTATCTGATAAGCCCAAGCACCCGATCCCACACATTCCCTCCCTCTCCAGTCAGGCAGCCACAAGTCTATTCTCCAAGTCCATGATTTTCTTTTCTGTGGGGATGTTCATTTGTGCTGGATATTAGATTCCAGATATAACTGATATCATATGGTCTTTGTCTTTGTCTTTCTGACTCATTTCACTCAGTATGAGAGTCTCTAGTTCCATCCATGTTGCTGCAAATGGCATTATGTCATTCTTTTTTATGGCTGAGTAGTATTCCATTGTGTATATATACCACATCTTCCTAATCCAATCATCTGCTGATGGACATTTGAGCTGTTTCCATGTCCTGGCTATTGTGAATAGTGCTGCAATGAACATGCGGGTACATGTGTCTCTTTTAAGTAGAGTTTTGTCCGGATATATGCTTTCATTATTTTTCATTTGGTTTTCTGTCTGCTGTCCTGTTTGGGGTGATTCCCATTAGTCTATCTTCTGTGTCACTAATTCATTCCTCTGCATTATTCATTCTGATCTTTATTGCCTTTAGCTCAGTTTGTATCTCTGCAAATGAACTTTCTACTTTTTCCTGGCTCCTCCTTATATCTTCTAGTTCCTTTCTAGAGGATATGAACAGTAATCTGCATTACTGTTCATATCCTCTTAATGCCCTCAGTATTTTCACTATCTCCCTTTTGTTTTTTTTTTTGTTTTTTTTTTTGTTTTTTTTTGTCTTTTTGTTGTTGTTGTTGCTATTTCTTGGGCCGCTCCGGCGGCATATGGAGATTCCCAGGCTAGGGGTTGAATTGGAGCTGTAGCCACCAGCCTACGCCAGAGCCACAGCAACATGGGATCCGAGCCGCGTCTGCAACCTACACCACAGCTCACGGCAACGCCGGATCGTTAACCCACTGAGCAAGGGCAGGGACCGAACCCGCAACCTCATGGTTCCTAGTCGGATTCGTTAACCACTGCGCCACGACGGGAACTCCACTATCTCCCTTTTGAACTCAAAGTCTGTCAGACTGCAGAGGTCTGTTTCATTGTTGATTGCTTTAGGTGAATTCTCCTATTGCTTTAACTGGGAATGGTTTCCGAGCTTCTTCATCATGCTTGTGTTTTTCTTTCTCTGTGAATTTCGGGAAGTCAAACTGTAGTTTGGAACAGTTCAGGGCGAGCCAGCAGGGCGGCTCTGTGTGGGCAGGTGTGAGCACCCAGAGCAAGGCAAGCCAGTTGGGTGGCTTCCCACAGGTGGTGGTGGGGGGGGGTGGTCCATGGCAGATATCAAGTGGCTTCTGGCCCTGGGTAGGGGATTGCGCCGGGAATGCTCCACTCTCTGTGAGCTGGCAGGCAAGCACGCACACTGGGGCATAAGGAGTTTTCTATGGTGGCCCGACCCTCCTTCTCTCCCCTTCCCAACAATGGTGACTTATCTCTCCTGCAGGTCCAGACCTCCTCCCAGGATCCCTCTGCTGTAGCATTCCACTCCCCAGCTCTTTGCATACCAATCCTCTCCAACCCCCTGCCTTCGTGCACTGCTCCCTATTGCCTTAGGCTGTCTCCGCACCACCAACCCCAGCTGACTTCCAGGGACTGACCTACAGAGCCTGAGTCTCAGTGCCTGGCCCCCTCCCAAGCCTCTCAGGCTGCAGTGTCTGTGCCAGTGGTTCAGATGATCTGTGTGTCTCTCACTCTGCTTATGGGTTCTCAGACCTGCTGCTGCACGTCTTGGAGATCCCTCTGACTCAGGTGATCTCAGTTGATCTTTCCATTGGTTAGGTGGGTTCCCTTTCTCCTTCACACCTCCCTCACGGGAGTGCTAGTCCCATCGTGATTCCTTTTCTCTCTCTCTTTTTTTCTTTTGTTCTACCAGGTTATGTCAAGAGTTTCTTGCCCTTTTTGGAGGTTTAAGTTCCTCTGCCAGCATTCCATTAATGTTATGTGTGAGTCATTTTACATGTAGGTGTGTTTTTTTTTTTTTTTTTTTTGTCTTTTGTCTTTTTGTCTGTTGTTGTTGTTGTTGCTATTTCTTGGGCCGCTTCCACGGCATATGGAGATTCCCAGGCTAGGGGTTGAATCGGAGCTGTAGCCACCGGCCTACGCCACAGCCACAGCAACGCGGGATCCGAGCCGCGTCTGCAACCTACACCATAGCTCACGGCAACGCCGGATCGTTAACCCACTGAGCAAGGGCAGGGATCGAACCCGCAACCTCATGGTTCCTAGTCGGATTCGTTAACCACTGCGCCACGACGGGAACTCCGTAGGTGTGTTTTTTTGATGTGTTTGTGGGAGAGGGTGAGTGCGTCCTCTTGCGCCATCTTGCTTCCTTTCGGATTCAGATTTGTTATTCTCTGTTACAACTTGGACTTTACTGGTAGATATGAGGGTGAGTAAAGATACACACTTCTCTGTAATATCTGGCAGGAACAGAGTCCACAGGTTGTCTATCTTTCTAGGCTTTGCTACCATGGTCCCATAGCTAGAACAAGCAGAATATTGTCAGCAAGGGAGGGTGGGGATGTGATTGTGTTGAGGGTTGAGAGAGAGGGTAGTGGGGGCCAGGGAGTAAGTCTGCACTTGGCACTTCTAGGTTGCTGGCTTCTTTAGCTCCAAGTCAAAACCAAAGGAATCCTTACCATATTGATGTTTCTTGGGTCTTGAAGTCCCCAGCCTTCTTTTTTCACCTCTAAGATTCTTCGATGTTTATCTTGGGATTTTAGCTGTTCTTAATGTGAGGAAAAGGGGGAAATTATGTCTATTTCATGTTCCCTGAGCAGACATTCAATTCCACATTTGTTCTGTGATCTCTTTGTGAGAGCATGATCCCTCAATATCTGAATGGCAACAATTAGACTCTTTCATACTATGGAGTCATGCAAAAATGTATCATTGTGCCCTCAGATAAATGAGGAAGCCCTAACTGTCAAACACCCCAGATCTTCACACTTGTCCCACGCCTTGCTGCTAGAAGCTGCCCACAGACTTCACCACTCCTATAACCTATTATAGGAGAGTCAATGACCATTACTTGAGTGTGACCTCAGGATGTTCCAAAGCTTTCAATATTCAATATCTCTGAGTATTGTTGAGCTCCCTAGGTTTGAGAAGAGCTTCTCTCCTAATTATGTCTTGCTTTGACATTTGACCCCTGACACAATCCCATTTATTCACAAGCCTCCAACCCTGTCTCTCCCCAGAAGCTGGAAACCAATGAAGGTAACAGGTAAGAGCCATTTTCTATTTTACTCCTCTAGTTTTTCCCTCTTAGTCTTGCTGCCAATCAAAACTCCTCCTTCCTCTCCTAGATAGAAAAATGCCCTATGTATATCCATAGGTACAAAGAGTGAAAGAGGGTGATTTCATTCCTTACATTATCTCTACACACTCCTGTCCTAAGCTGGTCAAAGTACTGTCAAGCATATTGCTAGTATATGTTCGACAGTACTTTGTCCAGCTTGGGGAGATAAAAACATATGATATTTATGACATCAAATACCTAATAATCTATTTGGAGAAAAAAAAAAATCATGCTTCCAAAGAAAGCCTAAATAAGAGTAATTGAATTACTATTAATATGCCATGTTTGGGGGTCTGGAAAAATCCTCATTATTTTTTTCTCTTACTTTTCAAAGAAAAAAAATCTAAAAATATGAGAAACCTGACCTCAGAAAATTTAAGTATTTTGTCCAAAGTTATTTGATTAGTAAATAATGATTCTGAGACTAAAACCTGAGACTCTATGCTCTGAGTACTAGACCATGTTAAAATATTTTTAATTAGATCAGTAAGTATTTTAGATGAAAATTAAACTGGAGATAGTTATAGGAAGGAAAGTTAGCAAAGTGACTGATGCAACAAATTTAACTACAAAAACAAGCAACCTCTAGAAATCTCCACAGTAAAGACATTCATTTTATAGTGGCATATTTTTTAAAATAAGAAGCAAAGATCTATTTCTTCTAACAATCTAACAAGATAAAATTCTGTTTACTCTTGCTTTAATCCCTAAAGCTTTTACTGTCTAGTAGTTCCTGATTCAATAATTAGTAAGTGGTAAACAAGTGAGATTTAAAGTTGCCTAATAAAAAAAGCATCCTTAGAGCAGGCACTAAAAGTATCAAGAAGCTATAACTAGTGAAAATGGTTTTTAAATAGTTGTCTATAAGCAAAATCATTTGATGAGTTTAAAAAAATAAAAAATTCTAAAGGCGGGGCCTTTATAAATTTAGTTTATTACTATATTTCCTTTGCTTAGAACAATGTACTGCAAGTAGTAGGAACTCATTAGATATTTGTTGAACTAATTCTAGGAAATTATTTCTCTTATTAACAACAAAATTCTTTTAAAAACTCACATAGTGTCACTTGATGTTCTCTCAGGGCAACTTTCCTGAGCTAAAAACGAACTTCTGAGTCCCTAACTGCATTCTTTTTGTCCAAGCAAACAACAGAGTAGAAAACTTACTAGCAACACTGACAAATACGGTTTTATCATTTATTGGAAGAAGTTGCCCTCAATTAACAAAAGCCAAGTTCCCATTCTCATAAAAATTCCAATCCCAGTTACATTATTTGTTCACTCAATTACTCTGATTTTCATGGCTCTGATGAATAAGAATTTTATATACTAAAATAGTTGTGATGATTTTTTAAGACAGCAAAAAAGAAAAAAAAGAGATACACTATAGATCTTCTGACATATACTTGCAAAATATTTAAATCAGATTATGAAAACTCACCCTTCTCTATAATGCTTACCAACAGATTTATCAGTTAATCCAGAATATTTTATTAAATTCTAATAGCTGAGAACGATATGTAAGGTTATCTCCATGGACGATTTATGCCTATGTAACTCTCTCCATGTCTGCTAAATCCTGCAGCCTTTGATCGTCAGTAAATAGGACAAACATCACCTTCCTAGTTATTCAAAGCTTGAAGGTAAAAAATTTTCAGAAAGTGTAAGCTATAGCAATTTAGTATACAATCAATAATCACCTATGGTGTGGCTAGCAACACAATACAAAAACATGGCTTTGTATTTTCTACTGAAGCTAATCACTCTGGGAAACACAATGTCTTGGGGCTGGTTTTCTCTGAGCTCCAGAAAAACATAGCCAGAGAAGATGTGTCAGTGTGGTCAACACTGAATCTGTATAATTGGAGAAAAAAGAAAAGAAAGAAAGAAAAGAAGAGAAAAGGAAAGAAAAAAGAGAAAGAAAGAAAAGGAAGAAAAATTATCACTGGATCACCTTGAATCTCCCATCATAGATAGGGAAAGAGATAAGACCCTTAGATGAGATGTCCTCAGTCTTCTTTCACTTGATCTAGTTCTTTATCCTTATTTTTAACATCTTCTATATACATGAAATTGTGCAGTGACTTAGGGGTGCCCCCAAACAAGAGCTGAGAGATGAATTCTAAGGGCTTCTATGCTCTAATAGCCTTAGTTCTATGAATCTGTGAATGGTAGGTGACATAACTATCATAACAATGGCTAATGTTTCTTTTCTCTGTGCCAGGCATTATGCTAAGTACTTTAATCTTCTTTAATAACCCAAGGATATAGGTGCTACTAATACTCCTATTTTATTAATGAGGAAACTAGGCACGGAAAAATCTTATTACTTTTCTAAGATTCACAGTGAGCAAGTACAAGGGTGAGACATGAACCTAGGCTGTCAGCTTTCAAAATCCACACTCTTAACCAACTCACTTCTGCCAACCAGGGGATCATTTAGAGAATTAATGAGGCAGGCTTAGAGGTCAGACAAATTCAAGGGAATATTAAGTCCCACTTCTGGAATATGAGCTGGCACAATTTTCTTTTTGATGATCTTTAAAAAAAAGGGGAAAGGGAAGTCAAAAAGAAGAATCAGAATGATTTTCTTTATATGCTTTAATAAAGTGTTCTTTCCTAACTTTCCTCTATCTGCTTTCTGAGTACAGAAATAAAAGTAGGAAGAAATGGGGAAGGCAGCATTGAGCCAGGGGAATGTGTTTTCCAGAACATAAAGTGTATCTCAACCTCATCTCTCAAGTCACCTACAATAACAAGCAGCTTAATATACATTGTGTCTCTTCCACTTTTGTACATTTTGCTTTTCAGGCTTATTAAAAATAGCAGTCCTTAACACCAAGATGGAATTTATAGCTACTATACATAAATTAGCATATCAATTTCAACAATCTTCACTCCATAGCAATGAAGTAAAGTCAGAAAGAAAAATCGGACCAGCTTTAGTCATCCCATTCCTTCCCTCTTCCGCATTTTCATTTTATTTCTTTCCTTCTCTAACCTCGTTCCCAGCTGCCAACCTCAAGCACAGAGTGGTATTTTTCCAGAGGCTGACTGCTATAGCTGAGCAGACCTGAGACCAGTCACCCACTCCAGGCTCACAGGAACCTATGCAAAGACTCTTCTCTTATCCTCTTGCTTGTGCTCTCTCTGCAATGTACCTTCTGGATGTTTTCAGGGCACACATTTCAATAATATTCATGTAAGAGAACATACCAGATGTCAGGATCCTGTATTTTTCATGTTTTTAAAAACTACTTCTGTTTGTATTTTCATTGAAACTCCTAATTCCATTCTAGATGCATTATCAGTATGTTGTCAAGTGAGAACTCTTAACAATTCTGTGTCTACTTAGTTGATGGATCCCTTTCACAGTAAATATGGGACTAAGGGATTGGCCAGGAAGCTTGAATTATTTACTTATAGCTGTTATAAATTAGTCAAAAGACAGAGGGATAAAACTGATACAAATTAGAGGCTACCTGTAATTAATACTGTGGACAAGATAATAAGGAAGGTGGAATTGTGACCTTTCCTGAACTGGGAGAAAGTCAGTGACAGGCACAGTGGAAAAAACTTGCTTTCTGGGAGCCTCACTTTTAAATATTTAACGTTTAGCCTTGCATACCAAATAAAATTACTTGAGCCACCTTGTAAGACCTGAAAAATGAGGGAAAGATGGAATGGAATGATACTGTATCTTCAGGCTTTATTAAATGTTTAAAAAGTCTTTACCATCCATTGCTGATTTAGTATTGGAACTCTTATAATCATTACCTTTCCAAAAGGAAGATAGCCATTTGTTTATTCATTTATTCATTAAGAATGCACTAAGCAGCTACTAGGGAAGGTCGTGGTACTAAATGCTATGGGAGCTACATAACTGTAAGATAAGGATGCTATTCTCAAGAGATGTATGGTATATAAGGGAGACATGGAATCTTCTTCATTGCATGGACCGCAATAGTAATGGTTTAAAATAAATTCAAGGAGTTCCCGTCGTGGCACAGTGGTTAACGAATCCGACTAGGAACCATGAGGTTGCGGGTTCGATCCCTGCCCTTGCTCAGTGGGTTAAGGATCGGCGTTGCCGTGAGCTGTGGTGTAGGTTGCACATGCGGCTCGGATCCTGCGTTGCTGTGGCTGTGGCGTAGGCCGGTGGCTACAGCTCCAATTGGACCCCTAGCCTGGGAACCTCCATATGCCGCAGGAGCGGCCCAAGAAATAGCAAAAAGACAAATAAATAAATAAATAAATAAATAAATAAATAAATAAATAAAATAAATTCAAGATCATCTAGTCTAGGGCTTCTTAGACATTAAAATACATTCAGATCACTTGAGGAGCTATTTCAAATGCAGATTCAATGCAGCCAGCAGTCCTCAGATGGTTCTTGAGATTCTGGCATCTCTAAAAAGTATCCAGTGATGTAGAAGCTACTGGTTCATGGACCATACTTTGAGAAGCAAAGGTAAACAACAATCCCTGCCCATAATACCAAGGTATTTAGGTCTATGCAGCTGATGTCAGTGTGCATTAATCCTTTGTATACCAAGAGCTATTGCCCTAAAAAAGCAACCTCATAATATCTTTATGATATGATATTCCTCAGAGAAACATGATATCCCCACATCATATCTTACCACCTATTTTGCCTTTGTAATCTATTTGCCTCTGTAAGCCTGTTTATGCATCTAAAAGATGGGGCAATACTGCCTAAATAAAAGTGCTGTGGAGAGGATGAAAGAGACCATGCTAGTATAATTGCCTAGTATATAAAAGTTGGTACCCATAATAAGGAGTCCTTTTTACCATTATTATGAGTTGAGGAAAATGAGTATTTCTTTTTAAATTTTAATAATTAAACTTTATCTTTTCTAGTCATAAAAGGCAATATCATTAAGAAAAGTAAACCTAAGTAGGATTTGAGAGTTGAGTCATTTTTAAAGCACTAGTGAAGGACATGTTCCAGCATGAGCACTTGGTCAGAGGCTCCCATCAGTAATTAAGGACCGCTTGCAATCAGCAGTGTGATTTGCATTATGTAAGACGACTCATTTCTGGAAGAAGTCAACTCCAATCTCTCCCCTGCTAATAAGAAATTGAGAGGCACCAAACAAACCCAGATGGTACACGTTTGTAGTAATGAATGAGGTATTTTAATGGTGTGAGTTAACTTATACTTCGTGTTTCTAATGAGGGACTCACTGCCCGCGACAGTTTAATTGTAAACTAGATTGCCCCATGAGGTCTTAAACTATTTTATGTTAAACATAAAGTTTTGTAAACTGTATGGGTGATATTATTCATCCCCTGAAGCACAAGGGGATATAAAAATATTTCATAATGAGCCATGAATACATAACATAACCCCAAAAGTTTAATAATACTAACCCATATTTCATTTCACCAAATGATTCCTTCTTCTACCTGCATGAAGCCATTTTCAAATGAGAAGACTCAAAGCCAGTTTCAAAGATATCAAAAGAGTTATTTTCCTGAAATTATAACTGAATATAACTAAGCAGGAAGTGTGATGAGATTATTTAACATTCTTTTGGCAGAATATTCTGGATGGATAGATAAGTCATTTACCTAAATCTCTTTTCCTTGATTAACTGAAAAGTAACATTAAGTAACATTACTCTGAGATGATTTATTTAATAAGATTCAGTCTTCATCGCTCAAGAACCACTCTAATTTTAAAATTCTCATCTTTTATTTGGTAGAATGTTTTCTTACAAATGAAGACTTGGGGAAAGAAAGCCAGCTGGAACATTTTTAGAGCCTTTACCAAAGATTATGAAAATAAGACACATCTTCAGATACATTGAGTCTCTAGTAATCTATACCAAGGAAGAAGAATGTTTCTAGTGCCTAAATATGTTTTTTTAAAAAAAAAAACTTGGACAAGTCAGTGAATCCCTAGACTGCTCTTTTCTTGCCTGCCAAAAGTTTTTAAAAATCTGCTTGAGGATCACCTATATGTAGTATCATCTTGTGAGCTTCTTAAAAATTCATGTTCCTAGGTCACACCTACCCCTACTGAATCAGGCACTAAGGATTTCATTTTTCTTGACAAGTTTACCAGGTGGATTATTGGATTTGAAAGTATGAGAACTACTGGGCTGGTTTACCTCCAAGGTCTTCCAGCTTCAATATTCTTTGACTACACACCCAACCTGAACTAGAATCTTTGATAAATCTCACCTCCAACCTACTCCACCATCTCCCTACAATATTGTATTTCAGTCCTCATTTAGGATTTGAGTTTTGCCATCCATGTGGCAACTATTAAATTGTGTACCTACAATATGCAGTGTCCTCCTCATCTCTATCTTAATTGAAGTAGGGTATGTGAAGGACATCAGGGGAAGCATATCCAAGAGAATATGGGCAATTAGCAAGAGACTAGAAAATGAGTAAGATTGAAACATCCAAAATTTCTTAAACTTATAATCAAATAAATTATACCTATATTAAAATATTAGAGTTAAACAAATAGCTAAAAGCAGCATGTATAAAAGTCTGTTTAATATGTTGCTATTTTGTGACATAAAATCAAAAAGGAAATTTAGGTAGATATATACAGATGCAATGTTTATATAGGTGTACTGATGATTTTTATAGAACATATAAGCATGAGAATAAAAGGAAGTAAGCACTTTTCCAGAAAGGTTAGGAGCTAGGAATAATGTGGTAAAAAGGAAAAGGGAGAATAAACAAGAAAAAAAAAAACAGATTAGACACAGCAATTATGTATTACATAGATTATAAATCTCTGCATGTGTGTGTGTGTGTGTGTATATATATATATACTTAAAGTAAAATAGAATAATTTGAACACTAAAAACTAAATAAGCTGAAGCTTATGCAAATATCTCAACAGCCATTCAGGCTTAAAATATATCACACCAAACCAGCCATCTGCACCATTCTTATGAATACTATGGCCTATTTTAATTAGGTATTGTCTAAGTCCTCCCAGAAATCAGGAGTTTCTATAAAGAAGGAACTTTGGCTCTTTTCAAGGCAGAGTATCAGTATCAAAGCTCTGATATGGATTAGACTAACCCTGCCAGGAATTATTTGCACAGTTCTAAGCATCCCTGTTATCACTCTGGTCTTCACACAAAAATTTGTTAAGATGAAGAGATTGGGCTAGATTTTTAAGATTTTTTTTTTTCGTGATTGCTCTACTAGCTTCAAATTCTGCCTCTGTAGGAATCTAAATTTATTTTTTCCTTTTATCAAGTTTCAAAAAAATTGCTTTGTAAAAAATCTTAAAGTAGTTTCCTTTAGTTATTCCTAATGGTAAAGGCACTATTAAATACAGAAGACAGTGAAAAGAGAAAACCTTTCTTGCCAGGGAGAGGTGGGAGTGCAAGGGGATCCTGAAGATTTTTCTGTAAGAATTGGACAAATAAAGAAAGAGAATGAGAAGGAAGAGAGGGAGGGAGTGAGAGAAAGGGGGAGAAGAAAGGGGAAAAGAGGGGAGAGGAGGAAAGGGGAAAAAGGAGGACTGAAAGAAAGAAAACCTAAGCATCTGCAGTATAAGAAGGTGTAGCCCAGTTGAGGAAACTGTCCCAGAGAAAGTGGCAGTCTTACATTCTTATCCTAGTCAAGATGTGGGTAATAATCCCATCTGTTAGGGACATGATGAAATGTGAGGCAAAGAAAATGAGTTCATGAACTTGAGATGTTGAGAGAGACAGAGAGAGCACTCATTCAGTATCTCAGAACTGCCTAAGGCTTTCTTTGAGCCAAGTTTAATTTTCTTTGTCAAGTACAACTTGCAGATCTCATAGGACATCAACCATGGGTACATGCACTTCTCCTGGTATATATTGTACTGTTCTGTCCATCTGCAGTTCAGCAGTGTGAACACATGAAGTAATTCACCTAAAGGCTCAAATTCCTTGCTGTATTACTGGAATTTTCAGGTCTGAGTAAATCTGCAGACGACATCATCAGTTTCCCACTTAATAAAAAAAAAAACAATGTTTTTTTTTTCATACTAGAATTACATAAACATTGAAAATATGGGCTTACAGATTTCAGTATTCCTGGAGATGTACTGTGACTTTGAAGATAGTTACTTCACCTTGAAGTGTCATTATTTCACAGTTCCCAAAACAAAAGTCATGCATCTCAGATTCAAACCAGAGACCCAGAGATGTGAAGTAACAGATATCCAGGTACAGAAAGCACAAGGGGTACCAAAGGGGATGAACCCAAACAGACATATACCAAGAAATACTATAATTACAATGTAAAAGGTCAAAAAGAGAATTCTAAAGGCACCAAAAGAAAAGCAAAGAGTCATTCATATACAAGAAAACTCCCATAATTCTATCAGCTGATTTTTATGTAGAAACCATCAACAAAACAAAAAGACAACTTACTGAATGGTAGAAAATATTTGTAAATGATATAATCAATAAGAGGTTAATATTCAAAATATATGAAAACCTCATATGATTCAATATCAAAAAAACTCCAGTTTTTTAAAGTAGGCAGAAGATCTAGATAGACTTTTTTTTCAAAGAACATATACAAATTGCCAACAGGCACATGAAAAGATGTTCAGCATCACTAATCATCAGAGAAATGTAAATGAAAACCACAATGAGGTATCACTTCATACCTATCAGAATGGCTATGGTTAAAAAGTCTACAAATAACAATGTTGGTGAGGATGTGGAAAAAAACAGAACCCTAATACACTGTTAGTGGTAAGGAAAATTGGCGCAGCCACTGTGGAAAACAGTATGAATGTTTCTTAAAAAACTAAAGATAGAACTACCATATGATTCAGCAAGTCCACAACTGTATTCATCCAAGGAAGAAAAAAACAGTAATTTGAATATATGTATGCACCCCAATGTTCATAGCACCATTATTTACAATAGCCAAGATATGAAAGCAACCTAAATGTCCATCAACAAACAGATGAGTGGATAAAGAATACACAGAATACACACACACACACACACACACACACACACACACACACATGTATACATACAATGGAATATTACTCAGCCATAAAAAGAATGAATGGAATTCTGCCATTTGCAAAATCATGGATGGACCTAGAGTATATTATGTTTAATGAAATAAGTTAGAGATACAACTACAGATATGATAAATTCATTTGAGTAATAAAAAAAAGAAATAAGTTAAAGACGAACACTATATGTTACCACTTATATAAAGAATCTAAAAATTAAAATCACGAATATAACAAGAGAAATAGACTCACAGATAAAGAGAATAAACTAGTGATTACCAGTGGGGAGAGGGAAATGGGGGCGAGGCTGGATTGAAGTAGGATATTAAGAGTTACGATCTACTGTGTATAAAATAAGGATATATTGCACAGCACAAGGGAAATATTGCCATTATTTTATAAATTTAAATGGAGTATAATCTGTAAAAATAGTGAATCACTGTGTTGTACACTTAAAACTAACATTGTAAATCAAATCTAAAAAGGCAAAAAAATTATTAATACGGCAACATTTTGTTACATAAATTTTATCACAATTAAACAAAAAGGAGAACAGAGTTAAACGTATTTCCAGCTTGCACATTTGTATCTAGCAGCTCCCCCTTATGTCATCAGTTGTGAACTATCACTTGGTCATCCAGCTGCAACTGAGGCTCAGAAATTTTGTTTTTAAATGAGTACATTCCAAACTGAAAAAAAATTGGGCCAAGTTAGTTAGAAGCAGAGTGCCTATCCAGTAGGAAACCAGTGACATCCTGCTTATTTTTTCCTTCTCTTTCCTCTCAGGAATCTAAAATGCCCTTAGCATGGTAGCAATCACTATTTCCTATATATGAGGAAATATAGATGCCACATATCTAGAGATCGCCAGTGACATATTTGGCAAAATTGAAACTATCATTTTTGTTAGGTTGAAACAAGCTGATCCCACAATTCACCAACTTAATGACAGATTCTTGTCCTTTTCTGATGTAGAACTAAAAAAATATTCATCCAATGGATAAATTCTATATTGCATAGCTATATATCTATAATACTCTACTTTGCATTCATTTATCCTGATAGCTTTTAACCTGGAATTTTTTTAAATTCATCTATTGACTCATTCACTCATTCAGCCATCGATGTGCACTTACTTATGTGTGCAAGGCACACAAGGTAAGGGAAGTATCAAAGTGTTCACCTTTAAGGAACCACCAACCATGCAGGAAAAGTGAGAGAAGCTATCCTAAACAACTCCTCTGACTCCATAGTTCTATCCCCAAGGAGAGAGTCACCTGAATTTCACTCCAACACAAACCCCCTTTAGTGCCAAGGTTCTGTCTCAAATCTCTCATGTCCCATCTGGTTAGATGGAGTTGTATGCAATTCTTCAGCTTCAGCTATACCCCTGTCTTTCCATTCTCACTATCACTTCCCAACCACCAAAGTCTTAACCCTAAAAGAAATTCATTCATGTATTTATTATACATGTATTTGTGTCAAATGTGTTATTAAGCCAGGTCCTATGATAAGTCTAGGGATACAATAAAGAACAAAAGTGGCCATAACCACTGCCCTCAGGGAACCTTGTCTACAGGGGGAGGAACACAGCAGTCAAACAGTCTCCCAAACTTAACATCCCTGGGGCAGAGTGGCCCTTGCCCTGGGAGAATCTATAGTGAGGGAGAGTGGGTCCAGGCTCTATTCATTGCAGTCAGGGCCATTTGATACTAAAGACTAAATCCATGCATTTATGTTATCAAATTTGTGGCCACTTAAGTGGCAATTAACCATTTATGAAGTACTTATTGTATGCTTGGTTTCCTTGATTTCTACTTGCCTCTAGGCATCCCCACAACCTCCTGGCTGGTATTCTCTGATTCTATTTCTGTATGATAAAATTGTCCACAGATTCACTGACTGTTGTATTTCCCTGCTTGATTTTCCTCTCAGTACATGAAACACAGCCTAAATTATAGAAGCATCTCAACCTCACTTGACCAGTTTCCAGACACAAATGTTTCTGGCATGGCCTGTCTCAATTATCTTCCACGATCCTTATCTACTACAAGAATTCCAATAGTTGTTTGTTGGCTTTTTTTTTTTTTTCAAATATATATAATTTAGGATTTGTTTCTCCAAGTCAAATATTTTGGGGGCATTTCTCTAGCTTGTTAACCCTAAAGTTTGATCTCTTAAAATTGACAGCTTCAACTTCAGTTTTGGTTTGTTAATACTGAACTTTCCAAGTCACATAATGTAAAACTGCACCTGAAATGAAATTCAGAGAGGTGGACTATCTCCTGCCAGAGAAGGCTGGGTAGGAGAGGCATAGGTATCTGCTTTCAAGACCAACTCCAGGACCTGAATCTGATCTCTATAGAGAAGGGAACCTCGGGCACTGTGGAAGGGGTTCTTTGTGTGAGCAAACTTGTAAGGCATGGATACAACAAAGCTACTTTAGAAAAGGCCACACTCTCCCTGTTTTTGTGTGGAACAAAACTATGCTCCATCACAGAGGAACCTGAGAGAAAGCCACCTGGTGGCCTGAAGGCCTTGATGCCCATGCACCCCAAGAAGGAAGCCCTGATAACCTAGAGGACAAAGGAGGCTTAGAAACTTTCCCGAGAGACCATAGTTGGTAAGTAATTGTGACTGCAAAGTCTGGGTGCCTAACCATCACCCATTCCTGGCATTCTTCTTGGCCATCAGAACCCCAATTTTGTCTAGTGGCAGTGTACTCAATTCCAGAGAAAGAATCACAATTGGTTTAAGCCAATCCTGGTCATTTTACAGCTCTTTGAAAGTGACTGTTCTGGGATGGGTGTGAGACGCAGTTCTAGCCTAAGGGAAATCGAGTAGAAACTTCTGAAAATTTTTTTCTTCCTTTTCAAATAAGGGAGGAATACACAGAGAAATGTTCCCTGCCTCTCCCTTTCTGCTTTTGCACATTTTCCATGCTAAAGGAAGAAAATAGAGGTGGAAAGCAAAGAAGGAACCAAGGCTTGAGAGAGAGAGTATAGCAGCAATCTATGTGGTGCTGGACTCCTAGAGTCCTGATGATCAAACTGGTCAGGCGACTTGCCCTCTCTGTTGTAGAATCATGATCAGTAAACTGCGCCCATTAATCTCTGCCCCTTGCTGGCTGGTACACAATGAGGATAACAAGAGGGTCTGCGTGAGGTCCTTTGTTCCATCACAACTGAGGTGTGATACAAATGGAAAGCACTATCATCCTGTTATCCTTCTTTGAGGGAGGGGTCCTCATTAACAAGTGGAAGCTGTATCCTGCCATAGCCATAAAGCTATAAACAGTACAGAAATGAACCATAAATTACTTCTAATTGTATTATCCCATCACATCAGAACCAAGGCTTCTCCAAATTAACAGGCAGTAAATTTAAGGCATATATAGGGATATCATTTTCTATGCAATACTTAATTAGCCCCTAGAAACTGCTACCATGGGGCACTACCTCAGAGCCCTAGACTCATCTCCAGAAGAACATCTACATCATGGTGCATAGTACCAAAGGCAAGTATAGCCCCTCCCAGAGCTTGCAACCTATTCTCATTGCTCAAAGACTGTGATCAGAAAGGATGTCCCTTGGTGGCATACTGTGCAACCGGCCTTTTACTTAATTAAGTGTTCTACAGTTGTTCTTTTATGGCTAGAATTATGCTATAGCAAGCCCCTTCATTACCTCTCCACGGTCTTGTCAATGATCTGGCTGAGACAGTGGTGGCTCTTTATGTATACAGTTTAGAACAATACAGAGACCAGCCTAAAACTAGCTGCCAATGAAGGATGTGGAATCTTAATGGAGGACTCTACAGCCTTCTGTTCAATAACCGCTTAGAGTGTCATTGTGTTCAATATTAGGGTTTACGCTGGACCAGAGTGGACAAAGTGTACCACTCACGTGAGAGGACACAACTTACGGCACAGCCAGTCATCCCTTCCAATGACAAAAGAAGCACAGAGTTTATTTCTTCCTCTGCTGACTCAGTAACCGAGTAAGGCCTTTGCCATTGCTTTAGCATACTTGCTATTGGGTTTTCTTTTGAGATACAAGATATTCAGTGTCTAATCCTCCTTTTCCTCAGATTCTGGACATTGTTGCTTGGAAGATATAATTATACTTATTAGAATATACAAGACCTAAAACCAGCTGGAAAAGTCTCTCCTTTGAATTGTTTGAAAAAAATAAAAACTAATTATTTTGCAGAAGCAAAAACATGGTAATTAAAATGACCATTATGTAGAAAGCCTCCATTAATTATTGTTATTCATTTTGGCAACTGGGAGTTTAAGGATTTAAATTTTATTTTCCAAGCCATGAGTATGAAAAAAGCAATTTATTTATTTTACTATTTGATCATCAGGAATTAGTTTTCTTCCATTTTGTCAGACTGCATTTAAGGACTACATCATTCCACTTGATCCTTGTCATTCATTTTTTAGGGATTATTTTCCTGTCTATTCTTCACAGAGCACATTGACAAATATACTTCCTGTCCTGTACCAATCATAGAACTTAATGCAGGGCCTCTTCTAGCTACAAATAGTTTTTTTCCTTTTATCTGGAGCAGGAAAAAAAATAACTCAAAACTCCTCCACAGAATTGCTTGAAACCATGTGGATACTTTTTAATTCTGATTGCCACAATCATTAGAAATTATTGCTAAACCTATGTCTAAATCATTACATTTCATCTAACCACCACTCATAGAATAGTGGCATTCCCAGGACTGAAGGATATAATATAATATGAAAAAATAACAGTTTTTAAAGAAAATGGTAGAAGAGGAACACAGGAATTATAAGAAATAGAAAGATGAAAACCAAGGAAGGAAAACTATGAAAAGCCAGAGGAAATATACCCTATGCAATGATTATAAATCAGATATGATGCTGAGCATGCTGTATATATTAATCATATACCTAAGAACAATCCTAACTGCTGTTTCTGTCTGCACTTTATAATTGAGGCACAGAGAGGTTAAGTAACATGTCCATGTTCATTCAGTAACAGAACTATAGTCAAATATTTTAATTCCAAATCATCATTTTTGTATCAGATAAGCATAGTATATCTTTATTTCTTTGCTCTTAGCTTATCTGAATCTTTATAATTTAGGTGGGTTTCTTAGAGACTCACTTTAGTTTAATTGTCTTTTTACCCACTCTGAGAACCTCAAAATTTTAATTGGTGCATTAAACCACCCATATTTAAAGTGGTTATTGATTTAGTTGGATTAATATCTACCATCTTTGTAACCATTTTCTATTTGTTGCATTTGTTTTTTGATTCCCTTTTTCCCATTTTTCTGCCTTATCTAATTTTAATTTAGTAATTTCTATAATTCCATCAATCTTTTCTCTCAACATATTACTTATGATTCTTTTAGAAAATGATGGCTACCCTGGAGTTTAAAATATAATTTTTAGGAGTTCTTATCATGGTGCAGTGGAAACGAACTTGGCTAGGAACCATAAGGTTGTGGGTTCAATTCCTGGCCTCGCTCAGTGGGTTAAGGATCTGGCATTGCCGTGAGCTGTGGTGTAGTTCACAGATGTGGCTTGGACCCTGCGTTGCTATGGCGTAGGCGGGAAGCTACAGCTCCGAATGGACCCCTAGCCTGGAAACCTCCATATGCCTCAGGTGTGGTCCTGAAAAGAAAAAAAGCAAAAAAAAAAAAAAAATTATATCTATATATAATTTTTAAGGAGTTCATGGATCAGCAGAAATGAATCTGATTAGCATCCATGAGGATGCAGTTTCGATCCCTGGCCTCCCTCAGGGGGTTAAGGATCCGGTGTTGTCCTGAGCTGTGGTGTAGGTTGCAGATGCGGCTCAGATCCCGCACGCATTGCTGTGACTGTGTGGTGTAGGCCAGCCACTGTAGCTCCGATTTGACCTCTAGCCTGGGGACTTCCATATCCTGTGGGTTTGGCCCCCAAAAGACAAATAAAATAAAATATGCATTTTTAAATAACCAAAGTCAACTTTCAATAATACAACACATCGGAGTTCCCGTCCTGGCTCAGTGGTTAACAAATCCGACTAGGAACCATGAGGTTTCGGGTTTGATCCCTGGCCTTGCTCAGTGGGTTAAGGATCTGGTGTTGCTGTGAGCTTTGGTATAGGTCGAAGATGCAGCTTGGATCCCACGTTGCTGTGGCTGTGGTGTAGGCTGGCAGCTACAGCTCTGATTAGACCCCTAGCATGGGAACCTCCATATGCCGAAGGTGCGGCCCTAGAAAAAACAAAAAAAGAAAAAAGAATACAACACATGAAAAGATACTCAACATCACTAATTGTTAGAGAAATGCAAATCAAAACTACCATGAGGTACCACCTCTCACAGGTCAGAATGGCCATAATTAACAAGTCTACAAATAACAAATGCTGGAGAGAGTGTGGAGAAAAGGGAACCCTCCTGAATTGTTGGTGGGAATGTAAATTGGTACAATCACTATGGAAAACAGTGTGAATGATCCTCAAAAAACTAAATATAGAACTAACATATGATCCAGCAATCCCACTCCTGGACATCTGGACAAAACCTTCATTCAAAAAGATGTATGCACATATGTTCATAGCAGCGCTACTCACAATAGCCAAGATAGGGAAACAAGCTAAATGTCCATTGACAGATGAATGGATTAAGAAGATGTGGTACATATAAACACAAAACTGTCCCATATGCATTATAGGTACGTTATTAAGAGAGTATCCCCAATTCCTTCTTCCTTCTCTGGGTGACATTGCTGTCATTTATTTCATGTATATGCTATAATCATCCAATATATTGTTAACTGTTACTGTTTTAAACAACTCGTTACTTCTTGAATTAAAAAGTAAACATATGTTACCTTCATTTGTTCTTGAGGACACTCTTCCTTTTTCTTATGCAGATCCAAGTTTCTAACCTACGTTATTTTTCTTCTGTCTGAAGAACTTTTTTAAAACATTTCCCTGCAGGGCAGGTTTGATAGTAATGAAGTCTCTCAATTTGTGTTTGTCTGAGAAAGTCCCTACTTCTTTTTCACTTTTGAAGAATAATATTTTTGAATATGGAATTCTAGAGTGGTGGGGTTTTTTCCCAACCTTATAAAGACTTCACTAAACTTTTCTTTCTTGCTTGGTTTCCTTTTTTTTTTTTTTTTAGGACGCACCCGCAGCATATGGAGGTTCCCAGGCTAGGTGTTGAATCGGAGTTACAGCTGCCAACCTACACCATAGCCACAGCCACAGCAACACAGGATCCGAGCCATGTCTGCCACCTACACCACAGCTCCCAGCTATGCCAGATCCTTCACCCACTGAGTGAGGCCAGGGATAGAACCTGGAACCTCATGGTTCCTAGTCGAATTCATTTCCCCTGCGCCATGATGGGAACACCTCTTGCTTGGTTTCTGATAAGAAATCTGTTATCAGTTTTTTATCCTTTTTCTTCTAAAGGCAAGGCGATTTATTCCCTCTGGCTTCCATGAAGCTTTTTTTTTCTTCTCTCTTTTTGAATTTTTTGTGTTTTGAATGTAACACACATAGGTGTAGGTTTTTTCATCTTTATTTTGCTTGGTGTTCTCTGAGACTCCTAGATTAGTGGGTGGTGTCTGTCATGAATTTTTTGGAAATTCTCAGCCATTATTACTTGAAATATTTCTGCTCTGCTCTCTCTTGCCTCTCCTTCTAGTATTCTAAGTAAGTTTATGTTACACCTTTTGGCATTGTCTCAGGCCTTTTTCATTCTTTTTTTTTTTTTTTCTTTTACATTTCAGCTTGGGAACTTTCTATTGCCCTACCTTCAACTTCACTGATTTTTATCTTCAGCTGTTAAATGAGGCCACCAAAAGCATTCTTGATCTCTGTTACTGTATTTTTCATTGCTAGTATTTTCTTTTGACTCTTTCTTATAGTTTCCATCCCTCTGCTTACATTGTCCATCTGTTTTTGCATGCTATCAACTTTTTTCCCATTATAGCCCTTAACATATTAGTCATCATTATTTTAAATTCTCTGTCTAATAGTTCCAGCATTCGTGGCATATCTGTTCTTGTTTGTGGATTGCTTTCCCTTCAGACTCTATTTTTCTAGACTTTTGGCATACCTTGTAAATTTTTGTTGAAAGCTGAATATGTAGTGTCAAGTAATAGGAATTGAAGATTTAAATAGGCTATTAAATGTTAGGATTTTTGTTAAGCTGGCCAGAAGTTAGGTTGTGCAAAATATTTGCTGTAGCAATAAGCAACAGAGGCTTTGCATCCCTCTAGAGTCTTTGTTTTTGCCTTTCCTCTTGGCTTTGGGCTTCTCTGTGTCTTTTGAGCTGAAATCCACTGTTATGCTACTGGCATATGTGGTGTGGTTTTGGGTAGGGTGAGAGCGAGAGAGGATAGTTCTACAGTATTTAAATTATGTTTCCATCTTGCCTCAGGTCTGTGTGTCAGGGCTCTGGCTTTCACAAATGTTTCTGTCCCTCCTTCAATTTCCAAAGGTAAAGCTCTTTTCCCCTGATCTTTACTCCCTTCTTACTGCAATATTTCCAATCTCTTTCCCTGAAACACTTGCCCCTGTTGACTCTATTTTTGTTCCCCCATTTAGATGAGGTAGGAAGGATGAGGGTTCAAGGGAATAGGGAGAATTTACCTTCCTCCTCCTGAGATACGGTGTCAGAGTTATGCTGTAGCAAAGTCTTGTCCCCTGGAGAAAACACCTGTTATGAAGAAGTCTCAAGCCATATTTCACAATGGTTACCTTCCCCTCTCCCTGCCAGAGTCACCGGAGGATCTTTCACAAGGCTGGGCTCCAAGAGTTTCTCACTCTCAAGCTAGTCCACTCAGCCTGCAGCGATTTGTCAAAATTACCATCTAAGTTTAGACTGCTTGAGGCTTCTGCTCCAGGTAAGCAGATCTTGGTTGCTGTATCTCTGTGGAGGCACCTATTTCTACAGATTTAGAGTAGTAATTTGCCCTATAACCTCACTTCTCAGATGGGCCCAAGCAAAGTGGATGAATTTTCCGTTGGTCTATGTTTTTCTTGTTGTAAGGATGGGAGTGACAACTTTCAAGTTCTTTACACATCAGAGCTTAAACTGAAAGGAAGTATCCTTTTTGGATAAGGACAGTTTGGTGAGGAAACTAAAAATAAATTAAGGTTTGATGCATTAGACAAAGCTAAAATCTAAAGAATTGAGATCCTTTGAGAATTTTTGTTATTCATTTTAGGAATCTAGGTTCCATCTGTAAGTAATGGAAAGCAAAGTTTCTAGATTTCTTTTCCACTTTTACCTATAACTTTGCTACAAATACTAGTCCATTAAGTAATCTTTGGGGAGTTAAGATATCCATTATCAAAACACTGAGGAATAAAGGCTTAGGAATCCTGCATTAAAAACCTCACAGTCGCTGTTACTTATGTCAAAGTTTACTAGATTTATTTGACTATGGAGTCCTTTTATTTCCTTATTAACCATTAATATCTATGATAGACAGAATAACGGCACTTCAAAGAAGTCCACATCCTAGTCCACAGATCTTGCGAATATGTCACCTTACTTTGCAGACATGATTAAATCAGTAATATTAAGATGGGGAAATAATCCAGGATTATCTAGGCAGGTCCAATATAATCACAAGGATTCCTGAGGGAGGCAGGAAGGGTTAGAAACAGAAAGGCAGTGCTACCGTGGAAGCAGAGAAAGATTTGAATGTGCTATATTGGAGGCTTTTAAAATGGAGAAAGAGACCACAAGCCAAGGAACGAAGGTAGCCTCTAGAAGATGAAAAAGACAAGAAACACTCCCTCCTGGAGCCCCAGAAGGAACTAGCTCTCCTGACATTTTGACTTTATTTAGCCCAGAGAGACTGACTTTAGACATCTGACTTCCAGATTTGTATGATAATAAATTCAGAACTATATCCAACCTCTTGGGATAGGCCATGATGGAAGATAATACAAGAAAGGGAATGTATATATATGTATGTATGCCTGGGTTGCTCTGTGGTACAGCAGAAATTAGCACAACATTGTAAATCAACTATAATTTAAAAAATCAACTAAAAAATATAAAATATAAAGTACCTAGCATCATGCCTGGAACACAATAAGTATTCAAGAAACAGCTTCCATTTCTTAATTAATTAATTAATTATGGTGGTTTTAAGCTACGTATCTGTGGCAACTTGTTCCAGAAGCTAATACCATACCCTATTATGTTAGTTTTTGGTGAAACACCCTCTGAGAAATGCTACACTCTAGGCAAGCTATGGTGGTAAAGCATCATGAGGGATACAAAGAGAAACAGACTCTGTCTCTGCTCTAACTAAGCTGACAAGTTAGCAGAGGAGGCAGAAGTGTAAAGAAGTGATATAAGACAGAGTATAAAAGAAAAAAAAATCTACTTCATAAAGATGCCATCACTGAGTGATCACCAAAATGAGAGAAGATTAATTTTTGCCAGGTATATTTAGGGAATTTAACAAATATTTATTCAAAACTTACAGTAAGATAGGCACAGAACAGGGCAGAGTAGCTACAGAGACGATTAAGAAATGTTTTGTGCTCTTCCTTTGATAAATAATCTCCTTTGCACAAGAGCCAAGTCAACCAAAACAAGGCTGGTTGCAGTCTGTGTAAGAAGTGAAAATTGCTTTATCAGGTTTTTTTTTATAGTTTAAAGTATCTAAATTATTGAATGAGAGAATGCAATGAGAAAATATTCTTTTCTCTGATCCAAAACATTATTTTTTTTCCTAGGAATATTAGCAATATGAAAACAGAAGTGACATTTTAATTTCTCAACCCATTCATAAAAGCTTCAGAGGCATTATTTCATTTCATCCATAAAATATCTAGGAATAAAAATATTGATACTATCATCTCTACTTTAGAAATAGGGCAACTGGCACCTCATGAGTTAGCACTGAAAACCTACCACTTCTGTACCTATAAAATCTGTATTTGTAGGCAGTTGACAACTGGTGAGGCTTGTGAGCATTGGTGTGGTGTGATCAAACCTGTGAATCTCTTTGTCCTTTTCATCATGACTTGTCATCCTAAATCAGTAGTGATAAGAAATAGACATCAGCAGTAACAGATCCCTTCACTCTGAGTTATCCACTTACTACAGAAAACTAAATATAGGTAACATACAATCACAAAACATAAATCACAAAACACTGAGACTAGAGTTTAAAACTGCTGGTATTTCCAGGTAAAGGAAAATACTTAATTTACCTTCATTGCCAGAAGCAAAATACGTTATCACTAGAAGTGGTTCCCTGGTGCATGGCAATTACATCTCTGCTTGGACGTTCCAATATAAATACCAGGGCCCTACAAAAAATGAAAGGGGTCCATGTCTATGGATATGTTTTAACCACTATTACTCATTTCATACCTAACTTATAAGTTCTTATGAAACTTTGTTTTAATATGTATAAAAGAATAAAAGTCATTATTTAAGTGATTAAGTCATAAACTTTGAGAAATGGTTATCAGAGGCAGTTAATGACCTAGCCTCTCAGCTAATGGAGGTTAATATGCTAATAAACCATTTGTTAACCGCAGCAATTGACTGATTGCAAGAGAACTATAGCTATTATATCTCTTTTATGAGTGATGGGGGGAAAGACACAGTTGGATAGGAAGGCATGTGCAAGCAAAAGGTGACTATGGAGAAGATGCTTGCTACCTGTTACTAAAAGGTCCCCCTTATGATGAATGATAAAAGGAAAAGGAGCCATCGTGATATAAGTACATAGTGAATAAGACTGTGGGAAATGTTAGTCTTGGTATAAAGTAGAAACTCCCCAAATTAAGCCTGCCTAAAGCATTCAAATGTATCCTCAGTAAAAATGGACATTGAATACTCTGATGGAGGTTTAGGATCTGCTCAAACACTGAGCATGGAGAGAACTTTTACTTTACAAAGCAATGTCTTTCCAAGTGCAATTAAAATACTCCTCAAAAATGTGCACTTTGAAGACTGAAAATTGGAATCATATGCCCCTGACAATTGGTGAGACTTATTTTTCAATAAGGACATTTTAAAAGGAAGAGAATAGGCATTACCTTTCTAAATCAGAAAGTCAAGAATATATAGTCTTGGTTAGGATTATACTTAATTATTTTAAGGGGGAAAAAAGTGAAAATACATGTCTTCGGTCAGATAGATTTTTATTTCTCACTGTATAAAAAAGTTTAGAGTTATTCCATGCTGGTGGATGACTTCAGCTACATGAAATCATTGGAGATCCAGGTTACTTCTCAGACACCATTCCATCAACTCTAGGATGTAGCTTCTTCCTCACAATGATGGTTATGAGAGCTCAATCACTAAACTGGGGTTCTAGACGGCAGGATGAAGGAAAAGAGGAAGAAAGTCCTAACCCTTTTTATAGTGGTGAATTAACTTTACCCAAAGACAGGTCTGACTTTTGCCCTCAGCTACTGGACAGTAATCTCTTGGTCCCTGAAATCATCCACATAATAAAATGTCTTCCTTTACCTGGGGGATTTGGCCACTGAACAGTCTAACAGTGTGATCTGTAGTGGGGTCCAGATAGTATTGAGTCCAGCCAGCAGAGGAACTGGAGACTCTAGGTATTAGCCCACTCTCCTGGGAGGAAGCCAGGGACTTCGGGTCCCTCAATGAGCAGTATGTGGTGGAGCCTAAATAAAAACTCTGGACATCAACATTTGGGTGAGCTTCTCCCAAGAGTGTATATTGTCACACATTACAGCTGGGAGGGGTTTACATCATTCATAACTCCCAGGGGAGATAAAAAACAGGAAACTCTCTCTTTGGATCCCTACTGGATTCTACCTTATCCACTCTCTTTCCCTGGCTGATTTTAATGTGTATCATATCCCTGTAATTAACTGTAAGAATGACAGTTTTACTCTGGGTTTTATGAGTCCTTCTTGTGAACTATCAAAATTGAGTGTGGTCTGGGAGCCCCCTAAACTTGCAAGTGGTGTCAGATGTGAGGTAAGTCTTGTGTGAACAGTGTACCCTATAAACCATATAGTTGGCAGAAACTCACACCTTCCCTTTTGAGGGACACTCCATGAGTACCATTTAACCCTACCACTCATATTTCATTGGCCATAACCTAGACGTATGGATACACCTATCTGCAAAGGAGACTGAGAAATACAGATTTTCAGCTGAGTATACTTATGAAATTTCTAATAAATCAGAGCTTCTATGACTCACAAAGAGAAGGATAATGGACACACACATTGTGATTCATCTCTTCTGTAAAAACAGAGAGCAAAATATCTATAGCCAAAAAAGCTCTTTATTCTTATAGACTAGACGAGCAAAATTGAAAATGTTAATGTTTTAAGGAAAATCAAGAATTTTTCTATTTCACTGACTTTTCATATCAAATTTTACTTCTTGCCATATAGTTTATATTCTTATTTCCAAGCATGATTACTTTGCCTTTCACTTTAAGTCAGACCTATTATTCTTAATATTTTCAGAACATAGAACCAACATGGTGTCAACTACACGGCAAGTATGATGTGTTTGGTGTCATAAAAATCAAACTACACTATCAGGGATGTAGTATTTCCATTTTATAGGCAATGAAACTGTAGCTCACAGATTGCTAGTGCCTAGCCCTCTGGGGTTTAATAGATGGAGGAAGGGGGAGTCTTATGTTCTTACAGGGTACAGGTTTTCCACAGAGGTCCCAAGTTCTTGCTTTACCAAAGTTAAGATGGATTCTGTTTTGAGTGGGTCATGGCCTCCCACTACCTTGTTGCTCTGGGCTGATACTACTCCAAGCCCCCTTTGCTTCCCCAGGAAAGAAAGGCTGAGACCTATATGAACTATCAGTAAACTCTTACACAGCTGTACCTGCCTTGTCTGTCTCTTTTCCACCACCCGATTCATTTTCGCTGTGTAATGTAAAGCATTTGGTTGTTCTCTTTCGGACCAGCTTTCTTCATAATACAATAGCGATATTCCTGAAGTCTGCTGAAACTCCCTGGACATCAGTTTCTCGCACGGGGTCACTTCTACTGATTCATGATGATTTGGTTTATCTGTCCTTGGGTTTCTCAGTTGGTCTGTGGCTCAGATATCCCCTGCACTAACATTCTTTAAAGTTCTACATAGCAACCAATTTGTAGTAAATGTAGATTTCATCTCGTGAACTCATATATAAGAAATGTAGCTCTTTTCATATTTATAGAACCAAATTTAATTGATTTTAGTATGCTTCTTTTCCTCAAGATGCTGGAAACAATGCACCTCATCTCCTTTTTTCCATGATACCTCTGAGGATTGGGGGGCTTATATGGTTTTTGTGGGGTGGGAGATGTAGCAGAGGGTAGGCTTATAGCCGTGAGTGTAATCACCTGTACACAGAGCATCCAGGAGACACCCTCATCCTACTATGGTTTTTGGTCATCCATCAGTACAGATCGCTGCTGGTCATCCTCATCAAGTCAGCCGCTCCCTGCCAGCCATATCCGAATCCTCCTAAATGCTCAGGAGGATAGTTTTCTTGCTTCTGCCCTTTATTGAGGCTCTAAGAAACCCTGTAATGATGTCCCAAGCCACTGTGCCAAGATACGCCACATAGTTACCTCTACAGCCTGCTGAGCACCAAGGCTTTGCAACATCCGTGGGTTCCACCTGGCAGAGCACAGAGGCTTTCTCTGCTCTCAGATCCTAATTAGGCGCTTGAGGGCGGGGGAGGAGGTGTTCTATTTTTTTCCCTATTTCCTCCCAGTTTGCTGGGGAAGAGTCCAGCAGACAGATTTAAAATCCCTTCTCAGGAACCCACCAACATCTATGCTTTTCTCCATTCCCTCTATCCTGGGAAGCTTTTCTAGTCTCAGGATTCAAAAGAGGCAGATACGAATGATCATGCATCTTCCTACGTCCCAGGTGGCCTCACTTTCGAAATGGAAAAGCCTTGAATGGTTTGCCGCCGTTACCATCTTTTTCTGGTTTATGAGTTACAGGGAGGCGTAGTACAGTGATCTTAAAGTATGGCCCTCAGACCAGCAGCATCAGCATCACCTGTGAAATTGATAGAATGCTGATTTTCAGACCTAACCCCAAAATTATGACTCAAAAATTCTGGGGATGGTATCTATCCATCTGTGATTCAGGGAGCCCTCCAGGTGATTCGGAAGCATACTCAAGGTTGACAAACATAGTACAAGGTTAACCTATAGAGTCAGCCTGCTTAGGTCTTAGCAGCTGTGTGATCCCACGGAAATGTCTTAACATGTCTGTAAAATGGGGGTGATGCTTGTGTTTACCTCATCTTGAGGCTTTTGTAATGAATACAGGGGCTCATAAAAATGTACTTACAATATGGCCTGGCAATAGTGAGTACTACAAAAATAGGTACTGCTTTTAATTATCATATCTTCTAACTGAAACTGAAATTACAGGCGGGGCTGGGGCAAGAGAAAAATGTCAGAAAAAAAGCTATTTCAAATATACCAGTCCAGGGAGTTCCCATCATGGCTCAGCGGAAAGGAAGCTGACTAGCATCCATGAGGACGCAGGTTTGATCCCTGGACTTGCTCAGTGGGTTAAGGATCCAGCATTGCCATGAGCTATGGTGTAGGTCACAGACATGACTCGGATTTGGCATTACTGTGGCTGTGGTGTAGGCCGGTGGCTTTAGCTCCAGTTCAACCCCTAGCCTGGGAACCTCCATATACCATGGGGGTAGCCCTAAAAAGCAAAAACAAACAAACAAACAAAACAAAAAAACAAATATACCAGTCCACGAAATTTAAAGAAAATAAAATTGCTTTCCCACTTTCTATTTTAAAAACTGCCTTGAACTATAAAAAAAAAAAAAAAGTTTTCTAAATCATTCACTACTTTAACCAAAAAAAAAAAAAAAAAGGAACAATTATGTGGGAACAAATTTTGATACCCTGTCAAACACTATTTCATCCACCTACAAGCTGCTGACCAGAGCATTTGTTTACTGGTTTTAGGCATTCAGATATTGTGTGAAAGAATCATGCCACTGGCTGGAAAACTGTAAAGAGCTTTAAAATGCAAATTCTTTCTCTTCAAGAGGATCTGACCTGTATTACCATATGCTAGCTGTGCTTACTATTAAATAAATTACCTGCTGAAAGAAATTGCTCACTCATTCATATGAGGCGAACTTAATTCTTCAAGGAATCCAATGTCCCGTTTAGTAATTTAGGTAATTTACTAAACATTGGTTATTTACTCTAGTTTCCAGAAAACACCCGCCTCATTTGATTCATCAGCACACCTCTCAAGATGAGGTGAGCCATGGATTTGGAGACTTAACACCTTCCACAACTTTGTGAGGCTCCCACCTACATGACTAATGATACTCCTCTTATCTTAGAGCCAGTGTCATCCTGGTGTCAACACTTGCTCTGAAGGTTATACACAAGGAAAGGGTAGCTCCGTAAATGAAAATGAAAATCAAGAACAATTGATAACAGCTGGAAATCTTTGCCTTTCCTACGTTCTCATAAAGAATATTCAAGAATGCATGAAACACACAAAAATTATATGAGGATTAGCTACGTCATCTAAATCTTCCAAACATCTGCTTCATTTTGGTTGGCTTTCCCTTGCCAAATTCACAGTGAAAAATAGTCTAGTGTCAAGCATCTTGCTGAAAATAGAGTATGTTTTTTAAAAGATATGCTTTAAAAGATATGCTTTCTATATAATATGAAACATCTGTGTATTTGTAATTATCACTATTTTGGCTAGTCTCTCAGGCTTAATGTTAGTGATGTTAGGCATCATGAAAACATGACAACAGTGAAATTAAAAGAGATTAAATAAAATCACAACCTTTTTACGTTGGAGAGAACCCCTCTGATGAATCATCTCATGCATGAGTCATTTTACATACAGGAAAATGCAAAGCCAAATTGGGTGTCCTACCCACAAGTTTACATCCTTCTTAAAACACTATGAATTTACAAATACACAGGCTTAAATTTACAGACTTTGCCAACCTAATCGTTTCATAAAGTAGGGATGCATCTGCATTTTCTAAGGACCCTCCTGGGCATTGGGAGTTCTGAAACTAAGATCTTGTCTCTTATTCCAAACACCTTACCAGGTAACAGAGGAAGTGAGACACATGTCAAGTTATAATACATGGTACTAGTTCAGTTGAAGGAAAGCCATCCTGGAGTGGAATGGCTGGGCATCCTGCTTAAAGGCAGGTGGACTCGAGATGGCAAAAAACCTTATCTGCCAAGAAAAAAAATGTACCTTCTCTATTAAGAACAACAAATTCTTTATTAAGAATTTTATTCGTTGGATCACATGTAATCCTTGCAATTACCCTGTGAGGAATGTTCCATCCCTATTCCTTTTACTCACAAAAGAACTAAAGCAACAAGAGGTTAGTGGGTTGCTCAAGGTCAAACGGACAAATGACAAAACTGAGACTCAGAACTGTCTGACTCCAAGGCCCATTCCCTTAACTAACTGTTCTTCAGCAGGGGAATGACATGATCAAGCTATTCCTCTAGGAAATTAATTTGGCAACAGCATAGAGCATGCACTTTTTTCCTGGCCCACAGCACAAGCAGGAATACTTAACTATAGTTTCTTTTAGCCATTTAGAGATTTATGAGAAAGTCATTTCATACTTCTTGGATTTAAAATGTTCATTTCTTTTTGCTTCAACATTTTTTTTAAAGTCATGAGCTGTGACCTAACCATTTCCTTATTCTCAGGCTCTTCCTCCTTCCCCTCCTTTATTTTTCAGTAGAGCCAATTTCTCCCTCAGTGACCATTATTACTTTCCTAGGGCCTTGGTCCAACAGACAAGGCATCTCCCACCCAGGCTAATCATCAGAAGACACAAAAACTGGGAGCAGGAGGGAATGTGTGCAATATAATTACAAATAAAGCTTCTTCCATCACTTAATGCTCAAATGTATCCGTTCAAACTAATTAGTTTTGGGGGTGCCCACTAATAAATCCTAATATTTCTCAAAGAGAGATGGCTTGTAATTTAATTTATATTAAGCTGTTACTGCGGTTTATGCTAATTAAATCTGGGCTTCAGTAGCAATTAATCCCAAGAACAATCTGAAAATGTAAATAATGTAATAAAGTAAATAACTCTGCATGCTCCCCCCACCCCACAGAAGCAACAGGTAGCATTGAGGGGGGTGCCATGGAGTATGTGCACAAGATAGCAAAAGGGGAGGGAAATTGTTTCTTGCCCTCTCAGAGCAGAACATTTGCTTTTAATGAGCATAGCTATATCCTGCATGCATTTCCTGAAGAAAATGGATCTTCTGTTGTAAATGTTGAAGGTTATCTCTGGAAGTATCTTCTATGAACAAATGGCTCGTCAAATCCCACCCTGGGAAGAAGATGAACCAAACAGCATGGAGGCACAAGGCCATCTCCAAGGATAATGCTTGGCCTAAAGGCACCTTCCAGCATATGCATGCGGCTCTCTTTGTGATATCAAGTTGCCTTCTGGTCTTCAACAGGTGAAAACACTCGAGTGTCATGTCCCACTTTACACCCATTCACTGAACCCTCAGCTCAAAGGGAATGAGATGAGCCCAGTTATGTACATGGTGCATCTCTGCATGCCATTTCTCCAATCCAGACTGGGTTGTACCGTATATTTCTTAATGTTTTGCAAAGTCTTCCAAGTAAAACTTCACAAAGCCACAGAAGGAACTAAAATTTTTAAAAGGCTGTTTATGGACTAAAATATGTACCTGACAAAGCAGTTATCCTTTGCATTCTGTCTTTGGAACCCTTCAGCACATGAAAAGCTAAAACCTCTGCCCCAGTGTTGCTTTAGTGATAATGGAGTTCTCAGACTTACAACATTCCTAGTGTGTAAGAAACAGGCAATTAGCCAAATCCCCTCTGGGCTGAAGTGAGCACGGCCTGTGTCTGTCTTGACAGCCCCACTGTCTTTCCAGGAGCCAAGCTCTGTGCACTCTGCTGGATCTCCTTTTCTGGAATTCTCTGTCCGCTTAGCAGTGTCTGAGAGCCAAAGGAGATGATACACATTGGAGGGTGCTCTAACTAACAAAACCCTCCAAAAACATAAGGCTATTGTCTTTGAAAAATAAGTAAATCCCCAATTTGCTCAAAATATATTTCCCCCAAGCAATCAGTGCCTAAACGAAGAGGTGAGAAAGAGGACATGGAATTAAAGATTTGAAGGATCATACAAACTGACCTCCTAGGCATTTCCATTTATAACACCAGATTTAACTCTTTAAACCTTCCCTTGAAAGAGTGGAAACTGAAGCTTCAAGGGAATAAGACCCTTGCTCACTATCACACTCTGGCTAAACTTAGGTTCCAACCCAGGGATCATGAATTTGGGTCCCAGATGCACAACATTTGAAAGGGAGCCAATTTTTCTGTTTTTGGATTGACCGTCTTTTTGATAGCTGTAATGACTGTGCTTAGAACTTGATCTAAAAGCAACAGCCTTTTTCATATGAGGTCAGACCTCTATCAGCTAGATATCATTAGTGCATGGTTTCCATTTCCTCAGTCCCAAACTCCCTCACCTCTGTGCCCTCTTCTTCTCCTACCTGTCCATTAAATTCTGCAAGACTCAGATCAAACACTGCCCTCAAGAAACCTTCCTAGACATCTCCATTCTGCTAGTGATCTTTCCTTCCTTGGTATCCTTTATACACTTTCAGTTGACCACATCTACTCCTGGGGCACCTAAATAATACACATTCAGATGCTGCTCCTGATATCATCCCTGGGGTTAGGGCTTCTGTCTCCAGAAAGACCACACGTCTTTGAAAGAAGGCTGAATATTTTTTGTATTCCCCTAGAAGGACCGTATGCTATCTTTGAATATTCAGTGGTATTTACAGAGCGTTTACAATGGATCAGGCACTGTACTAACCGTGTGTGTAATATGCGTGCTAAGCATTGCACATGATTTACTTCATTGGATTTCCCCCAGAATGTACAATTTCTATGCCTATTTTAAAGAGAGGGAAGCTGAGGTTTCAGAAATTATAGAAGTTTGCTCAAGTTTGCTCAGCTAGTAGAAAACAGTTCAGATTAAAACTAGGTACATCTGATTCCAGGGCTGATTTCTCATACCCAGGATGTTACTGCCATTCAAGGCACAGACAGTTTACATTGACCTTAATAGACTATGAATCCAGAGTCTAAAGAAAAATCCAAGATTATACATGGAACTCTTGGAGTTTAAATTGCGGCTCCAGTTTTCAAACTATGCCTAAGGATTTGGAATTTAAACCTATTGTGTTCCTTTTGAATAGTCTGGTCCTTCACTGTGTTTCTGATATAACACGATGGAGGTTTCTGAACTCATATTTGGTGTCATTGGGTTTTAGAGTCCCTTCAAGTTCTACACTATGAAATTTCAAATCTGATATCTCTGTGGTCTCCTCTAATTAAAGCTAAACCCAGCAACAACTATGCCAGGACTCTGTAGTGTATACCTAATGGGAAAAAAACTTTTTTTAGCGTTGACCCATCACTAAAAGCTCTTTCATCAAACTATAGATTACAGAGAAACATTAAGCTTGTCTCACCCGAAAGCAAATTTCTTGAGCATGACTGCCAATATCACAGACATGCATCCAAATCAGAAAAGATCAGGCATGTTATTAACAAGAGTATAATAATATTAAAAATATAGAAGAATGAAAAAGGATAAAGATTATGTGAATATACAGCCACAGCATAAAAAGTAAAGAAAAGTGACCCGAAATGCCAGTGCTGTGAAAAATGAATGTCAGAGGTGGGAAATATAAAACTGTACATCATCATAATCCGTGACATCTACACTGTTATAGTAGTGCTTGGAGAGTTAACTGAAATCAGACAGATGTAGCATATATTTGGGGCTAGTACTAAAATACCTCATTTTCCTTCTCACATTTCTCATTTCTCCAAAATAATTATACAAACTATATTGCAAAGCCCAGAAGGGAAATTCAATTTTTATGAAGAAAACATGAAAAACCTTACACAAAAAAAATATGTTTAAATGTCTTTCTCCCCTGCTTCTCTAGTTTCTCATCTATTTTAATTAAAACTTGCCATTGAGGGGACAAGTGATTTCATATCCTAAGAAACATAAACAAAAGTTTAGCCCTTTCACAATGTTTTCTAGTCTCTCATTGAATTATTCCATGCAGGTCAAAAAAAAGTATTTTATATAATCAATTAAACTAAGATGAAACAAACTGAATGATTTGAAGATGAACATTTTTCATTCTTGAAGTTATTTTCCCATTGTAGAATATTGTGTTCTTTACTTTCATTTACACAAACACACACACACATGCACATAATCATTTGTTGCCAACATCTTCCTGAACAGCAGAAAGTCAAAAAGACATCTTTCCTATCTTGTCAATTAATATTTCAGTATTAAGAAGAGCCACTTGTATGGAGGACTTTGTCTTTCTTTAATCCACTTCTCAACTCATTATTTTATATATCTTTCCACGCACAAGGTGCACACGGGTTTATTTCATCATCTGGCCATTTTTGTGTTTGGAATAAATCAGAAAAAACAATATTCGAAATGAAATAGCAGTTTGTACCATGGTTTTAAAAGATTTACATATGGTAGGATTGCTATTGCTGCTAAAAGATAAAATATTCAGGCTAGATCATTTCTCTCTTCAGATCATCCCTGCATGAATATAAAAATATCCATCTATATTTATCCATTTTTGTAGAAGTATTTTCCTACACAATTGCTGAGAGAAATTATACAATAAACTTAGCAAGCATTTCTGGGATACCCCTGCAAAATTATTCTACACACATGCAGCACTTGATTTTTTCCAGGACCTTTCAAAAGCACAATCTCACTTAATTTTTATAATAGCCCTATAAGGATGGGAAAGCCAGTATTATTCCCATTTTGGAGATGAGAAAATCTAATGTAATAATCCCTTGCTTAATTTCAGAGCTGAGCCAGGAATACTAGACTCTCAAAAACTTAATCAGTTATCTTTCTACTGTGCTAAAATGATACGTTTTGTTTTTCTTTCATTACTAATTATCCACTTACAAAGATGCTTATTGTAAATAAACTATGGTTTTTTAATTTGATATTTAAGGATAGAAACAAATTCTTTCATAACTCTAAAATGCTAGAATCCAGGAATTCCTGTAATGGCTCAGTGGACCCAACTAAGATCCATGAGGATGTGGGTTCAATCCCTGGCCTTGCTTAGTGGGTTAAGGATCCAGCATTGAGTAGGTTGCAGACATGGCTCAGATCTGGCATTGCTGTGGCTGTTGCATAGGCTGGCAGCTATAGCTCTGATTCAACCCCTAGCCTAGGAACCTCCATATGCCATGGGTACAGCCCTAAAAAGAGGCAAAAGACAATAAATGAATAAAAATAAAATGCTAGAATCCAGCAATATCTATAATAATATTTATGAAATATTTACACTTTAGTTATTTATGTCTATATCTTAAAGTCAGCAAACTACAGCCTATAGGTCAAATCTGGTCTGCCATCTTGTATTTGTTGTTGTTGTGTTTAACAGCCTGCAAGTTAAGAATAATTTTTTACACTTTTAAATATTTGAAAAACATAAAAAAGAATATTCCTCCCAAGTGTATATGTATGAAATTCAAATGTCAGTGTCCATAAATAAAGTTCATTGGAACACAGGCACACCCACTCATCTACACACTATTTTTTCCTTTGTTCCCAACTTGAGTAGTTACAACAGAGATAACATAGCGTAAAATCCAAAAATATTTTTTATCTGACCATTACAGAAAAGATCTGTCATTCCTGTTATAGATTATACCCTTTTTTATTTCTACCAACTTGTCATTTCTTGATCAGGGAACAAGAGAATGTATTTGGAACACCCTCCATGCAATATGGTATTTCTGTCCTTGGAAAGGCAAGTGAAAATTGAAACCTTTTCTGGAAACACGATTATCTTACTAAAAATCATAGGAAATTTGATATGACATAGGAATCACATTTTGGGTAATTTGGAAAGTTCCAGAACCTAACCAGCCCTGTTATGCAGAGAGAGAACTTTAAGATGGAGCCAGAGTCATTCCTCGATATCCTCAGGGGATTGGTTCTAGGACTCCCCACAGATACGAAAATCTGCAGATGCTCAAGTCTCATATAAAATGGCACAGTGTTCACATACAACCTTCACACATCTTCCCATATACTTTAAATCACCTCTAGATTACTTATAATACCTGATGCAATGTAAATGCCATGTATATAGCTGCCAGCACAGGGCAAATCCAAGTTTTCCTTTTTGGAACTTTCTGGAATTTTACTTTCAGATATTTTTGATCCTCAGTCAAATCTGCAAATACAGAACCCATGGATTCAGAAGACCAACTGTATAGGAAATTTTAACAGGCTGTACCTGGAAGCTCCCATCCAGCTCTTTAAAGTAGCAGAATTGAAACACCTTCTGAAGTACAGTGAGATGTTCCCTTAATTCCTTAGACTCTAAGAGAAGATGTTTCTAGGGACAGAAACTCCCACTTCTCTTCTCCAAACCTAGTAAAACTACAAAACATCCAAGTAACTCCACAGACCACTGGGCCCAATTACTTTTGGACACGGGCCCACTGCAAGTCACAGCATACAAAGAAATTGAAATTTCAGGCCATCGCCTCAAACTTCTGGCCAATCTGTGAAAGGGGCCAACACACCTGTTAAAGATGTGATGGCAAGCTGCCATGTTTTGCAGTTGTCAGAAGTTCAGTGTCATGTAAAAGACTTTTGTCCCTGGTGCTGAGATAATGAGCTTGTTCCTTCTTGATGATTTATGGGATGCAGATGAGAAACTGGCTGATTGAGGCTTTGCAAGATGAAAGTTTTCTGCTCTTGGCAGTAGTACCAGTACCCTGGAGAACATGGTTTAACTGCTCCAGTTTCATTACTGTCATTTGAAAAAGTCAAATAACAAATTATGCCAGGTGAACATAAATAATACTTATTTCACTCAATTTGCTGGTTGGAAAGCACTCTGAACTTCTTTGCTACACCAAACTATAGTATTCTGGCAAACAGTTACTGACATGCTCCAGGGTCTTTTTTTTGTCCAGAGCAACCAGCTGGTCCCTAAATTATCACCCTCCTTTCATCTTGATCTTATATGCTATGTTTAGGCCTCAACATTTGCTCCCTATTAGCCATAAACCTAACTTTTTCTCCTAGAATGTAGCTCAATAACTGAATTTTGCTAGAATGTAAAAGAATTTCATGGTATCCATGTTACACACCTGAGGTTAAAGAACACTATTTCAAAAACTTTGCTTCAAATAAGCATTAAGTCCTCCCACTCAATAAAGTAACCAGCAGCCATGAGAGACTATCTAAACTTAAATGTGGATTGAGTAAAATTAAACAAAACTTAACATATCCTGCTATAGCACCAGCAGATTTCAAGGGCTCTATAGTACATGTGGTCAGTAAATACCATATTGAATAGAGTAGATGTGTCACCAACAAAGCCCATTAACAATTTCCAGGAAATAAAGATAGGAACTGAGTAATTAAATAACATCTAACCTTTTTCTTCCCTCGAGGTCTGGAGTCACTCGCTCATAGGGTGCTGTTAACAGAGGTCTCACACCCAGTGCTTCAGGCCAGAGTCCTCATTGCTAAATGGCCACCCTGACACCTCAGTGCCACCAGCCTTGTGCAGAAGCACTGCTCCAGGAGCTGCAATTCAAGATGGCGGCAATGGGACGTGTGCAGAGACGCTGCGCCCAGCACTGCAAGCTGGAGCCTGAGCAGCACAGCTGCGCCTGCCTCTTGAGAATTCTACCTTCCCCTCCCAGCTGCCAGATCCCTATTAAGCAGCCCTGCCTGTAGCCTGTGGGGAGAGGGTGTTCTGTAGATTGGAAGCTCATACCTCCCCATTCTTTGTTCAAAGAATAAAGCTTTCCTCTGCTTCTGAATGGAAATCAATCACTTTCTATTGACTCAGCAACATGGTGCAGAAGGACCCTTGTTGGAGCCTGACTCGAAACGGTTGGTAACACATGAAGAATATTTCTCTCATTGCAGAAAGCTCTATTGGACAGCTCTGCTCTATATTTTAACCCATAAAGGTAAAATTATCCTTAAATCCTACTCTTATTCTCCACTTACTCTTACCATCCAAAGCAAAGCTTTTGTCTTGTTTCTACTTTTGAAGAAAAAAAAAAAGTAAAACATAGAATGCAACTAATATTTTTTGAGTATCTACCATGTGCTAAGCGTGGTTTCTTGGTTCACCCAAATAATTCGATTTAGTTCTCCCCAAATAGTCTAAGAGCTCCTTTATTCCCAGCTCTACTTTCTAAGGTATATGATCTAGACAGACATCTCTTCACTAATTTTTTTGTCATCATATAAACATTTACTGAGCTCCTACAGTGTGCCTAGAATTGTTTTAGGCACTCCCCTGGTGCTGCCCCTAGGAATTCTATTTTCTCCACCCCTGGTTTTTATGCTTTTCTCAGTTCTTCAGTAGCTCCTCCTGTTGGAATGAATGTAACCCACTTTCTGAGTATCTTTCCATAGTTTTCCTTTAACAACCTACAGGTTCCTTCACAAATTCACTCCCTCCCCACCCAACCCTTAGCCAATGATCTGTGAAATCATTTACTCCCTCTGCCAATGCAAGGAAGATCTAAATACTCCCATTCCTCTTGACAATATCATTTGGAAATTCACAATTTGCATGTGTATATGAAAAGAGTCCCTCCAAGCCAACTGAGTTCTAACCTCCTGTGGCCTGACTTGTATCACTCCTCATGTTGCCTCCCCTCCCCTGCAAATCATGAGCCAAAGCCGTCTGGCGGGGCTGCAGGCTGCTTTTCAGGCTGGTTCTCCTCCGGAGATCAGGTCAAGCTACAAAGGAAGAGAATAAATGCCAAGGACTCACTGTATTTTAATGCTTGGTTCCTGGCCCATATTTAAGCTGAGGGACAACAATTACAGCAATATGACCTTGCATAATAAATGGATCTGTCAAACAGGGCCTTGGAAAATGACTTGCATGAATGCAAGCTTAACTTGTGATCTTCCAACACACAGTTGTTATACACACAGCAGCCCACCATACTCATTTGTCAAGACTGAAAGGAAAGAGAAGCATGCACTCACTCGTTTATTCATTCATTTATTTCTCTACCTGTATGATAATCATTTGTTAAGTGCCAGGTTAAGACTATTGAATAAAACATAGTTTGTACTTTGAAAGCAGCTTACCGCATAAGGATCGAGGCCACAGAAATGTCTCTGTAGAAATGAACTCAAAGACTTCTAATTCACTCTGGAAAGCTGAGCCTTAGCTCAGGCTGCTATAACAAAAGACTGAAATCTGGGTGACTTATAACCAACAGAAATGTATTCCTCACAATTCTGGGAGGCTGGAAAGTCCAACATGAAAGTAACAGCAGATTTAGTGTCTGGCACCTGCTTCCTGGTTCCTAGATGGCCATCTTCTGTGTTCTCACATGGCAGAAATGAACAGGCAGTATTCTGGAGTCTCTTTTATCAGAGTACCAATCCCATTCATGTGGACTCTGCCCTCATAATATAATCACCACCCAAAGGCCCAACTCCTCATATCATCACATTGCAGGTTAGGATTTCAAAATATAAATTTTGGGGGTTCACAAACACAGAGTCTATAGCAGCTGGTAACTGAGGCAAGGATTTGGAAAATTGGAAGAAATCTGGCATTTTATGTGTTCCCCTCAAGCATCTAGGTAATTGTCTCATTTTCAGTTCCCTATGTGAGGTCAAATTTGAAGTCTTCTGTGTATATACAATGATAAACCTGTTCTATCATGGCTCTCCTTGATGGAAGACGTCCAAGTGATTTTATCTACTTTTATGTTGATCAATGTCTTAATTTTCCATTGCTGCTATAACAAAGTACAACAAATTGAGTATCTTGTCACAATACAATACAAATTTAGTACTGAATAGTTATAAAGGAAAGGAGTCTGAAATGAGCTAAAATTAAGGTTCCAGTAAGGCTGCTTTCCTCTCTGGAGCCTTGAGGAAAGAACCTCTTTTCTTGTCTTTTCCAGCATCTAGAAGCCATCTACAATTCCTTGGCTTATTCCTCCCTTTAATCGCCAAAGTAGATTGATTCTTTCTTCCATCACATCACTCTGGTACTGACTTGTCTGCCTCCCTTTTCCACATTTTAAAAAACCCCTGTGATTACATTGGACCCACCTAGATAATACAGAAAAAATCTGCTCATGCTGCCTCTTAGCAGCCTTAATTCCACCTGCAAACTTAATTCCCCTTTGCCAACCAGCAGAATATATTCATAGGTTCTGGGGATTAGGATGTGGACATCTTTGGGGGATTCATAACCTGCCTATCTTATCTATGGGGCTTTGCCATCCACTGCATTGCCACACTCTAAATATTCAGGATGAAGAAGAGGGAATACTTTTCAGAGTCCCAAGCCACTAAATGCAGATAGTTGTTCCTATGGGTTGAGTTGGATGCAGAACTAAGTCTCAGAACTCAAGCCCCAGGACATAAAAAACACATTGCTACCTGTTACCAATTGATAGTTCCTACTAAAAAGTCACAAGCTCTCTGGAGATAGCTCTAGATGCTGAACAATCCATCAGTCTTAAGATCTTTGCATTTCAAATGGCCATTGCTTCCTGTATCCCTCTTTCTTCTCCAGCCTATCTTGTATCTATTTCCAAGCTGGAAAATCTCTATGGAAATTTGAATAAAAATGTATCATTTTTACTGACATTAGCATCTTTTGAAATGGTGGGTCAGGCCAAAAGTCCTGGATTCACTCTCCATTCTTTTTTTTTTTTTCCCCAGCATCCTCATGAAATTCTCTGATAATTCTTGTTGGTGCTACTTTTAAAATATCTACCAAATCTCATGGTTAAAATAGACTTGTGGTTGCCAAGGGGGAGGGGGAGGGAGTGGGATGGATTAGGAGCCTGGGGTTAGTAGATGCAAGGTAGTGCCTTTGGAATAGATTGGCAGTGAGATCCTGCTGTGTATCACTGAGAACTATGTCTAGCCACTTATGATGGAGCATGATAATGGGAGAAAAAAGAATGTATGCATGTATGTGTAACTGGATCACCATGCTATACAGTAGGAAAAAAAATTTTATTGGGGAAATACCAATAAAATTTTTGTAATTAAAATTAAATTAAATGAGAAAAAAAATCTACCAAATCTAAGTTCTTATCATCACTTCTACCACTCCCATTCCCCTTCAAGCTCCACCATCTTATGACAGTTCTATTGTAACTGCCTCTTCCACTGGCTTTTCTATGGAGGGGTTCATAGTATGCCATCCCCAAAAGATGGCACTTCAACATAAGGCTTAATTGGAGCAGAAGGAATTTAAGAAGAAACAAACACAAGAAAACTCTCTCTTGACCCCCTCTCCTCTCCTCTAGGAAGGGCAGGATGACTCTGAATCACTGAATACAACTCTAGACTCTTATCAACCAAAGACAGCACAATCTAAGGTGGAACAATCTATATAAACCTTATTAAAAGAGTATTTATCCTTTACCAATTCCATGATGTTTACCTTCCCACAATTTGCCACCCCTAGAAGCTCAAAGTCCCTTTCATTTGTCTTGCATTCTCTGCATATTCATTATTCCTTTGTTAAGATGCTATATATGCCCAAATTCTAGCCACCACCTCTTTGTGTTACTCGTGACTGAGCATGCCTATATGTATGTATGATGCGTGCAATGAAGTTCAGTTTTTCTCTTATTAGTCTGTCTTTCATCAGTCTAACTTACAGATCCCCAGCTAATGAACCTAAGATAGCTAGAAGAAAGAAAAGAAGGAATTTCTTTCTCCCCTACACTGACCTTTCTCTTTCCTCTGGGATATTCTTAACCCTGAAGCCAAAGTGGCATTTTTTAAAATAAAAAGCAGATAATGCCACTCTTCTTTTGAAATGACTTCCTTAGTGGTTTTCCATCACACTTAAAATAAAATCCACAATTCATCTCAC
Organism: Sus scrofa; assembly: GCF_054392235.1. NCBI lineage: Eukaryota > Metazoa > Chordata > Mammalia > Artiodactyla > Suidae > Sus > Sus scrofa. Next base: position 115,657,934 of record NC_139389.1, on the reverse strand, counting down.
AAAGTCCTACACAGTCTGGTCTGGACAATCTCTCAGCCTCATCCCCAAACATTCTCTCCTCCCCATTCTGGATTTAGGGTTTTTCCACACATGTCCTATCTCCTACCTGTGCAGCAATAGCCAGTTTCTTCACATTATTCAAGGTGCATTTTAAAGATATGGTTGCAAGATAAAAGAGAAGCCACCTAGTTAAATTAGAACTCCAGTTAACAAAAAAATAATATTTGAGTTTAACTATGTCCCAGGAATACACATACTGAGTGTTGCCTATCTTTATTTGCCAAATCTGGCAATACTATTTAAATGACATTTTAAATAATTAAGGTTGAAGTATGTAAATACCCTCACCTACTTCTCTTTCTCTCTTTTCAACATGATTTTGTTATTAATATTGTCATTATTGTCGTAGCACTTTTATTGATTTCTCACTATCCTCTATTTATTATCTATCTACCCAAGTAGAATGTAAGCGCCATGCAGTAAGGACCATGATTTAATCACGCTGCTATCTCTGCAACCAGAACTCACAGTACATTTTAGGATGTGTACTAAATATTTGTTAAAGAAAATAAAGACTAGGTAGCTAAGTTTCTTTGACTTTTGTGTTCTGACTGTATAGTAACCTCCCTTCTGCCCTCAAGCTGTGCACAGCTGTCTGGGCTGGGATACAGGAGACACCAGGAATTTGATTACCACAGAAGATAGTAAAAACAGAAAAAGCCCCAAGTGGTATTTCAAACTATGTTCCCATCACATGTTATTATGCAGGTTAGCACTGGCCAAACACCGAAGCCTCTCCGTCAATGTCAGACCCTCTGCCCTAGGACTGCATATGCTGTGAAAAGCATTCCCCTTTCTGCTTAAGAGGGATGGAGGGGAGCTGGCCCAGAACCCTGGAGAAATCCATTTGCATTTAATTATCTGGGTACTTAGGAAGGGATGGGGTTTACTTTTCCAGTTTTGCTTTTCCTCTTCATCAAAATGCGTATGTTTAAATCAGGTCCTTCTTCCTGCCTGGTTGATAATTACCATATTTGACAGTTGCTGGTTCTCAGCAATGCCTGAGACTTGTTAATAATTTAGGAACACTGGGTTATTCCCTAATAAAGACAACTGAATAAAAGTAAGATCTGGACTTATAGCATCAGCAGCTCCTTGCCGAAAATGACAGCATTAAAATAAAAGCGATAGGCACATTTAGATGAGCAGCAATTATCCCACAGCATTCTGCAATATGCTCACTTTTGGATATAATCTCTTTCTGATAGTCATATCACAATAGCTACAAATACCAACTTAGATACATAGTTAATGAGAATGAAGAGGAAAGGCATCAGTCCTAGATCCTGGATTTTATGAAGTCTTTACTTCAAATAGGCTGGGTCCTTGTCTCCCTACACCACATACCATGGTGTTTGATTTGGAAAACATGGTCTCTGTTCATTTGTCCAATTATCAAAATTGTGTCAAGTGCCTACTATTTGTTAAATATTGTACTAGACACCAGGATAAAGTGATTAAAAAAAAAAAAGTTACACTTCCAAGCAGGACACATAGAAGTGTATCTGTTGGTAGAGACAGATATCAAGGAAACAATGCCACAAGTATAATATATCTGTGTATATAATTGTGGATAATTATATATATATTATATATTTATATATATATATATATTATATATATATATCCATTGTAATAAGTTCTATGAAGAAAAACCTACTAATGAGATGAGACCTTACAGGGAAAACTGATTTGGATTACTGGGAGAAGAGAGGGCTGAGGTGTCAGCCATTTCTTTGAGGAAATAACATGAAAGAAGAGATTCCAGAGTTCCCATCATGCAGCAGTGGAAACAAATCTGACTAGGAACCATGAGGATGCAGGTTCAATCCCTGGCATTGCTCAGTGGGTTAAGGATCTGGCGTTGCTGTGAGCTGTTGTGTAGGCCACAGACATGGCTCGGATCTGGGGTTGCTGTGGCTGTGGCTGGCAGCTACAGCTCCTATTCAGTCCCTAGCCTGGGAACCTCCATATACCACAGGTGTGGCCCTAAAAACCAAAAAAAAAAAGCAAAAAAGAAAAGAGAAAGAGAGAAAGGAGAGAGTCAAAGAAGTAAAAACAAGAGCATTTGAGCTAACTTACATGAGACCTCAGAGACAGGCAAGAAATTACAGCATTTAAGAAACTGAACGAAAATCAATATGGCAGGGGCCTGAGGAGCCAGGGCCATAGTTGCAGAGAAGCAGCTGCAGAAGGAGATGGGCCAGCCTGGAAGAGGGCAGGAGAGCTTGGAAGCTTTCAGGAACAGGATTTAATTGTCAGTGCAAAGGGAAGCCACCTTAGTCTGAAGCAGATGAGTAATAAGATTAGATTTATATTTTAAAAAGTTTGTCTCTTGAAAGAAGACTATCTTGGAGCTGGCTCTTCCGAGTGGAATGAGGGTTCAGAGAGCCATCAGGGAAGTAAGAAAGAAATATCAGATATTTTGTATTTAAAATTTCTGTTTCTTTGTATGTTTTATAATGCACAGAAATACTGATACATCACCACAAATATAAGTAAATAAACATATATTGGCAGTGTATGCTTACTGCAAGATGATAAGGCTATGGGATTAAAAAAATAATCTGATAACCAGTGGTTTAGGCAAGGTAGAAGTCCGGAGAGAAAAATAAGGATGGATTTTCAGATAGTACCTAGAGGGGAGGGACAAAACCTCACTTCTACACTCTTAGATTCTACATCAGACCTGCAAATTAGACTGACAAAAGCCAGGTTAACAGAAGGCATACAAATTTTATTTGATATTAATATATTAATTTTTACATGCAGGGAGGCCCTCAAGTAAAGAAAAATAGACCCAAGAGTCAATTAGACCCAGGGAGTTACACATCATTTTAACAAAGGGCAATACATTCATGGAGAAGTGGCAAGACAAAGGAAAGGAAGTTTGAATTCTAGGGGCAGCAACTGTGGAGAGGTAAACATGTGGGGGAAACTAATGGAAGATAGTATAACTGAGCAGAACCCTATGGGGTCTTCCTGGGACAGGTCTTTCCCACAGATCCTCTGCATTAGCTCCTCTCTAAAGGACCTAGGTAACAGTATCTGATGCACATTTCCTGAGTTGTTTTACAGATGTGAACCACCACCACCCTCACCAAAGGAAGATGTTGCATAAAGCCCCTAGGCCTCCAGGACCCCCAGCACCAAGAAAGTTAACCCCTGTGATACTGCCCTATTACCTCACCATCAGCCAATCAAGAAGTATGCAAGAGCTGATCACATACCCTGCAACATCACACATGCAAACACCCTCACTTGGCTTTTAAAAATGCTTTACAGTTTTGTCCAGAGAGTTTGGGGTCCTTTGGGGTCATGGCCCATCCCTCTTCTTGCATGGCCTGCAGTAAACCCTTTTCTACCCAAACTCTGATGTCTCTGTTTGGCCTTGCTGTGTGTCAGGCACAGGAAACTGAGCTGACAATGAGGGTTATTCTAATGAGACCTGTTTATCCACACCCATTTCATTACTTACTTTCTCTCTCCAGTGATAAGAATTATTCTCTTCCTGGTATGGGAGAGAGAAAGAGGAACATTTATGCCCTACAAAGAGCTCATTCTGCATTTCTGGTTAAAATAATTCTCTCTTCTCTCTCCTTTTTTTTTTTTTTTTTTTTTAGGGCCACATTCATGGCATATGTTAGTTCCCAGGCTAGGGGCTGAACTTGAGCTACACCTGCTAGCCTACACCATAGCCACAGCAACATGGCATCTGAGCCACATCTGCAACCTAAACCACAAGTCACAGCAACGCTGGATCCCTGACCCACTGAGAGAGGCCAGGGATGGAAACTGCATCCTCATGGATATTAGTTGGATTCATTTCCCCTGTGCCACAATAGGAACTCCCAGGTTAAAATAATTCTTAGGCCAAAGGGACATGTTTTATAGTGGCATATTCTGATCCCCTTTACACTCATGCCACGTCTCATCCTGGAAGATGCCTCATAGAGGTGGCCCAGGTAAAAAGCAAAACAAAACCCTAAATCATAACCAGGAAGCCACAATCAACATCTCCTCCCAGGATTTTGGATCCCAGAGGCACAGACATGATTTTCTTTCTGTGCCATCAACATTTCAACATGTCTGGCATGTGTCTTCAGACAGGGCCCACCATGGGACTCTTAATTATGCCTCAGTTTCAGCTTCTTCACAGAAGGACTGTTTATCTCAAGGTGCTCCCATGGTCCCCTGCAGTAAAATCTACATACCATCCATAGGTTTAATTTGTACTGTTCTTGCATGGTTGTGGGGTGAGAATGCTGAACCCTAACTACTTGATTATAGGTCCCCAGTACTTGTCCCTTTGGAGAAAGAATTCAGCAAAAAGACTGAGAGTAGTGAGGCAAATGAAATGCTTATTAGGAGAGAAGAGAGACGAGAGGTGTGGAGAGAGCACAGGCAGGCTCCAGGGGTTGGGGTGGAGGGCAGAGAGACAGAGAGAAAGAGCAAGAGAGAAAGATAGTGACACATACTCTGGAGGTGGTTTAAATCACTTGTTTGGGGATGGTCCTTCCAGGCTTCCTCTGACCAATCATCTTGCTTCGTCTGGCCTTGAGCCCACATTTGACCTGACTCAGGGCCCTTACCAGCATGCATTTTTTAGCCAGGATGGATTCTACTACCAGCATTTCTGGGAAGTTGACAGGATGTACCACGGTCTGGTGCCCTTCCTTTCTCTACCTTTTATTCAAGAAGGATGCAGCTCCTCCTTGCTCCTGCCGTAATCTTAATCTTGAAATATCTGTCCACAGGGCATAGATTCCAGTTGCTCTGCTTGGGACCCATCTATCTCCTGCCTCGGTTCTATCCCAAACACACCCTGAAAATATACCAAAAATTCATCTAGACATTTTCTTGAGTTGCGACAATGGTCAAATGCATTCTGAATTGCTACTGCCCATCTCTCTCCTGACCCTAGACCCTTATAAGGAAGCCCACAAAGAATGATGGGCTAATAAAAGTCTTTAAGATTTTAAGATTCATTTTGTATTCCTTACTGTGAGGTCATCTCCCAAAAGCCCAAGGCTGGGATGGTCTCCACCACCACATTCTCTAAGTTGAGATCAGCATCCACTAGCCAGAAAATTAAAAAAAAAAAAAAAAAAAAAGGAAACAAACAACAACCAAAAAAGTCAGGCATAACTTTTTGTGCAATTGCAAAATTTGCTGGGGCTGTGGTATGCCTGGATACAACTGAGAAATTTCACTGTCTTTAATCTCAGTCTGCATTACAAAGCTGAGGTTGGCTGCTGAGCATAATGGGAAGATGTTCAGAATACCACCCACATTTGGGATGCTCAACAAAATACAGACAGGCACAGCTCTGGATCCTAGGACTCAGGATGAAGGAGGAATTCACTCTCCCTTACCTCCTCCCACTGAGTGGAGGGCAGCCAGCCAGGGACACAGGTGTGCAGTTCATTTAGAATAGAATTAAGCCCAACGGGATAGGCAACAGCCGCATGAAGAATGCTGTGCTAAGTATAGGCCCTCTCTTTCCACTCTGACCTTGGGAAGGGAGTCAGGAGGAAAATGCTGCTTCCCTTATTTACCTGTTCTTTACTCTGATCAACCCAGCAAGAGCCACAGAACTTTTACCTTTAGCTACAGCGGGAGGCCCCATAATACAGTTGTTTTCAATAATACACCAAGGGAAATATCTGCTGAGTGTATATGGTATATGAAGAATCATCCTAAGGGCCAACTAAAGCTAACTAAAACAGCAGAAATCCTGCATTCCAAAGGAATCCCAAAATACCTGAACACAACTAAAACATTATTTCTCTCTTAACATTGTTTTCAAATAATAAAGCCACAGGGACTAAATTTCTCACTGCCACCCACCCCATTCTCTCAGAACATGAGGCTCAAATGGCGGCCTTAGCAAAATTCGAGGTCACATTATGTCATAGAACTCTGGGGTTTCTAGAGATTCTAGAAACAAATGTTCAGTGCCTACTATCTATTCTATAGCTTGCTTTCAAGAAGCAGTCGGGTACAGAGAATCTTAGCCTAGAGTAGTGAACAAAATTTGAGCTAGATGGAGGGTTGAGATTTTCTGATTAGAGACTGCAGGAGGAACTAGAGTTTAATAACCCTATCAGCATAATTTAATCCAAGACATTGAAAAAACCAAAACAAATGTCATGCCTGGTTTATTTTCCTGAAACCTCTCAGGAGGTTTTACAAATTCTCTGAGCTCTATGGGAGAGTATCTCTCTTTGGGATACAGTATAAGTGACATCAAATAAAAAATGAATTTGGACATGGTAAGGAGAAACTATTTGAAAGGAGTTGTGAGCAGTAAATGTGGAGGCAAATATTGCAATAGGGAATGGGGAGCTATTGCAATTAGGAAGGGCACACTGACTATAAGATATATAAGCACCTCAAGAGTTAGAGAAGCATTCTTTTCTAGAGATGAGTAAACCAGGTAAGGGGAAGTGGGGTGAAAAGGTGCTGTAATAGGAGAGCAGATGATGGAATGTTTTATCATCAGGCCAGTCTATTCTCAGGAGAGGCTATGTCTTAGTCCGTTAGAACTGCACAACAGATACCATGCACTGGGTGGCTCGTACCCAACAGAAATTTATTGCTCACAGTTCTGGAGGCTGGAAGTCCAAGATCAGGGTACTGGCATGGCTGGGTTCTGGTGAGACCCTCTTCTGGTATAGAGACAGCTGACTACTCCTTGTCTTCCCACGTAGCCTGAGCAGAGACAGGAAACGAGCTCTCTTGTGCACTAATCCCATCCAGGAAGGTGTCACCCCCAAGATCTCCACTAATCCTAATTACTTCCAGAAGGTCTCCACTTCCTAATAACCACCACACTCAGGGCATAGGGGTTCAACATATGAACTGTGGGGGGGGGGGTGCAAAAGTTCAGTCCAAAACAAGCTGTTGAGAAGGGTTTATGTGAAGGTTCAGGCTGAGAAGTGGGCCAAAGTTCAGTGATGGAGGAAGGAGGGGATCTTAACCAACATTTGATTAACAAACATTTTGTTTCTTTTTTTTTTACAGCCACACCTGTGGCAATGGAAGTTCCTGGGCCAAGGACTGAATAGGAACTGGAGCTGAGACCTACACCACAGCCACAGCAACACTGATCCAAGCCACATCTTCAACCAACAGCTTGCAGGTAACACCAGATCTTTAACCCACTGAGTAAGGTCAGGGATGGAACACGCATATTCACAGAGACCATGTGGGGTCCTTAACCCACTTAGCCACAATGGGAATTCCCATTTTGTTTCTGTTGATGAGTAGAGACCCAACAGTTCAACTAATCATTTATGTTGTGAAGAATGGAAATTTGGAGGGTCTGTCATGGGTCACCAAATGGGGGTGTCCGTGAGTCTTACTGAAGTTGTATGAGGAAGAGAGTTTCATTGCACTAAATCCTTTCCAGGAACACAAAGGGTGAGAGGAATTTCTTTTTTATTATTTTAGATGATTTTTATTTTTTTTTTCCGTTGTAGCTGGTTCACAGAGTTCTGTCCATTTATACTGTACAGCAAGGTGACCCAGTCACACATACACATATACCTTCTTGGAACTTCTTAATCTTTGTTCTTTTCTGAGAGCACAGGGCTCAGGTAAAATTGACATTGTAAGTCACAATAATTATAGAGGTAAACAGGCTGTTTGTTTAAAGTCAGATTGTCCTGGAAATACCCAGTTCGAAAGAATCTCTTTTAGTGTTTGGAAGTAGTATTTTGGCTCTTAAGTAATTGGGCATTTGCTTTTTTAATAGAAACCTACAAAACAAGAGCCCTTCCAGGGTGCCATTAGAATACTGTACGAACCCAACAAAGCCCTCAATTTAAATATATTATAGTGTAAAAAGTAACTGTCATGGTGAGGAAACCTCTCATTTATGACCAATTTGGTAAATATCTATTAAGTGCATCCTGCTTATTACCTACATTTTTATGCTAACAAATGTTCCACCACCATTTAATTCCCCAAATCCTACTAGATTTCAATAAAGTCTATCCTAAACAGCTAGTTCAAGTAATCCTACAACAAATGTATAATTTATATATGAAAGGAATTTTATCAAGGAAAAAATGTCCCTCTCCCCCCATCACCACCATTATATCATCATCTGGGTTGGCTCTACATGAGTTGTACAAAAGCTATTTCTTAGCTGTTGGATAAAAAAATATTCCAAGTATTTAGAAAATTCCTATAAGAAAATATTGCGGTCCAAGGGGCCTTGGAAACAACATAAGAAATTAAAGTGATAAAAAATTAATTACAACTTAATCCCTAAAATGCTTTACAACCTATACACACAAAATGTACTGAGCCAATATAATAAGCAGTATACATTTAGATAATCCATTTTTAAATATTACTTCTAAACTGTAATCTCCCTCAATTATGGAACAAGAATAAAGCATCATTTAGCATGTAACAATGAAAGGGTGAACTGGCTGAGCTACATGTTAAAAAAGCAAGCTCCCCCCCCCCCCCGCCGCCCCATAAGTAAAGGCTTTGGAAAGGCCCTCCTGCCTCTCTACATACCCTCTAATTATGTTTTTCCCTCTGCTCTCTCCACCCACCACCCAGAATTATTTTAAAGGAACGAAAGCTCTTATTTACTGAGTTGCTGGAGTGTTAATCATGTCTAATGGTTTTAACACAAAAGCAGCCAACCTTTAAATGTGTCCCTTACAGGCTATGAATGCCTTGCTTCCTTTTGTCCACATCTCCTCCTATCCCTATGCTCTCCCAGGATTCCAGTAAACCTCCCTCCCTCCCTCTACTAAAACCAGCACCTCTTTTTGCAGTGAACCTGTGCTGGGATGAGGGAAGAGATTTAGGGAAGGAATACGGATAATGAAGAAACTAACAGCCTCAGAAAGGCACCCTATTCATGCTATACTCCCTATACCATCACCACTGTAAGAGCTGCAAAATTTTTCCTCTACCTTCTAAGGGTTTTTTGGTTTAGCCTGAGCGTTAAGCTGATGTAAAAGAGAATAACAGAAGAAAAGCATACAGATTTATATAAATTTTACATGACACAGGAGCCCTCCTCATAAAGAAACAAAGACCCAGAGAAGTGGCAAACCTAATTGCTTTTATACTGGTTTGAAAAAAGAAAGGCAATGTAGAAAAGTAACTGAAATATTCTGAGTGGTTAAGGCAAGATAAGAATGATTTTTGACAAGGTCTGATTGTACAGATTTCTCTCAGTTTGACTCCTTATTGAAGTTTTCTTTCTCCCGGTCGAGGGAGAGTACCTTTCACATGGGAGTTTTCATCTCCTGTTTTTAGGAAGAAAGGGGAAGATTAGAATGCCTTTCTTGCACCTGCTGTGTTGCAAGCGTTTTTAGCAAAAAATAATTCTTATGCCAAAGTAGCATATTTTAAGGTGCATATTCTGCCACCCTTCACCACCTAAAGTAGCACCTGGTACACATAGATACCAGGTCAATATTTATGAAGTGAATGGGAGGGAAGAAGGGAGGGAGGAGAGAAGGAAGGAGATGCTATTCCTCATTAAGAGTATAGAGATCTCCCACCCTCTCTTCTTGGGAGGAATTTACCAAAGAGGATAAGTATACGGTAAACAGTAGAAAGCAAAGACAGGGGGTGAAAAGAGAGCTCGCTTACGTTGCCTCCTTTCCTTCTGTCCTGTGTATGTTTGTCCTCTCAAGGAGGAGCCAAGGGTAGACACGTGAGGGTTGGTTCTAGGACACAAAGAAAAGTCAGCTCTGGAAGTTTCTGCTGCCGAGCTGGCCTAAAAATTAATTGCTCTCTCTTAAACAAGTTCAGGGTCCATTAGTGCAGTGATGCGGTAAAGGCCTCAGGGCTCTTTTCTCTGGACTCAAGTGCTATCGTCCATCATCACTGGCTGGGGAGAGTTAAGCAATGCAGACGTAAATGGATCTGGGGTGCAGCTTTTTTGAGTTACAAACACTAGAAACCACCTACAGGTCACAGTTTGGTTTTATTTCCCATTCTGCATAATTTTCTGAGAAGGTATGGGGTAATCAGTAATTACTTAGACTACAATGGCCAGAGTTAATTGTTCCTCTTCCAGCTGTGTCGAAAAAACAAGGGAATTGAGCCTGTAAATGGGCTGTGTATAGCAGGAGAAATTTATTTAAGAGTTTTTTTCAAAACACTTGACCATTTGCTAATGCATTATTCCCACCAGATACCCTTCCGAGATTGGTCTGGTCATTTTGCTAATCCTTCAAGTCTGTTAGGAAGGAAACAAAGAGGGTGAGGGCGGGTGGTGTCACAGATTTGTCACTGCGCATCAGTGAATGAGTGAGCTGTGCCTGTCAGACCAGCCTAACTACCGCATCCATAGAGAAGCCGCACCAGAGGAAGCCCAAGGTGGTGGGATGTTCTCCATGGATAAGCCTGCCAAAGCAAGATGTCATCACTGTCCCTTGTCAGTAATCTACGAATTTTTGAGGATTAAGCATTCAGTCCCTCCCTTATTCAACAGTTTCAAAAATAGTTAACTAGTGCTAGGGCTCCTCCTGGTTTTCTTGTCAGAAGAATTATTTATGCATAAGAAAATGTGAAAAACAAACTTAGATGTAGGAATGAACATATGCCACTGCAGATACAGATTTGTTTCCACGTATTATATGACTTTATGTGTCTGTATATATACAAACATGAGCGTGTGCATGCACACACACACAGACACTCCTTTTAAGTCATGACATGCTGATCTAGCAACCCAGGCTACAAAGTAAACAATGTAGATGCAAGCCCTATCTCTCCAACATAACCCCATGTTAAAAAAAAAAAAAAAAGAAAAAAGAAAAAAGAAAAGAAAGAAAGAAAGAAATCTTTTCAGTTCTTATTGCATTGGGGCCTCAGTAAAGCATTAATTTCTCTTTATAATACTCTGTGGCTCCAACCTTTAAATAATTTTTTAAGAGATGTGTTCCTGTCACAAGCATTAATTTTTTGTGAATATCTTGTACTTTTCTAATTGAAGACATTTCTCTGCCTATTCAGACTAGATCCAGTCCCTGAAATGCCAAGAACTCATCCCTTGCAAATTGAAAGAGTGATGGCTGGATTGGTGGTGGGAGACTGTGACGTGAGGAATGGACATGCTGTAAAAGAGAGTTAAACATCTACCCTTCTTCCATTTTAGCAAAATTTCAGCCATCCGTGCCTGCAATTACTTTTCCTGAATGCCATGCTGGATATTAAATTTTTTTTTAGGAAGTCAAAGGGGAGCAGAAGATAGAAATAGCTACAATACACCAGGAAAAGCGGATTTTAAACATCTCCATGAAAAGATAGGGGTAAGTAATGCCATGATGACACTACAATCATAAATGATTCCAACACTATAGAATGTATACATTATATAGATATAGATATATAAAATGTGGGTCACTTTGCTGTATAGCAAAAATTGATTCAACATTATAAATCAACTATACTTTAATTTTTAGAAAGTTTCAAAAAGAAAAAAAAATGATTCCAATGCTAAAACGAAGTTCTGAAGAAATATGTTTTGTTAAATAAAACGTCCAGGATTCTAAAATTGTACTATTTGATAGGGTAGCTATTAGCCACACATGGCTATTTCAAGCTAAAATTAGTCAAAATTTAAAATTCAGTCCCTTAGTTGCACTAGCCAAATTTCAAGTGCTCAATAACCACATGTGACTAGTGGCTACTGTTTTGGCAGACATAGGACCTTCCCATCATCACAGAAAGTTTAGCTGAATAGCACTATTTGAGGACATGGGGATTTTTCTAGAACTACTTCAAAAGTTGGATGGATCATAAAGGGGTAAATAAATCAAATTTCCAACCCACAGTAAGTTATATCATGGTACTAAAAGAACCTGGAGTTATGATCGTGAAATCAGTGCCTTGGAGACATTCATAAGCAAGAAGGCAAAAAATACCAAATTAAAATAAAAATTAAAAATGAAAAAAGATTCTAGAAATTACAGACTAATAAAAGTCACGCATTTCACTAGCACATCCATACTGTGGCTAAAAGGAATGTTTTTGTACAAATAGAAGAAGAATATGATGATTCTAAGGGACCAGCATGAATACAAGACAAAATACATTCCCTTCTTGTGATAAGGCAATACAGTAAGACACTGTAGTCTTACCAAAAATTTCAGCAAAGCTGTGGTAAAGCTTTTAGGATACCCGTATGGGTAGAATGAAGACATGTTTGCTGACTAATAATATTACTACAAGTTTTCAGAAAGGGTAGGACATTGAAATCTAAATGATATTGATTAAAATATCCCTATCTGTCTGGAGGGAGGTCCCAAATGGCAGACCTCAGGGTCTAATTCTTGGTTCTATCCTATTCAATAACTTTGAAGCTTAGATTAAGACATAAATGTCATACTTATCAAATGAAAAATGACAAAAAATTTTTCACTGGAGGACAGAATCAAACCATAATTGATTCTTAAGGCAATGATAAAAAGAGAGAGAAAGAGGAGTTCTCCTGTGGCACAGTGGGTTGAGTATCCAGTGGATTGGGTCATTTCTGTAGTGTGGGTTCAATCTCTGGCTGGGAATTCCCACATGCCACAGACACAGCCCGAAAAAAAAAAAAAAAAAAAGAAAAGACAGAGAGATGAAAAGACAAAAAGTGGCATGATAAAATTTAATAGGAATAAAAGTTAAGTACCCCCATTTAATATTTGGGGCTATTTCACCAGTTTATATCACTGCTTAAAGTGAGGTTCAGTAGGTCAAGTCCTGAAGGCTGTAGTTGACCTTGTACTCTCTGTAAGGCAAGAACATCAGCTTCGTTTTATTCATGAAATCGTAATTTGAGACTGCTTTGAGAGAACTACACTGACATGACCAAGAAAAGTCACATTCACTCCAATTCTCTGGAGCACAGGCAGAGGGCAATGCATAGTCTTCTATCCCAGCCAGGAGAGAAAGAGAGCCAGTACCACAGGTGGAAAGGTACCTGGGAAAGCCCTCTTCCAAAGCATTGGTCTTTGAATTGGATGCTAAGTCTCTCAGGTTCTCATTTCACATTACTTCCTCTAAAATAATTTCATCATGGTCTTAGCCACCATGAGATCAAATTATTTCCCTTAAAGTCAGTGGAAAGACATTCCTTCAAGAGAGTGCAATGCTCCTTCTCTCCCCTTTCTCTTCTGGAAGTTATATTTAGAGGAAATACTGAAGACCTAGGGTGGGTTTTGAGAAAGGTGACTAGAAGAATAAAAGAATCAGAAAAAAAAAAAAATGTCCTCAATTCGCTTCAGCAGTAGGGCAAGGAGGAAACACTCACAAATTAATATGCTAATTGGCATGATATAAATTCCAAATGCAGGAAGCAAATAAAGTGCTTTGGAATTGTCATTTATGTGAGGAATGGAGATTTTTATTTAGCCTCTAGAAAAGACTGATAGAGGACATGATAGTGAGCTTCAGCTATTTGGAGGGCAATTATGAGAAAGATGAATTAAACTTATTCTGTGTCACTCCAGAGGATAGAATGAGGGCCACTGGGTAAAAGTTATGGGAGGCATATTTCAACTCAATAGAAAGAAGGATTTCCTAATAATTAGCTCTGTCCTAAAGTGAAAAGAGATCCCTCAAAAGAGCAATCATCATTCTCGGTGGGATGTTCAACAGAAGCCATATGTCAGTGGCACTTGGGAAAGATTGCTGCTACCAGCAGAAGATTAAACCAAATGACCTCTAAGAACCTTTCTACTTCTGAAAGTCTGTAACTCTCCTTCCTACTTCCTTTTACCTGCACCGATCCCACCAGGTGCATAACTAGGGAGTGGCCAATCTACTCCATATAGGATCATAAACCAGACTTTCCACTGATCTCTGCCTCCTGTCTCCTCTCAAAGCCTGCAGTGTGTGGGAGTTCATGATGTCTTAGGCTATTTCTGTGTCTTAGATGTATTTGGCTTTTACATAAACAAGTTAATTCTTCTTACTTCCCCTCCCTTGGATACAACGCATAGCATTTGTTTAAACCTTTCTCAAACAAGTGAAAGCACAAGGAAAGCTTACAGTACATGTGGCCATTTTGGGACTTGGTTTAACTGTTCGATTCAAACAAATATTTGTAGAGTAATCTCTTGTGTATATATGTTCAATTACTTATAAAATATCTTTATTTTCTTAGAAACGGCACCTAATTAAGGATTTAGCTGAGAGACTAGGGTTCTTAACATGGTGCTCTGAGATTCTATTTCATTAAAGTAAACTCTAACACCTATACTATTTTTAAAGCTTATTGCTAATCACTACAGTAAACACAAAGAAGAGTAAAATAAAGACTCTGCCATAAAGAAGTGTATTGTCTGATGGCATACAAATAATTGAAGCAAGATAGAATATGAGTGTCTCCACAGAGTTACATAGTTTTTTGGAGAGAAATTTCATACCTGACCAAGGAAAATGAAAGCAGATTTCATCCAAGAGAAGGGCAAAAGCCATACCATGAAGGGCTGTTAATCCTGGAATAATCTGTTTGTTTTTCACCTAGTGGATGTAGAGAAGTCAATGAATGTTCTTGCATAGGAGAGTTTCGTAATAGCCATTGTATTTAGGGGGATTCATCTACTAGCAATATACTCACTACTTTGAGAGTAGAAGGAATAAGCTTGTAGGTCTTGGTTGGAGGGAAGTAACCAGACCTAGAAAACACATAATGGACGTAAGAGTGGAAGAGAGTGGCTAAACTGAAAACATTCTGCAAGTCAATCAAAGCATCTGAAAGTTGATAGGAGTGGGTGAAGCGTTCTATGAACTCAAAATGCAGAGAATGGATCGAGAGAATGTCCAGGCATCATGGACCTGAATAAGCACAAAGAACTTGGTGAATGGAGTAAACACATGGAGATAAAGGAGAACAAGTGGTGTGCCAGTGGTAAGGGAAATTCTAGAGAACAAGATGCAAAGTGAGTGCACAGCATAGTTATTCTAATATAGTGCTTCATACCTTAAGTGAAAATGGTGATCATGGGTTAGAATATTGGTGAAAAGTTAAATTCTCAAGGGTGAAAATGATATCAAGTTAACTGGATGGGAAATGGGAAAGAGATAGTTAAATGGGAAGGAAGATAGAAATCCAGTCATTAAAGAGTCCTGAAGAGAACCTAGGAGACTAGACATATCGATCATGCTTGTTTATTTTCTGATGCTTTGACATCTGGGGCCTTGCTGATCCTTGAGAGACTGCACCTCCCAGAGCCAGCCAATTTCCAGAGATATTAAGGGACTCTTCTGCAAGTGCTCTTTCATATGCAAACCAACGGATCCAAAGTCCATATGCCCAACTACCTCTCTTCTCTGTCTCTTACACCTGAAGCCACTATCTACCTGCCCTAATCATCCCAGGACCAGGTACCAGGCAACTCAGGAAAACCTCTGCCCTCCAGAGTGCACTGAAAATATTCAAACTAGCCAATCCTAAACTGCTTATTCTGCCTCAAGCATTCCTTCCATGGGAAACCATGATGAAGGCTCTTGCCTACATTTTCCCTGCTCCCTCTGCCTCGTAACGAACCCCCATGCTTCCCTGCATGGCCCTGAATGGTACGGCATGCCTCTTTTCTTGGGATCTGTGGGTAACTAGCTTTCTTTTTGATGGCAGTTGTCTAGATCTGATGGCCTCATCCCACCTCCATAATAAAACCTACATTTTAAAATACTAGCGAGTCTCTGATTAAAATGAGAAAAGAGAAAGTGGATAGTAAGAATACCAAAAGGGGGCATAATTTCAAATGAAGACATTAAGCTAAAGGCAGAGACCATAGCCTGTCAGGAAAACTGGGAAAGGTTTTAAAAAAATAGACCTTTCAGAGTTCCCATCACGGAGCAGCGGAAATGAATCTGACTAGGAGTCATGAGGCTGTGGGTTCAATCCCTGGCCTTGTTCAGTGGGTTAAGGATCTGGTGTTGCCATGAGCTATGGTGTAGGCCACAGACACGGCTCGGATCTGGCACTGCTGTGGCTGTGGTGTAGGCCAGAAGCTGTGGCTCTGATTCAACCTGTAGCCTGGGAACCTCCATATGCCATGAGTGCCGCCCTAAAAAGAAAAAAAAAAAAATTGAACTATCACTTGAAAAGTACAAAGACTGAACTGGATGTTGCAAGAAATATACCAAACCCTGACTTGGTTCGCAAAGCTCTGGGGAACACCAAGCCAAGGGATTATAAGAAAAGGAAGTCATCAGATATTTGTCTGGTGTGTATTGCCACCTTTGGGGGCAACCTATAGTTTAAATTAAACCCAAGTACAGGCTTTAGTGTGTGCAAAGTAAATAAGATTTATCCTTGAAAATCCTAGAAAGGTCACCATTAACAGGGCAATGTGAGAGGAAAATACAGTTTCAGTTATGATCGGAGGGAAGGGGTGTTAAAAGCAGGTTTCCAAAAGACACAGGAGTATGCTGCAATAGGTGTCAGATACTGAGACAGGCTGCAACCTGGGACCTGGGACCCTTTGCTGCAGCAGCTCTAGTGCTTGCATCTGGACAAATGTCTCCTCCAGCATACAAAACAAAATACAAAGAAACTCTAATGGACTAAAAATAACTGTGCACATGCCCAGTTGGGGCAAATCATAGCCAACAAGATACAAAAAAAAAAAAAAACCAATTGCCACTTGTGAAGAGCTGAGAGCAAAAGCAGGGTACTAGGTATGGCCCCTGTACATACTACCACCCAAATGGGCAAACCACTTAAGCCACACCTCAGCCCAACCTCTGGAACTGCCCCTAGGTCACCCCACATAAGGAACGCTGCTCACTGCCCCCAATTCTCAGAGCGAACAAGCAAGGGAATCTGTTGCTTGTTTTTGTTCCTCTCTGCTGCAGCAGGGGCCCCAAATAAAGGCTTGCCTGAATTTCTTGTCTGGCCTCTTATCAATTTCTGTTGATTAAGGAAGGCCAAGAACCCTGGTCAGTAACTATATTGTTGCATTAGTAGAATGAGAATTTGGAAAGAGATAAGTGTGTAAAAAGAGATGTAGAGGGGAAGGGTTGGTAGCTGTGCTTCAGCGATCAATGAGTGGGTTTATAGAAGAAAGGGGTTCACAGTGCTGCAGGGAGACTGCCAAGTAAGGAAATCAACCCTAGAGGAATTTGAAGGACTATTCAGTAAAAAAAAAAAAAAAAAAAAAAAAAACTACCACTTAGAATCTCTGTGGTCCCAAACGGCCCTCCCCAAATGACAGGCCCAGACCAAGGGGAGTACATGCTAACATCCTTAATCCAAATAGAACCCTGAGACTACTCATTTATGGATATAAATAGAAATGAGGGTATAATCTGTGCTTAGTGACGACCATAGTTAGGATCTGAGGAGTTGAAGTTGTAGAAAACAAAAGGCATTACAAAGTCACCAGATATTTATTTGGTATTTATTTACCATGTGGGGACGATCTGAAATTTAAATTAAAGCTCAGCAGAGGCTTCAACTATGATGCCATAGGGATGTATTTAGCTTAGAGGATTTTCTTATTTTGAATCTCTGAAAGGGAAAAATAAAATTCTCATGAAGAGCAGCCCTCTTCCCATCCCAGCCCCTATTCTATCTCAAAATACAACTTAGATTAAAAAAATAAATGCAGATGTTCCCATCGTGGCATAGTGAAAACGAATCTGACTAGGAACCATGAGGTTGAGGGATCAATCCCTGGCCTCACTCAGTGGGTTAAGGATTCGGTGTTGTCATGAGCTGTGGTGCAGGTTGCAGACATGGCTCAGATCTAGCGTTGCTGTGGCTTTGGCGTGGGTGGGCAGCAACAGCTCGGATTAGACCTCTAGCCTGGGAACCTCCATATGCCGTGGGTGCAGCCATAAAAAGACAAAAAGACAAAATAAATAAATAAATAAATGTAATGTAATGTATCAGAATGTTTAGACGACGGCCATAGAATAAAGAAAAACGAGGGCAAGGTAGGCAGATCAGGAGTGCCAGCTCAATCATGGTGGGGGGCAGGCTGAGATATGAAGGAGGATGCTCAGAGAGGCTGTACTGAGAAGGTGAGATCTGAACAAATGCAAATGGTTAAAGTAGTTGAAGGTGTGAGTCAAGTGGCTATATAGGAAAAGCACTTTCTACATGCTAGGCACTGTGCAAAGTGCTTTAGAGGCATGATCTCATTTTCACCCGTATGAAACATTTACTACCATTTTCAGCACTTGACATAAGGAAATGGAGCAGAGAAGGTAACCAGCATTGCCAAGCTCACACAGCTAGTAAGGGCAGAGTCTTCATACAGACCCAAAGCCCATGTGCCTTTAAAAGCTCCTTCTCTGCTCCTCACCATTAAGTATGATGTTAGTAGGAATGTAAACCTGTATAGCCAGTATGGAGGGTCCTCAAAAAACTAAAAATAGAACTACTATATGATCCAGAAATTCCATTCCATTCCCAAGAAAATGAAAACACGAATTAGAAAAGATATATTCATGCGAATGTCCCTAGTAGCCTTACATAGAGAAGCCAAGATATGAAAGGAACCTAAGTGTCCATCAAAGATAAATAGATAAAGAAGAAGTAGTGTATATATACAATGAAATACTACTCAGCCATAAAAAAGAAAAAGTTTGCCATTTACAACAACATGGATGGACCTGGAGGGTATAATGCTTAGCAAAATAAATTAACAGAGAAACACAAATACTATATATTACCATGAATATGTGAGTCTAAAAAATAAAACAAATGAATAAATATAATAAAATAGAAACAGACTCATAGAGAATAAAGCAGTGATTAGTTAGTGGGGAAAGAGAAAGGAGAAGGGGCAATATAGCCATAAGGGGGTTAAGAGGTACAAACTATTAGGTATAAAATAAATAAGCAACAAGGACATATTGTACAGCACAGGAAATATAGCCAATATTTTATAATATCTTTAAATGGAATAAAATCTATAAAAATACTGAAATGTCATACATTTGGAACTAAGATGATATTATAAATCAACTATACTTCCATAATAAATAAACAAACAAACATACAAATCCACCTCTCCCCTTAAGCTCAAACTTGAATTGTACCACTTGGTGGCCCTGCTACATGAAAGGAAGGTACCCAGAGAAGAGAGTATTAGAAAGTTGGTTACAGGAAGGCTATTGCTATGTCAGTGTACAGTTTCTGCCATGGGGAAGGACAAAAAAGTCCTGGGCACCAGAAAGAAAGCCCCATGGCCATGCTGTAACCTCAATGCACAGTGACAACACCCCTGCAATGTGATCCAGTCTGGGTCCTGGAACCCAGTGATCAGATCAGAAACTCCTCCTCTGTAGGAGGAGGCAGAGACAAAGTGATCTTAAAGAAGGATTTCTGGAGTTCCCATCGTGGCACAATGGTTAATGAATCCGACTAGGAACCATGAGGTTGCGGGTTCGATCCCTGCCCTTGCTCGATGGGTTAACGATCTGGCATTGCCATAAGCTGTGGTGTAGGTCGCAGACGTGGCTCGGATCCTGTGTTGCTGTGGCTCCGGCGTAGGCTGGCAGCTACAGCTCCGATTCGACCCCTAGCCTGGGAACCTCCATATGCCGCGGGAATGGCCCAAGAAATGGCAAAAAGACAAAGAAAAAAAAAGAAGGATTTCTCCTTAGTCTCTCTCAAAATATCCCATTTCCCAAGTTCTAAGGTGCTGCCCATTCATATTCATTAATTCATTTACTCTGCATTGACTGCCTGCCTGTGTTCACTGGGCCAGGCTCCAGGTGCACCCAACAGATCTGGCCTTTGCACCTGTGGTACTTTGATGGTACTTCCAGTCCAGTGGGGAAAGGAGGGTGAGGAAGTCATGTTTGATAGTGGAACAGTGAATCAGGAGATAAACTGTAAGTTTGGGGGAGGAGGAATGGAGAATATTACTATCCAAATATATGCAAGGATTGGAAAACAGATTCCAGGTTGGAAACTAAAATTGAAAATCTGGTGTTCCCATCATGGTGCAGTAGGTTAAAAATCCTACTGCAGTGGCTTGGGTCGCTATGGAAGTGTGGGTTCAATCCCCAGCCTAGTGCAGTAGGTTAAAGGATCTGGTGTTGCTGCTGCTACAGCTTAGATCACAGCTGAAGCTCAGATTCAATCCCTGGCCCAGGAACTTCCATATGCTGTGGGTGCAGCCATTAAAAAAAAAAAAAAAAAAAAAAACACAGGTGTTCCTATCATGGCTCAATGGTTGACCAACCCATTAGTATCCATGAGGACTCAGGTTCAATCCCTGGCCTTAGTGGGTTAAGAATCCGGTGTTGCCGTGAGCTGTGATGTAGTTTGCAGATGCAGCTTGGATCCCACGTTGCTGTGGCTGTGGCATAGGCCACAGGCTTCAGCTCCAATTCAACCCCAGCCTGAGAACCTCCATGTGCTATGGGTGTGGCCCTAAAAAGACAAAAAAAAAAAAAAAAAAAAAAAAAAAAACAGAAAAAGAAAAACTATTCATCTTAGAGGAGAGAAATAATGGATCTATCACTTTTCATAAAATCCAGAAATAGGATCTGAATGTAACATACTGTGTATAAATTATTTGCCCTGAATAGTTGCCCTGCAGTCATTGTATACTTTACAGAAGATGCAGTAAAAAACAAAACAGGACAGACACTTGACTCCACCATCCTCATATCCAGCAGATTTTCTGCAGATTAAGCAGTAAGTTTGGTATAATCACAAGAGCCCTTAAAATCAGAGCTTTCTCTTGGCTGAGGCAAAAGAGGAAGTCAAAGAGATTCAGAGCATGAGTGAGACTCGTATGCTATGGCTAGTTTTATGATGGAGGAGGCAAGGTAACGAGGCATGCAGAGGCCTTGAGTCAAAGAGAGGCTTCTGGCCCATGACCAGTAAGGAAATCTGGACCTCAGTCCTATGACCAAAAGGAACTGAATTTTCATAAAACCTGAATGGTCTCAGAACAAGATTCCTCCCCAAAGGCTCTGGAAAGGAAAACATTTCTGCCTGTATCTTGATTTCAGTCTTATGAGACTAAGCAAAGGGCCCAGCTGAGCCCCACTATACCCAGACTACTTACCTACAGAACAGTGATAGAATAAGCAGCTATTGTTCGAAGTTGCTAAAGTTAGGATAATTCATTATAGCAGCAATAGAAAATTGATATAGAAGTCATTGCAGGATTATGACAAATCTTTTATATGTTGTCGTATAGTCTAAGGCTTAATTTCCAGCTCAGTCACTCACGAGATGTGTGACTTTGGGCAAATCACTTTACTTCTCAAAGCACAGGTTTAGGATACAAAGCCTCCAGCTATGTATTCTATCTCTTATAAGAGGCATGATTTCACTGGAGAATTAAATCTATTGAAATATAAGAAAATGACGGTGCATCATAAATTGTTTTCAATTAACCAGAAGCCATAGTTTATTTGGATTTCTTTAGATTTCATCTAATTACCTTTTTACCTAATTACCTTTTTTCTTTTGTCCCAGGCTCTCATCCAGGATTCCATATGACATTTGGTTGTCATGTCTATTTAAATTCCTCTGTCTGTGACAGTTTCTCAGGCTTTCCTTAATTTTGAAGATCTTGACAGTTTTGAGGCATAGTAGTCAGGTGTTTTGTAAGATGCCTCTCTACTGGAATTTGTCAGATATTTTTCTCATGATTACACTGGAGTAATGGGGTTTGGAGAGGGAGATCACAGAGGCAAAGTGTCATTCTCATCATATGGTGTCAAGGGTATGTGCTATCAACATGATTTATGATTGTTGATATTGGCGCAGATCCCCTAGCTGAAGAAGTGTTTGTCAGGCTTCTCCATGATAAGGTTACTCTTTTTTCCTTTCTTCTTACTGTACGCTGTGGCAGAATGTCATCCTGTGCAGCTCACACTTTAGGAATAGGGAGTTATGCTCCACTTCCTTGAGAGTAAAGTATCTACACAAATTATTTGGAGTTCTTCTTCACAGAGAGTCCATCATAAACTTTCAAGACACTTAGTTCCCTTTTCATTCTCCAAGGCTTCTAAATTCTAATTTTATAAATATCATCTTCCTTCCTCTGAATACAAACCATTACCTGATTAGAGGAGGTGGAATTATGATGCCAGAGAAGAATGTATAATCTCTCTCCAGAATGGAGCAGAGTATTGTGCAGACAGTCATTTTCTTTCTTTTTATTTTAATTTATTTTTTATTTTCATTTCCTCCAACACACTTCTTTTTTTTCCACTGTACAGCATGGGGACCCAGTTACACATACATGTACACATAATTTTTTCTCCCATTGTCGTGCTGCATTGTAAGTATCTAGACATAGTTCTCAGTGCTACACAGCAGGATCTCATTGTCAATCCATTCCAAGAGCAATAGTTTGCATCTGTTAACCTCAAGTTCCCAATCCCTCCCACTCCCTCCCCCTCCCCCCAGGCAACCACAAGTCTATTCTCCAAGTCCACGATTTTCTTTTCTGTGGAAAGGTTCACAGACAGTCATTTTCAACCAGCAACTGTTTCAGTCATTATCTTTCTCCCACCAAAAGTACATTTGATTTAGTTTGGAGTTTTGAGAGAAGGTCACACAACTGACTTTCACCTCTCACTAAACTTGTCTTCCATGTCAAGATGTCAGATATCAGATCACAATCTTCAGCCTTGAAAAGAGGGCTTCACACCATGCACTTTGGATGTGAGCAGCAAAACAAAGAAAATCTACAGCATTTATAGCCCTCTCTTAGTCTAGGTTACACTGGCAATCCTTGGCACAACTGTGATAACCAAGAGGAAAGAGTAAAATTAAACTTAGAGCTGGGTAGACTGAAGAAATGAACTTCCCAATTCCAGAGCAGGATGGAGAACTGACTGACCTTATTGCTGGCTTTAAAGTTTCAAGCTGCAAATCCAAGCAACCAGCCAGAGAGCAAAGTATGGCCATTCCTCCAGAGAGGCTGCCTCTGCAGTATTTCTAGTTCTGTGTGAGGGTCAGAAAGGTTGGGAGATTCTTCCTGCCTACAAAGTTGTTTTAGTTTTGCACATTGGAGAGTTTGGTCAGCTTCAGCAAGCTCTTAAAGGAACATCTGTGCCTCAGAGGCTCAGTTGAGCAGACTCCACACCTCCCATCAGTGTCGTCATTCCCCACTGGGATATGGAGCAATATCAAGTGTTGACAGCCTCTCAGATTTTCCCATTATAAAGGAAAGATGAAATTAAGCAATGGGCAAAGGGCAGGAAAGGGAAGAGAGGCACCAAATAATTCTTATGGAATATGCAACACAAATAATCCAAAAGATCAGGTAGGGAAAATTTACATCAGGAACTTCTTCTGAGGATGAAAATCATCATCAGGGGAAAAGAGGAGAAACAAGAAGACCTCAAAACACTGAAAACTGACATAACCAAGTTTTCTCCAGAATTACGTAGTCAACTATCCTCTTTGTTGCTTCTAAGAGATACAAGAAGTTATCTTCATCATTTAACTATTGTTGTCATCATCAAATATTAAGATTTGAGCATTGACTTAGCCTATGAACCACATTATTAGAGCTCTAATTAGGGCTCTCTTAACAGTTCTTATATCCTTTTAGGTCCTGGGATAATTTAAAAGAAGACCACCATGGATCTGGCTTACCAGCTCACACTTATTATCCTCAGGATGAGTGAGTGAGGGACAACAAGGCATATAGGAAAAAGGCATTAGGATACTTCATGCCTATCCCATAGGTCTAAAACTTTTACCCCATAAAATATTTACCAGAGACCTCTTCTCCCAGTACATCATCATTTAACTATCCCCCAATTACAGCCCCTCTCAAGGAAGTAATATGATTATACACATCTTATGACATATTGTGGGGCTAGTGGAGAAGATTATAAAAAGAACGGAATCAACCAGTCTGGACTGCCATAATGCCCTTTGTCCTAGAAAGTTACTTTCAAGCCCCTTAAGATCTTTTGATACCTTGTGAAACTCAACCATGATAATAGTAAGATAATAGCTTGAAATTACAATGTTACAGTGTCATTTTAAATATTAAATATGTGTTAATTCACTTAACTTTCATGCAGCAATATGATAGGAAAATTGTTATTTTTATCCTTGTTTTTCAAATGGAGAAAAAGGCACAGAGCTAAGTAACATATCTAGTTGATCAAGGTAACATAACTAACAAGTGAAGGGTTGGCAGTCTGGCAGAGAGTACATGTTCTTAACCATTATACTATTCCTTCCCCGGAGCCAGGCTTGTCAGTCATCTGATGTGAGGGTCCCTCCTGACATGAATTCTACTGATGGAATAGGAGAAAAGAGAAAAAGCATTACATGAAAGCATGAGTGAACACCTGGAAAGGTTATGACCGGACACTTTTACACTTAAGTGGAGAGCCCAGAATTTCAATGGGAAAGAGCCTAAAACACCAAAGAAAGAAAAATGACAAGCAATCACCTAATTTGAACATGGTCACCCTAAATTTTATCCTTCAAATTTTATTTTTCATGCACATCTCTTTTTGGTGAGCTGGACTTCATGTAGAAGTACCTATCAGACAGGAAACGCTCTTCCAGATTCTGTATCACTGAGAGAGATATAATCATCTTGGTTAGCCAGGAGAAAGCTATAAAGTAGGGAATATACACTAGGATCAATAAAACAGAGAAGCTTGCAGGCCATGACTGGGACTTCTAGATAAACCAAGAATTTAACAAAAAGGTAGCCTGAAAAGAGTTATTGAAACCTGTGCACTGGTTCCTTGAGCCTGAAGATTCTAATCATCACTCGGACATTGGGAAAGGATTCTAATCATCACTTGGACATTGGAAAATCTTGGAAAGAGTAATGACAGAGAAGGGCTGACCTCTCAGCTTATTTTTTTGTATAGCCAGTTAAGGTTTTGCTTTGCTTTCAATTTTCTCTAATTTACATGATGAAAACTTTCTACCAGCTAAATTTGTCCTCATATCTAAAAGTCCAACCATTGCACTTGACTCTGATCAAATGGATCTTTCAGTCCTGCCTCTAGGCTTCCATCTTTGTCCTTCCCTCTCTCTGATATTCTCTTCCCTGGAACTCAAGGTCAAATATACTCCCATCTCTTGGCAGTTTCAACCATTCATTTTTATAGATTTAGTAGAGCATTAATAACTGAAGTCTACTATAAATTATTCATATCAACTATTCATCACAGAAATAAAACTTATAAGCTGAAACTACAGGGTCAAAGTTTGGGTGGTAAGTAAAAAATGAGAGCAGCAACATTAATAGAGTTGAGAGAAGTGGGCTTTATGATAAGGACCCTGAGCACATTTGTAGTCAGAGGGAAGCTGGGCCCCATTTATTATGGGAGAGAGGGAGATCAAAGAAGCAATCAGAGGAGGTACTGACTGTAGTTCAAGGAATCAGAGAAAGAAAGGAAAGTTAATCTTGGAAAAGAGAAAATGGAATTATCCTAGTCTTAGTGTAATGGTCTACAAGGGATTAGACAAATTTGGGAAACTTGGGTACCTTCTGACCTCCCATGGCCACTTCCAAGAAAACAGTATTTTCTCACCATCATTATAAGAATAGAAATGTGTAGTTAAGAAGAAGAACACATTCCTGTCTTGGGGGTATAAAGATAAAAATTTAAGTCTGATTGTTGAAATATTTATATAAAAGTGTTTCAGGAGTCCTCCTGTGGTGCAGCAGGTTAAGGATCCAACATTGTCATTGCAGTGGCTTGGGTCACTGCTATGGTGCAGGTTCAGACCCTGGCCTGGGAACTTCTGCCTTCCATGGGTGCAGCACCCCCTCCCCAAAAAGTGTTTCATACACTTGACTTAAAATGCCAAATGTAGTCTCTGAAAATGAAAACACTAATGTATACTCTAAAAGCATAAATGTACTGTAGATGCTGTTACATATGAGCCAAGCGTGAAAAAGATATAATGAAGAAGCATTGACTTTTAAGCACCCTATTCATTCATTTTCTGAATGGGTCAGAAAAATCTGTGCATTGCCCCTGTAGACCTGTGAAAATGTTCAACTGCCGTAATAAGGGAGGCAAGTTACTTGAAATTTTTAAAGCTTGAACCCTAAGTACATGCTATGTCTTAGGGAGCAAAACTGTATAATTTCACAGAAGGGAAAATTCTCACCTTAGCAATATGTGATGTCCCAGTGGATACAAGGATTAAGTGTCTGAACAGGCTTTTGTAATACAGCAGGGAACGTAACAACAATCACTGAGGCATAAAATGTGAGAGGAATAACAAAGCAGGTTTGGGTTATAAAAGGCAGCATTAAATGTTTGGTGATGTGACCGTAAAAGCTAAAGGTTTACACACAACACACTCTACATGCATAAGAGTGAAAAAGAGACTGTGTGCTGAGTATGACACTGCTAAAATATGAGCCAAAGAGAACAAGACAGAGGCGTGAGATGCTGAATACAAAAAAGCAGCAATGGTGGTATCCACTTGATAGCAATGAGAGAGAACCTAGATGGCAATTTTGAGGATTTCTGAGGCTCTAAAGGATCCAAGTGAAACTGTCAAAGGGGATGGTTTTTCACCAGCCAAGGCAAAGTGGAACAATGGGAGAAATGGCAGGAATGATGCAGTTTTCTAAAGCAGAGGTTGCTGCCGATTCCTGGCCCATGATCCCAATCCAGTTCTCAACTGCATCCATGGATACTAACACTGGAGTCTGCCTTGGAGACACACCAGACAATTCTTTGAGCAGTGCAGTTTACCCTTTAAAAGACAGAGGGAGAGATACCAACACCACCTGGTCATGTCATTCGAGACAATGAAGGAAAAAACTCTAATTCCTGACCCATGCTGTTAAGTCTCCATCTAGTCACTTAGACTCTTGTGGTCTTAGCTGCTTCATCAGAGATGGAGAAGATTGGTAATGAGTTCTTCCTAAACAGAAATTCTACCAAAGTGGTTAAAAAAAAAAAAATTGCCGCATAATCAGCCACTCGACTCCTTGTTAAAGCAGGCAATGTAGAAGATTGAATAACTCCAGGAATCCCACTTGAAAAGTATTATAAGAAGATTTTAAGATTAAGCAAAAATAACAGCTTTAGTCCTGGTGTCTGGGATGTGGGGACCATATGAGTTAAAGGAAGCCAAAATCGACAATGTAGAAATGAAAGCACTTCAAAAAATAGATTTGCTACAGAATTCTCCGTGGTAGTTCAGGCTTCAGATGAATACTTAATCTTTTGGGAAATACATCCCAGTGGCAAATCTAAAACAGCTGATGTTCATCCCCACTGAGACTAGACACAAAAGGGTGGGGAATCATGCTTTTATATCTGATAGAGTACTCTCGTGGTAAGCAACAAAAATAAATGTAGCTAACTTAAGCAGAAAGGAAATTTATTTAAAAGATGATGATGGCAGGGTAAAGAATCAGACTTAAAACCTGGCAGTTCTAGCCATGTAAGCTGTGGGAAGTACACAGAGAATGTCTGCCATGGAAATACTTGTACCCGATTGTCTTCCCTTCTTCATGTTGCTCTACTCAAGATTCACAGGGTCAGAGAGGCTGCTGAGATGAGCCTGGGTCACAGTTATGCCCTTTAAGAAGCAAAAAGTTGTGCATCTTGATGTCCAGAGTCTCCCCCAACTCCCATCCTCCTCGAGAACAGACAAATGAAGAGGTAGTTCTCTATAAAGGACACCAGGCACTGGTGTGAAAGCGGAATGGATTCCGAGCAGTACAAAACAAACAAAAGCCAACATCTGCTTCAATTTAAAAAAATATCTTGGAGTTTCCACTGAGGTTCATTGGGTTAGAAACCCCAAATAGTGTCCATGAGGATGCACGTTTGATTCCTGGCCTCTCTCAGTGAGTTAAGGATCCCGTGTTGTTGCAAGCTGTGGTCACAGATGCGGCTCAGATCAGATGTTGCAGCCTCAGCTGCAGCTCCAATCTGACGCCTAGCCCAGGCATAAAAGAAAAAAAATCTTGACATAAGAATTTTAATGTGGAGCAACTAATCATATCAAGAGAGTAGAACAAACCCACTGTGATGACTAATTTTGTATGTCAATGTGACTAGACCACAGAGTGCCTAGACATTTGGTCGAGCATTATTCCTGATGTGTCCTTAAGGGTGTTTCTGGATGGATTTAACCTCTGAATGAGTAGACTGAGGAAAGCAGACTGCCCTCCCTAATGTGGGTAGGCCTCGTCCGGCCAGCGAGGGACTGAATAGGACAAAAACGCTGACCCTCTCATAAGTAAGAGAACTCCTCTTACCTGGAATTGAGACAAGGGTTTCTTCCTGCCTTCAGACTGGAAGTGAGAAACATCAGCTCTTTCTGGCCATCAGGCTTGCCGGCATTCGAACTGGAAGTCAACCTGCAGCTCTTCTGAGTCATCGGCTTGCCGATCGAAATTCTCAGGACTTGACCGCTTCCATAATTGTGTGAGCCAATTCCTTATAATTGATTAATTAATATTCTATTGGTTCTGTTTATCTGGAGAACCCTAATACACCTGTTCCCTTCAAGCGGAGATATAGATGTAAATATCCTTGTTCCCACCATATTAGACTAGCTGGCCTTGTACTACAGTCATTTCATTACTGCTGTGTATCATTTGCCCTTGTGCAGTGGGCATTTCTGATTTGGAATCATAAAACTAATTTTAAGTCCTAGCTTTGACATAAATTTAACTTTGGGAAAACTGCAAGAAACTTTAACCTTCAATTTTCTCATCTGCCAGATTTGGACCATAACACCTATAAAGCATGATGGTTTTAAGGCAAAAATGGCATAATTAAAGGAAAAGTACTCAGTGGATGCCTAGGAAATGGTAGGGGTTTAATGAATATTTGTAAAATCTAACATGGAATATAAATCAGAGCAGGGTCCAATGTTGTCTACTCTCTTGACGGCATTCCCCAAAGTGCTGGGATGGCAGACACTTGACAAATATTTGTGAGCAAAAATGAAAAATACAAATAAAAACTCTCCCTTCGGTTCCTAAAATTATATACACTGCTCTGTGCATGGAATGGCGTATGAATGAATAGATTGGAGTATGAATGGAGGATGAATGATATCAAACACCAGCACACAGCATGTGATTGCAGCACAAAAAAATGAGCAATTGGGTGAGCAAATACAGGCTTCCAGAAGAAGGAATTTAACACCCTGCTGATGAAAATGTAATCCTCAAGATAAATAACAGGGCCGATGCTGGGCGAGGGGTGGGGGGAAATATGTGTTAGGAGAGGTTTTCTATTGTCTTCAAAAAACCCCAAAAGCTAAGTCAAAGATGGTGATTTCTTAAATATTATTGACATAAACTCCAGTGAGCCTGCCATACTTCAGTATCATCACTAAGGACCACTTCTCAATGGAAAATCATCTGCTGACAATGGGGGAAATATTTGTCTCTCATATCTGAGGATTTACAGGGCCAACTCCTCTAGTTCATTGTCTTTATTTATTTGAATTGTATCTGCATAACTTGAAAATAAACCTTTTATGATGGCAAAAAACAGATCTGTTGGAATTGTTTAGGGATTTGGGCCTGGTAAGGACACAGCCACAAAGACACAGAGGGCTAACTCCTGATCCCAATAGTCAAATATGTTTTTGTACTGCTGGCAAAATTTGAAGTCAGTGAAAAGAAAAACCCCAAGAGAGTTCACACAAAAGTATAAAAATTCTTTAATTTTCTCCAATCCCTTAACTTTAAGAAAACTGAGACCCAAAAAAGAATATGAAAATTTATAATTTTTATAGACTGCATTTTGGACACGATTTAGATTATATAAGGCATTTAATTCATTCCTTCAGAAAACATTCATTAAGAATTATTTTGTGATAGGCATTGTCTAAAAGCTGAAGACACAGACAGAAAGGACGGCCCTTTCATGAAACTTATACTTTAAAAGAGAGACTCAAACAATAAACAAGTAAACGAATAAGATGGAGTTTCTGTTGTGGCTCAGCAGTTAATGAATCCGACTAGTATCCATGAGGACATGAGATTGATCCCTGGTCTTGTTCAGTGGGTTAAGGATCTGGCATTGCCATGAGTTGTGGTGCAGTTCACAGACATGGCTCGGATCCCGCATTGCTATGGCTGTGGCGTAGGCTGGCAGCTGCAGCTCCGATTTGACCCCTAGCCTGGGAACCTCCATGTGCTGTGGGTGTGGCCCTAAAAAGACAAAATTAAATAAGTAAATAAATAAATCCTAGATAATGAAAAGTTTGATAAAGATAATAATTCAGGAGACTATATCAGAAAGTGATGTGGATACCTATTCAGAGGGAGCTGTCAGCAAAGAACTCCCAGAAGAGTGACATTTGAGATGAATCAACGTCATAAAGAATCAGTCTTGTGAAGACCCAGGTAATGGATATTTTAGACAGGGAAACAGCAAGTGCAAAGTCCTTGGAATGGTATACACTTGATGCATGTAAAGGACAAAGAGGGAGTTCCCATCGTGGCTCAGCACTTAACGAACTCGACTAGCATCCATGAGGACGTGGGTTCAATCCCTGGCCTCACTCAGTGGGTTGAGGATCCGGTGCTGCTGTGAGCTGTGGTGTAGGTCACAGACACAGCTCGGATCTGACATTGCTGTGTCTGTGGCATAGGCCAGCGGCTGCAGCTCTGATTTGACTCCTAGACTGGGAACCTCCATATGCTAAGGGTGCAGCCCTAAAAAGACAAAAAAAATAAAAGGCCAAAAAATTAAAAAATAAAAAATAAAGGACAAAGAAAAAGCCAATGTGGCTGTAGCATATGGATGAAGAAGTAAGTACCACGAGACAGAGGTGTTTACAGCTGTGATGAGAAACTGGGATGTTATTTGAAATGCAAAGGATACTCCCAGCCCAGTGCTCTCACAGTCCAGTGTTCCCCATCACCATGAAGCTGAACTTTTTCTGGCAACAAATGGCTCTACTTCTGGAAAAATAACTAAAACACAGGTTGGCCCCTTTGCTGTAGGATTTCATTTATCTGTAACATGAGACTGTTCAATAAGCCAAATGATTCCATAAAAACAGATTCCCTTGGATGGCCCAATCCATTTAATCTACCAAAAGGGTGCCATTTGTTTCCCCTGGGCTGATGCAGAGTTGTATGTCTAACCTGGACATTATGTAGTCGTCTGGGAAGCGAAAGCCCAGCGAGTGAGCAATGATGGATGCTCTACCTCTGAGGAGTACACTTCCTCAATGAATCCACTTCAGCGGTGCTGAGCCTTCCAGCTTCTTCTCCGGAACGGAGGCTAACTCTCCGGGCTCCTTAGAGACAAGAGTAATTTTTGCTCACATTTTTTTCCCTGACCGAGAAACAGAGAAAGACAGCTCTGTTTTAAATCAAGCCCCCAGTCCAAGGCTTGCCTCCATCCTATAATGGAAACTAAATGAAACAAGTGAAAGTTGTTTTGACTTACTCCCAAAAGAGTTAAAGACTCATTCAGGCATTCAGTGAATAATTGAGGCAAGGGATGATCCTGAGAGTAGCAGGTTGAGGGACCATCTCAGGTCATCCTATTCCCCCCCCCACCCCGGTAATTCTTTGTTGCAGCAAATAGGATCCATTTATATGTCAGATTTTCTACCAGACTCCCATCCATTTTAATTCCTCCACAACCTTAATTCCATGTCTAGATAAGTATCTATTTATAAATCTGTATTCCATCTCTTTCTGCTTAGCCAGAGAGGGCGAGACTAAGAAATCAAAAAGCATGTATCTCGGTCTTGAGTCAACCTGACGCAAGAAGAGAGACCTTCCCTTGCCCAGTTATATTTATTCTGCAAAACTTCATTTTCAATCTCATCATATCTCAGAAGTAAATCCGACATTGCATAAAAGTAGCAATAAATGCCAGGAAAGTAATTATAAAACAATATTCCATGGAACAAACCAACAATGAAACAAAATATTGTTTATTCAGCACTTACTAAGTACTAACCATCACATTAAAAGTACATTACATACATTTTTTTTTTTTATCCCTCAACATGACCTTGTGAATTCAATGGTCTGAAAAGTGGTAAAAGTGGAATCCTGGTCTTTGTAACTGCAAAGTCAAGACTCTTAACCAAAATTGGAAAAAATGTTAGTTATAAGACTTTTATTTAAAATGAAAAATTAATTCTATTTTAATTAAGAAGGTAGACAAATAGGAAACATATCTGTGGCTGTTTTTATGCTACAACAGCAGAGTTGAGTAGTTGCAACAAAGACTGTCTGGTCCACAGAGTCTAAAATACTCATTATCTGGCCCTTTACAACCAATGTTTGTTGACCCCTGCCCTATATTTCCAATAATTCCCTTCACACAAAAATCTTTAGCTTAACTGCAGTCAGAGCAGGGGTAGCCCTGTCATAAACAAATTATAATACAAAATGGATATTTTGTAAGCTGTAGCAGGTTCTGTTGGTACCCTGGCAAAATTTCCTTCATTCCCCAACTGTTGTGAATTTGGCTCCCAGCAGCTCACAGATGCATCTTTCTCAGGAGAGTAACCCTCAGGAGCCTGACTGGAGCCAGCCCCCTGGAGATGCGGGTGAGGTTGCGGCCTCCTTTGAGGAAAGCCCCCAGCCAATGACTGACTCATATAGATGATAAAACAAGCTGCTACCTTGCTTCAAGTGGCCTAAAGCAAGTGGTGCCATGGTCCACAGCTCCCTGTGGGACTAGGCTTAGGCTAGAATTCAATGGAACTGGCATCTTTGAAGAGAGGCTTCCTCATTCCTTTTCAGGTTTTACCTGCAGCACTGTCTCCTCACATCCCTTACAGAAGCAGCCTTTTCTTAAACTCTGCTTCTCAATTACCTACTAAGACACACAATGCACGTATACAAGGAGTATTTATTATGTTCATACCCAATTCAAGAGATATGTGTGGCAATATGGTATGTATAAGGTGATGATTTGACGAAGTTGGGGAGTTGGTATAGGAGAGGAATTTTTTTTCACCACCCTCTTAGATTCAATAATGGGTGACGTGCAAATTAAACTGAGAAGAGACAAATTAACCAGAGAAAAGGGTTTGTTTATAGCACATGGGAACCAACTAAAGAAGTAGCTGGCTCTTTAAACAGTTGAAGTTAGAGGTTTACATACCTAATTTAGTAAAGGAAAGAGAAGTGGCAAGGAAAGAAATGCTTTTAAGAACAAGAGTGGATTTTTTTCTGCACTTGCAGCATATGTAAAGTCCCCAGGCTAGGGGTCAAATTGGAGCTACAGTTGTCAGCCTACACCACAGCCACAGGAATATGGGATCCAGCTGTATCTGCGACCTACAGATCCCCAACCCCCTGAGCCAAGCCAGGGATCAAACCCGCATCTTCATGTATACTAGTCAGATTTGTTTCCACTGTGCCAAAATAGGAACTCCAAATAAGGTTTTTAAATAAAAGATGAATGGGTTTTCAGAAGAACAGTCAAGAGAGAAGAAAATGTGTAATGTTTGTCTATGCAAATATGAGTGGACTTTGTGTCTCCTTCAGAGCCATAAAACTCCCCCAGAGAAGAAATGTGAGGTAGGTTTTATTCTCATTCCTCCTTCTAGAGAAGATCTGCCCTGAGGAAGGAATTTATGGTAAATTCATTTCCCAGAATTTGCTGCTTAAAGGAAACACCAAGAAGACTTTTTTTCTGTGCCTATTGATTCTCAGTTTCCTTCATTTCAAAATAAACTATATGCCAAAGTGGTGCATTCTTATCCTCTTCCTTATCAATTCTGGGTTTTGAGTGAATCCCCACATTGGGAAGGAAGAATTAGAAGAAGGAAGGAGGCACCACCCATTGCTCTTCTAATCCAAGTCGGTGTATTCCTGTGCCCAGATGATAAACCTAAAGGGAACTTCTATTTTCTTCCTTTTCCCACCAGTAACATGGACTCTCACCCCTAGGACAGCACATCTGGCTCCAGTCTTAGGGACTACAGACGCCTGGAGAAAGCTTAAGAACACTCCATCATGTTGACTTCATTGACTGCTACTGCAAACATTGTCAGCCCACTCCTCAATCAGCAGAGCACTCAGAATGAGCAGCCAGTAACAACTGAACATACAAGAAATGGTCTATTTAAAAATGTATTTTGTATCCCAGTTCCTATCCTGACATGTTTCTCGTCATGTGAACCTGAGAAGCTTACTGGAGCGAGGAAAATAAGAACAGTTTTCTTCTTTGAAACTGTACATTTGTCACATGCTTTTTAGCTAAATTGTGTTCTTTGTTGTTTTGCTTGCATATCTGAGGCCTAAAAAAAATAACCTTCTTGGGGTTCCTCTCTCCTACAACAATCACCCCCCACGACGACCTATGAGATACTGTACCCTCCCTCCAGCTCACTCACTCACCCCAGAATAGACAGCTCACTGGAATGTCTGTTAATAAATACCCAGAGGCATTCTCTTTAGCTGAACAATTAAGAAAGAGTTCTAAGCGACTGAACCATGTGTGACCTAAATTGGCTTTAAAAATGCTTTTCAGAGCAGAGGGAACAGCATTTGCAGCATAATCACCTTCCACCTTGCCATTAATTATGCACCGTGGTGTTCAGAGAGCAACCCTGAGCCAGGAATATAAGGATTTGTAAAGTAAACATGTCAAGCAAGGCAGAACATTGTAAAATGAAGAAAATATTAAATACAATGCTGTTATGATCCATTTCTCTGCTCTTCTTTTCTTCACAAATCTACTTTCAACCTACACAGGGATGGCGTTTCCCTCTTCAAAGAGAGATAAGGTGACTCAACAATACTTGTAGTTTGGATTTCTTGAAAAAGAAAAAGAGAAAAGGAGGTGTTTTTCCCACTCTGTGATGTAAAAGAATAGGAGCTTGCTGATCTAAAGAGCTGCACAGCCTTAGGGGAGCTTTACAAAACATTCTCTATAGGAAAAATTCCATTTTCTATACAACCCTAGGAACTGTAATTTCATTCCCCTTTCTTCATTATCAAGGACATTTGCATGATGGCAGGGTCCTGGCAGCTCCTGAGTTAACCTATTCCTAATCCTTCCTTCTTCCTCTACTGTCACTGGCCCTTGTTGGTAGCATTGTCATTAACTATCATAAATAAAATTCCAATGTCACAAAACGTTCCAGCTTTCACAAGAGGCTGAATGAGAATATTCCTCTATTTCTCAAGAAAAATCCAAAGATAATATCCAAAATATTCAGAAGGTTCTAGTAGTTTTCAAAATACTTTTTAGTCACTCTTCAACTAAATCTATGACAAAGCCTAATTTAAAACACCCTCACACACACCAAAGAAAAGTGGAGCATCCTTAGTTGAGCTGGGCACCCACACTTTGTATATTCAGCTCCCCATGCTACCTATATAGGTAAATCCAAGGAACTCTCAGGGTGCCTGCTAAATGCAGTTTACAGGCCAATGATGTAATCCAACCACAATACATTGTTGTCTCTTGGATGAAGAATTTATGCCCACTGACAATAGGCCTATTAAAACCATCTCCTTTTAAAATCATGCTACAGAAAACCATCTCTGTCTAACAAGATTCCAATCATGGGAGGACAGTTGAAATACATTTTTCTGAGAAATATTGGCCTTTACATCTTCAGATATTCCTGTTGACAAAACATCTCTGCCAGGAATTTCAAGGTGTTAGAATCTGTGACCACACGGGAAAAACACTAAAGAAAAAAAATCAAGGAATAACTTATTTCTGGTGAAGCTCACAAAATTTCTAAAGCAGCAAAGCTCTCTAGAGGTCAACACATATTTAAATTTTCTTTGAGAAGGAAATTAACACGTGCTTGAGAGCTGTGAATGATAACTGGGGAATATAAAGTGACTTCAAAGGGTAGTTCTAAGAGGTCAAGTGTTGAGTGTCTAGGATATAAGAAAATGATCTACCCAGTGATAGGGACCAGTTCGTGAGTAAGAGACAAAGGGGATGAAATTATGTTTAGCTAGAAAAAAGAACCATGAAAAAAGTGAATTGCATTTATGTTTGAAATTGTGTTAAGAGAAGAAGTAGACTCATTCTGTGTTTCTCCAAAAGCAAAATGAGTGGTGTGGATAAGAAACCAGATTTTACACTAACATAAGAAAAGCCTTTCAAATTAGAGTTGATAAAACAGACAAACTTGGGAGGTGATAAGTTTCTATTACTATAGGCATAAGAGTACAAACTGAGAGCTAATAGGGATTCCTGAACAGGATCCGGTATACAAGACCTCAGTATATGTATTCTAATATGATTGCATTAAGTATGTTAAAAAATAAATTGTAGCCTGTTAAATTTTAAGTGTTAATTTGGGCAAAAATCAATTCCAATTGATTTGAGTTGAGCAGTACAAAAATGGTAGCAGTGCTGCTCCAGTGGGATCTGGGGAAAGACCTATAGAGAAAAGGTGGAAGAAAAGAATGTAAATTATTGATGAGCTATAGGTTAAAGCCTAGTTGGCTCTTAGGGACTGGTTGTCCTTAGGCTTCCATGTGTAACTTTGAGACATTTATAGGCTTCGATTTTGGGTTGCTTATTCGGAGTTGCCAAGGCATTAGAACCACCTCAGTCTAATGGCCTCCTTGTTTAATTAATTTAACAAATACTAGCAGAAGTCAAAACCTTCTATCAAATGTCATTATTAAAATGAACCACCAAGAGTGCCCAAAGTCTTCATTAACTTGAGGAATGTGGCAAAATATGCATACATCATAACAAAGAAAGAAACTAAGAGCTGTGATGTGACCTCTCAAATGGGTGTAAATTGGGTTTTCCTTCACCATTTAAACCCCTTGGATCTGGTCACGGTACATCTTGAAAACAAGGATAGTAATCATATACATCAATTTTTAAAAACATAAATATAGATCTGAGGTCGTTTTTCAAGCTGAAATTCATACTGCAGTAATTGGGAATTCACACGCACTCACATTTATGAGGGAAAAGAGCATTCAATCCCAAAACCTTAGAATTAGTTGGTTTTTTCTCACATCTTTTAACTTTGCCTAAAAAGCTCTACAAGGTCTGCATATTGTTTAATTCAATTTGGGCTCCTCCCCTTTTCTAAATACATGTCTCTTCCATTCAAACTTCAGTTCCTAAGTCAAATATATTTTCCTAAGGTAAGACTTTCCTAACTATCCAATTTAAAGACATGCTTCTTTTTATTTATTATTGATTTGTTCTTGTTCTTTGCCTAAATAACTGATTTATTTTCTTAATCTCTAAATTGGTGCTAGATTAAAAGTCTCATATTTGTTTTGTTCACCATGATCAATACAAGACCAAAGCCACAGAAGGCTCAATAAATATTCGGAGAAAAAATGAACAAATTTAGAAGTATAAGGAGGTTCCTGAGGTTGATTATAGAAAGTTTAAAAAAAAAAAAAAAAAAAAGAAGCAAGTAGCCACACCCGTGGTATATGGAAGTTCCTGAGCCAGGGATTGTGCCACAGCCACTGTAGAAGCAATGCAAGGGAAGTCTGATTATGGAAAGTATTTTTTAAAGCTTTTCAAAATTTATAACCACTATTTTCAAGGGCTTTTTCAAAAAAAGAAAAAACCAATCCCTCCTCTCTCTTAAAAATTTTAATCATAAAAAATAATAAATCAAATAACTAGTATGTACTATTGTCATGTTAGGTGTGGTATATCAGTAAATGTACACTCTATTTGGATATATAATACATACACAACTCTCAATAAAATTAGTCAATAAATGATATTTGACAGGTAGGGAAACCTGGCACCATGGTTCCAATAGAAGAGAGGTGAGACTCAGACAACATGTTTCTAAGTCTTCAATTTGTTTCTATACATGTATGTAATTGGATACCCCCATAATATACCCATATATATGTTATATTACACATGTGTGAAAGGCTAATGCAAGGTGGTATAAAAATAATGGCTATATGGATATTATAAAATAATTGGATAATATATGCGTATAGTGTGTGTGGGTGTGTCTGTGCCTTTTAGTGGATCCATAGTCTTCAATGATACATTTATATAAAGCAAATTTTCAAAAATATTTATATTTCCAAGATACATATTTTTGTTTCTTTATTGTTATCTACCAAGTTTATTATATTGAATGTTCTGGCCAGTATCTGACGTTAAAAAGAGAAAAACCCTCCATGAGTGGAAAACCCTTAGGAAGGCACCCGACTGAATGCCAGATGAAACTTTCCACAGGACATGGAGGCTAAGATCTAGGTGGGAATCACTCAGGAGAGGAGGCAGAGGGGAAGGCGTTCCAGGCAGAAATAACCATTGCAAAAGTGAAGAGTAAGAAAGATTAGGGCTTCTTCCAGAAATGGAAAGAAATTCCTTATGGTTGGAGTATAGTATATCTGGGGTTGAGGAGGAGCAGAAGTGGCAAGTGATGAAACTATAGGGGTAAGCAAGGGCCTAATCGGAAAGCTCATTTAAACCAAGTTCAAAGTTTGGAGGACTTGAGCAACAGAGAGTTGCTTTTGAATATGCATAAGCAGTAGTGGAAACTGTTTCTTGTCAAGAAAACTCTTTCTTCATAGTAAATAATGTTTAATATGTTTTTAAAAATCTAAAGCAAATGTGGCAAAATGTTATGATTTACTCAAATTGAATAGTGCTTTTTAATAGTTTTCTTTATACTTTTATGGTGTGTTTAAAATTTGCATAATAAAAATTAACGGGAGGCACAGACTAAAGCATAAATCAAATTAATCCAATAAATAAGAGCCTCGACATTCTGCTTTTATACCTCCAGTGTTGTTACTGTGAGGAAAGTCATATGAAGTCCAATGACTTCACTTTAACTCTTAGAAAACAGAGTCTTCAGGTGAGGACAAGATGGCGGAGGAGTAGGGGGACACGCTCACCCTCTCCCACAAACACAACAAAAAAAAGCACATCTACAGAAGAAATGACTCGCACAGAACAACAACCAATCGCTGGCAGAGGAACCTAAACTCCAATAACGGCAAGAAATTCGTGACATTATTGGGCAGAACGGGAGAAAAGAGGAGAGTGAGAGAAGGTGAATCCGAGCGGGACGGGCGCTCCCGAAAGGGAACTGCGGAGGAGAAAGGGATCCCGCACCCTGGAAAGTCTCCTACCGGGGGAAAGATCAAACGAACCGGAGGAATCTCCAGATGCAGAGAAGAGTGTAGCAGTAAGTCGGAGTACGGAAAAACGATCAAGAACCCAACGGACCATCTGAACTACGGGCACAGTCACCAAAAATTGAGACGCCTGGGTGGGGGCTGGGCACCGAATCCTCGGCTCCAGAGGTTAGTCCCCAGGAAAGGGCCGGGGGACGCCTGGGTGGGGGCTGGGCACCGAGACCTCAGCTCTGAAGGTTGGTCCCCGAGAGGGGGCTGGGGGACGCCTGGGTTGGGGCTGGGCACCGAGACCTCGCCTCCGAAGGTTAGTCCCCAAGAAAGGGCCGGGGGACGCCTGGGGGGAGGGGCTGGGCACCGAGACCTCGGCTCCAGAGATTAGTCCCCGGGCTAGGGGGGCGGGGAAGAGCGGAAACTGCTTGGGAGGTCTCTAAACCATTTGACGGGGCAGAGACTGCCTGGGAGACTAGAAAACAAAGCTGTCGCAGAGGAAGGGAGCAATACTCTAGGAGCGGGGAAGTGGAAAGCCGCCTCAGAGGGAACCTGGGAGAAGAGCCTGGTCTGCGCCCGTGCTGGGGAGGGGAGAGAAGAAGGGGTGGGTCCCCATAGAATACCCCCCACACCACAACAAGCTTACAGGCCCGCTAGCTAGCAGAAAGCTGTGCTTCCCAGTGCATTCCCTCCCCCCACCCCCGCCACCCCCTACGCTCTCGCCGAACCTGGGGCTGCCTGCCATCCAGGAGGGCTGGCCTCAACAATTGCCTGAAGCCTACCACCGCAGGGGCTCTCCCTGCACAGGCCTGCTTGCCCTTTGGAGGGGCTACACTTCCACAGAGCAGCACCAAACACCACCAGCCCCCTAAAAAAGGCCTGCAGCCCAGAAAAGCTAGAACAAGCCTAGCCAGGCCGTGAATAGATCGACCTAATTCTCCGACGGTTTTTCTGAGACGGGCTCCCCCGGGGAGGAGCCTCTTGAGTCTCCAAGGGCCTTGCTACACGCCCAAGACCCCAGGGGGTGCTAAGACCTAGTGGACCAGCTGCATAGGACTGCCAGCTCCAGGCAGGACCCCCTGCAGCCCAGAAAAGCTGCAACAAGCCTGGCCGAATCGGGAAAAGATCTCAGACGGTCTTTCGGAGTCGGGCTGTCCTGGGGAGGAGCCTCTTGAGTCTCCAAGGGCCCTGCTACCCGCCCAAGACCCCAAGGGGTGCTGAGACCTAGTGGACCAGCTGCATAGGACTGCCAGCTCCAGGCAGGACCCCCTGCAGCCCAGAAAAGCTGCAACAAGCCTGGCCGAATCGGGAAAAGATCTCAGACGGTCTTTCGGAGTCAGGCTGTCCTGGGGAGGAGCCTCTTGAGCCTCCAAGGGCCCTGCTACCCGCCCAAGACCCCAGGGGGTGCTGAGACCTAGTGGACCAGCTGCATAGGACTGCCAGCTCCAGGCAGGACCCCCTGCAGCCCAGAAAAGCTGCAACAAGCCTGGCCGAATCGGGAAAAGATCTCAGACGGTCTTTCTGAATCGGGCTGTCCTGGGGAGGAGCCTCTTGAGCCTCCAAGGGCCCTGCTACCCGCCCAAGACCCCAGGGGGTGCTGAGACCTAGTGGACCAGCTGCATAGGACTGCCAGCTTCAGGCAGGACCCCCTGCAGCCCAGAAAAGCTGCAACAAGCCTGGCCGAATCGGGAAAAGATCTCAAACGGTCTTTCTGAATCGGGCTGCCCTGGGGAGGAGCCTCTTGAGCCTCCAAGGGCCCTGCTACCCGCCCAAGACCCCAAGGGGTGCTGAGACCTAGTGGACCAGCTGCATAGGACTGCCAGCTCCAGGCAGGACCCCCTGCAGCCCAGAAAAGCTGCAACAAGCCTGGCCGACTTGGGAAAAGATCTCAGACGGTCTTTCTGAGTCAGGCTGTCCTGGGGAGGAGCCTCTTGAGCCTCCAAGGGCCCTGCTACCCGCCCAAGACCCCAGGGGGTGCTGAGACCTAGTGGACCAGCTGCATAGGACTGCCAGCTCCAGGCAGGACCCCCTGCAGCCCAGAAAAGCTGCAACAAGCCTGGCCGACTTGGGAAAAGATCTCAGACGGTCTTTCTGAGTCGGGCTGTCCTGGGGAGGAGCCTCTTGAGTCTCCAAAGGCCCTGCTACCCGCCCAAGATCCCAAGGGGTGCTGAGACCTAGTGGACCAGCTGCATAGGACTGCCAGCTCCAGGCAGGACCCCCTGCAGCCCAGAAAAGCTGCAACAAGCCTGGCGGAATCGGGAAAAGATCTCAGACGGTCTTTCTGAGTCGGGCTGCCCTGGGGAGGAACCTCTTGAGTCTCCAAGGGCCCTGCTACCCGCCCAAGACCCCAGGGGGTGCTGAGAACCAAGTGAAATCTGCTACCATCGTGGGGTGGACCTCCCAGTCCTGTCTGCCCTCAGGAAGTCCTCCTTTGCTTCAAAGAAACACTGTTAGTCCCATCAACACTCCAGAAAAGCCACACTGCCTCAAAAAAAATTGACCAACAACGACAGCCCTCAGGAAATATTCCAGGGCAGTGACAAGGCAAACACTACCCGATAACGGAGAGTACAACTCCCTCAGGAGAAAGAAGACAACAAGCAAGATGAAGAAGCTGAGAAACCACCCCCAGTCAAACCAACAGGAGAACTCACCTAAAACAGTCAACAATGAAACTGATCTCTGCAGTCTGACAGACCTGGAGTTCAAAAGAGAAATAGTGAAAATACTGAAGGAATTAAGAGAAGATATGAACAGCAATGCAGATACCCTCAGAAAGGAGCTAGAAAATATAAGGAGGAGCCAAGAAAAACTAGAACATTCATTTGCAGAGATGCAAACTGAACTAGGGGCAGTAAAAACCAGAATGAATAATGCAGAAGAACGAATCAGTGATATGGAAGATAGAATAATGGAAATCACTCAATCTGGTCAACAGACAGAAAACCGAATCAAAAAACAGGAAAGCAATATAAGAGACCTATGGGATAATATAAAACGGGCCAATCTACGCATAATAGGAATTCCAGAAGGAGTAGAAAAAGATAAAGGAATGGAAAATATATTTGAAGAAATTATCGCTGGAAACTTCCCAAATCTAAAGGATACTGGATTCAAGATACAAGAAGCACAGAGGGCCCCAAACAAACTGAACCCAAACAGACCCACACCAAGACACATCATAATAAAAATGGCAAAAGTTAGTGATAAAGAGAGGATCCTAAAGGCAGCAAGAGAAAAACAGAATGTTACCTACAAGGGAACCCCCATAAGAATATCAGCTGATTTCTCTACAGAAACACTACAGGCCAGGAGGGAATGGCAAGAGATATTTAAAGTGCTCAAAGGAAAAAATATGCAACCTAGAATACTTTATCCAGCAAGAATATCATTTAAAATAGAAGGGGAAATAAAAATTTTTCCCAACAAACAAAAACTTAAAGAATACAGCAACACAAAACCCAGGTTAAAGGAAATACTGAAAGGGCTTCTCTAAACCAAAAAGAAAGGAAGGAAAGGGAAGAAAAAAGAAAAGGAAAAAAAAAAAAAAAAAAGAAGAAGAGGAAGAACTAGGACTGAGGAAGATACAATCAGAGAGCAGTCACTCAAATAAGCCAGCATACAGATTTAATCATGAACATGCTTCAAACAAAATAAAATTAAAAAGAAAAAAATAAAAGAGTCATCAAAACCATAAAATGTGGGCAAGGGATGTTAGGAGGTAAATAATCCTTTTTGTTTGTATGTATGTCTCTCTTCTTAATTTTAATATAATAATGAAGTGTTTGAACTTACAGGACCATCAGGCTAAAACACACAATTATGGGAAGGGGTTAGCATACTTAAAAAACAGGGCAACCACAAGCCAAAACCAAATATTGCATTTGCAAAAAATGAAAAAAAAAAATACACTCAAGCAGATAATAACAGGAGACCATCCAACCAAAAAAAAAAAAAAAAAAGAAGAATGGAGAACCATAGAATCAACTGGAACACGAGGATCAAATGGCAATAAATAATCATCTATCAATTATCACCTTAAATGTCAATGGACTGAATGCCCCAATCAAAAGACACAGAATGGCTGAGTGGATAAAACGGCAAAAACCTTCAATATGCTGCCTACAAGAAACTCACCTTAGGACAAAAGATACATATAGATTGAAAGTGAAAGGCTGGGGAAAAGTATTTCATGCCAATAGACATGACAGAAAAGCAGGAGTTGCAACGCTCATATCAGACAAAATAGACTTTAAAACAAAAGACATAAAGAAAGACAAAGAAGGACACTATTTAATGATTAAGGGATCCATCCAAGGAGAGGATGTTACTATCATCAACATATATGCCCCAAACATAGGAGCTCCCAGATACATACAACAAATATTAACAGACATAAAGGGAGATATTGATGAGAATACAATCATAGTAGGAGACCTAAATACCCCCCTCACATCAATGGACAGATCCTCTAGACAGAAAACCAATAAAGCAACAGAGATCCTAAAGGAAACAATAGAAAAGTTAGACTTAATTGATATCTTCAGGACACTACATCCAAAAAAATCAGAATACACATTCTTCTCAAATGCTCATGGAACATTCTCAAGAATCGACCACATATTGGGACATAAAGCGAATCTCAATAAATTTAGGAGCATAGAAATTATCTCAAGTATCTTCTCTGACCACAATGCCATGAAATTAGAAATCAACCATGGGAAAAGGAAAGAGAAAAAACCTACTCCATGGAGACTAAACAACATGCTACTAAAAAACCAATGGGTCAATGAGGAAATCAAGAAGGAAATTAAAAACTATCTTGAAACAAATGATAATGAAGACACAACCTCTCAAAATCTATGGGATGCTGCGAAAGCAGTGCTCAGAGGGAAATTTATAGCAATCCAGGCCTTTCTCAAAAAAGAAGAAAGATCCCAAATTGACAACTTAACCCTCCACCTAAATGAATTAGAAAAAGAAGAACAAAGAAGTCCTAAAGTCAGCAGAAGGAAGGAAATTGTAAAGATCAAAGAAGAAATCAATAAAATAGAGACTCAAAAAACAATAGAGAAAATTAATAAAACCAAGAGCTGGTTCTTTGAAAAGGTGAACAAAATTGATAAACCCCTGGCCAGACTCACTAAAAAGAGGAGAGAAAGAACCCAAATCACCAAAATTATAAATGAAAAAGAAGAAATCACAACGGATACAGCAGAAATACAAAAAACCATAAGAGAATACTATGAACAACTATATGGCAATAAGTTTGACAATCTGGAAGAAATGGACAATTTTCTAGAATCTTACAGCCTGCCAAAACTGAATCAAGCAGAAACAGACCAACTGAACAGACCAATCACTAGAAATGAAATTGAAGAGGTCATAAAATCACTCCCTACAAATAAAAGCCCAGGACCAGATGGCTTCACAGGTGAATTCTATCAAACATATAAAGAGGAATTGGTGCCCATCCTCTTTAAACTCTTTCAAAAGGTTGAAGAAGAAGGAATACTCCCAAAGACATTCTATGAGGCCACCATCACCCTCATTCCAAAACCAGGCAGAGATACCACCAAAAAAGAAAACTATCGCCCAATATCATTGATGAATATAGATGCAAAACTTCTCAACAAAATCTTAGCCAACC
This sequence comes from Sus scrofa, assembly GCF_054392235.1. NCBI lineage: Eukaryota > Metazoa > Chordata > Mammalia > Artiodactyla > Suidae > Sus > Sus scrofa. The sequence continues at coordinate 115,613,240 of NC_139389.1, read as the reverse complement.
GAATCCAACAACATATCAAAAAAATTATACACCATGACCAGGTTGGGTTCATCCCAGGTTCACAAGGATGGTTCAACATACGCAAATCAATCAACATCATACACCACATTAACAAAAAAAAAGTCAAAAATCATATGATCATCTCAATAGATGCAGAAAAAGCATTTGATAAAGTTCAACATCCATTCATGATCAAGACCCTCGCCAAAGTGGGTATAGAGGGAACATTCCTGAATATAATCAAAGCCATTTATGATAAACCCACAGCAAATATAATCCTCAATGGGGAAAAACTGAAAGCCTTCTCACTCAAATCTGGAACAAGACAGGGATGCCCACTCTCACCACTGCTCTTCAACATAGTTTTGGAAGTCTTAGCCACAGCAATTAGACAAACAAAAGAAATCAAAGGCATCCATATAGGAAGAGAAGAGATCAAACTGTCACTGTATGCAGATGACATGATTCTATACCTAGAAAACCCTAAGGACTCAACCCCAAAACTCCTTGAACTGATTAATAAATTCAGCAAAGTGGCAGGATATAAGATTAACATTCAGAAGTCAGTTGCATTTCTGTATACCAGCAATGAAGCATTAGAAAAGGAATACAAAAATACGATACCTTTTAAAATTGTACCTCACAAAATCAAATACCTCGGAATACACCTAACCAAAGAGGTAAAGGACCTATATGCCGAGAACTATAAAACCTTAATCAAAGAAATCAAAGAAGATGTAAAAAAATGGAAAGATATTCCATGTTCCTGGATTGGAAAAATCAATATTGTGAAAATGGCCATCCTACCCAAAGCAATCTACAGATTCAATGCAATCCCTATCAAATTACCCATGACATTTTTCACAGAACTAGAACAAACAATCCAAACATTTATATGGAACAACAAAAGACCCAGAATCGCCAAAGCAATCCTGAGAAACAAAAATCAAGCAGGAGGCATAACTCTCCCAGACTTCAAGAAATACTACAAAGCCACAGTCATCAAAACAGTGTGGTACTGGTATCAAAACAGACAGACAGACCAATGGAACAGAATAGAGAATCTGGAAATTAACCCTGACACCTATGGTCAATTAATCTTTGACAAGGGAGGCAAGAACATAAAATGGGAAAAGGAAAGTCTATTCAGCAAGCATTGCTGGGAAACCTGGACAGCTGTATGCAAAGCAATGAAACTAGAACACACCCTCACACCATGCACAAAAATAAACTCCAAATGGCTGAAAGACTTAAATATACGACAGGACACCATCAAACTCCTAGAAGAAAACATAGGCAAAACACTCTCTGACATCAACATCATGAATATTTTCTCAGGTCAGTCTCCCAAAGCAATAGAAACTAGAGCAAAAATAAACCCATGGGACCTCATCAAACTGAAAAGCTTTTGCACAGCAAAGGAAACCCAAAAGAAAACAAAAAGACAACTTACAGAATGGGAGAAAATAGTTTCAAATGATGCAACTGACAAGGGCTTAATCTCTAGAATATACAAGCAACTTATACAACTCAACAGCAAAAAAACCAATCAATCAATGGAAAAATGGGCAAAAGACCTGAATAGACATTTCTCCAAGGAAGATATACAGATGGCCAACAAACACATGAAAAAATGCTCAACATCGCTGATTATAAGAGAAATGCAAAGCAAAACTACCATGAGATACCACCTCACACCAGTCAGAATGGCCATCATTAATAAATCCACAAATAACAAGTGCTGGAGGGGCTGTGGAGAAAAGGGAACCCTCCTGCACTGCTGGTGGGAATGTAAACTGGTACAGCCACTATGGAGAACAGTTTGGAGATACCTTAGAAATCTATACATAGAACTTCCATATGACCCTGCAATCCCACTCTTGGGCATCTATCCGGACAAAGCTCTACTTAAAAGAGACACATGCACCCGCATGTTCATTGCAGCACTATTCACAATAGCCAGGACATGGAAACAATCCAAATGTCCATCGACAGAGGATTGGATTCGGAAGATGTGGTATATATACACGATGGAATACTACTCAGCCATAAAAAAGGATGACATCATGCCATTTGCAGCAACATGGATGGAACTAGAGAATCTCATACTGAGTGAAATGAGCCAGAAAGACAAAGACAAATACCATATGACATCACTTATAACTGGAATCTAATATCCAGCACAAATGAACATCTCCTCAGAAAAGAAAATCAATCATGGACTTGGAGAAGAGACTTGTGGTTGCCTGATGGGAGGGGGAGGGAGTGGGAGGGATCGGGAGCTTGGGCTTATCAGTCACAACGTAGAATAGATTTACAAGGAGATCCCGCTGAATAGCAGTGAGAACTATGTCTAGATACTCATGTTGCAACAGAAGAAATGGTGGGGGAAAAACTGTAATTGTAATGTATACATGTAAGGATAACCTGACCCCCTTGCTGTACAGTGGGAAAATAAAATTTAATAAAAAAAAAAAAAAAAAAAAAAAAAAAAGAAAACAGAGTCTTATAAATTAAGGATGGCCTGTCAAGTCACAGCTGAAATAATGACAGGATTTCTTGCTTACAACAATTCATAATGTTTGCTAATGCATATTAGTAGGAAAGAGTCAAAGAAAAATCATAGGAAGGTAACTGGATATGCCCATAATACACCCAGAAGTGTATATCTGCCTATTGAACATCTTTCTTACAGAAGTGTCTACTTACTGATACTGATGAATCACTTCCACCTATTGACTAGAGTCCTGGTCTCCCATGGCCAAGAGAAGACATTGTAGGGAAGCAAAATTTGCCACCCTACAATGTCTAGTTGGCTTGTGGGTTATTTTCAGCAGAAAACAATCAAGGCCCAAAAGACTCAGGAAGTCTTTCTTTTTTGCTCCTCTTTACTGCCTAAAGGATGAAGGTTAAGGATCTGAAGGGAGCTATCACCATAGATAACGATAGTATCTACTAGGTGCATAGACAGGGAGGAACCTAGCACATTCGTTAAAATTCCTCTGTGTCCCATTGTCTCTGTAGGGTTCAGCAAACATTTATTTATCAAACATTTGCTTTTGTACTCCATGTCAATTGCCTCCCTCCACTTAGAAGTCGCAAACCTCTAAACCCAACATCTTCCATTGTCTTTAGCTGAAGATGGTATCTAAACTGAAAGTTTCAGTCATTTTGACGAGTGACTCAGTTTTTCTGGGTCACTCCCATACACATATGTGATTAACCTTCTGTATGATTTTTTTCCTATTAATCTCTCTCATGTCAATTTAATTCTTAGACCAGCCAGAAGAACCTAGAAAGGCAGAGGAAAATATATTCCTCTCCAACAATATCTAAAGGCTACTATGTACCAGCCCTTCACTTCGATTACAATCTCAGGTTGCTAAGCATGTATGGTAATATATAGCCAATGTTTTTCCGTTAAAATTTGCTTCTAACTTCTAAACATAAGTCAAAGTCACAAGGTGAAGCTCAAGTCTAAGGTGGGGAAGTTTGTCCTGAAGCCCAACGCAGCCTTCTTAGTTAAGGTAGCTCCCTCACATTCTCTCCAACAAATTTAGATCTGTGCTTCCAAGTATGAAGATTGGATGTCCTTCTTCAAAAGCAGTGTCATAGAGTTCTTAGCATTTAGCTATAAAATTACCCAGCTGCTTAATAGTCCCCAAGTCATTCCAAGGTCATATCTACCAACCAGAAAGGATGTAAAATTAAACAATTACTATGGACAAGCAGTTGGGAATGGTTCCATCAGATCTTTCTTAGTACCTACCCATCCTCAGAAATAATGGTGCACGGTGCCATGCTTTCTCTCCTAGATTATAATTTATCACACTGTTTTATAGAGAATCGTATTCCTATCTCTCCTGCTAGACTATGAACTCCTCAAATGGACAGATTGATTAAGAATTATTTACCTTCTGAAATCCAGCAATTAACACACTGCCTGTAACAAAGTAGAAGCTCAGAAAATCCTAACCAACCTCCAGTGGCTTGGAACCATATTTGTCCAGAAGTATTAGCCTTTGTGAGAAACCACTGCTGAGTCAGACATTGGCAAGAACCATTTTATACCCTATTGACATATGGTTCTTTTCCCATTTCAAAGGTGTTTCTTTCAAAATACATCTGACAAGAGCAGAGCGCAGGTGTTGACAGTCAGCTGGATGTATCTATTTTCATCAACTGCAGAACTTCCAATGCAGTAAGAGGTGTGAGTTGAAATTAATACAAACTTTTTTTTGCTGGTGTCCCTAGCACTGAGAGAAAAGAAATCTTAAAGTTTCAACATTTGGTGAAAACATAATGAATTTATAATATTCCAAGAGAAATAAGGTTTGTCTAAGCAGTTGTGCCAATGGTAATGGAAATACAAGCTATACCAACCTATTTTAAACAGAAACAGAAATTTAAGAGCTCCTTTAAATGTACAAGAATTGAGGGTCTGTACTTTCTGTTATTATTCTAATCATTCACCTATAAAACCACAGTGAGCTTTCCTCATTAGTTTTGCCTTTTTGGAAAAATATAGCTGACTGAGGTGACAGAAGTAGTTACACTTTCAGGAGTATGCTAAGTTTACATGCATCCACTTCAATTTGAGATTTTTTCCTTTTTTTTTCTTTTCATGAGTGTTAATGGCCATTGTGTTCTCCAGCCCTCACTATAAAAATAATAAATACTTTAAAATGTAATAGCTTGAAGCTTTAAGACACCCATAAACCAAATGAATGTAAACAATCTTGCTTACAAATATAAGATGCAATGTATTCTAGAAAGTAAAGGTTCCGGACTGCCATATGCCAAATGTATTACTGTTAATGGGAAAATGAAAGGGTCTGGTTGGTGATATTTGTCATGATTTTAATGAGAGGTGGACAGGAAGGAATAAAAGGAAACTAAGCTGCATAAAAACACTTAGTGGGTTTTTTTTTTTTTTTTTTTTTTTTTTGCTTTTTAGGGCCAAATTTGCTGCATATGGAAGTTTCCAGGCTTGGGGTCAAATGGAGCTACAGCTGCTGGCCACAGCCACAGCCACAGCAACATGGGATCTGAAACGCATCTGTGACCTACACCACAGCTCAGGTCAATGCCAGATCCCCAACCCACTGGGCGAGGCCAGGGATCAAACCAGCATCCTCATGGATATTAGTTGGATTCGATTCCATTGCCCACAATGGGAATTCCCAAACCCTTAGTGGTTTTGAAGAGCCAGAAGAATGAAAATGAATCTAAAGTATAGAAGAACTATTCCAGAAAGACAATCTCCAAAAAAGGCAGGGAAGAGGAAGAAAATTTCTAAAATCCTTCTGAATACATACACCATAATTTCCTACAGAATCTAAATGGTGATTTGCAATTCGGAAGTGATTTTGGTTTATTCATTCCTAATTATAAAAGCAATAATTAACCCATGTGAAAAATATGTAGACTATCTAAAGAGTAACTATCATTCATTATACCAACTCCAAGATATAACTTCTATGACCATTGTGCTGTATTTCCTTCAGTTATAGATACACATACATGTTTCACATCATTGAGAATATACTAAATATATAATCTTTGTATCCTACTTTTAATTACTTTTCCAGTGCCATTAAAACCTTCCTTAATATATCACTATATTGATGTACTATTGTGTAAAGATTTACTCAATGTTGAATATATTTACTATGTCCAAAATTGTTCAATTGTTTTAAAAAAAATCATGGCAGACTGGGTCATTTTGTTGTACAGCAGAAACTGGTACAACATTGTAAATCAACTATACTTTAAATTATAAATAACTTATTGCTAAAAAATGCCAACAACAACAACAAAAAGAATTTTTGGAGTGTTGATGGGATGAAAAAACCTTGGATATTTTGTGTCCTATCAAAAAGATTAAGTTAATAGAAGGGTAGACCTAGAAAAGTGGGGGGTGGGGTGGAATAAGGGTTATTCTCATTTTACTTTCCTAACAGAATAGACATAAGCAATATTTTCAGGCTATGGATCAACAGATACTGGGAAATAAGAAGCTAAATTTATATTTACATCTGGTGATGAAAATTACTAGCTATACTGTGCAGATCATTTTGCAACATATAAAAATACCAAACCATTATACTGTACACTGGAAACTAATATAATGTTAAATGTCAACTATATCTCAATTGCTAAAAAGATTTTGAAGATTTTGAAACATGGGAATTCATAATCACCAAAAACTGAAAGTGAGAAGATGTCCTTCAATAGTGAAAGAATAAACCATGGTACATCCATAAAAAGTTATACTATTCAGCAAGAAAAGGAATGAGCTATCAAGGCATTGCAAAGACACAGGCGAATCTCAAGTATACATTGCTAAGTGAAAGAAGACCGTTTAAAAAGGTGGCATACGTATGATTTCAACTATATGACATTTTTTAAAGGGAAAAACTGTAGAGATAGTAAATAGATCAGTTGTCAGTTGCTTTGGAAGTGAGGAAAGGGTTCAATAGGTGAAGTAGAGGGGAACTTTCAGAAGAGTGAAGCTATTCGGGATGATACTGTAACTGTGAATACTTGACACTACGCATTTGTCAAAACCCAGAAGACTTTATATAAGAGTAAATCTTAAGGTACAGAGTAATAAAATGATTTTTAAAGATAATTATCTAGGGAGTTCCCATAATGGCTCAGCAGAAGCAAACCTGACTAACATCCATGAGGACGCAGGTTCAATCCCTGGCCTCAGTGGGTTAAGAATCCAGTGTTGCCATGAGCTGTGGTGTAGGTTGCCGATGTGGCTTGGATCCTGTGTTGCTGTGTCTGTGACATAGGCTGGCAGCTGTAGCTCTGATGGGACCCCTAGCCTGGGAACCTCCATATGCTAAAGGTGCAGCCCTAAAAAAAAAAAAAAAAAAAAAACGGAAAAGGTCAGGGATCCTATTCCTATGATGGAATGTAGACTCTGACAAAACAATCTAACTATATTACAAGTGCATGAAACAACTTCATTGAAGGGGGTGGGGCAAATATTATTTCCTATATGACTTTGGGAATGAGTGGAATCCTTAAGACTAAAGTCAAAAGGAATATACATAAGCACTGTACTCTTTTTGATAAAACTGTTTTCATGGGACTATGAACTGACATTTCTGAAATCACTATATATGAATAATTGGAATTGAGGAATTAAGTACATGGATGGTGGGTGGTGAGAAATGGATTTCTTACTGTTCAAGTGGGAAGTTACAGATAAGCAAGGGATGGAGGCTAAAATGATTTATGTTTTAATGGATTAGAGTTGGAGACACCATGTTTACCTTAATATACATATTAATGATTAAATTTAGAAATATTTATATAAATGTATATACGCATGGAATGGTATACACACATATATTTCTTTGCTCTGTCACCTGAGAGGACCTAGAAATACTAACTCCACAGTAGAAACAAGCCCATATCTTATTTTCTAATACCATTCTTCAGTAAGAACAAAGCCTTCTTCCCTGGGAAAATAAATACACAAGATGTGTCTGGAGCATCTAGTAGTGTAATAAAATAAAGAAGGGCTCAAAAAAAAAAAACAATGATGGGATATATCGAAGGGAAACAGGAACCAGCTTAAAATTTTCCCAAGGCTGGAATATTTTTGAGTAACAAAATAAAGGACTATTGGATTATAACCAAAAGTTATAAAATAAATATCTATGAATTCATACTGCTATAAATAAATGATTAAGTGAATATATTAATGAAGGAAACTGCACTTCCTAGTTTCCATGGAAGGCACATTTTCCATGGAGGAAAAAAATCCAAATAATTCATATAAAAACTCTGGCCTCAAGGTAGTTACATACCTCCCTATTCCTCATAGGGACTCTTCCAAAAAGTACAGTATGGAAGGGGGTGGGGAGTGAGTAATGTTACGGTGGAGAAACCTAACAATGTTACCACAGCCAGGTAATCAAAATCAGTATTTACAGTGATACATCATGTTGATAGTATGTACCCTGGATATGATGTGATGAGAATGGACTTTCCTCTGTGGTTTCCCTCCCCCAAACCTACAACCTCAGGCTAATCATGAGAAACACATCTGAGAAATTCTAACGGGGAGAATCCAACATAAAAGATGACCAGTACCCCTAAAAACTGTCAAGGTCATCAAAAACAAAGTAAGTGTGAGAAATTCACAGATTAGAAGAATCTAAAAAGACATGACAACTAAATATAACATGAAATAATTGGATGGGGCCATGGAAAAGAAAAAGGTTATTACATTAAAAATAAGGAAATAAAGTATGCACATTAATTAATAATAATGTATCAATATTAATTCATTCATTGTGACAAATGTACTGTAAGATGGGAAGATGTTAATGCTAGGGGAACTGGGTGTGCTATGTATGAAAACTCTATGTACTACTTTTTTGCAATTTTTCTATAAATCTAAAACTATTCTAAAGTAAAAAGTTTAGTTTAGGGGTTTTTTGTTTGTTTGTTTTTAAATTTTATGGCCACACCCTTGACATATGGAAGTTCCCCGGCCAGGGATTCAATCTGAGCCACAGCTGCAACCTACATGGTAGCGGCAGCAATGCTGATCCTTTAACACACTGCACATGGCCAGGGATTAAAACCACACTTCCACAGAGACCTGAGCCACTGCCATCGGATTCTTAACCCACCATGCCATGGCAGGAACTCCAAAAGGTTAGTTTTAGAGCTACTAGAAATAATACTTCGGCTACAAAGTTTTGTTCATGTTTCTGATTGCTATCTGAGAAATGAAACTGATTAGAAGCAAATTAATATTTTAAGAGACCATAATGCCAATTGCTTCTCATTAAGTTTGCACTCATTTACAGTTTCAGTGACAGAGTTTGAGGGAGTCAGCTCTCTGTAGAAACCCTGAATAATAGTGACTTAGATCTTGAATGTTTTTCACAGAAGCCAACTATGTAAAAAATGCTAGTTGTAGTCAACCTGGAATGAAAATAAGTCAGAATGACTTAGTAGGTAAGTGTTCGAGGTCACGCTATATGAATTAATAAATGGCTCCACTACTTTCTGACTCTGTGACTTTGAGCTTTAGCTGCTCTAAGCTCAATCTTTCTCAGCTATAAAATGGTGATAATCAAACATTCCACCATAGAATTTTGAAGGAAATTAAATGAGGTAATGCATACAAATCAGGTAGAACAGTGGCTGGCACAAAGTACTTGACATTAGTTATTATTATTATTGGCTTTTAGACATTCACTCATGTATTGAACAAACATTTATTGAAGAACTACTACATGCCAAGCACTATAGAAGATTATGGAGAGACGATGGTAAACAAGGCACCACCTCTTGCCCCCAAGGAACTTATGATCTGGCAATAGACTCAGAAGTATGCAGGAAATTGCAGCATGATGTGATAGGTGTGAGAACAGGCTATGAACAGGATGCAGTAGAAGCATAGGACATGATCAAGAAAGCATTCGCAGCAAAAGGGACAGCTAAGCTAGAATCTGGAGGTTTTGTAAGATCTAGTCCAGGGGGTTGCTGGAGTAGGCTCATACCTGCAGGCTAGAACTAATTCCACATTCAGTGATATCTGTCTGGAAGCTTGCAATCAGCCATAGCGAGAGCATTTATACCATGGAAATGGTCACTGGGGCTCTCCCTCTTCCTCACCCTAGAAAGGCAACTATTAAATACTTACCAGCATGGCACTGCTTTCCATATTTGGAAAAGGAAATGCAGAGGGAGACAAAGAACATGATGAATTTGGGAAACTGAAAGGAGATAGGCCTGGCTAGAGTATGAAGGGATCATGAAGACAGAGAGATAAATCAAAGACCAGGTTATGGTTATAAACCAAATTAAGGTATTTAGAATTTGTTCAATGGAAAACAGGGAGCCACTGAAGGGTATGGAGCAGGGGATTAGACAGAGTTTTGCATGTTAGGAAGATTCCCTCTGGCTTCAGCAGGCAGAATAAAATTGGAAATAAATATACAATGTGCTTAAAATTGTATTTGAGACATAGATTACTTGGATTTGATCATTGTCTTCTTCTCCTCAAGGTGATATAACTTAAGTGGAGTTATCAGCTGACATAGCCAATGCTTGTATTTTTTTCTTTGTATGGTCTATGAGGATTTTTCTTAAGCTACTGTTTTACAAACTATCACAAAGGAATAGACTGTGGCTTAGCAATTTTGACAGTTTTATTACATTTTCTAACAGTTCTTGGAAAGTTTTTTTCTTTCTGAGTTGTATTTATTAGAGAAGCAAGACCTGGGACTTTGAAATAAAGAAGAGATTGCTGGAGAAAATAAGGTGAGAGTGATCTGGATTTGGGTGGTAGTAACTGTGGTATTGGCGAATGGCTTTAGGAAGTAGCTCATAGTGATGGAATGAATGAAGAATGTGAGGGAAAAGGAAAAATGAAGAAAGATACCCCGCTGGCTGATCAGTTGCCCTACATTTACATTTCTTTTAAGTCCAAACTTTCTTCTCCATTTGCCAGTAAGACTACTAAATAGGCTGAAAGGGAAAAATAGAGAAGAGTTAACATGCTTTCAGTCATTGCTAAATGCAACTTGTGTCCAAGAGTGTGGAACTATGTGCAGAGTAACAACTTTCCCATCAGGTTGCAACTTTTTTTTTTTAGCTCTAAGTTTTCATGAAAATGGACCACTGTTCACCTGTCATTGCCTGGCAGAAAACATGCATCCAAATAAAGAAAATAGCACAGTTTCTATTTTGAATTTTTATATGCAGAATATCCTTCAAACTCAAAAAAGCCAACATTCTCTTATCCAGTTAATGAATGTTTATTGAAAATTTACTGTTTAATTAAATACAGTACACCTCAAGGAAAATGCAGAAATTAATGACACAATTACTATACTCAAAGATTTCACTACATTGAAGGAGAGAGAAGTACACAACTCTAAAGAAAACCAGAATAAAATAAATGCCATGATGGAGCTGTAAGCCATGTGCTCAAGGAGTGATTTTTTTTTTCTTTTATGGCCGCACATGCAGCATATGGAAGTTTCCTGAGCTAGGGGTCAAATCAGAGCTTCAGCTGCCAGCCTATACCACAGCCACAGCAACATGGGATCCAAGCCACATCTATGACTTACACCACATCTTGTAGCAATGCCGGATCCTTAACCCACTGAGCAAGGCCAGGGATCGAACCCACATCCTCATGAATACTAGGTCAGATTCTTAGTATGGGAACTGGGAACTCCAAGGAGTGATTGGTTTTGACTAAGGTCTTTTGATGGAGGAGATAGAATTTTTTGCTTAGGCTAACAGCATAGTTAGTTTTCTGCTGGCAAAGAAAGAATATTGCTCACTTCTGGCTGATGGAATTACTAGAGTAAAGAGTAAAGAGTATAGAGTAAAGAGTAAAGTCTCTCTTTCTTTGAGAGACATGAAAATGTATTTACAAGAAACAGTGAACAAAGTAGTGAGGCTTAGCTAGAGAGAGGTAAAAGGAAATTTCTAAAAGGTAAGCTGAAAAAGTTGGGTTGAGGCCAGAGCACAGAGGCCCTTAAACTTGAATTCAGCATTGTCCGAAGTTTAGTGAAATTTCCTGAGAAAGTTAAAAGTAATCGATAGAAGCATGAAAAAATATACTGTAACCTCTAGGCGTATTTTATTCTCTTTCCTTTTAAATTCATATTTCTGTGTATATATAAAATATATACTAGTATACTTAGTGAATGCAAGTATTTCATAAACACAAATTTATTAACTTTGGATGCATAGTCAATTTTTTTTCATTGATAAGGGTACATAATAAAAAAATTAAGAAACACTGCTATAGACTGTAGGGAACTTTGAGCAGAGAACATCATAAGTCAGCCTGGGTCAGAAGAAGATAACCATAGCAGCAGGGTAAAGAATAGATGCAAGGTGAGAAATTTGAGACAGCCCCAACTCAACAAAGAATTAAAAAACTGGGATTGAAATCCTGGCTTTGCCATTCAGCAGCTGTATAATCTTAAGTAATTCTCCAGCTGCCAATGGGAAAAATAATAACAGAATTTTATGAGAATGAAGTGAGATAAATATGGGGAATACCCAGCGAATGATGAGTAATAGTAGGCACTTTAGGGATGTTCACTAAATTTGAGTGTGATGTTCCAACATACATTAGGAACTTGATGCAAATGACCAGTTACAAGATGATGATGGGCTAAGATTAGGGCACTACTGGAAGGACTAAAAAGTTATCATCAGCTTATGTTAGTTTATTAAGAATCAATGGAAAATTAACTGATTAGATGTGAAAATTGGGGAGAAAGAAGAGCTAATTTGGCTCTGAGATATCTTGCATGGATGCAAGGAATGACGGATTTTCTATTTATGATGGCAGAATACTAAAAAACAAGCAAGTGAAAGTATATGTTAGTTTGGTGCATGTTGAGTTGGAGGTACCAGCAGAATATGAAGTTTGTCAGGGTTATAAATTTAGACTAGGAATTCAGAGGAGATATATGAGCTGTGTCTAGAATGAAGCTCCTCTATGGATCACAAAGAAGTTAGCTGAACATCTTGCCCCAACAGCAAATCATCCAGAAATTGTAGAATGTACTTTTCTTTCCCAGGTAGTTAGTTAACTTGCTTCGTACAACTCAAAAGAGTTGTGTGTAGGGAGTCTGATTAAATTCTAGGTAACTTCAGTTCCATTTCCAGTGTCGTGCAGGTAAGTCTTAGGCACACCAGCACAATCTTTCATTTATCCATGTGCAGTTTGTGTGGGGCCTCATAGTGGTGAATCACAGTGTTTTATCCAATCTCCAGTCAGGGTCTCAAGCTTTAATTTTCACAAAAATTACCCTTGGTACCTTGTTATATATGCATGTCTCTTACTGTAACATTCTGATTTGGCAAGAATTTGCATTTTTTAACAAGCTCTCAGATTATTTCATGTAGGTTCCCCAGATAAGAGGTAACTGTTAAACATTTCCGCCATGTAGGGAGCTGAATAGAAAAACCAGAAGAGCTTTGCAAGAAAATCATTAGGAATTATTGCAATTGACTTGCATCATTTTCAAGTACCTGTGACTATGATTCACAGGGTAGTGGGAGAATTGTACCACAAAAGTCCTGCAGTAATAAAGAACTCTCCTGTTGGAACTATACCCATCCTTTGCCTGTTTTATAGCATTCCAACTCTAGGAAAACTGTAAAATAAACATGTATTTATAGCCCAATGAATCTTGTTCTTGAGATTATTATAATGACACTGTCAAGGACAATGGTCATCACGTACTCTCTTTGAAGACCCTATGAACAAATTTCTTTCTAGTCTTAGTATTAGGAATTGAAATTAGAAATGAGTTTTCTAGGAACGCCATCTATCTTAATCCTATATAAAATCCAAATTATCCCACTGGCTAGATTCCTTTTTGTAAATTGCCTGCAAGACCTCTCAGAGTCAAATTATTGTGATCGAAGTAAAGGTTTCTTGTGGTATGACTATGCTTTCTATAGCAAGAAGAGGTATAAATTAATAAACATTGGCATACTATCCTTAGAATTTCCCAAAGATGTCACATATATCTTATAAAATCTTTATAATAGTTAATTCTCATTATTTTAACAGAAAAAAGATTAGACTCAGAGCAAGTAAATGATTTGCCTGAGATCACACAACCAGTAATTGGAAAACTAGAATTTTAACCAAACGAATTCTGACTCTAAATCCAGTTCTCTTTCTACTGCCTCTGGAACAAAGAAAATCACTTTATTATGCTCTTCAACTTATGAAAGTATATGTATATACAAGTATATATACATACATATATATACATACACACATATATATAGATATGTATAAAATTCTATTTAATCATCACACCAATTCTGAGGAAGAATTACTTTTATTCATCTAAAGTTTCCACAGATTTGAGACTCTCAGGTTTCTGGACTTGCCCACGGTCAATCAGCACATATCACAGAGATCAGACTCACACCCAAAATTCATAACACCCAATTCTGAGCTTTCCCCATACTATTATTCCTAATGTGCAATCTGCTCTAGTTGAGGGTAAACTAATAGTGTCTCTATTCAATCACTATCCCTACCAGAGCAAAGCTAAGAACTCAAATGCCAAAATTCTTCTAGTTCAGTAATCTTGTATTTATTATAATAATAAAAAAGTCAGAGGACGTGAGGCCATATCCATTCCTTACAAGGAGGTAGCATAAGGAATGTGCACAGAGCAGAGTTTAGGGAAAGGTGGATGAGGCAGAGATTCCAAGAACACTGGGAACAGAAGTGGCACACCAGTGAGAACAGAGAGCTGAAAGGCAGCAACTTTGATAAACAGCCTTGCCACCCTCACAATTCTGCCCAAGGAGAGACTCAGAAATGAAGAACATATTTCACTGTGCCTAACCCTTTGCTTTTCTGTGAAATGAGAAAATGAAGAGAAAAAAAAAGTTAAACATATGTGTCTCCAATGGTGCTAATTTGTCAAGAGCCTAAATTCCTTTCTAATGCATTACTTTTCTTAAAATAGTTTTCTGAAAAAAAGAGAGTCACTGGAAAAGTTTTCAGCATTTTAACAGCATGCCCTCCAAATATGTGCATTGTACAGGCCTTCACTCCACCTGTCCTATTTTACTGGAGCTGCAAGTTGTGTTTCTAAGCAGACTGTCCTGATGGGTCATTACAGATGGCGCTGGGGTATGAATGTGGACTAAGTGGAAATGCACGACGAATCTGTCAGGCCCACAAAGACAAATATCCCAGGAGCACTACCATATTTCAAAGCACATAGTGTTGACTATAGATCTGCTGACATGATAAATTTTATGGCCAAATGTGGTGGCATTTTGCAACCCAGGTCTACTAAGGATGGTTGGTCCTTCTCTGATAGGGTCAATTGTGATAAATTGCCCTGTTGAACTCCCCATGAAATATGACATTTCAGGTTAGCCAAATCCTCTTTGATGTGCATGTCCCAGTTAGCCTCAAGACATTTACCAGAGGAGCTTTTCTAGTTAGAAGGATGAAATGGTACCATTATCTGCCCTTCTCATCTTTCTTAGTATTTTGCCAGCAATGAAGGGGAAGGTTGTAGAATCTCTTTCCTGCGAATATGTTGGACAGATTTCCTTCTGGAGGGTCAAGAGGTGGAGGGTGCTGCCTGAGAGGAAAGAGAAATGAGACTACCTGTTCAATCCCCTACATCTTCCATTAATTCTCTTGGCATGGATCTACCACTAGGCTTTTCTTTGAGGTGATATTTTCTCATACATAGAAACTAGAGTAGCCAATGAACTGATGCTGTGTATTCCTCAAAGCCAACTGTTGCTTAGCCAAAGCAAGCAAGAATGATTTTTTCATTCATAGGATAACTTAAGTGCCTCACATAAGGAAATAAAGCTTGGAAATTTTGTGGGCTACTCCATTTGCCAACTCTTCAAGACTGGTTTGTGAATAGCAACAATAATAAAAGTCATGTTACCTGCCGGTTAGTGTTACCATAACTATCTCCAATTAATTCAGCCTTGCACACAAGAGCACAAATTGTCACAGTTCAGACTCTGTCACAAAATAACTGTGATCCTGGGCAAACCTTTTAATATCTCTGGGCCTTGAGTTTCTCATCTGTAAAGTGAAGCGTATTTTACTACATGACTCCTAAATTCCATTCCACAACAAAGCTTCTAGTAAGTAGTATAATGACATGCCTAAGAACAAAGTGCCTAGACCCTAGAACAAGAGTCTAAGCTCTGGACACTGCATATCATAGCTGGGTGACCTTGATAAATTTATTTAATCTCTCTAGGCTCAATTTTTCTCACCTGTAAAATGGGAATGGTATTATCACTCACCTTACAAGGCTATGATGAGAAGCAAATTGCTGAATATATGTAAAGTGCTTATAATCATGGGTGGAAGATAGTGAGTTTTCAATACATGTTAGCTATTATTATATTTAGGTTCTATGTTATTGACATTCAAAAACTGCTGACTAATCCAGTACATTGTTCAGTGACTCTTTTTTTTTCTTTGTCATTTTAATATGCAAATAATTAACATTTTTGATTATCTCACCTTCACCTGTAACCGGACTCCTACATGTGGGCAACTTATTTCCATACACAACAGGGACGGATTGGTAGTATTAATCAGTATATTCTTATTTCCTTTATCAGTTTATGTCACCACCATATTCACAAATGTCAACATCTTGTACTCCTCTCTTCCCTTCATAAATCCTACTACCATCTCCCTCTTCAATGAACACATACAAACATTCACACATAACCAAACCTTAATCATTACACTCATCAGTTCCAACTGATCAATATTGCTACCTTATATCCTTTCCTTTCCATTCCTATTACAGTTGTATATGGAATGCATTCAATAAAGTTTCATTGATGATGATGACTAAATATGAGGATAGTGCTCTTGGATTAATAAAAATCGTGTTTATTATTCCCAACATATATATATGTCCTATAAGCTTCATTCATTTACACAGCAAATAATTTTGAGAGCCTACCATATGCCAGATCCAGCAAAGGAACTAGTGGGCCTAAAAAAATTATTTAACATATCAAAGTCTAAATTTAAACTTGGGCAAATTTTCAATTATCACCCTATGGAAAGCTGTGGAATGTTCATTTTGTAAGTGAACAATTACAAAAATTATAAAAAACAATTCATTAAGGAAATGCAAATCAAAACCACTATGAGGTACCACCTTATACCAGCCAGAATGGCCATCATCCAAAAGTCTACAAACAATAAGTGCTAGAGAGGGTATGGAGAAAAAGGAACCCTATTACACTGTTGGTGGGATTGTAAATTGGTGCAACCACTGTGGAAAACAGCATGGAGAGTCCTCAGAAAACTAAACATAGAACTACCGTTTGATCCAGCAATCCCACTCCTGGGCATCTATCCAGAGAAAACCACAACTTGCAAAGACACATGTACTCCAGTGTTCATTTCAGCACTATTTGCAATAGCCAAGACATGGAAACAACCTAAATGTCCATTGACAGAGGAGTGGATCGGGAAGATGTGGTACATATATACAATGGAATATTACTCAGCCATTAAAAAGAACAAAATACCAGCATTTTTAGCAACATGGATGGACCTAGAAATTATCATGCTAAGTGAAGTCAGCCATACAATGGACACCAACATCAAATGCTTTCACTGACATGTGGAATCTGAAAAAAAGACAGACTAAACTTCTTTGCAGAACAGATGCTGACTCACAGACATTGAAAAACTTATGGTCTCTGAAGGAGACAGTTTGGGGGGTGGCGGGATGTGCTTGGGTTATGGGATGGAAATCCTGTGAAATTGGATTGTTATGATCATTATACAACTACAGATGTGATAAATTCATTTGAGTAATAAAAAAAAGAAAAAAAATTCATTAAGACACTAATTGTGTTCCTTGTTTAGGGTTTTGCCTTAGCCTGTAGATACATTTTCCTAGCTTTGACTTCCTCATCTGAATACTAAGATGTTTGACTAGATAGCATCAGGGGTCAGTTCTTGCTCTAACATTCTACAGAACAAAAGCAAAAAAGAGCTCTCTGTGACTAGAACTCAAGAAAGAACAGCCTGGAAATTTCATTCTAAAATGTTGACTAGAAGGATATGCACAAAATTGATTCTTTCTGGGTGGTCAGCTTGTAAATGAATTTTATCATTACATTACAGTAATGGTCCCTGTCTCTCCTCTTTCCTTCTTTTCTGCTTTGTTGCACTATTATTATACAGACTGCCTAAAAAAATAAAATGTAATCAGCTTTCCTGGGACACTGAGTCTGAAGAAGTTCTGAGAGGATACTCTGCTTCCTAATTAATTGATGAGTCAACTGAGCAACAACTGACATAGAATAGAAAAACCATAGAGTCAAAAAATGGTATTTTAAGTCCTATTTTTTTCCTTTGACTTTATATCCAACCATGGACAATTCGCATATCCTCTCTAAGATTCAGATTCAGCATCTAGAAAGTGTAGACCTTCACAATTGGCAGGTACATCCTATGTTGGCTGTCTACTTACATTCATTCATGCAATATAGATACTGTTATGCCTTATTTTCCAGATGAGAAATCAGGGACTCAATGAGGTTAAAAGAGATCATATAGGTGAAAATATGTTATAAATACCAAAGTTCTGGATGTATTTTCAAAGTTCTGAATGTTATTACTGTTAGATTAACCCATCCAAATATTAGAGATTATGCCTGGTTGATTGCCATAATTTAGACTAAATTAACTTTGATAATGAGTTAATGTTTTTGTTCTTCTTTATTGGAAATACAGAGAAAAATCAAGGGGAGAGAAGGCTGTTCTTTCCACTAAACTAAGCAGTGAAAGGAATGGTCTATGTCTCTCTCATTCATCAATGGGTACCTCCAGCACAGAGGGACAGTACCTGGCATACAGGAGGAGTTAAGTAGTATAAAATCCTTCTAAAAAGTATCATGAGTCCACCTATTCACTTACAAAAAAATCCCTGGTCATATTATTACAAGATTAACAAAAAGTCCACACAGTCTGCCATCTGGGAGCTGTGGGGTGTGTAACCCAAATCTATGTTGCCCTATGATTGTGGCTTGGATACACCTCACAGTTATCTGTTCTGCCTTAAATATTGACTCTGGCTCCTCTGGGTGGCTGAGATTTCCAGGATAGCAACAACAATTACAGGCATATTCTTGTGCCTTTTTGACCCCAATCCAGGGAGGAATGGGAGAACACTGGAAATATGAGGATTCAGCTTCCACACTTTCCAGGAAAAAAATGTCCCTCCTATTTCTTCACCTGAACTCATCCTCTTCTTCCTAGACAGTCCTCTCTCCTCTCTTAGACAATAAGAACTTGAATCAGGTTCTGGGCAGAGAACCAACATCAATTACCAATCACTAATCACAGTGTTTTACTGTGTTTTACTTTTGGTAAATTGAATGAATATATAGCCAGAAAGGTGACTTAGAAAAAAGAACATATAGTTATAGTGTATTTAATGGAATAAATGAAATTAATATGTATGGAGCAAAGGGTGTTCCTTATAAGATTTTATGACTTTTTCAAAGTGAGAGAGGTGAGGAAGAGATCAAAGGAGAATTTTAAAGAAAAAGAGAAACATAAAGATATCCATACTGGTGACTGACCCAACTGTATCTTCAAATATAGGCCACATTTTGAGAAATAAACAGATGAACAGATGCACAGACAGAAAAAGGGAAGAAAAAAAAAAAAAAAACCCAAGAGCAATTTTTAAGTCCTCAGCTTCCACTAGGAAATCAATTACCTTTCCATGAATATCAACCCTTCATTCTACTTTTACAACATATTTAAGATAGACTCCATTTGGGGGTCAGTTAATTGGATCAACTTTCTCTTCATAAAAAGCAAAAGATTTACATAATGTTTCACACTCCGAATTTGAAAAAACCTTCCCATACTTGCCCCCATCAAATTGTAGTTGACTACCATCTTAGCTTATCAAATTTATGAGCTGTGAACTTCCATGACCACTAGCAGCTGTCTTGATTTTCCCTGGGTCCACAGAAATGATGGCTGAGAAGAAATTCCATAAGTGCTGAATCTGAAATACTGTAGTGGCCTCATGAGACAAAAGCAGGAAAAGAGTAAAGGTTTCTGTTTCCTTTAAATTTGAGTTTAATAAGACTCCAGACTGACAGAATTTTCCTTAAATGGGACCACTTTAAATGCCAGTATATGGTGATTCTTTTCTTTCTATTTGATTTTAATATTCAATTTGGATCCAGAAACCATAAGGCATCATTCAATAAATATTTAACAGGCTGCTATAATTGAAAAGGACCTATGTCCTACTGAAGACATAATGAAAAATAAGACAGCTTGCATCATATGTATGTAATATAATATAAATATTACAAATATATATATATGGCAATACGCAAACTCAAATAGGGTAATGGCAATATGTAAAAAGGAAAACCATAAAGAAAGAGTGGAAATACCAGAGAAGACTTAAAAGTTATGAGCTCTGTACCACCACCACCCTCCAAAAATGAGGAAGATTCAGTCGATGGAGAGAAAAGTGTTGGCAGATATGAGATAAAACTTTCAACTTGGGAGACATTAAGATATTATGAGATAAAACTTTCAACTTGGGAGAAATTAAGAGATCATCTTTAAACAGTACTTATGTGCCAAATTTTCAAAGTCCTTGGAATTCAGGCTAAGGAATTTTGGCCTTCATGCTACAGAAAAGGAAAACCCACTCAAGAATTCTAAATAATAAAGTAACATCAAAGTGATATTCAGGAGGATCCAAGTAGCAGCACTAGTTCAAAAGAGAGGAGCTTGGAGGCAGGGAGACTAATGGAATGAAACTTCATGAGAAGGCAGATGGAGTGAGTATGCTCTTTCATAGTCAACTGAGCTGGGTTCAAATCCCATTCACATGGCCATAAGCAATTTACTTAACTTTTTTATTTCACAGGGCTCCCATCTATAAACCCAGAATATGAACAAAAGAAGACTTTCATTAAGTTTTTGGTCAGCATTAAAACCAATAGTATATGTAAAGTGCCTCTGAAGGAATTCTCTCAGCCTTCCTTTATTTCAAGATGCCTTTCTTTATTCTTCACTATTGAAGGATAATTTTTTTTGATTATTTAACTTATGATTGACTTTTTTTTTCTTTTGTCAGATTGAATACGTCATTCCACTGCTTTCTGGTTCCATTGTTTCTGATGTGCTATAATCCATGTCTCATGTTGTTAATCTTTGTACCTATTAATTCATTTTTCTCACTGCTTTCAAGTTTTGCTTCTTGTCTTTGGCTTTTCAACAGTTTGACTGTAAACATCTAGGTATATATCTTTTTGCTTATCCTTCTTGGGGTACTTTAAGCTTCTCACTTGGTCATTTTGAAAACAGTATGTTTCCAGTAATGTTTAAGTCACTCCTAATTTATAAAGTTTCTTCACTTTTGAATTTTTGCTTCTTTACTTAGAATTTAGCTTAGAACCATTCCCCTCCTTTGATTGTTGTATTTTTCTTTGATATTTTCCCTCACTAGCCCCCTTACAAGTTACTTCACCACTACAGTATTTTAATTCTTCTCAAAAACTCAGACAGAATGAATATGGTACAAGTTTCTATGGCAAAGAAATAAATCGTAAATTTTTTATCACATTTAATAGAGTTAGTATTTACTGATCACTCCCTACTAATTTTTAATCATCTTGCTAAGTACTTTGCAATATAATCTCATAAAACTGATGAAATAAAATTCATATTTTATGGCAAGACAAGAAATATTTTGACAAAATTTTTCTCCTCCTGTCTGGGCCTCCTCCCTCCCCTTTAATGTGCACTGGGCATCTACATTAACCAAACCTCCTTAGGAAATAACATTCCTTCTTAATTTTGTTAAGGGTCGCAGTGACGGGCTACTTGCTTTGTACAATCAAACCTGGATTGCATAAACTGCCAATACATCATTTGTTCTGTAACCCTTGTCTCAAAAATTTACGTAACTGTGCTTTGACCTCTTTCAGCGCTTTCCGAAGGACTGTCTCCCAAGTTAAAAATCCTTAGGTTGGCATGAATAAAATTTTCCTTTCTTAGATCAACTATTAACTAATTTTTCATCAAGATAACCTTCATCACAAGCCTATGAGCTATATATTAAACATTTTTCTATTTTATAGATAAGGAGACTAAGACTCAATGGGTTTAAGTAATTTGTCTTTAATTACATAGCTAGCAATAAACAGATAAGACCAGATTCAACCCAGTAGTCTAGCTCTTAAGCACTGTGTTACTGTCTCAACTGAAACATGCTAATTTAATTATGTATCTGTTTTCCCAAAGGCAGAAATTTGTTTTAAGTTTCCAGACTTTATTACAACTTGAATACAATGAGAATGTGGTTTACATTTCTATTGGAGCTCCTATATATACTCCCATTCAAGGGGTAAGATTGCACAGTGTTTCATGTACAGTGACTTTGGTAACAAATTATCTGGACTCAAGCACAGGTTCATCTCTTTGCTAACTTTGTGAACTTGACAAGTTATTTTAAATCTCTCTCTTGGTTTTCTCATTCTTAATTCAGCATAAAAACAGTAACTGACACAGGATTTGATAAGAATAAAATTACGTAATAAACATAAAATTCTGGTATAATGTCTAGCACAAATTAAGTTCTCAGTAATTTGGAAAATATCTTTTCTTTGTATTTCTTATACTATACTTACCTGATTGCATCATAATTTCCTGTTTATCTGTCTCTCCTTTAGATTAACTCCTAAAGGCAGGAGCAATATCATTTTCATCTTTGTAGCTCTAATCCCAGCAATCTGAAACATAGTAAGAGCAGGTTTAATGTTTAAGAGATTGATAAATAAACAAGTCCTTTTCAATGGCCAAGCTAACCCTTTACATCAGATGAAGCCTTCTGCTTAGGAAAGGAGAGCGGGTGTTCTCTGTTAATTTTCAGAACGTGGAAGTTCACCACATACATAGCAGTAAACGCAAATGGCAAAGGCACCAAGAGCTACTTACAAACGAGAGAGAGAGAGATGTCTGTGGCTCTAGTTCATTATACATTTTCAACAAATCTCCTTTACGTAATTCCACAGAAGCTAATGAGAAATAATGAGGACTAATGACCCGGAAATTCTCTTGAATTCAGAGTAATCCACACGAACCTTACCGTGGGTCAAGTACATTTGGATAGTTGCTTTCACTTGCAGGAGATTTTTTCACTCCCTTTTCCTTTTTAATTAACCATTTGTTCATATTGCCCATTCCACTGTGCATTACATGCCATATTAGCCTCTTGAGAGGGCCTTATTTTTGAACATTTATTTAGTCCTAAGGGAAAAAAATGAACCAGAAAATATAGTGGCATGGCACTGCACTATATACTAGAGAGAAAGAGAGTTGGCCTATTGGTATCCTTAGGGATTCAGTGAAACAAACATAGAATGATAACAATTGTGTTTAAAGTGTAGTTCAGCTCTTTTATTTGCTACCTGTGCCTTTATTTTTTTTTTTTTTTTTCCTGTGCCCATGGCATGTGGAAGTTCCTGGGCTGGGAATTGAACCTGCACCACAGCAGTGATCTAAGTGATCTAATCTGCTACAATATGCAGTGACAATAACAGATTCTTTTTTTTTTTTTTTTTTTTTTGCTTTTTAGGGCCATACCCACGGCATGTAGAAGTTCCCAGGCTAGGGGTCTAATCGGCACTGCAAATGCCAGCCACAGCCGCAGCAATGCCAGATCTGAACCAAGACTGCAACCTATACCACAGCTCATGCAACGCTGGATCCTTAACCCACTGAGCAAGGCCAGGGATCTAACCCACAGCATCTTCATGTATACTAGCTGGATTCTTTCCACTGCACCACAATGGGAACTCCCACAACACTAAATTCTTAACCCACTGACCCAGCAGGGAACTCATATCTTTGCCTCTTTTTCATAAAATAAGACACTTCTTTGAGCATCTGTCTCCTCATCAATGATGAGGAAATAGTATTGCTTTTCTGGCTTTTTTCTCAGAATTAAATGAGACAATTAGGGAAAACATTTTCACAATATGTGGCATGAAATGTCATTCTCATTTTATAGATATGGAAACTGAGGCTTAAAGAAGTAAGCAACTGAACATTAATTTGATGTCCTTAAAATTAATTTGGCAAAATTAAGCTTCCTAAATGTCTGATTTGTTCTATCAAATTCACTGCTTTAATGAAAAAAAATTTTTTTTTGTCTTTTTGTTGTTGTTGTTGTTTTTGCTATTTCTTGGGCCGCTCCCGCGGCATATGGAGGTTCCCAGGCTAGGGGTTGAATTGGAGCTGTAGCCACCAGCCTACGCCAGAGCCACAGCAACTCGGGATCCCAGCCGCGTCTGCAACCTACACCACAGCTCATGGCAACACCGGATCATTAACCCACTGAGCAAGGGCAGAGACTGAACCCGCAACCTCATGGTTCCTAGTCGGATTCGTTAACCACTGCGCCACGACGGGAACTCCGAAAATTATTTTTATAGTTTGAATAGATGAGTAAACTGAAAATCAAGCAGGAATATTTTATAAGCTTAAATGAAAAGTCGAATTTTGACTTCTGCTAATAAAACTCTTAATAAAACAAAGATTAGCATTTTTATGGATATTTCTCAGTTTCTACTGATTTCTAAACTTATTTATGTTTATTATGTTTTGTCAGATTTTTAGCAATTTTAGTATTTTTGTCTATTTCTAAAATTCTTCCTTCAAGGGAGTTCCATCGTGGCTCAGCAGTAATGAAACCAACTGGTATCCATGGGGATGCAGCTTGATCCCTGGCCTTACTCAGTAGGTTAAGGATCCAGCGTTGCTGGGAGCTGTGGTATAGGTCACAGATGCAGCTTGGATCTGGTGTTGCTATGGCTGTGGCATAGGATGTGGCTGCAGCTCCAATTTCACCCCTAGCCTGGGACCTTCCTGATGCCACACGAGAAGCCCTTAAAA
Organism: Sus scrofa; assembly: GCF_054392235.1. Lineage (NCBI taxonomy): Eukaryota > Metazoa > Chordata > Mammalia > Artiodactyla > Suidae > Sus > Sus scrofa. The sequence goes on along the minus strand of NC_139389.1, from coordinate 115,588,735 downwards.
AGACCACAAAAAAAAAAAAAAAAAATTCTACCTTCAAATTTTCTGATTTATGGTCAAAATATTAGAGGTACTAATCACATTATTACCTGCCACAGCAAAATTTTCTGAACAGTCCCACTTTTTTTCACACTTTGAACTTTTTGATCCTTTTATGTCTGGTATTTCAAAAAGCTTATAACACATTGGCCCATGCCAATTGTTTCTTATAATAGCAAACAGAATTTCTGCATTTCCTACGTGATGAGTTTTTTTGGGTTATTTTTATTTCTTCAACATATTTTGGATTTACGTTTAAATTCTCAATTTAATTTAAATACTTAACATAGTTAAATCTACTTCAACAAAATTGGACTTGTCTAAAAGATTTCATTCCATTTAAAGTTGAAATTCAATTTAATTTAAAATTAAAATTTAATTTAATAAAAAATCATAATTATTTCACATGCTTTTGAATTTAAATTTCAAATGGCTACAGACAGCAACAGAAAGCTGATCTTATTTGAGATGTTGGCAACAGAATATTAAAAATGCTTAAAGTTTTAAAAAGTACAAAATGACAGTCAAAAGCATCCAAATTCAAATCCAAAAGAAGGAATGTAAACAAACTAAAATGTATGAAAAGTGAAAATGGTGGTTGGAAAATAGAATTTCTTATAGAAACTTTTATCATTTTTAAAATCCTTTGATCATTTTCTTAGTATATCAACTTTAGTGTAGTTCATATTCCTGTTAAACTTAACAAACATTTATGTAAATTTGGCAAAGACTAGTTATTTGGTTAACAGATCATCTGCCTCCTAGATAACTTCCCCAATGTCACACACACAGAGCTGGTAGTGGATCCAAAATCTGCCTAGGACACTGATAATGCTTCTTTCTGTACAATGTTTCAGAGAACACTGGGGAAAAAATTCAAATGGAACATCTATTTAGCAAGTTTCAGCTGTCACAGATTACCAGATGCCAGGCAAAGTGAAATTTTGGTTTTGACTACATAATCAGAAAAATTAAGCAATATGTTGATGGCTATCCCCAGGCATTTCATGTGAAAAGATAAGCCTACTTTTGGTGTCTTCCACATTCTTAGCTAAATGTTGTCACTCAAACATCCTTTTAATCAAAGATGAAATGAATTCCATTTTCTGGTTCTCCAGTATTTTATCAGAAACTGTATTATTTCCCTGTTCACACAGCCAGACTCTGAAACATGACATAACATTTTTATTGTCATTTTTACTCCTTAAAGGAGATGGTAAAATTCTCATTTAGAGGAAAACTGAGATGATACATGAAGGAGGGAAAAAAACGCAGTTTGATAGGTAGCCAAAGAAACAGAAAACAAACAATAATCGCCTCTTTCTTCCAAAATTTAACAGTTTTGTCTTACAATTTTGGATATATAGCTTCTTTTTGGGAAACTCCTGTCTCCAAAGTTTTTGATAAAATGTTACTAAAATATATATTTATGCTATCTATTCTCAAGAGTTATATAAACCCCTACTTATTTACTGCAAAGAAATGTCATGCTTTTCAATGATTTATTTCCTTTCTACAATAAAAGGCATTTTAGAAAAAGCCAAGAAAATTAGAACAGAATGATGTACCACGCATTGTGTGTAGGTGTTCAGTAAATGATATTTTATGTTGATAAGGAGGAGGAAAAGAAAAAGAAGGGGGGGCGTGTAATTCTAAGTACATTCGTTTTCTTAATTTATGCTGCAAGACAGAATTATTTAGTCACACCTCTGTACTTAATGTAAAACCAGTGATGAAGCAATCACTAAAATGTAAATCAGGCAAGAGAATAAGTACTAAGATCTACTTTTTAACCATTTTCTTGGCAACTAGAGAAGGTAATACTATTTCACATTCCACGATGGATGTGTTTTAGGAATTCAGAGGGTTAGGGATTTTTTTTAATGCCCCAGGGCATGTCGATGTGATTGCCATTTTAGTTACTGATGTCAAGTGCCTATGATAAGCTAGCAATATATTTATTTATTTAATCTTCCAGATAATATTACCACCACTACTTTATAGATGAGGAGCAAAACTGATATCTTATCCATGTCTAATAGTTTATAAGCAAAATTAATAGTAATTCCAGAGCCTAAATGAAAGTTGATTTTTTTTTTTTTAATTCTCAGAGGTTGTGCTCTCTCATGATTTACAGAGCATGAACTCTAGTGCCAGAGCACCTGCATCCAAACCCTGGCTTTACCCCTTACTAGCTGTATGACCTTGGGGCAAGTTACTTAAAACTTCTTTCTCCTTCAATTTCCTCCTCTGTAAAGCTGGTTAACTTAATATAACTAAGGAAACCCGATCAATCAATGCCTGGCATCAAGTAAGCTCTATGTAATCATCAGCTGTTATTATTAATTCTTCCCCAGGATCTAGTCCCTCTTTTACAAAAAATAATCCACGCTTTTCTCCTTCTCCACTATTCTTTGTCTACGTGGTTTTTAAATCCATCCTGATTCCTGACGTAAATACATGCTTCAAGCCTACTAATCAGAGCAATGCATCTTTAATGTTACTGGTGCAAGAATGGATTTGGGAAGCTCCCGTTGTGGCTCAGCCAATAAAGACCCAAAATTGTCTCTCTGAGGATACAAATTCCATCTTGGCCTCACTCAGTGGGTTAAGGATCCGAGGTTGCCACAAGCTTAGGTATAGGTCACAGATGAGGCTCAGATCTGATGTAATCATGGATGTGGTAGGCCCCTGCTACAGCTCTAATTTGACCCCTGGCTCAGGAACTTCCATATGCCATAGGTGCAGTCATAAAAAGAGAAAAAGAAAAAGAATGGATTTAGGACACAAGCTGGTCAAATGAAATTTGTAGGAAACTGTTTCCCCAAAAAAGAGGCTCTTGCAACTGAACTGAGAGCCATCAGAATTTAAGTATGGAGTTTCCAGGAGTCATGTTCTAGAAAGACAATGCTTAAGAGTAGACCCCACATGAGAAAAAGCATAAATAAATGGCAGAGAAAGAAAGAAACAAATCTACAGGCATCATTCCAGCCTCTCCATCAAGCTCTGACAAAATCTACCCATGAACTTTAAAGGTAAATGAGCCAAGTCTATTCTTTGCTTCAGTCAGTTTGACTTGGGTTTCTATAATCTGCAAGCAAAAGTATTCTTATGAATACTATTCTCTATTTTAAAGTTAAGCAATTACTGGAGTTCCCGTCATGGCTCAGTAGAAATGAATCTAACTAGTAGCCACTAGGATACAGGTTCGATCCACGGCCTTGCTCAGTGGGTTAAGGATCTGGTGTTGCCTTGAGCTATGGTGTTGGGTCGCAGACATGGCTCGGATCTGGCATTGCTGTGGCTGTGGCATAGGCTGGTGGCTACAGCTCCAATTCAACCCCTAGCCTGGGAACCTCCATATGCCGCAGGAGTGGGCCTAAAAGAAAAAGTTAAGCAATTACTCATTTGAAGCAATTTCTCATACCCACCCTCCCTTGCTGAAACAAATTGGGCCAAAATCATGAGCAGTGCTAAATTTGGTTACATACAATATATCATTTGGTCCCCACCTACTTATTTCCACTCTACAGAGGAAGAAGCTGAGGGCTTGAGAAATTAAGTAAATTTTCTGATTTTATATATTGATTTATTTATGAATTTCATTTTATTTTTTTAAAGTAAAAAATATTTCACTTTTTTAAAGTACCTAAGGTGGACTATCCAGAGACAGGTAGAATTAAGAAAAATTTCATAAACCCCATTGAATTCTCTTGCTGTGCTGAATGATCAAATCCCCAGTCTTTCTCTTTAAGAAAGAAAAAGAAAAAAAAGAATATCCTGACAGAGAGTTTGGCCTGATCACTAAACTAAGTTATTATAAAATTCAAGGATTTTTCCTTCCCCTTTTCCTAAAAGCTGCCATGAAACTGCACTCCTCTCTTCCCATATCATATCTATTAAATGAAGAAAGATCATGGAGCAAGGAGAGACTCGCAGCCCAGGTGTAAGCACACTTATCACCTGACCTTCACATACAGACTCTCTGGCTTCATAGAAATGAGGCTTCTGGAAGCAAAATTTTAGATGTCAGGTTAAAATTCCAAACGCTAGTGAAGCCAAAATTTATGTTCCCTCCTGTTCCTTACTTACTATTACTAGATGTGAGAAAGATAAATTAAATGTGAACTCTCTGATTCCTGGCCAGACTGCAAATCTATGACAGGACATGACATTTTTGGCGATCACGCTATCTCCTCTACCAGTGAAACTATTTCTTACACGATCCAATGATAACATTCATGTCCACACTCTAAGAAAATGACCTTTTTTTTCTTCATTTGAAAATACCCACATAAGTTCTGATACAATGCACATACCAAGCAATACCACAAAAAAATTCCCTATTACTTCAGACTGGTGCAACCAATATTGTTTAATTTCCTAATATCCTCTACCTTCAGCTGACACGCCATATCAGTACCAGGGGTCAAAATGCTGGAAAAGAAGCAGATAAACTAAGAAAGATATGAAGGTTATTAATAGCTGCAGAATTAGACAGCTTTGCTGCAGAAAAAGGATGGAGCTGGCAGTTTCCTAATTGCCTCTGATTGATTGATATGACAGATGTAACAATAGCAGATGATTTTCAGCAGAGCTCCAAATGGCAATAAGTTAAACATAACATCAAAACACAAGAGCAACATTCTTTTTTACTCTTTTTTTTTATTTAAGCTTGATCTTTGAAAGTTTATCTGATTTACTGACCTCAGTAAGGTCTGACTTTTCTTCTCTAGAGATAGGAGTTTAGCTTGAGCTATGCGAGTCATACAGGGCTGGAAAGAGGCTCTATTGCTTGGAACAGTGGATGCTGTCATTGCTAAGAATCCCAGGGAATCAACAGTCAAAATATAAGGTGGTGAGAGCCAAAATTAATGAGTGGAGAAAAAGAGACCAAATGAATCTGTAACTCAATATGGAATGGCTTGAAGCATAGAATCATGCTTTGAAGGGAGAGGGAGGTAAAGTAAGGAAACTTTACTAAAGGCAAACTAGGGGTAGGTATAAGTGAATTCTGAAACAGGAGGCATTGGCCCCTGCGTCCCAAAGGTCTGAGGCCATAATGGCAGCCTTGATGTTTAAAAAGCCAAAGGGCCAGCACACACAAATTTATTTATTTATTTTTTTAATTATTATTTTCCCACTGTACAGCAAGGGGGTCAGGTCATCCTTAGATGTATACATTGCAGTTACAGTTTTTTCCCCCACCCTTTCTTCTGTTGCGACATGAGTATCTAGACATAGTTCTCAATGCTATTCAGCAGGATCTCCTTTTTGTCTTTTTTTTTTTTAAGGGCCGCACCCAAGGCATATGGAAGGCCCAAGCTAGGGGTCAAATCGGAGCTGCAGCTGCCAGCCTATGCCACAGCCACAGCAATGCCAGATTTAAGCCACATCTGTGATCTACACCGCAGGTCATGGCAACACCAGCTCTTTAAGCCACTGAGTGAGGCCAGGATCTAATCCACATCCTCATGAATACTAGTTGGGTTCATTACCACTGAGCCACTACAGGAACTCCACACACACACACACACACACGCACACACACACACACAAATTTAAACTAACAATATTTTGCAATCCCCAACCTGAAGCTCCAATGGGAGATCCTTCACAGAAATGCTAAAATAATTACCAAAATTAATTTTTCCGTTATTCATCCATGAAATAAAAAATAGTCAATGAAAAAGATGCTTTGGAATTCTGAAAGACGTGGGTTGAGGTCCTGGCTCTTTCTCTGACTTTGAGTGCTGTGGTTAGTAACTTTGCTTATCTAAAACTCAGCCTCCTGAGAATAATCCTTGTGCTTACCTCATGAGATGTCAAAAAAAACCAATACAACCCACAGAAAGTTCTGAACATAGCACCTCTTACTTAGAAAGTGCTATGTACTTAAAAAAAAAAAAAAAACAGTGTCCTTCAGGTATAACTGACTTAACCTAAACTACACATATTTAAGTTGCACAATATGATAAGTTTTAACTATATATGCACTTATGAGCCATCTGCATAATTTGGAAAATGAACATAACCATCACCCACCAAAGTTCTCTCACTCCCCTTCCTTTACTTCTTTCCTTCACCTCTTCCCACCATCACCTCATTAACACCCCAAGAAACAACTGATTTTCTGTCACCATAGTTTTGAATAGAAATATATATATATGAATTGCATATATGTGTGTGTGTGCGTAGTATGCATTCTTTTGTTTTTGAAATAGTCTAGCTTCTTTCACCAAATTTTTGAGATTTACTTTGTCAGGAGTCCCAACTCCCCTTAGGTTTGATAATTTGCTAGGTAAACTCATAGAACTCCTATAGTCATACTGGTGACTATGATTTGTTGCAGGAAAAAAAGGATACGAAGCATAATCAGCAAAGGGAAAGGGACATGAGATGAAGTCCAGAGGAAACCAGACACAAGCTTCAAAAGAGTCCTCACCCAGTGAAGTCCCATAGGACACACTTAATTCCCCCCACAATGAGTTACAACAACACATCATGTTATCTACCAGGGAAGTTTATTAGACACTCAGTGGTCAAGGTTTTTAGTGGGGGCATGTAGGCAGCCTCTGTCTGGTATGAACCAAAATTCCAGACTCTCAGAATGAATGGATGTTCAGCATAAACTATATTGTTTGCACTAACAGTTTTTAGGGACACTGAGTCATTTCTAACAGTTCTGGGAATGGCAAGATCTCTCTCAAAATCCAAGTTCCTAGTTACCAACCAAAGGCCACCAATTTAAGCAGGACTTTTTTAAGGTCAGCAATCTCAAACCTGCTAGTGTTAACTCTTCTGAACATTTACTCATGCTGTTGCATGTGTAAGTGGTCCATTGATTTTCATTGCTACGGAGCATTCCATTAAATGTCTATACAACTGTTTATCCACTCACCTCTTGACAACGAGGTAGGTTGTTTCCAGTTTGGGCCTGTTATAAATAAAGCTGTTATGAACATCCATGACCTAGCCTTTGTTTGGACCTGTTTTCACTTTTCTTGGGTAATTAGCTAGGAGTAGAATGGCAGGGTCGTTTGGTAGGTGTGTACTGAATGATGTAAGAAATTGTCAAACTGTTTTCCAAACTGGCTGTACCATTTTACACTTCCATCAGGTCTATAAAATTTCCATTTGATCCATGTTGATATCTTCGTTCTTCTTCATTTTGGACATTCTAATACTTGATATCTTCGTTCTTCTTCATTTTGGACATTCTAATAGGTTTGTGGTGATATCTCAGTGTGGTTTTAATTGGCATTTCCCTAGTAACTCAGTACTCAGCATCATTTTCCTGCTCATTTGCTATTCATACATCTATTTTTTGTCTATTTAAAGATTTTGCCCATATTTTGGGGGAAAAATGGTTGCTTCTTTTCTTTCTTGAATTTTGAGAATTTTCATATATTATGTATAGAAGTCCTTTGTCCTACGCCTGACTTGCCAGTGTTTTTTCCCAGTCTATGACATGTCTTAATTTTGCAGATTGTCTTAAATTTGAACGAGACCAACTCCTTAATTTTCTTCTGTAAGCACTATGCTGTGTATCCTTTCTAGGAGAATTTTATGTAATCAAAATTTATACAGATTTATCTCTCACACTTTTATAGCGGTTTTATGATTCTTGCTTTTAAACCTACACTCAATTTCGAGTTAATTTTTATTATTCAAGGTATGCCTGAAGGTTTTATTTCAACAACTTCCTCTGTTGAAAAGAATTTCCTCTTTCTTGAATTACCTTTATACCTTTGACAAAAAAACCAATGGAGCATATAGCTATAGGTCTATTAATGGACCTTGTATTCTGTTCTAGTGTTCTTGATTTTTTTCCTAAGACTTCATTTCTTATAGTCTGTGTGTGTTGGTTATGAGTAACTTCTTTTCTTAACTTTTCATTTAGTTTTGAAAGATATTTTCTAGATATAGTATTATGTGTGTGTCTTCCTTTTATTTGTTTCTATCCTTTCCTTCTTTCTTTCAGCTCTTTAAAGATATTGCTGGAGTTCCTGTCGTGGCTCAGTGGTAAGGAATCCAACTAGGAACCATGAGGTTGAGGGTTCAATCCCTGGCCATTCTCAATGGGTTAAGGATCTGGCATTGCCGTGAGCTGTGGTGTAGGTTGCAGACATGGCTCGGATCCCGAGTTGCTGTGGCTCTGGTATAGGCCGGCAGCTACAGCTCCAATTAGACTCCTAGCCTGGGAACCTCCCTATGCCATGGCAGCAGCCCAAAAAATGGCAAAAAGACAAAAAGAAATAAAAAATTAAAAAAATAAAGATATTGCTTTACTGCTTTCAAGCTTACATTGCAAGAATTCTGATGTTTTGGCCTCTCTGTATAAAACACATCTTTGTCCTAGTTGTTTTATTTTTGTTTTCTCTTTGTCACTCGTTTCAAACATTTTAATTATGAAGTGCTTAAGGTCTGTTAGGCCTTGAACTTCTTGTATTAGTTGATTTACAGTTGTCCTCAAATTTTGACAATTATAAGACATAATTGGCAAATTATAAAACAAAATCATGAGACAAAATTTATCATATAACATTTCTGTCCTAATTCCTTCTCTTCTCCCTTTTGAGGACTTCAATTACACATTAAAGTTATCTCACAGCTCACTTAATTTATTCACTTTTTTTTCTCTATGTGTCTCATTTTGGATACTGTCTATTGCTATGTCTTTAGATTCACTTATTTTTTATTCTACAATGTCTAATCAGCTGTTAAACATATCTAAAGTAGTTTTTCATTTCAGATATTATAATTTTCATGACCAGAATTTTAATTTGGGTCCTTTTATATCTTCTATGTCCCTACTTAACATGTTTAATCTTTTCTCTAGATTCTTTAAATTATAGAATATATTTTAAAAATTTTTAAATAAATGTTTTCATGTTCTTATCTATTAATTCAGTCTACTGTGACATTTGGTGATTTTTATCAGTTTTTCTTTTTATTATGTGTTATATTTCATTGCTTATTTGCATTCTTAATAATTTCCTAAATTGTCAACATTGTAAGTCTTATTTTCTTGAGTTTTGGCTATTTTGGTTTCCTCATAAATATTCTTGAGCTTTGTTATGGAACAAAGTTAAGTTACTCTGAAAAGCAATTTTATATTTTCAGGTCTTTTTTTAAGTTTTTTTTTATGTAGTAATACAACAGTATTTAGGCTAGGCATTATTTTACCCCCTCACTGAAGCAAAACTCTGCTTATTCAATCTAGTATATCATGAATTATGAAGTTTTCCACCGAAATGGGTCAGTCACTATTTCTAGCCCTGGGTCAGTTCTGAGCATGGTTCTCTCTATTTTGGAAGGTTATTTCCCCAGCCTTAGTGGTGCCTCACACACATACTCATCTATACTCAAGGGAAGATCTGATGGAAATTTTCATATCTCAGAAGCGCATATCTCTGCAGCTCTCTCCTTTCTATGGCTCCAGCTCCCTTGGCCTCCCCCAGACTTCCAGTTCCATCTCTTTGACTCAGGGAGGGTACTATGCTCACTTGCATTCTTCTCTCCTGAGCTGCAGCCTAGACAATAATCAGGAAATTTTAGGGTTCATCTTATTTATTCTTTTTGAACAATGTCTTAAGGAGAGTCTTTTTACAGATTTTTCTGGTTTTTAAATTGTTCCAAAAAGAACCTAAATTTGGTCCCTGTTTCTTCATGTTAGCTGGAGGACCTATGTACTTCTTTATATAAGTATCTTTCATTATTGAGTTACTTAAGTGGATTGCCCTGTAATTTATTATAAGGTAAGTAACAAACCATTAAAAGCAACCTTTGTGTATATGAGAGAGATCTTAGAGAACTTCCAGTCCAAAGGCTTCAAAATTTGTTAGTTTTTTTTTTTAAATAGGCTACATGATCAGAAGTCTATGTATATGCAGGCTACATAAAGTTTATTTTGTTTATAAGAAAAATAAATAGAGAAAATCAATACATAGCATATAAGAATAGGACTTAAAAGGTGAGTTAGTACATATCAAAGTTTTATTCATACTGTTTTATCTTTTTGTTAGTCATCTTTCAGAGCGTCCCAGTTTCTTGATGAAATTTTGATAGAATTAAACCTGGACAGCTCAAAATTATGTAACTAAATATATTCAGCTTCAATTAAAAATTATAATTGATTCCAAGTTGATAACCTAATGCCTGATAGCAATAATACCAGAGACAAATGGCCTATTAGTTGAAGTGTACCAGATAATTACTGAAAAGTAGAGAATGAGAAGTGGATGGGTGAAACACTTCATAGAATTCATTCAATCAGGAAGTCACATAGTAGAAAGACTGCATGTAATGCAATATCCTCCTTTTACAGATGAGAAAACTCAAACCCAAATTTAAATAACATCCAGAATCACATAGTTGGTATGTGACTAAATATGGATATATACACAAATCATTTGATCCTCAGTATTGATTATTAATTTATCTGTCAATTTGCTTAGAATAAAAATTCCTTCTTCAGTATGGAACATTTCTCTATATCAGAATTTGGGACCCAGAGAGAAGCCAGCACTGAGCTCCAATCCATCAATTATTTACATCTTCATGGGGCATCTAATCCATGATAGATGTTGGTTGGATAATGTGAAAAACCCCATTAATTAATTCAAGAAATATTTTTTGAGCATCTTCTCCATGCCATTCATCATCTTAGGTGTTCAAGATACCAAGATGAGCAAGACAGACAAGACCTTACTCTCAAAGATTTTACCTTTTAGTTTATGGAAGAGTGATGAAGTAAGGACAAAAAGAAGACTAGAATGTAAGATAACCTCAAAGAGTGATGCATGATATCATGAACATAATACAGGGATAGAAAGTAGTTGTCATAAAGAATGACATCAATGATAGATTTGTAATATACATCAGAAATAGATCTTACAGGAATTTTTAATGGAATGTATGAAAGGGGTAAGAGAAGAAATAAATGGGGGTGAGTATAAAACAGGTATAGGGAAGAGCACCTGGATAAGAACTGAGCAGAAAAAAAGGATTCGAAAATTATGTTTTGTCCCAAATAAGTGTAAGGTGCCTATCAGAACAGTCCTTCTCAAACTTTAATGTGCACAGGAATCACCTGGGGAGCTTGTTAAAATGCAGATTCTAATTCAGTGGGTCTGAGATGGGCCCAGGACCCAGCATTTCTTATATTTCTTGGATAATCCCAGTGGTGCTAAAATACAGACCATGCTTTGAGTAGCAGGACCTTAGGTAGCCAAGGTGAATACAGATAGAATAGAGATCTGGAGCTCTGTAGAAAGGGACTGAGCTGTAAAACTTGGGAACATTAGATGTATTTCTTAAGGGAAATCCAAATTGATGGAGAATAAATGGAAGAAATAGCAAACCGGAAAATTTAAAGGAAAATCCTATAAAATTTAGTAGAGAATACATAAGAAGCTGATATTTGTGTAACACAGAATGTGAGTGCAAAAGAAGTTAAGAAATAGAAAGGGATTGATGTAGCGTTCAGAGAACAGAGACAGGTTGTGGGCTGGTTATTGCACCATAGAGATATTAAGCAGATAAGATGAAAATGCTACCTCTGATTCCCTTTTGAATAATATTATCCTGATCCTGTTCCTATAAGAATCATTTAGAATTTTAGAGTTTTTAAAAAGGGGAAACAAAACAAAATTATAAAGGCTTGGAGTGACAGACAGAAGGCAAAGTCAAAAAATAATTCGAGTCCTGACTGGTGAATATTAAGTACAAAACTAACAGCTTAAGAATTAATCCTTAAGCTAATGGCTAAACTGGACCTTTTAGAGGGGAAAAAATAAAGAAATATGAGCACACCCAGGGACTGAAGAAGTTAAAACTATTGCCAAATTTTGATAATACTCTAAAGTTGAAAAAGAGATGGAAGATCCCCTAAAGGGCCATTCAAAGTATTTAAATTTGAGCTCACCAAAGCATGTTACTAATGTTTTAACAGCTGGAGCAGTTACGCATTCTTCTGTTTTAGCAGTTTTAATAGCTGATGACAAGAGGCCGAGGTTAGACACCCAGAGAGCTCAGCAGCCTCACAGACAACACCTGAAGTGAGTCTATTTTGATGGGATGGAACAGTGTCTTCTGAAGAACAAAAATGTGTAATAGACTGCTCTATACCTTTAAAGCAGATTTGCCCTTTACTTAAACTTGACCAACAGACTCCCCCAACGCTCTCAGCATTAGTATTGCAGTCGCTGGGTTACAAAATGGGAAGCAGATCATTATCAATGAACACAAATCTAGTGAATAGAGCATGGGAGCCCATCTATTCTGTGTTCAGACAGACACCACATAAAGCAAAATAGGAATTTGGCCATATAGTGAAATAGAGATTTCATAATTATTCGGTCCATTCAGTCAAAACACATTGGAAAATTGAGAAAACTGGATGAGGCTCTGTTCCCCCTCTCTCTTTCTTATGTAATATCTATGCCCCATTATGCCCATTCATCTACCAACTTTTATGTTTCAATGTCTTTTACCTTTTATTAGGGCCTAAAAATCAAATATGACATAGACATCCTCCCAGGAGCACAATGTCTAGTAGAACAGATGTTACACATTCCCCAGGTAAACATGAGACAGAATGCTAAATTTTAGAGCCGTTCAACTTTAGTGTATATTAGAATCACCTGGAGGGCTTGTAAACCACAGACGGCTGAGCCTCACCTCCAGAGTTTCTAAATCAGTAGGTTGGGCAGAAAGAGGGAAGATTCTACATCTCTAATAACTACCTAGGTATTGCTGATGCTGCTGGCCCAGTGACTCTACTTTGAGAACCACTATTTTAGAGGATGCCCAATAGATACAGGACTTTCACTGAGATAGTTCATACAGGATAGCTTCATTGAGAGAGTTAACCATGAGTTGCATCTTGAAGTATTAAAGACTGCAACATGGGAAATAAGAGAAGTAGGATATTAGAAATGGAAGTAATATGCTAATCAGCAAGCTAAAACTACAGCGATCTTTTTCTGTCCCTACACTTTTGTGGTTCTTGAAGATCTAAGAATAAAAGACAGAAAATATATTCCCATTTTTCATAATGCTTGAAAATTTCAAAAAAGCAAATTTTCAAAGTTCCTCCAGATTTTAATTTTTCAATGTCATCTCTAGTCTTCCTAACTCTTTTGCTGCTTTTACCACAATGAAGAGCCACACTGAAAAATGAACAAAGGCATCATTAACCAAAATTCCAGGGCCCAATCTTCTTCTTAGGACTCCATAGTCTTTATTTCTATTGCATTCTCCTCTGACCATGTATTAATTTAGGCCTTTGAATGTTTTTGCTATTGTCTAGGATATGTACATTTTTAAAAAGAGATATAAAAAGTCTTTTAAGTATAAAAAATTTAATTAGAATGCTATAAAACAATATAGATGAGAACAACACAAAATAAAACACATTGGTCCTTAAGATGATTTGCTGGAACAGCGACAAAAAAAAACAGGGGGAAAAAAGACATTATTCAAATGCTATTCAGGGCACAGCATCTTGGAAAAAAAAAAAATCTGACAGTTCAATTTTGGAAATAACAAGAAGAGATTTTCAAAATATCCTACTCTTTAATTTACAAAAACATAGTTTACCCAAATTCTGACAACCAAGAACTCTCAAAACAAAGCATGGAGAAAAAAATATTGGGATAATGAGTAATCATGTCTCCCTAGATCCTTGATACAGCTCTGGAAACAAGAGAAAACAAATCTGATATGGTAAGTTGAAAACAGATTGTCTAGAGAGAAAAACCAAACAATATCTCTACCAAGAGAATATGTATTACCTTCTCAACATCCACCTGAAAGAGGAACAACAGGACAGTAAAGCATTAGATATCTATTTATGTGTCTACTCAGCACCTCTCTTCCTTTTTGGAAACCATCCTTTTCCTATTCCATGTGGTCCAGCAAGATTGTCAGTCACAGTGCCTCATCTACCCATTGGCTATACAAATGAACACAAGACCTAACATATCACTGTCCCCATTCCCTAAGCCACAGTGGGCACTTTATCAAGTCAGAGACTATCAATTGCTTTCCAAGAGAATGCTATAAAAAACTGGGGAATGGAATACATCCTTTTGACTTTCATACCTGCAGGATATAAGCTTAGGGCTGCCATTAGCCCATCACCATGAAAAACACAGAGAGAAGCACAGTTCAGAGATGGAGCAGGGAGAGACCATCCTGAAGACCCTTGATCTAGCACAGGTAACCCAGAGCTACCCTTGAACTTCCCATTTCTGTAAGCCAAATGGTCCCCTTTCATCTTTCTGAAGTCAGTTTATGTTGTTGACAATTACAGGAATCATTAAGGTAATAATAATTGTAGGCTTGTTTTGCAAATGATCAAAAAAAAAAAAAAAAGAAAATCTGTGAATACTCCTTGTGAATTTTTGGAAGTCTTGTTTGTTTTTCAGGAAAGTCCCCTCTCAGCCTGAGTTGTGGGACAGGCAAGGGATATGAAGAAGCTACTGAAATAGTAAGGAAATAGAATAAAAGAGAGAGCAAGAAGCGGGGGAAGGGGAAAAAGGAAGAAAGGGAAGGAGGAAGGAAACAACGAACTGAAATCCAAGACCAAATTATAGACAGTGGCTACTGAGATGCCTTTTGTCTAAGGAGTCTGAATTTCTTTAGGGATTATCTATTACTTGCAAAGAATATTAGAGATAAAATGCTGCCACTCATCTGTGTTTTTACCCACACATTTTTCAATTTGAAAGGCTGATATGTCCATTAAAATCAAACCAGACCCACCAACCAATCCCTTGTTCTCAAAGTACACTTCTTACCCTATCAAGTCGTCATACAGATGGAGGGGTACTGCCCACCCCTCCCCAAACCCATCCTTCAACCCTGCTCCTTCCCACCATCCCGTGACTGACCTTTTATCAATTACAGTTCAAATTAATTTCCCTTTCAACTTCTCTCTCAATTCCCTTGCAAGTCCAATAAACACCAAGACTCCTCATTACAAAATATTTCCACAGGAGAGCGTGGCTCCGTCAAGCCCTGATAACCTTTCCTACTGCAAGAATAATAGAAGAGTGGCCTTCCTGGGCTGCTTCCATCAATTTCTATTAAATGTATCTTTCTAAGCTGTCAAACCGCTCATTTCTCCTTCCTCCTATAGAGATGCCAGTGGATTGAGGGCAGCGGAGAAGAGGTGAAAAGCGCGGGGTAGATGAGGAGTGTGGAAGGGACTGCAAGTACTGGCTGACTGGGGGGAAAGGCATCACACCCAAGTGACCTGTGTGTGATGACCACAATCACAGAAACTTCACTTCATCTCACCAAGGCTATTAGGAGCTGCATTTCCAGGTTGCATCTAGCTGCTCAGAAAGATAACTGCTTTGCAGAGTTCAATATACCTTGAGAGAATTAGATTTTTCTAAGCCAAAGATTGAATTCCTTCCTGCTTCCCCTCTTCTTCACTGTAACCAGGGCCTCATGCAACCAATTTTATTTTCCTTGTGCAACGGGCAGATGATATCCTGCTAAGTATGCCAGAAGCAGAGAAGACTGAAGTACAAGAGCTGTGGCATTACTTGCTGGCTGGCTGGCTGGCTTGCTTTTCTTACCTGTTCCATGGAAGGAGCTCCTGGAGAAAGCCTTAATCAGAGAAACCATAACATTAAGTGCTCTCTGCAGCTTCTAGGAACCAACCCAAGTCAGCAAAGAGCAGCTTTTACTTTTAACCCCACGCAATTTGCCTTGATGCATTTCAGCTGATTGTAATTGTTTGCTGGGTTCTAGAAGGGGCACAGAAGGGAAAGATTTGTTGCTGAGCCCTCAAACAATCAAAGTCATTTTAAGATTAAAGATACAATGTGCAAATTAAGAATTGTGACTTCACCATCACCAGATCTCTTGTTCTCTGTGAAACTTCAGCTAATTTCCTAAACAGAGACTGACCCTCTATGTGTTTCCCTAACACTTTGTTGCCATCTCCACTATATCATTTTTTTTTTATCTTTTGTCTTTTTAGGGCCGCACTCATGGCATACGGAGGTTCCCAGGCTAGGGGTCCAATCGGAGCTACAGCTGCCAGCCTACACCACAGCCACAGCAATGCCAGATCTGAGCATTATCTGCAACCTACACCACAAACTCATGGCAACGCCAGATCCTCAACCAACTGAGCGAGGCCAGGGATCAAACCCACACCCTCATGATTCCTAGTTGGATTCGTTTCCACTGTGCCACGATGAGAACTCCTCCACTATATCATTTGTGTCATTCTATTACAGTTACCTCATTATAATACAATGACCTGTTGGCATGCCTATCTCCTCTCTATAATAGGAGTTCTTTAAAAGCAGAGGCATCCAACTCCTTCATGAAGTCTGCATGCAGCTAATGCCCCACATATCTGGGTTGGATAAATGAGGAGATCTAAATCAATTTTTCATATAATCCTGGCTGAAGGGCCATAAATTGGTTAGCAAAGATGTTTCTCTACCCTGGAAACTAAATCAAACATATACACAGATAATCAATGAGTGCAGAGAGGACACAGATTATTTTTAATATATTAATCACTTATAAAATAAAAATCATAAAATAGTGAATGACATTCAAATCAGCATTGTCAGCTTAGGGATTGAAAAAACATCCTCTACCAATCCCAAAATATCTCTTTAGGTGTGCCTCTTCCCCCCTCAACCCACAGAGGGGCCATATATGTTGGGAATTTAGATAGCATAAAGATTTTGTAGGTCTGATAATCAGCTGGTGCAATAGGGTAACATGTCGCTTGGGGGCTGTTCCCCAAATTCAAGGACACCACTGACCAGAATACAGATCCCAGGCCAGGGAGGAGTCCACAGGCCAAACTATCCAAGCAGATATAAGCTACACTCTCCTTGCTTGGCCCTCTTAAACCCATCTCTACAGAGCCCTGCCTGACACTTTTCCAATTTAGAATCCCTTTGTTTTTAAACCTCTCAAAGAGAAGGAAATAAATGCCTAAACACTGTGGGACTTCAAGGCCATGCCAATGAGATAAACTCAAAGAGCCCCTGGCCAGGATAAAAATTACCAAATAATTATCACCCATCAATCTCACTGCAACTGTTACAAAGTTCTTGAGTCCCCTTCCTCTTTCAGCAACCTGACCTACTCTCTCCTGTGGCATATTAGTAAAGGCATTTGGCCCACTCCTCTCCTCACTTTCATAGGGAAATTATATGCCCCCAGTGAACCAGCAAGTGTATGGTAAGACCACTCCTCTTTCCTTTGTCCCCAGGCTATAAAAACAGACATGACCACACGCTTGGGGTCCCCTCTCCCTGATCATCAGAAAGTCCTCCCACTGTGCTAGCAGTGTTTCTTGCCTCAATAAACTCATCTTTCTCTCCACTCTGCTCTGAATCTGGAAACTCTTTTCAAACCTGTGCACAGGCCACAACAAACACTCCAAGTCCCCCAGCTATATAGCTTAGGAAATGAGATCCAGAATGATGTTACTCTTGTCTCCTTGTACCAAGTCCACACAAGTTGGCAGCTGCAGAGTCGAGGCCAATATTTAGGGGCACCCCTTGCTCTTTGCTGGCTGCCTACCACCGGTACCTCATCAGAGCCAGCACTGCTCTGGAGTGGGTAACAGGCCACTCCTCTTCAGTTCTCCCAGAGTGACTTCGCAGATGGCTCAGCCTCTGTTTTTCCTCGACCCCCTTCTCTCTTAGTCCAGGCATTCAGGGTCCCTATATTTTTCTTCCTTCCCCAAGGACTGGTTCTTGATCTCTCACTGACACTAATGTACAAAAGTCTCCTAACATAAAATTTTAACCCTAAGCATGATGCTCTGGTTCTGAAATCCCCAGGAAATGGAAAAGGATTAAAGGTTAATGGGGCTTTCTCAGAATCTCTGAAATAGTAGCTCTGGGTCTCCAAGGATGTCACTAGATTTGGCCTCAGTCCTCCTGTTGGAAGACTATCTAAGACAACAGAAAAGCATAAAAAAAAAACTTGAAAATGTAGAACAGTAAGGCATTTACAGTAATATATAGGTCAAAGGTAAAGGAAAACAGGAAGGCGGTAGAGGGACTAGGGACCCCAAGGAATCATCAGCTGCCCTAAAATAGGAAATGTCTCTTCCTTTGGATATCTGCTCTTTCTCTTGGTGTGGAGCTTGTGCTTCCTTATCAGGGAGACTTAGGCTTTTTCACTGATTCATACATTTATTCAACAAATATTTCTTAAGTGCCCACTAGGTACCAGGGGCTGTGATAAGTTTGACTTCTGGTTTTTACTTAGTAAGATAACAATTTTTCAGAGGCATAAACGCTTGAGTGAAGCAAATTAGAGCTTTGAATTGCAGAGGAAATATATGCTGTGGTTAACATTTATATTCTGGAATAAGCCAAATCTCAGTTCAAGTCCAAGCCCCGACACATCCTGTTAGTTCATCTCTTTCAGTTTCAGTTTCCTCTTTCATAAAATGTAGTTATTATGATCGTTATAACCTCAGACCATCACTGCGTGGATTAAAGGACATAATGAATGTGAAGTGCTTAGCACATTTGGGGGCACAGAACAAACATGCAAAACATATTAAAAATTGTTATTTGAAAGGAAGGAGGAAAACTACAAACCTAAGGCCACCTTTTCTACTAAGAGGCAGGAGTGCAGTAGAAGTGATAAATTTCAATATCATTTTATTTTAAAGCAGCAGGAAGTGACTAAAATTTAGTGAAAGAGAGAAAAAGATGAGAAATTAACATACATAATGAACATTTTAGGTTATCTCTGGGTTCTGAATAACCACACTTCATTATCACAGAAAAACAGGAATTGTTAAACAGAGCTTCTCAAATGTAATGCATATGAATCACCCAGGGATCCTATTAGGATGCAGGTTGAGATTCAGTAGGTCTGGGATAGATGCTGAGATTCTGCATCTCTGACAAGTCCCTGGTGTGTCTGCATGTCCACAGACCACATTTTAGCCATAAAGGGTAAGATAAAATTAGAATTCAAGCTCTATTTACATATATATGTAAATCGTGTAGTTACATCTATGTGTGTCTACATATAGTAGGAATACATATTTTTTAGGTACCTAGATCTCCACAAGTACTTAAGCAAGAAACTTAAGAAGCTGTGATTGCTGATTTATTGCAATAGTCCTGCTACAAATTAATGGTTGGTTTAGTTTCTTCTTCTGGCTTAGTCTCTTCATTTTCAAAAATGAAGAGATTGAATTATGTTTTCTAAGTTTCCTTCCAAATTTAACCATCTATTTGAACTTTTTTTTTCTACTAAGGAAAAAAAAATTTTTTTAAATCGTATGAGATTTAACAGACACGGAGAAAGTAATTTTTGATGCTCAGATATTTTGTTCACCTAACCCTCAGGAAAAATCCTGATGGAGACCACTGCTCAGGACACATCTGAGTTGCATAAAATGCAACAAATTATTTCTCATAACCAAAAAGTGAACATCAGTGAGGGTCCACACAAAGATATTATTTAGAAAAACAGCACTACTAGCCTTTCAGCTAAAAGAACTCAGTTCAACTCAACGTCATAAACAAAGCCAGGTGTTCAGTCTCACATCTTTACCATTTTCAAGGAATGTGCAAGGAAGGCAGTTGGGGCTGGGGGACAGACAGGTACACCAAGGACCTTTAAAATCACCCTGGAGAGAAAAGTCACCTTGGTAAATACTTGGCTGAAGCACCTCTTCAGCCAGTGGAAACTCTTATACACATGTTGCTCCAACACAAGCTATTCAAATTATTAGCATTTTCTTCTTCTAAGTTCTATCAAACATATTATTTATGAGATAACTAGCTTCATAGCTAGCCTTTCACCTTGTCACATTTTCCTGCATTCTCATAGTTAATCCAGC
Organism: Sus scrofa; assembly: GCF_054392235.1. Lineage (NCBI taxonomy): Eukaryota > Metazoa > Chordata > Mammalia > Artiodactyla > Suidae > Sus > Sus scrofa. The sequence continues at coordinate 115,568,829 of NC_139389.1, read as the reverse complement.
CTGACATAGATGTTTCCCAGCTTCATTGTATTTCATGAAAAAGGGACCCATTAAAACCATTGTCTCTGATAGGAACAGAATCCATTACCAAGCAGAACAATTATCCTAATGATGAGGGAATCAAGACCATTCTTAAATCCATGGACCCTTCTGTGTTTTTTTTAAATCTTTTCCTTTTTCAGACACTGTGCAAAGTATTCAGAAGCATCTACAAAATATCAAATGGTTTGAATATTTTAACTTTTTAATAAGAAAAAAAAAGACATAAAATACACTTCAAATGACCTGGCCCAGGTTGTCTGTACAATCCCTTCTCACAACTCTAAAACATTCCATTCAAGCAGGCTACTCAAACTGACCTAAGCTATGAATGGCCAGGCAAGTGCATGGTGGTAGATAATTTTGCGTAGTGATGATGTTTTTACCCATCTCAAGTGTGTTAAGAATCAACATTCCCTTAATTTTGTTAAAAGAAATAAGTAGATAAGCAAAGGATTTGATTTTTTTCTTTTCTTCTCAAGAGCAGCACCACATTAACAGTAGATATTTATCCCAAAATTCAGATGAGCTCTTCTTCAAGAAGATAAAACACCTTAAACTCTACCAATGCTTGAGATTTGAGTTGTTAAAAGCCTAATGATAAATGGGACAGAATGAAAAGTGTGGCTAAATTAGGCATATCTCTGCATGTGCACATAATTATACAGACTATGTATGTATAATTTGCCTTTAATGGTATTTCCGTCTACTATCTGAAATTCCCAGGTGTCCTCAAACAAGCACAGTTTTGTGGTGTCCCACCCTTAATGGAGCCCTGTTACCATGGGGATATCAGAACACCCTCTCAGAATAGCACTGAGTTCTGACAAGTGAAAAAACTGGAGGATTTCAATCAAGTCATAGTCTTAGAACTTCCTAGTACCTACAGATTTGAAAGTTATGAAGTTCTGAAGTATTGCTAGTTTGGCTAAAAATTTGACTTTGGGCCATAATTCAAAGGAGTGCATGTATTTAAGTAAATGTCTATTCAATCCTTTATCTTCCAATAACTTCTAACATGGAAGTATATATTGCTAGGTCCTCTCAAGAGCAGATGAGTAGGATCCATTAATTCATTCATTGGTTTATTTAGTCAGTATATATAGATTGAGAGTGTCTTATAGATATCTCCAGTGCCCAGAAAAACCCATGACACCTATGAGGCTATATGCATACATATTTCTTACCCTCAATGACCTTGAAGTATAATGGATAATTATAAGTGTTGAAAGATGGAAACACAAGAGTAAAGTATGAAAAGAAGTAAGAATCAGAGGACCAACTGGGTACAGAGAAAGATCTTGGAAGGTCAAGTGAGGTAGAATATGTCTCTGGCAAGACTTCAGAAGCAAAAAGGAAGAAGATGTTCCATCATAAGTCAAAGCAATTAAATTCTCCTCCTATGGCCACACTAAAAAGGATTTAGCATGCAGCTTCCAGGTCAACAGTGTATTAATAGTCAACAGCTAGTGTCTTGCAGCTTCCCGGAAAGTATGGTATGCTGCAATCACAACTTAAGCAACCAAAGAATCAAGGCCAGAGCCAGCAGAAGTTCAAGCATAGAGGGAAAAGTTAATGGTTTGCCTAAAAGCTGAGAGGGATTTCTTGGTTGTTCCCTATATTCAGTGCTTGCCATAGAGGCCAAGAAGCTGCATAGAAACTAGCATCCCTCAATATTTCCCATCTAAGTCTGGCTGCCCAAAGGAATGAAATAGAATGAACTTAGTAGACTGATGTTATCTTGGAATCCTCAATGCCCATGTGCCCACTTAATCCTTCTTATGTAGCATTTTCTATTAGATAAATTTATTCATATACTTTTTTGTGTGTGTGTCTTTTTGCCATTTCTAGGGCCGCTCCCTCGGCATATGGAGATTCCCAGGCTAGGGTATAATCGGAGCCGTAGCCACTGGCCTATGCCACAGCTACAGCAACAGGGGATCCGAGCCACACCTACACCACAGCTCACAGCAATGCTGGATCCTTAACCCACTGAGCAAGGCCAGGGATCGAACCCATAACCTCATGGTTCCTAGTTGGATTCGTTAACCACTGCGCCACAACAGGAACTCCTCTTCATATACTTTATAGCAAGAGTGCTTTTGCCATGTTTTGGACATTTTCTAGGACTGCTGAGACAGGAGAAAACAAGTCAGGACTGTATTGAGAAGGAAGAAAAATAATGAAAGTCCCTTCTCTGAGATTCAAAACCTTGGTGGTTTTAGCAAAGTAAATAGTTTAAAGTCCCACCAAAGTCCTGGCCCTACAATGTAGCAGGCAAATTTCAAAATGTTTAGACTGTTAGCCTACTTAAAAAAAAAATCTAACTGCAGTTCTTACTTGATTGTCCTTTTCCAGACTCAATACCATGTAAAGATGAAGTCCTTGGTTTCTGCAAATGAAGAATCTAGTTCCAATAATGGTACATTCCACCTTAATAGCTGGGTGATCTTGAGCTAATTAGTTAATCTCCCTAAGCCTAAATTTCTCCAGCTGAAATTGGGGTAATAACAATTGCTTATTCAGGAGTTCTTTTGTGGCAAAGTGGGTTAACGATTCAGCATTGTCACTACAGTGGCTCAGGTCATTGCCTTTGCACAGGTTCAATCCCTGACCTAGGAACTTCCACGTGCCACAGGTGCAGCCAAAAACACTACCCAAAAAATAGATTATTCATTTTAAGGGTTTTCTCTGTGCCAGGCAATACAATACTTTTGGTGTGGGGGCATGCCTGCGGCATATGGAAGTTCCAGAGCCAGAGATTGAACACATGCCAAGGCAGCAATGCAAGCCACTGCAGGGACACCACCAGATCCTTAACCCACTGCACCACAAGAGAATTCCACATACTTTTAAACATTAACTCATTGAATCCTCTTCATACCCAGCAAGGAAGATACTATTTTTTCCTATAATTGTTTTTTTTTATCATATGCAATCTCTTTATTTTTTTATTATTTTATTTTAAAGAAAATAATGAATAGAAAATAAAAAAAGATACCATTATTATTCTTACTTTTCAGATGGAAAAACTCATGTAAAGAAAGCTTGAGGACTTGCCCAGGGTCACGTAAGCAGAAAGTGGTAGTGCTAGGATTTGAGGTCAGATAGTTGGGCTTTAAAACCACCTGTACGGTTAACTGCTGCTCTTAATTCCTAAAATAATACCACCTGCCTCATTAAGAAGCTTACTGGAGCCAATTATATGTGTCAGGACTGCCATAACAAAATTTCGCAGACTGGGTAACCAAAAATGACAGAAATTGATTTCCTCACAGTTCTAGAGGCCAGAAGTCCGGGGTCGAAGCATCGTCAGTGTTGGTTTGTGGCTTATAGATGGCAAACCTCTCTGCATCTTCATTTGGCCTTTCCTCTCTATATGCAAGTGTGAGCAGGAGAAAGAGAGATTGCCAGTATCTCTGCTCATTTTACAACGACACCAACCCTGAAGTATTTGGGCCCTACCTTATGACCTCATTTGACTTTAATTATCTCCCTAAAGGCCCCATCTTCAGCTACAGTCACACTGTGGTTAGAGTTTCAGTATGAATTTCATATGAATTTTAAGGGAACACAGTTCACTAAACTGATACACATGGTAAGTATTCACATAGTAAGTACTTAGTGAATGTTACTTATTGGTATTTCATGGATTTAGTTGGTCAATTCTAGAAATTATCAGGTTTGGTTTGGTTTGGTTTCGCTTTTTAGGGCTGCACCTGCAGCACATGGAGGTTCCCAGGGTAGGGGCTGAATCAGAGCCTACACCACAGCCACAGCAACATCAGATCCAAGCCAAGCCTTCGACCTACACCACAGCTCCTTAACCTACTGAGTGGGGCCAGGGATCAAACCTGCATCCTCGTGGATACTAGTCGGGGTCATTACCACTGAGCCACAATGGGAAATCCTAGAAATTATCAGATTTAGTGAAAAGATGGAATTAGAAATCTAGGCAAATACCATATGAGCAAGTCACTTCATTTCTATCCATTTCTCTTTTTCTTAAGCTATGAATTAAAATACACCTATCAACAGTAGTGTGAACATGCATTTACAAATATACTCTTACAAAAATTAATAGAGTCTAAGAAAGGGAGCTTCTGTAGGAAATAGTTATGTATTGGAAGTTCTAGTGCTTCCTGCCATCCACGTGGGCTGCAGATGCCCACAGTCCTAATTCACGGAAACGTAGGCTCTCATCTCGGAACGGCTGTCTGAAGTCTGGTCAGACTACGTATTTGCACACCAGCCCTTCCCTCTGATGTTCTCCACTTCCAGTGGAAAGTTTGTTATAAACCATCCTCTTGTGAAGCTTGTTAAATCCACCACAAACTCATAATCTACATAGTCCTAATTGTTGCTATTCTTTTCAGAAAGGTCACCGCCCACCAGGCAGTGTTTTCATTTGAGGTGGGTGAGGTCAAAAGACCTGCCACAGTTCTACTTTTAGTATATTTTATTTCTTTTAATCTCTTATTTTTCCATCTGTTTTACGATTGACCACGCTAACTCTGGTCCCTAGGGAAAGCTGGTCATTCTGAGCTCTCATAGATGAAAAACAAATTTGCCCTCCCCCTAAGGGTGAATCCATAAAATGGGCCTACTCTGATTTAGATTTTTCCATAATCTCTCTGGCCTTCCTGTGCTAAGAGCTATGTCCTGCCTAAGTTTGCCCTCCTAATGAATTTCATGTAAATGTTAGCTTCCTCTTAGTGGTGATCATGTGTGATGTCTCCCTTCATAGGATAAGAGATAAAACTTATCTAAACCTCAAGGACTTCAGAATATGATTATGAGAAAATGATGAAGTTGTTAAAATATTTTTCCAAGAGGTCTTTAAAAGTGGATTGACTTCTATTGTAGGGTAAACATGATGTTATATTTCCTGAGGTATGGGAAGGGGGACCAGATGAGTTTGAAGGGTATTTTTCCACCCCAAGACTGCCACAAAGAGCATCCAGCTGAAGGGTTAGATAAACGAGACTGAAATTCAGCCAGGGCTTCACTCACCAAGCTGTGCCCCCTGACTTAGGACTGTGTCCACCTGGAAGAAAAGCATTTTTCTGATCTGTACAAAGGCACCACAGAGGTTAAGGAGACCCTGATCCAACCACAAAAGTCTGAGGTGATTTTGTTTGCCCACTTTTTAATTTGTTATAACAACCATTCTGTTCTACAACGATTTAATGAGCATCAATTATGTGCCATGGCCAATATCCCCCATTCTCCCTAAAATATGTGAAATCATTAGTGGTATATAGGAACTCTGATTCCAGGGCATTATTCCAAACTAAATACAGAATAATGATCCCTGTGCCTGTGGCTTAAGGGAGTGAGAACAGATCACATCATTAAATACTGCCAAGTCATCAAAAGCCTTTTTTAAAAATCTGTGTGAACTAAGGAGCATTTCCAGATCTGAACCTTGATATATCATACCATCATGTCTTTATCATATATTTTAAGTTCTCCCAGGTATATTTCATCCCCAAATATGATCACCTTAAAGCAGCCAATAGGTGAGAAGTCAGAAACCTGAATTCAAGCATTGGTTTTACAACTTGACTCATTTTTTGACTTTAAATACAAGTCACTTGAGTTCTTAGGGCATTGCCTTTCCTCTGGACAGTAAAAGAAAAACTAGCCTCTGACTCCACAGGGATGTCATGAAAATAAATGAGACGTAGGTCTACAAAGTCACTTTAAGCTCTTAGGAATGAAAGAGCTTAAAGAGATATGAGGTTTCAGTAGTCGTTCTTTATTTTTTTTCAGGCTTACAAGTGAGAGCGGAAGGTTCCACCTTGGTAAGTTTGGAAGAATATGACCTCACTGACTACTCTCCCTGATCTATAGCTTTTTCTCTTCTGCATTCACAAAGTCTATTATAATTCTGGTTGTTGACTCAGTGAAATTAATAAGGATCTGCCATCCCCTCAGGCAACAAAGAAAGGTGGTCATGCTCTGTGTGGGGTGAATTATCTCCTACTAGTCAAGCATTATACAATAAATGCCCCTACAGGGGCTGTGGAAAAACTCTAATGAAACAAGGAAATTGTTACATTGCAGAAAAGAGTAAGATGCTAGGATAGATTTCCCAGTGAGGATATTGATCTGACAGAGTCTAGAAGCCCAAAGGTAGAAAAATTCCAGCTCTTTCTTTTAGGAGAACTAAAACCACATTTTGCCAATGTCAGAGATACTCTCTTCTAACACCAAAGTAGTTCTGAAAGAGGATCACAAATAACCAGCTAAAACTCTGATACTCTCCCCTGCCCCAGGATGAAGAGTCCTTGACAGGTGATTGAGATAAGTGCTGTATCACCTGTCACTTCACTTCCCTTAGGAGAGGAGCATTATCCATGGAGCTCACATAAACTCTTCTGTGGTTTTGATCCCATTCTGACATTCAGGAGAAAAGCTAAAAGTTCCAAATTGAAGGAAAGCTTTACAGTGAAGTGACATAATCAGTGGCTATGACTAAAGATGTGTTTTTGCAAGAATTAGCTGGAAACACATACTGGCGAGCTGACATAGGTTCCTAAGTTAGAGGATCAAGCTAACATTTTTTCTTGGTCTCACTGGGGCTCGGGTTTACTTATAGACTTTGATTTTCTTCATTTTCTCATTCAAGAAATGCTCACTGAGCACTGCAACTAAATTGCTGGTGGTACCCACAAATCTACTGTCTCCTTCCTAAGAAAGTAGCTGTTCAAATCTAAATTTTCTGACTCATCTTATATGGAGGGGTGTTGACCTAAGTCTGCACTGATGGAGAGTGAATGAAAGTGATGGGACAACTTTAACACCACCCGCTTAAAAAAAAATCCTTACCAGGACTTTTGCTATTACCAGTCTGCTTACTGAAGATGGAAAAGTCGGGTCTATGTACCTGCCATGGACTGTTATGTAAGAAGGAAATAAACATCTGTGTTTTGGAGTTTTTTGGTTACATTAGCTTAAGTATAAGTGCCTTCTGGATATCAAGTCTGGAGCAACATGCTGGGGATTCAGCTTAACAAAATACGTATAGCACATGGTCCTATAAAATGTATAGTTTCGTGTCTACCCTGGTCTTCTACCTGGAAATCAAAACCCATTGAGAAAAATGTCTACCATACTCAATATTCAAAATAACACAGGACAGGAAGCAAGAGTGTAGGAGTGAATAAAACCTGTGCTTCAGTGCCAAGCAAATCTAAGTTCAAGCTCTTACTCTGTCTATTACAAACCATATCCTTGGGGCAAATGATTTAACTTCAGCAGACCTCATTCTCCTCCTTGTGAAGCTGGGATAATAGAAATAATAATATGTACCTAACAGAGTCATAGTAACAATCAAAAGGATTAGATGTGTAAATTAGCTTAAAACAGGGCTTGAGCATTACCAAGTGTGATAATCAGAGTTCAGTCTTGTTATGGTTCACTTTCGTGGGGAGGATTTTAAAGAAAAGATAGGAAGCTCATTATCTTATTCCAATCATATTTTGTGAGGCAGGTGTCATCATTCCCATTTTGTAGATGAGAGAATTTTATCTCACACAGAACACCACTTAGGAAATAGCTGAGCCAGAATCTGTTTCCAGGTCTCTCTGATTATATTCAGGACCAATAAACACTCTCAGTTATAAGACCAATAGGGCAATTCTTCAAAGTCATACCATAGAGTTTACAACTCTGGACCCCAGTGGATAAGTTGCTACCATTTTCTACATTCTCATAATACTTCATACCTCTATCATAATTCAATTAACTGAGTTCAGTTAATTCAGTTTCATAATTCTGTTTGCTCATCTGGTACCCCCTACCAGAGCATGAACAATTTGAGGTAGTGACTATGTCTTAAATATCTTTGTTCCAGGACTTAGTACAATGCCTGGTATGTACTAGACACTCTATTGATAGTTGTCATGAATAATTAGCATGTGAATAAATGAATAGATATTTAAAGCTGGAGTGTGAATAAATAAAGACCTACTAAGGTGGTTATTTGTTTGATCCAAAGAAAATGTAGGCATTCTGTTTTAAAAATAAATGGATGGCAATGAAATATTTAATAAAATCCATCAAGCATAAGAAATTAATACAGAGAGGCCCTATGACGGAAATGGATATTTTCCAAAAGTTATACATCGATTACTTTGACCTCAAAAACATAATGAAATATTATACATCATCTGTAAGTTTCCATTTCACGAAAGCTTTTTTAACATCAGTTGAAACTGAAATGTTGTACAATTGCATTAGAAAAAAAAAATGTAGCAAACAATATGATTGAAACACCAAAAAGGAAAAACAAAACAGAGAATCAAGATTTTATTCTTTGGTGAAAATAAATTTAATTAGAGAAAGATAAGGGAGAAAATGTTGACTCTGAAAGGTCCTGACTGCATTTACTGTTCATTTTCAGTGGGCTTAGAAGTTCAAGGCACTGATTCTTTATTCTTTCTAATTCCACATCAAAGCTTCCAGCTTTCATTCCCTTTACTATAAAGATATTGCCAGCAATACTCTTATACTGAATAGTCTGGATTAGCCCCTTTTTTCTCACAAGTGGAACAATGAAAGGGAGACAAATCTTTCCAAGATAACTGGAAAGAAATTGGGGGAGGGGAAGAACTGTGAGTTGCATAAGGAAGGTTAAAAGGAGCATAAGTCTGAAAGACAGTACCTGGTGGGAAATATGCTGACCTATGATAAGTGAAATAAGAAAATGGAAAGATGAGTCAAAAGCTTCATAATATTTTTTTAAAAAACTAGAAGGAAAAAATAATGGCTCAGAGTATTCTTCCAGGCTGTTCAACACATAATACCATCACTCAAGGAGTGTTGGTTGTTATTAAGAACAGGAGGAGCAGATACCTTTTTGCAGGGGAGGAAGGGAGGTATAGTGTTTTCCAATTACATAAACAGGTTAATTGAAACGTGATTTATTTTTCAGTTCAGAGATACTTAACTGATAACCTCCACGTCTGTGAAGAGGAGAACATAAAGGAATAATAAAAAGTGGCTATTTAAATCTGATGAAAATATGAAGAAGAAACTCCCTAACATGATACACATGCAAAAGCTATTGTATGGCAAACTAGGAAATAAACATGGAAAATGAAAAACTAAGAGGGGAGCACTCTTAACCCCTTAAGTAAAAATTCAGTCACAGTTTAAAAAGATATAGATCAAATAATGAAGAATCTCAGAAAATCTTTGAACCTACATGGGTTTAGCAGAGTATAAGTGATGCTTCCCGGTTAAATGAGTAAGAGACTTTTTTTGTGTCTTGGATAACTTCCCTCTGCCCCACCCTTGACTGTCTTTCTCTCTCTGTCTCTCTGTCTGTCTCTATGTCTCTGTCCCTCTCTCTCCCTCCTTCCGTCCATCCCTCCCTCCAACCCACTTTCTCACTCTCTGTCTCTCACAGAGAATTGATAGAAACATCACTGTCAGTACCATGGACAGCGGCCCTCACTTTGACATAGTTGTCAGTAACCATTAGAAACCCGGCACACTTCTCCATTTGTTCCCTGTGTACTCAAAATATGTTGCATGAAAGACATCATACTATGTACCAGAGATGTAACTGTGATTAAAACATTATTCCTAACTTCAAAAATTTAAAGTTAAATAAGTGAGAGATAGAGAGAAGGAACATATTACACCATATCTTAAGACTAAGTAAAATAGTCTCTGATGTCTTACAGATCAGGGTTTATTTTAAATCTTACTTCTGCTATTCTAAACACCTGGGAAAATTATTTACATGTAGTTGAAAATGAGATGATGTCAATAACATCTACTACTTAGAGTTGTTTTAAAGATTAAATATTGATAAGTGAAAAAACTATTCTTGGCCACAATAAGTGCTAAGTATGAGAATATGACACAGCTGTAATGTTGATGGAATGTGCACAAGACACTGACAAAGAATAGCACTGCACAGATTTATTGTATTTTAATCAGACTTAACTACTTCAGAGAGATATAAATGAGTGATAAATATACTAGCAAATGATAAATTACTTTATTTAACAAGAGATGGTAACTTGATTAAGCCAATGGGGCCTGCAGCAGTGTAGAAGGAACATTCTGGAAAGCTCCCCCAAAGGAAGTGGCATGTCAATGATGGCAAGAAAGATAAGTGGGCATTGACCACATGCAGAATGCAGTCCAGGTTGAGGTGGAGCACCTTTTACCAAGACCTAGAGATAAGAAAGCACATGGCACTCTCATATAATTACAAGTAGTTCTGTTTAACTGTGGAATCAAATCAGAGTCATGCTGAGAGGTGGTGAAAGATAAGGCCAGAGGGCAAGCAGTAGCTGATTCATAAGTATCTCAGTTGTCCTGCGAAGGAGCTAGGACTCTATCTTGAGGACAACTGATAACCACTAAAGAAATGTATTCATTGAAGTAATATAACAGAAGTTACAGTTTAGAATGATGGCGTAATCTGTAATTTGACCAACAACTTGGGAGTAAGTGTGATGGTGAAGTGGTGAGACCAGAAGCAAGATCCTTAAGAGACAAGCATAGTAATCTGGGAAATAGCTAAAAGCATTTTATGTCACGAGTGCTTAGCACCCAGTGTCAGACACCAAATGAGATCCTAAAAAATTTTGTTGAACTAACTGAATAGTAGGAAAAGGAATTAGTGAGCCATAGCAGGAAAGAAGCAGTATCTCTCCTGGTTACACAGAGTCATTTACATCTATTCCTCACTTCTGCATTTTACTCAGTCCCACATAATTAAAAGTTTGGAAAGCCCTTTATGAAAGGAAAGTAGAGATAAAACAAGAAAAGTGTGATCACAAAGTGTAAGCACCTTATAGTACTGATATTTTACAGGGTTAACACCCATTTTTATGCTAATTGTGATGTCAGGTTTTATATATGCATACAACTTACATTTCTCAGGCCATAATTTGACTTACAATCTGCCTCAATTCACAAAATAGCAGAAGATATTAAAGTATACAAGTTATTTATTTATACCAATGCAATACATTTCTACCTCCATATTTGTACATCAGCCCTAAATTAAAAAGAAAAAGCTACAATAAAAAATAAAGTAACATAGCTCTCTGTCTCTTTCATGGTTTCTATTTTTGGCTCCTTAAACCATTTTTTCCTTCTCTGTTCAGTTTGTTCAGATTGGTGCTTGATGTGGGAGTCTCAATGCTCATGACCACAGCCAAATACATCTACATAGGGCATCCCCTCCTGTCCAATCTATTACAATTCCAAAGAACTTTCAAAGGGCCCTGACTTGTGTGGCTTCCCAAAGGCTTTGTGTATCTAATTTCTCCTGACACCCCATTTCTTGGCATCCGTATTGGAACAGGTGTAAGCAGACACAGGCAGGTCCATGGAGCCCACAGTTCAGTGCTGGCACAAGATAAGGGTTATCTTCCTGCAGGAGATGACTCTGACAATGTTTTCCATGTTTCCAACTTCCAATTAGTGTCATCTTTTGCTCCATGTCCTAGGGCAAATGTTCAGTTTATAGTGAGTAGACTCAGGCTGTTCTGAGAGATGGACACTAATGCCAGAAAAGAGACGCATTTCAGCTTCTTTCCCATAGTCAAGTAAAACTAGTCTGTCAAGCAAAGACATGATCATTACTGTCCAGTGCAAGGTCAGCCCCGTTTGTGGTCTGGGATGCTAATTTATTTACCAACAATGAAGCCAAATGTGCTTCCAGATGTTGAGCTACGAGGCAATTGCCACTACTGCAAACACATGAAAAGAAAGAAAATCTCACGGCTAAGACCTATAAATTGTCCTTGGGAGACCATTTGTACTGAGGCAATGTGTTGATGTAGATAACAAGGCAAATTCTTTTGTCAACCAGACCTAGAATGGTCTTTTAACAGCTACCCCATTGTTAACAGAAAACAAAAACTCTTATAATAAATTTCCAAAAGGCCATAGATTTCTTTTTTCATTTTCTTTTTTTATTTTAATGTTTTTTTTCCATTAGAGCTGGTTTACAGTGTTCTGACAATTTTATACTGTACAGCAAGGTGACCCAGTCACACATACACATATATATTCCTTTTTGCCACATTATCATGCTTCATCATAAGTTACCAGATGTAGTTCCCAGTGCTATACAGCAGGATCTCATTGCTTATCCATTCCAAAGGCGATAGTTTGCATCTATTAACCCCAAAGTCCCAGTCCATCCCATTCCCTCCCCCTCTCCCTTGGCAACCACAAGTCTGTTCTGCATGTCCATGATTTTCTTTTCTGTGGAAAGGTTCATTTGTGCCATACATTAGATTCCAGATAAAGTGATATCATATAGTATTTGTCTTTCTCTTTCTGACTTACTTCACTTAGTATGAGAGTCTCTAGTTCCATCCATGTTGCTGCAAATGGCATTATTTTGTTCTTTTTTGTGGCTGAGTAGTATTCCATTGTGTATACATACCACATCTTCTTAATCCATTCATCTGTTGATGGACTTTTAGGTCATTTCCATGCCCTGGCTATTGTGAATAGTGCTGCAAAGAACATATGAGTGCATGTGTCTTTTGCAAGGAAAGTTCTGTCCGGATATATGTCCAAGAGTGGGATTGCTGGGTCATATGGTAGTTCCATATACAGTTTTCTAACAAAAGGCCATAGATTTCTTTATTGCTGATGTGTGTATGGAGGGGGGAGCAGAGAGTAGGGGTGAATCCTTATAAGACTAGGTTCATTTGATGCCATAACACAGTTGTTTGGATCAAGTCAATGCCAAATAAGTTAAAGGATTGTTGGATCAAGTTAACTACTTTCCATTTTGTTGTTTTGTGTTTTTACTGAATAAATGGAGTAAGTAATTATTAAAAGGTGACCCTGTGTAGGCAGAAAGCCTTCACAAAGACTTCCGTTTAAAACTGCTGGCAATGTGGCATGTGTGCCTGACATAAATTTGGTAGAAGAATCTAATCCCAGGATAAGCAAAGATGCTCTTGACTGCTCCATTCCCTTATGTGGGCCTGCCCAATCTTGGGCATCAACTCCTTGACTCCTTTTTAGTCCAGACCATTGTCCAGGTTTGGTCTACCTTTCCATGTCCTCATATCTAATTCTTAAGATGCTTTATACACTTAATTAGATTAACCCTTGGTGAACTGTCGCACATATAATTCTGTACTCACATTACAGTCATACATATCATCAGCTATGAATCACAGACATGCTTTATCATTTTCCCCAAATCCTTAGGTACCAAAACAGCCAGGCTATCATGCCACTTTGCCTTCTCCAGTGCAAAAGAAGAAAAAATGGATAGTAACAATAAACTCCTGTGGAAAGACCAATTAAAAAATTTTTTTTCTTTTTCTTTTTATGGCCTCACTCGCAGCATATGGAAGTTCCTGGGCTAGGGGTCAAATCAGAGCTATGGAGTCAAAGCTGGGGCCTATGCCACAGTCTGTGGTAATACCTGATTCTTAACCCACTCAGAGAGGCCAGGGATCAAACCCACATCCTCATGGACACTGTGTTGGGTTCTTAACCTGCTGAGCCACAATGGGAACTCCACAAAGACCAATTTTAGGCATGGAGTCACTTCAGGTGTTAAAATATCTGGCAACTCTCCTCCTTTTTAAGTTCTACCTAAAGCCTCATCCGAGTTTTATCCTCTTTCAACAACAACAAAAAAAATAAAGCTAAAACTTGAAAACAGGACTTTAATGTGTGGGGTAGAGGAGGCACGGGCTTTGGAACTAGACAGGCTTGATTCTGAAGAGTCCACTCTCAATGGCACTCTTGCCTAACATGAGAGCATATGTAAGTTACTGGAATTTGCCTCCTGCCTCAGTTTCCTCATCTGGAAAAATGAAAATTAAATGAGATAAGGCACAGAGGGATAGGAAGCAGAGACTTTAGGATATAGAATTACTCCTATTTTTTTTCTTTTTTAATTATTAAAGAGGAAGCTCAGTACCCAAGCAGTGATATTAGCACATCTATTCCATAGGAGATGTATTCAAATATAAACCCTTGTTATAACCTGAATGTGGCAGATTATATTCTCCAAAAATGGCCACAGCAGTATTTCCAGTCCCACTTGTACTTCCAGTAGCTTGCCACACCCCTAATCAATTATTCCTCCAGGCCCCTGAAGTGGGCAGACCTTTGTGACTGCCTTGACAAATAGAAGGTGGTGAGAAAGACTCTGAACAACTTCCAAGATTAGCTCATAAAAGGAATATATCTTCCTCCTGGATCTTTCTAGATGCTTGCCCTTGGCACCCAGCCACCATGTAAAGGAGGCTCAGGGCACATGAAAATGCCGTATATAGACATTCCAGCCAGCAGTCTCAGGTAAGGTTCCAGCTAAAAACAAACATCAACTGCCAAGTGTATGAGTGAACAAGCCTCCAGAGGATTTGAGCTCCTAGCCTTTGAGCTGCCTTAGCTGCCTCTGAGTCGGGTAAAGATAAAGGCCTTTACAGATCCCTACCCAAACAGCAGATTCATAAGAAAAATACATGCTATTGTTTAAAGCCACAAAATTTGGGGGTGAGTTGTTATACAATAGCTAACTAGAATACTGAATCTTAGTAATTAAAGGAGTTTTCAAAAGATGCATCTGAAAAAAAGAAGATATTATCTAAGAGCTTGGAATAAAAAATTGAAACATGCCCTCAAAAATTTCCCAATCCATCTTCCTTATTTTATTAAAAAAAAAAAAAAACCTAAGGACCCAAGATATTGCATGCCTTGTTTGAGATCCTATCTGTATACCTACTGTTAGGGATGTGGCCTAAATTAAGTTCAATTTACTACAGCCCCCTTCCAAAACAGGACAATGAGCACCAAGCAAGTTTACTGGGTTCAAGTTTCAAGTGACCACTTTAGGACAAATATTCTCCAAGTCTACCAGAGTTCAGTATAATGTTTCTATACCCCTCTGTACTTCTTTCTTCCTTCCTACTTAGCAGAGAGGCTGATCTGAACTTGGTTGATTTGGTGTGTAAGACTGGGAGGCCAGATGGAATCCAACAGGCTCAACAGAGCTAATAAGAGTTTTTAACAGTGTCAAATCATAAAATCAGCAGACGAGACTTAAAGCAAGGAGGAAAGAGGGCAAATGTGCTCCATGTGAGGCTGCTGTTTTTCTACAATCATTTCTCTGAGCATAGATGTTTAGAAATTCTATAACATTGATCAAACAGTCTGGCAGAAGCCTGTATCTGGCAGGCAGAGAGTTTTCCACATGATAGTCTAAGCTTAATAGAGCTAATCTATTAGGATAGCCTCCCATAGCCCATAGCCCATCAATTAGACAAGGCTATGTCACAAAATTGATTGCAGACTCTTCAGTCATTGAAGTGGCAGTAGGAAAGCATGTTGACATGAAGCTCTGTCTTTCTCCATTGCCACTAGACAGGCAAACTCTATAAACTGGCTAACAAACTGTGTTTCTTGAGGCCAAAGTGTTCTTTCATTTCCATTCTACGCAAATATCAAGCCAGGACTAAATGCTAAATATAAAATAGCCCAAGCATTCTCATGGAACTGATATGTGAATGTGGCATGTACATAAGTCTAAACATCTATGGAAACAATAAAGGAGAAAGTTGGAATAAGAAAGAAAAAGAAGAAAGGCAAAGAAGAGAGCAGAGAAAAGGATTAGAGAATTAACTACACTCATCATAATTGTGGCTCGGTGCCTTTTCTTTTAAAAGGCCCACCTCAAAAAAGAATAAGGCCACAAGTTCTGTAAATCAAAGTGCTAACTATCTTTTCATGGAGATTTAACTCAATACCTCACAATAATTCAGTTTTTTTTCTATTTTCCCTATTAATGTTTCAATAAGGGATTAGCAAACCACATCCCTTAAGTTATACCTGTTTTGTAAATAAAATTTTGGTGGAAATCATGTTCCTTTGTTCAGTATTATCTCTGGCTTCTTTTGCAGGATAAATGATAGAATTACAACAGAAGCCTTATGACCACAAAGCTGAAAATATTTACTTTGACGGCCTTTGAGAAAAAGTTTTTAGACTCTTAGTCTAAATTCTGCCATGTACTACGAAGTTTGTGGTATTCATTCTAACTGCTGACAGCTTTATGAAATTTTTTATTCTCAATATAGTTCTTGTTTTCTACTCGCTAGTGAAAGAATCTGTTTTTCAAGGTACTAATTCTGAGTTCCCTGGTGGCCTAGCTAGTTAAAGATCCAGCATTGTCACTGCAGTGGTATGGGTTTAATTCCTTGCCCGGCAACTTCCACATGCCATGGGTATATAAAATAAAATAAATAAAATAAAATAAAATAAAATAAAATAAAATAAAATAAAATAAAATAAAATAAAATAAATAAAATAAAATAAAATAAAATAAAATAAAATAAAATAAAAATTACTATTTTGAGGAAATTGAGAATTTGGTCCATGGAAACCCTCCACAAAGTTTCACTTTAGAATCTGCTTATCAAGAGCACAGTTACAGTTTTTCATAGCTTTACTCCCTTCATCCTGAAACATCTGCAGCATTTTGTAAAGATTTTTTTTTTAACAAGAAGTAGTGGGAATACCTTTCAATGAACCTGCCCTGTCTTCAGCCATGGACTATAGACAACAAAACTACTTCTTACTACTTGAGCAAATTCTGCTTCAGTAAGAAAGTCAGATTACTTTCTCATTTAGCCACAAAACACTGATTTTCTTGTTCTGGGAAAGGAAAGATAAGAAAGATGAAAGTCAAAACAGCCTGTCTTTTATGTAGTTTGATGCTAGATAACTTGAGCTACAAAAATCTTAGAGAAAAATTTAGACCAAAAAAATGGGGGGGGGGCCAAAGAGAATGGAGTATAAAAATCACAGAAGAGAGAGTAAATACATAAATCATTTTTACTGTCTTTCTCTGGGTTCTTCTAAAGAGTCATATTTAATGGTTATCTAAGCACAGTGAATTATTCCCGATGTTTAAAACAGAATGAAATGTAGATACTGGCCACTGTTACAGGACATATGAAATGGCCCAAGGGGTGATAAAATGCATCTAAAGAAGGACCCAGGAGAAGCAGCAACAATGTTGGTGTTTGACACTCAGACACGCAAAAATAAATGGCTTTTGAATGAGGATGAAGCCGGAAAATGAAAATAGCAAGTTAAAACATGAAGGATAAGGAACAAGGAAGCTTGGAAAAGCTAAACTTTTTGTTTTGTGCTGTCTGAATTTATGGTGTAGTTTTATACACTGCTCTGAAAGAAAAATAAATTGGAAAAACTTTTGAAAACATCTCCATACATACCTCAGGGTTCTGATGCCTTTCCAGTTCGCTCAAGCTGGGTGTTAACGGCTCATTATAGCATGCAAGATGCATGTATGTTCTCATAATTCACAGGCAGTTACTCTGTACTTGTCTATAGATGGTGAACTTCCATCGCATTTAATCACCAGTTTTGTCACTTCTGGGTGGTTGCATTCCCAGATGTTAACTAACTGTAAGGATTGATTGTCTTCCAGATATGTTAGGTTTTCACACATCTCTGCCAACTCCAAAAGAGTATATGAATGCTTTTTTGAATCTGTGACCTCTGCTGGATCTCTCCCAGATGTCTCTCTGACAAAAGTGCCACCTTTTTCTGGAGAAATCAAGTTGAGCAGTCACTTATACAAACATTAAAATACATTAACTACCATCCTCTTCCCAATGTCACCAGTTGGTTTTAAATAATGAGAAACAGATGCAAATTAGTAATGGGTAATATCTAGCACTCCATTTTGTATCTCATGTAAATGAAGATTTGGTGACATTATAAACTAAAAAATGATCAGACCTTACCTCAGACTTAAATCCAAATGAAGTAACATCAGTATCAGAGACAGGCATAGCAAATAAAATAAAATATATTCCCCAAAACTGTGGAAGTAGTTTGGACCTAGACATTTCATGACATGTTAGTTGTATTTTGTTTAATAATCAATTTTTAATTTCTATTTACCTTTGAATTTTTTAATTTTAGGTAAAAGTGCCTAGTATCTTAATAGATGAGACTTGCAAAATCTCAAACCAAACAAAAAGTTTGGACAAGTTTCAGTTAAGCATCAAAGTTTCTTAGTATTTACTAAAATTTGGTTGGAACTCTGGGCTTTTGCAAATCCTCCACCTTTGATAAATATGCCAATGTCCCCACCAAGACAGTATAAATAATCTAAGAATAAAGCAAAACTTGGAATAATCTCAAAGCTAGTTTTTTTTTTTTTTTCAAAAATAGGAAGGCATTTGTCTTTTTTTCTCTGCTGTAGAATTGTCATTTCAACTGATGATGAAAATGAAGGCACTAAAATGTTACTTAGTAATTATAGTTACTAATATGGATTCAAATAACTAAATTACAACCAGTTTGTCATTGAACAAAAGAACTACATTTAATCTGTGATGCAGAATATCTGGAAGGTTCGTCTAGAATAAACATCTCAATCAATTTTAAGCCTTTCCTAACATTCTGGATAGCTGAATAAATTGATCAGCTTCTCCATTTCATTAAGATGTTAGGTATCAGGAGTTCCCACTATAGCTCAGTGGTAAAGAACCCAACTAGTATCCATGAGGATGCAGGTTTGATCACTGACCTTGCTCTGTGGGTTAAAGATCTAGTGTTGCCTTGAGCTGTGGTGTAGGTCACAGATGCAGCTCAAATCCTGCATTGCTATGGCTGTCATGAAGACCAGTGGCTACAGCTCC
Source organism: Sus scrofa (assembly GCF_054392235.1). Lineage (NCBI taxonomy): Eukaryota > Metazoa > Chordata > Mammalia > Artiodactyla > Suidae > Sus > Sus scrofa. The sequence goes on along the minus strand of NC_139389.1, from coordinate 115,550,098 downwards.
TATTAGACTCCTAGACTGGGAAATTCCATATGCCATGGTTGCAGCCTTAAAAAAAAAAAAGTTAGGTGTCAAACAGATAACATCTTCCTATAAATTTCAGATAGCCATTGAAGAATTGAAGAAAGAGTTTCTAAATGAGGCTATGTGGTTTTTTTTTTTTTTGGTTTTTTGGTTTTTGGGGTTTTTTTTGTCTTTTTGCCTTTTCTAGGGCCACTCCCACGGCATATGGAGGTTCCCATATGGAGGTCTAATCAGAGCTATAGCTATCGGCCTATGCCAGAGCCACAGCAACACAGGATCTGAGCCGAGTCTGCAGCCTTCACCACAGCTCACAGCAACACCAGATCCTTAACTCACTGAGCAAGGCCAGGGATCGAACCCGCAAACTTATGGTTCCTAGTCGGATTTGTTAACCACTGAGCCACGACAGGAACTCCCAAGGCCATGTTTTTGACCCAAAGCATTCTTCTCATTCTGATATATATTAACACACAGTGCAGTCTTTAGAATAATTCATGATAGGGTTCAAACAACTGTAGATCTTGTATAAAAATGCCATACTTGATGGAATAAAGAACCAAAAAGCGGAGTTCCCGTCGTGGCACAGTGGTTAACGAATCCGACTAGGAACCATGAGGTTGCAGGTTCGATCCCTGGCCTTGCTCAGTGGGTTAACGATCCGGCGTTGCCGTGAGCTGTGGTGTAGGTTGCAGACGCGGCTCGGATCCCGCGTTGTTGTGGCTCTGGCGTAGGCTGGTAGCTACAGCTCCGATTCAACCCCTAGCCTGGGAATCTCCATATGCCGCGGGAGCGGCCCAAGAAATAACAACAACAACAACAACAAAAAGACAAAAGACAAAAAAAAAAAAAAAAAAAAAAAAAAAGAACCAAAAAGCAAGTTTTTAAGGAAAGCTGTTACAGAACAAACCTAATCACCACACTAATTTCTGTTTTTAAAAGGAGAGATCAAAACACAAGTCCATACAAAGCTTTTGCCCACTCATCTACAGGGCTCTTCTTTTTTTTTTCTTCAATTTTTTTTTTTAATTTTTTTTTATGGCTGCACCTATTTCTGGGCCAGGATCAAATTGGAGCTGCAGCAGGGGCCTACACCACAGCCATGGTAACACAGATCTGAGCCACATCTGCAACCTATGCCACACCTTGTAGCAACGCCAGGTCCTTAACTCACTGAGCAAGGCCAAGGGTTGAACCCTCATCCTCACAGAGAAAACTTCAGGTCCTTAACCCCTTTAGACACAATGGGAAATCCTACAGCGCTCTTCTAAAATCACTTGACTGGCTTCTACATCGAACAACTTGATTTAACAGAGAGAGATTGAGGAAAAGGGAGAGAAAGAGAGAGAGAGAAGCCACAGGGAAAAACTATCATTATGTGTAACCAGATTTTCCTCTAGATTCATAAGTTCCATAAAGATTTTTCAGAAGCCGTCACTGGGGAAGAGCACAGGCTGGGGAGAAAGTCAGGGTTCCCTTTAGCCATCTCCACTTTTGTCTCTTTTATATTTGAACATTCCTGATTATATCTGACATGAAAAAAAAGGGAATGGGGTCTGCAGCTAAGAAATATTTTTAAAGTGGTCTTCAGAATATGGTCCCTGGACCAAGAGCACAGCATAGCCCAGGAACTTGTTAGAAATGCAAATGGTCAGGCCCCATCTCAGATCTACATATTCAGAAACTGCAGTGGTAGGGACCAGTATTCTTTCTTTTAACAAGCCCTCCAGACAATCTAAGCATACTAAGGGTTTGGCAACTGCTGTGTTCCATGATTCCCAAGCACCACTTCCTCCAGGAAGCCTTCCATAACCAAACCCTTTAGCCCTTTTCCCACACCCACAACCCACACACTTACCCTACACACTCACACAGATGCTGGCTTAAGTGTCAATTTTAGTCTATGTGAGCTGCTATAACAAAATACTATCGACTGTGCAGTTTAAACAATAAGCATTTATATCTCACAGTGTTGCTGATGGAAGAGTCCAAGATCAAGATACTGACAGGTGCTGTGTCTGGTGAGAGTGTTTCCTGGTCCATAGATGACCATTTCTTTTCATATCCTCACATGCCAGAAAGAGAGCTAGACAGCTCTCTGGAGTCTCCTTTATAAGGGCACTAATTCCATTCAAGAGGGTTCCACCCCCATAACCTAATCACCTCCCAAAGTTATCATCTCCAAATACCATCATTTAGGGATTAGGCATCAACATCTTAATTCGACTGTGACACAAACATTCTGTCCATAACAGTGTCATTCTGTATTTACATCAACTAGAGCATGCATATCAGTTTTTGTGTTTAATTTCTTTATCTGCCTCTCTCACAGCCATAGAAACTCGCCAAGAACTGTGAACATAGGATACAATCTTTTTTCCCATTTTTGGCACTTAACATAGTGACTAGCACAAATAGGTGCTCAATAAACATTTATTAATGAATGATAGATACATTGATATTTGCATATTTGATTTATTTTTTTATCTTATACCTTCTTCAAATAAATGATTTGAGGTCTTACATAAGCACACTCACACATATACAATATGACCAGAATTAAACCAAGTAACGAAGACAAAGACAAGCAAGATCAAGGGTTTGATCAATCAACCTAGGAGTCATCCTTCTATCTCTATTAATGTTTGTAGCACCCAGTAGTCACTGCTCATGACCAGTTCATCCCAAGAAATTCTCTGACCTCAGGTTCTTGTGAGAGTGGGCTATGATTCTGGCTACTACACCACAGCACACCCAGGGATGGTCATTTCATTAGCAATAGAAACTTCTAGAAGGAAGAACTAAGGTATGTATTTCTAAAAATGAATAGCCGAGAGTCAGTGTTATTCAGGAAATCCTGCATTTTTCATATTCTTTCTGCCTTAATCCACAGCAAAATAATACACTTTCCCTCTTGCCTCAATATACATATATATATACACATATACATATATATAAATATATATTTTTCCAAAACTGCTCATCCTTACTCCATTTGCTATCCTCTCATATTTTCTCTTCTGTTTTATTTTATTCTATTTCACTAAAATTAAGCCATTTGAGATATAATAAATAAATTCAATGACCCATTATTGGGTTGAAAACTGCAGTTTAAAAAGTGCATGTTATATAGTGTATTGGATGATTTTAATGCAAGTAAGTGGGTTTAGCTTTTGCTTTGTTTTTAACTAAATCGTCATTTTTCAAATAATTTATTTTCTTTTTTTTTTTTTTTTTTTTTGTCTTTTGTCTTTTTGTCTTTTGTTGTTGTTGTTGTTGTTGTTGCTATTTCTTGGGCCGCTCCCGCGGCATATGGAGGTTCCCAGGCTAGGGATTGAATCGGAGCTGTAGCCACCGGCCTACGCCAGAGGCACAGCAACGCAGGATCCGAGCCGCGTCTGCAACCTACACCACAGCTCACGGCAACGCCGGATCGTTAACCCACTGAGCAAGGGCAGGGACCGAACCCGCAACCTCATGGTTCCTAGTTGGATTCGTTAACCACTGCGCCACGACGGGAACTCCAAATAATTTATTTTCAAATGTAGTCACCCCTTTATCTTCCAAGTATGGAGAGCACTAGCGAATCTCCACCACAACCAACTCTGTAGCTAAATTTTCCAGAAATCCCAATTCTACAGCTTAGTAACATGTGACTTCTAACAATCCTGTGTGTTGCCTTCCTTAGCTGTAAACAAAGTCCTAATATCCTTAATCCTAATATCCCCCTTGTAGGATTGTAATGAGGATTAGAAAAATGCATTAAAAGCATCTTGCCATAGGTATTAATCAATAATAGCTTTTATTATCATCTCAGACCCCTGAGAGGACCAGCAGTTAATCCAGTTAATATGTTTAAGGCATTATCAGATGTCTATATAAAAGGGGGTATCAAAATTTTATATTACAGATCAACTGCGCAGAAACAAAAGTTCCTACCTTTAGGAAGAATGCTTACAACATGAAACAAGTCACACCTGTTGGCAGTCTGGCAAGGAAGTTCTCTTTTGTGATGAATAGAATCTCAGCCTTTCCATCTAGCATGCTGCACCACCAATAAATATACCATTCCTTCTCTCCCAAAAGATTCTTTGGAGCTTCAAGACCTATGTGCAGTCTAATCATTTGCTACAGCTACTGGTGCAAAATTCGATGTCATTATTGGGCTTATCAAGCCTGGTGCTTGAAGATTACTGCTACATTTCATTTGCAGTAAGATAGCTCTGGAAAAATTAATAAAAAAGTTGAGGTTATATCTGCCTTGAAATCCTGAGATATTTGATATTTAATAACTGAGCAGAATTTAAAATGTCTCCTGTTAAAGCAGACAAAAATAAACAAATTGCAAGCTCAGGACCTACAATATTCCTTATAAGCAGATGCCTGCCACCACTCCAGTTCCACATGCTACACATCTCCAACTTCCCCAGAGCTCTGAAGTCCCTTTAAGAATACTGAAATAGATAAAATGTGTGTTCAAAAATTGGAGGAATGGAAAAAGCTGAAAGGAAAGAATCATTTAGAGCAATTCATCACTGGAGCTAGAGCCTTAGGTGAAAATATACCACATACCTGGCAAACATTGCCCAAATGTATTTTCCCTACATTTCCAAATTATGCTCATCTTCCTTAAATTTCACCAAAGATAATATTCAGTATTTATAAAGAAAAATGGAGTTTGTGGATCCATCAGATAGGCACACACCAGGGCAAATAATTAAATGAGACAATTTTCCTCATAATGCCAGGATAAAATCAGAAGATGAATTTAGGAAATTATAGAGCATGCTGCTTCCAAAGAGCTTCTAGAATTAAAATTCCCACAAGACTGAAAACCTAAAAATGACCCTTTTTTTTTAGCCCCAAATCCTGAACTTGGGGTACACTGATGGAGATGAAACAGTCTGAATACACTGCTTCCCTGAACCTAGGATGATGGGAGGAAGACGTCGATAGTGAAAATCAGTCTTTGTGAAAATCAGGAACCTCCCAAACCAAACCAAGACAAAGCTAAGTTCTCAGTACAGCATGGTCTTTTTGGAAACCTCTCCGCCTGTAACCCTTCCCAGCATCCTAATAATTCAAACAATAGGAAAAATACAGTGGCGGTGTGGAAATCTATTCATCTTGCAGTCACTCAAGGCAAGCCTCAAAGTTAAGTTCCTTTGCTTATTAAAACTGTCACTTACCAAAAAAAAAAAAAAAAAAAAAAGAAAGAAAAATAATAAACAGCATTAATTGAGCACATTCCATGTGCAAGACTCTCCTGAAATAAGAACTTTATACATGGTGCCTTATTTATCTTCACCACAGCTCTATGAATAGGCATCTTTATTATCTCTGTCTTAAAGATGAGGAAACTGAGAGTTTGAAAGATTAACTATCTAGTCCACTGTTACACTGGAGGTTTAAGTCACAGCCATTGAGCTATTCTGCTCCCATTCTACATTCCCTGTGGAGGGATCTGGACCAGATAATGTGGTCGAGAGATCCAGGAGGGGGTCAACTTTCAGAAGAACACTTGGGTATTACTGTAGGTTGAGTAATGGTCTCCTGAAGATGACCACACCCTAATCCTGCGGATATACTACTGCAGGTGGCAAAAGGGTTTCTGCAGTTGTGATTAAAATAAGAATCTAGAGATGAGGAAATATCCTATATTATCAGGTCAACTTTGTGTCATCACAAAGGTCCCTGTAAGGGGAAGGCAGGGGGGTCAGAGTCAGAGGCAGAGATCGGAAGGTGCTACCCTGCTGGCTTTGAAGACAGAGGGAAGAAGACATGAGTCAAGGAAAATAAGCAGCCTCTAGAAACTAGAAAAGGCAAGACAACAGATTCTCCTCTAGAGCTTCCAGAAGGAGCTCAATACTACTGATGCCTTAATTTGGGAACTTCTGACAGCCAGAACAAGGACAATGCATGTATTGTCTTAAGCCACTAAGTTTGGGGTAATCTGCTACAAAAGCAATAGGAAATTAATACAGAAATTCAAGGTTTCTTCTTTCCATGCAAATAACATGCAGGTTTGTGTGCCTTCCAGTCCCTGGAGGAAACCTTCAGAACTGTGTACCTTGGATTCACCTGGTTCACCTGGCAGTGCATCTTTGCATCCTCCACCACACTTAGCATGGAAGAGGTACTCAGAAGTTTTTCCCAGTTTTCCTAAGTTGAAGGTCTTAGTCCCTTGGAGCACCAAGCTTTCACAGCAGTTATTTATTCACAATTGTGATAATGATTAAGACATTGTAATTTTTCTGATTTTATGGCCCCATCTTCCACTGACCCAGCCTCCTCAAAAGGAGATATCTGTTCCTCATTTCTGTCTCTCCAGCACTCAGCACAGCACCCATCACCATGATGGTATCTAAGCACAGAGAAAAGGGGATGTGGAGGGAAAAAAACAAGCATGGGAAGATGGCCCAAAGTCAATGTACACTGAATGAATAAACTCCTGGAGCCACATCTGTGCTTCCCACTCCCATAATCTGCCCTGAGAAATACACCTGTCTATACCCTAATGTGGGATGTGTTTGCTGCTTTCCCCCACAACAGTCCTCAGAGTTACATCTTCTAAGTCTCACCATGACCCTTTCTATACGACAAACTAAACCCTGAATTATGATACTTGTTATATGAGAGAACAAGCAAGCAAGATTTGTGCCCTCCTTTTGTCTAAGCTTGGAAACTGATTCTACCTCCAGGATCCAAAATAAATATGATGCCTGGATTTTAGTTATTGACGCCAAACCTTCTCTATGGAAAATTTCATACCATTTCTGCCAAAGATACTCACCTTCTCAAAAGTTCTATAAGTTACACTGTGATCACTGATTTGATACCAATTTTACATAACTTGCACTGTTGGGCATCTTTTATTAGTGACTTATCTCTCTATCTAGATACAAAGTAAACATTCCTTCACCAGCCAGCTGATCTCTCTGGAGACACTTCTACATGTAAGGTACTGTGATAGATTCTGGGGACTCAGTGATTTGAAAAAAAAATCACAGTTCTGCCTCACATGGGATTAAAAGAAAACAAGAACTGGGTTTTTCATCCCCTCATACCCTTTCCATCCCCTCCACAGTGCCTAATGCAGAGAAAGTGCATGTGTTCATTGATTGACTTCTTGACCAAAATAGATAATAGGTCTAATCATACCTCACATAATTAGCTAGAACCTTGGGGATTCCAGGTCATCCATCCCAAACCTTTGATTTTACAGATAATGACTCTGAAGCACAGGTCAATGAAGTTACACAACAAATTATAAACTAGGGACAGAATGAAGGCTACATCCCTGTTTTCTGGAGCCTAATCTAGTGTGTGTTCTCGCTAGACCCCAAGGTGACAGATAAACTAAATTCTGGGAACAGCTTGGTTTGACTCAGACTGAACTTGCTACAAATGTGCAGGCTTACTAAGCTGTACATATGCTGACTGCACTGCTAAGTCCATACTCATCACATCCCTCCTTATTCTCTCTCGGCCTTATGAAGCCGCAGCTGGTACTAATGACCTTCAGGGTCACTGGAAAGCAATTTATTTCTTAAAAAAGAAAAAAAAATAGGAAATGTTAATATCACAAGATCTCTGTCTAAAATGGCCCTGGGCAAGTTTCCTCTCTGACTTTATTCTCTCTCATTTTCAACTTCCTTTTTTCCCCCTCTCTCCATGTCAAGTTGTCAAGATGACTTTGATCTCAGAGACACATTTCTTCTCCTTCCCTGACTCTGACAGTGCTCCCCACCCCTGCTACCGGGAGACAAGGCCACAGAAACCCATTCATTCTTTCAAGTCTAAGATCAGACCCTGAGCTCTGTCCACTGGGCCAGGGAGGGTCTCCAGCACAAAAGATAGAGGTAACTCGAAAGAAAAGGTTGCGCACATATCAACGGGTCCCTGAAACCTAAAGCAGTGTGTCTTCATTGAACTCAGAGATCACAGTTCCCCAGACCTTCTATTTTAAGACAACCTCTGGGAACCAACTTTCATATCAAATCGAAAACATACAGCAAATAGAGCTCTGTGTGCTATTCAAAGCAGTAGCTGTGCATCTGAACTGTGGCCCAATTACTTCCAGTTGATAAGAACTGCATTTCAAACAAAGAGACGATTTCAGCTTAGGGAAGCCCTTTGGTTACAGGAAAACAGAACAACTCACAGGGAAATTGTCTCTTTTCACCTTCCATTTTCATAAACATTATAGTTAATTCTGGGTAATAAAAATGTGATGTTTAATCAATAGCAAACCAACATTTTGGCAGGAAACTGAAAATGGTTTATTGGTAAGAAATAAACAAAAGGGCACTATCCATTTAACAGTCAAACTGGTGCCAATTTTTCTTTGCACCTTCGTTTTTGCCTCTCCTCCACCCCAACACATCTGTTCCAAAGGACACGTGAGGACAAGAGAGGGGGAAAAAAGATATAAATGGAGAACTAAAAGAACTAGATGAGTGTCTTACAAATAATAAACCTCTATTTGTAAATTACTTACTTTGGGGGAAAATTCATTTCATTTAAAACGTAAATAGATGTGAAGAGCTCTGAGTTCTATAGAATAAAAGCAGCTAAGGTAAATAAAACAATTTTTCAAATAAACAAGAAAGGGGAAACATCCATCACATCCCTGCCCTTTCCATCTTCCAAGAAGTAGCAATCTTGGACTCTGGGAGGGGAACCATAATTTTTATTTGAAAACCTCTCAGGGCGGTCCTTTTGTATTTCTCTTTCTTTCTTCACAGATCACAGCAGCAATTTTCTTTTATCGTCAGCTATTTATAGTTTTCTTTTTTTGAAACCTTGGTCAGAAAGAAAACTGGGTAAAAAGCCTTTCTTTCAAAAGCCACATCATTTTGTAGCACTCTTTAAAACTATTAACTACAATCAAAAAAGGCCAAAAAACAAAAAACAAAAAAAAACTTTAGCCCCCAAACTTGTTCAACTCATTTTTTTTTTTTTTTTTTTTTTGGCCACTTGGTCTGTTCTAGCCAGACAGGAAAGCCAAATAAATAGTCTCCTCCTGCCTTAAGATGTGGGAAGAAGCGCCACTCAAATCCTATCTTTTCTATTTAGAAATGAAAATGCAGCAGTAAAAAAAAGATATTTGGTATAACGAGGTTGGCATACATCTCAGTCCTGTTTCTATGTCTCAGACATTCCATAGAAGCTTCAATGATCTCTGGAGGGAATGGGATGTGTAGAGTCAAGATTTAGAGATCAGTCAGTCCTCAGCACCCCTCTAGCATAGAGTCATTTCTTTCATGCCCATCAAAGAGTGGTTAAAACCATGATTTGTAGTCAGATATAATGTGGCTCCCAGTTCTGGCTCTACCTCTTGATAATTTTGTGACCTTGGGAAAAATACTTGGCCTCTCTTAGCCTCAGGTGCCCCATTCATGAAATAGGAATAACTTACCCTTTAGCAAATAGATAAGGTTTAGCATATTGTGACCACTTGAAGCACAGGCAGTGCTTATTCCCTGCAATATTGCCTCATTCTGGGCTTGTACATAAGAAAAGGGCACTTCACAGGTGACTGTTAACTGAAGCCTCATGACTGAGTTCTGGAAAATGTGATGTGGGCAGAGGTCATTAAAGTCACATCCAGACATAGCCGTAATTGTTCTCCCTTCCTCCAGCTCTCTTTATGGCAATCCTTAAAGTCAGGTAGAGGCCTGAGCCCCTCAGCTTAGACACCTAAGGAACAGAACTCCAACCTGCATTGAATATGAAGCATGGGAGAAATCAAGCTTTTTGTGTTAAGTTTTCAAGATTCAGAGATGAATCTGTTACTGCAGCATAATCAAGCCTATCCTAACACTCCCTGAGCCAGTTCAGGTCCTCCCAAAAGCAGATGCCAAGAGAGAGTGAGAAGTGTAAGACATTTGTTGAAGGAACACCTTGTGATAGATTAAAAAAAAAAAAAAAGGAGAGGGGGCAGAAGTAAGCAGGGTGAGCCAAGCCTTCAGACCACGATGCAGGTCAGGTCTGACAGTCATGGAAGGAGAAGGGGAAAGAATGGAGGGAGGCAGGAAGGGAGAGAGGCAGGGAGGGACGAAGAAAAGGAAGAGAAGGGAAGGGAAGGGAAGGGAAGGGAAGGGAAGGGAAGGAAAGGAAAGGAAAGGAAGGAGTGAGTTTATGTTGAGAGGAACTAATCCTTAACATAGTGAGCTACTTCATTCAGACTGTTTACATATCTAAAATCATAATTTCAGGGCTTGACACAGTGAGAGAAGTTTGTATGCTCCAGAGTACCTCAGGTCACAGAACAAAGGAAGTGCAATGACAGTTTCCATCTCTTTTTTTTTTTTTTTAATTTTTTTCCCACTGTACGGCATGGGAACAAAGTTACCCTTACATGTTTCTATCTCTTCATTTTGAGAAGCTTTAGGCAGCTCTCTTGGTGTTTCAGACTTAATCCATTAGGTTAGGGAACATGGGATAAAATCAGAGAGACAAGAACAAAGAGGAAGAAACAGGATGAAAAGGCAGAACACAGACTAGGACTGTAAGGAAGGCTGTAGGGTGTTCCAAGTGCTGAGAGACCTAATCAGATGTGCAGGGAACATTTGGGGGGGAGGGGGGCATTGCTTAGATGCCATGTAAGATGTGACTTTTTAAAAAAACCTCAGTCCCAAACTCCAACCCAGAATAGCTGTGTGACCCTAGACTACTCACTTCACCTCTCTAATACTAAGAGGTATGATTTCTGAAGGTCAGGACCATGTCTGCCTTGTCTATACTCTGTCCCCAGTGCCCAGCAAGGTTCTGGAAGTATGACCGACACTTAGGTTATGTCATAGTGAAGGTCTCAGGATTTCGGTCAGACTGTCTGGATTTGAACCTTGGCTCTAACATTGACTAATTATGTGGCCTGAAGCAAGTGACTTAAACTTTTTCTGCCTGGCTGCTCCATCTGTAATGTTACATAAGTGGAAATTATTTCATAGGATTTTTATGAAGATGGAGATGAAACAAATCAGCTAAGCACTTAGAATGTTGTCTGACACATAGTGTGTACCCAACAAATATTAGTTATTATTATAAGTATTGCTTGTCGAATGAGTAAATCTCTCTGACCTTGTACAGAAGGTCTATTGAAGACTAAACAGCTACACTGCACATTTGTTCTGAGGATCAAATAAGATAATGTAAGTTCAAAATAAGATAATGTTAGTTCATTGCCTGGTATAAATCTGGTCTCAAGAAGCAATAATTATTCCCTTCCCCATTCGCCCCAGATTTAACCTAGATATCATTCTATACAGAATTATTCCCCTCAAAGTTCTTGTTCAAGGCTGCCATTGCCATTCCTGGGCTTATACATAAAATGTTTCTCCAAATATCCTTCAGGAATTCCTGGAATGAATTTCTGGGTCTCTATAGTGAAGTCATCGGGAAGACCTAAGCCTGAAGCCAGGATGCTCTTGAGCTCAGGACCAAAGCCCCACCCCTCTCGCTCTATCTACCAGCTACCCTGAGCTCCACACAACCATCAGAACTTCCCTCTCTTTGTCTACCCTCACACAGCGGCTGCTGGCTGTCATTAGTGCATGTTCCCAAAGGGGAAAAAAAGTGTCTGCAAACACATCTTTCTCCCTGTTTTCAGGCCCTTCAATTTCTCTCTTCAGCTTCCACCTTTATAGACGCCCTGCTCAAGCTGCCTTCTGTAATGCATTCTCCATTGGGTCCCTGCTTACAACTAAAGAATTTCATGATGCAGCTTGTAGGAAGAATATTATGCACACTGGTATTACATTCCCTCTCTATATCTTAATCTAGGGACATTCTTCTAGAAGTTTGGAAGTCCCAAAGTCAATGGAGATCAAAGCAATCAAAAGCACAATCATCTGTTTTCCATCACAAAGGATGCAAACCCTACCTACATAGTGCTTCCATTAGAGACAAGCTTATGTTTAATGCATCAGTGAATGCTAGAGGGAAAAATCAAAGGTTAGACAAGATGTGGTTCAAATCACTGACACCAAGGGTGGCAGGGGGTCAAGACCATCAGCGCTGCCTCCCTGGAAGGAAACCCCTTCCTCTCTTCAAATGGAGACCGCATCATACAATGAAAACAACAGGACACACAATCTTACAGGTACAAATGTATCTCATAGGAAAAGGGGCCAGAATATGTGGAGTTTGAGTTTGATATTGATTAACCAGCCACCCAAAAAGCATCCCCATTTCAGGGCCTGCCCGGTGGGGAAGGACATGGTGAAAACCAGGCAGTGGGTCTGAGAGAAGTAGAATAACTGTTTCCTCTTATCTTTCATTCTTTTATTGATTAATTAGTTACTTGATGAATTTTCCCACATATGTCTTCGAAGAGGAATTTGAAGGAAGGATGATAGGCAAGATGAGATGAACAATTTAAACAAAAAGATAGAATTTTAAATGACCAGGAAAGCCAGACTTGTAAATGAACATAGCCTATTTACACACATATGGATGTGAGGTCTATTAGAGTGTCACTTGCCCCCCTATCGTTGGGTCCAATGGGTGTTATCAGCCCTCATTGACTTGTTTGCCCAGCATTTTCAACAAGGCTGCCTTCTAAAGTGGTACCCATTCCTCTTTCCTATGCCAGAATGATTCTGTCCTTTCTCATAATTTGGAACACAATATGCCAATGAAAACCACAAGTTACAGCTCCAGTCCAGACTACCCTAAGCCGAGACTTATTTATCCTGGTACTTGGTGTTTCACAGAAAGGCACCTCATGGTCAGTGTGTCCTACACTAAACTCATGATCTTCCTGTTGCTGCCTTCCACCCAGTTCATTCTCCTTCTGCCTTCTGTTCCGTCACATTAAGCCCCAAACTTCCCCTGGCGCTATGCAAATACCTATACCTATATGTGTGTGTGTGTGATACTATGATTTAAAATGAGAACATATATTTGGTCTTCCTCTCCATTTCTAGCTCAGAGTTCCTAAAAAATCTTGGAATTTCCTAAGTGTTGAGAATGAGAAGGGTGTCTTTTGTTATGTTAATGAGATGACTTTTGGAAAGCCCTTAAGGAAGTGGGCAAGTTGCCAGTGGAGAAGACTAGGTGATTAGAAGGTTGGAACTTTCAGTCCTCCTCCCCCTCCCCCCACCTCCAGGGAGAAGAGAGGGGCTGGAGCTGAATCAATCACCAATAGCTAGTGATTTAATTAATCATGCCTTTGTAATGAACTCTCCACAAAAACCCAAAAGGTCAAGGTTCCTTTGGAGCACTTCCAGACTGGTAAAGATTCAGATTCAGGGAGAATGATGCTCTGGGAGAGGTCATGGAGGCTCTGTGCCCTTCCCCCAACCTTGCCCTAAGCGTCTCTTCCATCTGGCTGTTCCTAAGCTATATCCTTTTATAATAAACTGGTGATCTGGTAGGCAAAATGTTCCTCTAAGTCCTTTGAGCTGTTCTAGCAAATTAATCAAATCCAAGGAGGGAGGTGTGGAAACCTCTGATTTATTAGCTAGTCTGTCAGAAGCGCAGGTAACAACCTGGACTTGTGTTTGGTATCTGAAATGGAAGGTAGTCTTGTCAGACCAAGCCCTTAACCTGTGGAATCTTATTATCTCCAAGTAGGTAGTGTCAGAATTGAGATGAATTACAAGACACCCAGTTGGTGTGAGAGAATTGCTTGGTGGTGTGAGAAGCCCCCCCCCCACACACACACACACACTAGAATTGGTACTTGAATCTTAGTATGTACATCTTGATTTTATTAATGACAATTTTCCCTATTAGATTCACAAATGAATGGACTGTGGGCTTTATATGCAGAGACTTGTTGGTGTAGCACAGGGCCAGGTACATAGTACTTTTAAATCAATATTAAATGACATAAACAAATAAAATAATCTGTGCAAAACATCTGGCACATGTGTACTACTATCAAAGAGCTCTCTCCTTCCTCTAGGCTCAACGATTCCCACTACAGGAAAAAAGTAGAAGCAAAGGTGATATAAAACAATAAAAATCCCACAAATATTTATATAGTAGTAGAATACTCTTACCCAGAGAATTATTTTCAAAGACAGCAATGAAGCCACACCATGACCATCTGCCTTTAGACCCTAAGTCTTGCTCCCCATGTGTTCTGGGAAAAGACAGTTCTTGGTTTCCAGATCCACGAAAACACAATAAATGTCTGCGCCATGGTTCTGACAGAAATTCTTTTCTAACCCCCAGGTTTTCCACTGTCCTCTGATCATCTGTGATCCCTTCTACATAGAAGCCTTCAGAGTTCCTAGGCCCTTTGCAGAGAATACAATTACTGCATAGAACTGCTCAAAATCCAGACTTTGCATAGAGTCACTATGCAACCAAAAAAAGTAAAAATTATATGAAAAATCTATGTAGTTAACATCTCACTCATTGGTGAAAGACCACGACCTCTGTGCCCTTTGTGTGGGGTCCAATCAGAGGCTTTAACCCAACTATGGCTCCTCAGTCATTGTAGTTTAACTATTTCATTCCCACATGTCTGTACACTGTAGTTTCACCAATAAACTTAGGAAAGACTGGCTTCACACTACACTGTAATGACTCTTACCTACTTGTGACACAGACCAGGAACTGGACTTTTCCGCAAGAGAGAAAAGAAAAAATCTTGGTTTGACTCAAGACTCTCATTTAGCTTCAAAATCAAAGCAAAGATTGAAAATAGAAACTAAAGATGATTTTTCTATTCCCAATTCCCTTAAGCCCAGGCACCTGATACCCAAGGATGGTTCAGAGTTCATCCCACCCACAGACCTCCCATGTTCAGAGCCTTGCTGTGCTTTTGATGATTAGGGACTGCAAAATAAATCTAGGAGAAGTGTGGTTCTTATCCTTGGGGTGGTCTCACTGCCCCTTTACATGCACTGCCTTGTTCCTTCTATTGTGTAACGCTCTTGACCAATGTAAGCATTTTTCACTCCTGCAATCCCCAATGCCTGCAGTAGGCCACCAAATATTATTTCAGGTGGTCTGAGGGTTATGCAGGAGCTCCTACATGTCATAAATGACACAGAAGAAACAGACGCTGAAACTACAAACGCCTGTTATTCACTAAACTAGGTGATCTGGCCTCAAAAACTCACAGATGTTTTCACCCTCAGACAATATTTTCCTCACATTTTTTGCAGGCACAGCCGATCTCTACTTTAACCCTTTATACTCCACTCCTGCCTTCCACTTCTTTCCTTTATTTAGTGGATGAAATACGATTTTTTGGTAAATTTAAGTTCATATTTAAAGAGGATTAGTAAATTCATACTTAAAGAGGAAATGGAAATGCTTTGTGGAAATGAGTGTAGATCAACAGTAGCCTAGATTTTGGATCCCAAGACTTAAAATTTCAGAAGTGGCTCTGATAACTTGAGGGCGACTAGAGCAAGTCTCTCAACAACTCTGAGTTTCATTAAGCTCACCTCACAACATGGAAATAAGACTTTCCCTTCTTCATCAACCACATATTCTGTGAGGATCAATGGGGAACCAGCAATAAAACTACACTGGAATAAAGGCAGTGTGTAAATCCAAGATTCTTTGTCTCACTCATCATCATCATCATCACCATCATTATCTTTATTCCATTTATGGTCTTAATGCTTTTCATGTTGTACTGCTGCCACCTAATGGCCGAGATGAATGAACCTGACGTTTTCTTAAAGTTGCACAGTCCGGTTTTGCATTTGCTTAAATTGTATCCACCTAAAGTCAGAAAAATGCGCAGACTCAAAAAAAAAAAAAAAATTAAAGAGAAATGATTGCACTTGTTATACTTGGCAAATGGAATTCAGCCCCAACCTTGAATAAATGGGGCAGAAATGAGTCCAAGGTCTAGATTAAAGGGAAGGACCACCAGGTGGTCTTATTCATTTTTTATTAGTTCAAATGTGTTTTGCATGTAACAAACCACGCTCCTATTAACTTCCAGACATAAAATGAAAACATTTAGGGCAAGCTGTGGACCGATTGTCAGAACAGGCGAGAGCATGAAGTTTAAAAACACTTAAGACAGAGAGCTGGGTCTGTTGGCCTAAGAAGCTGTTAGAAGAACGGGTTGCAGCAATTGCTCATATGGCCTGGCAGGACATCTTTCTGAGGCGTTTCAGACTCTACCAGCCCTCCCAATGGGGCAAGAATTTCTTCCCTTAGACTTTAGGAAGAGACAAATTCTCTGACTCTTCTTCAGTCCCCTTCGCAAAACGTTCTAGTTAGATGTTGCCTAGGACAATAAAAACTACTAATTCGCCAGTTGCGCCTTTCATTTCCATGGTAACTTTCCTATGGAGGTATTCCAAAGTTCTTATAAAAACAGGGAATGCTGATTGAGCTATCTCCAGGAAATGAAGCAATGGCTTTATTTCAGGCCCATAAGCAGAAATCTACCCATTTGAATATGTGTATCTGTCTGCAAAAAGTCAATGGACCTCCAAGAGTGAGGACAACGTGCCACATACTCAGACAGAAATAGTCTCCTTAAGACAGATAAGGGAGACTGCTCAACTCAGGCATGGCTCCAAAAGTAAGGGAAGCCTAACCCAGCACAGTGAGAGAATCCCTCTATCATAATATAACTTGGGACTTTATCAAGATGAAATAAGATTTTGGAGAATTACCAGATTTATTACCCTTTGACACAAGAACTAGGTACATTTTACTGTACATTAAACTAAGAATAAATTTTAAGATAGAAAGTCAGGGAAGAATGAAAACCACAGTAAAAGAAGAGACAGAAATATAAATTGTTAAATTGGAAGAATCAATTTGAACTCATAATTTTAAGCAAGAAATATATTTTCCAGCTCTGTCAATGATTCAGAAGCAGAACTTCATCTTTTCCCAACATTCAGACATAATTCTAGTCTATATAACCAGCTGGTCAACAGTCCAGCCACATCATCTTGGCTAGTCTAGGAAGGTATTATTTTTTAACTGAATCTGGTAAGATTAACACAAGCATAGGTTGAAAATAGCATATCTACTGTAAGTTTAGAAAGGTAAACCTGGGAAGGGATCAAAATAAGGGTAAAAATAAGAACTGGGCGTTCCCGTCATGGCTCAGTGGTTAACGAATCCAACTAGGAACCATGAGGTTTCGGGTTCGATCCCTGCCCTTGCTCAATGGGTTAAGGATCTGGCATCGCCATGATCTGTGGTGTAGGTCGCAGACGAGGCTCAGACCCCCTGTTGCTGTGGCTCTGGAGCAGGCCAGCAGTTACAGTTCTGATGGGACCCCTAGCCTGGGAACCTCCATATGCCATAATTCAGCCCTAGAAAACACAAAAAGAGAAAAAAATATATACATATAAGAATTGAAAAAAGAATTCAAATAAAAAGTTTAAACAAGATTAGGAACAGGAGTTCCCATCATGGTGCAGTGGTTAACAAATCCGACTAGGAACCATGAGGTTCCGGGTTCGATCCCTGGCCTTGCTCAGTGGGTTAAGGATCCAGCGTTGCCGTGAGCTGTGGTGTAGGTCCCAGATGTGGCTCGGATCCCACGTTGCTGTGGCTCTGGTGTAGGCCGGTGTCTACAGGTCCAATTCAACCCCTAGCCTGGGAACCTCCATATGCCTCGGGAGCAGCCCTAGAAAATGCAAAAAGACAAAAAAAAAAGAAAAAGAAAAAAAGATTAGGAACAGAAAAAAGAAAAAATATGAGAATAGACATAAAAAATTTTAATTCATGTAATTTGCATTACAGTACTAAGTTTTATTGTAAGTATAGTGATTTGCTAACCGTTAAGATAACGCTATGCGTGTTCTCTCTGTATCCTAGCATGTTTAAGCATTTTTTAAAAATCTCCTGAAGATCTCTGCTTCTACTTAAATCATTAGGAGAGCTTCATGAAACAAGTTTAAGCTTGCCATCAATATCTAAGTATTTGGGGAAATTTATTTTGTTAAAAAACATAAGTTTTCATTTATCACGATCTAACAGTATGTGAATTTTAGAATAACGTTTATTATTTATTGCTTTAAATATCTCTGTTAATTCATGATAGCAATAATTCAGACATTAAATAAATACCAAAGAGGTAATAAAAAGGCTTTTCTATATATGAGTCATTCGGGTATTAAGAATCTTTTTACAGGAGTTCCCCTTGTGGCTCAGCAGGTTAAAGAATCGATGTAGTCTCTGTGAGGATATGGGTTCCATCCCTGGCCTCGCTCAGTGGGTTGAGGATCTGGCATTGCCTTAAGCTGTGAAGTAGGTTGCAAATGCAGCTCAGATCTGGTGTTGTCATGGCTGTGGCTGAGGCCCCAGATGCAGTTCTGATTCAACCCCTGGCACAGAAACTTACATATGCCACAGGTATGGCTGTAAAAAGAAAGAATGAATGAATGAATGAATGAATGAATAAATAAAATCTTTTTAGGGACTGTTATACAATAGCCCTAGCATACAGTGGGTTTTGTAAATGCTTAGGTCCTCTTCTCAGTGGGACTGGTACAAACCGTACTTATACCATGTATCTAAGTGGTCCCCAATTTTTACTGAACCTCTCCTGAGAGTCCTTAATCATCTCTGGGAAGATAACTACTTTCTCATTTCCAGACCCTTATTATTTTTGTAAGTTTTGTACCTATGGGTCTGGGTCTGATTCATTTCCTCTATCCTAATCAAAGTTTCAATGTTTCCACCATGTTGACTTCATGGCAAGGATATGACAAGCCTCATCCCTCCTGCCACTTCAGTGGGAATTAGGGTTTATGTTCATGAAGGACTTCTTGATCATCTGCCAGAAGACCCTACTCAAACTGCCTTTAACAAAGCAAACAAACAAACAAAAAATTTGCTCAGGTGCCCTGCACAGGCAAGGGTGTGGCTGGGGTGACCAGACCAGGCACTCAGAAGCTACTGGATCTCGTCTCTTCTTCTCTCTGAAGACTCACTTTTTTTTCTCTTCATGTTAACAGACTTCCTCTCCACGTGGCAAATTCAGCTGCCTAGATCAATGGACTCACATCGAATAATTGCCTAATTCAAAGACAAATGTGTTTTTCTCTCCCAACTTGAGTTTGAAAGACACAACAAAAAGGCTAATATCGGCCAGACTAAGACCATGTCCATCCTGAAGAAGGGTGAGAACTATTATTGGCTCACCTTTGGCTCAGGCATTGATGCCTCTCATCTAATGGTTGAGGTTTGCTTCCAAAAGAAATAGAAGAAGCTAGGTATTGTTACTGGGGAAATTGTCCTGATCTGGGAAATTGTCATGAACAACCCAATTTGCACCCCGTATTAGAGTGTGCAGACATATAACAGTACCTTGGCATTGGTAAAGACCCAAACACTAACAGCATCTGCCAGTGGAAATTAAGTCCCAACCATTTAAATGCTCAGCACCTACAGTTTACATATGCATATTCTAATGGAAAGCTAATAATCATCCAAATACTATGATCTATTTGATTTCACTTTAACAAGCAAAATAATACTCCTCTTAAATGTACTTATGTGGCTCATCTAAAAGACCTTTCTTGTGTATGAATAAACAAACTTCTATTTCTGAGCTTCAATTTATGGAGCCAAGGTAGGCTCGTAAGTGTCTGAAAGACTAAGAAGTTGAAACAAATTTTTTGAGCTTCTGACACTGCTAAGGCCTAAAAATGAATTGCAGTGAATTAGATTAAGTCCTCTAGCCATATCTGTTTCTCCCGTGTCAAAATAAAACCTGAAAGTACATTTAAATGTAATCATATAAAGATAAAACTTAAGTAGCATTAAGTCTTCAGGCTCCTTTTTGGACTGAGACTAAGAGAGACAATTAAGAGAAAACGTAAATATATCTGGATGCAAATTAAAATTCTAAGTGAGTGGTGAGAAGCCCCAGAAGCACCAATGAAGGAACTATAAAGTCTTAGTTAACCACTTGATTGGAAGCTAAGTGGATGCCTTGCAGATATTTTTGCATAAGAGAGCTGCAAGAACTAGTGGAGCTAAAACAAAAACTTGTCCTCTTTATAGGAATATGATGTGACTGGTCCCCCTCAGTGAACCGGGAGCTTTGATGTGCTTTTTGCCCTCTGAATTGTTTTTCCAACAGAAGGAAAAATTCCCACTGAGCCTTCCATATTTTTCTCAATCTCTGCTTTTGATCAAGGTCACATGTTTTTAAAAACTTGTCTAGGACTTCTTAATGCCTTATCATTCTCAGCCTGACTCAGATTCTAGGGGAGAAATACAGTTGTCCCTCTGTCTGCAGGGAATTGGCTCCAGAACCCCATTGGATACCAATATCTGCAAATGCCCAAATCCCTTTTATAAAATGGCATAGCATTTGCATATAACTCAAACACATATTCCCATATACAGTCATCCTTCAGTATTCGTGGTTACTCATTGGCAAATTGAATCAGCCTCGAATGGTATAATACTGTACTATAAATTGAAAGAAATCTGTGTATAATTGGACCTGCACACTTCAAACCTGTGTTGTTCAAGAGTCAGCTATACTTGAAGTCATCCCTAGATTATTTATAATACCTGATAGAACATAAATGTAATGTAAATAGTTGTAAACACAATGTAAATGCTATGTAAATTGTCCTCAGAGCATGGCAAATTTAATTTGCTTTTTATAACTTTCTGGAAAGGTTTGGGTTTTTTTTTTTTTTACAAATATTTTTATTCCACATTTGGTTGAGTCCACAGGGGTAGAACCCATGGATGCAGAGAGTCAACAGTCTTAGTTAAAAAATGAGCATTTACTTCTAGAAGTCCAAGCCCAAAGCTAAATATTCAGCCTCACAAAGAACCAAATGCCTACCAACCTTATTCCTGCAAATACCCCACTCCCACTGGAAGACATAGGAAAAGGGGCAATAAAAGATGGATTTACAGGAAAATTTATCAAGGGCACCATTTGGTGCCTAGACCATTCCCCTACCAGGAATTTGCTTGGAGTCCAGGAACGAGAACTCAGACATTTAAAACCCACATAGAAGTAGTTCCCATGGGGGCTCAGTGAGCTAAGTAAGTACCCAACATAGTGTCTGTGAGGATGCGGATTTAATCCCTGGTCTCACTCAGGGGGCTAAGGATCTGGCATTGCCATAAGCTGCAGTGATGTAGCTCCAATATTGCATTGCCATGGCTTAGGCTCTGATCAGGAACCTCCATATGCAACAAGTGTGGCCATAAAAGGGAAAAAAAAAAAAAAGTTTAAACCTCACATAGGAGACGATCTAAAAAGGATATTTAAATCTAGGTTTCTGACACCAGACTGAGGGGTACAAAATCAGACACCACCTTGTGACCCTCCCATTACCTTAGCCTCTTGCCTTAAGACTCCGGAGCCCATGATGGCATACTGGTAGGGCAGTGGGCTGTTGTCAACTGCAGCAGCAGCAGTGGGAGTAAAATCCAGGCCCACCACTCCTGAAACTCTTCTGTTTGAACTCTGTGCCTTGTATCTCCCTACCACCATTCATTCCCCCGAATATTTATTGAACACAGTCTATTTGCAGCCATTGTTGAGAACACAGCTCATTCTCAACCACACTGAGAATACAGCGATGAACAAAAATAGACACCGCCTCTGCCCTCATGGCACTGACATCCTGATGCGAAGAACCAGAAAATAAATAGCTAAGCCAACAAATTAGATCACTGAAGAGAATTTCTATTAAGTCAGTAAAACTGAGCAAATAATTTAAAGGGGTGAAGGGATGGGGCTACTTCTGACTGGGTGGTTATGGAAACCCTCTCTAATAGGTGACACCCCTGGTGGCCTAGGGTTTAGGACCCTGCCCTTTCACTGTAGAGGCCTGGGTTCAATCCCTGGTCTGGGAACTGAGATCCCACATCAAGCCACTGCACTCCATGGCCAAAAAAAATTTTTTTAATTAAAAAATTAAAAAAAAAAAAAGGCTGAACTCTGAATGATGAGAAAGAACCAGCCATGTAAGGACCTGGAAGAAGAGCTTGGCAGGAAGAGGAAAAAAGGGACAAAGGCACAGAGACTGTGATGGGGAGAGGTTGGGTGGCTGGAGCATAAGGAGATGGGAGGGAGGGTGAGTAAGTAGTGGGATACAGAAAGGTGGATGAAAGAGAGAGAGTGTGTAGAGCCCCAGGGACTACTCCATTACCACCTACGTCTTTCTATTATTATACATATAACAATATTCCATAAAAGTTCATTTTACTCTTCTCTCTCTTTGAGTAGATGGCGAGTTCTTTAAGTACACTCTATCTTATTCATGGTAATAATTATACCTCCCATTTATGGAAGTATACCAGGCACTAAGCTAGCTACTTTGCATACATTATCTCCAATCTTCACAACAACCTGCAAGGTAAGTATTATTAGCATAATTTTAACAGATGAAAAACGCAGCTAAGTGATTTGCCCAAGGCCAAACAGACAGCAAGTGGCAAAGCAGGGATTTAAATCGATGAAATCCAGCCACTCCTTACTATCCCACTTTGTCTTGACCTGTTGCACTTAATCATCTTTGTGGTCCCAGCTCCTAGTGCGCTGCCTAGTACATTAAATAGACTCTGATGCTCAATACACATGCACAGCACTGAACTGGAGTGAACTAAATCTAAGCCCACACCAGAAGTGTCTGCACTCACGAGGCCGCGGATTTGGGAAGACAGACAAGACCACATGAGGTGGTGAAGGTGGCCTTCCATCTCAGGGTAAATTCGAAACATGGTGGAAACTGGCAGAAAGGAGACTGTACTTAATAAAAACTAAATGAAAGCCAGGGGGTTTCCGGAGAGCTGAGGTATGACATACTGACATAGCTGCATAGCATGTTCTGAAAAAATTAATGGGATTTTAAAGAGAGAGGCTGCTCAATGTGCTTGCAAAATGGACATACAGAAGAATGCGCCCCGATGATGAGGAGAAAAGAGCAGTGAGAGAGGAGGATGGCACTGTCGTAATTGCCTGTAATTTGTCCCCCTCCTCCTCCTGACTTTAATTAGGACACTTGCGAGACACACACATTTGTAAGACTGACAGAGCTAATTGAAGAAAACCACATGTCTCATCAACGACCAAATCAGGAATAATAATCAAAGCAGCAGAAGCAAAATTGGAAGCCATGGAGCTGTCAAAAGCAGGAGGAACTCAAATACAATGAGGCATGTAATTTAGAAAAAGCGAGAGGGTTATATGAAAGCATTAAAAATGGGACATGAAATAAAACAGATAGCTTGACTCAAACTGAAGCTTTCACTCCCACAATCTGGTCACAATTAAATCTGGTCAAAGCTCATCTAATCTTTTCAGCCAGTGTTCTGGGGGCGGCTGTGTTATACCATTTCATTGCCTGGAATGGTCCAGTTAAGTGACTGTCACCCACTCTCACCCTGAGCTCTTCATTACTTCACATTGCTCTCCTGTCACCACAGTGGTCAGTTCTGTCCTAAGAGGAGATGGGAAACGACAGGCCCTCGTCTTTAATCTTTAATATTGCTTCCTTTCAGAGGTCATTATTAAGTTATTCCTCGATCCTCTGTTTGCAAACCCATAATAAAAGATGAACCAGCAGATCCCATTGGGGAGGAATTCTCCTTACACCGTTTCTTAACTGACTGGCCATCTGCTGCCTGTCTCCCCAGCACCCTTTCTCCCTCCCCTCCAAAGCCCTGCCCTACACTCAGCCAACACGGTCAAGGCAGGGCTCCATCCCAGGCCTAGTCCAATGAAGAATGGCATAGATTGGCTCAGCAGGGAATAAGTGACCCAAGCTGGCTGATCAGAATCTCAACAATTTCCTAAGCCTGTGGAGACAATGAGGTTCAGTCTTTCTCTGATGTGACCCTTGGAGTTGTTTAAACAGCTTGCAGGGGAGGAAAATTTTCCTGTACCCTCTTAGGTTATCTAGGCAGGTCTGTGAAATAAACGGACAACAGAGAAATTAACGGAGAAAAACGTTCACAAATGTATTTGATGATAAAAGTTTTATGTGGCACCAGGGGACTTCATGGAAAGAAGAGAAAATCCCCAAAGAAACAGCTAAGCTTGGAGGCTTTATATCATTTTCACAAAAGAGGATACATTTAAAGAGAAGTGACAGGACAATGAAAGGGACTTTGAGCTTCTAGGAGCAGCAAACCGCAGGAAAGCAAATATATGACAAAACTAATAATAGATAAGGGCTAGCAGTAAGGCTTGTATGTGGGGGCTGTTTCTCAGTGCCATCTCATCTCCAGTGACAGGCTGGCATCCATCCTCTTCCTGGTATGAGAAGCGGGATGGGGGATTGAGGGAAAACTTTCACAAAGAGAACTTCCCTTCAGGCAGATGGGGGACAGCAGGGAGTTCACCTGTGTCGGCTTCCTCTCAGCTGCCTTCAGCTCACAGTATACAGTGGCATATTTTGCAGTGACATATTCTTTTATTTTTTTTTTCTTTTTAGGGCCACACCTGCAACATATGAAAGTTCCCAGGCTAGGGCTCGAATCTGAGCTACAGCTGCCGGCCTAGACCACAGCCGAGCTGCATCTGAGACCGCACATGGAAACACTGGATCCTTAACCCACTGAGCAAGGCCAGGGATCAAACAATGTCCTCATGGATACCAGTCAGGTTCCTAAACCACTGACCCACAGTGGGAACTCCAGTGGCATATTCTGATCCAAACAATCTTCCCACCACAGGGAGACTGAGAATGAAGTAACTATGTCTGAAGAAAAAAAGGTAGGGAAAAGACACCTTGTCATATTTTATAAATCCTCAGTCAGTTATTCCTGAAGTCTGACCTATCCCTCAAATTTTAGTTATATATGTATATTTAAAGTATAATAAACATTCCTTTTTTTTTTTTTTTTTTTTTTTTTTACTTAAGCCACATGGATTTTGGTTTTCACTGTTTGCAGATAAGAATTCTAACTGTATGGCGTTCCCGTCGTGGCGCAGTGGTTAACGAATCTGACTAGGAACCATGAGGTTGCAGGTTCGATCACTGGCCTTGCTCAGTAGGTTAAGGATCTGGTGCTGCAGTGAGCTGTGGTGTAGGTTACAGATGCGGCTCGGATCCCGCAGCCACATCTCCAATTCGACCCCTAGCCTGGGAACCTCCATATGCCATGGGAGCAGCCCTAGAAAAGGCAAAAAGACAAAAAAAAAAAAGAATTCTAACTGTAATTTATTAATGTAATAGTAAACATAGGCATAAAAGAGAAATAAAAACAACAGCTAGTAGTCTTCAATGACCTTTCTGTGCCAGACACAGGATCCTCTTAATTATTTTAATACATCAGTACATATTATTATTCCCATTTTACCAGCACAGAAATTGATATTAGAGAGTTAGTACAATTTTCTGCAGGGTAATAGAGATGAAATTAGGACCCAAGACTTACTTTGGAAGCCCATGTTCTTGAAATCCATTACAAAGGCAATAAAAGAAGAGAATGGGTTTAATCTCAATTCTAAACTTCTTATATTCATTAGTGAATAAGTAAAGTGTCCTGCCCCTTTTCTTCTTTTTCTTGGAATCCCTCTAAATATCCCTGATAAATTCTTTTAGGCTTTTTCATCAGAGTTCTTTCCTCACATTTACTACCACAGATTTGCAGATGTTTTTCTTAAGCACAATTCCACAACAGAAGCACTATGCAGAAACCGAAGCACTTGTCATGATTCAGGTTCTCAACACCCAAACAGATGTGTACAAGCAAAGATCAGCATCATAGAATTTTAGAGCCTGCTCAATTGAAGGAGAGAATTGACGATTACGGTGTATAAAAGTTACCTGAAACTAACTGTGAGGAGTCATAACCGAGTGCTAGAGTGCTATTTTCTGGGTCACGTAACCTAATCTGTGCTCAATAGACCTTCTCCTTCTATTACTAGGGTCAGAAGGTACCAGGTAGTTCCTAAGATTCCTTTACTGATTTATGGTAACCATCTGTAAATCTGAATTTCTACCTAATTCCAAATCTACGTCACTATAGCTCACCACCATTTAGGGTGGCTGCAAGGTGAGCTTTACCTGGTTTTTTCCAACAGAAGTCTTGATGGCACTTCTTCTTAAGTAGCATCATTCTTACCTGATGTGGCAGGTACAGCACCAGAAAGGAAAAGGAAACACAAAAATCCTTAATCAAACGTAGGAAAAACTCTTTATCGAAACAAAATTCCCTCTCTTTCTTAACACCAATGGATCAGCAAACTGGTAGCCAGCCCTACAGCTTTAAATCACAAAGGATTCTCAAGACATTCTAATGGAAAATAAATAGGACTTTTTAAAATAAAATGCCAAATCTATATATAACATATTAATTCTATGAATATGAATAAAGATTAAAGTTTAAATGTATGATATATTCTATAACATGAAGGAAAGAGAATATGCATTCAAAAGGTAGAGGCAAAATATCTGATTGAAAAATATTTATTGCAGTAAGCATAAATAAAACTTAGCCCTTACTTTATGCTTGTAACAAAATAAAATGTGCATACTCTATGAAACAAAAGAGTAATACCCTCAACAGAGATGAAAATGGAGCTGAATGAAAGGCAGGAAATAATAAAATGAGAGCCAGATGAGATAATACAATATTGATGAAATGAAAATTCTATCAGAATTTGAAAACGTATTAGAAAGAGTAAGTTGACACAACAGAAAATAAGTAAAACAGAAGACAAATTTGCCTGTCCAAATGCAAAGAGAAAAGAATAAAGAAGTAAAAAGGACAGAAAAGATGATGATAGCTTTGGGCAGAGAATAGAGAGGCAAAAAAGAATTTATCAGAGAAGAATTATACTGAAATTATACTGAGATTAAAAAGTCAAAAATATAATGGGAGAAAAACTTCTTGAGGGAAAAGATCTAAATCTGCGAATTTACCAGATATCGAATAACACCGATGAAAGGAAACCAAAATCAAGATACATCCCACAAAAATCTTAACTTTCAAGGATGAAGAAAAAAAGTCCAATAGCATTCAGCACAGGAGTGAAATGTTGACCACCAAGCAATTAAAATTAAAAAGGGCTCAGACTTCTCCCTCATAAGAAAAAATGCCATAAACAGAGGCAAGTCGACCATGAAATAATAAAGTTTAAGCTTCAAGACCCTACACTCACATGGTGCCTTTCCAAATAAATCTGAACTGTCATAACTAGCTTTATGTTGCTGTTTTGTATTCCTTTTCTAAAAGATATTCCCACAAATTGTGTCTGCTTCAGACCACGAAACCTAGATTTTCCCCTGGTCTTAAGACAAGAAGGCAACATCTATAAGGTTTTATCAACAATGACTGTGACTCAGGAATTAAAAATCTCAAAGAGTTATGATTCTAGTATGAAAAGTAGGGGGTAAAGGAAGGTAGGAAGGGAGTGAAAATGTTTTAAAATTTGTAACACCTCTCAAAGAATAAGACCTGTGATCACTCTTGTATTTCAAAAGATTTACCAATCTAAGAGATTTACCAAAATAAAGACTTTAAAAAATGAATAAACTGTCATAAAAAAGCAAGGGGGGTTTCTAATGATTGACACTGAAACCATTAACATATGAAATTAAGTGTAAATAATTGCTATAAATATGGCTACAAAATATAAGGCAAATGTCATAAATATGGAAAAGAATACATAATATTCTAATACAATTATAAGAAAGTAGAAAGTTTCAACACAGGTTGAGATGAAAGCATTTAGATTTAGCAAGTATGCTATAGTGGTCTTAAAATGAATTCCAGTAGTTCCCATTGGAGCAGAAACAATCTGATTAGGATCCATGAGGATGCAGGTTTGATCCCTGGCCTCACTCAATGGGTTAAGCACCCAGCATTGTCATGAGCTTCAGTGTAGGTCACAAACACGACTCAGATCTGGCATTGCTGTGGCTGTGGTGTAGGCCAGCAGCTACAGATCCAATTTGACCCCTAGCCTAGGAACCTCCATATGCCACAGGTATAGCCCTAAAAAGACAAAAAAAGAATTCCAGCCATTCTTCTTTCCTAGCTTCAACTAATCGTAGTCTATCTCTTCTAAGAAAAACACCAGCTAAGAGATTATCAGTGTAATTGATCATAGAAATGGTATTTGAAGCCTGGGGTTCTGAAGAGAGCATAGGTTCAGGACAGTTACCCTCTGAGTGCAAGGGAAGCCTGCAAACCAGAAGTCAATAGGCCTGGAGCAAGCTTCTGGACCTCATGTTCCCTGACAGAGCTTGGACTGAAGATATCTATGGAATCCAAAGAAAAAGAGAGGTGTCTCTATTCACAATAGCCAAGACATGGAAACAACTTAAATGTAAATCAACAGATGAATGGCTTGACAGAGAAATGGGATTAAGATGGTAAAATAGAAGGACTGGAGCTCACCTTCTCTCATAAAAACAACAAAATTACAACCAAATGCTGAACAACCTTCAACCAAATGGACTGGAAACAACTTATACAACCCAACAGCAAAAAAACCAATCAATCAATGGAAAAATGGGCAAAAGACCTGAATAGACATTTCTCCAAAGAAGATATACAGATGGCCAACAAACACATGAAAAAATGCTCAACATCGCTGATTATAAGAGAAATGCAAATCAAAACTACCATGAGATACCACCTCACACCAGTCAGAATGGCCATCATTAATAAATCCACAAATAACAAGTGCTGGAGGGGCTGTGGAGAAAAGGGAACCCTCCTGCACTGCTGGTGGGAATGTAAACTGGTACAGCCACTATGGAGAACAGTTTGGAGATACCTTAGAAATCTATACATAGAACTTCCATATGACCCCTCAATCCCACTCTTGGGCATCTATCCAGACAAAACTCTACTTAAAAGAGACACATGCACCTGCATGTTCATTGCAGCACTATTCACAATAGCCAGGACATGGAAACAACCCAAATGTCCATCGACAGATGATTGGATTCGGAAGATGTGGTATATAGACACAATGGAACACTACTCAGCCATAAAAAAGAATGACATAATGCCATTTGCAGCAACATGGATGGAACTAGAGAATCTCATCCTGAGTGAAATGAGCCAGAAAGACAAAGACAAATACCATATGATATCACTTATAACTGGAATCTAATATCCAGCACAAATGAACATCTCCTCAGAAAAGAAAATCATGGACTTGGAGAAGAGACTTGTGGCTGCCTGATGGGAGCGGGAGGGAGTGGGAGGGATCAGGAGCTTGGGCTTATCAGACACAACTTAGAATAGATTTACAAGGAGATCCTGCTGAATAGCATTGAGAACTATGTCTAGATACTCATGTTGCAACAGAAGAAAGAGTGGGGGAAAAAATGTAATAGTAATGTATACATGTAAGGATAACTTGACCCCCTTGCTGTACAGTGGGAAAATAAAAAAATATATTTAAAAAAAAAAAACTTTACAAAAGGAAAAGAATAAAATTGTCATGGGCTGAATTTTGTTACCCCCAAATTCACATGGTAGAATCCTAACCTCTAGTACCTCAAATGTGACTATATTTGGAGATGGAACCTTGTAAGTGGTAATTAAGTTAAATGATATTATTAGGATAGGCCCTAATCCAATATAGCTGGCTGTCTTATAAGAACCAATTAGGATACAGACACACACAAAGAGAAAATCATGTGAAAGCATAGGGAGAAGACAGCCATCTGTAAGTCCTGCTGACATCTTGATACTGAACTTCTAGCCCCTGAGATGATGAGAAAATAAATTTCTAATATGCAAGCCACCGAGTCTGTGGTACTTTGTTATGTCAGCCCTGGCAAATTAATACAAAAACATTAAAATTTTCATCTGTAACGTTAGATGCTAGAAAACAGGAGAATAATTTATATTGGTTAATGAGAGAAAGGGATTACAACAAAATAATCTTATACTCAGAGGAAAGAGGTCTATTTACAGATATATAAAGGATTCTGAAAGCATATATGAAAGCCTATCACCCACAGAACCCAACTGAGGAAAATACTTAGGAAAGGACTCTCATCAAATAAGTAAACAGAACAGATGGCAAGATAAGGACAATGACAAGGAGAGAAAACAGTGG
Source organism: Sus scrofa (assembly GCF_054392235.1). Taxonomy (NCBI): domain Eukaryota; kingdom Metazoa; phylum Chordata; class Mammalia; order Artiodactyla; family Suidae; genus Sus; species Sus scrofa. The sequence goes on along the minus strand of NC_139389.1, from coordinate 115,520,112 downwards.
TAGGCAATAAACTTTGAATGGTTAATGACAGAGTCATTAGGAATTTGTACTATTAAGAACTCTTGAACGAGAGGCATCGCATAACAACGCTGAAACTAACAATAGTGAGAACTAAAAGTCATAAACTATCTCAGCAAAACCTATGACTTGAGAGGGAGGAGGGAATCACAACCAACATTTTTATAACACATTAATAAGAATGACATAGACACTGCTCTAGGCACTTCATTTAATTAAATCACAGTTTTATTACAGATGAGGAAACTGAGACAAAGAGAACAGCTTGCCCAAGAATGCAAGCTAGTAAGTCACTCTTGAGGCTGCTTTTAACTACTGGGAGAGGCTGCCAAAACAGGAGAATTAAAGGCATTCTAGTGGATGTGTATGTAAAAAGGGCATGGAGAGGTCAAAGCGATCTACAGTTTTTAATTGACTGTGCACATTTGATTGTCCACATGTAATTTACTGAACTAACTGGGACAGTTTTAGTTTAAAGGGGCACAATTAGTAGTTATGCCGGGAAAATAGAAATAAATCAGGACTTGCATAAGCAAATCAGGACATATAATCATCCGGTATATTTAGGTCCCAACCTAATGATTGGAAGCAGTAAATAAACTTGGTTGAAAGATCTGGTTAATTTATTTCCTATAACAGTAAAGAAATATATGTTCAATTATGCATGTCAGGAACAACAAGATTGCAGGGGTAATAGAAAGGGAAACTACCAAAAAACTATTAAAGTAACATGAAAAGAAAAGAGACAATGATTAGTAAATTGATCAAATACACAAAAATAAAGAATAAAAGGAAAAAGAGGAAAAACAAGGTAAGATAAAAGGAATAAAATTAAGGGTTTTAAATTCTTAAGCATGAACTACCTAAATTTTCTTACTGTGAAATTAAGTTAAATAACAACAAATGAAATTATGCTGGATATTTTATAAGAAGAAAACACATAAAACTAAGCAAAAAAGGAAATTTTAAACTCATAGTACAGCACTGACCAAGAAAGAAAACTTTAAAAAAACAGACTTTGCCAAAATTAAAGACTTCTACTCAACAAAGGACACCACTGAGAAATTCATAGGCCAGCCACAAGCTGGGAGTAAAGATTAGCAATACATATAGCTGACAAAAAGACTAACATATGAATATATAAACAATTCCTACAATTCAGTGTTAAAAGACAAAGGCATACTTTTAATAAGGGGCAAAAGAATAAGCATTCCACAAAGGAAGATACACAACTTAGCGATCAGCACATGAAAAAGTGCTCATTACCAGTCATCGGAAATATCTAAATCAAGCTCATAAGGAGGCACTGCCCCAACCTACTAGAAAATCAAAAAGACTGGCAAACCAAAAGTTATTAGGTTGTGAAGCAACCAAACTCTCATCCACTGCAGGGAAAGATGGTATAATCACTTGGGGGATCATTCTAGAATCACCCATAAAGTTAAAATATACCTACCCTATGATGCAGCATTTCCACTCTTAGGTTTTAACCCAAGAAATGAAATGAACACCTATGTCTACAACAAGACTTGGAGACAAATGTTCATAGCAGCTTTATTTACAATAGCCAAAAACTGGTAATATACCAAATGTCCCTCCACAGAAGACTTGACAAACTGCGGTTTAGTCACATGTGGGATACTACTCAGCAAAAGAAAGCGATGGTTTACTGATACATACAATATGGATAAAGTTTTCTTTCTGAGAAAAAAAAAAAAAAAGCCAGACACATATTCTAATTAAGGCTATAGAACTTTTGTGGGGGAAAAAGAATAGATACATGTATATGTGTAATTGATTCACTTTGCTGTACACCTGAAATTAACACAATATTTTAAGTCAACTAAACTCCAATAAAATGTTTATAATAATAAAATAAAATAGAGGGGGAAAAAGATAACAGACAAAACTAATCTATGATTAAAGAAATCAGCACAGCGCTTGTCTTTGGAAGAAGGGGTAGGAATTGATTAGGAAAAAAATCACATGGAGAAGAGAATTGTGGTTGCCAAGAGGGAGCAGGAGAGAATAGGAGGTACTGGGAATTTGGGGTTAATAGATGCAAACTATAGCCTTTGGAATGGATAAGCAATGGGATCCTGCTGTATAGCGCTGGGAAATATGTTTGGTCACTTATGATGGAGCATGATAATGTGAGAAAAAAGAATGTGTACATGTATGTGTGACTGGGTAACTTTGCTGTGTAGTAGAAAATTGATGGAACACTGTAAATCAGCTATGATGGAAAAAATAAAAATCATTACAAAAAAAAAGAAAAAAAGCACAAAATATCTTTCTGAGATGATACTCTATAGCTTGTTAAGAGTATATACACTTAGGAATGGTTGTTGTGGCTCAGAAGTAACAAACCCGACTAGTATCCATGAAGATATGGGTTTTGTCTCTGGCCCTGCTCAGTGGGTTAAGGATCTGGCATTGCTGTGAGCTGTGGGGTAGGTCTCTGATGCTACTGGGATCTAGCACTGGTGTGGCTGTGGTGTAGGCCAGCAGCTGAAGCTCTGATTCAACCCCGAGCCTGAGAACTTCCATGTGCCAAGGTGCGCCCTAAAACAACAACAACAACAAAAAAAGAGTATATACACTTAAATGTTCTAGCTCTAATGTTTCATGAGTCCACATAGTATAATGTAGATGACAAAGAGTTTCTAAGACTTGGCCACCAGCCTAACTACCACTGCATGCAACATCCAGGCCATACTGAATCCATACTGAATCCATTTCATACTTTAGGAAGAGGGATTCTGTGAGCACTCTGGGAGCTTGCTCAGTAAGGAGAAAGGACAAATCACTCATGTTCAAAAGCAAGCAGTCCCCAAGTTACCTTGACAGCCAATGGCAGATATCTTCAGGGAAGAAAAAATGAGGTTTGGTGCCACTGACAGTCCCAACTCACCTATGGGGTTTATGATGTGAGGGGAATCAGCAAGGTGGTGGGGGGGGGGGGATGTAGACAAGACAGGCAAACTCTTGGCTTGTCTGAACAATGAAAAATGAAAAAAGAATGAACACCAATTAGAAATAAGAAATGATTAATGAAAGAGAATACTTTTTTGTGGAGTTTCATGTCAGACCCATTGCCTTCATCTTGTGGCAGATAGCCAACACCCAGGGATAGATGGAGGAGAAGAAAAGACAATGGCTAGAGAGCCAGGTTGGCGACCCCCCTCCTCTACCATGTCACTATGGCCTTTAGTCCAAAGAGGAACTTCTCTCTCCCTGACATAAGGAGATGAGGGCCACAGGGGAAGAGATGGGAAAAGACAAGTGGTGATTCCCTAGAGAGGCTCTCAGGCAGGCCCCACCCCCTGGCACAGCTGTTTACATTCAGCAAGAGTCCCCTGGGGTGGAGACAGTGTGGTCAAGTGAATATGGGGTACTGCTCTTCAATCACCTCATGCACCAGCGGGTCCCAGAGGTAGCAGAATAATTACAGGCACCAAGTGTGGCACAGAACAGAAAGCTGATAACAATAATGGGGCCCTGCCTACCAGCTCGTGTGCATCTTCAGAGATTCTCATTTATGTTGACCAACAATCAAGGGTCGAATCTGGCGATGTATGTCTAAGCAAATTCCTATGTCAACACATGACCTTCAGGGCTCCAAGACACCCCTTCCCCAACAAAGACATACAAGGCCACAGCAACAGGTAAGCCCTCCTAAACTTGCACCTGATGGAGAAGCCAGCTCAAGGAGGGTTTCAAAAAAAAAAATTAACTCATATTATGGAGAATTAAAAAGTAATATTCCTTGCACACTGATCTTGTGTCACCCAAGTCTTTCAGCTTCTTGTGAGTGCATTCTACTTACAGAAGTTTGTTTTAGATGATATTATTTCTGTTTAATCTAACTCTCTTGCCAGCAAGCGATCAAAGGTCTGTGAAATCCACACATTTAATGCTACTTCTCTACTGCTCCACACACCCCCACCCACTCACCAAGAACTGTTTAACCAGAACAGGAAAGAGACAGAGGGAAGAAAGACAAAGGGAAGGAGAGAGGGGAATGCTTAGTCTGAGGACCCACGTCTGCCAAAGGGACAATGCTATTTAGCCAGAAGGCCTTATTAGCAGCAGAGAGTAACTAAAAAGGGGGAACGTCTCCAAGGAATTGAGAAGAAACCTAATAGCCTTATAATCAGATCATCACCAAGTCAATTCTTAATTTCAAGGAATTATTAATTTCCACATCAGAAATAGGCATATTTTAAAATTAAGAAGTCTATACTTTGCTCTAGTTGGCTTCTGTACCTTAAAGTCACAAGTAGGCCATCAGTCTTTGTTATTTTAAGTCCTAGTGTCAAATTAATACCAAGCCAAAAGCTGAATAATTATTTAATTAGTATAATTAATACAGAATGAGATATGCATGTCTGGTTGATCAAATCTACAAAAAGTACAGCAAAATGATCATCCTCCATGTATATACATAATCGTGTTTTATACTAAGGGTATATATTTTAAAAATGAAAGAGTAGACTTTAATGATGTAAAATATTTTTCACCATCCACCATCTGTGGAACTAGTTCCTACACATAGCTGACAGCAGCGCAGATTGTTGCCTGGTTTTCTGTTTTAAATTCACCTCAAAGGTTTTTACGATACATGTGTAGCAAACAGTTCATCGCAAGACTATTTTCTGCCCCACTGCCTCTAACTGATAAAATGAATTTTTTTAATGAAGCAGATTTCTTTGAAACATAGGACCACCAATAAGTGAAAATGTTTTCCTGGAAAATTTGAAAAAATAATAATACAGGCTTACTTACATGCCTCCAACCATTGTGCGAGGCCAAGATCCAGAATATAACTCAATTCTTAAAATAAGTAATAGGTCAAGGTTATGGTCACCAATTCCAGGGACCAACTTTGAAATGCAGATTAGAAAATCTGTCAGTGATGGAAAAAAGTGGACTTAGAGACCTAATTTAGACACTTAAAGGGGATTGGAGGTCAGGTAAGAGCAATCACGAGTCTGGGTTGGTATTAGAAATGCAGAGAACTGGCCTAGAAAATAAAGCTTTATTTAATAATGAAATTTTGCTCAAAGGACTTTTGAATATCATCTTCTTCAGAATTCCAGCCTAAGGAGAATAATAGGAGGCTACATGGAAAAGCAAAGGAGGAATCAAAGAAAACACTATCAACTTACTTTCCATAAATATACCTGTAAGGGAGTATATTTTTTGTACCATAGAACTCCAAAACCACCACAGAAAGTCAGCAAATAGAGACCCATCCTTGTCTGACCCACAGCTCCCTGTAAACATTAATCTGGGTAGTTGAACCCCTGAAGGTCTAAGAGTGAAGGAGACAAATAAGCAAAAAGCAACAACTCACTAGCTCATTGCATTCATTTCATGATAAAAAGAAGCTGCTTTAGGAAAAGAAGTAATGATTCCCTCATCCAGCAATCCAGACAAATGTCATATGGCAAGAACAGATCTCAAATGTATTGTCCTTACCCTACATGTGAACATGGAGAAGCCACCAGAGGCCCAGCTACTTCCCTTTCATCCCAAATCAAAGTCCTAGAATCTTAGGATTTGCAATTGATTCAATACCAACATAAAAGCTGAGATATCCTTGTGATAATTTTCTATCACTCACTTTGGTCTGCCTGACCTGGATTCTTTGAGAATATTACGACGGGAGTTGAAAAGACATATAGGCCCCAAAATCCAGATTAGTAATCTACCAAGAGTACAATATCCTGGTTCCAGACTAGATCTTTTTTAAATATGGTTTTAGTAAGAACAAGAAAATCTCAATGCATTTCACCATTATCTCAGCATCTTTCAATATCATAGCAAAAAACAAGGAAAAGAAAGAAAAGCTACCTGATACTATCGTCATCATCTTTAAAGAGATACACATTTATTCTGAGAGGCTTCTATATCCTGTTCTTGTAGCTCAGTATCTGGGGACCCCTAGAATTCTGCATCAAAAGGCCAGATGAATATGGATATTGCATAACCTTATTGGAATGTAAATTCTAAGAAGCCAGGGAGAATTTTTGTATCTCCCTATTAAATTCAAAAATCCTAACACATATCAAGTGCTCAATAAATATTTGTTAATTGCATAAAGAATCACCAAAGGGAAGTGTGAAGGCAACATGTACCAAAGCTAAAAATGTTCACATTGTCACTTGACATATTCACTGACGAACCTGCAGTGTGTCAAAGGAAGAGCTTGAACATCATTCAGTCATGAAACATAGTAGGGAAGACATTTGATCTGAGTAGCTAAGAACCCCGATGTTCAGAAAGCTCCTCTGATTCTGATTCAATTCACCCCAAATATATGAAAATAAACATCCAGAAAATTCTGGTATTGAGCAGGCCAGTAAGATAACCTTGTCCCTAGAGCTTTCTTAGACATTGTCAGATGTTCTGATAGACTCCAAACCAAGCAGTAGACTTTTCACTTTCCCACATCACAAGAAGTCTGGAGATAGGTGGTCTAGACATAGAGAAACTGTTTAAGAACATTATCAAAGATCTAGACTCTTTGCTATCCTTCTGCAAGGTCCTTTACCTCTAAGCTTTTAGCTTCATGCTTTCAAGATGACATCAGTCATAAAACCTTTGCACACCACTTCATAGCAGAAAAATAGAACAAGGGCCTTATCACCATCTCTTGTCTTAACAGAGAAAAATCTTTCTCAAATTACCACAACAGATGTTCTTCTATGCATCATTGCCTAGAACCTGTTCTCATGCTTGCCCTCAGAGCAAGCACTAGCAAAGGAAATTGGGTTATGCTGCCTCCCTTAGACAAAATATGATTCATCCTGAAGCTGGGGATGTAGTCTTCCCTTCCTGAAAAAAAAAAAGTGAAACTTTTAGAATAAAGAATAAGGGTAGAATGGGAATCAAGGCTAGATAGGCAATTAAGAAACTAAGAGTGATTGCCTAAGCAATAGGGATGCAACTAGAGAATTTCATACATAGTACAGTTAAGTTAGAAAGAGAAAAATGAATACCATATGATATCACTTATATGTGGAATCTGAAATATGGCACAAATGAACCTATCTCAAAACAGAAAGAGACTCACAGACATAGAGAACAGACTTGTGGCTGCCAAAGGGAAAGGGGGAGGCAGTGCGATGGACAAGGAGTTTGGGGTTAGTAGATGCAAACTATGACATTTAGAATGGGTAAGCAATGAGGTCCTACTGTACAGCACAGGGGACTATATCCAATTTCCTGGGATAGACCATGACGGAAAATAACATGAGAAAAAGAATGTATATATATATGTATGACTGGGTCACTTTGGGTATAGCAGAAATTGGCACAACATTGTAAATCAACTACACTTTAATAAAAAATAAATAAATAAAATGTTAAAAAAAAAGAATGACTGCCTAGAGCCTGAATTACTTTTTGAGCCTTGTATGGCATGAATTTATATCTTGGCTCATTTTCTCCCTGAAAAATTCCTCTCTCTCTCATTCTCACATTTGTCCCTGAGATAAACTAAGTGAGCCTTAGATTTTCATTATAATCCAAGAACCTAATCTATACACAAAGGAAAGTGGAGGAGTCATATTTTTAAAGCTTATATTTTTTAATGTATATGCATATACATATACATGTGTGTACATGTATATGCATGCAGGCACTCACACATATACACACACATGCATATATGGGGGGGGTGTACCTATACACACACAATAAATTAGGTTTACATCAACACCCATCTTTAGAGCCGGACTTAGAAAGTTACCTTGAACTCTCACAGAATACGCTCCTCTTGTTAGGTACCTATTCAACTATGTGATGGACTGTGTGATGGCTTCAGTTTATTTACCCAGGAATTTCCCATCAATCATCACTACAGAAAAAAATTACAATTTCATTTAAATAAATGCTAACTATCCCAAAGCTAACAAAGAGTAGAATTAAATCCAGTTCTGACTTCCTCTCTTATAGTTTGCAAAGAGCAATTTCCACTGGTGTCCACCACCCTGGAAGTCCTCATTTGCTCTGAAAGTCATTAGACTTCAGCTATCAGCTAATGAGGCAGTAAGTGTTTGGAAGCAGCCTGCAGTACTTCAGCAGACAGCATATCCAAGTTAAAATAAGGCAAATTAGTAGTGAAATCAAATTAGTTTAAACTGTGAAGTGAGTGAGAAAACTATTTCCCTGAAAAGCAGTATTGGGTCAAATTGCTGCATTGGGACATGGTGGATGATTTCAACTTGCAAGGGAAAAATGTAACTTTTAATGAATTTCATTCGTTAGTAGGCAGGATATCTTAATTATCCCAGAAGTCCAAAGGTTTTATCCATAGAAGAAAAAAAAAAGGTACCCAGAGAGATAACAGAACATCATTCCCCCTTCGAAGAGACAAAATTTATTATTCACACTGGGATATGTCAGGGAGAGGAAAGGAGAAAGTATTAAGAAAAAAAACTGGGATGACACATACATAAAGAATAAGGGTAGAATGGTATCAAGGCTAGATAGGCATATGTAAAATAAGGTGTTTGCTCACCTTAGTATCTGACACCTTTAGAAAACGTGATGGGAGAAAAGAATCTCTACTCCAAATACTCTCAAAAAGCTAGAAATCCACTTCCTGAGCACATTTTGAAGGGAGGGAAAGGAATCAAGTGTTAGTTAAGTGCTCGTTACTGGTACTGAGATCAAGGAAAACTAAGCTTCCTCCACTTTCCCCTCCCCCACCCATGCACAAAGCATCCAATTCTTCTTTTAATGGTGGTCCAATATTAACAGAGACACAAAATAAAAAATAGCCAACTTCAGGCATTAGATGCCTCACATCTATGGCCCATTCACTGAATCTGGACCACAGTGTGTTTTGTTTCATTTCAGAGGTGTTTTTTCCTTGAATTTGTACTATCTGCCCATATGGAAAGAAAGAAAGATTGGAATATTTCACTTATACACTTGCATTTCTATCTTCTTTTGAACAATAAGATCTGACAATGGGTCTACATTCCTGTGCATGGCAGGGAGTGGTAGAGGTGACTAGTCAATACTCTCTTGTCTAGACTTAGAACAGGATGCGTTGTACACTAAGGGTTTACTGGACGTACTCTTGGGAGGTACAGTGTATTGGCTGAGGGAAAAGCCAGCCTGAAGTGCATTTGCCTTTGAGGACTCAGGCAATCCCATGAGGAGCTCGGGAGTGGAGATGGGCACTCAGGATTGTCCCACATTGAGGCAGTTCACTTAGCCCTTGAAGGGTCAATTTGATTTGGTCCCAAACCTCTCCTGTTAATTGACCTGGCTTCATATGCCAGGAGCACAGTGAAGGGATCCAGGCCTTTAGGACCAAATCAAAGATTCCATCTCTCATCCTCTCCATCTGATAAGGGAAGAAAACAGATATTCTCTAGGTAACTACAGGACGCAGACTGTATTAATCATCTACTGCTATATAACAAATTATCCTAAAAGTCAGCAGCATAAAACAGCAAATGTTTGTTATCCCACAGTTTCTGTTGATCAGGAATCCAAGCATGGCCTTCCTTGGTGCTCTTGCCTCTAGGACTGTCTCTGAGCTGGAGTAATCAGGGAAGGCTGCATGGGTTACAAGATCCTGCGCTGCTGCAGGTGCAGCAAACATTATAGCTGTGGCTTGAATTCAGTCCCTGGCCCAGGAACTTCCATTTGTCACGATTGTGGCCATTTAAAAAAAAAAAAAAAGCACAACAACTCTCTGTGAGCTGGAGTAATCAGGGAAGGCAGCATGTAGGTGATGTGCCTAGAGGTGATCTATGTGAATATATGATAACAGTCACTGGTTCCATTACTAGACAGGTATTGATCAATAATTCTTTTTTTTTTTTTTTTTGGAAGGGCCGCACCTACCACACATGGAAGTTCTCCCAGGCTAGGAGTGGAATCGGAGCTGTAGCTGCTGGCCTACACCACAGCCACAGCAACTCTAGACTCAAGTCACATCTGCAACCTACACGACAACTCATGCCAATGCCAGATCCTTAACCCACTAAGCAGGGCCAGGGATCAAACCCACATCCACATGGATACCAGTTAGGTTCATTACCACTGAGCCACAGTGGGAACTCCCAGTAATGAAGCATTCTTAATGACAATAGGAAAGACAAGATACACAAATGTGACAGACATGTGGCATGTGGTTGAAGGCCACTTAGCTTAGATATTCTAATTGCACCCCCTCTTCTTGATATAAGCCTACTAAGACTCCTTAAGATGTTTCCCTTAAGAAAAGACTAAAGAGTAAGGCAAAGAAAACAATGTTAGGATAGGGAGAGGAAAGAAAAAAATGGAATAATTTTCAATTGATTTTATGTGCAAGGTACTATAGCTTCAGAGCAAGCAGTGTGTAGGTTTTTCTCCAAAATGGCATGACCAGTCCTGAAACTGCCATAACTGTGAATAAGAAGAATTCATATGAAGAGCTTATGTGCCAGACACCATAAGTGCTTTCCATCTCACTTTGAAAGTGAGCAACAACAAATGAACAAAGTTTGCTGGCCGTTCTCTAGTCTTCCCTTTCTGCTCACTTCTCCCAGTTTATATCTCTTTCTCCCACTCAAGCCAGAGGCTTTTTCTTCCCTGAACCATTCAATTTACCCTCCAGAGAGTCCAGACTCCAGTCACTCACACCTCAGTGTGTTCTTAAGTCACACCTAAGGTACTTTCATTATGAACTTTATTACTGACTTCTAAATGAAAGGCATTTTTCCTATAAAAGACATTTCAGGCATCAGTGGGCACATAGGAACCATATTTCCCATTTGGAGGATCAAGGGAGTGGTATTTCAGTCCCTGAAATGAAACCATATGAGGAGTTGCCTACTCATCAGGCTGGCCTTGGCCTTGACCCATATAATGGGTATTTGGTTAATAAATAGGGCCTTTCAGTCATATACACATTGGCCTCCTGATCCGGCCCAGAGGGGCCACTGTTTTCCATTCACTAATGAGGTAGACTTTGGCTTCTTCCTGCACCAGTTAGAAGTGTAATATTTTGTTTCTCTTTAAACCCCTAAAACCTGAAAGAACAAAGTTGTCAGAAACTCCTGCTGGTAAGTATCGCAGACAGTCTGAGCCATTAGAGAAAAATTTGTTTTTCCTCTTCCCGAGGAAGCTGGTGACGATCGTATGACAAGCTGACTGGAGGCCACTGCCACCCTCCCTGACTGTGGTCTTCCCTGTGAAACACGCAGGTTCATGTCAGGGCTGACAATGACTTTTCAAAAGCCCCACTTCTCCTCATTAGGAAAGAGAAGCCCATTCATTTGTGCCTCTATCAGGGGCATCCAGTTTGCAGCATTTCGGCTTGAAATAAGCTTTTCCTGGAAAGGGTGGAAAAGGAAGCAAAATGTTTACTTTTGATCTATAGTTATCTTTAAGGCTCTATCTTTACCCATCTCACTACCTCTAACCATCTATTAGGAGCAAGAGATTTATATTTTGAACATTTGTGTTGAAGCTTTTTAAATCGTCTTCCTATTTAAAGCTGTGTAACTGAAACAAAGAGGAGGGGCATTTTTTAAACCGGAAGTCTGTCCAGCCACAAACCTTTTCTCTCAGGGCCACTCCCGATCACCTTAAACTTCAATGGATAGGACCCACTGTTCTGATCCTAAGTTCCTAAAATTCTGTAAGACTCAGGTAATTGTAAGTCCTCATTTCTGGTTTGGCGGATCTGGTCATGATCCGTCTGCTCAGCTCACGAAATGTTATTTTAATTGGACTGTGCATTTCCAAAATGGGAAATTTAAAGATGGTTAATTGCAGCCTCTGTAGAATGCAAAGTAGGAGAATCACACATTGGGTCATGAGGGGTGGGTCCAACCATTTTGGCCACCTAACTCTCTCTGTGTTCGTTCCTTTCTGTTAGCCCTTACTTCTTGCCAAAATGGTTCTAGAACCTGGACACACACATTCACACCCCTAAACGTACACATGTGCATCCCTGCCATCATTAGGAAGAGTCTTCGCCTTGGCTTGTTGAACACTTTCTGGGCTTCCACCCAAGGAAAAAAAAGAATCTTACTCTACTTTTAACAGCAGGACTTCTTCACACATCTGCAGAAGCTAAACATCAGACAGTTTATGGTACCAGCATTTAAGAAGAAAAAAAGCCTGTGTTTTCCTAACTAAATGGCAAGAAAGTCAATATAAATATTAAGAGGGAAGAAATTGTTCCTAGCAGCCAAGCAAAGTAAGAGAAAGGAGTTAGCATTTGCTTAGTACCTACTGTGTGTTGGGGCATTCTGTTTTTGTTTTCTCATTTCCAAAGAGCTTCTCCTTGGTTTTTGGTTTGTCGTTTTTGGCATTTTGGCGGGGGGGGGGGGGTAATTATGTATGTTATGTTCTATACCTGATCACACATCAGTACATGGTGGGGGGGGGCAACATGGTTCTCTGCATCCACTCAAACTAATGTTTATGCCTCAACTGCCTTATTTGGTGGGAAGAATTGATTCAAATTGTTATTGTGACTAGAAAAGGGGAAGAGACATTGCAGAATGTGTCAGGCTAAGAGATTTGTCAGCACGTGTTTAAACAGAAGAAAAAGGGAACTCACGGTATTCTCTCTCATGTAAATCATAAGACAGCACAGCCTTTCAATACAAGGTCTCATTTCTGCTTCTGATTTGGCACAAGTCAGATTTCTGACATAGGAAACTAGGTTATAGACTAAAAAATGCAAATCTCTGAGAAGACTGTATCTCCGAAAGAATTAGTCTCTTTCAACTAGTACAAGGTTTATCAAGGAGACACAACTAAAAGCAATTACTTGTAATAAAAGGAAGGGATCTAAGAGATATCATACTATGGAATAAGACTATTTTTCTAACTTTCTAACTGTTTTTTAAACATAAGATAGTGTCTGACACTGCTTGAAGCATGTCAAAAATATTTTTATTTAATCCTAAGAGTGGTACTAATATTTTATTTCTCATCCCATGAGTGAAGAAATTGAAAACAATGATTAAGTAAATTGTCCAATATCTCACAGTTGCTAAGTGTCTGGGCTGGGGTTAGAACAAGGCAGTTAAGGCTAAAGAATCGATACCCTCAATCATAGTGTGATCTGGCCTATATTCTAGGATGATTATAAAAGACAGCACAGATCAATCAAAAGCTTTTATACAAAGAGTACACAAAACTCTACTTGTAAAGGTCTGCATATTTGAATGTGAGGTCATAGGTTATATCAAAGACCTGAAAAGCAGGACAACTGGCCAGGTGCTTGAGAAATAAGTCTGGCAGTCCTAAAACAGAGGTCAAGTGTGAGACTCCTCCATGAAATTAACGAAGCATTATTCAAAGCCACAGAAAGCCTGAATTGAGGACATGTTTGCTCTTCTGGTTTCCATGCTTCATGAACAATTATGGACTTGAATAGAAACAGTTAAGGAGAAAGGTGACTTTATATCTGCAGATAAGCAAGGAGGATAAGAGTCTCTCAGGCTAGAGAAATAAAAGGGGGAAAAAATCAGACTCAGTGTGCTCTGGATGAACACATCAGACAAGTAAGTCAAGATGCGCCTTCCTCAAGAGTGGCTAGTTTGTTTAATTTGTTGACTCAGGAGGTGATGTAATCTGAAACTAAAACAGATTTGAAAACAAGTCTAACAAGAAGAGTTAAATTCGTAGGTGATGCACTAATGGTGAGTTACTAGAAAAAGCTATTGTGTCTGGCAAATAGCCTCTCCATACCTCGCTTTGCTCTATCCGTTGTAATTCTAGAGTTAAAATGTCTGTAATTTCATGAATCCCTTTATGGCCTCATTTAGAATCTCTCTTGTGCCCTATTAGGTCCACGCCAGACTGTCATCATTGTGAGAGCACAAACCACATCACTAATATCCTTATATCACCCTTACGTTCAGGCATATATACATTTTCTTAGCTATAGAGTAAGGTTTTGCTAGCACTCCAAAATGGCCAGAAAGTGTGCATATAGAGCAGCCTCCAGGATCTGTCCTTCAGGATATCGGCAGTGTGAATGCTCTAAAAACAGCTTCAGAGTGTTTACAAACCATGGCATCCTTTGGGAGGGGAACAAGCTCTATAAACAAAAGGTGATTTCCCTGTACTTTGTTCTCAAAATAAACATGTTTTGATTTAAAAAAAAAATGGACTTTCTTGCTGGTAAAAAAAAAAAAAAATCAGGAGTTTCCTTTTTCTCCATCTCTATGATTTAAAAAATCATATATCTGGATTTATATTTCTAATGACAACAAAAAGACATATGGGGGTCATCAGCAATATCTCAATCACTGGAACATCTCCTGGGGAGCCAGGCAGGGCAGTAAACACGACCACATTAAAGAACCACGGGGAGAAGAAAACTACCTTCACAAGGAAGAGGAAACTCTAGAAACTTTTCTGTATCAATAGTAGATTGGAAGAAGCCAACAGATAAAAGTCTATAATCTGAGTTCAGTTTTCTTGATGATTGCTGTTGAATTAGCTGTTTTGTGGAGGCATTTTTTTAATCGTTTTTCTGCAGTGCAATAGGGTTTGCATGGATTTTATCCAAACCAGGCTAGGGAACTAGGGCTTTCTGCCTTTATTGCTAGATTAGATCCTTGCCTAATAAATGAGTTTTGTGAATCTTGACTGCAGCAATTTACTCCAGAGAGTTTCTTTCTGTCAGTTTCTCTGGAGTAGGGAGACTGGGTGAGGGGAGAGGGAGGAAAGTAAGGGAGTGGATTTATTACTCCCAATATGCTCTGTGCTGTTGTGCCTGGCTGTACATATGCCTAGGACTCATGGCATATGGCCCAGAGGCTGCCAGTGGCCCGCTTAACAGCTGTCTCCAGTATATTTTGACATAAAAGCCATTATATTTTTGGCTGGCTAATTGCTTTTTATTAAACAATTGTTGGAAATTGGCTGATAACTTTTATGAATTTAAAATGAAAGCCTCACCGAGAACTTCTGAAAGCAAACAGTGCTCGGTCCACCTGGGAAGATTTGAAAAGGCTGGCCTTCCATCTGCCAAAGAGAACTTGTACCTAGGCACAGCCACTGAGAACTGGAGGATGACAGTTTCCATTTCACAAAGTACGAGGTCCTCCTGAAAGGCCAGTGCATGGCCCTGGGAAAGGACAAACAAAACAATACCCTCTTTAAGATCGATTGGGGAAATACAAGTAAAAAACAATAACACCAGCGAACGCCTCTTCCCACACAGAAATCCTCTCTACGAAGGTAGTAAGGAAGAAAATCACTTTTATTATTGAAAAAGCATTAAACCAGAATGTGATGCACATCACAGGCAATTCACTAAAAGTTTGCAAAGACAGAAAGAAATCCATTCTTTTACAGCCTCAAGCAGACACAGCCCATTTCATGTTTTCAAGATAAACCATATGTAATCCTCAAGTAAGAGGACTGGACAGCACCATTTGTCACACATAATTCATCCTAATTTTACCCAGTAATTGGGGTGGCCATCTATGTTAGCTAAGTGACTTTATCCAAAAAGGAGGAGAGAAGGATGTTTATTTCAGGAGGTAGTTTTACAACTTGGACCAAGACACCCACTGAAGTTAGTTCATGATCCTCCCAGAGAAACTGGGAGGCAGGGTACCATCTCCTTTGATGTTTATGTTTCAAAGAGAAGGCTCCCAGGTCCTTGAGAAAGAAGTTCCTGGGTCATAAAGCTGACAAAAGGCTTATTCTGTGTCTTAAAAGATGCATTTCAAAGAGACAGAGAAAGTACTTAACGTTCTTAAGTTTTCTAAGGTAAATGTTCTGACAAGAAGCGACATGACAGGAGGGAAAGCTCGTCCCTTATTTTCAACAGAGAGAATTGAGTTTCTTATTTTTCACTAATATTTGTCCTTACAGATCCTATTTTCCAATGATAGGTCTTAGGGTTTCTCTAGGGACCTGGAATCTTGAGGTTTGCCTCAGATTCCCAAACCACTGACAGTATTTAGTGCAATGAATCATTTTGCTCATTTTTATACCTATGTCCTTTTTAAGAAAGAAAAAGAAAAGCAAAGACAAGGAGGGATTCAAGAAGGAAAATATAAAGAAGATAAAAGGGAAATTACAGAGCAGTTCATGGATTTTTTTCTCAAGTTACTTAGCAGTTTTTAAATGGATCTCTAATGCTGAGAGGTGCATTGGCCTTTAAAAAGGAAAAACAGAAAAGAAACAAAGACTTGGACTCCATCAATCCCATTCTACTCTCAGGTTAGACACAGTCTGTCCTTAACTCCAATCTGAGCTCTCCTAAATGTTGGCTACAGGAGGAAGCAGGAAAGAAAGCATAAAAGACTTTGGTTCAATTCATCACCAATCCAAGAAAAATTCTTCAAACTGCAGATGCTCTGGGTTCATCACTCCAGACATGCTGCATTTTCATTCCTATAAGACACCAAGTCTTTCTTTTCAGGGCCTCCTCCATGGGCTCCTCTATCTGAAACACTTTCATCCCTGTGCCCACACCCCCCACTCCATGCATCACTTCACCTAGTTAACTCCTTCTCTTTCTTCATGTCTCAGCCTCAATGTCACTTCCTCTCAAGTCCCACAGTTAGGCCCCTCTCTGACATGCTCCCATGATCCCTTGGGTGTCCCTTTGATCCCTTGTGTGTCCCTTTAGGTACCACATCACAATTGCACTCACAATAGGCAATTTCAAGGGCAAAAAGAGGCCAGGTAGTAACACAAACAAGTGAGCCAGTGTGACTCTGAGACCACAGCAGCCATGTCTCCTATAAAAACATTTGACTCACTTTCTTCTAAAATGCGCATGGGTCACAACACATATCTGTTGTTGTGACTAAGTGGTTGTGAAGCAAAGGAAGGAGAAGGCAAATGCCAAATTCCATAGCAAGAGTTGAGGGATGGACTCTACTGGGGAAACGTGCAAGTTGAGGCTCATCCAAAAAAACCCTACAGTCCCCCACCCTCTCATCATCCCTCAGAGAGCCTCTGGGGCAAGGGAGAAGCTTGTGGACACAAAAGTTTCTGCTATGGGAGGGACATGGGACATTGCCCTCCTGCTACTCTACCTCCTTAGAGTACAAGCAGGAAAGTACCCTCATTGGTGGGAAAACACACAGACAGGAAGACGATCCCAGGCAGTAAGGGCAGGGAGAGAGGACCAGCTGCCAGCACCTGGCAACACTGGCAGAAGGTAGAAGCAGGCTTCTGGAGGGTGAGGACCAACCCCAGTTCCAGAAAAAGTTGTGTTTGAGTTCAGTGCTTCCCACCAAGGAGGGAAAAGCCTTTTCCCAAGCACTATGAGCTTCTGGGATCATTCATCAATCTTTCTCATCCCTCCTCCACAGTGAGCCTCTAGCTCATACCTCTGCCCTGTCTTTCTTCCCTATAAGATTGTTTTATGGCTATCTTTACAGAGTTGTATTCTTGGAGCCTGACTCAGTGCCTGGCATACAGTAGGAGCTTAAAAAATGTATGTGCTAAATAAATGGAGAAGCATCTTCACAGTTTAAACAGGCAAGCCTAGGATTGCCATGTAGATGTTTTACTGTCTCTCAAAAAGTTGTCCTCGGAAAACTATAATGTAGGAAGCAGGAAGGAAAGTATTCATTGTCATCTGGCTGTTATGATTTCCTCCCGCCCTCTTCCTTTTAGTCAAGCCTCCTTTATTCTCCAGGGCTTTGCTCTACCTCATTAATGTTAATATCTTATCTAACCTTTCCTTGGCTCTCTGCAGTGATGGGACTTCTATTCCACTACCTAATCTTCATCTTTTAAAATGTCCACCCCAAACTTTTTCCTCTATAGCTTCAGGCCATTTCATGCCTCTTCTGAGACTTAATCATATTTCTCTTTGCCTGGGTTAGCTCAGAGAAGTAGACTGAAAAATGCAGAAAGGCTTTAGGAAAATAAAGGAGAGATTCTGTATCGGGCACATTCCTACGAGAAGTAAAAGGTTCATTTATCACTTATCCCCCCTTTCCACTGGGAGTTGAGGTCCTCCTGGTGGAGGATTTGATGTCAAGTCGCAGGCAGGGGAATGAATAGATCTGCCTGCCAACCCAATCCCAAAATAAATTTAGACCTGAGAGCCTGCAATTTCTTCCAAGTACCTACATGGCTTGAAAAAGACTAGAACTTGTCTATCAAGGTTACCTTCTCCTCAGATCAATAAGCAAAGGTGATTGCAGATTTTAAGGGCCCTTTGGGGTTGAGTTAAAACCACAAGGGAAGCTAAAGGAGGTGAGAGGGTTAAGACCTTGAATTCACAGGCATTTGGGTCTCAAATGCTTTTAGATATAATATAGGAGCATTTAGCTTGCTCAGACAGCACCTGTATTCAGGCTATTTGAATCTGGGAAAAACTATAAAGCAAACCATCAAAACGGGACCAAGACCATTACCACAACCCAGGTGCTGCCGTTACTGAGCTGTTTGAGGCACCCAGCGGCAGTTGACAATGGAGCTGAGTAGGAAAGCAATCAAATGTGAAAATTTCCATCAGGCAACAATTTCAGATTGCTCACCCTCTGATTAACTGCTTAAAAAAAAAATGGAGTTCTAACTTTATATTCTACCCCTCTCTCTGAGTCATGATTGCCCCATAGAAGGTCCTTATCAAGCACAAAGGAGGGGGGGGATTAATAATCTCAAAGAATGACTTGGATTACTCTAGCCAAACAAAGAAGGCAAGAAAATAATTTCTTAGAAATAACTATTAAGGTCAAAGCAGGGACAGGAGAGTAGATATTGCCATTCTTAATGGTACTCAAAATGGGTAGCCTGAAGAAGAAAAGACCAGGCTAGCAAGAAGCAATAGAGGGAAGGAGCAGAAAGAAGAGGCAATATCATCAGAAAATAAACAGTTACTCTCATTTTTCTCTAAAAAGTCTCTGTCAATAATCTTGATAAACTGAGAATAGGAAGAAATCATGGGCATAGGCTGTGACTACTGTATTTATTCTTGTTTTGCTCTTTCCCAAAAGAACACTAAAGTTTGCACTCTGAGCTCACCTTCAAGAAATGCAACATAAAAAGGCAATTTCAGAACAGCAGGGCACGGCTTTTGACATCTGATAGACAGCCTAAATGCATTTTATCTTATCAGCTCCTCTCAGCCTCACTCCCCTCACTTTTCTTTATTCCCCAATGCAGCCATCTTTTGCTCTTCCTCAAATCCCTGATTCCCACCTCACTCATGGAAGATTTTAAAAGAAAAACATGTTTTTTATTAAAGTCATATACAAAGCATCCCCATGTCCCTGGACCCTCTGGCATGTGTACATATTGGTTTGCTTTGTTTAGGGAAAGAAATTGGTGGTGTATTTTGTTCCCTATCTGGCTGCCAAGAAAATTAAACTGGGTATCTTCCTGTCAGTTGCTGCACAAGAACCATGGCAATTAGCATGGCTTGTTTTTATTCTTTGGGACTCTGAATGAAAATAGTTTCAAAAGAGTGTTTCCAGAATGTCATCTGGATGGGTAGATGTGAACAAAATTCAACGAGTTGAGAAAAGAAATGAAAACTATCACCAAAGTATTCTGAAAGAAAAGAGAAATCGGGAAATAAATGAAACTATACAAAGTATTCAGAACAGCCAGCAAACCGAGAGGGGCAAGATGGGAGATAATGCTTCATGAATTATCTGACTTAGCTACACATATCCATCAATTCAGGGGGGAAAGGGACAGGGGTGGTGGAGAGAGACAGAGAAGTAACTGCTCATTATCAATTAATAAACTGTGCCTAAAACTATTACATTTAGAATGGATAAGCCATGTGGTCCTACCGTACAGCACAGGGAACTATATCCAATCTCTTGATGGAAGACAGCATGAGAAAAAGAATATATATATATGTATGATCGGGTCACTATGCTGTACAGCAGAAATTGGCACAACATTGTAAATCAACTATACTTTAATTAAAAATAAAGATATAAAAATATAATAATAAACTGTGCCTAGGGTTTATAGGCACAGTGTATTTTCCTATTCTCTTGTCAAACTAAGGGTTAGTATCATCGAGCTCTGCCATTGTCACGACTGAATGACAGCTAAGCAAAGCTGTATTTTATTCAATGTAATAAAAATAGATATTGGGCTATTGTTTTCTACTTTATTTCTGATGATGATGGGAGAACGAGGAAGCAAAGAGCACGAATGTTAAAGTACAGGTTTTGGAGTCAGACACCTAAGATGCAGATCCCAGCCCTGATATTTACTGGATTTGTAAACTCAGACTTTAGAAACTCACCTCTGCAAGCCTCAATTCCCCACATGTAAGATTAAATATCCTACCCTCTCAAGTGTGATGAGAATTATATAAGAATCCATGAAAACTTTTCCAGAGTTCCTGGGGCATGTGCATGCACACATCTACATGTCCCCATTTGGGGATGCCACCTGCTATTATTATCAGGATTGGCACTTTTCAGCCTAAAAGTCTTGATGAGCACAGCATATTGAGGGCAAATTGAATAAATAGTTTATCATAAAAAGAGCAGACATATCTGTCCATCTTTACAAAGCATATACATTTACTAAAGAGCCTTTCTTAGAATTAAGAGTATGAGCATATATATGTCACTGGTGAGCATTTTTTCTCCATGCATTTGTTGAACAAAGAATTACTTCTAGCATCTACTCTGTGTACAGAAGCATATCATTTTAGCAACATTACCAAATAATGAGCTATTTGTTGCATAAATGAATTTCTTCAATGTGAAGAGGTGAAACTGTTAGGTAGAGAGCCAAAAATAGAAATGGAGATTTAGTTGGGGGGAAGGAGGGGAAGGGAGAGGAAGGGAGAGGAGAGTTTTAATAGAAATCACTTTTTGAAGGCAATAAATACTCACATGGGTTCTAAAATGTAACCTTTTCCGAATTACACATCACCAATATCAACATGAGCTATTGCTTCATGCTGGCTCCTATTTTCCCTAAATAGAAATGTTCTCACTGCACAGTACAGTGGAATAGAAAGAACTCTGCCTAATTGCAGGGTAGCCTGTGAGTGCTAGGCTTTTTAAATTCTTCTCTCAACATCATATGGTTTTTCTATGTCCCCTCAGCCTCTTGGTCATTTATGCTTGTTTGTTTGTTTAGATAGGGTTTACTGAATATCATGTGTCAGGGACTGTGTAGAGAACACAAAGATAAACAGGACTCTGCTGCAGTTCTCTTGTGGTGCAATGGGTTAAGAATCTGGCATTGTCACTGCATCAGCTCAGGTCACTGCTGTGGCTTAGGTTCAATCCCTGTACTGGGAACTTCCACATATCACAGGTGGGGCCAAAAAAAAAAAAAGAAAGAAAAAAAAATAGGATACTGCTACCTGCACTAAAAGAGACTGCAGTCTAAAGAAATATACAAATGTTGGTTATTGTACCTTACTCGACACAATGTGTGTGCTTCTTCCTCATTTCTCTCCCTTCCACCCCCTGCCTCCCTCTCTCATCCTTCTGCTGAAAGCAAGGAAACCAATTAGCCCAGCTGGTTAAAATTATGTTTTTAATGAAAGCAAGCACATTGTGAGTCAGGGCTTCTACTTTTAGTAAAATACATGAAATTTATTTTAATGACCTTGATACATCTAGTTTAGCTGTTTAGAAACCATTTGTTTCACTTTATTATTTTCTCTAGTGTTCCAAGTAGATGGGGTTGCCAGAGTAATGACCTCTGAATAAGTGAGGAATTTGTGTATTATAGTAAATAAAAGCCTGTGCAGTTAGCCAGTACTTCCAAATGAGACCGTATCATAAAGGCTGAATCGTAAGCCATGTCTGTGGTATTTGTGTAATAGCACTGGAAACAAAGATTGCCCTTCAAATTCTCATTTTACAAATTGTTATCAAAGTTTAGAACAGTCATTTCTCCCAGATTACAGACACATTTTTAAGCACTAGCATTTGAGGGGAAATAAAAGGGAATATTACTTCAATCAAAAAGTATTATCGTATTAACTCATCACCCCTAAGAGGATGCATGGGCTTTACATAAGAATAGGTTTTAAAAAATGACTTGGGATAGAAGGCAGTGTGGCTAAACTTTTGAATCTCTTCAAAACAGACAAACAAAAAATAGGCGCTGTAATTACAAACCAATAAAAGAGCTCCATAGTTATAAAAAAAAAAAAAGACATTTTTTTCTCATTTCAGGACTCTTTAAAATATAACTGGATTCTTTTTATTTATTTATTTATTTAGTCTTTTTAGGACCGTACCTGCAGCATATGGAAGTTCCCAAGCTAGGGGTCCAATAGGAGCTATAGCTGCTGGTCTGCACCACAGCCACAGCAACGTAGGATCTGAGCCATTTCCAAAATCTACACCACAGCTCACGGCAATGTTGGATCTTTAACCCACTGAGCAAGTCCAGGGATCCAACCTTTGTCCTCATGGATACTGGTCAGTTTTACCACTGAGCCACAACAGGAGCTCCCTAACTGGACGTTTAAAGCAAAAATAGTAATAAATTGCAAGGTTTACAACATAGGCAGAATTGAAATATATGATAGCAGTAGCACAAAGACAGAAAGGAAAAAATAGAAGTTTATTGCTTTTAAGATTTTGTACAGGAACTACTATGATTTTATTTGAAAATATATTATATGGTAATGAGTCAAAGATGTATACTGTAAATTCTATAGCAATCATTAAAAACTGAAACAAAGAGGAATACCCATAAAGCCAATAGTGGAGATAAGATGGAAGCATAGAAAATAGTCCATCAAAGATAGGAAAAGAGGTCAAATGGAATAAACACAGTGTGACAAATAAAAAAAAATTAGCAAGATGTTAGATTTAGGCCCAATCATATAAATAAATGGTATGAGAAAATCAAGAACCAGCTATATTGCTGTATATAAGATATCTACTTTAGATATAAAGACATAGGAATTCTTGCTGTGGTGCAGTGGGTTAAGAATCCAACTGCAGGAATTCCCACTGTGGTACAATGGGATCAGTGGCGTCTCTGCAGCACCAGAACACAGGTTCACTTCCCAGCCCAGCACAATGGGCTAAGAAGACGGCATTGCCCCAGCTACAGTGTAGTGTAGGTCGAAACAGCAGCTTGGATCTGATCCCTGGCTAGGAACTTCATATGCCATGGATGCAGCCATTTAAAAAAAAGAGTGTGATGTATATAAAATATATTCTATATACACACACAGCTTAAATGCAAAAGGATAAAAATCATGCCACACAAGCACTAATGAAAAGAAGCTCATGTGATTATATTAATATCAGATGATGTAGACTTCAGGACAAGTAATATACCAGGGATAAAGAGGAACATTTTTATAATGATGAAAAGAAAACGTAAGAATCCTAAATACATTTTTAATCTCCCAAATAAAATATATGGAAAAAACTTAGAAAACTGAAAAGAGATATAAACTAATAATTATACTGGGTCAATTATCTTATTTCTATAACTCAAAAAAGAAAGCCCTCCCCATCTCCAAAAAATAAAAAAATCAGTAGGTATACAGATGATTTTAACAACACTTCAAACCAACTTAACCTAATTGCCATTTAAAGAAACTCAAGAAGGGTAAAATATATATTCATCTCACATGCCCAAGGAAGGGACAGTCACCATGTAAGACTCTATTTAGGGCTAAGACTCAAATAAATTAGAGAGCTGAAATCATCCAGAGTAGGTTCTCTGGCCCCAATATAACTGAGCTAGAATTCAGTAACAAAAAAGCTATCTGGAAAATCTCTGAATATTTGGAATCCAAATATGCAGAATCTAAAAAATAAAACAAAAAAAAATAAATGTTTATAACAAAACAGAAACAGACTCACACATAGAGAGAAAAACTAGTAGTTCCCAGTGGGGAGAAGGAATGGGGAGGGGCAAGCAGGGGTAATTGATTAAGAAATACAAACTACTGTGTATAAAATAAATAAGCAACAAGGATATTATGTACAGCACAGGGAAATATAGCCATTATTTTATAAGAATATTAAATGGAGTATAATCTCTAAAAATATTGAATCACTCCGTTGTACACCTGAAATTAAGATATATTATAAATCAACTATATGTCAGTAAAATGAAAATAATACAAGAGGTAAAAAAGAAATCATATGGAAATTAGAAATTATTTAGAATTGAATGAAAATAAAAAAGCCTATCAAGATTTCAGGGATGCAGCTAAAACAGCTCTTAGAGGAATATATATAGCATGAGATGCTTATATTAGAAAAGACACATGGTCTAAGTCCAATGATTCAAATTTCAAACATAGGAAACTAGAAAAGCAAATTAAATCCAAATTAAAACAAAGTATGGAAATAACGAAGACTGGAAATTGATGAAATAAAAATGGGCCAAAAAAAAAAAAATAGAGAAAATCAATGAAGCCAAAAGCTGCTTTGTTGGAAAGTTCAAAGATTGATACATTTTTAGAATGATTGATCAAGGAGAAAAAAAAGGACATGAGAGAGAGAGAAGATACAAGGAACACTCCCTACCCCCAGGCCAGGCATCCTCAAAATGTATATCCAACAATATTTTAGAATTGCTAGGGACTATTGACTCCTGTGTGCCATCTATTTTCTCTTCTCTTTCCAAATGAGAATGTTTATTTAAATTATCCTCTCCCTACCCATGAAAATATGCTGAGAGAGAGGGATACCAATAAATTATCTTTTTTAATGGTAGTTTGGGATTGTTCTGTTTTTTTCTTCTTTGTTTATAATCTTCCCCATCAAGAATCACATCTGGAACTGATGAAACATGATCACAAAATCCCAGACTCTGAGCCAATATTGTAATTCGATGGGACTTGTGCAGTATGAATTTTGACAAAGAGTAAATGTAAGAAGAAAATATAGTGCAACTATGTAGGTTGTATTATTTTTCCCAAGTATTTACTGCTAGCTGTCTCAATATTAGAAAAATATTCCCAGAGAGTATTATATATATATGAACCTATTGCCATGACTTTCAAAGCCTCCTAAGAGAGGAGTATATTTCCTTCCAGAACTCAGCCTATAATTGCCTGGTTCATGCCGAAAGTCATTGGATATATCATTCCCAACAACTAAAGAAATAGCAGTTTTGTGTGGCCTGAAGCCTATGCAATTTGGGAAGCCATATTTAAGTCAAGAATATAATATTATTATTATAACTATAAAGTGAAAAATAAATATTTAAAATTAGAAGAGAAGTAAAAAGTTACAACCGTTGGGAATTCCCTTTGTGGCTCAGCAGTTAACTAACATGACTAGGATCCATGAGGATGAGGGTTCGATCCCTGGCCTTGCTCAGTGGGTTAAGGATCCAGTGTTGCCATGAGCTGTGGTGTAGGTCACAAATGCGGCTTGAATCCCGTATTGCTGTGGCTGTGGTGTAGGCCAGCTACAGTAGCTCCCATTCCACCCCTAGCCTGGGAACTTCCATATGCCACAAGTGTGGCCCTAAAAAAAGTTACAACTGTTAAAAAGTTCACAAATTCATCAAATTTCACAAAATCAAAAAAAAACAGTATTTTATTAATTTATTGCCCCAACACACATCTGTAACAATTTTTCCATTTTTCTGCCTGCACACTCTTTATTGTTTACTGTAATTTTGTTTTTAAAAAAAGTTAGGCGTTCCCATCATGGCACAGTGGTTAACGAATCCAACTAGGTACCATGAGGTTTCAGGTTCGATCCCTGGCCTTTCTCAGTGGGTTAAGGATCCGCATCTGGCATCACCATGAGCTGTGGTGTAGGTTGCAGATGCGGCTCAGATCCCGCCTTGCTGTGGTTGTGGTGTAGACCGGCAGCTACAGCTCCAATTGAACCCCTAGCCTGGGAACCTCCATATGCCATGGGAGCAGCCCAAGAAATGGTAAAAAAAGACAAAAAAAAAAAAAAAAGTTTATTCCTAAAGTGAAAAAAAAACAGTCTTTCCTTTAACATGGTTGATCGAAATTTGTGTTTTAAATATGGATAGTTTAGAAAGGCGTCTTTCAACCTCACAACTCCTTATTAGTACTTTAATATTAATCATAATTAGTAATCTAATACTAATTGGTGACTAGTCATAAATAATTTGGATTTATGACACTTATTAAGATTAACTAATTTGTCATTGATATCCCTGTTGTAACTACCTAGTGAGGGTATTATATTGGATCTTGAAACTTGGTGTCATGATACCAGTGATTTGGCACATTAGGGGTCAGGAAAATCCTCCTGGAGAGCATTCCTACACTGGGATAATCTAGCAGAAACTTCACTATGCACAAAATGAGGGAAACCTACAGAAATATATCATACTAACCTCAAACTCAATGTACATTAAATTCCCTTTTCCCTTGACTAAAATGGTCTTACTGATATGCCCTTTGAACCATTAATTCCAATTAAAAACATCTACCTCAAATACACTGTGGCAAACTAAATAGTTTGTGTGTGAGACTATAATTTGTAATAGAAAAAGACTGTAAACACATAAGTGTCACTAATAGAAGACAGGTTTGATAATATAAGATACATACACAAGTAGAATACCATGCAACTGTAATAGAGAATAAAGAAATCCCTATACACTGCTATGCAGTAGTCTCCAAGAAATGTTCAGAGAAAAATTCAAGTTGTACAACAGTGTGAATGGCATCTCTGTTTTATCAAAGAGGTGGCATTAAAAGAGAGATTCCATAACTCTTAGAGAAACATACTAAAATTTTTACAGATGAAATAACAGGTCTGGAGCTATGTTTACAACATTCTTGTATAGGTGTAGTGAAAGAAAGGAAGAATAAAGTGGGAAAATATATCAATAAACATAACCTTTGACCTAATATGGTCTCAATCCTACAAACTTAAAAAATATATAAATATGTATTTATAAAGCTATGCAATGCAGCATGACATGTAACAGCAAAACAAACAAAATTGAAACAACACAAAGTTCTCTCAGTAGAGTACTGCTTGAATTAAGTATGCTACATCTCTACAATGTAATTCATTCCTTATTAGGCATGACGTTTTCTGGCCCAGAATAATCAATGAGTTCTCTAATGAGTTTCATGGGTCATCACACACAGAAGGAAGATTTTTAGTTAAGAAACACTTCCTGTGTTTTATACCCCAGAGAATCATCTAGCTTACATGATATTCTCCAGAGAATCATACCTCATACATCCATGGACTGTAAATTTGTTTACCATAAGCAATTCTAATCCAGGCATACCCTACTCAAAACATTCCACAGAAAAGGCTCTCTAGCTGAGAAGTATTATTGACCTACAGCTTGGTGGTCTCGTTATCATGCTTATGAGGAGATTAGGTTGGATCATCTGCTTAGGTTCTTCTCCCTGGGTGTGTCCTTCTCAGTAATGAAGAGGTCCCCATACAAATAAATAGACATGTGCTTGCATATGCATGAAACAATTTTGGCATAAATGCAGAAAATTATTAACAATGGTTACATCTGAGAAGGAGCCCTGAGGAATAAAAGGGGTGAAAAGGGAAATTTTTGCTTTTTATTCATACTCATCTGCACTTTTGACTTCTTTAACACCATAAATATTGCCTTTATGATTTTCAAATGTATTAATTTTTTTAAAGAAATAAGGTAAATAAATGAATGGGTGAATAAATCCATACTGGGTTCCGTAAAGAAACTGGAATTTACCTGAGGAGAATTCATAATATTTTAAGGAAAGCCAACATCCCTATCATTCATGTTTGGTACCATTGTCAGACACATAGCCTTAACTATGTGACCTCAGGTTTGGTCCCCTGGAGCAATTTAGGCTCTAGAAAATGTATTTTTACTCCCTCACCATTCCCTCCACTCCAGTTTTGTTGTAATTGTGCTCTGCAGCCTTCTCTTGGCTACCAGTATTGAAGGTATATCTCATTTCCTTTGTTCCAGTCTACTTAATAAATTCTGGATCCCTCCCTTTTACAGGTTTTAAGTATCTATCTCCAAAGTCAGTGTCGCCTGTGAACACTGTACCTTACTTCTTCCAAAGACTTTTAATGACTCCTTGCAAAGCATTTTTTATTCCCGCCTTTTCTTTGTATCCCAGGACTGGTGATCCTAGTCGTTTAATGTTGAGCTCTTGGCTATTTCACACCTGCCAATGTCCAACATATTTTCCTACTCCGCAGGTGACAGTCCTTCCCAAAGGATAGAAAAATACTCTTGTTGCACACAATATATAGGGTTGTGATGGTTAATTTTATGTATCAACTTGACTGGACCACAGATTGTCCAGATATTTGGCTACACATTATTTCGTGATGTTTCTATGAGGGTGTTTCTGGAAAAGATTAGCATTTGAATCAACAGACTGCGTAAAGCAGATTGCCCTCCCCAGTGCAGGTGGACATGATCCAATCCACTGAGGGCTTGAATAAAACAAAAAGACGAAGGAAAAGAAATTCCCCCTCTCCCCCTCCCCTTCCCCTCCCTCTCTCTCCTTGCCTGGCTACAATGTTGCTCCTTTTCCTCCCTTTGACTGAGACACAAACTATCAACTGCCCTGGTTCTCAGGTCTTCATACTCACACCGGAAATACACTACCAGTTTCCTTGGTCTCCAGCTTTCAAAGGCAGATTGTGCAACTTCTCAGCTCCATAATCACGGAAGGCAATTCTTTACAACAAATACAGAGAGGAAATGTTCCCTTTCTCCAGAGCATCCTGACCAATACAATAGTGCATTGTACTGAAAGAGCATGCAGAGGTTTTTCAGTCCCAGTCCTTGCTATATGACTTTGGAAAAATTTTTCAATGATTCTGAGCCTCAATTTCCCTATACATAAAATGGGTAAAAGATTATCAATTTCACAGAACTGTTGTGAACATTTAGAGAAATAATATTTGTAACTTAACAACAGAGCAGTTACTCAATAAAGAGTGTTTATTATCATTAACTGTAGTCTCACCAAAGCCAGGCAAATAGCATGGCAGACAGTTTCACAGTGATACCTCAATTACCACTCTTTCCACAAAGACTAGTAGGCATAGAAATTGGCTCTTGCCTTCTAACCTCTGGAATTCAGTGTTGGAATTCCACTTCAAGTCTGGAATAAAATTAAACTTGATGAACTTTGTTTCCATTCTCTCTCCTTTGTATCATCCACTGCCAAAAGTCATAGTGAACAAAACACTTCAGGACTAAGCACGCAAACTCCTGCTGCTATGACGGTGAGGGTTCTGGGTACCTAGAGTTCAAGCACAGGACTTATGGCACACTGGAGGGATGCCCAGGCCTAATCACAAGTGTCAAAGGTACAGGAAACAATCACTGAGGGAGCAGAAGATGTGTGTTTCTCTCCACGAACTTCTCTTTTCACTTAGAGGCTAATGACAAGAAAAGGACCCCTTTGCCTGCCAAGCAGAGGTTCTCCTCAACAGCACACTTCACCATGGCTGCCTACAAGTCTCTCTCATGATCTGCACAACTACGGCAAAAACATTCAGATGGTGGGGCTGGGTGGGGAGAGGGAAGTGGAAGGAGAACAGGGGTAGGAATTCAATTCTTCATCCTAAAGTGTTTTATTCCCTTGCTGGGAATAAATAGAAGACTCAGCTGCCATCAGTGTTGTTGATCCAGGACCCCTTGACACAGAATCTTCTCCATTTAAAAAAACAAAATATTTTGGATCAAAAATCACTTAACAAGCACTTGGAAGTAAGAAAGGAGAGGACTGTTTCTTTTCTGAAAGCTACAGACTCACCAACAAAAACTGTATGTGGAATAAATCGAATGAATTCATATCTTCCTTGTTTTTCTCTAACAAACCTTCTGGAATCTTATACTGCCACTGACCAAGGCATCTCTTCTTTGCATAGCAAACCCTTAACACATAGACACTGCCATGACTGCAGCTCCACCTCTATTATCAAAGGTAAATACACCCCCACAGTGCGATTTTTGCTAGAAACTTGGGTGCTAAATTTGAAAATCATTCATACAAAGGCAGAGATATGAGACCCAGGGATTTTGGAGAGGTCTCAGGTACAGGACAGGGTCAGCTGTTAGTTGCATAATAAAGTCTAGAAAATAGCTTTTTGAATCAGAAAGCACATGGTTCAAGTTTCAGTTCTTCCAGTTATTGCCTCTTTGGCAGAAATAACGTAAGTGATTTAACCTCTCTAACCTCCATTTCCTCATCTGTAAAATGGAGGAAAGAATAGTTATGAGCAGTTTTGTGGTAATGATTAAATATATAGAAAGACATTATAGACATGCTCAATAAAATGGAATATTACTCAACCATAAAAAAGAATGAAATAATGTCATTTGCAACAACATGGATAGACATAGAGATTATCATACTAAATGAAGTTGATATCACTTATGTATGGAATCT
Source organism: Sus scrofa (assembly GCF_054392235.1). NCBI lineage: Eukaryota > Metazoa > Chordata > Mammalia > Artiodactyla > Suidae > Sus > Sus scrofa. The sequence goes on along the minus strand of NC_139389.1, from coordinate 115,489,787 downwards.
AAATTTTTTTTAAATGAACTTATTTACAAAACAGAAATAGACCCAAAGACATAAAAACAAATGTATGATTACCAAAGGGAAAGGGGATGGGGGAAGGATAAATTAGGAGGTTGGGATTAACATATGCAACACTACTATATATAAAACAGATGACTAACAGGGACCTACTGCATAGCCCAGGGAACTATACTCAATGTTTTGTAAAACTTGTAAGAGAGAAGAATCTAAAAAAGAAAAGATATAGATGTATAATTGAATCATGGTGCGGTACGCCTGAAACTAACATAACACTGTAAACCAACCATACTCTGATAAAAAAAACAAATTAAAATGTAGCCAGTATTAACACTGTTATTATTATTAAATTTTTCAATTAAATATTATTTAAAATAAAATCAAAAGGGTCTATAAAGGAAAGAAGAAAGCAGGGAGGGAGCCAGGAGGGAAGACACAGGTTTACTGACGGAAGAAGGGGGCCTCCAGGGAACTGCTTGGGCACCATGATGCTGGGTCTTGGGCACATTTCCTCCACTAATATCTAGAATGTCAACCCTGCCTCTATCTCCAGATTTATCTGTGGCTACTCGTGTTACCAATCTGACCACTGAACTTTACACAATTTCCTCAGTTATGGGGGTAGGACAAGTTTTCTCCCTTTGATAGAATAATTAAGCCCCAAATAATCAACATATTCACAACTCCCGACTCCTGCTTCATCGCATTCACTCATAACTGCTGTTTCTCAACTACTTCCTCTCCATTCCAAGGAAGCTGTGAGAAAAATGACAGAACTCCCTTTCCCCAGGCCTTTCTCACCGTAAGAAAAAGGCTGTTGCGAGAAAGAAATATGGGGGAGGAAGTTCCCGTCATGGTGCAGTGGTTAATGAATCCAACTAGGAACCATGAGGTTGCAGGTTTAATCCCTGGCCTTGCTCAGTGGGTTAAGGATCTGGCGTTGCCCTGAGCTGTGGTGTAGGTTGCAGATGCGGCTCGGATCTGGCGTTGCTGTGTCTGTGGCATAGGCCGGAGGCTACAGCTCCGTTTGGACCCCTAACCTGGGAACCTTCATATGCCAAAGGTGTGGCCCTAGAAAAGACAAAAAGACAAAAAAAGAAAAGAAATATGGGGGAAAAAACTTAAAAGTCCATGCAGAGCTGAGCTATACAGGGAGACTTTGCAAGGAGGAAGCAGTCAAGCATCTCAAAAATATCCAAAAGGTACTGTGGTCTATTTGAAGATTAGAGGTCTTTAAATTCAGAGGTATTGTTACAGGAATAAAGGGAAGAGTGTGTGTTGTTTTGTAAGAAATTTCCTCCTCCAAAATCATATGTATAAGCCTGGAAAGAAGAAAGGATATGTTTTAAGTGTAAAAACACTGAGCCCTTTCCAAGCCTCCTTCCTTTGTTAATGACACTGACTTTCTTTGTTCTAGCATCTCCCAGAATGACACAGGGGAAATTTTTTCCAGATTACCTTTAACAGTCATTCTCTGCTCTTGTGTCAAACCCCTTTTCTTTAAATTTGCATGCCTCGGAATAAATAACCTTTCTTGTTAGATATATTTCCACCAAAAGAGAGAAGCTGGGAAGTTGTTTGTTCTTGAGCAGTTTTATTCTTTCCCAATTGCCTCCTTATTACCCCTATGGAGAATTTCAGCATTCTCTCCGTTAGAACTCAATCTGCCACTTTAGAGGTTAATGGTTAACTTTAATATGTCTGTGCCTTTCAGTGTAATCTAGATTCTAGAATTAAATCAAATGTAATGGAAAAAAACAGAATTAAGACAAGTGGGCTCTAGTTCCCATACTACAGATAACTAGTTGTCTGACCTTAAGAAAGCCTTCAACTTCTCTGGAACTCCATCTATAAAATGAAGTGGTTGGAAAAAACAATCTCTAAATATCTTGTAGCTCTAAAATTCTATGCTCATATAAAGATAGACTGGAACCTGGGACCTAAGACCATTTACTGCAGTGCTTACACCTAAACAAACGTCTCCTCCAGGAACAGAATACAAAGAAAGTATAAGGGACTAAAAACAGCTGCACAGGAGCAGTTGGGGCAAATTATGAACAAGACACCAAAAAGCCAAAGTTCAACTGCCAGCTCTTTGGTGCTGGGAACAAAAGCAGGGCACTGAGCATGACTCCTGCACACAGCACCCCCAAAGGGACTGACCACCCCTCCCCCTCCCCCCTCCCCATTTAAGGGGCCAGCTCGCCACCCTCACCAGGGAACCGGCAAGGGAACCTGTTACTTGTTTCTGCTTCCTCATGCTGGAGCACAAGTTCCAATAAAGCCTTGCCTGAATTTCTTTTCTGGCCTGTTATCAATTGCTATTATTTAAAGAGCCTAAGAACCCGAGTCTGTAACAGTATGAACTGGGAAACCTCAGACCTCAAAGCTTCCTGGTTGCAAGCAGTAGTTTTTTCAGCTGGTTAATTCAATTCTAACTGACCAGAACCTGATATGATGTTTGCTCCAACACACAATTGTCCTTTAGAAAGAGCAACAGTAGAAAGAAGTCTACTCTTGCCGTGAGCAGGCTGCCCCCCAAAAAAAGCCAAGTGAAGGGGGAAAAGGGACAAAAATGAGGAAAACTGAGTGAAAATGCTTTTCCCATCCCCTTCTCTCCATAAGAAAAGCTGCAGTGAGAAAGGAAAATGGGAACAATAACAAGGCCATGCAGAGCTCAGCTCCTCAGGGAGATCCTTCAGGGTGGAGGTGACCAACTCAAGCAACTGATCTAATTCCTTTAACCTCATCCAGCCTTTTTTAAAAATAAACTTTACCCTTTGTCCCTACCTCACTCTGAGCAAAAGAACATTGGTGCTTTCCTTTTCCTGTTTATCAGAGCCAGCAAAGGATTCCTCTACAAAAGGAAACAAAAATCAAAAAAAATAAGCTTCCATTTGGGGAAAAGAAATGATTAGGGTGGGTGAGTTGTCTAAAAATGAGTGTATGGATGAGTACTTATTAAGAACTGCCAACGTGCAAATCTTCAAATCAAAAAAAGAATTACTTTGAGCTTAGGAAGCAGAAGAAAGATGGTAAAAAATTGAGACATACAACGAGCTTTGGGTATTTGCTTTAGTTTTTGTTTTTGGTTTTTTTTTGAGTCTCCTAGTAGAGCAGGAAAAAAACAGGAGCTGAACCTTCAGATTCAATAGTTCACAGCATTTAGCAAAAAAAAAAAGTCTTTCTTCACAGATGTACTTATGGAGGCAGAGGTGACACTAAAAGGCTAGATAAGAAATTGACTCACCTAAGGGCTTGAGTAGGAGTGAGTCTCTGGGAACCAATCAGGTGATTTTCATTTGGAAAACCAAAATTATTGCATAAAAAGAGATAGCCTCAAGACTGTGGGCTGGTGTTTGATAGGCAAGGTCAGAGTGAATAATTTTACTGGTCTGAAAGCTCATGCACAGCATAGATATAAGTTGGAGTTTCTTGTCCTTAAAAAAAGAAAAAGGACTGGTGCTGACGCTCAGTGTGTGGATGGAGAACCATTCCATGTGAAGATTTCTGCAATTGATAGGGTGGGTGTGGGGAAACTTCCAAAGTCATTGTCACGGGGCTCTACATTCCCACTCCTGCTTCATGACCTCTATAGATGATCTCCTGTCATCCTGATGGTCACTGCAGCAACCTGATTTGCAGCTCACCCCTTTCCCTTATTTTCTTAATAAACAAGTTGGAGTTCCCACTGTGGCATAGCAGGTTAAGGATCTGGAGTTGTCTCTGTGACGGTGAGTGTTCGATCCCAGGTCTGGAGCAGTGGATTAAGGATCTAGTATTGCCAACGCTGTGATGTAGTCACAGCTGCAGCTGGGATTTGATCCCTAGCCCTGGGAACTTCTATATGCCACTGATGCAGCCAAATAAATAAACAAACAAACAAATAAAACTCTACCTCAGGACAGTGTATATGCATGGTGCCTGTGCACAAAGACGGTTTTCCTAAAGATTGAAAGTTCCTGGCCCTTCAAATAAAAGCCACAGGAATAGACCTGCAGCTTGGAACATAGTTACTGCAGCCAACCCCGCAGACCCATGAACAAAACAATAAATATTTTGGTTGTAAATCTCTGAGGTTTGGGAATTGTTTTCTGTGCAACCTTATTTTGGCAAAAACTGACTTATACAAAGACTTCTCTGGGAAAGAGGGGTTATTTCACAACAGTATAAGCAACTTCAAATTAAGCATTAGACATCCTTGCTCTAAAGGGCACGTGGATAACCCACCATTAGGAGTTTGTCAAGAGCCACTTGCACCTATGAAATTCCCCACCTGGGTCAGCACGAGGACTGGAATGCTCTTCCTCCTTCTACTTCCTCTCCCTTGCACACCTCTCCCACTCCTCACCTCACTTACTCACCTCTCCCACTCCTGCTCCCACTCCTAGCACTAAAATCTCCTCCACATTGTAATGGAAAACAAGTCAGTGTTCTCCAATGCCTGCCCTCACACTCAGCGCTGGGCCACTTTACATATTCCTGCCCACCAAGGACCCAGCAGAACAAAGAGGCCTCTCCTACAAACAGAAACGTCCTCATCGAAGGAAGCAGGTGTTCGTCACAAGGATTTTTTTCTCTCTGTTACATATGTATTCTTGAAAGAGATAAAAAGTATTAAGTTCTTACTACAGCGAGGAAGGATTCCAAAGGATTCCAGACGTAAAGTCAACTTCTACTCTCCTCTCCTGCCTCCTCTTTCCCATTCCTCTTTCCACACTCTCTGCCCTCTCTTCTCTGCCAAGCCAGTATCTTCTTCTATGGATGTGGGGAAAACAACGTGTACTACCAATTAGCAAAGGAAAGTTCCCTCTTGTTTCCTCTTAAAATGCAACCTCCATTAAGTAATGAGAATTTAGCCATCAATAACTAAGGCTATCCCTGAGTAATACTCCCACAGAAGCGAACAGCAGTGTTTTTCTGAGTAATAAAGCAGACTTTCCTAGCTACAATGATTTTCTTTTTATATTTCCACAATCCCCAAGGAGAAACAGACAGCCATTATACCAAGACCCAGAAGCAACTCTGGTGCCCAGGTAGCATGATTATTGCAAAATACTCCAACAGGTTGGCCCAGTTTAGGCCAAGTACTAAATAACACATTACTCTTGAAATAAATGACTTAATGTCTTCAGAAATTTAAAAGCCACTTGGTTTTCAAGTCTAAAATTAGAAAGTTCAGTTTGACTTTAATTTTCTCATTAGTGAGATGGTTCTGGTTCAGCCAGGAATGACTAACCCATTACCCTCACCAAAGAGGGGAAAGGATATAGCAGGTGTGTGTGTGTACATATATATACCACTTTGACTTCACTTCTGCAAAAATTACAGGAACATGGGAGGGAAGCAGTTTCTTCCTCCTTCTGATAGAAAGAGGAAATTTCTATCTATTTATTTATTTATCCAGTCTGTTTGTTAGATTTCCAAATAACATTTTACTCCTGAGAAGAGCATTTTTCAAAGTTAACAATCGCAATATAGACAATCATCTCAAGCAACAAAATAGAGCTGCAAAGGACAGCAGGTGGAAGCTCGAAAAGATGTATTAAGAAGGCTGAACCACTTCAGAGTCCTTACACCAGCCAATGTGGAAAAGGCAATTGACAATGGATAAAAATGGGGGCAGGGCACTGGGATAGCAAAGAATATAGAAGAAGAGAAAGAAGTTGAGACTCTTTCAGGAGCCTGGAAGAATGATATTTCCTGCAATGTGTTTCAATATTTCACCACTGTAATGGTGAATGACTATTGCTGCCAAGGTACAAAGTATGTGAGAGTACTGCATCAGCCAGGTCTGTGCCTCTGAACTGCTAAAGAGTCTTCTTGCTTCTGAGGAGATATAAAACCATAAGGTATATAGAGTAGATCCAGCTCCTTCCTTGACCTGACAACCTATAAGATTAAAGAGTACAGAGAGATACCATCATCATGGCTTCTTTCCAGAGCTGTTAAAATTGAGGAGAGGAGGATGGAAAGCAACAGCTTCCCCATCAGGGTATGAGAAACTGGAAACCATGCTTGATAGACTCTGTCATGTTGAGAAAGCATGGACTCTGCAGATTTGAATAACTGGAAGGGGCAGCAAAAAGGCAAGAAATGTTCTAGAGTTGTGGCCAACTCTGTGACTGCCAGGTAACCCCCCACACCACACACGCGCGCACACACACACACACACACACACACACACACACACACTCCTACATCCAAGGCAATACGAAGACACTGTCTGCACTGCTGCATCTCCTCACTCTTCCTCCCTGGTCCTCTCAGATTCCAGCAATGGCTTAGACCTCCCTCTCTTTATCTCTGTCTTTAGGATCCACTTCCTTCCCCCCAGTGATCAAGAGCAATACCAATTAGCTATGAGTTTTCAAAAACTGACTCATCCTTCTAAGTCACTGACTTAGAATTGATCACTGAGGTCACGAAACTGCTTATCCACATGCATTTCCTACCTCAATGAAGGAGACCTCCAGAACCTGACATCTGCCACTCAGCCAAGCCTTCTTATCTAACCACCAAGAACCAATCACATCTACCATCAAGAGCTACCTGCTTAAAACCTGTCTCCTCTCCATCTCAGTATCTGCTGCCTTCATCCAGCCCTCACCACCTTTCACCTGGAATTAGCTCAGAGCCAATCTCCATCCTCTCTACACACACACACACATACACACACAGCTGCAGAAAAATCAGCCTTTCTCAAACACAAATATGACTATGTTAATCCCCTGATTAAAAACTATCAGCAGTTTCCCATTACCTAGAAGGGAAAGTTCCCTCCCTTGATAAGACAGGAGGACAGGCTAGAATCTGATCCCTTTTTCCATCTCCAACCCCATTTGCCATGGCCTGGAGCCTCCAAAATATGTTCACCTGCCTGGAGAATGTGCCTGACACAGTATTGACTGCATCTTACATATATTTTTTAATAAGAATGCTGGATTTTAACCACTAAAGGACATATTACAAATCAGAAAGGAAGACTCTTTTCTCAAACCTAGATTATGAAAATATTAGATCCAGTGTGCAAACCTGCCATCTGCACATTATATACTCGTATTAATATAGTACTGAGGAAGGCCATGTAGAAAGAGGTAGTATGTTTCTTTTGAATGTGCCAATGTGCTTAAAATTATTTTAAAAAGAATTTTGTGATCCTAACAATGAGGTCTGTCATGACTCTCTTACATTATCCTCATTTACCATCTATTTCCAAGGCCTAGCAATAAGCCCAGGGACACCTACTTCTTTTTGTTGCTATTTATACAATTCCTCCTCTGCCCAGCAAGAGTTCTATACTGTTGGTTTATAAGTGCAGAGATCTATAGAGAACCTTTCTCCAAAGATTAGGAACCCGCGGTCAGCCTAAACCAACTCATCCTCTGAGAGACAATGGGAGGTGGAAAGCTAAACTCTTGAACCAGAGGCTATGAGAAAAGAATGCAAAGGTTAAGCCATTTGAATCAAAGACTTAGGGCTCCTATCAGCTTGTTGTGATGCTGCTACAGACAAATACCAATCCCAGAGTTATTTTGTGCAGTATATTGAAAAGCTTGCTGCCACGTAAAACAAAACCAATGCAGCAAGTATTGATTAAACAGTGTGCTGCTGCTATGAAACGTGAGAATATTTCTGTCCTCAAAAATCTGAATCATAGCATTATTATTACTGTTACTTAATTTTTAACATGTCGAGCACTTGCCATGGGACAGGTTAGCATATTCAATCCTTACAGCAATCCTATGAGATAGAGTCTATCACCACCCCCATTGGCAGATAGGGAAACAGGGTCTAAGTTCAATAACCTGCCCAAAGTCACAAGAATGGTCAATAGCAGCCCTTAACATGTTCTTCAAGAGATGAGTCAAAAATCGTAAAGATTCTATATACTTTCAATTAATAACAAATGTCTTTGAGTACGTGAATGAGGGAAAATCCTAAAGTACAAAAACTGTTATAGAAAGTGCCAGAAGGCACTGAAGTATATGGAATGATTGGCCAATGCAGACCTGCTATATAGCACAGGGAACTCTACCCAATATCTATGATAATCTGTATGGGAAAAGAATCTGAAAAAGAATGGATGTGTGTACATGTATAACCGAATCATTTTGTGGTACAGCAGAAATTATCACAACATTGTAAATCACCTATACTCCAGTAAAACCTTAAAAAATGAAAAGAAAACCAAAAGAAAATCTCTGGAAAAAACAATAGATTGAGTATAAGTTAATGATTTTTTTTCATAAAATCTAGTAGACTAATTGACCAATTAATATTTGAATAGTAGAGTATTTAAATGATCAAATAATATCTGCTCATTTAGATAAATATTTTTTGGTGAATTTCTGAATGTCGATTTCTGGTAAATTTTTCCGGTGAATATTTTTGGTGAATTCTGTTTTGATGAAATTTACTTTATATTGCCTAAGTTAATAGCAAACTATAGCCTGTGGGAAAAACTGGACCTATTATCTGCTTTTGAAAATAAAGCTTTATTGCAATATCAAAAAAAGAAAAAAGAAAAGAAAAAGAAAGTGCCGGAAGGAAGAGGCTACTTCTACTTCAGTCTGGGGTAAGAAGGAAGCTATTACTTGAGATCATATCCACTTTCTGTGAATGGGAGGACAGGAATCTTTTAGACCATTACACTTAGGTTGGTACCTTACACACTGGACTGCAATTCAACCCACGTCCAAGGTGAAGACTCTAAACAGAACTTTTCTTCCTCAGGAATGAAAAAAGTACAGGAGTTCCCATTGTGGCTCAGCTGGTTAAGAACCAAACTTAGTGTACATGAGGATACAGGTTCAATCCCTAGCGTCACTCAGTTAAAGATCCAGTGTTGCCTCAAGTGTGGTATAGGTCACAAATGCAGCTGGGATCTGGTGTTGCCACGGCTATGGTGTAGACCACAGGTGCTACTCCACTCAACCCTTGGCCCAGGAACTTCCATGTGAAAATAAAGGAAAAACGAAGGCACTAAATAGAAAATCTCCCAATAGAAAATTTCCCAATAGCACGAAGAAGGTGGCAGGAAGCATGAGAAACAAGGATACAGAAATCTCAGATGACTTTTTTAAATTGATTTTTGTGGCAAACAATATCAAGGTAAAATGAGAAACTCATCCATTCATTCACCAAATATGTATCCAGCCCCCTACTATATATCAGGACCCATGCTAGGTAGGCCTGATGGAAATGTAGGGGGGAAAAAAAATAAATACTAGCGATTTACAAAGAAACTGCATTCATATAATTTTCTTACATGTATATAACAGTAGCTTTCTGTATTCACGGTTAATTTTGAAACTTAACCAGGTTGTTAACCCAAAGAGTTGTGCAAAAAAATAAGAGAAGAGTTACCAAAGGGCAAGTGTCTGGCAGGCATCTTTGGAAGAAATCTCCAGATGCCTCAAACAGCAGCTTGAGAAATGTTACCAGAGGCAAAGAAGCAGAGACTATTCCTCTTGCTAAGGTCATGGATGGTTTCATCTTAGATATAATACACTGGTTGCCTCCACCATTGTTATTTTCTTCCCCAAATTAGAAAGCTCTTGGAACCAGACAAAACGAGATCACTCGCTCTACCTTGAATAATTTCTGGAAAGCTTAGCCGTTCTCAGCATGTCAGTAAAAGCGGTTGCTGCATTTCTAATTAGCATCTCTGAATTGGCCTGTTGTAATTCCAAATCCTCCCCCCAGTGTTAAAACACATGGCCTCTGTGAAGAGAGCATAGGGCCATCTTTCATATTATATTTCTAATTATGCACCTATCAAAGGTTAAGAAAAGTGTTCTATTTTCCTTAAAATGTTAGACTGGTCTTTCATGATAAGGAAGGACTCTCCAGGCAAAAAATTAGCATCTAGAACAAAAAGCTGCTTGGTGTCGAGAGCTGTTTTTTTTTTTTTTTTTTTTTTTTTCCTTAATTGTTGGTTTGTTTTGGGGGTGTATATATAACTGATTTTCTTTGCATTTTTATTCCCTCCTTGTGTGAAGCATTTCTGGGAGATAATGATTGGATGAGGTTAAAGGTCCTCAACTTCTCCAGCTGTTAAATATTTGCCAGAGGCTGTTCTTATGTGCAATTGTTATTGTTAATAGTGCTTAGTGTTGAGGTTGTTTCCTTTGAAAAATGTGTTTCTCTCACCTCAGGGAAAGTGGGACCCCTTAGGACAAGTGGGGCCTAGTGCATGACTTCCTTTAAGAATCAAGAGAGCCTGAAAAAGTCTATTTAAACAGTGGCATGTCACTCACAAACAAAGGCAAAAACTCAGTGGAATATTTAACTCAGAAATGAAATTTGGACCATTTTTTACAAACACGTACTAGCAAGCTTAGCCACCATAAGACCCCATCTCCGAGTACTCAGTCCTGCAGTAATTTCCTCCTCACACAATCTCACAGGCATTCTCAAACGGTGAGGTCCAGCCGCTGACCACAGACACCCCTGCAAGATGAGCCGGCCAGTCACACACTCTCCCCTCCCCTGATCCACAGAGAGACTTTTCATGAATGTTCACTTTGGAGGACACTATGATGCCTTTCACTGTGGGGGCTCCAGAGAAGTAGGCATCCCAAAGGCACATTGGAGATGCACAATAATGACCTAATGCAGAGATAAGCAAGCTTTTTCTGCAAAGGGCCAGATAGCAAATATTTCAGACTAGCAGGCCATTAGTCTTGGTTGCAACTACTCAACTATTTTGCTACTCCATGCTGCAGCCCCAAAACAACCAAAGGTGATGTATGAGCACATGGGTGATGACCAGTTTGGTCCACAGGCCAGATTTTGCCCAACCCTGGCCTACAGGATGGATAAATCATCGTAGAGTTCACTTTTCTATATCAATGAATGTTTCAGGGAAAGTCTCTTCTTTATCCATAAAGGTTTTATTTTTGCTTTAATTAGTTTAAGATTTTCATAAAGTGTATTTCTATACCAGCCTATCTTTTAAAAAACCCATATTCAAAACATAACTTTTTCCCCCACACAGGGTTATTATAAAACCAAGTATTGGAGTTCCCACTGTGCCTCAGTGGGTTAAGAACCCAACATTGTTCCTGCAAGCTGCAGTAAAGGTCACAGAGGCAGCTCGGATCCAGTGTTGCTATGGCTGTGATGCAGCCAGCCCCCAGCTGCAGCTCTGATTCAACCCCTAGCCTGGGAATTGCATTTGCTGTAGATGCAGCCATAAAAAGAAAAAAAGAAAAGCAATTATTTTGCAATGTTACAATTCAATATTGTCTTCTGAGAGTTTGGCTGCATTGGGTTATTTAACCCAACTCCAGGAAGCTCCAAACTTATATTATTTTCAGTCATGGCATCCACTTGTGATTTTTCTGTCTCTTCCCTATCTAGAACGTTCTGAGCACTTTCTTTTCTTTTCCTTTTCCTTTTTTGGCCACCCCGTGACATATGGAGTTCCAGGGCCAGGGAAAGAATCTGAGCAGGAGTTGCAACCTACATTACAACTGAGGCAACGCCAGATCCTTAAACCACTGCACTACCCTGGATATCAAACCCATGTCCCTGCTGCAACAGAAGAACCATCCCCAGAACCCCTTCCCCCTCTTAAAGTACTCCAGGGACCCAGCCAATCATGGCATTGAGATCCAAGTTCAAGCCACTGGTAGCCCTCAGTAGGCTCTTCACTGGGAGGGAGGGAGGGATGATATTAGTCTTTCCATCAGACCATGACACATGGCTCCTATTGGACCAGATACCTGGGAACTAAAAAGTTAAGTTGACTGAACCACCACCCCATCTTCCCATCACCATCATCACCACAGACACACATTCAACACACAATGGTGGAACAAGGACCAGTAATCTCAATAATCATCCCCCTTTGGAAAGCAGAAGAATGATCAACCAGATTCAAAGCATGGAGATGTAGTCTGCACCTCTCACAGAAGAATCTGCACTGTCATCTAGTAAAGCTATGGATGCAAGCAAGGTCGAATTTGTGACCACTAATGCAATCTAGCATACTCAAAATATTAGAGGTATAAACAGAAAATATTGTTGCTGCAACAAACAAGCTTAGTGGCTTGAGACAACATGACTTTATTATCTTATAATTCTGCAGTTCAAAAATCAACACAGGTCTCACTGAGCTAAAATCAAAATGTAGACAATGCCCCATTCCTTTCTGGAGGATCTAGAGAAGTACCCATTTCCTAGCTCTTTCCAGATTCTAGAAGCTGCCTGAATCCCTTGGCTTAAGGCTCCCTTTTGCATCTTTGAAGCATCTATCTGATCATTCTTACAGCATCACATTTCTGTCTGACCATAGTCAGAAAGATCTCCACTTTAAGGACTCACAATTAATTTGGGCCACCCAGATAGACCAGGATAATTTATACTCCTCAAGGCCCATAACCTTAATCACATCTGCAAAGTCACTTTCGCCACATAAGGTTATATAGGCACAGGTTCCAGGAAATAGAGTGAGGAATTCTGTTGGGGGGCGGGGACATTATCCTGTTGACAACACTCAGGAACTCAGACTATGAAATTTCTATCACATAATGATGCTGTTATGTCAAAACAAAGCTTCAGAAATCAAAGCTACAGTTATCAAATCAAAAGAGAATTATATTAGCCAGCTCAGGTTGCCACAACAGAATACCATTGACTAGGTGGTTCCAGCTCCGGAAATGTATTTTCTCACTGTCCTGAAAGTTAGAAGTCTGAGGTCAGAGTACCAACAACCCTCATGTCACAGCAGTGACAATGCCAGATGTTTAACCTGCTAAGCCATCAGGGAACTCTGAGAGTTCTCTTCCTGACTTGCAGATCCCACCTTCTCACTGAGTCCTCATGGGGCAGAAAGAGATACAGAGTAATCTCTTCCTCTCCTTACAAAAACCACAGTCCCACTGGACTTGGACTCCACTCTTATGACCTCATTTAACCTTCATTACCTCCTAAAGACTATCTCCAGATAGAGTCACTTTAGGGATTAGGTCTCGAACATAAAGATTTTTGAGGGGAAAGTCCACAGCAGGAGCTTTTCCCTGGAAGTGACCAGTGGTGCCAAAGCAAATGACATGGCTATGCCTGAATTCAAGGAGGAAGCAAACCATTTCTCAAATATTCATGCAAAGAGAGGAGAAATGAAAATATCAGCAAGTGTCAGTTATATCTACCCAGGGCCATTGCTGGGTTTTAAGCAGGACTGTGACACAATCAGATGTGTGTCATAGAAAGATCTCCCTGGCATTGTTGTAAATGATGGACTAGAGGGGTCCTTGTAATCAAGGAAATTGCTTGGAAGCTCTTGATATATAGCCCAGGGGGAGGAAAAGATCAAAATGGGCTACGGAAGTAAGAAAGGAAGGAAGCAGTTCATAGGAACTGACATAGAATATCCAGCAAAGGCTTTCTTCTGCAAAATTAAGTTTCAAAAAATACACGTTACATGCACTTATCCAAAATTATCAAGGAATATGCTTTCAGTTACAAATGAATCTCAGATAACTGCAGCTCAAATCTTTGAGTTGCAAACATATTTATTTTAACTGTTTGGGGATAAAAATCTTTCTAAGCTTTTACAGAGTATGTGGAAATGGTTTTGGATGCTGCCAAGCCATCATTGTGAAAATATTTGTGTTCTGAGCTTTAAAAAGAAAGGCACCCTTTCCCCTATACTTTTCTCTTTTTCTATATTTCCATATTCTCACTCCACCAATGGTTGAGGGAGGTAAAGCTCAAAGAAACTTCCATCAGTACAAGGAAATTCAGTAAAACAAGTCCCTGAGAATTATAAACCCAGAATGCAACCATAGAGATTAATAAGCAGATTCTGAAAATCAAACAGAACCTTTCCTTTATGTAAGAGAAAGCCACAACCTAAACATATCCAAGGAAGAAATGCCTTAACAGAGTAGCAGTTATTTGTATGGGTTTTAGAAAAAGAGGAGTCAAAGAGCAGGAATATCTATTTATCACCCACTTTGTCCAGGAGCAAAGTGTGCTCTATCCATCAGATAGAGTATTCTGGTCCACTGGTAGTATAGTCGTCTTCAGAAATTAGTATTTGTCACTGTATAAATTAACATATAATGTATAAACTAATGTAGACATCATATATGTATACAATGTATAATGTACAATTACACATTGCATAATGTATAAAACTAATGTATAAAATTTACATTAGTCTTATGTGAGTTTGGTTAGAGTAAGTTTCTAAGAGATCAATTGCTAAAAATTCTGCTTTGGAGTTCCCACTGTTGTGCAACGGGATCAGCAGTGTCTCTACAGCACTGGAACGCAGGTTCAATCTCCAGCCCAGTAGAGTGGGTTAAGGATTTGCTGCTGCCACAGCTGCAGCCTGGGTCACAACTGCAGCTCAATCTGATCCCTGGCCCAGGAACTCCATATGCCATGGGATGGGCAAAAAAATAAATAAATAAATAAAAATTCTGCTATGAGTCTATGTAAATATCTTAGTTCGAGTTCTCCCAAAAGCAAAGCCTGAGGCAAGAACTTGGTGTAAGTAATTTATTGGGGAGGTAATCCCAGAAAACAGAAATGAGAGAGGAGGAAAAGTGAGAAAAGCGTGGAGAAGCCAATGTAGGGGTGCACTATTGAGGTCACAGCTCTTAAGAACACTTGGGGCCCTCCAAGATCCATACAGAAAGCCTCCTAAAATTACCTGCCCGAAGGACCAGTGGCTGGAGCATTTATCCACTGGCTCCAGCCTCCAAGAGTATTAAACACACACACACACACACACACACACACACACCACTTGCCAGCTGTTCTTGTACATTCTGAGTAGGCTTCTAGCCACTACGGCAGAAAGTGGAATCATAGGGTTTACTTTGAACAGAACCCTGTCAGCACAAGAAAAGCAAAGCTCACAAAGAGCGATCCCCTCCAACCACAGTTGAAAGCGAAAGTGGTCTAAGGAGATGTAACACTGGGCAGCAGGCATGTCTGCTGTGCTAGCCAGCCCTACCTTAGCAGCCACCTGTTAACATTTCCATCTCCCAGCATGCTAACTAAATCATTAAAGGATCCATTTTTCCCCAATCACAGCTTCAACACATAGCCATGAGGTCATTTTTGTCTTGGTTCTCACAGTACCAGTGGTAAATCTTGAATGTAGAACATTCCTTTTCCATTGTAAAAATTGGCACGAAACTTATTATCATGCTGACATTAAGCTGCTTTTGTGCTACAGAAGTAAATCTGCCAAAGAAGCCAAGCCTTGGATCTAATTTAGTTTTTAAAAATTCTTTAAACCACTTTCTCTTTGGGTGGGGGGAAAAAGAACTAACTAGTCATGGCATGAAAGTAAAAAATAAAATAAATAAGATCAGCAAAAAAAAAAATGTGTAGGAGTTCCTGCTGTGGCTCAACAGGTTAAAAACCCAATATAGTGTCCAAAAAGATCTGGATTCAATCCATAGCAGTGCTCAGCAGGTTAAGGACCCAGCAACGCCGTGAGCTGTGGCACAAGTCACAGATGCAGCTTGGATCTGGCATTGCTGTGGCTGTGGCATAGACTGGCAGCTGCAGCTCCAATTCAACCCCTAGCCTGGGAACTTCCATATGCCGTAGCTGTGGCCCTGAAGTGAAAAAAGAAAAAAAAAATGTGTAAAAGCACTGAGGACCTGAGTGAGAGGCAGGATTTGGTTCCCTGTAAGGTCACAAGGCTATGAGGCATCAATGAATACTTGTGGTTACAGCAGGATCTGGGCAGCTGGACTCTGCTTCCTCTATCAGTCCCTCCAGTGGACTGCTATGTGCTCTTATCAACATGGACTTGGAAATAAAGAAACTCGGAGTTCAAATTTCACCTTCACCTGTTCCCTATGTGATCTTGAGCAAGTTATTTGACTTCTTAAATACAGCTGGTAAAATACATCTAGTCCTCTATGGTAAAATACAGCTAGTGATTTCCAAACTGAGAGCTATTGTGAGAATTAAATGAATTATATAGGTAGAGCACCTTGGGGAGTACCAGACAGATTGTAACTTTCAGTGTTGGAAATGCTGAGCCCTGGAAGCACCCTGGAAATACCTCACATGAGGTCAAGCAGAGTCGAGTCTTCAGAAATATTGATTCCCCTTTCAGTTGTGTTTTATAAGGAGCTAAGAGTTTTAGGGTTTACAAAACTGTGCAAAGGAAGGCATGGCTTATTATTCTGAAATAAATGTAGAAGATCGGTAGCTCAAGGGGTGTTTTAAATTCTCTGGAAAATTTAGATTGAGATAAATTATTTCCATAAGGCTATGTTTAAGACAAAAAAAAAAAAAAAAAAAACTAGAGTTCACACTGTCTGGTCTGCCCTTTTGAGGCCAGCTGACCCTGCTATGCACCAGCAGCCTGCACCCTCCCATCCTCTTACTCCACCCCCCCACCATGTGAACACACCTCTTTTTTGCGATTCTCCATCTTTGACCTGCTAGATCTGACTTCTTTTTCCTGACCCAAGGTCCTCATCCCTCCTCCAGCTCCAGCTCTATTTTTTGACTCTCTTGAATATGCCATCTCTCCAGAGTCCTTTTGTAACTTCTTTGGACTTCAGATACCTTTTGAGTTCTTTTGTTCATCATTCAGTCATTCCACAAATATTTATGGAGGGCCTCTATGGACCCCAGCATGTTCTGGGCACTGGGATACAGTGAAAAACAAAATAGACAAGTCCCCTGCCCTAGATATTTTCTAGTCTGGTTCATATTAAAGCAAGGAAATTGACAGATAATGTCAGGTATCCCACCTTCTCTCAGTAGAGAAACTCACTCTTGCCTCACATCTCACAGACCATGTAATAAGAGGACTCTCTTGAACTCCAGGATGCATTTATGTCCACATTTATGTCATTCTTACCACTCACATCATGGACCACTTTTAAGAATGTCACTTTCCATAAAGGTCAAGGTTCAAGCATGCCAGATTTTTACCCACTAGTGAAGAGACTATAGAATTTTATTTTCAAGGCCATTACAAGGGTAACAATTGCTTCATCTTCCCTAAAGAGGAATTACCAGCAATCACAGTAGTCCATTCAAGATTCCATAGATGACTGCTAATACCCTGGAATGAAGTCCCCCAGGATGTTTTACCCATGACACTGGGTGATTTTCTATCCTTGGAGGGAAGCACTTGGAAGACAGAAAAGCTTCCTAGGAGAAATAAGAAAAGAGATCCATGATGTGCAATTGTGGTTCACAGCATCTCCCATAACACACAGGCCAGTCTATCTGAGGCTTCCTTTTTGTGTCAGCCCCACACCTTTCAAATTCTGCTACATTTCGCTGCTGCTTCTACTCCCAAGGTTTCACTGTACCAATCAACCCTAGACATCCACAATTCTGCTGCAATCCAACTGTTCAATCCAATTTGATGGACCCTGGCAATTTCTTTCCAGATTAGCATCCATGTTAAACAACAGCCCCCCAAACTCGGCAGATGCTAAAAAATACTTTTAAAATGTTCTTGGCTTGGTTCAGTTGGAGAATGACATGGACACCTGATGTCTGGTCCCTTCTCAAATGGCATTCAGGGAAGACAGACAAACCACACCTGTGAGCAGTGACACTGTGATGAAACAGAGAGCTAGCCAGGGACATAGCGTTGCCTATGGCTGACCACACCTATTCCTGGTCTGTCAGATTGGATACATGTATTTGTTTCTGTAAGGCAGAGAGGTTAGGACCGCTGCTTTCATTTTAAGCAACTGCAAGGTATAATCAGCCCACAGAGACCAGAGGTAAACAGGTCCACAGAACTGGGGTTTCATTCCTTTGCAGACAACCAGACGGAAAAACAATAAATCTGAAGGTCAACCTCAACTCTTTTTCCGTCCTCTACATCCAGTTAATGCCCAAATCCTCTCGACTCTCTTTCTCAGTGTCTTTCTCTCTTTCGCAGTGTCTTCCACATCTACCCTCCTCTCCATCCCAACTGACAGTTCCTTCCCTGAGGGAGGCCTTCCACCTTCCTTTCACCTTCCACCTATTGCCACAGTTTCCTCAATGATCCTCTTACCACTATGCTCATTCTCAATCTGTGACCTCCAATATTTCCTCTACATTGTCACTAGAGCAACCTTCCTAAAACACAAGATTTATTTTCTTACTGCTCCTCTTAAGGGAGTATGGTGACTCTTCAATCCTTACAGACTAAAGACTAGATTTAATATTTCAAACAAGCCAGTGATCTCACCTCTGACCATTTACCTGACTCTCCCAGAAGACCACGCATGTGAACTACTTGAGATTCTAAACACATTCCCATGTGTCTACTCCTCCAGCCTGAACTGGCCTCCCTCCCAAATCTCATCTCTTATCTGCCAGGCAAACAGCTTACTCATCACTCGCTACTAGAAAATAATCTTTAGGGTGAAGGTGTTATATAATTTTTCTCCCTCCCAGCACTTTGCTTGGCATGTAGTAACCCCTGAGTAAGAAGTATGTGTTGGAAGAATAAATGAGTGAGTGAAAAGGATAAATCAAATGTCTCCTAGTGCTAGAGAGATGTATTAGCTAAGATATCTTCCTTCTCATTACTGCTATCACTTGTTATCTAGACTCTATGACAGCAACTGAATCAGAGCCATGGCCAGGTGGTCTTATTCTCTCAGATCTACCTCTGACACTGGTCTATCCAGCACACCGTGTCCATGTTACTAGTGTTCACCAGGGACAGCTCTGACCATGATATCTCCCTGTTCGAAACCCCTGTAGATGTCCCCACTGTCGATTTCACTTTCTGACATCCAGTGGCCTCCAAGTTCTGGCTTCAACCACCAATTCGAATATATTACTTCTGTTCTTCTACACCTCCTCTGCTGAACAACCCACCAGAGTCAATATAACTTTCTAATAAGTGTATTTTAGTCATGCTGTGTCTTTTGCTGAAGATTCCTTGCTACTGAAATCAAAACCACATCCTTGGGGCTACCTAAAAAAAAAAAAAAAAAAAAAAAAAATCGTCTTCTAAAACCTGCCATGATCACCCTTGTCAAAAAGAAGTCTCATCTTCTGAACTCCTATGGCATTTTTTTCTACAATTTCTCGCCAGCGCTGTCAAATTGTACAGCAACTTTATTACCGCTATGGATGAATATGCTTCAGCTCGAACACAATATTGTAATCACTGAAGGCCATCACTCAACCTTATCCATCATGTCATCAACACCTGAGTCCAACCCACCCTTTGCACATGGTAAATGCTCAGGAAAAAATTTAATTAGTTATTCAATTACCCAGCCCACTAAGAGCAGAAGTCATTCTAGATAATATTTGTTACTCACACATATCAGTGCATCAGTGTACAAAGAATTTTCTCACCTGCTGTCCCTTTTGTACTTCACTATATCCCTGTGAAGAGAACCTCCCCTGTTTCAGAGAGAAGCCTTAGTTTTGATAAATCTTCAGCGTTCTTTAGTTAGCAAATGGAGGAACTAGAACTTGAATCCAAATGGCCAAGCTTTATCTTCCACTGGCTTTTCACCGCTCTTGCTACCCTGTGCAGAGGTCTGCCATCACCCCAAAGGGTGCTTCTCATTCATGTGGATCCAGTAAAAACAGCACTCCCCACACCCCAAGCTCCTTTCCTTCCCACCCACCTTTCTCCAGGGCTAGATGTGTTTTGAAGCAGAAAATAATGCCAACCCCAGTGTTCCTGGCTTTTTCCCAGCCAGCCTCTGCCTGGGTCCATTGGCCAGTTGCTCCAGGCTTATGCCTCACCTGGTATTTAAATCACACCTTTTCTGGATCTGTGCAGCTAGGTAGAATGATACTGTAGGAACCCACTCGGTACACCAGAGTTGGCATAAAGACTATCTTAAACTAAATACATCTGAGATTCAACTGATGCAGAAAAAGCCTTCTCGGAGCTGTTCTTATCGAAAAGTATCAACTTCAGAAAAATGAGGCTGCCATAAATTTCTTCTTAGGGGATGTGTCTACTCCCAGGAAGAAGATGGGGAGTAAGTATACCACAAATCCCCTCTCTGGAGGAGTCCATGGCCATGAAGAAGACAAAAAGAATCCTTGCACCTGCAGAAGCAAACATTATCACAAACATTCATATCTCCCATTTGTTCTCATAAAACCCATTTGTCTTTCCTAAAGAAACGTAAAGGAGTCTTGTTTCCTCTCTTTCTCCTACTAAGTTAGAAATATAAGCCTCTCGGTTTAATCATTTAAATAGCAAACTGCTTCTTTTTTTAACTCCTATATGCATAGGAATAACTCCCTTTTTCTCCTGTTAACCTGTTTTTTATCAGTTTAATTCATTGACCCCCAATACACAACCAAAGACAGTAGAGGACAATGTTTCTCCCAACAATACCATAATGGGGATCCAGGAGCCAAAGAGTAATGACATGCTGGGGGTTTGGGGGTTCATATTCAAAGCTGCCAGGGATGTGAAGATGGGGGCCATGAGCCAAGTGGAACTTAAGCTAAATTCTCAAACTGAATAAGAGCACAAGGTAGTAGTCAAGTTCACAGGCTCTGAAATCAGACTGCCAGATTCAGATCTTGGCAAATAGCCTACCCTGGACAGTTAACACAACTTCCGTGTGTCTCTTTCCCCATCTATAAAAGATGGATGATAATAGTTTCTCCCTCATGGGATCTCTGGCAGATTAAATGAACTCATCAATGCAGGGCCCAGCATAGTACCTGGCATGTAAGTAGCAGGAAGTTTAGCTAAAGTAATAGGACATTGACTGGTAATTTTTGTGTATTCTCAGAATTGGCAACAAATGCCCCAAGCTATGAACAAAGGGGTTCTCCAAGCCCCACATTCTAAACAATGCTGTGAACACTTGGGGCCAGGGACCTTAGTTACTAAGTCTGAACTGCCCTTCCACCTTCCATCACTACACTACCCACCACTATCAATCTCTACCACTTCGCAATCCATAAAGGAGAGCCCTGGAGAGGCCAAAGTGGGAGGCCCATGACCATCAGGGCCTTGTTAGGGCATGTGTGATCCATGATGGGATGTTACTTTTCCATCTCTATGGAAAGCATCAATAGGACCCCTCAGAGATTATGAGTGCCTACCAAAGTGGGATGTTGGCATCTTAATTTTGGGATGGAGCTTTCAGAACTGCAGAACCCTATCTCTCATAGAGAATTAGCAGAAGAACTTCACCTCTGACTCTTGATGAGGGTGATACTCTTGACCACAGAGGCTAGTGCCTGCCTAAAGATGTTAAGTGTGCCAGAGGAGCCCACTTCCTCAGGATAAGAAGGGACTGTGGCATAGGGTCCCCCATAAGGAGAAAAGGATGGGAGTTTCTCACCCTAGACTCCTGAAGCAAAGATCTCAACAGCTCTTCCATGGAAAGGAAAGACAGGAGGGCTGGGGCCATTCTGGCGGCCACTCAGAGAGGAGATGCCTCTCCAAAAAGGAGACTGGGAGATGGATCCATCTCGGGGGCCTAGGGAAGCACGGCTGGCCTCTCTGGGGGAACCTCAGTATTACAAAGGACTGGTAGAAACTGGCCACTAAACTCACAACTAGGAGACAGAAGCACACAGGGCCTGGAGATGACCAGGGTCACCTCCCCACCATGTGTGCAGCTGGCTACCATGAGTACAGCTGATTACTGTGAGATAAACCTGCCTGGACCATCTCCTCCCAGACTCCCAAAGCTCTCCAACTCTTTCACGCCCACCTTGGCATCACGCAGCCAAGCCAACGTGATAGTTACCAGAAGTATGAGTATAAGACTGGGCAGAATTCACGTGCCATGCAATTCCCATTCTATGCAAAGCCAACTCTGCAATTGCCCCTAATTGACCCCAGAAAGTGGTGAAGTTTCTAGAGAAAAAGAAAATTAATGTGAGGATTTAAAGACACTAAAATGCTACTCTCATCCCCCAAAGCAGCTCCTCTCCTGGAGAATGATCTGCAGAGTATGATCTGGGTGGGTACGTTTTCTGAGTGGGCCCACACACTGGTCCAAAGTCCCAGGCCAGCAGTGCTAATGCAGTGCTGGAGAGAGAGGTTTCACCCTGCCAGGGAGAAAGAAGAGTGAAAGCTATTGCAGCTGCAGCCTTGACTTTGCTACCGGGAAACCACCACATTTCCCTAAAGAGCCATGCCCAAGGGTAGGTCATTGCTGCCCTTGCAGGACTAAAGTCCGCAAACTAGCTGTGAGTGAAGCCTCCCTGAGGGAGGAGCGCCACAAGAAGGAGTGCAGACTGAACACAGACAGCTGCAGGCAGCCCCGGGGAAACCAGCCCTGCAAGAGCAAGTGAAACGTGGGGAAAACAAAAATTAGATGTTTCAGAAAAATTCTAGAGTCCCACCAAAAAAGTCCGCAATGCATGGGGACACGTTGCACCCTGACAATGCGAATTCACATGGAGAGCGGTTATTTGGCACAACCCTGGAGGAATGAGCCCCCGGGGGTCAGCTTGCCACCTCTCTCTGATGAAGACACTCCGTCTTGGACAACTCAGCTTCTAAAATATCCTCTTAGCTCACTGCTTCTCTTCCCCTTACCTCTCCAACACATGTATTTTAAGAACTTCTCTATAACGTCCAATAAAAACTTGGAAAAAATAAAAAAGTTTAAGGAAGACAAAAAAAAAAATCACCCCCAAGGCAGCCACCCAGAGGGAGACTGACTTAATTTAATATTTTGGTACGTCTGCTTCCAGAATTTTATGTTATGTTAGTTATGAATAAATGCATGTATATACGATTTAAGAGAATTAAAACAGAATTGGAAAACTGAGTCCACATTGCATGCTTCAGAATCAATTGCTTAGGTATAATCCTAACTTTGCCTCTTGCTATCTGTATCTCAGCTATAACAGGTGAATGATATGTACCTAGATTAGAGACTTGTTATAAAGAATAAATTAAATAATACAGGAAGGCTCTAATAACAGGATATAGCACATGTGGGATGTATAAATATATGTGAGTTGTTACTGCTGTCGGTGTTATAGTTATCATCATCATCATTATTATTGGTTGTGAAATGCTTTTTTATACTATGCATACATTTTTTTCTGTGCTTCAAAGGCAGCACAAGAATGAACACTGCTCCTGCTTCTCAATCAGTGCAACGGCGGCAAACCAAAATACTGTCCAGATGGATTCCATTCTCAGCAAACACCCTGACCTTGCCAGCATCTTCCTGCAAGAGGCTGATGTGACAGGATGGCTGGGGTCGACTTAAATACCTGGAGGAGCAAGGGAAGGTAGCGGAGGTTATCAGCCACGCCAGCATCACAGCTGTTCTCAATTACCACAAACAGATGTTGGCAGCTTGACTCATTAGAAATGCAATCCAATCACCTTGGCAATCTAATCCTCTTAATGGAAACTCTGTAGATGGAAAATCTTTCACTCCCCCACTCCTGTGGTCAAGTCAACGACAGTTACCTGCCTGTCCTGAGGGAAAGCATTCCCAAGCATATACTCCACATTGCAAATCTCCTTGGAAGTTAGAGCAGTGGTTCTCAACCAGGGTAGGTTTTTATTCCCTACCAGTTATTTAGCAATGACTGCACACATTTGTGGTTGTCATAACTAAAAGAGGGCTTCCACTCCACTCAGGGAATTGAATCTACAGTACTGCTAAACATCTTCAAAGCAAGGGAGAGCCCCCAAAACAGAAAGTTATCTAATCCAAAATGTCAATAGTGCCAAGGTTAAGAAACCCTTGATTAGAGACCCCCAAACACATACATTCAAGACCTTTAAGTTAAAAGTGAGGAATGTCTATCCCCAGTGAAATAGGCCATCTCGAGGGTCTCTAATATACATCACAGGCAAGCATTTTCTCTAGAATAGGTGGAGGGGGAAAGAGACTCAGAGGATACATACTTTCTTAGTAAAGGGCTACCATCTGTAAAATGCCCAACTTCTCATCATGGAAAGAACTGTAAGACTTCTGGGAACTTTAATATTAAAAAATCTAAGGCCCAACCTCAGGAGATAAAATACTTCCATCCGGGTATACTTAATTTCATTAAGTCAGCTTAACAAGGCTGTGAGGTGCCCGTATAGTTAATTAAATGTTATTTCTGGTATATCTGTGGGGGTGTTTCTGGATGAGATTAACATCTGAATCAGTAGGCTGAGAAAAGCAGATTGTCCTCCCCAACATGGGTGGGCTGCATCCAACCTGTTGAAGGCCTGACTAGTACAAAAGAGTGGAATCTGTCTTCCATCTTTACACTGGTCTTCTGCCTTCACACCCAGACTCAGGCAGGAACGGACACCAGCAGCTCTCCTGGGTCTCCAGCTTGCTGACTACAGGTCTTAGGACTTCTTAGCCTCTAAAGTCATGGGCCAGTTCTTTATCATCAATCTCCTTGAGTATATATCTACCTGTGTTCTGTTTCTGTGGTGAATCCAGACTAATACACTTCTCACACTACATAGATGCTTTATTCTCATTCTTTGCAACTCAACCCAAACACAACCTCCTCAGCCAACCTTTCCCTGAGTCCCTAACCTCACCCTTGTCTCACCCTCTGCCTCACCTCCTCTTCCTTTCCAACTTCTTTCTCAATATAAAATGCACACAGGGACCTTGACTTTCTTGTTCACTACTGTAACCCCATAACCCAGCACAGTAGATGGTTGATAAACACTTGCTGATTGAATATCTGGGTAAAACACAGGTATAGGAAAGTCTAACACAAAAGTTCTTACGGAGATTGAGCTATGAATTTATTAATTTATTTAGCTTTCACTGTGCTACAAGCCCACAACTGAAGGAACTTAATGCATAATGACAACTACCATTTATCAAGTGCTTCAATGTCATGGCAGGTTTCTGAGACAGGTGTTCTTAGACCCATTTCACTGACAAGGAAACTAAGGCTTAAGGAGGTTAAGGCAGTTCTATGCATCACCAGGCTGGTAAGGAACAGAGAGGAAACCAATCAAGGTTTGACTAGAAAAGCCTCTGCTCTGATCACTGTACATGTTATTCAAACATCTAGAAAACATATGGACCCCTATTCCCAGGAAACTCACAATGAGGTAAAGAATTAGGAAATGCGTGATTTTAAAACCAAGAGGACATATTTCCCATCCAGTTTATGGCGTTCTCATAGTACATGTTCTGTAGTGCCATTTCAGCAGTTTCAAAATGCAGAGGAGACACAGACGGGGGAGTAGAAAGAGAGGTGAGTTTCATCAGGAAGATGCACTTGGGGAAGCTGGGTGAGGGTGTGGGTACTGGAGTCAGGAGTTTGAATCCCAGCTCCCCGACTTACCTGTATGAACCAGCCAAGCTATCAATTTTGTTGACTCTGTGATACCATCAAGACACACCTCTATTGGAGTTCCCTTTGTTGTGCAGTAGAAACAAATCCTACAAGTAACCATGAGGCCTCGTCCCTGGCCTCATTCAGTGGGTCAGGGATCAGGCGTTGCCATGAGCTGTGATGTAGGTTGCAGACACGGCTTGGATCCTGAGTTGCTGTGGCTGTAGCATAGGCCGGCAGCTGTAGTTCGGATTCAACCCCTAGCCTGGGAACCTCCGTATGCTGCAGGTGTGGCCCTAAAAAGCAAAAAAAAAAAAAGACACACCACTATTTATTGTACAGCTAACAAAGTAACAAGGTTGACTAAACACAAAGCAGAGGTCATGGCTTATAAGATGCATCCTAATTTCAGAAATATTCAAATGTAAAAAACCATGCATATTAGAATCACGAACCATTGTGTTAAAACTCTCTTGGCCTCAGTTTTCTCTGTAGAGTGGGGATAATAATCTTCAAGCCATGGGGTTCTTACAGGGATGCCCACCCCTTACCTGTAGCACAGGGAGAGCAGAGGGTGCTTCTCCTCCTCCCACCCCCACCCCCAGCTCCATCTTACACTGCCTGGGACCTCACACACCTGCAAAGGGCCACCCCAGGCCAAGCCCTGCCGGCATAGGCCTCCTCACTGCAAGAAGCCACACCTCAGTCACCCCTGGGGTTTGGGGGCAGCACAGTCCCACCTCAGAAAGGAGATACCAGGAAAAGAAGCCTACAAAAGCCCTGGAAATAGATGCAGGAATATTTGAGAAATGAAGTCCAGGGTCCCAGTTACCTAGGGTAGGAGCAGGCTCAGGATGAACAGGCACACTTAGCCCAAGGACCCTCATCCCATGGGGAGGAGAGCAAGAGCCAGACCTGAAGCCCCCTGGCAGTTTCTAAGGATGGACAGGTTTTTGATGGTCAAATACAATAAGAGATGCAACACACCTAGTTTCAAGACTGGTATCTACCTTAGAAATCTATACATAGAACTCCCATATGACCCTGCAATCCCACTCTTGGGCATCTATCCGGACAAAACTCTACTTAAAAGAGACACATGCACCCGCATGTTCATTGCAGCACTATTCACAATAGCCAGGACATGGAAACAACCCAAATGTCCATCGACAGATGATTGGATTCGGAAGAAGTGGTATATATACACAATGGAATACTACTCAGCCATAAAAAAGAATGACATCATGCCATTTGCAGCAACATGGATGGAACTAGAGAATCTCATCCTGAGTGAAATGAGCCAGAAAGACAAAGACAAATACCATATGATATCACTTATAACTGGAATCTAATATCCAGCACAAATGAACATCTCCTCAGAAAAGAAAATCATGGACTTGGAGAAAAGACTTGTGGCTACCTGATGGGAGGGGGAGGGAGGGGGAGGGATCGGGAGCTTGGGCTTATCAGACACAACTTAGAATAGATTTACAAGGAGATCCTGCTGAATAGCATTGAGAACTTTGTCTAGATACTCATGTTGCAACAGAACAAAGGGTGGGGGAAAAACTGTAATTGCAATGTATACATCTAAGGATAACCTGACCCCCTTGCTGTACAGTGGGAAAATTTAAAAAATTATAAAAAAAAAAAAGACTGGTATCTAGCAGAGACTCCACAAATGAGTGTTTCCACATTCTAGTTGGAAAAAATGGCTAAGCAGAGTAATGGATACAGCAGCAGCTACCTATGACTTGGTACCTACTATGTGCAAGACAGTGAGTCATGTATTTCCTGTTCACTTTTTATTTAATTAGGAGAACTGGAGAGGTGTCTGAGAAGGAAATAATGATCAGACCGAGGGAGGCCCTAGATACCACGCCAAGCGGTCTTGTCCACATAGGAGACATTTCTGACCTGTGAGCACAGAACTCACATTCCAAAGATTATTCTGATAAAGACTTCAAATGCAGTAGAGGAAGGAAATGGGAGATGATTACAAAACGAAGTAAATGATGAAGACCTCAATTATGGGGAATGCAAAGCAAACCATGGCAGAGAGAGAGATTTGGAAGAAGAAACCGTTTAGGGTACTGAGAAGGGACAAGGGGAAGGAAGTAGTCAAGAACCGCATTATTTTCAGGGGACTGAGAATATGATGGTACCATTGGCAGAAACAGGGAAATTATAAGGGTATCTGGACCTCCAGGGAAGAGATAAATTTGCTTAGCTTCAAAATGATGATTCCCCTATCCAGGGTTTTAGAGCATCTACTGTGTATTCAGGCTTGTTTATACCTCTCTGTCTCTGCCTTTAGCATCTGTCAGAAATTGTCCCCGCTGTTGTTAGCACAAGAGTTCCCACAACCCAGTGAGACCATCATTTTGGTCTCATACCATCCAACAAGGCATTATTTTTCTGTCTGTCAATGTACCCAGTTATTACTGTGGCCACAAATTTTGTTGGTACAATTTGTACGGTGTATACAATTTTGTTACTGTCTAAAATCTAAACTAGGATTTAGGACCCACTCTAATGAAATGTATACATTATATCAGCTTGTCTACACTCTGCCCTTGTACCCACACCTGGAAGCTCTCGGAAAGTCCAATAGCTATGGTACCATAGCAAATTATACTTCCTAAAGCTTTTAATCCAGGCAAGAAAATAGATAAAGTTAATACAACAGTGCCATCTAGTGAATGACAAGTATCCCTAAAGGGCATGAATCCATCTCAAATTTAAGATTCATACATTTTACCCAAATAGCTCCAGGGCAGAACAGGAATGGTATTAAATGAAGTTGTACCATTGGCCCTCTGAAAAATCCCTCCGCATGATCTGATAGTGCCAAATTTAGAGGGAGTCTTAATGTAGGTCGTGTAAGCAGAATGAAGAAATTCGTAGAAATCCACAGTTTCCTCTAGAGTCAAATGTTAAATAACAAGAATCTAACACTAATTAGTGATAAGATCTGCAACAAATCCCCATCTCCTGATGCTGGACTCAACACACTCTCTGGGACCCAAGGCTGATGGGAGCTCAGACATAGTTTCAGATACACATCCAGTTCTATATACAGTGCTTGGGTGACCTGGGGCAAATGAAATCTCTCTGACCTCTGTCTCTTCATCTGAAAAATGGCAATGATGATATTAAGAACACCCAGTGATGGGGAGTATCATGAGCCCTAAATGAGGAACTTTAGGAAAATTGTGTAAGACAATGGTTTAGCAAGATCAAAGGCAGTTCTTTCTTCTAATCTGCCCCTTCTCATCTGCTCATTCACCAAATGACAATGAGACACCTAAGTATGTGTTTCTCTAAAAATCTAGCAAGGGAGTTCCCGTCGTGGTGCAGTGGTTAACGAATCTGACTAGGAACCATGAGGTTGTGGGTTTGGTTCCTGGCCTTGCTCAGCGGGTTGAGGATCTGGCGTTGCCATGAGCTGTGGTGTAGGTTGCAGACGCGGCTCGGATCCCAAGTTGCTGTGGCTCTGGCGTAGGCTGGAGGCTACAGCTCCAATTCGACCCCTGGCCTGGGAACCTCCATATGCCGCAGAAGCGGCCCTAGAAAAGGCAAAAAGACAAAAATAAATAAATAAAAAAAAATTTTTTTAAATGAAAGAAAAAATCTAGCATGCAAATTTTTACTCAATAAATACTGAGGCCCTACTATATGCTAAGCATAGTTCTAGGCTCGGAGGACAGTCAAGGTTCCTCCCTGGTAGATCCTAGAAGGAAATAATAGAGAATCATAGCATAATGAGAGACCACGGTCTGCTTTAGATACAGGTGGAGAGGGGGAAATAAAGCCTGGCAGGGGAGTTACTGTTGTGGCTCAGCGGGTTGAGAACCTGACCAGTATCCATGAGGATGTGGGTTTGATCCCTGGCCTCACTTAGTGGGTTAAGGATCCAGCATTGCCACAAGCTGTGACATAGGTTACAGATGGGGCTTGGATCAGGCATTGATGTTGCTGTTACGTAGGTCTGCAGCTACAATTCGACCCTTAGCCCAGGAACTTCCATATGTTGCAGGTGCAGCCCTAAAAGGACGGATGGACTGATGGAAGGAAGGGAGGAAAGAAGGGACAGGGCCTGGAACAATTCATGTTGACCCAGTTGACATAGGGGAGAAGGGAAGACAGAAGCTGAAATGTAGGAACATAGCCTGGGCTCTCCAGGAAGACCAGGAGGGAGCAGTCACTAGGCTACTATTGTCTAATTGAGTTCCCTGGAAAAGGAGAGGAGCCAAGAACTCTCCCTGAAGGAAGAGATGTTCATCCCCCGTGTCCTTGAGGCAGCTCTCCACACCATTTTCCCCCAGCAACCTCTCCGTCACCATTCTGGGGATGGGGCTTCATCTCTGGGTGACCCATGCTGCCAGATGAAAGAAAAAAAAGCTGGTAAAAATCAAGATGCCCCTGCAGTTTTCTTTCTCCTTCTCCCCATTTCCCTGTGGGTTCCTGAAGCCCTCTCCTCAGGTGGCTCAACATTTTATAGAAGGCAGCAGCATTCTGGGTGTTCTGGTGCATCTAATTTACAGTACATTCCCATCCAAGAAGGCTGGAGTCCACTGATATTTGACTCCACACATCACACAACCACATCTCAGCTGCCTGCAGAGAAGATCTGCCCATCAGTGGATCTCAATCAGTACTTTCCAAAAATTTTAATTGTCCTCTAAAAAAAAATGTAAGCTCTATAATTCCATACTTTGGCTGGAAGATACAAATTTAAACAGGTTTATTTTGGAAGGATTCCTAAGTCCTCCATATCTTAATAAGAATTGTGAATTTCCAATATAGTATATGCTACATTTCACAAAATTATTTGGCAGCAAAACCCTTTATGCACAGATTTTCTCTTGGAAACACACTTTGAAAAAGGCAGATTTAAGATGTCTGATGCTCTTACGGCAGACTTTGCTAGAATCTTCACAAAG
This sequence comes from Sus scrofa, assembly GCF_054392235.1. Classification (NCBI taxonomy): domain Eukaryota; kingdom Metazoa; phylum Chordata; class Mammalia; order Artiodactyla; family Suidae; genus Sus; species Sus scrofa. The sequence goes on along the minus strand of NC_139389.1, from coordinate 115,459,599 downwards.
CTTTTCCTAACTCATCACAGCTCCCCTTCTCTCACCTCTGTATCCAAATGACCAATACTCTCCATCTGCTCATACAACTATTTCTGTCACAGCCTCTCAACACTTTAGTGCCCTTACTTGATTTTATGTGCATCTCATTTTACTTTATTGTAGGCCCCTTTCAATCAAGAAACTTGCTTTATGTACAGGCTTCCCAGAAAGCTCACGGAAACCGGTGGTGTTTGCATAATGCATGGCACACAGTGGATGTTCCACGTGGGCAGGGAGAGGGGGAGAGAGAGAAGGAAGAGGGCAGCATGAACTCTGCTTAGAAAGATCATAGCAACAGTTTCACAATTTGGCTTTTGACCCATCACAGCCTCCCTGAGCATCAACTCTTCCTAAAGCCAAACAACGGTGCAAAATTAGCCCCAACTCCCTCTTGGGACTGATGGAGAACTCTAATGAGATCATCAATGCAAACTCAACTATCAACTAGAAAGTTCCAGGCCATCCTGAGACAGCACCATCTAGTATCTGGCCAACACATCCCCTTCATGTCTTCTCCAAAGAGGCAAGGGTACCGTACCCACAGTGAGATGATCTATTTCACTGGGAAAGAGCCTCCTAGTCCCCAAAATAATCCCTCTTTCTAAATCCTAATGCTTTGGAGTTCCCAGTGTGATGCAGTAGGTTAAGGATCCAGTGGTGCCCGAAGCTGTGGCATGGGTTTCAGCTGTAGCTCAGATCCAATCCCTGGCCTGGGAACTTCCACATGCCGTGGGTATGCTCCCCCCCCCCAAAAAAAATAATAAATCCTAATGCTTGGAATTTCTGTAACATAAAATAGATGTTTCCATCCACATTATATATAATTTAAAAGACTTTAAAAGCACACATAATTGGTCCCCTTCTGAAAGAAGTTTCAAAAAGGAAGTATTCTGAGTTTTGAAAATGAGGTTAAAAGCACTATATGCAGTTTTTTAAAACAAAGATGAAATTGGGAGCCAAAAAGGAAAATGATACCTTCCTCAGAATTTTGCTTAGTAAATATTCAGATTAAACTAGCCTTTGTTGCATACCTACTGTATAGAAAATACATCTAACATTCGAAAACAAACTGGGAGCATATTCATACTATCAGACTGAAAAACCAGACATCAGATCTAATTCAGAATTCAACTAAAAAAATAAAATTAAAAAACTAATCAGGGAGTTGCTGTGGTGGCTCAGTGGTTAACGAATCTGATTAGGAACCATGAGGTTGCAGGTTCGATCCTGGGCCTTGCTCAGTGGGTTAAGGATCTGGCGTTGCCATGAGCTGTAGCTGTGGCCAGCGGCTACAGTTCCAATTAGACCCCTAGCCTGGGAACCTCCATGTGCAGTGGGAGTGGCCCTAGAAAAGGCAAAAAGACAAAAAAAAAAAATTAATCAAGGAGAGACTTTTGTATGGAAACAAGAACAGAATATCCATTTTCTAAAGCCATTCTAGAATTGAGGCTGTGGCTTGTTATCTGGTTATCTAAATGCAAGTCATATTTGGAAATTTTATTGTTAATAAATTCTACCCAGTTTGGATAAATCCATCAATACGTTAACGTGAATTCAGGTTTTGAAAGAGAAAACGAGACAGCAGTGACAATCAAGGTGCCCGGATTTCTCCCAATTACTGCCCCCAATTATTTCCACACCTATTGCTGACATGTTTAATCTCTTTCTCCCGGCCTAACCATCAGCTCGCATGGAGGAAGAAGCCAGCTAATGCAGGGCTCAGCAGAGAGCAGAGGTCCAATTTAAATAATTAGAAGCCTATCTCATTTCTTCTCTCCCTCTAGTAAGTGCACTTGAAAGGAACATGCCTGCCCAGCTTCATGCCTTTAACTTGTGGGGGGATGACTTATTGACTTTCTTGAAGCCCCTTTCCTTACCAGCCCTTCCATGTCTGTCTCCTAGGACATTGAAGATAATTTAAAGCTATTGGATGATAATCAATAAGCAAGGGTCATCTCTATTGCCTGGCTTAAATGTCTTTGATCTAGTAAATCATCAATTACTGCTACCTATATTAGCCTTCCCGTTAACTGCATGACCTGCACTGATCCTCTTATTCTTCAAGTAGAAGAGAACAAGAAGCACAGAGTTTTCTGCAGATGAAGTGAGTCTGCAGTACATTTGGGCATGTGGCCCATCTCAGTCTTTCTGCAAAATGACTTCCCTCCTCTCCTCAAGTGGTGAGAAATCTCTTTCCATTTGGCAAAGGCCTGAGGCATAATTTTGTTGCTTGACTTGGGGACATTTATATGCATCCCCTTCATTGATTGCAGGCCTGTGAGTGCCAGACATTGTGAGGTTCTGGAGACTCGAATGTATGAAATGGGCATCAATGACCAGGGGATCTTCATTTGTAACAAGTGTCACTAAATTGCACTTGGAGCAGTACTGGGACAGTGGTAAACCCAGGGATTATGTTCCAAGAATCTGAACTTTTAACAAACTGTCTGGGTAACTCTTCTGCACACTGAAGTTTGAGAACCTTAATCTAGAACAGATATGACAAATACATAACTGACTTTTGTTATTAAGTAAGAATGAAATAGAGGCTGAATAAAGGTACCAGCAATTTGCTATAAAACAGGAATGAACAGGAAGGGCTCAAAAATTCATTGAATTTCAGCTGCCCATGAAGGTGACTGGAAGGTGACAGTTGAGAATGGAAGGGGTGATGTACAAGACAAAAGGAATAACCTGGGCAAAAGCTCATAGAAATGAGAGTGTAGAATTTATTTCAGAATTTGGAAATAATCCAATGAATTAGGAACTTGAGGTTTACAATCAGACGGTGGGAATTGAAACTGACAAGGAAGTAAGAGTCAATCACAAAGTCCCTGAATACTGTTCTTTAGAGAGTGAGGGCAAGGATCTAGTCCAATACTTCAGAGCAAATTTAAATAATCAGAAATTACAGAGGGATGGAAAAAACAAATGGGATGGTGGCCAAAGTTAATCAACATTCAAAATACACTTACCTGCTGCCTACTTCATCTTTATCCAATCCCATAATTATTGAATGCCTACTATATGCCTGACATCAGAGTAGGCTCCAGAAAAATCATGCTAAACAACACAAACATGTTGTGTCTCCCTTCCATTGTATTGCTCACAGTTTAGCATTTACTCTATGGCAGACACAGAAACAAAAATGGCACATTAAAGAATTTACAGTGTAAAAGAAGATTATCTAGCACGCGCGCACACACACACACACACATACACAAATTGACACGTGTCACAATAAACCACAAGAGAGGTTGGAATGAAATGTTAGAGGACTAAGTGAAGAAAGACTAGTTGAGAGGTGTCTTTAAACAAGATTTTTGGCCAAGGAAAGAAGGAGAAATAGAGCATTCTAGAAGGAAATAAAGCAATTAAAGAGAAAAAAAGAATGGGGACAATGAGGAGGAGGATGACCATGGCAATAATGTGCCATGAGTGAGTGAGAACTGAGTGCCAGACACTGCTATAAGCCCTTCATACATCCTTCATCCCATACCTCAGAGTGACCCCTCAAATAGGTGGTATTTCCCAGTTTTAGATCTTTAAAAGGATCTTCAAGGGGTTAACTAAATAAATATCAGTGATAGTAAAGCAAGTAGGTGGAAGTCAAGATTCATTCATATTCACTCATTCAATTTATTCAACAAATATTTATTGAGCAGCTACTATGTGATAGGCAGACTTGTCAACACCAAAGTTCCTATACTTTTTCTCTACAACACTCTAAAAATTAATAACATGAATAAAATTAGCAGTAATAATTAACAGTATGAACAAGAAGATAATGAGGACCCAGATAAGAAAGGATAATACTTACAGCATGTTTTAATGTTTTTCAAAGCATTTTTACATATATTGTGTCAGTTGATCTCTACAAACAAGTTACAAACAAGGAAGAAAAAGAGTGTAAAGAGTATTAAATATTGTGTGTCAAATGTATAATCTTTCGTCTTGATCTAGGAACTCTTAAAATCTTCAATTCTTAAGTGTTGCGCTTTTCTTTTTTTGGTTTCTCTTTTTCAGGATTTTTTTTTAATTTAAATCAAAAATAAGTTTTACTGTTTTTTTGTTTTGTTTTGTTTTGTTTTGTTTTGACTGCACCCATGGCATATGGAAATTCCCAGGCCAGGGATCAAATCCAAGCTGCAGCTACAACCTACACCCCAGCTATACTAACAAGATACTCAATCCACTTCGCCAAGCCAGGGATCAAACTCATGCCACTACAGAGACAACACCAGATTCCCAACCTGCTGTACCACAGAGGGAACTCCTAATTTTACTGTTATTAAGAGGAAAAAATAAAAACAAAAAATTGCCTATATTTTCACTGCCCAAATATTCCTAATATTTAAACTTTTTATTTTAAAATAATTTTAGACTTAAACAGGGAAGTATACTCACTATCCTCTGATAAACCATTATGGAAAAGAATATAAAAAAGTATGTGTGTGAGTTCCCTGGCAATTCAGCAGGTTAAGGATCCAGGATTGTCACTACTATGGCTCCAGTCACTGCTATGGCACAGGTTTGATCCCAGGCCCAGAAACTTCCACATGCTACAGGTCTGACAAAAAAAAAAAAAAAAAAAGAATACATGAATAACTGAATCACTTTGATGTACAGCAGAAATTAACACAATATTGTAAATCTACTATACTTCAACATATAATAATTTTAGGAAACAACCTAAATGCCCATTGACAGATGAATGAATTAAGAAGATGTGGTATCTATACACAATGGAATACTACTCAGCCATAAAAAAGAAAAAATAATGCCATTTGCAGCAACATGGATAGAACTAGAGACTCTCATACTAAGTGAAGTAAGTCAGAAACAGAAAGACAAATACCATATGACATCAGTTATATCTGGAATCTAATATATGGCACAAACAAAACTTTCCACAGAAAAGAAACTCACAGACTTGGAGAACAGACTTGTGGTTTCCAAAGGGGAAGGGGAGGAAGTGGGATGCACTGGGAGTTTGGGGTTAATAGATGCAAACTATTGCCTTTGGAATGGATTAGCAATGAGATCCTGCTGTATAGCACAAAGAACTGTATTCAGTCACTTGTGATGGAACATGATGGAGGATAATGTAAGGAAAAGAATATATATATATATGGCTGGGTGACTTTGCTGTACAGTAGAAATTGACAGAACACTGTAAGTCAACTATAATCGAAAAAATAAAATCATTAAAAATAAATGAATAAATAATTTTAGACTTTAAAAAAATTGCAAAAGTAACAGTTTCCCTATTTCCTTCACTCAGCTTCCCCTAATTTTAACAACTGACATAATCATAAGAACAAATAGCAACCTAAGAAATTATTAGTGGTTCAATACCAATAACCAAACTATAAATCTCATTCAAATCTCATATTCTTTTTCTACCCCTGCACCCCGCAATGTATTTAGGTGTTTTGTCTCTTTAGCTTCCAATTAAAGACATTTCCTCAGTTTATACTTATCTTTTATGATGTTGACACTTTTGCAGAGTATTGGTTAGTTTATTTGGGAGAACATCCCTCAATTTGAGTTTATGTAATATGTTCTTATTTATTATCTGAGACATACATTTTGGTCATCTGAATGGCAAATACATATTTCTTATAGGTCACAGTATTGCACCCTCCAAGCAGACAGTTGAGAAATATGTGTGTGTTGTATACCCATGCATATGCACCCTTTTTTTTTTCGCTTTTTTTTTAAGGGTCATACCTGCAGCATATGTAAGTTCTCAGGCTAGGGGCTGAATCAGAGCTGCAGCTGACGGTCTATACCACAGCCACAGCAACATCAGGTCCAAGCCACCTCTGTGCTCTACACCACAGTTCATGGCAAAACCTTGAGCTGACCCTTAACCCAAGAGCAAAGCCAGGGATTGAACCCACATCCTCATGGATATTAGTTGGGTTTGCAACCTGCTGAGCCACAACAGGAACTCCCCATTTATTCTTTTATCAATTTATTTGTATACATATTTTAAAAGCATGAGTTCTTTCTGATTCTTTCAATTCCAATCCAACACTGCAAAGTTGATTCTAGATATTCCCCTTTGTCTTATTAACAAACTTTTTCTCCTCATGGACATGGAGAACAGACTTGCGGTTGCCCAGACAGAGGGGGAGGGAGTAGCAGGGACTGGGAATTTGGGGTTAATAGATGCAAACTATAGCCTTTGGAATGGACAAACAATGGGATCCTGCGGTATAGCACTGGGAACTATGTCTGGTCACTTGTGATGGAGCATGATAATGTGAGAAAAAAGAATGTACACATGTATGTGTGACTGGGTCACCTTGCTGTGCAGCAGAAAACTGATAGAAGACTGTAAATTGGCTATAACGGAAAAAAATAAAAATCGCTATATAAAAAAATAAAGGTAAAGGGTTTAGTTACAGAATTGTTAAACCATACTCTCGTGACAGAAAGATTTACTAATGAAAGTACAGCACTTGTATACAGTTCTTTTCATCTCTAGCTTTCCTGCATCCCATCAAAATGTTTTTTCCAAAGTTACCTAGGTTAGCTGCTGTTTTCCCCATCACCTTTAGAATGGTTATGTTTTTCATTTATCATATAATTAAGTTTATTTACTACTCTTTGTATTCTACTTGGGGTCCACCCTCTCAACATTCTGGTTGATTGTAAACACGTATTTATTTTGAGAAGTATGTAAAACATTATCCATAATTTTCTTTTCAATCCATTTAGAGATAAAGGCCTCTTTGCTGAACACCTAGCATGTGCCAGGGACAGTCTGGGTATTTTTACTACATAAGACTATAAAAACATAATACGCCATTTTAAAGATCAATATCTAGGTTACAAAATCTCATGCAAGATTAAAAAAAACTGACTTACCTTATCTGCCAAATGGTGCCCCCTTGCTCTTCTCCTTAACTTTTCTTAATAGTTCACCAACTTTATGGATCAATACATTCTTTTGGCCTAATTATTTCCATAGTCTCCAAATACATTAGAAATAATGAGGCAAACATTGCTGTTTCTCACAAAACACTAATGGAATGATACCTGCTTGGGTTTTTTAATTAGGTATTACTATGGATAACTCACCCTGTAACATGAAAACACGGGCACTATTTGTGTGAATACAAGACCCACAGAGCACCCTTGAGGAGTGTAAGTAATCTCTCTTTGAGCCTTTAGAGGACAGGGTTGTCCCTCAATGTTGATAAGAACTTTCTGAAAGGCAACCACTGGCCTCACTGTCCTCACACAGTTGACAAATGAATCAGAGAATAGCACAACTGGCCTCACTGTCCTCACACAGTTGACAAATGAATCAGACAATAGCACAATGGATTACATTGCAGTGTCGAGAACCCAAAATGCTGTGTGTCCTTAGGTAAATGTCTTTCTATCTCTGAGTTCCAATTTCCTCATTTGTAAGGAGAGATAAATTATATCTGTAATTCACATATGTGCGTGTAATTTAGATACATAAATATGTATGATTTATATTGTTGAAATAAATTTCTAGGCCCAAGATGGAGCCACTCCTGCCCAAAGGCCACATCATCAAACTGAAACTTAGTTAACTTTCATGTCCCTATAAATGCTCTGCTTGACCAGAAACTCAGTATGTCCAATCAGCCAATCCTGAAACACCAAACCAACTCTGGGCTTTCTCACCCCAAAGAAGGTGAACTCTGTGGCCCCAGCCAATCAGAGGTTTTCTATTTTTCTCTCCCTTGTTCTTTATCTTACAAAAGCTTCCTACCTTTCATCCCATTTGCAGTCCTCCAAAGGGAGATGTATAATGTCTATATTATTCATCCCTACTCACAAATAAGGAAACGGCATTGTAAAGTCAAGTGAAATTTAGTGCCATACTCTTTTAACTTTTCAGCACATATAAATGTCAGCTGATAATGTTATATTATCATTTAATTGCTTTTCAAAAGATAAATAACAGTAGCACATGGTAAAAAAAAAGACCAACTAAACAGTGGAGAAGAGTCATAGAAAGAGAACTAACATTTACTAGATCTTGTAATAATCTAATCCTAGCAATAGCTCAATAAGGTCAATATTACATGAAGTTCATCTGCAAAACAAAGATAATCAATCTGTATAAGTAATCAACTTATGACATCCAAGAACTGTGGTCATCCAGTGATAAGCCTGGATATAGATACAGATCTCACCATTAAAAAGGAACAGAGGGAGTGAGTTAATTCTTTTAGAGACAGATATTGGAGCTTCAAAAGAGTATCCTGAATTACTGCCAAGTGGCCCCAGAATAGAATCCTACAGTATGACAGAATCTCTCCAGAGCTTGGGCATGTACAATAGGGCAAAGAAGGCTTGAATGGGTAGGACCATTCATTGAAAAAATCCTCTTAGGTAGGACAATTCCATGTTCTATATTCTCTAGGTCAGGCTTTATCCCAAATATTGTGTGATCTTATCACCATAGGCACTTTGAGGGCAGGGTACCATTCCCAGAGATCCAAGATACTACAGAAGAATTCCTAAGAGTTTAGACCTGGCCTCCCAAAATGGCATCCTGTCTCTCAAGTCTTGCAAACTCACTTTGTTTGAGAGACTCTACTAAATCTAATCTGAATGTTTCACAATGCTGCCAGCACACTCCCCATCCCACAGAGTCCCCATTCTGCTTGATTATTTTAGAGCACCTCTCTTCATCCATATACTTTATGTGCTCATGCATAAAGTTTTTATGTTGATCAGGCCCCACTCTACAGCAGTTCATTCAGAATATCTGGGATGAGGCCAAGATAGGGATTGTTTACAGGCTCCCCTTCTGCCCCCGTGTTTCTTTTTTTTTTTTTCCCAAGACAAATATAACTTTTATTTTTTTAATGATTTTTATTTTTTCCATTATAGTTGGTTTACAGTTTTCTATCAATTTTCTACTGTACAGCAAAGTGACCCAGTCACACATACATATACACATTCTTTTTCTTACATTATCCTCCATCATGCTCCATCATAAGTGACTAGATATAGTTCCCAGTGCCATACAGCAGGATCTAATTATCCTCCATCATGCTCCATCGTGATTGACTAGATATAGTTCCCAGGGCTATACAGAAGGATCTCATTGCTTATCCCTTGCCCCAATGTTTCCAATGAACAACTACTGTTCAGAGATCACTGACCTAGGCTCTGTTCTCCATCCATCCATCAACCTTCTCTCTTTCTCTTATATTTCTCTCATTCCTCTGTAGTGGGTTGACAAGTGTCCCCTCAAAATTCATATTCACTTGGAACATCCAGATGTTACCTTTTTTGGAAACAGAATCTTTGCAGATGGAATTCATCAAGGATCTCAAGACAAAATCATCTGGAATTTAGGATAACCCCTACATTCAATGACTAGTATCCCTATAAGAAGATAAGACACAGAGAAACACACAGGGAAGAAGGTGATTTGATCACGAAGATGAAGATTGGAGTGATGCATCCACAAGCCAGTGAATGCCCATATTTCCAGGAGCCACAACTAACTAGGAAGAGGCAAGAAAGACACTTCCTTAGAGCCTTCAGTGGGTGCCCTGGTGACACCATGATTTCAGACTTCCAGCTTCCAGAACTGCGAAAGAATAAATTCCTGTGTTTTAAGCCATCCAGTTTGTGGTCATCTGCTCTGGCAGCCCTAGGAAAGAAAGTCATCCTCCCAATAACACACCTAATATCTGCAGGAACTGTTCACATGTTCATAGATGTCCTTGTGCCTCCAGAAATAAAAGGAAAACATTCTGACACTTAGAGGCACCAAAATGACAACAAAAAAGGAAGTAAATGGTCACAAGAGACATGGTCAGATCAACATGAGAATCTAGATCCTTCCAGGAGCCTATGGGACCAGTTAGCAGGAAGGAATCCAAGCCTCCCTAATGCATTTCTCAACATTTCATCCCTCTCCCCCAAATTCATGGCAGTGGTGGACATGATTTTATTCCTTTGTGCTGGAGTTTCCATCATGGCTCAGCAGAAACGAATCTGACTAGCATCCATGAGGACATAGGTTCAATCCCTCAACTCACTCAGTAGGTTAAGGATTCGGCATTGCCATGAGCTATGGTGTAAGCCAGCAGCTACAGCTCCGACTGGACCCCTAGCCTGGGAACCTCCACATGCCATGGGTGTGGCCCAAAAAAGATAAAAAATAAAATAAAATAAAAATAATCCTTTGTGCCAAAAACACTAAGAGAATGAACTCTCCGGTTAAGTTATTAAAGTCATATTGTCTTCTCTCCAATTGTCTCCCCTCCTTCCCATGGTCTCTGTGCAGAGTCCATTTTTCATAGTTTCTCTGCCTTTCTTATACTCTTGCTCCCTCTTCTTTTCTCCCAGACAGATGGAGAGGCAGCCCAACCTCTGAGAAGCTGGTCCTATTCCCCTCCAGGCAACAGCTGCTTCCACAAGACAGCCCTATAAATGTCAGCATCGTATCCATACATCTTCAGGTGAAGTTGGTCCCAAATCTGAAGTCATGGCTGAGTCACTGGCAGTGGTGCAGGGACCAAGGATACACTGGCCGCCCCTTGGCTTTTCCAACCCTCAATATTGGCTGAGCATCTTTGCAACAATCAGAGAACAAGTCAGTTTAATGATAAACACCTCTCAGCCACACCACCACAAGCCCCTGCTATACTCATTCATGATTTGTATAATCCTCATTGAGATTAAAAGGCCATCAGTGTCATCCCCCCTTAAAAACCAGTTCACTCACTAGGAAACTTTTCTATAAATCTCTCTACAAATTTAAAGCTATGATGGATTCCTAAGGGATGAATTTGATGTTGTCATTGTTTTCTTTTAAAACTACAGTAATGGAGTTCCCTTCATGGCTCAGCAGTTAATGAACCTGACTAGGATCCATGAGGATGCAGGTTCAATCCCTGGCCTCTCACAGTGGGTTAAGGACCCGGAATTGCCGTGAGCTGTGGTGTAGGTCACAGGTGCGGCTCAGATCCTGCATTGCTGTGGCTGCGGTCTATGCTGGCAGCTGCAACTCCAATTTGACCCCTAACTTGGGAACCTCCATATGCTGCAGGTATGGCCCTAAAATAGCAAAAAAAAAAAAAGTATAAATAAATAAAAGTAAATTTACAATAACATGTTGATTTAATTTCTTTCTGAATATTCCACCAAAACATAATTCCTGCAAGAAGGCAGCTAGCCTAGTATTGGTTAGAGGATAAGGCAAGGGTCATCCTAATGATTCTGGCATTGGCCACATTTTAAGTATGTCTCCTCCTTTTTAATAAGGTTGGTCAAAAGTGAAAACAGCACAGAGGATGGAGAAACCAGTGGGAAAGAACAATTCTAACAGTTCTACCATCTGAAATGCTTCCATCTGTTAATACTTCACAGAAACATTCCAGACCAAACATCCCTACCTACATGGTCCTCAAGCTTTTCCGTACATTCCAATCAGCTTAGGAATTTTTAAAAAGTCGTGGTGCCCAGCTCATCCTCCAGAACAATTCAGTGAGAATGCCTGGACAGGGGAGTTAGGCCTCCATAGTTGTTAAACCTCTCTAAGTGATTTCAAGATGCAGAAAAGCCTGGGATACAGAATGGTTAACAAAATGACCACATGTTTACATCCTACCACAGCTTTAAGACTCTGCAATACAAAAATAAGATTATCTCCCTATCATAAATAGATTTTCAAAGACAATTAGCATTGACATTCTTAGAGAAGACATTATGTAAAAACAGGCTATTATTACTGCAAGTTGGCAGGTGTCTAAGACATATATTTTATTCTCTTTAATCATCCAAATGAGGCCAAATGTCCCAGGGATGTGGAGTCAGCCCATCATTCTGCCTAATGATGGTACTGAGGATCCAAACACAGGTGTTGTGAGCAGAAAAAGGAGAATTCTTTGAGTACCCTTCCACCACAGGGACACCCTTCAGCTGCACTTTGTTGGCGATCCCTCCCCTCCCCCACAAAGTCTAGGATCTGCCACTGTTCACTTCTAGCTCAGCAACATGTATTGTAGGGTAAATGGTCTTTTCTTCACTGAATGCTGAGTATGAATATGAAAATTCATCCCAGGCACATCCAGCATCATCCTACAAAATGAAGATTTAATATTCATCTACTTATCTGAGTCTAATTCAGCATCAAACATACCCCAATCTAACGGCAAAGTCTAGACCCACTAATGTACCACACGGAACCTCCTGAGTCTTGTTTTTTTTTCCTTCAGCAGTCACTACAGCAATAAAAGTTTGGAGGGGAGTATAAATATTTAAGGGCAAAAATAAATCTTTAAATGTTGAATAAGGGGTTATGTGACGGGTAAACTGGAGACTGGTCTTGCAATGGCAGCTCCTCGAATAATGATAGAAAGAGCAAACCCTTGTCCATTCCTCTCCTATCAGTACAGCATTAGTGGATGTCAGGTCTGTAATAGTTTAACTGGCTAGAGCAGCAGATGGTGTTTTTATGGCCCTATATAAACAGTATTAAGTCATTTTAACTCTTTCTCCATAACTCAGGTTTCCAATGTAGGTTGCACTTGTCCCCCTCTTTCGCCCTCTGAGATGCATGTGAGGAAGAATACTAACATTTATTAAGCACCCATTATGCACAAGACACTTCTCATAGGAATTTATTAACCTCATTCTACAGAGAACAACCACTGGGGCAGAGCCAAGGTTTGAACTGATTGTTTGATTTCATGGCTGTGGCTCCTCCCACCATTATCCTCTCATTTTGAACCTCTATTTTCATTGATTACATGCAGCACAGCAGAGATAGGGGCGGGGGCTGGGGGGTGGACAGCCGAAAACTGTTTGCTGAATGATTATCCTCATAGTCCATGACTAAAGACACGCACAATAGCATGGTTTGTGCATATTTGAAATTATCACTCCTTTGGGTTTCTCACAGGATATTTGATATAGCAGTTATTCTATTTTACACTTGCAAGAAATATTGTCTCTTTAGATATGAAACTTTATCATTGATTTCTTCAATCCAATTAATTTAACCATGCATTGATTAAACTCCTATTTAAGCACTTCAGCATTTGGAAACAGTTTTAAAATAGGTAAAAATATGACTTTTATTCAAAATCATATATGTCAAAGATATTATGCAACTCATTGATTAATGAGAGAACATTAATTATTTATTAAATTGGATATATATATTTAATAAATTTGTATTATTAAATATAAAATTTAATAATATAAATAAATGTTAAGACACGTTTGCTGGGTTACATACAAAATTGACTGTTTCCTTATAGGGCAATAACCCATAACCTCTGGGGTTACCCCTTCCAATAGACAGGTATTATTTGCATTTCTACTGGACAAAAATTGACAGGTATATGCCCATATGGAGTTGTAAAATAGAACAGTCAATAGGAAATCAAGCCCAGGTCTGGGCTTAAAAACATTGTGATATCATTTGCTTACTTCCAAATGTTTGATGACTTTTCTGACAATGCTTGAGACACTGAAGTAGAAATATGTATATACAGTGACTAGAAAGATATAATCATTGTCTGCAAGGCCCTACAGGGGTTCGAAACTTGGATGCATTCATAACTTGAAAGGCATCTATACGTAATGTAATGTAAGTTGTACACATTTGTGCTAAAATAAATCAAAGTTAGGGAAAGATTATTGTAAGCTGAGTTAATTAAGAAAGGAAGGCATCTTGGAAAAGGAAAGCCTCTTTTGAGAAGAGCTTGATAGATATTGTAGGATGTGGTTTAACGAAGACGAAAAAACAGAGTAACCCAGATCAGCATTAGAGTAAAAGTAAGCTCAGAGATGAATCCCTTCAACCTTGGTTCACAGCCTTGGCAGCACAGGCGCGCACGCGCGCGCACACACACACACACACACACACAAACATTGGTTTTTTTTCTGGGTCTCAAGCCTTCTGGCCTTTAGACTGGAACTAGACCATCAGCTCTCCTGGGTCCCCAGATTGCTTACTGCAGATCTTAGGACTTGTCAGCCTCCACAGTCACACAATCCAAACCCTTATAATAAGTCATATCTGTAAAATATATTGGTTCTGTTTCTCTGAAGAAGTCTAATACACTGGGTAAACATTGTGTTCAGTTTTAGAAACAGTGGTTGATTATTAAAAGCAAATGTGGAAATAAATGAAGACTAATCAACTGTGATAGAGGTTATTTACTCAGAGCTTGCTCTAACAAAGGAGTCAGCCACCATCACTTGCATTTGGCAGAGACCTAAGATAGAGATGTAGGAAAGAATGAGAAGACTTAAGGTATGCCCTCAATGAAGGGTGTTAGCATGCGGAGGCAGAGGTTCTTCTAACTAGAAGCAGGGTATCCAGATGATTGATCTGAGAAGCATATTTGTCTCTCTTATGTTGGTTCCAAGTTGGAGACAGAGGCAAAAATTAAGGAAGCTAACAGTCCTGACAGTTCTGGGCTAAATGATGCAGAGCCTGTGGGTCAGAGATCAATTGTCAAATACAGTCTGGTCCTTGTCCATTTATATATTCACTTTCTCATATGTTAAATGAACACACTACTATTATCAGGTCCCCACTTCCCAGACTTTTTTTTTAAATGAACTTGTTTATCTAGTTCAACAGATTCAATACTATTTGGCCACATCCCCATGCACAGTTACACATTTACATCATTCTAGGAGTTAATCTTATCAAGACTTTGAAAAAAGGGAAGTGTTTCCAAATGTAGGCTTTATTATTATCTGTTGGCAAGACCAACAAATCAGGAGACAACTGTCATTGAAAAGGCAAATTGTTATACTCACAGATTCCGAAAGATGGGGCCACGATATTCCATGGGGGCTGGGGAGCAGGGTTGTGCTACACAGGAAAGCATGGGAGTTGGTCAAGAGGTTCAGGCATGGGCAGACCTGGGCAAGAGCCTTTATTGTGGCTTCTCCAGGAAGCAACAGGAAAATTAGAGTAAAGCAGTTTAGAATTAGCTAGTTTAAATAATTTCAGGAGACTCTGGACTATAGGGACTGTCATTAGGTACACAGTACCTGGCCCTGAGGTGATTAGGGCAGAAGAATAGCAGCCCTGAGTATGAGAGCCTGATAGAGGAGGTGGTTGGTCTACATTGAAAAGGTGTACTTGAAGGAGAGTGGTTTACTGTGTCCGGGAGCTGGCTAGCCCTGGAAAGGGCAGTTCCTCCAGCATCAGCAAGTCCCCAGATAGCAAAGCATCAAATGCAAAAAAATTAAAACATGGTTAATGCAGGAAACATAATTAGAAGTAGAAATTCAGAGCCCCCATTCTCCATAAACTGCTAACATCACAACAGTTATGATAGCAACTAGAAATATTTAACATGACACTGCAAACTACAAGAGCATTTGACACCACCGTGAATCACCAGGGCTTTGTGCCCAGGGCATTAGCAGCGATACTGAGACACAAAAGCCAGAAGCCCCATCTAGTAAGGCTTCGGTTCAAAGTCTTTCTGAGCTTTCTCCCTTTCAGAATAAACAATGGACAGACCTCTGTTTTCCCTGGCAGCTGGGACACTTGAGAGCTGATTAGACCCTTGCCTGTCCATCATATTCTTTTCCATGGCCCTGAAGGTGGTGGAAACAGTGTATGGCACTGTTTCTGCAACACCTCCGGGATTTTCCATTAAGACAACACTTCCCTTGGTCCTTTCTAAGTGAGAGTCAGGGTCAGCACACAGCTCATTTACCTGATGCTTATTTTTTTTTATTTCTTTGATGCTTAGGAGATTTGCATTCCTTTTAGGAGATGTTTAGAAAAGCTCCCTATAAAAGGGCAATGAATTCATCCCTGCAATGGGATGGAGGACACAGAGCAGACTCTTGGATTCAGATAGGTTTGGATTTGGCTGCTAATTCTGGGCAGCCCATGGCCTGACTGCTCTTTATGTAGCCAAGCATAAAAACCCTGTTTTCTTTTCTAAAATCACTAATTATTTTATAGTATAGTAGACTGTATTTGCCTGATCCCTCCCATCAGTTAAAAATCTGCTTCAAAGTACAGATTAGATCTTAAATTCATTTTTTTATCCCCTAGCTTAACTTTAAAGAATATTTGCTATTTGCGGTGCACGATACAACCCAGCTACCTCTGGAATACTTAAAAATGGTTCTTCTGGGAGTTCCCATCGTGGCGGAGCGTAAACAAATCCAACTAGGAACCATGAGGTTGCAGGTTCAATTAAGGATCTGGCGTTGCTGTGGCTGTGGTGTGGGCCAGCACTTGTAGCTCCAATTCAACCCCTAGCCTAGGAAACTCCATATGCCTAAAAACAAACAAAAAAAAATTGTTCTTCTGGCTAAGGTGCCTTGCTCCCCAGCAAATAGGAAATAAGAGAAAGAAATACTCAACCTCAGGAAAGAGACATTCCAGCACTCTGGACAGAGTGAAGAAAAGGAACCAATACTAGCAACAGCAACAACTTTTATTAGGTTTGATGTGTGCCAGGCATGGTTCTTGGCCCTTGATATGGATTAAGCACCATCAATGAACCTCCCCAGAAACAAATCTTCCAGTCACCCCTGTGGACCATACTTAAGTTTGAACCAGAACTCTTTTCTTGCTCATTTCTAGGTTTCCTTGTATATTGTAATTCCTTTCTCAGAAGTCCCTTTGAAGAAAATGCAATCATGCCTAAACAAACAAACAAAAAACAAGTCTTTGTTTGCTCCTTGTTTTCCACCTGACATGGATGAAGAGAGATGAAGAGCCAAAATGATTCTGAAGCCTGAGGGTGGGTTGGAGACAAGGAGAAGGGAGTAGTTCCCTGCAAAGAAGTACCTCCAGGGCGGGACTGCCCTCAAGCTTCATCCTCGCCTCCCAGATCCAGCAGGTGGTAACGACGCCTTTGCTTATAAAATGCCTGGCCCCTTGCTCTCGATGCCAATGTTCTTCCCATTCCTAAACTGGAACATAGCACAGAGAAGGAAAATAATCTTTTAAGAGCAGGGTGCAGATGTGAGCTAAACAATTCAGCCTCTCTTCAGTGCTTTGCTCTGAGCAGGTACATGTTTTGCAAACAATGCCTGGTTCAGCCTTGCTGCAGCATCCTAAGGCAAGTGTGTAGTATGATTCTGCTTAACAAAATGGAAAGCAGAGGGGCTTGTGGCAACCTGAACGATTCCACCAAGGTCACAGGCACGGCCTGAGTGTCTGAGGTGGAAACAGGGCCTTGGGAGTCTTATATCTGTGTTTGAATCCCCTATACATGGGAATGTGCATTTAGTATTGAATATTGTACCTGCCAGCTGAAGTTCTTTAAAATCAGTACAATGTAAATCTGAAGAAAAGAGCTCATATTTGTCATTTCACACACGGATACAACCTTTATGTAGACTTTCCACCAAGAAGTATCCACCAGTACCTCTCGGTCAGTGTCATGTGACAAGTCTTAATATTCAGCACCTTCACCCATCCTCCTCCATAACTCCTTCTTTAGAGGAGGTTAATTGACACAAAGCTGGTCACAGTATGGAATATTTAATGTGACAGATATTTCTCCTATCACTGGATTCCCTTGCTGCCTCTCCTGGTGCTATGGTTAACCCCAGCCGGCCCCTTCAATAAAGCATGTCAGTGGCACAAGAAGAATCTAGGTTAATAGCTGAAAATTTGCACCTGTTTTTCCACACACACCAACAGTCCTCCATAGGCCGCAAAGAAATCCTTTAACCTATTATGAAAACTCAGTCAACAGAAGCAAATGGTAGCCTTTTGACAGAACCCAGCATGGAACAGAAAATTGCATTCCCAATACCTAGAGATTTCGCTGATGCAAAACACAGTATTCAGGAATGAGGTGACAAGTAGAACACTGGTGTTTGACAAGAGACATAAATGGTCTGTGTTCTCTCTGAGGCAATAAAAGCTGTTTAATTCTGATCCGCTAGAGCTACAGACTTTCCCTATTTGCAAATCATCATCACCATCTTTTTTTAGGGCCACACCTGTGGCATATGGCAATTCCTGGGATAGGGGTCAAAATGGAGCTGCATCTGTGACCTACACCACAGCAACACCAGATCTGAGCTGCATCTGTGACCTATGCCATAGCTTATGGCAATGCTGGATCCTTAACCTACCGAGTGAGGCCAGGGATCGAACCCACATCCTCACAGAGACAAGGTCAGGTCCTTAAGCCACTGACCCATAACAGGAACACCATTGCCATTCTTAACATCACTCTCACCAGAAGTCATCTGCTTTCTGTGTAGGACACTGAAAGAAGGATCTGGGTCCCAATTTTGTTGGATCTTACCATCTTAGCTTGGCTGTACTGACACCAAGAGACTTAAAAGTACATCAAGCAGGAAAACCTGGAACAGCATACACAATTACAGGAATACAAATTTAGGATCAAAAGACTTGAGTGATGGATGATGAAGACAGAATTGAGAAATTCTCTCTATTTTCAGACTAATAATACTGCACAGCACCAAATGTACAGAATGAATACTGAAATCCAGTTGATTATCCAGTGTTGCCATATATTCAGAAGAGTGGCATCAAAACATCTGAATGATAGACACAAAGATGTCAGAACAGTAGAATTCATCCAAACATGTCACTTTGAAAATCAGGTTTTCAAAAAGATTATGTTTCAGGAGTTCTTCAAAGGCTAGAAAGAAGAAATGATTAAGACTAACGCCCACAAAGCAATAGTATAAAGACACATCCTGGGCTGTCTGATAAGGAATCCGTAGGAATTCATCCATAGGAATGAATTTAGGGGGAGAGGGCTAGGGTAGGGGCTCTAGGCTCAGAAATGTCAGGACATAGGATGTTTGCAAACTGTGGTCAAGTTTTCAGATTAATCAATGTTTATATCAGTGCAAGTAAGAAAGCTAGTTCTATTCCCTGCCCAAGGGCACTATTGTCCTTAATGACCAAAGGAAAACAGAAGGGCCAGAGGTGCATCCAGCTGCACCTTGCCCAGCTAGGGCTACCTACTGAGATGGACAGGTAATAATGGCCCATTGAGGAGGGGAGAGGTAGAGAAGGGAGCATGGCAGAAGCACAGTCCTAGTCCAGGATGCATCCCCAGCTATTACCGGGACAATGTAATCTAGTCACCCTTCTGTCAGAACATTCTCTATGTGCATCCACACATATACACATACTTTACAAACCAGACACTTTAAATTTCTGGGTTTCAGTCCCAAGCAAAAACAGCTGAGTGGAAAGGAGTGACTCTGTGGACATTTTTAATTTTTTGGGCTGCCCATATTCCAGGCCCTTCACTTCCTAATATACTTAAAGGATGTACACCCAAGGCCCCTGTGGTGTCATAGACACTACCCCCCACTACAGAAGCCGAAGGAACTAGACCCTCCCTCCTTCCCATCCCTGCACACCTTAAGGTGGACAAATAACGTGGGTCCATCTCCCAAAACATAGCCTCTTGAGTGGTTGTCACAAAGATGTCATAAAAGTAGAAGTCATTTTTTATGACAAAAGTAGTAGCAAGAAGCAGACTAGCTTGTTCTTCCAGCTGGATCAGGAGCTCCCTTCCTGTCCTCCCAAGCTCATTCTGTTCCTCCCCATTTTCCAAACCCGCTCTTTGAGTCTCTCCTCTCAAATCTGAAAGACGCAGCTAACCTTCCAATAAATGTCCTTACAGCTTATATTAGCCAGAGCTCATTTCTGCTACTTGCAGCTAAGAATTCTGACAGCACTGCAGATTCTACGATCCCCCACACATACCCCTCTGACCCTTGCCCAGCCTGGCAAAACCACTCCTGATAGCAGCCTCTGAGCCAGGGCTCCCAGCTGAGTGGGAGCAACATCACAGCAAGTGCAGGCTCCCTAAGGTCTCCTCCACAGTTCTTTGCCTTCCAATTCCTTTTCTGCTGTACTTAATGCCTGAGCGATTTCTCTCAACTCTACCCCTTGCTCCAAACATCCCTGCAGCACAGAAGTCTTAGGGAATGATCTTTAGGAGGCACTAAGGAGTTTATCACTGGACCAAATGCAAACTTTTTCTTCCGACGCTTTAAATTCAGTGCATTCTCATCATGTACCAGAGCTATTTCATCTAGTTAGGGTTTCAGGGAGTCCAGCTTCTATTTGTCAGGTTTACTGTGTGGAGGCTTCCTTCTCTCACTGAGGTGTTCAGAGTCTTAATTAGAGAGCGAGAGTAAAGTGCTTTGACAGCATCAGATGAAAAGGGCTAGAGAAATCCCTAGGGAATGTCTTCATTTTGGCTCAAAAGACACAAGAAAATTAGAAAGCTTTAACAAGCAAGCTAAGGTTTCCAAGTAAACTTTTGGGTGTTGTTTTTTTAAAGCATCTGTATGTGGTATGGAACAAAGATCAAACGTTCTTTGTTTTCATTTTTATTCTCCTAACTATAAATAAAAAGCCATGTTGAACCCCTCTGCAGGATACATTAAGATCTCCATGATGAGTCCACAGGATGTAAAAAACTCAATTATTGTCTGTGGATCTAGAATCTTTTGAGCAAAGAGGAAACCTGCCCAGACTCATATATTTAGTTAACACTTCTACAGGGATATCTGGGATCCAAATTTTAGCAGAGTTATGAAAGGAAATGCCTCCTAAAATACGCATCTCTGGAATAAGGGGTCCCCTCTCTGAGATGGAGACAATATTCATTTGTTTCTTCAGGTTTGGACAATGAGTTAATTGAATTACTTCTCAGGAAGCCAAAGCCTCTGCTTTGAGGCAGACAAACAATGGTTGAGTAAACCAGCAGTATGCCTGGATCAAAAGACTCTTCAGTTAGAATGAAAGGATACGTGTAGATGGGGCCCTCACCACTGGGCCCAATACCACAAACAGTGACTCACGGACTTGCCTGGGGCTTGGGGTCGGAGGGGGGCAGATATTGACCCAGGAGTTGTGTGCCAGCAGCAGACTGGTGTGCTTGCACTGAGGGTAAGGCCAGACTAGAGTGAAGAGAACCCCAGCAGTCCAGCAGCTCTGCCCAAGATCTGAACCTCTGCCACAGCCATTTTTCTAGGGAGGCTTTTTAAAATGCAAAACTCACCCAGTCTCTCCTTACTACCCAAACTGTTCACAACTATCATTTTTCCATTTCTTATCTTGTGATAAGGTTGGCTTTAAAAAAAAAAAAAAAAAAATCTTTGGAGTTCCCTGATGGCTCAGCAGGTTAAGGATCCGGCGTTATCACTGCTGTGCCTCAAGTTACTGTTGTGGCACGGGTTCAACCCCTGGCCTGAGACCTCCCCAGTGCCACAGATATGGCCAAAACAAGAACAAAAAACAAACCAGCAAACAGTAACAACAAAAAATCTCTTATTCCATACTTGAAAACAATCCCAAAGAACTCACTTAGGGAAATTGGAAACACATTTGTGCAGCAGTATACATTTGGGAAAGGATATGTTGGTCTCCTTTAAATATTGCTATATATCTTCACAAGAAAAACAAATATTTATTCATTCTATCTAAAAAGATGTCATTTCAAATCCGTGAGGGAAAGACAGAGCTGGGACAACTGGCTAATATTTTGGATAAAATAAATCTGGATCCCTATAGGATTCTTTGTACCAAAATACATTCCAGATGGATCAAATATTTCAATATAGTCACTAGCATATATCTGTTTTAAAAAAAAGGAAAGAAAGAAAGAGGAGGAAAAAAAGTAAATTTTGTTTATAATCTTGAATGGCAAAATCCTTTCTTGGCATGACTCAGATTCGGAAGTATAAAGGAAAAGATTAGTAAATTTAACTACATAAAACGTTAAAATTCTTTATGACAAAAATATCATAAAGTTAAAAGATGTGACAAATTTTGACAATTTTTAACACATGAGACAAAGAGGTAATGTCATGAGAAAATTTAGCTTCCTTACAAATGCATAAAGAGAGAGAGAGAGGAGTTCCCATCATGGTGCAGCAGGAATGAATCCAACTAGGAACCTTGGAGTTCCCGTCGTGGCGCAGTGGTTAACGAATTCAACTAGGAACCATGAGGTCGCAGGTTCGGTCCCTGCCCTTGCTCAGTGGGTTAAACGATCCGGCGTTGCCGTGAGCTGTGGTGTAGGTTGCAGACGCGGCTCGGATCCCGCATTGCTGTGGCTCTGGCGTAGGCCGGTGTCTACAGCTCCGATTCAACCCCTAGCCTGGGAACCTCCATATGCCGCGGAAGCGGCCCAAGAGAGAGCAACAACAACAACAACAAAAGACCAAAAAAAAAAAAAAAAAAAAAAAAGACAAAAGCCAACTAGGAACCTTGAGGTTTCGCGTTCGATCCCTGGTCTCACTCAGTGGGTTAAGGATCCGGCATTGCCATGAGCTGTGGTGTAGGTTACAGATGCGGCTCGGATCTGGCATTGCTGTGGCTGTGGCATAGACTGGCAGCTACAGCTCCGATTAGACCCCCAGCCTGGGAATCTCCATATGCCGCAGGTGCGGCTCTAAAAAGACAAAAGAAAAAAAAAGAGAGAGCGTGAGAGAGAGAAACAATCCAATAAAAAAATCAGTAAAGGACCTGAACAAGTAGTTCACAGAAAATAAAATGAAACAGCCCTAAATTTGGAAAAGGTTGACACTTGCTCATAAACAGAGATACAAATTGAAAAAAAAAAATTCATTTCTCCCACTATCCTACCAAAAATGAAAGCATTTGCTAATCCTCAGTGCTACCAAGAATGTGAAGAAATGCACACTCACATACAGTACTGATGAGACTGGGAATTGGTGCAATTTTTGAAAGGTAACTGGCAAGATCTAATAAACTTAGACCTCTAGAAACCGACCCCACAGATATACAAATATAAACATAAGGAGACATTTGCTACAGTATTATTTGTAATAATCAAGATTCTAGCAACATCTATATGCCCATCATTAAGGAATTGGTCATATAAATTATGGAAAATCTATACAATAGACTGCAGCCATTATAAAGACTAGGGTAGATCTATACGCACTACTATAAAGATACTCAAGACAGACGTTAACTACACAAAGGCCAGTTGCAGAAATGTGGGTGTGTATGACCTCACTTGTGAAAATAAAAAATGCGCTTGAGATGAAAGTTCACTGGACATTTCTAGAAAGAGGCACAGGAAACTTCCAGTGGTGATTTTTTTGTCTGCATTGTGGAAATTTCACCCTTTACTCCTTTTCACTCCTCATTCTTACCATGGACTTGCTTGATTTTTTACCATAAAAATCTAGTTTCCAAAATAAAAATAAATGGGGGCTCATCTGCCACTTAAAATTAATGAAATTGAGACTTTTATTCAATGAATAGATTCTGAGAGTGGACTATCCATCAGACTCTAAAGACTCAAAGATGTCTACAATGTCAGCCTTGCCCTTCAGGAACTTGCCTCAGGTCTAGAAAGGTAGAGAAAGAGCCAGGCACCCAAATAAGTAACTGCCCACCTAGATGAGTGTGGTAAGACCACCTCATCCTTTGAGATACCCAATACCTTCTCAAGCAGGACTCCACAGAAGCCGACACTGGACTCACTCGCACAAACCACAGCCTTTCTTGTGATCCAGACACCAGCATAAAAACCCCAGGAACTGGAGTCTTCACAGCTCCCCCAGGAACTGGAATACAGCCATCCTTTGTAAGGCCTTTGTCAGTCACTCCAAATATTAGCCTTTGGAACTCCTCTCTCAGACGGCTTGGGTCAAGGGCTCCAGCTCTCAAATGTAAGCCCACTCTCCACAGGAACTGTAGGTCTATTAAGCCTTTAGCTATGGGGCAATTACAAGGAAAAGGGATAGTGAACACCTGAGGCTTTCATGATAGCCAAGGGGTCTGGGCTACAGCTGCGTAACAAGGGTTAACCGCAAAGCGTCATTGACCCTTCCTCCAACCCCGCTTTAGTGCTAACACCCGGCTTGTCAGAAAGGCTTGTTTGATAGTAAGGAAATCGCTCAGAAGTAGAGTGATTCCCTAGCTCCCCACACTTCCGAATGGCAGGACTCTAAAGTCTGCGTTCCTCCCCACACAGCCCAGTTGTCAGAGGGAAAGACTGGGGTCAAGGAACCATCCAACATATAAAAACCAACCCAGCCCTTCAGAGCTTTGGGGCCCTGGCAGGCCTTCCACTCACAGCTCCTGGTGAGCACACACTCTGCTGTGAAGATCAGAAAATGGGACTAATGAGGGGCTGTGGTCTGACCCAGCTGGGACCATGCCTTATGCAGAGATTCACATCAAAAGATTTCACGTATTGGCACAGCAATTAAAGATGTGCAAAGTTCTGCTAGGTTGGGCAGAGGAAAATGGCAGCATGCAGCATCCCAAGTGAGCCCAGCTTTCAGAAACACCCCTGGACTCCTTCCCTTCCTTCTCTGTTATCTCAACAGGACTCCGGAGGGGGGCCTCTGTACGTGAATGGCATGGAATAGCCCCCCGCCTACAAAACCGCTACCCAGAGAGCCACACAGAAATACTATGAATGCCACAAATCAAGGGGGAAGTATCGGCAGAGTTCTCATTATTGTCCACCACCAGCACAGCAAAAACCCCTCGGCAGGTCAGGACAGAGGGCTGGAGAGAGGGAGTCAGAGGAATGGTATTCTGAACCAATGTGGCCAGACCCTGGACAAAGCCCAGTCTCTCTCGAACACAGTCACCTAATCTGCAAAATACTGCCTGCCTTACAAACTATCAGGGTAAACTGAGGCAACATCGGTCATGAGCTTCGTGAAGGGAGTTCATAGAGCCCAGGCAGCTGACACACACATTCCCTACCCTGGGAAATAGGAGCAAACCTCTCTCGGCTATCATTGCTTCATTGTCCAGAAGAAGGGAAATGCAGGGTGGTGAATTCCTGCAGAATTGCTGTGCAGATTTTATATATGTTTTTAACTTGTGGGGAGGCTCAGCAAATAATAAGAGACTTAATTTACATCTGTCCTCACAAAGAGCTTAATTCAACCTCACAATTATTATTTTATTTTTCAAGAGAAAATACAGAGTGAGAGGAGAGAGATGTGGTACCATGACAGGCATGGCGGTAAGAGCCTCGGGAAGTCACTGTACCACCCAGGGCCTCAGCTTCCTCACTCGTAGTAATTTCTACTTCTCGGTCTACAGGAAGCAGGTAGACAATGCCAAGCACCTAGGATGCACTTGTACCTGCTCCATTACCAATGGCCCCATTTTGTGTTGGGAAAAATGAGGAGAGATGATAACTTCCTCTTTCAGGAACAAGAAAGTGGAGCAGTTTCCAGAGAATGGCTGATTCCCCAGTCTCTCTCAAACCTTCTCCTTTTTCTTCATTTTCTACCGCGCAGGGACATAACCTCCCTCCTGATCTCCCTCCCTTCTTGTCCTGCTCCTGTCCTTCCTTACTGTTTTTATCACATCTCTCTACTTCAAAAAGACCAGGTCAAATGTTACATTTTTCAAAATGTCCTTCACTTCCACTTAGCATTTACACACTCAGTTAGGTCCCACCCCTCAAGCTACCTCCATTCTCAGGGCCCACCCACCCTAGCCCCCTCCTACTATTAGGCTCCACTCGTCCTCCAGCCCCTCCCACTTGGGAATAACTCCCACACATAGAAGTTCCTACTCTCGGAGTTCCCGTCGTGGCGCAGTGGTTAACGAATCCGACTAGGAACCATGAGGTTGCGGGTTCGGTCCCTGCCCTTGCTCAGTGGGTTAACAATCCAGCGTTACCGTGAGCTGTGGTGTAGGTTGCAGACGCAGCTCGGATCCCGCATTGCTGTGGCTCTGGCGTAGGCCGGTGTCTACAGCTCCGATTCAACCCCTAGCCTGGGAACCTCCATATGCCACGAGAGCGGCCCAAAGAAATAGCAACAACAAAAGACAAAAAAAAAAAAGTTCCTACTCTTTCATGGGTCTGAGTCAAGACAATTACAAATTTTACCTTCAATAGGCCGTGATGGAAAATAATATTTTTTAAAAAGAATTTAAGTGTATGACTGAGTCACTTTGTTGCACAGCAGAAATTAGCACTCTGTAAATCAACTATACTTTAATAAATAAAGAAAAATCTAAAAAAAAAAAAGTATCATTTTCCACAACATGTTGGAGATCAGGATGTAATATTTAACATGATTTTACTCTAGGTTCAGTGACAAATAAAAACATCAGATATATGGAAAAACTTATAACTCCTAGATATGGCTATCTGTAGGAGTCCAAGCCTAGCCCAGTCTCAGAAATCCCCCCTGGGACTTCTCTCCTCAGTGGGCTATCTTCCCTTTACCTTCTAGAGTGTTCCCAAAATGTGGCTAGTCCATGACCAGGACCAAAGAACAAATATCCAGAGATACCCCAGTCAAAGGCCCACCATCTAAGTATTTATCTCCTGCTATTACTCAGGACCATTGAAAATGGAACAACTTCCTCTCTCCAAAGGAAATCCGTCTCTACCCAATAGGACAGACATGACCCTCAGTCACCAACTGGAAGACTGTTCCAGACGTGAGTCTGAGGAACATGCAGCATTAAAGGTACAGTCCAGGAGTTCTCATCATGGCACAGTGGTTAACGAATCTGACTAGGAACCATGAGGTTGCGAGTTCACTCCCTGGCCTTGCTCAGTGGGTTAGGGATCCGGTGTTGCCGTGAGCTGTAGTGTAGGTCGCAGACGTGGCTCAGATCCCCGCATTGCTGTGGCTGTGGCATAGGCTGGCAGTTGTAGCTCCGATTAGACCCCTACCCTGGGAATCTCCATATGCCGTGGGTGCGACCCAAGAAATGGCAAAAAAAAAAAAAAAAGGTACAGTCCAGGAGGCACTTCCCCATCTCAGTCCAGCAATTTTTTTTATTGCACCAGTGCAATGTAAAGATCACTCTTCCTGTCCTTCCTTCCACCTTCTAGTTTATGTACCTTCACAAGAACAAGTAGCACTCTTTAGCCACAGTCCATTCTAAATCAGTACACAGAAAAGAAGCATGTTTCTAGAAGAACAAATCTTCAGAGATGCAAGAAACCAACAATATAAACATGCATTTAGTTCCTTTAAGTCACAGTTTCTCAAACACATTTTTAACTGCGGTGTGCATTACATTTGTCAAATAAAAGTATGTATTTAGTTTCTTCCCAGAACAAAGAAACAGGCTTCCTTCGAAAGTATACTCCAGTCTTTATTTTGTGTGCGAGAGAAAATTGCTCAGAGCTTTGAAATGCAGGTTTATCCACTTCTTTCACTCCCCTCTAGGTTTTGAGAATCTTAGGGTCAGATTTCAGCCGAGAATCAGACTCACAGCTTCTCATCTTGCCAGAATCCTCTGCTAAACAGAAGCACAGAGCTTAGGAATGATGACTCAGACTTGACATTATTGCAGCAGAATATCTATTTTCCTCCCCACGACTTGCTCTGTAGATTATTGCCTTTTCGCTCTGCAATCAACAACTGAGCTTTCTGGCAAACCCATGCTTAACCTCTTCAGCTGGAACTGCCCATCTTACCTTATATAGGGATTCAGAACAAGCCTCCTAAAATGTGTCACTTCTGTATGACAATTATTTTTGAGTTAAAGGCAATTGAGATCCTGTAGGTTCAAGAGAAACCACTGCCCCTTCCTTAACTACCCAGAACTTAAATTGGGGGTTTTTCCCAGAAAAGAGTTATTACTGAAGGTAACTTTTATCTAAGTGGCCCCATCTATACGGCAGGGAAAACAAGTAAATAGACAACATCTACTTTTCTTCTTATCATCCTGTGAATGGCCTTTCTATCCTTGAAAGTCCCAGGCCCCTATCCCATTCCTTAGCTCAGTAACGGCATATATGCATCCCTCATTTTATCTGTCTTTCAACCCTTTCATGTTTCATGAGGTCTCTGACCCTCTCATGTCTGTGGGAGTCCCATATGGATGGAATTAAATTTGATTGTCTCCTATACTCTGTCTCAGGTGCATTTCATTCTTAGGCCAGGCAGAATAACCCAGAAGGGTTCCTTCCCTAGAAAGGAAAGTTTTCTCCCTCCCCAACACCTCCTTCCGAGCCCAGGAAGTGTCTGATGACACCAGCCTTTGACATTTCCAGACATAGGAAGGACAAAGTCTTCCTATCCTCCTACACAAAATATCTTATAGAAATGTCCAGGGAGTTCCCGTCGTGGTGCAGTGGTTAACGAATCCGACTAAGAACCATGAGGTTGCGGGTTCGATCCCTGCCCTTGCTCAGTGGGTTAAGGACCCGGCGTTGCCGTGAGCTGTGGTGTAGGTCGCAGATGCAGCTCGGATCCCGAGTTGCTGTGGCTCTGGCATAGGCTGGCGGCTACAGCTCCGATTAGATCCCCAGCTTGGGAACCTCCATATGCCGCGGGAGTAGCCCAAGAAATGGCAAAAAGACAAAAAAAAAAAAAAGAAATGTCCAATCTCTCTCCCAGCAAAGTGCTTATTTTGAAACAAATTATATGGAAGGAGAAGGGGAAGGTCTCGAAAAACAAATGAGCAACTTTTTTCAAAGCTTTCAGAATCAAATGTAGAATTCATTAAGAAAAGTAATGGAAATTTTATGGCTGGTGCACAGATAAATTCATTGCTGCCTCTTAATTCATCAAGCACACATACAAGAGTGTATACCAAATTAATTGGAACTAACAGCCTCTTAGAAAGTCTAACCAGCTGCAGATTCAGGGTAAACTAGTTGGAACAAAACAAAGAACTCTTCCTCCCCCTCCCCTTCTTCTCCCAGGTGCTGACTGAATTCAAGGCTAAGTTTGCTCAACTCTAAAAATGTTGAACAACTTTGTTCTTCCATGACTGCCAAGATCTCAGCTGCTGTTCAGGCCCAAGCAGAGTCAGAACTATCATAAGGGAGTTTCTTTGGATGTTAGGGAACCCAGTTCTATTTCACCACAGCTGTAAGGGCAAAATTGAAGAATTCTTAAAAAGGAAGATGTTCTACCACACAATGTGAAATATTATTCTGATCCAGGTGCACAAGTTAGGGGAAGTTGAATATTCACTTTGTTACTTTCTAGGATAACTTGGAAAGAAAGTTCTTAACCTCTTTCTTCAAATTGGTGCTTTAGTTCTGGGACATGGTTTCTAAACAGGCCATTCAGCAAATCCAGTAAGAAAACCAAAGGAAATTATTTGTTTAAAAAAAAAATAGGGGAGTTCCCCTCATGGCTCAGTGATTAACAAATCCGTCTAGGAACCATGAGGTTGTGGGTTCGATCCCTAGCCTTGCTCAGTGGGTTAAGGATCCAGCATTGCCGTGAGCTGTGATGTAGGTCGAGGATGCAGCTCTGATCCCCAGTTGCTATGGCTGTGGCATAGACCAGCAGATGTAGCTCTGAATGGATCCCAAGCCTGGGAACCTCCATATGTCGCAAGTATGGCCCCTAAAGAGCAAAAAAATAAAAAACTTGGTAGGCTACATCCTCCCGAAAAAAAGTCAGCACTTCCTACCTTAACCTAAAATAAATTCTTGTCAGTCGAAAATATTATTTTATTAGTAAATATTAACTATTCATAATTTAACAATTTATAATATTTATTTTAAGGTTTAGTTTATACAAGGTGCTTACTAAGTCTTATACATGTACTACCTCATTTAACCACCATAACAACCTGATGAGATCAATAATATAATTTAATTCCCTTTTTTTTTTGTCTTTTTGCCTTTTCTAGGGCCGCACCCGTGGCATATGGAGGTTCCCAGGCTAGGGGTCCAATTGGAGCTGTAGCCACCGGCCTACGCCAGAGCCACAGCAACGTGGGATCCAAGCCACGTCTGCGACCTACACCACAGCTCACAGCAACGCCGGGTCCTTAACCCACTGAGCAAGGGCAGGGATCGAACCCGCAACCTCATGGTTCCTAGTCGGATTCAATTCCTCTGTGCTACAGCAGGAACTCCATGCCTTTTCTTTTTATCTCTCCCCCTCCATAGGAAGGTCTCAGGCATCTTCCAGAAGACATCTTTGGGATAGCAACATCCTGGGCCAATTTTGTCCATGGACTGGGGCAGCCTGTTAAAAGTTCGAGTAAGCTTTCCCAAAAAGGGATAAAAATGAACAAATCCTGTATAAGAAGTTATGTTTATTTGCATGATTTTATTAGTTTATCAATATGATAAACACTTGTTGATTGCTTTCTAAACGTCAGGCTCAAGGGAAGATCTGGAAACCCAAAGATGAGCAACCTTAAGTGATTTTTTTTCTCCTTCAAATGAAGAGAGTGACGACTTGAATAGGAAATTATAGTCATTTTAAATAAGGGGTTTCTGGGCTGGAATATAAAGGTAAATGATTTGATTAGTCTATACCTTTTCAAAGATATATCCAATTAGGTCTCTGGAGAATTGATAACTTCAGACTTGCAGTGCTTTGTGTATTTGTTTGTTTTAATTGTCTTTCTCACTGCTAAATTAGCCACTTGTTGGGGGGGGGCAAGAAGGCAAATGCATACTGAGTTTATTTCATTGGTGATTTTGGCAGGGCCTCTGTATCAGACATAAATTCATTTTTATGGAGGTATAAGTGGGTAGGCAATGAGATCCAGCTGTATAGCACAGGGAACTATACCTAGTCACTTGTAATGGAACATGATTGGAGGATAATGTGAGAAAAAGAATATATATATGTAAGACTGGGTCACTTTGCTGTAAGCAGAAATTGACAAAACAATGTAAATCAACTATAATACATAAAATAAAAGCCTAAAAAAATCTAATTAACAGAGGCTTAAACATATAAGGTATTTGTCTCACGTGACAAGAAATCTGAAAGCACTTCCAGAGCCAAGAAGCTCAAAATTGCCATCAGATACCAAATCTTCTATCTTTGTCTCTACCATGCTCAGCATATTGGCTTCATCCTCATGCCAAGTGCCTCCATGCTACCAAAGGGCTACTACATTGCCAACTATCACAACTGAGTTCCAGAACAGAATGAGGAAGACACCCGATTTTAGCTCACAACTCATTGGCCAACTTTAACACACAGCTGCCCACTGACTTCAAAGATTATAAAATTAATGTTTGTTTTTGTTGTCTTAACTCCATGGTTGTTGTCTTTAATAGGGTCAGAAACAAAAAGAGAAAGAGATTAGAAAGATTAGTCAATTAAGAGTATCTGGTCTCTTTCTTTTATGTGCCACAGTCCTTCTGCAAATCCTGCCTTCATTATCCACCCACAGTCCAACCATTCCTGCCACATCCATATTATCGCCTTAAATCAAAGTGCCATCAGCTCTCACCTGGATCATTGCAAAGGCCTCTGAGGGGTTCCATTCTTGCCCACCCACTCCCCTGTTCCCCCAACTCCAGCTCTCCATAGCACTCCTCTTTTCAAAAACTTTGTTTCCTAACACGTCTGGAGTTGACTAGCTTTTTACTTATTCAAGGATCATTTGTTCTTGAGTATTTACTATGCGCCAGGTACTGCTCTCAACACTGGAGATAAACAGTGAACAAACACCTCTGCATTCCCAAGTTGACACTCTCGCAGAAAGAAGAGAATAAACCAACATATAAGTAAAATATACAAAAAGAAAAAAAAAAGAGTATATGTCACTCCTCTCATCTATAAAGAGGGCCCATTTTTTAGAGCTCCCACATGTGTTTTACAGAAAGAAATACCAAAAAGGGGGGAAGTTGCAAGAAATGTAGCATAGTTTAAATGTATATATTATTTTCACTATCTAACAAGTAAGCTCTCTTTTCAAGGCAGTAACTCTAGGTATAATCTCATTTGGCAGTACCAGCTTTGAAAGGCCAGGCCAAATGGTGCCCTGGCTTGCCAATGCTCCCCCAGACCTCCATGGTGAGCCCTGGCCAAGGGCCCCATGAGCTGTCAACAATAATCAGTGTTGTCAAGAAAACTTCATCATGACAGCCTGTGCCGCACAAATCAGAAGAAGGGAATCTGACATCAAAAGGACAGAAAAAGTTCCCCAAACGGTCCGTAAATTATAAAGGGAGATCATTTAATAATGTTCACAAAATAAGAAAGGACAAGCCTAAAATATTTGGAGGGGATTTTGACTACAATGCTATTTTGAAGAAAGTCACAGATGTTTGCTTTACGCCATTTTCAAATGAGTGTCCTTCTTATATTCATTTGGGGAATTAAAGAAAACATTGTAAAAGTTAGTTTCCCCTATTTGCTTTGACTTGGTAAGTTTAGCTAATAGAAAATATAAAATTACATATGTGGCTCCTAGTTGTGTCTTACATTACACTTCTCCTGTATGGTGCTGGTGTAGAAGGATATCTTACAAAAATCAATCTGTAATAGATGCTGTTGACGTCCTGCCCCGTGTCCCCTTGGCCCATGTGAGTTCACCAGCAGCCTCCAACGACTGTTACATGCAGGCCAACAGGGCCTCAATACCCCGCTCAAGGACATGTCTCTCCACTTTTCTGACTGAAGGCCTTTGCTAGGGCCTGGGAGCTTGCTCCGGGCAGCTGAAAAGGAGCAACCCTCCACCAAGAGGAGATGATAGATAAAGCCATCTTCAGCAGTCCCTCTGCGGGTCTATCCTGAAGTGTATCCTATCTCTCAGGGGGGCCGCAGCAAGACTGAGCCCCCAGTGCCCACAGCAACAGCTTGCTCTTTAACACCGATTTTATTGGTCTTCTCATTTCCTACCTTTCTTTCCTTCCCTCACTCATGCTTCCTGGGATCACCTCCCAAATAAACCCCCTGCCCCCCAGTGTGTGTCTCAGCTCGACTTCAAGGGGCTCCAACCAAGAGAACAATTTACACATTTTTCACAACCCCTCCTCATAGGACCCCATGCCAAGTATCCTCTGACTTAACAACCCATGCTGAGTTTTTCTTCCTGGGCTATTATCAGAGCTGTCTTTAATTACTATTGTTTTCCATCCATTCATTTAGGATTCCATTGTTAATGGCTTTTTCAAAAAACAAACAAACAAAAAAAGAAATTCTGCTCTAATTAACCAAATAGCGAATCATTTGAAAGAGTTTGCTTATTTTTTTCTTTCCAAGTAATCTGCTTACATTTAAACTGTGCCTATGCAATGCTATCCAATCATTAAGGACATTGATGGGGCCCTTTGAAACATTTCCTTCTGCTCTAGGACAAGGGCAGTTTCTTTATCTGACCGAATCAAACTCCACAAGACTATCAAACACACGTCTCATCTGATCTGCAAAGAAAGTTATGAGCAGTAGGACAGCAGTGCTCGTAAGGCACAGCCACCATTCCCTGGGCTCTGTGAACAACAAACAGTAGGTACATCTGTAGGGTATTCTGGATTCCCTGACCTGCAACACAAGCAGCTCTTATTGTCCAATCCCTTGCTGCTTTGACAACATGGCAGTTTTTTTAAAAAAAGGCTTTAGATTCCAATGCGTCAGGTTCAATCCTGTCTCCCCACTTACTATTGTGACCTTCTTCAAATCACTCATTGTTTCTAAGCCTCAGTTTCCCTATCAATAGTATGGGGGCTATTGCGGAGTGAGCATGAGCAGCATTTAGGCAACATTTAAAAGAGTCTTTAGGAGTTCCCGTTGTGGGTCAGTGGTTAACGCATCCGACTAGCGACCATGAGGTTGAGGGTTTGATCCCTGGCCTTGCTTAGGGGATTAAGGATCCAGCATTGCTGTGAGCTGTGTTGTAGGTCGCAGGTGCAGCTCGGATTCCACGTTGCTGTGGCTGTGGTGTAAGCTGGTGGCTACAGCTCCAATTGGACCCCTAGCCTGGAAACCTCCATATGCTGCAGGTGTGACCCCAGGAAAAGAAAAAAAAAAAAAAAACACAAATAAAAGAGTCTTTAAAAAAATTTTTTTAATTTTAAGAAGGAGTTCTCACTGTGGCTCAGTGGCTTAAGAACCTGACATAGTGTCTGTGAAGATGAAGGTTTGATCCCTTGCTTCACTCAGTGGAATAAGGATCCGGTGTTGCTGTGGCTGTTGTGTCAGCCTCAGCTGCAGCTCTGATTTGACCCCTAGCCCAGAAACTTCCATATACCTCAGATGCAGCTGTAAAAAGAAAAAATAATTTTAAAAATCTCACACACACTCCAGATCCTTAACCCGCTGAGCCACCAGGGAACTTCAAAACACCTACATTTTAATATACTTTCCTGAATTTCTTCAGCCATTTACACTAGCAGCCTTGGATGTATCCTGGACCTCTCTTGACCCAGTCCATGATGAGAATGACAGTTCCTATATGCCCAACAGTCCTTTTTGTCGAATCACAGGAAGCATTAGAAAACATGAGACTTGTTCCAAGCCATCTGCCTTTCTTTCCTTCCTCTCCACATGCACCTGTTCCCAGCACGTTCCCATTGTGGCCTTTCTGCAGTCCCTGGAGGCTCCCTACCCCCACCCTCACTCTGCCTTTTCTGTCTGGCTCTCAAGTGGGGTGTTCATGCTCAGCAGTGAATACTTGGTGCAGCCTCAGGATGTTCTCCCTCTTGAATTTACCGAAAGCCCTGCCAGTCTCTTACCAAATTCCTGAGCTAGACCCTGGGCTCTCTGTATCACTTAGATAAAGTATCCAGCAAAGCCCTTGGCATGCAGCACTCAATCACTGCTAGGCTTTCCTTCCTCTACTTAATACTTTTCTTCTGGTTGAAATCTTCTAGGGAAACTGGGACTTGATTCAATGTTTCACTTAATTAGGAACAATTGTTCAGTGCCTACAAAGTGCAGAGCACTTTGCTAGATTCTGAAATAAGGAAGAAAAAAAAGAGCTGCAAAGAAGTTGAAAATGTAGCCCCATGTCCTTCTAAACAAGTAAGATCTAGTTGACTCTAGTGCAGAGAAACCTATTAGGTCCCCAATAAATCTTGTTAAATGAATAACAGACGTATACACAAGGAAAAGTTTAAAAATTATCAGGGTTTCAATGAAGCTTAAAATGCTCTTGTCAAAGGCACCAAGTAATGCCCAAACCTGCCAGCCTTCCTTCAACATCTTGAGATCCCTCACACAAGGGACAATGACAAATGGGAATTGAAGAACTGTGCTATTTTTAACTACCGGAAATTATGCTCTACACTCCTAGGAGGAGTTGGTTGAAAGCCTGAAGGGCACACACGTTCTACCGAATGTCAAATGAACTTTTGCCCTCTTTGCAACACAAACCCACGTCTTGGGATTTCACCACGCTCTGGCAAGAGCCATTGTGCAGGGCAGGCCCACACTGAGAGAGGAAAGAGAGGGTAAAGCTGGCTGGATCTGTCCAGGGCTGCCTCTCCAAGGGCTAGTTCAGTTATGAGGTCACTGAAGGGATGCAGCAGCTGAGACCTTTTCTTTTTTGCTTTTTTTTTTTTTTCTTTCTAGGGCTGCACCCACAGCATATGGAAGTTCCTAGACTAAGGGTCGAATCAGAACTGTAGCTGCTGGCCTGCACCACAGCCACAGCAACTCAGGATCAAAGCCGTGTCTGCAACCTACACCACAGCTCACGGCCACGCCAGATCCTTAACCCCCTGAGCGAGGCCAGGGATCAAACCTGTATCCACATGGATCCTAGTCAGGTTTGTTAATGGCTGAGCCACGAAGGGCACTCCCCAGCAGCTGAAACTTTTTAACACACAGTTCCCCTGACCTTAGGAAACACAGCCTTGTTGGTGGGCAGAAATTTCACCCCCAATTCCCCAGTTGCTGATATATCAATGATTGATAAGAAAATGGCAGACAGAAAACACTATAAAACTCAAAGAGGAGTGAATTCACTTTGGGCCAGAATAATAAAAGAGGTGATAGGATATTATTTGACTGTGTTGCTTTTGTTTTAAACGTAGGAGAGTTTTTCACATCAAGGAAGGCTAAAGACCAACATGTTCATTCTCTTCTCCCCCTGAACTTCAGCATTCTCACAAGGGGGCTTGCTGTGCCCTTCTTTTCACCCTGTACTATCTCAATAAACACTTGCTCAATGAACAGCCCAATTCTGTGGTCATTACCAGCAAGACCACAAGCTGGTCCTTCTTTCAGACATGCATGTGAGAGGAGAGCTACTTGGCTACTTAATGAAATTCTTTTCACAACTCTTTCCTGGGTATTTTCCATAATTGAATTGTCTACAGACAAAACAAGGATTGCAGCTTCTAATAGCATGTGGCATTTCGCAGGCACCTTTAAATGAAATGTAACGAAGCACTTTAAGCAAATATTCATTAGCTGTGTAGTTCTCTTTGAGGACAACGCAAGTCTAATTTAAGCAATCTAAGCACACTGAGAGTACTGAATAATACCTGTTCACGAAATATCATGGAAAATAGCATCTTTTGAGACATTAAATTTTAAAATGTTGATCTCTTTTTAAATTTTATTTGATTAATGTATGTATACATTTCACATTAGCTATAGGAAAGGCCTTAAAATTTTTGGGACCCCAACCCCCTTAATCGATTCTATCCGATTCTTTTATTTGCATGTCTTTCGACCCCTCAGCCCAGGTCCACAGCCCAAGTATGCTTTGCTCCCGCATCTCTGTCTTCATGGACTTGGAAACAGTGGTAAATGTCATGCAAGCTGTGAACCTACCTATTCCACAGTCATCCAACTACTTCTTGAGTAGTTGGGTCACACCATCAAGAGTCTTTGGTCTTGAAACTTTGGCCAGGGTGGTTAAAAAAAAAAAAAAGAAAGAAAAAAAGGCCATAAAAACAAAAATGAAAAGTCATCTACACGTGACATGTATTTGTATCTATCAATATTTTTGCTATTCCATTATATTGTCTTCTGATTTCAAAAGAAGTACATTGTATAAGAAATGGAGAGGGGGAGTTCCCATTGTGGCTCAATGGGTTATGAACCCAGCTAGTATATGTGAGGATGCGGCCTGGCCTCGCTCAGTGGGTTAAGGATCTGGTGTTGCTGTGAGCTGTGGTGTATGTCACAGACACAGCTTGGATCTGGCACAGCTGTGGCTGTGGTATAGGCCATCAGCTGCTGCCCCAATTTAACCCCTAGCCTGGGAACTTCCATACGCTGTGGGTGCAGCCCTAAAAAGCAAAAAGCAAAAAAAAAAAAAAAAAAAAAACTAAAGAAAAGGAGAGAAAGGGCATTGAGCCACTGGAAAACTCAGGTGCTCCAGATGGCGTCAGCTTTTAATTCCTACCTATGGAATTTGGGGAGATAACCCAAAGTACATGTATTACTTTTCATTTTTTTATATCCAAAAAGATTCTGAAGAATTTTGATATTTATATATTTAAAGCACGGGAGGTCCCATCGTGGCTCAGTGGTTAACGAATCCGACTAGGAACCACAAGGTTGCAGGTTCGATCCCTGGCCTTGCTCAGTGGGTTAAGGATCCATCCAGTGGTGCTGTGAGCTGTGTGGTGGGTCGCAGACATGGCTCGGATCCCACCTTGCTGTGGCTGTGGTGTAGGCCAGTGGCTACAGCTCTGATTAGACCCCTAGCCTGGGAACCTCCCTATGCCACGGGAGCAGCCCTAGAAAAGGCAAAAAGACCAACAAATAAATAAAGAAATAATTTTTAAAAATTAAAGTACCACACTTTGATGTCCCCCAAAACTGGCAGGTATATTATACAAATCTTTGCCAGTGATATATTGATTAGGACTCTAGTCTTGGAAAGCTAGTTAGGCTAACAATTGATAAATATGCAGTCCAATGACTCCCATATTTTACCCCAATATTTGACTCATTGGCTGGTACAGTAGAAACTTAAAGTGGGCAGCTTAAGTAGTTATCACATACTAAAAAAAATAATAATAACACTGTCCTATTAGATTATAGGGAGCAGGAAGTGAGAGGAAGGAGACAAAAATGTTTAACCTTAATAATCCAGACCATCTATCGAGATCAAATGCACTAGATGATTATTCAACTTACTAATTTGCTTGCTGCTATGATATGCTAAATAGATGGACAAAATCAACAGCAGGCATGATGCTAGATTCTAGGATTCAAAGATAAATTAATTAAAGCACCGGTTCTTCACAAGGTCAGAACACAGTGGGGACAACCATGGAAGGAAGGAATGGGGGAGGAATGAGGGAGATAGAGAAATGAAAGGGGAGAGGACATGATTCTACCGGGGGCAGGTAGGTATGCTTAAGGAAAGAGGAGATGATGTTTAAACAGGCTCTAGAAATATTTGTCAGCATTCATCAGAAGACAAGATGATAAAGGTATTCCGGGCCATGGGAACACTTGGGCAAGATATTTGCATTTTCTGTTCTGTAAAATAGAGCTTGCAATCTGCATCTACTTTCCGAGTAATGAGAAGAAGAAAGACTGTAAAATTAGTACGAACATTCCTCAAAAACAAAAAATACATTTTAGCAATTGCCTTTTTAAATAATCTGGAACAGTAGTTTGCAAAGTGTGATTTCCAGGCCAGCAGCATGAACATCACCTAAGAACTTGTTAGAAACACAGATTCTTGCCCTCCACCCACGCACTGACTCAGAAACTCCAGGGCTGGAGCAGCAATGTGCTTTAAGATGCTTTCTAGGGGATGCTCATTCTGAATTGTGAGAATAGCTGCCGCAGATCAAGTAACTTCAAATCACCCTGTGATATGCTTTCTGTATCTTACCAGTGGGGGGAAAAAAAAAAAAAAAGAAAGAAAACTTTCTTATTCATAGAAATGCATCACATTGCTTGTTCCTAAACTTCTGTCCATGTACAGCATCAATACCCATCTTGACAAAATTTTTCACTGATCCTGAACAAAATGAAATAAGTGAAATAACCAAAAGTTTTTGATGAAGCTAATTTTTTTATTCATTGAATAGTTTGAAAGACATTTCTCGGAGTTCCCGTCATGGCGCAGTGGTTAACGAATCTGACTAGGAACCATGAGGTTGCAGGTTCGATCCCTGGCCTTGCTCAGTGGGTTAAGGATCCGGCGTTGCTGTGAGCTGTGGTATAGTTGGCAGACGCGGCTCGGATCCCACGTTGCTGTGGCTGTGGTGTAGGCTCTGGCGTAGGCCAGTGGCTACAGCTCCGATTCGACCCCTTGCCTGGGAACCTCCATATGCCGTAGGAAGCAGCCCTAGAAAAGGCAAAAAGACAAAAAATAAATAAATAAATAGATGAAAGACATTTCTCATGAGATTATATCCTTCTCATAGTTTTACCATTAAATCTTCACTCTTTTATGGAATAATAGTAGTAAAAGATTAGTGACTTTTTTTCTCAAATAAATTTAACAGGCAAAACAGACTGCAGTCCTCTGTTGGGCCTCAAAAGATTTATTTAATGTATTAGTCCAAAAATCCAGACAATATAAACCACTGAAATTAACAGGATAAGCATGCCTTTGCCATGAAAAAAAAGCCATAGAAATGTATTTTTCTAACTGAGAGTCAATAATGTCTTACTGAGAATTGCATCTATTTGTTTTCCCAAAACATCTACATTATGTTTGAGATTCATAAAACCAAGTTTTGGTGTATATAAATTTAATAAATGTCCATCATCTCTAATGAATTTTATTCTAGGATTACGCACTTTTCTTTATGCACTGTCATTTGGAAGATTTCTTATTTGTGATATAATACATATTATATCTGCCATGTATATGAGTGTGTGCAGGTGTATTTGGTAGCTTTTTTGATATCCCCAAGCACCTTGCTGGGAGAATAGAAAGGGTGAGTAGAGACAGTATCATAAATAAACTATTATTATTTATAATGTACATTCTTCATTCTCATGCACTAATGCACAATGTTATTTATTAGTTTAATCACGGTTGTGAGAATTGTTATTATTATTTCCTGACATAAAACTGAAAATGGAAATTGGAAAAGAGGAAAGAGAAAAATACATTCTACCTTAAAGACATGAAGATTTACTTTGCCTAATCTGTACATTGACAAACCATATTCATTTCTATTACAATACCTTATTCATCAGTATGTGAAATTGCCTTCCACTCCAGTAACCACTTGAGCATTAGTGACCACTGAAACACAAACCTCATTTCTTCTTATCATCTCCCATGTCCTTCCCTTCTTATAGTCTTACTACAACCATCCTAGTCCCAGACTTTACACCTCAAGCCTGAGATTACTGCCAGGCAAAGTAGCTGCTTCTGCACATCCTGAGGGTTCAGAAGGTTCTGGGGATTAAACAATTTTCAGTGAATCAATTGAGACATGCCCATCCCAAGTCTCAGAGTCCTCTTTCCTCCCAGTCAAGGTCATGACCTAGTAAGGTGCACCTGCTAGGCTGTGAGTCAACCTTCTCAGGAGATATGCCGTTTTTGTAATTAAGCACTGAACCTGCTCCTTAGCTTTAAAGAATATTTATATCTACCATTAAGGCTTTCACTAGTCAGTGGCCTTAAATGGGCCATTCATCATCCTCAGTCTTTTGCCAGTGCATAGATAGCCCCCAGCAAGGGCAGTTGAGTTAGCAGTCCTTACAATGACCACTTCCCCCAAACCTTCCCTGAGCCTAAGCTATTGAACCCACCAGTGTG
Source organism: Sus scrofa (assembly GCF_054392235.1). Classification (NCBI taxonomy): domain Eukaryota; kingdom Metazoa; phylum Chordata; class Mammalia; order Artiodactyla; family Suidae; genus Sus; species Sus scrofa. The sequence continues at coordinate 115,419,212 of NC_139389.1, read as the reverse complement.
CTCTCTTTCACTGGTATCCCATCCCAGTTCACCACTGGTGAAAGTTTAATGATGGCACCATTACTGCACACCAAGGACTAGCATTACTCAACCTGCCACCAGCAAGGGGTTTTCATTGCAAGCACCTTTCTTAAAAGTCTGCTTTCTAGAATAACTTCTATCTCAGCTGGCCTAGGGCAGGTTCCCAAGAAACAGATATTGAGACAGTAAATTTGCATGCAGAAAATGTACTGGGGAGTGCTCTCCTGAAGCACACCTGCAAGAAAGTGAGGAGCAGAATTGGGCAGAGGGAGACCATGAACTGAGGCAGAGATCTTGGAAGCTCAAGAAGTCAACACCGCTCTTAAGATTTGGCCCACCTTAGGGCAAAAGGACTTTTGTAGCAATACCCCCATCAACTAGTCATTGGCTAGAGGGCAGAACCTTGAATGAGAACACTCCCTTCCTGGGGATGGACTCAGACATGAGCCCTCAGCAGGCAACACTCCTGGTAGCTGGCAGAACACATGTTTGGTCTCAAAGGAGGCACCTAGGCAGTGTACACATCACAGCATCCACTTAATCCCTGAGAACCAAGAATGCGAATGATAACAATGGTTAGTGCTTCCCAGCCCGGCATTCTCTGGCTTCTCCAACCTCTTCTACTACAGCACCTCTCCTCAGGCTTCTTTAGCCAGCTAGTCTCCCAGATAGATATTCCCTAAATCAACCACAAACACCTTGTTGCTCAGCCTTGGCTCACGGCTGGCCTCCGGCCTGGGATACCCTGGTCCCCCACCTCTTCTCACTGATTCTCACTCAATCCAAACCCCACCTTTTCCAGGAATTCTTACCACCCCCAACACTGAACACCCCATACTAATCATGGGACACGGAAGATACCCTGCATCCACCAGTTCACTATTCTTACATGCAATTTTCTTGACTTCACCCAGACTTTCAGTTCTGCTACTTGCTAGGATGCAACATTGGAAAGAGGGAGGAGGTCCCTGAGCCTCAGCTTCTCCATTTGTGTTAAACGTAGAACCTAGTTACTTATTGAAGAGAATCTGAGCACCTACTATGTGTCAGGCCTAACAACCATCCCTTTCTTCAAGAGTTGGGGGTGAGGGATGGCAGGGTGATCTTGTTGATGGAATTTTCAGCTCAGAATATAAAAGCCATGGAGACCAAAGGACTTGCCACAGCCTCAGGAGGAGGACAAAAGGAGAACAAATTAAGGGAAAGGGAAATTCTGGAGAAAATGGACCTGGAGATAAACAAACACAGTTCCATACCCACTTTTTCCATCTGTGAGAAACCTTCTCTGAGAGTCACTACTAAACCAATGACTATAACTACTAGTTTTAACCCAATTCTCCCAAATCCCCAAGAACAGGCTCCTCTCTCTCTCTCTAAACATAACAAGTTCAGAAAAAAAAAACAGCAAAAATAGAAAATTAAAGTCAGTGGGGAGAAAAGAGTAACTTTGAGAGTTTATCTTTAAATCTGTGCTAATTCCTTTAGATTTTAGGGCCCCAAAGCAATGAGCATTTTTAATTCCTACTTTACTTTAAGCATCCAGCTCCTTCACAGGTGTCTGTCTCATCAGCTTTAAAACTGTGCCCTTCAAATGAACTTCTCTGGGGCTGGAGTAAATAAGCATGCCCCTTCTATGAGATCATGTCTCCTTTTCATAAGGTATCTTTGTTCCATTCTCCTGGAATTTCTAAATGTGTGCTTTCTTGATTTTGCAAGTAGGAAGAGCCTGAAGAAAGAAAAAGATTCAGGAGAGAAGGGGGCAGGTGGGCCTGAAGATTAAAAAAAATGCAGCAAACCACATATCTCAGCCCAGTGCTATCAGAGCGTCTGCCAGGGCCTTGTCTCAAAAGAAGAACAAACTTCCAAAACAGAGACTTCCAGTCCTACAGGAGGGAATCGCCATCTGCCAAATCCACCTACTGCAAACTAAAGACCCACATCTAAGAAGGTGGAAGAGGCAGTAATTCCTGCCAGCCCCTAAGCTTCCATGGACCAACCATTTATTCCCTGCACTACCTCATCACTGACCCTCTCCCTCCTGCGGTCTTAAAATAAACCCACAAGTGACACTTCAACAGTTATGTACAGGGATCCACCCTGTTTCTGACTGTGCTGCCCCCAATTCCCTCACTGCCAATCCCACCCTGCCCTTGGCTCCTTGCTTCGGTGTCCAGGAGCACTCCTGGTGCCAACTCTGGCTTTGTTCCTCTACACGGTCTTCTTAAACCTCAGGATTGCTCAAGTTCATGACTATTCCATAGACACATTACGGGGAACAGTTATTGACCCATGGAATTGGACAATGTGCTGATCAGCAGGTGAACTGAGGAGAGGGGAAAAGATGGCAGTGCTTCCTGGCAACAAGAAAATCACCATTTTACCACAAGGACACATGTGCTGGTGGAATTACAGCATCCTCGTGGATAGCCCACAGGCTATGACAGGGGTGTGCAGGGTCAACTCTTTTTCCCCAGTATAGTTAGTTTCTAAGCGTCTGTGCTTCAGAGATAAGCCAGTCCTCCTATTCAAAGTCCCCTGCTGGCCCAAAGTAGAGTTATTTATTCTAAGTCAGGATATTGAGTTTGGGGGGCTTTTTTTTTTTGGTTTTTTTGGCTGCAACCATGGCATATAAGTTCCCAGGCCAGTGATCAAACCTACACCACAGCAACCCAAGTTGTTGCAGTGACAATGCCAGATCCTTAACCTGGTGCACCACTAGGGGACTCCCTGTTTAGTTCTTTTATTGAAACACTTCTACTAATTAGTAATAGGTGAAGGCAAGCTTTCTCCCCTCTGGGTCTCAGTCTCTTTATCTAGGAAGTGAGGATGCTGAACCAGCTCATCTCTGCACTCCCTCCAGCTCTTGGTACCCAAGATAACACATGGGCTTCACACACATGGTCTTCTCTTACGGCATTACAGCTATCAGCTAGAATATCCCACCTCTCCCTCTGAATAAACTTTAATTCATGTTTAATTTTGCAGGTCGCCCAGTGGACTCCATGCAATCAACTTTGAAATAAAGAGAGAGTGTACCTTTCAGGTAACAGCTAGTTAATGGACATTCCAGAGAAGAGGAAGAGGTTTGCCCTGGTTATCAACATGCTGCAATTGCAGTCACCTCCCTTGAACAACACATCACTCTTTACACATGGTTCATAGAATCAAACCTGACAATGTTGGTCATAGGATCTCCACTTCCTAGAGAAGGAAACTATAGGTAGAAGAGTGGGAACCTGATTTTAAACGCTCTTTTGACTTTGCCATGCATACCTGTCTTAGAGCACCAAGGGAGGCATCAGATCAGCATGGTTTACAGACATTATAAATTGCACATTTTACCTATTGTTTGGGTATCATATCCTCTTCCTATTAATATAGCAAAAGCTACTCCTATTTTTGGTAGAAAACTTTTATTTTTTCATTGATATATTTCTCTCTGTGATGAATGCTTAATAAGTAGAATAAAATTCCATTACAAAGTCAATGAAAAAATTAACACTTGTGAGTGTTCCCAGACTTTACTAGGTGTTATGCTTCAAGGGGAAAATTGAGTCATGCCATATTTAAGTGTATGCAATGATGAATAGGTCTGACTGTTCTCTTGAAATTTCTATGATTCTCCCAATACCTTGAAAGACATTCCTAGTACCCAGACACGGTCACCTTTCTACTGGACCACCCAAGAGTGGCCATGTGCCACACCAGCCCGTCATCTGGGGCTTAGTGTGAAAGATCCTACAACCCATTCTGGCCAGCCAGTCCAATCAACCCGTCCTAGAATGTCTTAAGCAGCCCATAAATGACACTAGCATGATTGTTATTCAGTTGATATAAAGCAGATATTCTTAACTTATCCTTCTTTTTATCTTTATCTCTACAAATTTTTTGAAAATTAAAAAAAATGCAGAAGAGTACAAAGAAAAATCTAATAATCATCCAATTTCTGCCCACCTAGAGTTAACCACTGTTAATACAGCAATATTGATTTCCACTCTTTTCTTTGATTTTTAAATTGAAAAATCTCTCATTTTAATAAAAGTGGTACATACCTATTAGAAAAAAATGTAAAAAATGTGGAAAAATCACAAAGCCAAAGTTAAAAAAAAATCCAAATACCACAGCTGGGAATAAGTGTTCATACTAAGTTAAAATGATCACATATTTCTTTCTAGTTATAAATACAGAAAGAAGGAAAGATAGATAGAGAAAGAGAAAGAGGGAAATGTATTTTTTAAAATGAGCTTATTCTTAAATATAAATTTTTCCATTAAAAAGTATTAGTTTTTTGTTAGAATAGGAAAATCTACTCAATAGCTTGTAATAACGTAATAGGGGAAAAAATGGATTTATTTATACTTATGAGTGATTCACTTTCCTGTACCCTGAAAATAATACAACATTGTAAGTCAACTATACTCCAATAAAATTAAATTTTAAAAAACGTTTAAAAACAAAAAATCAACTTTTTAAAAAAGTATTAGTTTCAAACTTAACTTTGATTTTACAAAGGTAAAAGAAACTACAGTGAAATAGAAGGAACTCTTGAATATCAAACAAATGTTTTCTCACTTTAAAAAAAAAAGTTGTAAAAAGATCTCTCTGAGGTTAAGAAATAAGTTTATTAAAAACATCAGAGGGAGTTCCCGTCGTGGCTCAGTGGTTAACGAATCCGACTAGGAACCGTGAGGTTGCGGGTTCAATCCCTGGCCTTGCTCAGTCGGTTAAGGATCTGGCGTTGCTGTGAGCTGTGGTGTAGGTCGCAGACGTGGCTTGGATCCTGTGTTGCTCTGTGGCTCTGGTGTAGGCTGGAGGCTACAGCTCCGATTGGACTCCTAGCCTGGGAACCTCCATATGCCATAGGAAGCAGCCCTAGAAAAAGGCAAAAAGACAAAAAAAAAAAAAAAATCTGAGACTTGCAGTTTTTTAAGGCTGCCTATTTCAGCAGAGTTACTGTTCATTCTGCTGTTTGCTCTGAAAGATAAAGACCTTCACATTTTCACATTTCTTCCTCTTCTTGTTATTTGCTATTTATTATTATTTTTACATTGTTCTTTATAACATTCACATTTTGTCCTCCACCTATATTCCCCGTAGTTGTTTAATAATAATTCTACATTTAAATGAAGTCAGTTTCACCAGTGTTTACCAGGGCTTCTAACATTCCTACATTCTCTTGATTCACGCATTAAGTAGCTGGTTTTACTTGCATGCAATTTTTTCCAAGACATTCCAACAGGTGCTATTAAGCTCTTTCGTGCTTCAAAAACCCTTTGCACCTTAACGTCATCTTAGACAGGTAAAAAAGACCAAGGTCAAATATTTTCTCATCAGGATTTTAGGAGCTCTGGATCCATTGCCTTCTGACATTAAGTATTGTTGTAGGGAAATCTGAGACCACCCTGGTGTTTTTTTTCTCCTTATAGAGGACTTGCTTTTTCTCTCCATATTCCTAAATAATTATTTCTTTAGCACCGAATTTCAGCAGCTTCTCATCTAAAATATGTCTTAGTGTTGAACTTTTGCTTCTAATTTTTCTAGAACATAGTATGCCCTTTGGATGTCTTCACTTCAGAGAACAGTTTCTTCAATATTTCCCTGAATACTTCTTCAGAGATATCCAACCCCTTTATGTTGAATTTTTTGGCATTTTATTTCTATTGGTTTCAATTTAATTGATTTGATTTTTGTTTTCTTAATTACATTTATCAGGATTGTCTAAGGCCTTTCTTCTATGTTAATAATTCAAAGTTTCAGGAGTTCCCGTTGTGGTGCAGAGGAAATGAATCCGACTAGGAACCATGAGGTTGTGGGTTTGATCCCTGGCCCTGCTCAGTGGGTTAAGGAGCCGGTGTTGCTGTGAGCTGTGGTATAGTTCGCAGACACAGCTTAGATCTGGCGTTGCTGTGGCTGTGGTGTAGGCTGGCAGCTACTGCTCTGATTAGACCCCCTAGCCTGGGAACCTCCATATGTCACAGGTGTGACCCTAAAAAAAAGATCCAAAAAAAAATTCAAATTTTAGCAATGTTCAAGTTTTGTTTCTTTGTTGTTACCAACTATTGTGACCATAGTGACATCATTTACTTCTTGGATTTAATTTCACAGCTCTTCCATAACTCTTTGATTTTACTTTCTTGTTTTATTATCAAGTTATAATTATCATTATATTATAGTACATAATGGTTCTAATATAATTATTATTATATTATAGTATATAATTATAATTATCATTGATTATATTTATTTTCTTATAACAAATAGTTCTATAATATAAAATGACTGCAGAGAATTTTCTTTGTTTCTTGAGTTATTTTTTTTTCTAAAATGGAGTCTGTGTAATATACTTCTTGCTTGCTTGCTTTGGTTCATGGTTTGGTTGTGTTTCTTTTGCTGTAGTAGGTTTGCATTGCTGCCATGCTATTTATACTTTGCTCATACTTGACAGCCCTGAGTAGACCTTCCATCTGACCCAGACACAGTGGGCTAACCACTTTTTGCACTGTATCTGAGACCAATTTAGTTTCCTGTCCAACACTCAGATGGAAGAACTCGCCTGAGATGCTGGGAAGAGTGGATCTGGCTGGGAAAAAAAATCTTGCTCTCTTCCACTATTTGACATCTGTATTGCATGAAGGACTACCCCACCTGAATTTGTGCAAATGGCAATGTTGTACCAAACTCCCATGGCTAGGTTATCTTGGGCTTCAGCAGATGACCTTGGGCTTCAGCAGGATTCTCCAATTATATGCCTAACCATACAGCTACCTCCACTCAACACTTTCTTTCAGTATCCACTCCCACTATTCCTCAAATGAAGAAATATAAAGGTCAGTTTGCTTCTCTTCAAATTTGGGGCTATTAGTGAGAATTCTCAGAATTTTATTGTCTCACCAGTCTAGCTTCAGAGGGTCCAGGTAAGTATTCTACTCTGTTCCAGCATCTTCTATCTTCCATAGAGGATAGTTTTTAAGTTTATTGTATCTTACATCTATAAGTCCATAACTAGATAGGCAGATAGACATAAAGATATTAGATAAATAATAGATAGATAGATAGATAGATAGAGAGATAGATATTGTCTATCTATAGAGAGATGGGGTATTACATATCTATAATCTTACAACTATATTATACCTCTTTCCCCTTTGGTTACTTTTTTTTCTTCTTTTACTATTTTTTGCCTTGCTTCATTAGGTTTTGGGTAAAAGATGCAGTTTGAGTCTTCTATATTAACCCAAAGTCCTCAAATTTTTCTAGAAGATGTGAAATCGCACAATACACACCCACCTGCACTCAGAGTTGTGAGAAAGTTCTGGCACACTAGCTGTACCTCTCATTTTTCCTACTCAAGAAGGCATGTAGGGAAAGCAAGTGAGAGCCACCCAGTGGTTCAGGAAACACTGGCTGAGCAACTGCTCTGTGGTGTACACTGACCTGACACTAAACAGCAATGCGGACAACAGGGCACAGTCTAAGTCTCATAGAGCCTAGAGCCTCCTGGAGCACACAGATATTAACCAGAGAATCACAGAAATGACTTAAAACCACTTTGGTTTTGTAAAATGAAAAGAATTCTGTGGATGGGTTGGTAGTGATGGGGGCACATGAACATGAGTGAACTGTACACTTAAAAATGGTTAAGGTGGCAAATTTCATTATGTGTACTTTGCCATATTTTTTAAAAATGAGAATAAGTATTAAGAGAAGGAGAAAAATAGTGCTATAAAAGTATAGATGAGGGCAGGTCAGAAGACACTTCCCTGAGGAAGAAATAATTGAGCTGAAATCCAAAGGAACAAGAGGGTGGCAGTTATTATAGGATAACCTTGAAACCACTTCAATCTATAAAAAAGATAAATCATTCACAAATGTGGGTGCTTTATTATTGGTGTGGCAGGGTAATGTATTTGAAATATTAACCAATATTTTTCCCCTGTATTTCCTTTCACCTTTCTATCCTTCTCCTCATGCCCACACCTAAGCAGCAAGTTTAGCCTGTGCTTATTTTGTGGGGAGAAGGAGAGCAGAGAGACACAGCCAAGAGAAAATCCAATAGCCTTTAAGACTTATTCTAGATTTGGGTTTTTCCACAAGACTAGGAATTTAAGGTAAAAAAAGAGAGAGAGAGAGAGAATTGGGGGTGTCAGGGTTTTGTTTTGTTTTGTTTTTCTTTATGGACACACACTTGGAATATACATGGAAGTTCCCAGGCTAAGGGTTGAATTGGAGGTGCAGCTGCCGGCCTACAGCTTCAGTTGCTACTGATATTTTTAGATAACTTGGTCTTAATCTTTACGACTCAAAAATTCACAGCCACAGCAATGCCAGATCTGAGCTGCATCTGGGACCTATGCTGCAACTTGTGGCAATCTTGGATCCTTAACGCACTGAGCAAAGCCAGGGATCGAACTTGAATCCTCAGGGATACTAGTCAGGTTCTTAACCCACTGAACTACAATGGGAACTCTTGGGTATCCATTTTTAGAGAAGAATCATGGATAAAAGAGCAAGGATTTCCCCGGTCCTAGATTTAAAAGAACTTTTCAAGCTTGAGAGAGTGTAAGAGGAAGCAATGGGATCACAGAAGCCAGGGATGCTGAGGAACAGGCACTTTGGACTGACCTGAGGGAGGCACTAAAATCCCCGGGCAGGCATGAGATGAGGCATCTGGGAGCAGGAAAGAGGATTTCCCGTTCTTGGAAAAGAGTTTTGGGAGGAGGCAGCAAGATCCAAAGAAGAAATAGACTACCTGGTGTTTCTGGGACAGCTAGACAGGGCCACGGTGGCCTCACAAAGTGTGACAGAGCAATTCCTGTGCCCCTAGGGCACAGGAGGCAGTAGAATGAGCTAATGAGTCTGAAACTTATGGGAGATGATAGATGTCTCCTTGGCAACCAGAGTGAATGGATAACCAAGAACCAGATGAGTAATGGACCTCTCTGCAAAAGCCTCTGTCCACAATGACATTGAGGACTCAAAGAACTGCCCCCACACACTCACAGGTTTCTTCACACCACCCCCTGCTGCACCAGGCACCCCAAATTAGAGACAGGGCTGACCCTAACAGAATCAGGGAACAAAACAAAATTAGAATGACTCAGAGGAGGATAAAGCAAGCTACAGTTTTTGCTACCTGATTTCCAGGCTGAAATTCATTGTGATGGCAAATCTCCCTTCAAGTACTCTTGACCGTTCTCTGTGATACATCTGTGTGCTGTGGCAAAAAGGTTTAGAATCACTAATACAAATGTCCCCTGCTGGGATGTCACATTGTCAAAGTCCAGCCCCTCAGCCCTGGGCAAGGGCCACTTCCACAAAGGGATCTACAATGTTCCCAGGCCAGGGGGTGAGACCAGGCATCCCTGCCCTATTGTTCCATCACACTGTGCAGCTTCTTCCTTATTTGTTACTTTCATTTAGGAATTTGATAAATCTCATATATTGCTGATGGACCATGATGATGTCTTCATTTGTCTTTTTCTTTAAGCTCCTGCTGAGTATTCAACATCTAAAACAGCATCTGGCACATAGTAGGTCCGCAGTAATTATCTGTTGAATGAAAGATTGTCCTATGCAGAGTAAAGAATTTATACAAACTTCAAATGAGTGCCAGGAGGCCCGGGTTGAACAACTGGGCCTACTCTCCATAGAAATTCTGTATATACCCACAGACAACCTGATGCTTTTAGATAACTTGGCCTTAATTTTTAAGCCTCAAACATTCAGTTCCAGCAGAGTCTTAACTGCAAAAATATTCTCAACATCTGGAACGTGGAATACTTAATTGATCATTCCTATCGATACCCAGTTGAATAGAAGCCTGGAGGTTAGAACCTGCCACTGTTAAAATATTATACTAAGCTGTTTAGGCCTTTAAATGTTGCATTAAACGCACAGTACGAGAATAACTGTGTTCAGTGCTGAGAGCCATCTGTGTGGCGAGAAAGGCGAGTTCCAAACAGCGTGCCTATGCCGCCCTCTCGTGGTGAAATGCCATAGCTTCTGAAACATTGCTGTGGAAAAACTGCCTACACCGACCACATTCTGTGACTCTGTACACTCAACAGATTTTATTTACTTCATTTGATCTTCCTAACAATCCTACTTTCAAGGATGCTGCTAATATCCCCACACCACAGATGAGAAAACTGAGGCTCAGAGCAGTCAGCACGCCCAAGTTCGCTTGGAAGGTAGTAAGTAAAAGAGCTGGGATGCAAACCCAGGTATGTTGAAAGCCCACATGCTTTCCACTATAACATATAAATGATTATTGTTTGTAGTTGTAGCTCCAGTATCCTACATACAGTGGATAATCACAAAATATTTGTTTGGTTGAATGAATAAGAGTAGCAGCAGTTGTAGCTTGGCAATAGCAGTTATATATAATGTGTATATATAATTACATATCATGTATTGAGTGCCTGCCATGCACACATATCATTTGACTATGCTCAAGCAGAGCAAAGTTGACTTGCTCTGATATATTTTTTAGCTTGTTATTTACAGACATTTGGTGGGGGAGGGATGGACTCGGGGGTTGGGATTCATTATGCACACTGCGGTATATGGAAATATTGGCCAACCTATGGTTGGTATAGCACAGAAAACTCTACCCAATATTCTGTGATAATCTACATGGGAGAAGAATCTGGAAGAGAATGGATGTGTACATGTATGGTTGAATCACTTTGTTGTACAGCCAAAATAATCACAACACTGTAAATCAACTATACTTCAATAAAACTTTTTTAAACATGAGAAAAAATTTAAATAAAAGCATTTAAGCACCTGCTTTTTATACATTCACCGTTCACCAAGTATCTGTTAAGAACCTACTACGTGCCAAACAGAGTTCAAATGGCATTGATGCTTGGGTGCTATGCCTTGAGCCTCATAGTCAACTGACAGCTTCCACCTCATTTCTCTAAGAGCTGGAACTGGACCACAATTCTGCATCAATTTGTTGTTTCGGAGCATCCTAGATTACCTAATTTACTTAATAGTTTGAGCATATAATAGCTTTTCAGAAGGGGAAAGGATGTGGGGAGACGTGCATTGTATTTTTTAATTGCACTCATCAGAACAGCCCTGGCAAAATTATCCCTATTTGTAAATCTGAACCTCAGGCAGTTTTTGTAGCTGTCAAGGGCTCCCACATCCCCCCACCCCCTTCAGAAATCAGGAGCCCAGGGCAAGATTTAGAATTAAAGCATAAAGACCCCAAAGCCACAGCCTGCTTCCCAACTTAATGAGCCACTCGACAGCCTGACATTCAGCAAGCTTCAGCAAGGAATGGGAAATTTGAACGAAGAGCTGTTTGGGTATCTATCCAATAGCTATTGTATTCAATTCAAAAATGAAGCTATTTGAGTATACAGTGTTGAACCAAGGTTCAGACAGCGAGAAATTCAAGTCATTAAATCCCTATTTGTAAAACAACAAGGAAACCGAATAATCACTATGATCCTTTTCATCTCCAAAATATTCTGATTGAAATTAGAGGAAAATTGCCTTTCTGTTTTCTTTCCTCTGAGATCAGAGAATCAGCGTTAAACATACCCCCACCGTGTTCTGAAATCGCAATCTTTTTTTTCACCTGCAAATGTATTTTCAATCAACCAAGATCTGTTGAATAATGCCAGCTGAACATAGCTGTGGGGTGGGGTTTGATAGGGAAGTAAAGCTGATATCATTGCTTCGTACTCTCTCCTCAGTATCACTCCTGGATGTATTTTTCTCTCCTACTTAAGGGGAGGGAGGGTGCACAGTAGGTAAGCAGCTTTCTGAGGCTGAAAGGCCTCTAAAGTGTGGCAGAGAGGGAATAAGGTAGGTGGCGTTGATAGTAAGTTCCACCCTGCAAAGACCAATCCTGCCTGAAGAGTGGTCATGAGAAGGGGACAGGGGAGGAGGTCAGTCTTGCAGATTCAGCTGAGCAATTGTAGGACACACTGACCTTCACCTTCTCAAATCGGACATCCCAGCCTCTGAAGGTGAATCCTCCCTTTTCCCCAGTGTCACTGCACACAAGTGACAATTCCTGAGAGACTGCATGCAAATGACACTTCCTGAGAGATTGCTAAGGAAAGAGAATAACACTCAAGCCTGCGTGTTCTCCTGGCTAGTTGGCCACGCAGTGGTGGTCAGAAGTACATAGGCAGTTCATCCTCTTTTCCAAGTCACCCCAGGGGTATCAGGGAAGCAGGGGACTCCCGCAAGACCCACACATGGGGACAAGCAGGTGGAAGGATTTAAGGGCACCCTCAGGAGATCCTGCTACCCAGCATGTCACATACACCCCACAGATTCCCCAATTTCCAGTCTTATCTGAGCATGGCCAGCTCTTGTTTGATTGCTAGCAAGGTCTTATTATCTTACCTTCAGATGGCCAGCTCTTGTTTGATTGCTAGCAAGGTCTTATTATCTAACTTTAACCCTGCTATCTTTTCTAAAATAAGAAGGTAGAATTCGATAATATCATGGGACCAATCTAGCCCTAAACATTCCTCTTAAGAAAGTGAAAGTAAACTGCCATCCTAGTTTGCCCCTAAGTCTTCAAAAGCGAACTTTCAGAAGCTGCAGATTTGCAAATACACTCCATCCTCTTACCTGCTTCCTTGTAAAACTGCCCAAGACATGTAAAATTTGCTTGGCTACTACCTACATTTTTGAAGGCCACTTTGTCCCTTTGAAAATGGTCAGATTTATTAGATCTCCTACAATAGCCTAGTAAAAGCAGAATCTAACATAAATAGAATCTAGATAAATAAATAAGGAATAGCTGATGTGTACAGACTGGCTTACATAGATATCCACTGCCTGAGCCTTATATAGATCATTTTGCTTTGTGTGCAGAGATGTCTTCTTTTACATAAACCCTATTGAGCATTCACTCAAAACTCCACAGAACCTTGAAATCGAACTAGTGTTGCTTAAAGTTTAAACACACCCAATACTCTTCTGCAGGGCAGCCTGCAGAAACTGGTGAGTTCTGTAAATTTTTTTTTAATCTTTTTAGGGCTGCACCTGAGGTACATAGAGGTTCCGAGGCTAAGGATCAAATCGGAGCTGTAACTGCCAGCCTACACCATAGCCACAGCCTCACAGGATCCGAGCTGCGTCTGTACCCTACACCACAGCTCACGGCAACGTCGGATCCTTAAACCACTGGGCAAGGCTTTACATTCTTTTAGCAGTGGCTTTTTACCCAGCTCCCCTCAGAGAACAAGCTGTTAGTTTTTGCCCCTAGCAGCAACCCTTCAGGTGAGCTGCAGCATCACAAGCTTCACCAATTTCATTAGAGGTAATGGCATTTTTATTTCATTTAGAGAAGGGACAGGGACTCTAGATATGTATTCCATATGTCTTCTATCTCCTCTACCTTCCACGACCAGGTTCACCTCCACCCGGTTCCCTCCCAGGCCCAGCCAGGTCTGATCCTTCCCTGTCCACAGCCTCACTCCAAGCATCAATCTGACTTTGCTTACTCACCTTCGACAAATATGTAAAGTTTCTGCCCTGTCTGCACATTCACTCTGAGCTACCCTCATTTAATTCTACTGGCTCCCTTCTTATCTCCCTCCCAGTTCAGGGTCCCAGTTACCTTATACAACCTTACTAACTCACTAACTCTTTCAAGCCGTCTTTTCAAGAGGCGCAAGAATTGCAGGCTCTTATTTAAACCGGAGACTCTAGGACGCCTGCAGACTCAGAATTTTGAATCTTGGTGGTTCCCCCACCCCCACACCATTCCCCTTCCACCCTAAATATCCATCTCCATCACCCGGAGTCCAACACGCTGAGAAAGAAGGGCCCAACTGTTGGAGGAGGTAACTGAGAAGACTTGACCACTGGCAGACCCACCAACTGGACCCAGACAATCAGATTCCCACTCCCTCCCCGGTACCTGCTACCCTCTGGTCCCACCATGGAAGCGGTTTTTAAGGATACGGCCTTGAGAGAGTTAAGGTGTTGCTGAGGGCATCTGGACAGAGCACAGGGCCGAACCTTGTGAAGAGGCCTCTAAATACACAAAGATTCTGGAGGGTGGTCATGGGGCTGCCCAAGACCTGCCTCCTAGGTAAGTTCCCTTGCTTATTAAACCTGCCACCTACATGTCTGGAGTTGCAGTGTCTCCATATCCTCCTGGTAAGAGCCGGGGGCAATTTCAGATTTCACCCGGAGAACTTGCCAGGTTGTGAACTAACATCAGCAAACACCTTGCTAAAACCCGTATTTACAGCTTCCACATTCGAGCAGGTGCCCTGCACTCCCTTGCATTCGTGCACAGCATCCCTTCCCCAATCCTGTCCTGCTGCTGCTGCAGCAATCCTAGGACCTTCCTCTTGCAATCCTACTCCCAGCCAGCCAAATGCCTTTTTTGTTGTTGTTAAAAGAGATTTGCAATTAATTTTTTATGTGATTTTTATTTTTTCCATTACAGTTGACTTGCAGGGTTCTGCCAATTTCTACGGTACAGCAAAGTGACCCAGTTTTATATATATATTCTTTTTCTCACATTATCCTCCATCATGTTCCATGATAAGTGTTGAGATACAGTCCCTATGCTATAAAGCAGAATCTCATTGCTTATACAATCCAAATGCAATAGTTTGCATCTATTAACCCCAAACTCCCAGTCCATCCCACTCCCTTCCCCTTGGCCACCACAAGTCTGTTAGCCAAGTCCATGAGTTTCTTTTCTGTGGAAAGGTTCATTTGTGCAGTATATTAGATTTCAAATGTAAGTGATATCATACAGTATTTGTCTTTCTCTTCCTGACTTCACTTAGTATGAGAATCTCTAGTTCCATCCATATTGCTGCAAGTGGCATTATTTTGTTCTTTTTATGGCTGAGTAGTATTCCATTGTGTATATATACCACATCTTCTTAATTCATTCATCTGTCGATGAACATTTAAGTTGTTTCCATGTCTTGGCTATTGTGAATAGTGCTGCAATGAACATACGGGTGCATGTATCTTTTTCAATGAAAGTTTTGTCTGGATATATGCCCAAGAGTAGGATTTCTGGGTCATATGGTAGTTCTATATTTAGTTTTCTGAGGTATCTCCATACTATTTTCCATAATGGTTGTTCAATTTACATTCCCACCAGCAGTTCAGGAGGGTTCCCTTTTCTCCACACCCTCTTCAGCATTTGTTATTTGTTGACAGGTTAATTATGGCTGTTCTGACTGGTGTGAGGTAGTACCTCATAGTAGTTTTGATTTGTATTTCTCTGATAATGAGTGATGTTGAGCATTTTTTTCATGTGTTTGTTGGCCATCTGTATATCTTCTTTGCAGAAATTATTCAGGTCTTTTGCCCATTTTTCAATTGGGTTGTTGGTTTTTTGGCTGTTGAGCTGCATAAGTTGTTTGTATATTTTAGCGATTAAGCCCTTGTCAGTTGCATTGTTTGAAACTATTTTCTCCCATTCCATAGGTTGTCTTTTTGGGGTTTTTTTGTTTTGTTTTTTTGTTTTGTTTTGTTTTTTAATGGTCTCCTTTGCTATACAAAAGCTTGTCAGTTCAGTTAGATCCCATTGGTTTATTTTTGCTTTTATTTCCGTAGCCTTGGAGACTGACCTAAGAAAACATTTGTAAGGTTGATGTCAGAGAATGTTTTGCTTATGTTCTCTTCTAGGAGTTTGATGGTGTCTTGTCTTACGTTTAAGTCTTTAAGCCATTTTGAGTTTATTTTTGTCCTTAGTGTGAGGGTGTGTTCCAGTTTCATTGATTTACATGCAGCTGTCCAACTTTCCCAGCTCCACTTGCTGAAAAGACTTTCTTTCTCCAATTTTATATTCTTGGCTTCTTAGTCGAAGATTAATTGACCATAGGTGTCTAGGTTTATTTCTGGGTTCTCTATTCTGTTCCATTGGTCTTTATGTCTGTTTTGGTACCAGTACCACACTGTTTTGATTACTGTAGCTTTGTAATACTTTCTGAAGTCTAGGAGAGTTATGTCTCCTGCTTGGTTTTTGTTCTTCAGGATTGCTTTGGCAATTCTGGGTCTTTTGTGGTTCCATGTAAATTTTTGGATTGTTTGTTGTAGTTCTGTGAAAAATATCATGGGTAAGTTGATAGTGATTGCATTGAATCTGTAGACTGCTTTGGGTAATATGGCCAATTTTATGGTGTTAATTCTTCCAATACAAGAGCATGGAATATTTTTCCATTTCTTTTTTTGGCTTTTTATGGCTGCACCCTTGGCATATGGAGGTTCCCAGGCTAGGGGTTGAATCGGAGCTGTAGCTGCCAGCCTATTGCACAGCCACAGCAACATAGGATCCAAACCACATCTGTGACCAACACTACAGCTCATAGCAATGTCAGATCCTTAACCACTGAGTGAGGCCAGGGATCAAACCTGAGTCCTCATGGAGCATAGTCAAGTTCATTAACTGCTGAGCCATGATGGAAATACCTTTTTCCATTCCTTTGAATCCTCTTTAATTTCCTTGATTTGTGTTTTATAGTTCTCAACATATAAGTCTTTCACCTCTTGGTCAAGTTTATTCCTAGGTTTTTAATTTTGGGGGGTGTGATTTTAAAAGGTATTGTATTTTTATATTCCTTTTCAAATATTTCATTGTTAGTATACAGAAATGCTACTGGTTTCTGAATGTTAATCTTGTACCCTGCTACTTTCCTGAATTCATTGATCAATTCAAGTATTTTTTGGGTTGAGCCCTTAGGGTATTCCATACACAGTATTATGTCATCTGGATACAGTTACAGTTTTACCTCTTCTCTTCCAGTTTGGATACCTTTTATTTCTTTTGTTTTTCTGACTGCTGTGGCTAGGACTTCTAACACTATGTTGAATAAAAGTGGTGAGAGTGGACATCCTTGTCTTGTTCCAGATTTTAGCAGGAAGACTTTCAGCTTTTCTCCATTGAGTATTATATTTGGTGGGTTTTGTCATAAAATGGCTTTTGTTATGTTATGTTAAGGTATACCCACTTTGGTAAGAGTTTTTACCGTGAATAGATATTGGACTTTGTCAAATGCTTTTTCTGCATCTATTGAGATGACCATGTGGTTTTTTATTTTTCTTTTGTTAATGTGGTGTATGATATTGATTGATTGCATATGTTTTACCATCCTCGTGAACCTGGGATGAATCCCACTTGGTCATGGTGTATGTTCTTTTATATATGTTGTTGGATTCAGTTGGCTAAAATTTTGTTGAGAATTTTTGCATCTATATTCATCAAATATATCAGCTTATAGTTTTCTTTTTTGGTGGTATCTTTGTCTGGTTTTGGTATTAGAGTGATGGTGGCTTCATAGAATGTCTTTGGGAGTGTGCCTTCTTCTTCAACTTTTTGGAAAGCTTTAAGAAGGATGGGTATAATTTTTCTTTGTATGTTTGATAGAATTTGCCTGTGAAGCCATCTGGTCCTGGACTTTTGTTTGTAGGGATTGTTTTTATTACATATTCAATTTCATTTCTGGTCTGTTCAGTTGATCTACTTCTTCTTGATTCAGTTTTGGCAGGTTGTAAGTCTCCAGAAAGTTGTCCATTTCTTCTAGGTTGTCACACTTGTTGCTATATAATTGTTCATAGTATTCTCTTATGGTTTTTTGTATTTCTACAGTTTCTATTGAGGTTTATCCTTTTTCATTTCTTATTTTGTTTATTTGGGTTCTTTCTCTCCTCTTCTTGTGAGTCTGGCCAGAGGTTTGTCAATTTTGTTCCTCCTTTCAAAGAACAAGCTCTTGGTTTTATTGATTTTTTCTATTATTTTTTAATCTCTATTTTATTGATTTCCTCTCTGATTTTTTTTTATTTTCTTCCTTCTGCTGACTTTAGGGTGTAGTTTTTTTGTTGGTTTGTTTTCTTTTGTTTTTTGTTCTTTTTCTAATTCATTTAAGTGGTGGGTTAAGTTGCCTATTTGAGATTTTTCTTCTTTTGAGGAAGGCCTGTCTTACTATGAACTTCCTCTAAGCACTGCTTTTGTGGCAGCCCATAGATTTCGAATGGTTTTGATTTAATTATCCTTTGTCTCAAGGTATTTTTAATTTCCTTTTTGATTTCCTCATTGGCCCAGTGGTTTTTTTAGTAGCGTGTTGTTTAGTCTCCATGTAGTCAGTTTTTTTCTCACATCTTTTCCTGTGGTTGATTTCTAGTTTCATGCCATTGTGGTCAAAGAATGAAATAATTTCTATATTCTTAAATTTGTTGAGGTTAGTTTTGTGCCCCAGTATGCGGTCAATCCTTGAGAATATTCCATGTGTGCTTGAAAAGAATGTATATTCTGATTTTTTTTTGGATGTAATGTCCTGAAAATGTTGATTAACATTTCTATTGTGTTATTTAGGATCTCTGTTGCTTTATTGATTTTCTGTCTAGAGGATCTGTCCATTGATGTGAGTGGGGTATTAAAGTCTCCTACTATTATTGTATTCACATCAATTTCTCCTTTTATGTTTATTAGCATTTGTTGTATGTATCTGAGTGTTCCTATATTAGAGGCATATGTCTTGACAATTATAATATCCCCCTCTTGAATGGATCCTTTTATCATTAAATAGTGCCTTTCTTTGTCTTTCTTTATGGACTTTATTTTAAAGTCTATTTTGTCTGATAGGAATATTGCAACTCCTGCTTTCCTGTCTTTTCCATTGACATGAATTATCTTTTCCATGCCCTCTTTATATGTGTCCTTTGGCCTAAGATGAGTCTCTTGTAGACAGCTTATTGTAGGCTCTGGCTATTTTATGCAATCTTCCACTCTATGTCTTTTTATCGGAGCATTCAGTCCATTGACATTTAAGATAATTATTGATAAATGTGTATTTATTGCCATTTTAAACCTTATTTTCCAGTTGATTCTATGTTTCTCCTTTGTTCCTTTCTTTTCTTTTCTTTTCTTTTTTTTTTTCCCTGCTTTTTAAGGCTGTACTCTCTGCATATGGAAGTTCCCAGGCTAGGGGTCAAATCAAAGCTACAGCTACCAGCCTACACCATAGCCACAGCAACACCGGATCTGAGCCATGTCTGCAATCTACACCACAGCTCACAGCAACGCATTATCCTTAACCCACTGAGCAAGGCCAAAGATCAAACCCACGTCCTCATGGATACTAGTTGGATTCATTTCTACGGACCTACAATGGAACTCCCTTTTCTTTTCTTTTTTTTTTTTTTTTTTGTTGTTGTTGTTGGGTGATTTCCTTTTATTTTATGTTTGTGTCCTTTTCTTTTTAGTTTTTGTGAATGTAATGTTTGGTTTTGATTTGTGGTTGCCCTGTTTTTCAAGTATGTTAACCCCTTCCTATATCTGCTTACTTTAGCTGATAGTCATATAGGTTCAAGAACATTCTTTTAAAAAGGAATCTAGATTGTCTTACTTTCCTTCCCCACATTTTATGATTTTGAAGTCCTTTTTTAATATCTTCATGTTTGTCCTTTTGCTGTTCCTTGTGATTATTGTCACTTTTACAACAGTTTTTGTTTTCCTTTTAGATGTGTATACTGGCTTATTTAAGTGATTGTTTTCCAATCATGATTTTCTCCATCCTGTTTCTTCTTATTTCTGTTTTATTTAGAGAAACCCTCTCAGTATTTCTTTTAGAATGGGTTTAGTATTGCTGTACTCTTTCAGTTTTTGTTTGTTGGAGAAATTGTTTATTTCTCTCTCTGTTTTAAATGATATACTTGGGAGAGTATTCTAGGCTGCAAAATTTTTCCCTTTTAGAACTTTGAATTTATCTTGCTACTCTCTTCTGGCCTGTAGTGTTTCTGTAGAGAAATCAGCTGATAGCCTTATGGGGGTTCCCTTATAATTAACACTTTGCATTTCTCTTGCTGCTCTTAGAATCCTCTCTTTAACTTTTGCCATTTTTATTATGCCTTGGTGTGGGCCTATTTGGGTTCAAATTGTTCAGAGTCCTCTGTGCTTCTTGTATCTTGATATGTTTCCTTTGGATTTGGAAGGTTTTCAGACATAATTTCTTCAAATATATTTTCAATCCCCTTTTCTTTTTCTTCTCCTTGTGGAATCCCTATTATGCATAGATTGGCCCATTTTCTATTATACTGTAGATCTCCTATTGCTTTCATATTTTTTCATTTTGTTTTCTACCTGCTGTCCTGATTGTGTGATTTCCATTATTCTATTTTCCAAGTCACTAATTTGTTCCTCTGCATTATTCATTCTGCTCTTTAGTGCCTTTAACTCAGTTTGCATCTCTGCAAATGAATTTTCTAATTTTTCTTGGCTCCTCCTTATATTTTCTAGTTCCTTTCTAAAGTATTACTGTTTATATCTGCTTGTTATTTCTTCATATTCACCCTTAATTCCTTCAGTATTTTCACTATCTCCTTTTTGAACTTGCGTCTATTAGATTGCAGAGGTCTGTTTCATTGTTTGCTGCTTCAGGAGGATTCTCCTGTTCTTTTACGAGGGAATGGTTCCCGAGCTTCTTCATTTTGCTTATATTTTTCTTTTTCTGTGAGTTTAGGGAAACCAATTTCTGTAGTTTTAAAGGACTATTTCTATGCAAGAGCACCCCTTTTATTTTGTGAGGAGTTACTGTTTATTTGTGGCATGGGAGTTTGGATATTTGCTCTCTTTTTCTTCAGTGTGAGCTGTTATTCCCTTGATAGGGTGCTGAGAGTGTTTTCAGGGAGAAAAAGGCAATGGGCAGTGCTAGTAGTCAGTGCCTGGCTGCCGGGCTCTTGAAAGTAGCAAGGACCTGCAGGAAGGTGGGGTAGGCTACTCCTAGTTTGCAGGGCCCTGGGAAGTGGTAATGAGCCTCAGGCAGATTTAGGTGGTCCCCAGAGCATTTGGCAGTGGCAGTGGCAGGGTGAGTGAGTTCCCAGGGGAGTCAAAGCAACAATAGTTGTGGTTTGGTCACAACGCCCTTCTCTGTGGTGACCTCTGAGGTGATTGGGGCCAAAAGTGGCTCCTGCTCATGGACCCCTAGTGGTGGTGGGCTACGCCCACCTCTGGAGTCAGAGATAAGTGGGGTGGTTTGCCCCCCACCACCTGTAGACCATGCAAGAAGCACCCCATCCCACTTAGCCCACTCAGGAGGTGCTGCACAGGCTGCTCCTAGTTGCAGGGTCCTGGGAAGTGACAGTGATCAGGCATGTGCAGGTGCTGCCCAGAGCGTTTGGCAGTGGCAACATCAGGGCAGGTGTGTTCCCAGGGGAGTGAAAGCAACAATTGATGGTGCTCAGTTGCCATGCCCTCTCTTTTGCCGACCTCTGAGGTGACTGGGGCCACAGGTGGAAACTTTTCTCAGATCCCTAGTGGTGGCAGGCCATCCTCCCCTCTGGTTTCTGAGATGATTGCTGTGGTTTGTCCCTGCCACCTGTAGATCATGCAAGATCATGCAAGAGGTGCTGCATTGCACTTAGCCCCCAACTACCCTTAGGCCACACAAGAGGTGCCTGCCACTCATAGCCCACACAAGAGCCACCCAGTCTCCCATAGCCCAAGCTAGTGGCCTCTCACCACCCATAGTCTACACCAGATATTCCCTGCCCTCTGAGAGCCCACATCAGCACAGGGGAAGAGATTCATACAGTGGTCTGCACCTCCTCCTCTTACCCTCTCCAACCAGGCCTTGCTTCTCCTGTGGGCCCAGACCACCTCCCAAGTTCCCTCAGCTATGGCATTCTGCTCCCCAGCCTTTGTCATACCACTCCCTAGCCACTCTTGCCATATGCACACAACCAAACCTAGTCCTCTCCCTGGAAGTGACCTCCCAAGCCTGATTCTCAGCACCCAGCTGCCACCTGAGGGTCTCAGACTGTGGTGTCCAGGGCAGTGGTGCAGATGATCTATGCAGGTATCACTCTGCTTTGCTTTCCTCAGTCTAGCTGCTGCACTTTCCTCGGTGACTTTGAGGTCCCTCCATCTCAGCTGATCTCCCCATCAGTTAGGTGTCTTCCCAGGGTGTGGGTTCCTTTTCTCTTTCATGTTTCCCTCTCAGAGTGTTAGTCCCATCCTGATTCTTCTTCTCTCTCTCTTTCTTTCTTCTTTTTTCCTACCCAGTTATGTGGAGGGTTTCTTGCCCTTTTTGGAGGTTTAAGTTCTTCTGCCAGTGTTCAGTAGATGTTCTGTGAGAATCGTTCTACATGTAGATGTGCTTTTTTGATGTGTTTGTGGGAGAAGGTGAGTACCACATTTTACTCCTCTGCCATCTTGATCCTTCTGCAATTAATTTTTTTTTTCTTTTTAGGGCTGCACCCATGGCATATGGAGGTTCCCGGGCTAGGGGTTGAATTGGAGCTGTAGGTGCCAGCATACACCACAATCACAGGAATGCCATATCCGAGCTGCATCCGCAACATACACCACAGCTCACAGCAATGCCAGATCCTTAACTCACTGAGTGAGGTCAGGGATCAAGCCTGCATCCTCACGGATGCTAGTCAGATTCATTTCCAATGAGCCACAACAGGAGCTCCCACAATTAATTTTTTAAATCTTAGAAATGTTTACAATTTCTCCTGAAAGAAGTGGGAAATGGGGAGTTGTGATTATGGTATAGATCCTCCAAGGACACATTTGAACTTGCGAAAATTCAGACATCGCTCTTTGAATGAGTCGTAATCATCAGCAGGAAGTGAGATTGTCAGGGCAGTGTCATCAGTTACAAGGCTAACTTTTTTTGGTTTTGTTTTTTGCTTTTTGTCTTTAAGACCTCACCCACGGCATATGGAAGATCCCTGGCCGGGGACTGAATCTCAGCCACAACTGTGACCACAGCCACAGCTGTGGCAATGCCAAATCCTTTAACCCACTGCATCATTAGTGGGGGATCAAACCTGAGCTACTTTAGTAAGATTCTTAACCCACTGCACAAGGCTGATGTTTTTAATCTCTGACTTCGGTGTTTTATTTCTTAATGATTCTGAACCCAGAGAAGAAAGAAAGTGAATTTATTATCTTTCTCCAACTCCAAAAAGGAAAACGATTATATATTAAACAGTTAATATAAAAATTAAAAATTAATTATACATTGAGATAAGTGCCATGGAGTATAACAGAGTATATAGGAAATATCTCAAATGTAAAACGGTACAACCACTCTGTAAAATAATTTAGAAGCTTCTTTAAAATTAAACATATATCTACAACATGATCCAACCATTCCATTCCTATTTGCCCATAAGAAAAGTAAATAAATGTCCATACAAAAACTTATACCACAAATGTTCATAGCACTTGTTAGCCCTAAAATGTAAACCCAAGTGTCTTTCAAGGGGTAAAGTATATCCACCCTATGGAACACTACTCAGCACTAAAAACAAATGAAATACTGATACATGAATGAATCTCAGAATAGTAATGTTGAGTGAAAACTAGAGCAAAAACAAGAAATGTACAGTTTGAATCCACTTACAGAAAATCCTAGAAAATGCAAACTAATCTTGTAGCAACAGAAAGCAGATTAGCAGTTGCTCTGGGACAGGAGGTGGGGAGGGGATGGGATGGGACAGAAGGATTAAAAAGGGAACAAGGAAATTTTGGGGGGTGATGGACATATTTATTATCTTGATTGTGGTGATTGTTTCATATAAGGTGTCAAAAATTATCAAATTATAACCTTTAAGCATGTACAGCTTATACTACATCAATTATTCCTCAATAAAGCTGTTGAACAAAAAAACAAAAACCTCTTTTCCTGTGTTTTTCCTTTGTTCTCACATGACCATATTCACAACACTTCTGACACCAGATGGGCAGGGGATTTTTTCCCACACCACACAATTCCCTGACATCCACTGGGTTCTTACAATTTAACTCAATTCGGACACTCTCTACCTGGAGATGGTGTCAGATTCTGCAGGTTGAGGGCTCAGTCCCATAAGACTGCCTCCCCATCTAAGTCAGATGCCAACCTCAAGACCAGGTGGTCACCTGTGCTTTTGACCCATCAGCTACAAGTCAGAGGCTCCCTCGACTCACTCCTCAGGTTTAATTAATTTTCTAAAGCAGCTCACAGAACTCAGAAAAACTGTTTACTTACTGTTAATGAGTTTATTATAAAAGGATATGATAAATGATACAGATGAGCACTCCAATGGAAGAGAGACACAGGGCAAGGAATGGGGGAGGGGCACAGAGCTTCCATGCCCTCTCCAGACCCCACTCTCCCAGCACCTCCACCAGCTCACCAACCTGGAAGCTCCCTGATCCTGTCCTTTGGGGGTTTTTTTGGAAGCTTCGTCATATAGATATGGTCAATGATCTCAGTTTCTAGCCCCTCTCCCACCTCTAGAGAAGGAAATATCGAGCTTCTAATCATGGCTTGGTCTTCCTGGCGATCAGCCTCCATCTGAGAGCCCACAAGAGTCACCTCATTAGAACAAAAGAACTTCCTATCACCCAGGAAATTAATTACAAGCATTTCAGGAGGCCTGTGTCAGGAATCAGGGGCAAAGATGAATTTTTTTTCCTCTATTATTGCACACAGGGAGACCACAGCCTGTTGATCTTTATGCACAAGCTCCTTTTCACTTTAGGATGAATCATTTTGAATTACGTGTGCACTTGGAGCTAGGAAAAAAAGTTGAGCGGCCTGGGAGGGAGATATATGGTCATTTATTTCTTTTTTTTTTTTTTTTTGCCTTTTTGCCTTTTTGCCTTTGTCTAGAGCCTCACCTGTGGCATATGAAGGTTTCCAGGCTAGGGGTCCAATCGGAGTTACAGATGCCAGCCTGTGCCACAGCCACAGCAACTCAGGATCCAGGCCTCATCTGCGACCTGCACCACAGCTCATGGCAACGCCGGATCCTTAACCCACTGAGCAAGGCCAGGGATTGAACCCTCAACCTCATGGCTCCTATTCAGATTCGTTAACCACTGAGCCACAACGGGAACTCCCATATGATCATTTATTTCTTGACAAAAATTTATAGAATGTTTTAGAGTTTTCTGGTGGGGTTTTTTTTGGGAGGGGGTTAGTTTAGTTCTGTGATTGTTTTTGGCCTATTTCTTTATGAGAATTTAAGACCATCTTTGTATTTAACTAACAATATTTTAATTTTTTAAAAAAGATAAAATGAATTCTTAATTCTGAATCTATATTTCTACCTACACTGCTCTCATTTCTGATGTCAGTACTACACTGATTTGAGCAAAAAGAAAACTGCCCTGGACCCTATGTCTTAGGGTATACACACACATGCACACACATACACATGCACACACGCACACTCACATACACTCACACACACCCTCACATACAGAGGCACGTGCAAGTACCAGGAATGCACTCGGGCTCAGAGCAACCTGAAACATAGACATCATTCACAACTACCACCACCTGTGCTGGAGAAATGATTCTACATATCTCCTGCTCTCAGCCCTTGAAACAGAAGGCAATTGTGTCCAGACATTCTAAAAGGCTTTGTGTTGCTCTGCTGCCGATGTTGGAAATGTAGACACATTTTGGAAAGAGACCACAAACATATCCCTCTCAGCATACATGTAATAGATTCTGCTGTGGTCTGAAAATTTGTGTTCCCCCAAAATTCATGCTTTGAAATCCTAAGTCCCAAGGTGACAGTATTAGGAGGTGAGGCCTTTGGCAGGTGATGAGGTTGTGGGGGTGGAGCCTCTTGATGGGATTAGGGTCCTTAGAAAAGAAGCCCAAGAAAGCTTTCTGGTCCCTTCCTGTCAGAGGACACAAGGAGAATCCAGCCGTCTGCAACCCATGAGACGGTTCTTAGCAGAACCCAACCATGTGGACACCTTGACCTTGGACTTCCAGCCTCCAGAACTATAGGCAGTAGATTTCTGCTGTTTATAAGCCACTCAAAGAATAGTATTTTGCCATAGCAGCCCAAAGGGACTAAGATTCTTTCACATACACTATCTTTTCCCAGTATTGCCAAATATCTACTTTCCTGATGTATTTCTTTTTTTTTTTTTTTTTTTTTTTCCGTCTTTTGTCTTTTTGTTGTTGTTGTTGCTATTTCTTGGGCCGCTCCCGCGGCATATGGAGGTTCCCAGGCTAGGGGTCCAGTCGGAGCTGTAGCTGCCAGCCTACGCCAGAGCCACAGCAACGCGGGATCCGAGCCGCGTCTGCAACCTACACCACAGCTCACGGCAACGCCGGATCGTTAACCCACTGAGCAAGGGCAGGAACCGAACCCGCGACCTCATGGTTCCTAGTCGGATTCGTTAACCACTGCGCCACGACGGGAACTCCCTGATGTATTTCCTATTCCAATTCACAATTCTGGAGAGTCTCATGAATTTCATGATGTTCGTTGCAGTCATAAATGGCAATGAAGGGACATTTTGCAATTTTCAATAATTGATATTCCTCTTAAATTTGTAGAAATAGGTTTAGCTGCAACAGGTATGAAGTTTGATACTGATTCTTTACATTGGCAAATGTATGGATATTGAATGCTGGAATTGCAAATAGTTTTATACTTATAAAATATTTAATGTGAATTAATTAAATTTTAATAAAAATTATATTAAAATATTTTAACTTTCATTTTTTTTCTTGTCTTTTTGTCTTTTTATGGCTGAACCCACAGCATATGGAGGTTCCCAGGCTAGGGGTCCAATCAGAGCTACAGCTGCAGGCCTACACCACAGGCACAGCAACACCAGATCTGAGCCATGTCTGGACCTACACCACCGCTCATGGCAACATTGGATCCTTAATCCACTGAGTGAGACCAGGGATTGAACCCGCAACCTCATGGTTCCTAGTTGGATTTGTTTCCACTCCGCCATGACGGACACTCCTAACTTTCATTTTTTAAGTTTAAATTCATAAATTGTAATTTATACATCATCTTAATTTTGAATACTTCAAAAGAAAAATAATTTTTGAAAATATACATAAAATTTTAATGTTTTATTTTTAAATTTATTTACATTTAAATTACATGTATTTATTTACATGTATTTTAGATGAAAATGTGCCTAAATTATATACACTTTGAGTTCTATTGCCTAATGCTTAAGATCATTGAGATCATGATTTTAAAAAATACAAAAGTGGAACTCAGCATATTGCTTAAATATTTTTAAACTGGAAACCAAAAAAAGTGAGCAAATTTCTGTTAAGCATGACTCACATAAAATTCCTGACCAATTTATTATGTATTTTCTACTTAATGAAAATTTATCTTAAAAAATGAAAATGAGCAAATTTTTCTCTATGAATATTTCAGATGAAGTTTCTATAATCTCATATTCTTCACCAAATGAAGATATAATTAAATATCACAAAAAGTATTTTGCACACAGAAAAAAATACAAATTCAATTATAGCACTGAAAAAAGGGATGAATAAAGAGCAATAAATAATATTCAATGAACATAAGTGAATGCCAGCTGAGACCCTTACTGTGATATTCTTAAAAGGATGACATTATGTACCCAAAATTTGCCAAGCATAATGATGCTTTTTGGCTCACAAAAAGCACAATATCTATAGAAAACAATGGGAATGTTTAAAATTGGTATAAATGGCTTTCAATTTTTGGTGCTAAAATAAACAAAAATATGATGCAGATAAACATAAAAAAGCAAATGATCCCTTGCAAGGACAGAAAATTCAAAATGAGGATGCTAATTTCATAAGTAATAAAATGAAGAAAGAAAAAAAATCCAGAAAGAATAAACACTTGTCATAACTCAGTTTAGTCAGGTTGTACAAGCATCAAAATTCATATTAAAAATTTATATTCCGGGGGAAAAAACTGTAACTGCAATGTATACATCTAAGGATGACCTGACCCCCTTGCTGTACAGTGGGAAAATAATAAAAAAAAATAAAAAATAAAAAATAAAAATTTATATTCCAAGTTCCCTGGTAGCCTAAGGGTTAAGGACTCAGCATTGTCACTACCATGGCTCAGGTTACTGCTGTGGATCTGGTTTGATCCCTGGCCCAGGAACTTCCACATGCTGTGGGTGTGGCCAAAAAAGGTAAAATGAAATAAAATTAAAATTAAAAAATTATATTCATTACATGTCTTGCTGAACTACCAGAAGAGGAAAACAAGTCCAAATTCATACATTTAACTGGATGTACATCGGTTGTGAAAACTGGTTTAGACTTTACTGAAAAACTGAGAAAATAACTTTCAATTTTGGGGATTGAATTAAGAGATTGACGAGAAAATCTTAAAGGCTTGCCTAATCTCACTAACACGGCTGGCTAACAAAAAGATGAGTAAACCTGAAATTTTACCAAAAATCCAGAAGCATTTGTTTGTGCTGTGCGTGGAACATAGCTGGAATTTATTGCTGGGAGGAATGGGGTCATCTGTACCACGAGGAATGCTATTCTTTGAAAAAGTTCTAGAGACGAAACACAATGTTTTCTGGATCTACCCAAAAATAGGCCACCATAGAGAACATGAAATTTGACCCCATACAAATTTGACACATAGTGGAATGTGGAATACATGCCATAAAAGCAATTAGATTGCACGAGATCTAAGACATATTAGGAAAGTTTGGCAAAAAATATTCCCAAGCAAAAAGTGAACAATCATCAAAAATGAAATTCATTTTGAATTCATGCTATCTGTATTTATTTAGTATGATCCACTGCTTACTTTAAATTTTAAAGAAACAAAACAGATCTACTATGATATTCCACTTCAAAAGCTTTTAAACTATATATTTTTAATTTGAGAATTTTTTCCAAATTGAAACTGATATGAAAATGCAATAAAATAATATTCCATTAAAATATAAAGAATTTAGGAAAAGCAAATGAAAAATTTTTCATGACTCTATATAAGTATTTCCAAAACAAATTTTTAGAAAGGCTACCTTTTAACAAATCATAGATCAAGGAATATTGGGTTTTTTTTTACTTATTTGTTTATTTATTTACTTTTATTTTTATGCCCATATCTGTGGAATAGGGAAGTTCCCCGGGCTAGGGATCAAATCGGAGCTGCAGCTGAGGCCTGCACCACAGCCAGGGCAACAACGGATCTGAGCCGCATCTGCAACATACGCCACAGCTTGTGGCAACACTGGATCCTTAACCCACTGAGTGAGGCCAGGGATCGAACCCACATCCTCATGGAGACTAACTTGGGTTCTTAACCCACTGAGTCACAACAGGAACTCTCAGAATATTGTTAATTGAAGAGATTTTTAACAAATTGAGTATCTTACTACTATTTGTATTCTCTTTATAATACCTCAGCATTGAAAATTTTGAAATAAGATCCATGAAACAGTTAGTCTAAGGAGCCGTTTATGATACAAAAATAGCAACTTTATGATGAATTAAAATATGTACTATTTTCTGTAATAAATACAATTTATTACATTTATACCTATCACAACATTTGAACGTGTTATGTAGTATTTGGGACGTGTTTCTGAATTTAAATAATGCTTTAAGAACTTTATTGGCAATTCAAATTGCTATAGCTTCAGCAAAGTGGCTTCCCCAAATTGGAATAAAAGACCAAGTAAGAACTTCAATGCCTCAAGAAAGATTACATTATTTGGCACTCCTTGTCAATAGAACCAAATTTTGTGAAAAGTCTTGATTAAACAACCCAGAGATATTGCTGAAATTAAGGCAAGAAAAATTAAAATTTCGGAATAAATGTGTAATTTGTAAATTACACGTCTTTATGACTCACCCAAACATGACCATCCACAGAACACCCAGGCATGTGTGATAATAATTAAGTTCAGCTGTCTTTGATATTTGCACTCGTGTTTATTTAAGCCTGTAACTTTGTGCATTTTTTGTGAAGGGGTATTTGTTTTGGCAAGAGGATAGAACATAATTCAACAGCTGGTTAGCTTAATTTATAACATTTAGTTCTGGAAACATGGTCTCCAGGCCTCCATTTGTACTTGAGTCTGAGCCCTGAAATGCAGGCACAGGCCTGGCAGGTGTGTCCACTGGTGTCCCGGCCCCAAAGGAACACAGGCTCACAACGGTTCGACCTCGCTACTTAGGTATCTAGCTTTATGCAAGTGTACCATCTTCTCTCTGCAAAGCAATCACCTTCAGAAACTATTTACACGTGAAAACGGGTCCACATACAATTTTTTAATGTTCCTTGTACCGCAAATAACAAAGTACTAACGAAACGACTCTGAAGAACACAACCACCGCTGGAGACCCAGGCTTTCTTCATTGAGATTCAAAGGCAACAGAAAGACTTGATACAGTAATTTTCTTAAGAGGAGGTAAAGAATGGAGGGAGAAAGAGTAAACTTCCAATGAAGAAACCAGGTAAACATCGCCTCAGCCAGGTCATCAAGGTCAACTTCAACAATGATTAAGTTGTATTGATTGTACGAACCCTTGACGTGATGTGGTAAGAAGGGCCCTTCACCTCTGTGATCTTTCTTATAAACCCATAAGAAAAGCATCAGACAAATTCCAACTGACAGTTTACAAAACACCTTGCTCGTAACCCCTAAAATGGTCAATCTCAAAAAAAGGTGGGGGTTGGGGGAGGAACTGGGAGGGTAGGATAACACACTGCATAAAATAGATGACTTCCAAGAACCTACAGTATAGCACAGGAAAATCTATTCAATAGTTTATAATAACCTATATGGGGGAAAAGAATGGATAAATTTACATGTTTAACTGATTCACTTGGCAGTACATCTGAAGCAAATACAGCATTGTAAGTCAAAACTATAATAAAATTTTAAAAAGAGAGAGATGAGAAACTCTTACAGCCATAAGGAGCCTGAATGAGTTATGATTAGGTACAATACGGGGTCCTGGATGGGATCCTGGGACAGAAAAGGGACATTAGGTAAAAATGAGGACAAATTGAATTAAATATGGTCTTTAGTGAAGAACAATGTATCAGTGCTGTTCATTCATTGTGACAAAGGTACCCCATTAATGAAAGAACATGTCAACATTAGGGGGAAACAGATGTGGAGCCTATGGGAACTTTGTGCTGTACTACTCTTGCAACTTTTTTGTAAATCTAAAACTATTATAAGATTAAAATTTTAGTCTTTAAGAAATGTAATAGAATGTCAGAAGGACAATATGGCCTCAAATGAGGCCTCCTAGCTGCAAAGGAAAACCTTAAGAAGACCCCAGGGCTCAGAGAGTCCTAGGAGAGACCCAGTCTGGACAGAGCAGGACATTGATTCTAGACCGTCCTGCCTCAGTCATTTTGACACCGTGAACATGCTTCGTAGGAAAAAGTCCTGTGTATGTCACCAAGATCTGTAACCCTGGGAGCCTCGGACCACTTTCCCTCTGAGTGGCCTCTGACCTTACTGACAGAGGAGGCTCCTAAGGAGGCTTAGAAAAGGAGTCTCCCTGCACTGACCCTAAGCGGGCGCCATATCAAATAACCGCCGCAAGAGGGCGCGTGAGACCATCAAGATCAGCAGGCAGGCGCGCAGTGCGCAGGTGTGCAAGTTACACTCTGACCTGGGAAGGCAAATCTGAGTTCCCACTCTCCTAAAAGATAGCAGGCATCAAAACAACCAGGCTTTTGATCTTAAGGTCACTGCAAGGATTTAATGGTGATGGAGAATGTACCAGGAGCGTGTTCCCACAGTCACACCTGTGACTAAAGTGCGATACAACTCCTTTTAATTTCCGATCTTCACGCCAGGGGCCTCTCAGACAGCAGACAACTTAATTTCATCTCTTCCGGGTTAGATCTTCTTCAGTCTAATAAAGCAAATGTTTTTTGTTGTTTTGGTTTAGGTTTTGTCACCCAAACTTGAATTGAACCAACCCAAGATCGACTCATTGGCACACACACACACACACACCCCGCCCCCCACCAATCCCAGGAGGAGAGCTTTCCCTCAGGGAAAGTTTAAATCACAGTGTCATTGAGGTGGGGGAGTATTCCTGGTCCCTGACCTTCTCCCCCGCTCCCACCTTCTTTTTGCCCAGCACTACCTCGGACCTCCCCTGCTGACCTGCTCACACCTTGGGCTTGTGACACAGATAATTCAATAAGATTTCAGCCACCCTCCAGGTCCACCCTCCCTAACCAGCCTACTAGTTCTTATGCTCAGATACCTAAGAATATTCAGAGCCTCTCCAAACCACATTCTGGACCCTCTTGTGACTAGACAGGCCATGTCCATATTTTCACAGATGCCTGCTGGTATGAGATTATAGAGTTAATATCTCCTATGGACTGAGTGTGTCCTCCCCAAATTCATTAGCTGAAGCCCTACTCCCAGTTATGGTATTAGAAGGTGGGACCTTGGGGAGGTGATGAGATTTAGATGGGGTCATGGATATGGAGTCTCATGATGGGACTAGTGTCCCCATAAAATCCCCAGAGAGCTTCCTTTCTCTCTCTCTCTATACATATATCTATATCTCTGTCTCTCTGCCATGTGTGGATACAATAAGTCTGCAGTCTGCCACCTTGAAGAGGGTCTTCATCAGAACCAACTCTGCCTGATCTCCGACTTCCAGCCTCCAGAAGGGAGAGAAATAAATTTCCGTTGTTGATAAATCACGCAGTGTATGGTATTTTGCTATAGCAGCCCAAGCAGACTAAGACAATGCTGCCAAAGGACCAGACACAAAGTGAGATACAACGTCTCTCTATTTCAAACCCAAGGAATTTCAAATTCAAGGAAGAGGTGATGAACTGCAGGGGGAAACGAGGAACGGAGTTCTGCACGACCCACCCGCCTCTCGCCACTCACGACCTGTCCTGGGCGAGAGGCGGGTGGGTCGTGCAGAACTCCGTTCCTCCTTTCCCCCCGCAGTTCATCAGCTCTGCAGACTGAGGCTCCTTTTCCCTCTCTTCCTGGAAGAGAAAAAGTAACTCCTCTCTTCGTGACACATCAACATCCATACCGCCCCATGTTAGAGTGATGGAAATCAAGAACCTGGCATCTTTGTTTCACCGTGGAAATTGTTTCCATGGCTGTGGGTGCACTTTCCTTGAGCTACCCAGAGAGGAAGGATGACAGCTATTCCTGGCAGCTGAGAAATAGCGTGTCAATTAACACTTTAAAAACTATCCCCACCCCATTGACTTTGAAGAAAAGAAAGCTGGAAAAAGAAAATGGCTTTATGCTAACAAGGTCAGGTAAGAGCCAGATTCGCTGTGCTTTCAACATTTAAGAAACTGTGCCCTTGGGGGGTGAACTGTGCACATGGGAATATAGTCAATAATATTATTATAACTTTGTGTGGTGACAGATGGTAAACAGACTTATGGCGATTATTTTGTAATGTATGGAAATATTGAAGCACTATTGTGTGCACCTGGAACTAAAATAGTGCCGTAGGTCAATTATACTTACATTTTTAAAAGAGAAAGGAAATTGAAGCACAGTGTTGTAATTGGTTCTGCAGTGAACAATATTTA
Organism: Sus scrofa; assembly: GCF_054392235.1. Lineage (NCBI taxonomy): Eukaryota > Metazoa > Chordata > Mammalia > Artiodactyla > Suidae > Sus > Sus scrofa. Next base: position 115,385,873 of record NC_139389.1, on the reverse strand, counting down.
CATTGTTACAATGTTGAAAACACTAATTATTGATATTATTAAAAGTGTGATAGGAATTCCCTGTTGGCCTAGCAGTTAAGGATCCTGCATTGTCACTGATGTAGCTCTGGTTACCTCTGTGGCTTGGGTTCAATCCCTGGCCCAGGAAATTCCACATGCTGTGGGCATGGCCCAAAAAAACTATGATAAAACTGGGGGAAAAGGATGAGGAAGAGGTGAGGTATTACATCTTAATCTCTTATAAAATTTCTAAACTTTAAATTGCTTTTTTCTTTTCTTTGTATTCTATCTATATGAGATGATAGATGTTCACCTATTGTGGTAACCCTTTCATAATATATACAAATCAAACCATCATGCTGAACTGTCAATTCCTTCTCAATAAAACTGGAGGAAAAAAAGAAATCGTGCCCTTATTTCATACTTAAGATGCTCAAGTCAGACATTCCTGGTTATGTATAGACATGGTAGGATTGAATTGCGCTTTGGCAAATCATGGCCTGGGCTGGGCCATCCTGGAACATCAGGAGGCTGGGTGGGTAGCCATGGAAGGGAAGACTCTTTTATTGAAGTATAGGTGATTTACAACATTGTTAGTTTCAAGTGTACCGCAGAGTGATCCAGTATTTGTAGAGTATACCAAATTAAAAGCTGTGACAAATTGGTGGCTATAATTCCTTATGCTATACAACAATCCTTGTTGCTTATCTATTTTATACATAGTAGTTTTCATGTCTTAATCCTGTACCCCATCTTGCCCCTCCTTCTCCCCACTAGTAGTCACTAGTTTATTTTCTATATCTATGAGTCTGTTTCTGCTTTACATATATATTCATGTATATATATTTTTTGGATTCCACATAGAAGTGATATCATACAGTATTTGTCTTCCCTGTCTGATTTATTTCTCTAAGCATAGTATTCTCTAGGTCCATCCACGATGCTACAAATGGCAGAATTTCATTCTTTTTTGTGGATGAGTAATATTCTATTGTGTGTATATCAACATATACGCGTATGTGTGTGTGTGTGTGTATGTACGCATACCACATCTAGGAAAGACTTCTTGAATACAGCTAGACAGAGACTCATAACATAGCCTGGGGGGACAGTGAATATTCATGAGAAGTCCAGGCACCCACTACCTGCAGAGGACACTTACTCAGGTGTGTCATGGGCTTGTGTGTAGCTGAATCCTAAGTAGCATGACCTGCATTGCTTAGTGCGTCAAAGTCTACAGCCCTTGTGGAAAATAGACTGATGATTGGTGTTAAAATGATAACTACCCCATGGCCCAGTGCAGTGGCCGTGGAGGTGGCAGTGCACCATGCCGAACCCCCTTCAAAATGACCTGCTACAAGAGGCACCTTTGGTCCATTGTGAATTCACCCAGAGCCTATGCTTTTCCCAGCCTGGTCGCAGCCAGTGACCAACACACAGGAGACAAGTCAGGCCACTTCAGCCCAACAAGGGGCCCATTAATTAGCCTTTGCTCTGGGCACCTCATCAGCTAATACTTTCTCAGAACCCCTCCAGGGAAGTGTTTTTAAAGGCAACCTTTGCAATAAGGATTGCGGCTCATGAGCTTTCCTCTGGTTGTTGGTGGTCAGGTAGCAGGGAGACGTTTGGGGGAATTTTCATCGCCAACCCTCTGGTTCCAGTCTGAGGTTTATACACTTGTGGGCAGCAAGTAGTCACCATCCTGCACCTGAATGGAGGTGGGGTGGCTCTTTGTTCCTGCAGAACACCTCAAAGACATGCGTCAGATTGTTGTGTATATTCCTTGAAGAGGAACTAAGACCTGGTTTTATCACTTTCAATAGTTTTCTTGCTTGACTGCTTTTCCTTTGTATCTGCATTCCCTCAATTCCCCAATTAGTAACTGCTTGAGTCTGCTCTTTGGAACTCAGGGAAGGCCTAGGAGACTAAAGCCTTTTTTCTGCAAGCAAGAAACAGAGAATACATAGCCTGAGAATTTCCATATGCCACAGTGCAGCCTTAAAAAAAAAAAAAAAAAAATTTAAAAAGAGGGAGACAGAGAGAGAGACCAGGGGAGATTGGAAGAATAGAGGATGGTAAAACAATAGAGAGACAGACAGACAGATACAAATAAATAAAAGTTATGTATATATCTCCTGCTAAAGATGGCTTGTGATGAAGGGGGGTTTTGGTTCAGTATTTGAGGGGCTGCAAATCCCCGAATCCATATTTACATTTGAATTCAGAAAATGATTACAAGAAAATCCATTTTGGGGGGTTATTTACACTACATCTTTATCTCTGAGTGAGGATTTGGAGAATATAACATTTTTAAAATGGGAAATTCATAGAGAAGATTATAAAAATGATAACAAAATAAAAAAAGAAAGAGAGAGAGAAACAGGGGACACAGAGGGAGTTTTGCATCCAGAAGGTTCTGAAGTTTCCTGCTCAGCTTTGTTTACATATACTAAAACACTTGTTTCAGAAATTTGACCTGACACAATTATGAGAGCTTATTAATTTTTGCACCTGATTTAGAACCCGTCTTTGCACCTGATATTAGAACTTGAAGCCCTCAAGACAGACAGACAGGAAGGGACGATGACATCATGTGGGGAGAGAATAACCTGGAGCCCACAGGGCAGACGAGACTCGTGGCAGTTCTTACAGCCTCCGACCAGGATTATTATGAGCTGAATTGTGTTCCCCACCAGTTCACATGTGGAAGCCCCAATTCCCATGTGGTGATTGGTTTTATGTATCAGCTGGACTGGACCATGAGGTGCCCAGACGAAACAACCTTCCTGGTTGTCTTGGTGAGCCTGTTTCTGCATAAGATTACCATGTGGATGGATGGACTCAGTAAAGCAAACGCCCCTCCCCATAAAACCGACCAATAGGAGTAGGCATCATCCAGTCTGCTGGGAGCCTGAATAAAACAAAAAGTAGAGGAAAGGGGCATTCATTCCCTTCTCCTGCCCTTCTCAGTTCTCAGACTCTAAGTGGGATTACACCACTGACTTTGCTGGGTCTCCAGCTTCCAGATGCAGATCCTGGGACTTCTCAGCCTCTCTAACTGCATGAGCCAATCAATCCCTTATGATAGGTAGATAGATCGCATAAATATGTACTATAAATGGGATGATCAATAGGTAAGTAGGTAGACTAGATAGGTAGTTAGAGAATCTTGTTTTTCTACAGAACCCCCAGCATACCCCAGTATCTCAGAATGTGACTGTATTTAGAGACAGGACCCTTTAAGAGTTAAATAAGTTAAAATTAGGTCTTTAGCATGGGTCTTAATACAGTATGGTAGGTGTCCTCATAAGAAGAAGAAATTAGAACACAAACTCACCCAGGGGAGTTGCAATGTGAAGTCACAGGGAGGAGATGCCATCTACAGGCCTGAGATGAAACCAACTCTGCCAGCACCTTGATCTCAGAAGTCTAAAATTCAGAACCGTGAGAAAATATATTTCTGTGGTTTAAGCCATCCAGTCTGCGGCATTTTGTTATGGCAGCTCTAGCAAACTAATACAATGACGTGGGTGTCCAGCCAGAGCCCCTCCCCATGGAGCTTAAAAAACCTGGAGCTGGAGATGCTGAAGGAGGATTCAAGGAAGCAGAGCAGCGGCAGGTCCAGCTGCTGCTTCTCACCAATGGGTGAGTCACCGGATCAGCAAGAACACGTGTGGTCTATACAATTGTGTGAGTTGCTGCTTTCCTTCTGCCCTCCAAACCTCCCACAAAAATCTTATGCACCCCCACAACCAGGAACATATAGGAAAAGGAATCCTGGGGAAGGCATTTCAGCCCAGACAAGTTGGCATACTTCAAAGTCAATATAATCACCCAGCACAAAACTTAGCCCCTTCTACCATTTCCATTGCAACAATAGTTCTCAGCTGGGGCTGATTTTGACACACACACACACACACACACACACACACACACACACACACACACGGGAGTATTTGGCAACATCTAGAGGGGCACACATCATCTCTTCTGCATCTCCTCTTTTCCTTCTTTTGCTCTTCCCACAACCCCGGGAACTCGACTCTTCCCCTCCAGTTTCAGAGTCGCTTTCTTCTTCTCTGAAATCTTGATGCCATCCAACATCCTGAAACTCAGGACTCCATCTGAAACCCCAAAGGGTTATCAAACTAGTTTTCCTAAACAATCTAACTTCGCCCCCAAAAGAAATTTGAACACCAAGAGGTAAGGTAAAAAAAAAACTTCTCCACCTTGATATATACGTACGTGTATACTCTTACCAAGACATAAAAATCTGGAAATATAGAACACAAACTCTTACTGTGCTTAATTCTAAATCTTGCAATTTGAGTTGACTTGTTTTCTTTTTTCGCTTATCTGTGTTTTTTGATTTTCCCCGATTGAAAAGACTTTTTTTTTATTTTTAATGATCATACCTGCAGCATATGGAAGTTCCTAGGCTAGGGGTCGAATCAGAGCTGCACTTGCCTATACTATAGCCAAGCAACGCCAGATTCTTAACCCACTGAGTGAGGTCAGGGATCGAACCCTCATCCTCACAGACACTATGTTGGGTTCTTAACCCACTGAGCTACAATGGGGACTCCTAAAAAGAACTTTTTAGTAAAGGAGAACTATGTCTGGAGTGTGGAGGAGGGGGAGATATATAGCAACATGTAAAAAATTATTGCAAAATATCACATGAATGAAGTGTCACATTTAGTTTATATACCGTATGACTAATTTTATTTTATATTTTTATTTATTTATTTGTTTGCTTGCTTTTTAGGTCCACACCTACAACATATGGATGCTCCCAGGCGAGGGGGTCCAATCGGAGCTGCGGCTGCCAGCCAACGCCAGAGCCACAGCAACACAGATCCGAGACTTGTCTCCAACCAACACCACAGCTCACGGCAATGCCAGATCCTTAACCCACTGAGTGAGGCCAAGGATGGAACCCACACCCTCACAGATACTAGTTGGATTATTTTCTGCTTCGCTACAATGGGAACTCCTTGTCTATTTTTAAAGTGAAAGAAAAAACCCTAACTGGCACAGGGAACAGCAAAAAGAACGAATGACTAGAAAGAAATACATCATTATGGTGTTTTGTTCAGGAATTCAAACAAGTGACTTAGTTTTTCTCTGTTGCTGCTTTTCCTAATTTTTAAAAATTAACACAGTGTACATACCCTGGCCTAGAGTTTGGGGCAGGACCATTGAATATAATGAATGGCTCTCCCATGATTAGGTTACATCATAAGGCAAAAGTCAAGAGTTTTTTACAAATATAAGGTCACTAATCCGTTGACCTTAAGTTAATCAAAAGGCAGATTACCTGGGAGGGCCTTACCTAGTCAGATGAGCCCTTTAAGAAAAACAAACAAACAAAAAACCATTTGCCCGGTCAAAGGTTTGGCAAAGCACACTCTCCTGCTGGCCTTGGAGAAGCAATGAGTTTGCTGCAATGAGCTTTACAGATTCAAAGACATCAACTCTGCCAACATCCACAGGAGCTTGGGTCTGAGGTTCCTCGGTTGGAATCTTGTGAGACCCTAACCAAGGACTCATTTAAGCTGTGCCAGGACCCCTGAGCCATGGAAACTATGAGGTGATAAATGTGTGTTTCAGATTGCTACATTTGTTGTAATTTGTTAAGCAGCAATAGAAAATGAATGCAACCACCAATGAAAAAAAATACATTTTAATAAATAAACTTTATAGTGGAAACCAAAAGATCAGGGTCCATATCACCATCATTAACTCAATATATGATCTTCAACAAGTCACTTCTTAAGGCAGGAGGTTTTCCAAATACATAATATGAGCAATAAAGTCTAGAAAATTCTATGATTCTAAATCTTGCCATAATAAACTCTCAATTGCTTTTTCCCTGTCTTGCTTATAATGGAGTCTTGCAGTGCTAAAGATAAGTAGCCCAATAGTTAGGCTGTCAAAATCTTTTCATAATAAAGAGATTCTCTTTATAACAGTATTTATTCCACAAAATACGGCACTTGCCTCACCACAACCCAATTATACTTTTGGAATAAAATGTGTAGCAAAATGCTCAAGATCAAATACATACAAACTAAAATAGCACAAAGGAATATTTTATGAAAAGGGAAAAAGTCCAGCAAAAGAAGGATTAAACTGGATGTATGTGTCTTAGAATTTAGAATAGTTTTTTTGTTTTTAGAAAAGTAGACTATCAGAAAACAAGGGCAAGCAGTCCAGGGAGAGGACAAATACAGGCAAGTGCAGGAGAGTACAGCATTTTAATTGCATCTGAAGCAGAATGTATGTGCTATGGACTGAACTGTAGCCACCCTCCCCCCAAATTCAGATGTTAAATCTCTAAACCAACAGTGTGGTGGTATGTGAGGATAGAGCCTCCGGGAGGTGATTAGGTTTAGATGAGGTTAGGAGGGTGGGGCCCTAGGGTAGAATTAGTGCCCTTATAAAGAGACATCAGAGTCAGAGAGCAAATCACTCCCTCTCCCTGCCTTTCGAGGACACAGCAAAGAGGCATCTGTCTGCAAGAAAGCTCTCACCAGAACACAACCATGCTGGCGCCACCATCTCAGACTTCCAGCCTTCAGAACTGTGAGAAATAAATTCTGTCTTTAAGCCACGCAGTCTGTGAGATTTTGTCATGGCTGAGCTGCCTAATACATATATATTAGGAGGGAAAATTAAAGCGGGAGGTGTAGAGGACAGGAGAGAAAAAGGATGCGTGGTGGTCACGTGGGGACTTTGAATTCATTGCCCATGATTATAGGGAATCCTTATAACTTTTGTTTTTTTTAACGGAAGTTCCCAGGAGAGGGGTTGAATCAGAGCTGCAGCTGCTGGCCTACACCACAGCCACAGCCATGCCAGATCTGAGCCACATCTGTGATCTACACGGCAGCTTATGACAAGGATGCTTAACCCATTGACTAAGGCCAGCGATCGAACCTGTATCCTCACGGATATTATGTCAGGTTATTAACCCACTGAGCCACAGTGGGAACTCCCCTTATAAATTCTTGCGCAAGAGAGTTTGAGGACAATGAGTCTGATGATCCCATCAGCAGGTTTCTGTGACATGATGTAGTGAGGGCCATGGCTAGGATGATGACCATGGAAATAGCAAAGGAAGCAGAACTTTCGAGAAACAGTCCAGAACAAGAATTGTCTGGATTGTTTTGGAAATAAATTTAACTGTTACTATGCAATGAACTCAGTTCTTAAGCTGACAAGTGAAAAGGGTGGAGACCTGGCTAATTAGTGTGGAGGAGCTGATGTAGGAACCTGGCCCTCACGACTGGAGGCCAGGCACCTGTCCTTGTCTGCTCCTGGGTAAACTCCTAAGATCTTTTGGAGAATCCATAAATAACCAAAAATGGTTTTTGATACTTTTTGTGAGATTGCTCAAGGACAGAATACCCAGGTAGTCCTCTTTCTTAGTCGCCAGCTAATCAGCACTTTTTAAAAAATTGCTAAAAACACTTACTCTTTCCAGATGGTCTCCAACTTTTTGTCTCCCCATGTTACTTTATCATAAATCCTGTTTTGCCTTTTTTCTTTGACTTAGCACAAAAATCACTCCCTCGTATGTGCACCTGCACCCCTTTTGCATGTTTATTTGTCTACAAAATAGAGAAATGTCTCTAAGTGATGTGATGGACATCTTCTTCATCTTTATGTTTGGTCTCTGAAGTCAGGTACCAGGTTGAAATATTGGTGCCCACACTCTGAGCTGTACTTGGGGAAGTTACTAAACATTTCTATGCCTTAGTTTCTCTGTTTACAAAATAGAGAAAACTGAAGGGCCGCCCTCATGTTATTATTAACATCAAGCTTAAGTGACAAAGGCATGAGGGAAGTGCTACCGAGGGCTGGGGACACTGGATGCACACAGCAAACCTCAGCTGCCATAGTTAAGAACTCAGCACACCTAGCAGCCTTCCAGAATGCTAGCAGGAGCGAAATAAGTAGAGAGACTAATTAGCACCTTTTGAAATATTTTGCAATGTCTTATGAGTCTTCAAATATTTCAAAATAAAAAGTTATTTTTAAAAACATGAACAGGAGTCCCATTGCAACTCGGTGGGTTAGGAACCTGACTAGTATCCATGAGGAAGCAGGTTCAATCCCTGGCCTCACTCAGTGGGTTGAGGATCAGCGTTGTCATAAGCTTCAACATAGGTCACAGATGCAGCTCAGATCTGGCATTACTTTGACTGTGACGTAAGCTGGCAGCTGCAGCTCTGATTCAGCCCCATGGCCTGGGAACTTCCATATGATGCAGGTGCAAACCTAAACAGAAAAAACACATTGTGAACAAAGGACAGCCTGATAAGTTCTCCACAGGACCTTTGCCCCTCTGGTTAGCTTTCACACAAAAGGTGTAATTCAAACTGCCCCACCATACTTGGTCATTCACGCATTTGCGCCAGGTGAAAGTCCGGCATAATAAGACCTTACTCTTTGGTCTTCTGTTGTTAGAACACTTTCTTCTTTTCTTGCTTTTAATTTTCATGATAGGTCTGAGAAGTAAGGCAAGTTTAGTGATTCTGACTTTGTAGATTAAGAAACTGATCCTTAGGGATGTTGCGTAACTTGACAAAGTTTTCCCAGCTGAGCAGGCAGGTGATATAATCCAGGACAAGTGGGGGGTCTGTTCTACAACATGGCTTTTTTCTTTTTTTCTTTTTTTTTTTTTTTTTTTTTTTTTAGAACATGGAACTGCTGTTTTAAGAAGCATAGACATTTTTTTTTTTAATTTTATGGCTGAACTCGAGGCATATGGAAGTTCCTGGGCCAGGAATTAAATCTAGGCTCTGGAGCTTCGGGAACGCTGGATCCTTTGACTCATTGTGCCAGGCCAGAGTTTGAACCCACCCCTCCAAAGTGACCCAAACCACTACATTTGGGTTCTAATTCACTGCACCACGATGGGAACTCCAGAAGTGTGTGTGTGTGTGTGTGTGTGTGTGTGTGTGTGTGTGTGTGTGTGTACACAGTCTTTTTTTGCCATTTCTTGTGCTGTGCCAGCAGCATAGGAGGTTCCCAGGCTAGGGGTCCAATCGGAGTTGTAGCCACCGGCCTATGCCAGAGCCACAGCAACAAGGGATCCGAGCCCCCTCTGCAACCTACACCACAGCTTACGGCAACACCAGATCCTTAACCCACTGGCAAGGCCATGGATCGAACCCGCAACCTCATGGTTCCTAGTTGGATTCGTTAACCACTGAGCCACAACGGAAACTCCTCCAGAAGTATATTTTTAAATATATTTTTTGATGAGGTAAATATTCATTTCCTATTGCTGCTGTAATGAATGGCCTCAAATTTAGTGGCTTAGAACACACATTTATTTTCTTACAGTTCTGGGTGTCAGAAGTCCAAAAATAGGTCTTCCATGGCTAAAATCAAGAAGTTGGCAGGGTTCTGTTCTCTCTGGAATTTCCCGGCCTTGTCCAGCTTCTAGAGGCTGCCCACATTCCTTGGCTTGTGACCCCTTTCAGCAGTGGCCTCCCCCCAACTTCTGCCTCCATCATCACATCTTTCTGACTTGGAGCTTCCTGCCTCCCTCTTGAAAGGATGCTTATGGTTAAATTTAGGGCCACCTGGATAATCCAGGAGAATCTCCCCATCTCAAGACCCTCAATCACTGCAGCAAGTCCTATGCCTTCTAAGGTGCCATAGTCACCCATTCAATGATTAGAACATGAACACCTTCCAGGAGGTCATTATTCTGCCTGCCACGAGGTATCATTCACATGCAGTAAAATATATGGATCTTAAGGGCACAGTTCTATGAATCCTGACAAATGTACTCATGCGAACCTCACACTAATCAACTATAGAAGATCACGGTTATCCTAAATTTCCCTCCGGCCCCTTTCCAGTGGTCCTACCCACCCTCACCCCAAGAACTGCTACTCTGAGCGCTGTCACTCTCGATTTGTTTCACCTGTTCTTGAGCTCCATATGAATTGAATCATAAAGGATGTACTCTCTTTTGTGTCCGGTTTCTTTCACTTGCCATAACATTTTTGAGAGTCGTCCATGATGTGCACATACCAATCATTCTTCCCCTTCTTTGCTGAGTAGTATTCCATTGTATAAATATATCATCACTTGTTTATCCCTTCACCAGAAGGTGGATATGTCAAGTTAAAGATTGTCCCTACTGTGAATGCAGCTACTGTGACCTTTTTTGCGCAAGACATTTTGTGGATATGTGATTTCATCTCTCTTGAGTCAATACTTAAAAATGAACATGCTAAGTTACACAATAGGAATATATTTCTATAAGAACTACTATCAAACACTTTTACACGGCAGTAGAAACCTTTTACTGCCCCACCAGTTGTATCTCTTTAAAATATTTTGTACTACAAATATTTTCTTCTATTTTCTCTATGGCTCATTTGTTCATTTTCTCAGAGGTTTTAAGATACAGAAAGAGATAAATAGATATAGAAATGGGTTTAGATGTGTGTGGCTCTGTATATATGTTATGGATATATGCATGCATATATATGTATATACACTCACACAAACATATGCATACATGGACATGCTCACACATACACCCTCCCAACGCATGCACACACACACACACACACACACACACACACACTCACAAGCACACTCCCCAACTCAGTGTGCTAAGAGATTTTAGAAGCATTAGCACCACAGTAGCAATGAGTGCTCCTGGAATATAAACACCATTTTCCACTGAAAGAGAGCAGGCTTCCTTGGAGAAATGGCTCATTCCAGGACTGAGTCAGGAAAGATAGAAAAAAATATAAATAGTTCAAAATGTAAGAATATGCTAAAAAAATTATGGGAACATGTCAAAAAAGACACAGGGGTCAGTTTGAAGGGGTACCCACCCACTCGCCAAATCTGAGACAATCTGATCATCAAAATAATAATAATAATAGGATGATAAGCTGTTGAATAAAGAATGCATGTGTTTGGGAGTTCCCATCATGGCACAGCGGAAATGAATCTGACTAGGAACCTTGAGGTTGCAGGTTTGATCCCTGGCCCCACTCAGTGGGTCAAGGATCCAGCATTGCCGTCAACTGTGGTGTAGATCGCAGACTTGGCTCACATCTGGCGATTGCTGTGGCTGTGGCATAGGCTGGCACCTACAGCTCTGATTAGACCCTTAGCCTGGGAACCTCCATATGCCACGGGTGGAACCCTAAAAATACCAAAAATAAATAAATAAATAAAAGCGCCCATGTTTGCGCAAATATAAATAAATAAATAAATAAATAAATAAATAAATAAATAAATAAGAACAGAAAGCTCTGCCTACACTAGAAAGCTAGTAATAAATGTAGAAAGAATCATGGAATTAGGAAATAATCTGGCAACCATCATAGCAATTATGGCAAGAATCATGAGCACACATGGTAAAACTAGTAGGTGAATGTTTGAGGGATGAGATATTTACATCATTTCAAAGGGTCCTCTACAAGAAACACTTTAGTTACAAAAGGTAAATACAGTGGAAACATCTCTCCATAGCCAACTGATCAAAATTAGCATTGCTAGGATTTGAACCAACCAACAGCATTTGGCTCCTGATGCACTGAGATGAATTCAGCATCACTTCCTGAATCTAATCCTGACATGAGCTGAAATTAGGGCCCACCCCATGAAATAGCTTGCGTATACACTTTTAAAATGTCAGTATCATAAGGTTTAGGAACATACACGCACACACCCTCCAGAACCATTCAGGTTAAAGGATACTAATGTCTGTAAATCAGAGGATAGTATTTGAATCAGTGCTAAATTCCTAACTTTGATAACAGTTCTGTGATTATGTTAGGGAATTGTTTGTTTTCAGTGTATTTTAGGGATAAAGAGGCATTATGTCCACAACCTATTCTCAAATTTTAGGAATAAAGAGGCATTATGTCCACAACCTATTCTCAAATTTTTTAATCACATATGTGTGTGCCTATGCATACACATTTTTTAATAAATTTATGAATGTACATTTATTAATGTATATTTTAACATTTATAACATGTATATTTCTTTTTTGTCAATGTACCCCTTTAAGTTGGATTTTTTTTTTTTTTTGGCTACACCCTCAGCATGTGGAAGTTCCCAAAGCAGGGGCTGAACCCCTGCCACAGCAGCAACCTGAGCTGCTGCAGTGACAATAACGGATTTTTTAATCCACTGTGCCACAAGCGAACTTTGTGAGTTGGATTTATACAAAGTCAGCGCAGCATAGGTAGCAACGTATTCAAGTATAAGAAATGATCAAAAACCCTATTTTACTTTGAAAGGAGTTGCATTTATAATATTATTTGAATATTGTAAAAATCCTTATTTGAAGATCCTTCTCTTGACAACGGCGATTTTGCCATTTCAATTTCTAACCAGTATGTGGACTTACTCTGAATCAAACTTTTGTGTACAATTATTTTAATTGGTTACTTTAGCATTATGTTCAATTTATAACGAGCTTTGTGTAATTAATTTGGTCATTCTGGTGCAACAGAAGGGAAATCTTCAGGCCATTATCCAAGCCATGCTTCAAGATAGTCTCAGACTATTTAAAAGCATTCTGATCACCCCTTACTATTGACCCCAAATCCCTCCTAAACCATTTTACCCCAATCTCCTCTCTAACCTCTCCAGCCCCCTTTCTGCTAGCCCCTCGCTCACCTTCTTCTGCAGCCAGAGGCCTCTTTGTCAATCTTAGAACAAAACAGATAAGCTCTTCCCTTAGAATCTTTATTTGGGTTGCTCTTTTTCTCCTGAAGTTTCTTCACTCCACATCTTCCCGGCTTTGCTCCCTCATCAATTTGTCTTTGTTCAAAAGTGTGTTCTACAGGGAAATTTTCAGACCTCCCCACTTTAAATTTAAATGGTTCCAACCCTCCCTTCAGTGTCCTCATTCCTCTCTTTATGTTTTTCTCTAGAGCACTTATCACCTTCTAATGTCTTATCGTTCACTATTTATTTTATTCTTTTTTCTCCCCTGGCTATAATGTAAACATTATTTTTGTCTGTTTTATGGATTGCTGAATCCCCAGCATCAACAGCCTCACAGGAGGTGCTGAGAAGGAAAAACAAAGAGCAACCCCTGACAGTCAGAAGCTAGCCTGGCACTCACACCCAGGCCATGTTATTCTCTTATTGGACACAAACAATGTCACAGAATACCAACCACAGACAGGTTACTCTGAGACCAAAATAAATGAGACAAAACCATGGAAGGGCCTGTGGAAGTTCCCCAGTCAGGGATCCAACTCATGACCAAGCCACAACAGTGACAATGCCGGATCCCCAACAGGCTGCACCACCAGAGAACTCCCAAAGCTTATTTATTTTCATTACTAATAGTGTACCGGTCATGTACAATCCTGGAATTCTAGGTGACACAATGAGATATAAAGCCATTGTCCATTTACTCAAGGAGCTCAGAATGTACACCGAGAGGTATCAGCTTCTATCTCATAATATGGTGCGAGGATTTATATTTCCATTTATCCACAAAAAAGAAAGACAAAAACAATGACGTGAATGCACCTCTTCTACATCAAAGAAAGTACTCTACCTTCTTCTCCAAACCCTAAGGGGAAAATGTCCTGCTCCTTGCTTCTTCCTAAACCTGCCCTGGCAGACCTGGTGCTAGCAGCCTTTGCCCATTGCCAACTCAAATAGATCTCTAATTAATAGCACGGGCAAAGATACTCCACTAGAGGTGGTGACAATCACTCTATTCTCAGGAAAAGTCTTCCAGGGTTATCTCATCACATTTAAATGAAGAGCAAGCTGGATTCATATCCTCAACACTTTCAGGAGCTTCTCAACATTTGCTCATTATTTGATTAATTTCAATGGAATCAGGTCACATCCTTGTCAACTGCATAAAAAGGCACTTATTATCTATCTCCATTGGGTCCTATGCTGTGTTGTAATGCAGAGCAAACAGGTTGTCTGCAACTTGGAAATCTATGACAATGACCCAGAACACTGATAGAGACAAGCAGAACAGAGTACAGACAGCTGAACAAATAGTAAGGAAGTCTGTGAATTAATAAATAATGTTAACATTTGGTACAAGTAGAGTGAGTACATAACTTTAACTGGGAATGTTGGCAAGAAACCTGGAGGGGTTATGCTCAGACTGGATAAGGCCATCGAGAATTCATAACCTTTTCACTAATTCACCATCATGCAATGTAGCAGGCTGACAAAATAAATCTAGCTTTTCCACACTGCATTCTAGACCTGCTCTGGATACCTGGAATTTCCCCCAGGAAGTCAAGGTCTCAGAACACGTCAATTACTCATTGCTGGCTAAAGACAATAACTCTAGCAGCTCTAAACCCTTTTCAAATTAAGGCAATAAAACTAACTGTCTTTAGTAATCTTAATAAAAGTTAATTTTTAGTTTGCTTTGCTTCTTTGCTTCAACCAAGCAACCAATAAGAAATAACATTTGCAGATTGTTCTACAATGAAGAAAAAACTTTTATCCCCTGTATATCTCTTTCGAACCTCATAACAGACCTGGCAAAGTCAGTATTATTAACATAACCAACTTTCAGATGAAGTGAAGAGGAGAGAAGTAAAATTCGTGTATAATCAGGGTTCAAGTGCTCCTCAATATTTTTCTGTAAGATAAAACTGTGGTAGGTATTTTAAAATTAAACTATGGTAGACAGCACGTGCTTTGAAAATATTGTCAAAACATGTTATAGGTAAGGTGTAACTATTAATCAACAAATAGCTATCTAGTGCTGGTAGGTGACAAGTCCAATGCTATATACTTATACACTGAATTATATAATTGCCTTTGGCCTCAGCAAGCTACAATCCATTTAGAAAGCAAGTTTGTGACTGTTCTCTAAACACTTGTAGAAATGAGGATTAATAAGGACTGGCCTGAGCAGAGAAGGCTCAGCCAAGATGAAATGCAAGTAAAACTGGAAAGATGACAGGGTTGTAGCTAAGAAAAAGGAGCAAGCGCAGTGGGAGAGGATAAGGGAGCCTCTGAAAAGGCAAGTGAGCGTTAATTTGCAAATCTGGAAAACAGTAAAAGAGAAGTTAGACATTAGTCTTTGTAGTACAGGATTTTTTTTTTTTTTTAAGGCTGCACTGGAGACATGTGGAAGTTCCCAGGCTAGGGGTCAAATTGGAGCTACAGCTGCCAGCCTATATCACAGCCACAGCAACACCGGATCCAAGCCATGTCTGTGACCTACACCACAGCTCACAGCAATGCTGAATCCTTAACACACTGAGCAAGGCCAGGGATCAAACCCACATCCTCATGGATACCAGTCGGATTCTTTTCTGTTGTGCCACAAGGGAACTTCTGAAGCACAGGACTTTAAGGATAAGAAGGACTCAGTAAAGAAAAAGATGAAAAAAAAAGTTGGGTCTTAACCAAGCAGTGAAATTTCCCAATCTTATCAATCAAATAATCACTGTTTTGGGAGTCCCCATTACGGCTCAGTGGAAACCATGACTTGGGTTCAATTCCTGGCCTGGGAATGTCTGTATGCCTGAAAAAAAAAGAAAAAAAAAAAAGGCAGAAGGCCTTTTTCTCTGGAAGGCAGAAGTTTCTTCCCCAGTACTTCCCCAAGAAAGTAGAACTGTCAGCACAAGTTCCTGTTTTGTCAATATAAGTCCTAGTATTTTTTGATTCTGTGGCAAAGGTGGCCATTAAAATTTTTTGAATAAGAATATGAAAGCAGTGTTTAAGGAAAGTTAATGTGGCCACAGCGCACGATTTAGGTTAGAATGAAGAAAGAATGGTTTGGGTGAATATGGCTAGAACTTGGGTGCACCAGGCAACTAAGGGAAAATTAGAGCCAGCAGGGACGTTTTCGTGAGAAAGAGGAAAATGATCACATAATATACCAGAGTTTACTCTATGATTTAAAACCAGAGGACCTCTTAGGAAGCAGTGTTAGTGATAGAAAGAGAGATGAGTGCCAAAGAGATAGTAGTGAAAAAGAGCACACTTCTTCACGGGACAATATTTTTCCTTCATCTCCTCCATTGTGAATGTTGAGTAATAGTTTTTTTAATCCTCTTCTATGAAATAAGGTTGGGTATCAAGACATGTTGGCCAGTGTGGACTTCTCCAAAACCCTGAACTCAGGCTGTCTAGGTTCCAGATCTAAGAGCTGACTGTGGCTGGATACTAAGCAAAGCAAAATGACACAAATTGAGGAAGGGTCAGGAATACCAAGCCACTGCCCTACTACATAGTGGGAGCATGCCTGGAGTTGGTACTTGATAACACAAGACTATTTCCACTCCTGCACTGCAATCGCTGTCACCTTTATCTCCAAATACATCAATCTAGACTTCTGAACCTAGTCAATGTAGGATCTAGGTAGTCAATGTAGGATCTAGGTAGTCAATGAGGAAGGGAGCAATGTAACTCGGAATGCAAGAGAAAAGGAATGCGTACAGGCGTTTGAAAGGGTTTTGTAAAGACTTTTGACCTCTTTTTCGCAGGCACTTATTATCTGGTAGCCCTCCGTTAAAATGAATACTAGCATTGACAAGGTCTGTACGAGGTGGGGTTTATTTCCTTTTGTTTAGGGAAAAGGAAAACCAAGTGAGTTCCATCCTGGTATTGTTTTCGTTTACGATAAAAAATACCTCGAATTCAGTCTTGTTGTTGTATTTTTCCTCAGTACTGATATCTATATCCAATACAAATTTTCTAAATAAAACAAAGGGGAAGAAAAGCTGAATACATTACAAACTCTTAACCTTATAATGTGTTTCATTATATTTATTTGGCTCAAAAACAAAAAAACTGCGAGTTCACGGCCTTGAGTTAGTGTCTAGCCCAAGTGTTTAAGTTTTCTTAACTTGAAGAGCCACCAGCGCTTTTAAACATTGCCCCCCCCCCCCATGGACTACGATTCCCAAGAGAACACACCGAGAGAGGCCCATGAAGTGCATTGTGGGAATTGCAGTCCTGAGTGACGATTTTTTCCCAACCCTGGACTCCTGCTCGGATTCCGGGAGGGTAGGACACAGGAGCTACCAATTAGCTGGGGCCATGTCGGTGAGACCGTGGTCCAATTGGAAAAGCCGGTGTGAGGGGCTCGCATAATGATTGGCCAATGCCTGACCCCGGAGGCGGGGCAATAAGGTGGGCGGGAAGGTCGCGGCGATTGGGCGAGGAGCCCGCGGCGGCGGGCGGAGATTGGCTGCGAGCTGGGGAAGGGAGGCCTGGGAAGGGGCGGAGGAAGGAGGCCAGAGCAGGAAGAGCAGCGGCGAGGCGGCGGCGGCGGCTGAGTCGGTGGTGGCTGAGGCAGAAAGCGACAGCTCCAGGGGGTGCAGCGGCCCTGAGAGCAGGATGCGGGTCGGGGTCAGGCTGACGCTGCTGCTGTGTGTGGTGCTGCTGGGTTCGGCCTCGGTGTCTTCGGGTCAGTATCCGCCCCCTCGGACTGGAGGCCAGGAGCCACCGCCCCCCGGCCTCCATCCCGGGGCAGGGCCGTGGGGGCTCCGGCTGGAGACTCCACTCTCTCTGGTCACAGCTCGCATTTGCTTGTCACTTGCTGTCATTTCTGGGGCTTGGGTTGGCCTGGGCCGGAGCAAGTGTTTAGGGGAGCGTGAGAGGGGAGGAAAAGAAGGGGCGGTCACCCTGCCTACACCTCTCCTCACTTCACAAACTTTACACGACTCGTCACGAGTGAGGAATTGGCTTCATGGGAATGATCCGGACAGCTGGCTTAGACCTCCAGTGACATAGGAGCTCTACCGGAGCTTCCACGAAGCTCGTGTAGATTGTGTGCTGCATCAGTTTCGAAACTCTGGATTTGGGATTTGTAAATTTAGTGATTGACACACCTGGGGTTGTCACTGGGCAGAGCCGGATCCATCAGAACCAGGATGTCCACAGTTTTTTGGTGGGTTTGTTTAGCAACTGAGGTGGTCTTGTCTCTGTCTCTCTAAAAACGAAGACTTTTTATTTAATTGTGCCTACTGTCTACCCATTTTAAAGAAATACTCCTAAGAGAGTGGTTTTTACCTCTCTCACAGTTTGAGTTGCCCCATGTTTTCTGAGAGTAACTACCATTTCTGAAAAAAAATCTTGGTGCTTAATAAATGTAAAGTGGATAGCATCTAGTTTTAACTTTTTACGTAGGTACAGAAATTCGTATGCTTTTGAATTGATTTTCCAGTTAGATGATTTATACTCTGGTCCTGAAATGATCATTTCCCTTTTTTTAATAGTTTAATCTGCCTACACTTGAAAACGTCTATTTTGAGAGTGTTGGTAACGAAATACTTAGTGTTTCTAACTGTTGGTAGAGAAACAATTAGTACAATAAAGCTTTTGAATTTTAATCAGTTTCAGTTCACAAAACAGCTGTTCTGTGGCTTTAAATTTTTTTGGAACAAGGCAGGGTATAAATGTCAACTTTTTTTCCAACAGAAAATTTCCCAGATGGTTATTTGAATCCTCAAATTATCTGTCCTAGTTGTAAGTCAATGCTGTAACGTCATTCTGCTTCTAAAATAAGAGGTCTAAACCTAAAATTTTATCCATAATGTAGCTTAAGATACCATTTCAAAAGCAACGAGCATATGCCAGTTACTTTCCTGCCAACATCATGCTTTGAGGTCTGCTCCCCACCTCCCCTTTTAGTGTTGATTTGTGTTTATGACCATATCTTTAAAACACTGTGTAACTTCTGAAGCACTGCTAGCTAGCAGTTTGATCTAAGAGGTATGGAATGAAACGGTTGAGTGTAGTGAGTAAAGTACCCTAAGGACTGTGAGCCACCTGCCTCAGAATTCCTCTTAAGGGTTTGTTATAAATGCAGTTTTAGGTCTGGAACAGGTTGGGGCATCTGTAGTTTAACAGGCTTCACAAGTGATTCTTCACACTAAAGTGTAAGAACTACTAGTTTTAAAGAACATGGTACATATCCTTCTGAATTCAGTTTGCAGAATTTAAAGAAAGTCAAAACATACATTTTCTTGCATCTTCATTTGACTAGATTTCATACATCTAAAGTGCCATGTCAGTGGAGATGATACTTGAAGTCTTTTAATCAGTTGGAATTCTCAGTTTATTGTAATAGGAGACTATTAATACCCAAGTGTTAAATCTTTGGTTGTGTTGATATAAACAGAGGACTACGTTCATGAAACGACTGCTCTGATTTCCATCAGTTGAAACAAATTTCTAGAGAAAAAACATTTCTCTGGTAGAGGCAAAAATCTTAACCAGAACTAGAACAATATAGATGTTAATGCTGACAAGTGATAAAGGCACTACTAACCTCACATGAAGTACAAATATCATAAAACTGTTATATGAGATAAAGTTGTATAAATTGAGTAAATGGATTTTCAGGACTTTTTTATTGATTAAATTGCTTATTTTTATGGACTATCAGCCTCATTTTTACTTTGGATTTAAAGGTTTACTCCTATTTAAAAGTCAACTCTTGGGTCATAATTTTGTGTCAACTTAATGTTTGAATGTTAGTAGGTACCCAGAGCAAGTTGCATGTATTGCCAGCTAGGACATGATTAAACAACAAAGAAAATCTTGATCCTTACATTGTTAGTAGCTATTATCTAGTATCTTGTCTTAAAGACATGTAAGAATATAATACTTTTATTAGAAATGTGTATAAATTTAAAGGAGATTTGAAAGATATTTCTTTATTTTCTCAAGATAATAATGAAAAATGCTATAACTTTTTCTCTCAGAAATACATATTTTCTTATTTTTGATAGGAAGTGGGTTACTGCTTAAAATGGTTTACCTTTTTTTCTTTATGCCAAATAATATTATAAAATCTTTTAAATTAGGTCCACTGCTAGGTATTTCAGGTAACAGTTGCATTAATTAGCACCATATTGTCAGAGAATAGATTGCAGATCACAGAGGATGTTTCATGTCATTCTTCTTTTGTTTCTTAAAACTTTATTGAGAATCAACAGGGCAGATGATATTCCCCTTTGACACATTGAGAAAAAGGAGGCTCAGCAAGCTTGCCATATTGAACCACGTGTGTTAACATTGGTGTGTAATTAAACTAGGTTTTGAGCCCAGTTCTCCAGGCCTTGGATTTGGAGTAATTAGGAAATAGTAATTAGAAATCAGCAGAATCCTAGAATCTGCACAGATTCAGTGGCAAAGCTGAAGACAGGGTATCTAGTCTCTTCACTAAACTTTAAAGATTTTCTGTGTTTGAAGGTGTATTATCTGTTTAATTTACATGACAAGTTGGAAAGTGAATTTGTAATGATCACTTTTCCCTGAAAGAATATCCCTGGTAGTTTGCAGTTTGTTAGCTAATATAATAAAAATGAAAATTGGTCTTTTTCAAAGGAAGGTATATGATTACCAGAGTAATGTAAACCGTGGCATTTTAGATATGATACTGTTGAATGAGAAATCCGTAACTCTTCATGGAATCCTTTTGCATTTTTTTTGTTGCTTGATGTATGTGTTCTGGTAAAAGCATTACTATATTCTTTTTATCTATGCATAATTTCAGCATTTTTGATCTTTACCTGACCACCCATCAGAAGTTTCTAGATTAGAAGAAACTTCTTTAAAGTATTGTGTGAATGAATATATTGGTTTGAAAGAGAAAATAGCTTGTACTTTCGGATTACCATCTGCAGTAAGCTTTCTCAGTTTACTAAATGAGAAAGAATTCTCTTATTTACCAGTAACCTGAGTATATATCCCTAGGTTGTGAAGAGAGCAAAGAAAGAGAAGCATGATGCAATTCATGTGAAATAACCCTGGTGTCACAAGTTCCTATGTCCCTGGGAGCTGAAAAACACATGTTGCTACTCTAATGCCTAACATTATCTCAGATGTATTATCTCAAATGTACATGTCTTAAAATTTATTTATAGGCATCTATATTATTTATCTATTAGCCACATTTGTAACCTGTTGTGACAGGGTACTAAATTGAGTGATTAGTGATAGAGGAGTTCCACATAATCTAAAGTTTCAGTATTTGGGGATGTACCCTGTACATTTCACATTTAATGTCTGCTCTTGATAATGCTTGTGAATTAAATTCACACATACAACTTTGATATATAATAGAGATGAATTTTTTTTCAACTTTATCCAAAGATTTGTTGAGAATGGTGAATTTTGAACCATATGTTAGAACTTGGGCTTTGGATAATATTTGTAAAGATGTGAGCATGAGGGATGGTTGTTCATTAATTGACATCCCTACCTAAATGGTACAGTCACTATGGGACTAACACATGCTATATCATTCTCCACAGAAATAAAACATTTGGAAGGTAATCTAAAAATAGTGAATGTGAAAACAGCTATAATTTAAGTTTTCTTTGAATTGACAGCACTTTTTTCTTTTAAATGGCTCTACTTGTGGCATATGGGAGTTCCCGGGTCAGGAATTGAATCCAAGCTGCAGCTGTGACCTAAGTTGCAGCTGCAGGAACACCGGATCCTTTAACCCATTGCACCAGGTCAGGGATCGAACACACACCTCTGCAGAGATCCAAGTCACTGCAGTCAGATTCTTAACCCACTGCTCCACAATAGGAACTCCTTGGCAGTGCTTTTATAAATGACGAAACCTAACTAGTATGTTGGTTTTCTCAAATATTTTTTTTAAAAGCCCACAAATACTGTGAAATAGAGTTGGGTATTTGGTACATAAAGGGTTGGTTATACGTCTTAAAGTTAGCTCAGTAATTTGACAACACAAATTCCAAAATATGTTTTTGTTGTACTTTAGAGAGTTACTAGTTACCAATAATATTTAGAATATAATCTTATGAAGTAAAGACAAATGGCAACTGTAACACCAAACTTTCTGGTAAAAATCACATGGTCTTATAGCATTTTGTCTACTGGTTAATTTCTCATATAATTTATGGAGCTGGAAATACTGAAGCTCACTCCTGGATGAAATCAGATAATTTTAAGAGTAAGAAGGAAACTTAGAGATCATCTGACAGATTTTTTTTTTTTTTTAACCAGTCAGAAATACAAAGATCAAATATTTGCAAGTGGCTATTGCATTGTTGAATGTGTTTATATAAGAGCAGGAAAAAGAATAAGAAGCAACCAGAATAGAAGTAGTAGCAGGAAAATACAGAAAGAATAATAGGAGGAAACAATATAATTAGACAAAGCCAAAACAGCCAATATGAATTTGGAAGAAATGTTAACTAGTGGCTGGATTTATTTAATATAAGCTGTTGATTTCTTAATAAATAGGTCTCATGTGAATGAATACACAGTAGTGTGATGCTACTTTTTACCCATATCTGGTTATGTCTTCAGTAAAATTGAACACAAATCCTAAATATCTTTGACAAGTCTGCTGTTAAATAATAATTCCTGGTGTCCTTTTTTAGTAGTCTTAGTGAATCATAAAATGCTAGTTATCATTAAAATAACCTCAAGTAACTTCAGATTCCGAGTAGAGGAAAAGAATGGATGGAATCCTGCAGCTCAAAAGTCAGAGCGCTACTTTTATAAATTTAGTAACTCGTTCTCAGTAGTGGACTAACTGTATACAGAAGAATTGGAAGACAGCTGAAGAACTATCTGCTTTTGGTTGTGGTGGTGTTGGTCTTGCTACCTGTAACAAATGAAGCTAATGTATTTTCCTGGAGAAAAAAAGAAAAAAATACCACCCCAGCATCTTTTTTTCCTTTCATTTAATCTTTTTTGAACAGCTGTTGAATACAACCAATTTTTAAGTAATTCCAGGTTTATTTATCTGGTGTCTGATTTTTATTTGTTGTATTTCAGATACTTTCATTTAACAATACCTGTGATTTCCAAACAAGAAAGGTAACTAAATTGTCTTAAAATTTCTTTACAGATGAAGAAGGTGACCAGGATGAATCCTTAGATTCCAAGGTGTGTACTCAAATTTGGACTACCAGTATTTGATGCCCAATTGTAAGCATGAATCAGGTATCTTAGGATGTGAAATCTGCATCTTTTGAACAACTGAATTGGATTTTTTTTTTTTTTTTGGCTGTCTCATAGCACATTGAGTTCCCAGGCCAGGGATCAGATCTGAGCTGCAGTTGTGACCTACTGCAAGACTGGATACTTAACCCACTGTGCGGGGCTGGGGATTAAACCTGCGACCCAGTGCTACAGAGATGCTGCCGATCCTGTTGAACCACAGCAGGAAATCCCTGAAATGGATTTTTAAAAAGAGGAAAAAAGATAGTTGATATCAGTATTAGTTCTAGTTCTTCCAGGGATAAAAACAATGGCTTACCTACAGGAGAGAGAATAATATATCCATTGAGAGTGTTGCTTATTACATTCATTTTCAACTTAAATGTGCTGTGTGTGTGTGTGTGTGTGTTGAAGAGCCTTGAGGCAATAACATGTTTACCATGTAATGAGAGATTGATTTTTTTTTTTCTTTGTTACTTTTTAGGGCTGCGCTTGCAGTATATGGAAGTTTCCAGGATAGGGGTTGAAACGGAGCTGTAGCTGCCAGCCTACACCACAGCCACAGCAACGCAGGATCCAAACCAAGTCTGCGGCCTTGCAGCTCATGGCAATGCCAGATTCATAACCCACTGATTGAGGCCAGGGATCAAACCCGTGTCCTCATAGCTTCTAGTCACATTTGTTTCCACTGCACCACAACAGGAACTCCAAGAGATTGATTTTTATTCCTTTTCATTTTAGTTTTTAAATTTGAAGACTTAACTTCTGCCATTTGTTTCTACTTATATCCATGTTTTAAAAAATCTATTAAGTTGATGCACTTAAATTGGTTGATTGAATAAATAAGACTGATTATTACATATCCGGTGGGACCAATCAGTTATGATCCGAGTCTAGATGAGAAGGAATGTAGGTAAGAAATAGGAAGCTGGAGTTCCCGTGGTGGCGCAGTGGTTAACGAATCCGACTAGGAACCATGAGGTTGCGGGTTCGGTCCCTGCCCTTGCTCAGTGGGTTAACGATCCGGCGTTGCCGTGAGCTGTGGTGTAGGTTGCAGACACGGCTCGGATCCCGTGCTGCTGTGGCTCTGGCGTAGGCCGGTGGCTACAGCTCCGATTCAACCCCTAGCCTGGGAACCTCCATATGCCGAGGAAGCGGCCCAAGAAATAGCAACAACAACAAAAGACAAAAAGACAAAAAGACAAAAAAAAAAAAAAAAGAAATAGGAAGCTATAGTACAGGGCTATATCATACAGGGAAGTTTGAGGCATATTGGGAACAAGTAGGGGAAGACCTTTACCTAGACTGGCAAGTAAGGAAGGCTTCTTGTGAGGAGGTAACATCTGAGTTGATGTTAAGTGGTGATGAAGGCAAGTGATGGGCACATACCAAAGTCTGTAGAGGTAAGTGAGTAAACACAGTCAAGAGCTAAAGGAGATATATCTGGATTAGTAAAAGTAGTGGTCAAATTAGGTTGGAGGAAGTCTTGTTACTGTTGGAAACTAAAAATACTTTATATATTCTCAGACTTCTTTGCCATCAGATGAGTCGGTAAAGGACCATAGCCCAACAGGCAGAGTAGTTGCTGGCCAGTTATTTCTTGAGTCAGAAGAATCAGAAGTGGAATCGCCTATTCAAGAAGAGGAAGACAGCCTTAGGAGCCAAGAAGGGGAAAGTGTCGCAGAAGAAATTAACTTTCTAGAATCTCCAAATCCAGAAAACAGGGACTATGAAGAACCAACGAAAGTACGGAAACCAGGTAGTCTGGACTAAAAGTTTTGTTTGCTTTTGCCTGATTTAGGAAGGAGACAACTGAAACTTTAAAGCTAGTGTAAAAGGTGCAGAAATCCTGTTCTACTGATTATTCACCACATATAATATATAGAGTATAGTTTTACAGGATTTTCTAGGTGTTAATACATAGAAGTTAATCACTTAGCAGATTTAATTCAAGTTATGTAAACTGAATTCAATAGTAAAAATTATGTTTGATTATATTCATATTCAAGCATTTCCTTTTGGACTCCAGTAAGTAATAATCTGTCAGAGTGGTATGCAAAATAGAAACTCAGGCAGGAAGGGTTGTCTAACTTACTGCTGTATTTATATTCAGAACTGTGTTAGGATTTTTACAACAATAACCTTTCAGTCATCCTAGGTAATTTGATTTAGCTGTTTATCCCTCTGCAGTTGAAGCTTACATAAAAACTTTAATCCTCTTCTAACTTTCATCTTCTTGACATTCTATTTTTATTTTATTTTATTGTTTTTTATTTTTAGGTTTTCTTAAATGAGATGCCATACTTATTTTTTTATTTTAAAAAAAGTTTTTAATATAATGATTTCTATTTTTTTCCATTATAGCTAGTTTACAGTGTTCTTTCAGTTTTCTACTGTACAGCATGGTGACCCAGTCACACATACATGTGTACATTCTTTTTTCTCACATTATCATGCTCCGTCATAAGTGACCAGACATAGTTCCCAGTGCTACACAGCAGGATCTCATTGCTAATCCATTCCAAAGGCAATAGTCTGCATCTATTCACCCCATCCTTCCCACACCCTCCCGATACTCTATTTTTAAATTTACAGCTTGTTCTTCCTCACAATAGAGTGCTAAATAACTATTCTTTTAAAAATTAACATGTCCGCTCTGCACTGTCCTACCACACTTCCGTTATTTAGTCTATCATTTCAGAGATAGTCATCATACCGTATATTGTTAGCCAATCTCAAAAATCCAGATTTTACCTTTTAAAAACATAATTTATTACAAATACTTTATATATGTGTGTGTATATATATATATATATATTTTTTTTTTTTTGCCTTTTTAGGGCTGTACCTGTGACATATGGAGGTTCACAGCCTAGGGCTTAAATCGGAGCTGAAGCTGTTGGCCTACGCCACAGCCATAGCAATGCCAGATCTGAGCCACGTCTGCAACCTACACCACAGCTCACGGCAATGCCAGATCCTTAACCCACTGAGCAAGGCCAGGGATCAAACTTTCGTCCTCGTGGATACTAATAGATTCATTTCCGCTGAGCCACAATAGGAAAGCCCTACAAATATTTTATAATAAAGAGTAGAGAATCCATTTTTTAAAAAATTAAAAGTGCCTTTGGAGTTCCCGTCATGGCTCAGTGGTTAACGAATCCAACTAGGAACCATGAGGTTGCAAGTTTGATCCCTGGCCTTGCTCCATGGGTTAAGGATCTGGTGTTGCCATGAGCTGTGATGAAGGTTGCAGTCTCAGCTTGGATCCCAAGTTGCTGTGGCTGTGGTGTAGGCTGGTGGCAACAGCTCTGATTAGACCCATAGCCTAGGAACCTCCATATGCCACGGGAACAGACCAAGAAATGGCAAAAAGCCAAAAAAAAAAAAATCGAAAGTACTTTAATGTCATTAACTCAATATAACAGCTGTTAACATCATGGAGAATAATCTTTCAGGCTTTTTTCTAGGTATGTGATTTTAAGAAGACTAAATTTGTTCAAAATGCATATTCTATTTTACAGCCTGCATTTTTGCATTTAACAGTTTATGATGAACATTTTCCCATATCATTTGTTTCTTTTTTTTTTTTTAAGGGCCGCACCCGTGGCATATGGAGGTTCCCAGGCTAGGGGTCAAATCAGAGCTACAGCTGCTGGCCTATGCCACAAACACAGCAGCACAGGATCTAAGCCATGTCTGTGACCTACACCACAGCTCATGACATCACCAGATCCTTAACCCACTGAGCGAGGCCAGGGTTCGAACCCACAACCTCATGCTTCTTCATCAGATTTGTTTCCACTGTGCCATAACGGAACGCCTTCCCATATCATTTAACGTTCTTTTACAATTTAATGGGTAATGGCTATAAAAAAATTTTTACTAGTAAATATACTATAAAAAATATTTTTCCCGGGAGAGCCTATAAAATCTGTATCTTTTTGCACATCTCTGAATATCTCCTGAGAGTTCCTAAAATTAAATCATAAAAGTAAAATATGAAAATTTAAGAAATATTTGATACACACTGCTAAATTGTTCTTCAGAAAAGTCTGTTTAGTTCCTTTGAAATTACTTCTTTTCTTGTACCTCAGCAAAGTGTATATTACTATTTTAAAATTTTTACCAAACATTACTGTTTCATTCATTCCTTTTTTTTTTTTTTTTTTAATTTGGGAGACTTATAAACAAGCACAAAAGTAGAGGGTGTCATGACCCCCATGTATCTACTGTCACCAGCATCAGCAGCCATCAACACCCTTGTTCTTGTTTTGTCTTTACCATTCCACATCCGTTTACTTTTTTCCCCCTAAAATATTAAGCAAATTCCATGTTGTTTTACCTGCATACATATCTCTAAAAGTAAGATTTTTAAAAATTTTTTAAATTAAAGTATAGTTGATTTACAGTATGCCAATTTCTGCTGTACAGCAAAGTGACTTAGTCATACATACATATACATTCTTTTTTAAAATGTTATTTTTCATCATGGTCTATCCCAGGAGATTGGATATATCTCCCCATGCTGTACAGCAGGACCTTATTGTCTATCCATTCTAAATGTAATAGTTTGCATCTATTAACCTCACACTCCCAGTCCATCCTACTCCTGCCCCCTCCCCTGTTTCCCTTGGCAACCACAAGTCTGTTCTCTATGTCTGTAAGTCTATAGGTAGGTTCATTTGTGCCATATTTTAGATTCCATATATAAGTGATATCATATGGTATTTGCCCTTCTCTTTCTGACCTACTTTACTTAATGTGATAATCTCTAGGTCTATCCGTATCATTTCAAATGGCATTCTTTCATTCTTTTTTAATGGCTGAGTAGTATTCCACTGTATATATGTACCACATCTCAATCCATTCATCTGTCAATGGATATTTAGGTTGTTTCCATGTTTTGGCTATTGTGAATAGTGCTGCAATGAACATAAGGGTAACTTTTTGAATTACAATTTTATCTGAATATATGCCCAGGAATGGGATTGCTGGATCATGTGGTAGTTCTATATTTAGTTTTCTAAGGAACCTCCATACTCTTTTCCATAGTGGTTTTACCAGTTTATGTTCCTACCAACAGTGGAGGAGGATAACACCCATGAAGTTAATTATTATTCCTTTATCTCCCAATACCCAGATTCTGTTCAGTTTTCCCAGTTGTTTCAAATGCCTTTTTGGAATTGGTTTCAATCAGTATGCACACTAAGATCTTAGGTTTTTCTTAATCCGTAACAATTTTTCCTCTCGTGTTTTTTGGTGTCATTTTAATTGTTAAAGAAAGAATATTCTTTTTGCTACACAATTTCCAACATTCTGGATCTAGCTGGTTATATCCTTGTAATGTAATTGAACTTGTTCTTTTATCTGCTATCTGGACTATGAACTGGAAATTAGTTCTAAAGACTTGGGTAGATATAGTTCCATTTTTTAATTGAGAATAGTCATGGACAGTGTTGCACACTTCCCATTGCACTACCTGGAAGGTATATACTATCTGATGGTTCCACTTCTGGTGATTGATCAGTAAGGTTGGGTGGTGTCCCGCCATTCGAAAGTTCCTTATTGACCTTTTACCTAGAGGTTTGGGGCTTCACTTGTTGTCTGCATCCATTATTTCACTAGGGTTGCAAAATGATGACTTTATGACTTAGCATTCCTCCTGCATTTGTTACCTAGGATCTGTATAAAGAAGAACTGTCCCTCGTCAACTATTTGATTATCCAGAAATACAGTCCATACAGCAGAATAAATGCTCGATTCTTTACCTTGAAATATTTTCAAATAATGATTTTATGTCCTAGCAAAGGAGACTAGTGAATATTTTTTTGTTTCTGTTTGTTTTGCTTTGCTTTTGAGCATCATTACAAATCCATGGGTATTATACATCTGTATTTACTCTTTTGCAATTATTCTTTCGTTTTTATTGCTTACATTATTCCATTTTTAGCCATTGAGTGTCCCTTTAAGTTCATTCCTTTGTCCTTTTGATTAATCAGAGGTAACTTTTTAACTTTTTTCTTTTCAGGCAGGACAAGATGGCCCAAATTCATCTTACACATTTCCTGACCTAAAATTGAATCTCTTAGCCCTTTCTCCAGGGAATCTAAATTCCTTTTAGAGGGAAATTGTATTTATTTTAGATGCTACAATCTAAACACTAGGGATATACATTGCAACTGAGGTGTCCTTACTAATAGGCCCTTTTGATGGTTAATGGTAGGAAATGTAACATTCATATTGATTATTCCAGTTCAAATTAAATACTGTAGGTAAAATAACACAAAGGGTCATATTGACAAATTGGCCTCACAAGAATCACACATTGTATCCACTATCAAATTGAATAAATAAAAACTTTTCAAAGACAAGGCACAAGTCACAGCTCTGACTGCCAGAGCTATCCCCAGCTCCTGTCTTACCTCAATTAGGATATGCTTTGGCCCAGATTTCAACATACGAGGCCTCTGATCAACACATATAAAGTGTCAGTTATGAAACATTTCCACTTTATTCCCTGCTTATTACTTCATGGCATTTGTGGTATTTTCTAGGAAGCCATGCCTGGTAACTACTTACATCCTAGGTTTATGTACAGTGAGCAGTCTAGGCAAACCAAGTCCCACCCATTAAAGCAGTGTACACGTTAAGACTCTGCTGGTGGTAAATACCTTGAGTGTATTTGCCAGAAGGCCTCTTGTTAGCATGTTTCTCAGATGATCATGTCACCTCTCTGTCTCTCTGTTTATTGGGCAGTAAAAGAAGAGAACAGATTTTGGGTCTGCTACTAGTCTTTTCCACCCATCACTGTTTCTGCTTCTTTCTTTTATGTTTGGGTTTCCTTGCTTGATGCTCAAAATCATGGTACCTAACAATGTTACATTGCTTTAAACAAATGAATAAAGTTACATGTCATTTCAAAATAGCAGTGGCAACCTTACCACTAACAATAGGACCACGGAATGAAGTATAAGATTTCTTTGTGTTCTTAGTATATATTTTACTCATAATTTGTAGCATGATGTGTTTTTAAATCACTTCAGTAATTCTCTGTGGTCATACCAACAGTTTTATAAACATTTAGATTCACTTGTTTTAGTTTTTCGGTAATTACTTTTTTTTTCCTTTCATTCAAACTTGTTTTTAATGTATTATTCATACATGAACAGGCTTATGTATGTACACATAACACAAGTTACATAGGCACAACTTTGTATGCAGTCTCAGCTGCATTAGAACTGAGTCCTGTGACAGTTACTTAGAAGTTATAAAATGATGACTTTATAACTTAGCATTCCTCCTGCATTTGTTACCTTCCTTTGTCTCTGTCATATTGATCTTCCATGTCTCTGCCATGTTGATCTTCCTAAAACCCAAATTTGTTCCTATAACTCCCCTGTTTACAACCCCCGCCTTTTGCTCCCACTTGCCTATGAGATGAAGTACTCACTCCTTAGCATACTTCACAAAGCCTTCTGTGTGTACACGCCTGCCCCGTCCTGTGACTTAACTCCCAAAGCTTTCCCCACCTCCCCTTTTCCAGCAATACCAAACCTATCACCCGTCTTCAAATACACCTCTGGGCCTCTGTACAGGTTCTCCCCACTGCTTGGTATACGTTCCTCACCCCCTTGCCCAAATCCACCTATCGTATTTCTACTCATCTTTAAAGATTAATTTAGCTTCCCGCTTTCTGAAGCAGTTCCCGAACTGCCCAAGGGTAGTTAAGAGTCTCTTGTAGGTAAAGACTTACTGTCTAGTGTCCCTATTTTCTCCTTTTCCCCCTGATGCCAGTTATCTAACAGCAGCCAGACTGATCTTCCTGTTCAGAAGCCTCCAATGGCTTCCCGTCACGTTCAGAATAAAATCTAAACAAGGCTTTATATGATCAAGCCGCTCCTACCTGACCTTATCTTCTGTCACTCCCCTTAACTCACATACATAACTCCAAGTCACACTTGCCTTCTGCTGTTTGTTGAACATTTCATACTTATTCTCATCTGTGTCAGAAATCCCCAAGACCACGCCCGCATTCTCAGTGATCCTCCGGAAAGACTCACAGGACTCAGCATATAGTTGTATTTACAGCTATGACTTATCACAGCAAAAGAATACAGAGCAAAATCAACAGAGGGAAAGGTGCATGGGGTGAAGTCTGAGTGGAGCAAGATGCAAGCTTGCAAGGGTCCTTTCCCAGGGGAGTCACACGGTATGGGTTTAATTTCCCCAGCAGCAAGTTGGGACAACATATAAAATGTTGTCTATTAGGGAAGCTTGTTAGAGACGTCATACCCAGACTTTTTATAGGGAGCTGGTCACATAGGCTCTGTGTCTAGTATGTACCAAAATTACAGACTCCCAGAAGGAAAGCAGGTGTTCAGCATAAACCATATTGTTTGTACAGTTGGGATGAGTCACTTATAACAGGGTAATGGGAACCCTTCCAAAATCTTCAGTTCCCAGACACAAGCCAAGGACCAACCTTGTAAGCAGGCCATTTCAAGGTTAGAAGTTTAGGAGCCATGTCCAGCGCAGCAGGGCAACCGGCAATTCTAGAAGAGGGGCAGGGTGGTATAACAAACACACAAGACTCTTTTACATTTAGAAAGTGGGGGACCTGGAGGCACTCTGTTCCACAGAAAAAAGGTGCTGGATTTTAGCCCTCACGACTTTTATTAAGGAAGGTGCTGTATGTAGATTAATGAGCGGGAACAGGGATAGGCAATGACAAAGCTACCTCTTAGTGAATAACAAAGGAAACTATTAGCACTGGTGCATACCTCTAGGGCATAGTGCAGCTGCTTATAGAATAGTATAGTTCATTCATAACTCCCTTATTTTGTCTTTGAAGAAGACCCTGTACTTAGAACTGCATCAGCATATATTTGCCGTCTGCAGAGTTCAGCTGTTCAGTGATCTCCAACATTTAGGCCTGCTATGTTCACTCTTCTCTGTGTGATATACCCGTCGGTCATCAACTACGACCAGGTCACTGACCAGGTTGACTTTACAGTGAAATTATTATCAGTAAGATCCAGACAGCAGAGTGAGACCAACCTGCAAGGTTGATTTTAGTTGTATTCCTCATGTCTTAGCCAGATAACCAGACACTGGCATAGAAAGGCAGTGTCTCCTTCAATTTCTATATTAACCTTTTTTTATCTGGCCTTAAGCATCAGATCAGGCCCAGTACAGTCTGGCCAGTAAGTTGAGGCTGGCTTGAAAGCCTTCCAGGGCTTGAGGCAGGATCATTCATAGTAGTCGAGGTACACATACAGAAGTTCAGTCCCCAAGGGAACTGTCAGGGATTCCAGGGAATCCCAGAAATGAGGGTTCACCATCGTTGGGCACACCAAGCAAGACCTGAGTTAGTATGATGTAGCTGCTCATGCTGGACAGCCTGTCCTAGGAGTTCCCAGTCAAGTTTCAATAAATTAGTTCAGTTCTGGGTTTCAGGAGCTACGAGTCAGTTCTAAAACAGTTTTGTTGTCGATGACGACATTTTATCCACCACACAAATGTGGTCAACACCTGGAGGTTTCCTTTTCTTTTTTCTTTTTTTTTCCTTGTCTTTTTAGGGTCACACCTGCAGCATATGGAAGTTCCCATGTTGGGGGTTGATTCGGATCTTTAGCTGCTGGCCTACACCACAGCCACAGCAATGTGGGATCCTAGCCACATTTGCAAAGTAACTTATACCACAGCTCACGGCAACGCTGGATCCTTAACCCACCGAACAAGGCCGGGGATCAAACCTGCGTCCTCATGGATACTAGTCAGATTCGTTTCCGCCAAGCCATGACAGGAACTCCCACACTTGGAGGTTTTCTGTGTGGAAAGTGCAAGGGCTAGATCCCCTCCTGCTGCCTCATAGTCAGCCCTGCCAGGTATGATTGTAGGCTCGGCTATCTGAGTTCAGAGTACTCTCAACAGCTTGGAAAGGTGCATGGAGAGTTTTCCTTCGGGAAGAGAAAGAAGCTTCCAGAAATAGTTTCAAAAAACAAAGATTGTAATGCCTCTCCCCTCCCTTGTGCCTTTCCAGGTGCAGAGGGTTTTGGCTTATTTTCCTTGGTTGATACAAAATCTGTTTCCATTCAACAATCATAATTTTATATTTCTTCAGTCATCCCCTACTCTCATTCTTTTGTCTGGTGTGAAGGGGTTCAAGACTTCTTCCTAGAAAAACTCCTTTATATTGCTGAACCAGAAAAACGTCATGTTCACCAATTGGTCAGGGCAAAACTCCTGAATTTTCAAAAAAAATCAAGTTTTATATAACCTCCCATCCCTTTCACCCTGATCACTTATCCAGTGAACAGCCTAGAAAAGAGCAGTGGGAGAGGAGTGAGGGGGGCAGTCAGGTATCAGTCCTTGGTCGCCAGTGGCAGCTCCTCAGTAGACCAGGCACAGGGAATAGACCTCAGTGAGACTTGCTCGAGAGGGGGTTATGAGTCAGCTCAACCTGTCAGGAGTGAATCAAAGGTCACAGTTCCTGGGAGGTACCCTCCCCCAAATTGCAGCTTTCAGCAGTAGTCACAAGGGTGTGATCAGTCTATCAGAACTATGCAAGGAATCAGCAGCTTGATTTCAGATGGTCCCTTCAAAGAACAGGTCCTTTCCCGCAGGCATTTGTATAGGACCCAGATAGTCCAGCTGAGCAGCTGTGATATCCTCGCAGGGTAAGCCCCACAGAGAGGTGGCCTAATGTGCAGAGGTCACAAAGTGTGAGTTCTGTTTATGAGCCCATGCCTGCTTTCAGTTCAGCACAGCTCCCACTGAAGCTGGAAGCTTATACCAGATGGTATCAGGCTTTAGCTTAGAATCAAGTCCAGGCAGTTAGGATCTATGAATTAAGAGTTTAAAAAAGCCAGAGGCTGTTCTTCAGCAGCAAAGACTAGATGCTGCAGACCAAAGAGTCCAAGTGGCAGATAAGACTTTCCTATGACCATCTGGTTTTGTCACTCTTCAAGTCCAAATCAACCCATTCACAGATATGCCCATCAGTCTTTAAGGGACAGGCCTCCACTTTCACAAGAGTTCATCAGCCAACTAAAACCTTCTTTTTAGAACTCTAAAAGCAGATCTCCATCTGTAGATCACCTTTCTTTATTATTGTCTCCCTTTTTCCAGAGGCTCCAATAAGTAAAAATCCCTATTTTCCATAGCAGAACTCATCAGTTACAGAGACTTGTTCTGTTTCTGATACTCAATTTAAATTCCAACCTGCCCACTGGCAGCAAAAAGCAAGGGAGTTGTGTCCTACTAACACATTTCTTTGTTGCTGCTTCCCCTGATCAGGATGATTCCTCTAACATGTATGGCATTACAGGCATTTAACATTTTATATCCTTTTTATCATACTTTTAGATGTCAGAGCCACAGAGCATAAAGTCACTAAAAAAAAAAGAAAAAAAATCCTTTTTTTGCCCCCTCATTGCAAATGCACTTAAACTCCTAGCAGTAAATTCTGCATTTGCAATGTGGACATTGCAACTGCCAGGGAAGATCCAGGCTGGAATGCAGGGAAGGAAGGGAGGTACTGCCGCAGCGGCAAGGCTGAAAAAAACTGCCAGGATGTTACCTCCCCCTCTTTTTTTTTTTTTTTTTCTGGTTCATCTGAAATGTTGCTTCAGCCCTGGGACCTGATTTAAACCCCACCCCCACAATGCACATTTTTAACATTTTTGACCTATTTACTTTGAGGCACTGTGGGCCCTTTCTTCTCCCGTCAAGGTCAAGGAGAGAGCAAAACCCAAAGGCATCACTCTAGCCAAAAGCAGCTGGGGGATCCAGCGAGCCCACTCTCCAGGAGTTGGATCTATCATTTTAAATTCCACAGGTAATTTTTATTTCTCATAACAGGTAGCAGCTCACCTGCTACTGCATACCACAGATAACCCCATAATCACCTGGGCACGAAAGATGCATCACATCCAGCCCCTTATCCTTGGTTTCCCAAAATTTCACCATCTTTCCATGACTCGGGATTATTCTAAGGTATCCTGTTTCTGATGCCAGCTGATACTGGGAGTCCCCAAGACCATCCCTGGGTACATAGATTTGCTGGGAGGACTCAGCATCTAGTTGTACTCTCAGCTATGATTTATTGTAGCAAAAGGATACAAGGCAAAATTAACAGTGGATGGGGTCCAAAGGAAACAAGGTGTAGGTTTCCCAAAGATCCTCTCCCAGTGGAGTTACACAGGATGCACTTAATTTCCCTAGCACAAGTGACAAAAATGTGTGAAATGTTATCTTCCAGGGAAGCTTATTAGCTCCCCAGTGCCTGGAGTTTTTAGTGGAGACTAGTCATGTAATCACTCTCTGCCTGGCACCTACCAAAATTGCAGACTCCCAGAAGGAAAACAGATGTTGAGCATAAACCACATTGTTTGTACAGTCAGTTTAGGCAGAGTGAGTCACTGGAGTTAGGGTGGCAGGAACCCTCCCAAAGTCTAGGTCCCCAGATGCCAGCCAAGGGCCAACCTTTCAAAGGATAACAGTCATTTCTGTGGTGGTAACTATTTTCTGCATATCATCCCAGTGAACATTTGTTGGAAATGGATGAATAAAAGGCCACCAAGAGATAATGATAACACTGTGGTATTCCCTGTTACAGAATACTTGTAGTCATTTTAAAAGGAGCGTGTTTTGTTGCAAGTAATAGAAAATCCTTCCAACAGTGGCAGGAGCAGAGGTTTATCTGGCTCATATAACCAGAACTCTGTAGATGAGGTGGCTCAGGGCTTGTGCCATCAAGGACTACAGCTCCTTCTTTCTCTCCTGTTCAGTCTCCTTAGTAAATTGGCTTCATCAGTTTGTCCCAGCTGGGACCTTGGATGTGCCCCCAGGTCCTATATCCTCAGGAAGAAGTGGTTCCTACATAAGAGGAGCAGGAGCCTCCTTCAGAAGTCAATGGTAGAACTGCCAAAAGTGTCACTTAACCATCCCCAGCTCTACAAGGTGAGGAAGGGGTTAAGAATTGATAACCAATCTGCACAGTCTGCCATGTGGAAGAATGTCAGTGGTAAATGAAAATGTCACATTGTAGATAATTGACAGTACAATCCTTTATTGGTCAGGGCTCTCCAGAGGATTAGAACCGAAGGCCATCTGCCGGCCAGTTACATCTTGCTCAGGGGAGGCTGGTCTGTGTTCTCTTCAACCTTTAACTGATTGAATGAGGCCCACCCACATTATGGAGGATAATCTGCTTTACTCAAAGCCCATTGATTTTATTTTTAATTTTTAATTTTTTTTTTTTTTTTTTTTTTTTGGTCTTTTTAAGGCCACACCTGTTGCACATGGAGGTTCCCAGGCTAGGGGTCAAATCAGAGCTATAGCCACTGGCCTACACCACACCCATAGCAATGCAGGATTCAAGCCATGTTTGCGACCTACACTACAGCTCACAGCAGCGCTGGATCCTTAACTCACTGAACAAAGCCAGGAATCAAACCTGCATCCTCATGGATACTAGTCAGATTCGTTTCCACTGAGCCGCAATGGGATTTCCTAACTTTTTAATTTTTTTTTTTTAATCGCCGTATCTGCTGCATAAGGAAGTTCCTGGGACAGATACTGAATCCTAGCTTCAGGTTTGGCAACACTGGATCCTTTAACCCACTGCTCTAGGATGGCAGTTGAACCCATGCCTCTGCAGTGACCCGAGCTGCTACGTTCAGATTCTTAACCCACTGTGCCACAGTGGGAACTCCCAAAGTCCATTGATTTTAAAATCTCCTCCAAAAAAACACCATCACAGAAACTAGAATAGTGTTTGATCAAACATCTGGATGCCCAGCCAAGTATGTTTACAGAATTAACTGTCACAGATCCCTTATATGAAAGAAAGCCATTTTTCCCCCATACATTTGCACTTGAAATGAAAAATGAAACTTTTTTCTAGTAATACTCATTATCTTTGGAGAAAAAGGGAATTTTCAGTGGTAGCTAAAGATGACAGTGATTTTTCTTCAATTTTATATACTTTCACATTACTTAGATTGTCTTTTCTTCAAAAAACACTGTCCTAATGGTCTTAAAATTTTTTTTAATAAATAAAAATTAATCGGCATCTTGCTCTGTTTTGAATGTCACAAAAGAAATTGAGTTTAAGCTTATTAAACATACTTAAAATTGGGTTCTGAAGTAAGAAAGTTGGTTGAAGAATAGGATAGCATTTTTGCCTCGTCACATGCATGGGTACAGGTGGTGGTGACAAGAAATAAACTTTAATTCAGTATTCAGACTAAGCAGAAGATTGATGGTTAAAGAAACATAGGCCATGGTCTGCAGGAGGTTCTGACTTTAATGGAAAGATTTCTTTTGTTATTGTTGTTTCTTTTGTTCGGTTGTACAAGAAATTATTTGTGGAAAGAAGCTTCTTTAGGAGACCATCTTTGTGGAAGAGCGCCCCACAGAACTTTTGAAACTGAAAGAACTACTTTACAGCCATTATTTAGCAAAACGCACTGTTCTTATATAGCCGTTTTCCTGAGCAGATTTCACTCTATATGGTTCCTTATAGTGCCTGACACCTAAAAGTGTCATGAAGCTTGTCACTTTCTTCTGGGCACATGGGCCAGTGTTTGCTTTATTTCTTCTTTAAAATGATAAGTTATTTCTCACGGAGAGAACTAAGCTTCTGTGAACTCTGATCTTAATGTTTTGTTCATTCTCCACGTTACATTTCTCCTCTGAACTATATCTTAATACTTAAAGCAGTGCCTTCCTTGTACTCTGCATGTCTGTCTGTCCTTCCTACATTAACATATGTAATTCTCAGCTGTAGTTAGCAATTCTCAATCTTGGGTGAAAGCAGTCTTCTTGTAGTAAAATTACGTAAAATTGGTATTTTTCCCTAGGAGGTTACTATATCATATTTCTCAGCCAACTGTAAATACTTCTTTATTTGGCCTGTACCTTTTGCTTTATCTCAAGTGTTGCTTGCTTTAAATCATCTTGTACTTGTGTTTTGTTTGTAGTACTTTAGGGATTTTTGGTATTGATTGGTTGGTTGAGTTTTTATCTTCATGTTTACTAAAATTGCCAAATGCTTTATGACAGTTTGTCTTGAGGTTGATATCTTTTTAACATTAAATAATTGCTTCAACTATTTTTGACTGCAAATATATTTGACTAAAATACTACTTACTGCTGAATGTTTAGAAGTACAGGATTGCTTCAAACAAGCAGCATGATTAAATATTTTTTTCTGGGAGTTCCCATTGTGGCGCAGTGGTTAACGAATCCGACTAGGAACCATGAGGTCGCGGGTTCGGTCCCTGTGCTTGCTCAGTGGGTTAACGATCCGGCGTTGCCGAGAGCTGTGGTGTAGGTTGCAGACGCGGCTCAGATCTCGCATTGCTGTGGCTCTGGCGTAGGCCGGAGACTACAGCTCCTATTGGACCCCTAGCCTGGGAACCTCCATATGCCGCGGGAGCGGCCCAAGAAATAGCAAAAAGACAAAAAGACAAAAAAAAAAAAAATTTAAAAAAATAGTTTTCTGATTAACAGGACACACATCTAAACTTACAGGTACAATATCAGTCTTTAGTAGCAGTGTAAAAGCTCATAAAATGACAGAGTTCCTATCGTGGCTCAGTGGTTAACAAATCCAACTAGGAACTATGAGGTTTCAGGTTCGACCCCTGGTCTAGCTCAGTGGGTTAAGGATCTGGCGTTGCTCTGGCTCTGGTGTAGGCCGGCAGCTACAGCTCTGATTCGACCCCTAGCCTGGGAACCTCCATATGCCGAGGGAACGGCCCAAGAAATGGTAAAAAGACAAAAAAAAAGCTCATAAAATGAGAAATTGCAAAGCTAAATCCCTTGCCTTTATGGATCAAGGTGACGTTTTTATTTTTGTTGTTGTTGTTTTGATTTTACAATTAAAAATGGGGAAAAGATGTGAGTATTTGTATTCCAGGACATTTAATTCAGTACCTATAGCAACAATCTAGCCACATTTACATTGTCTTCTCTTGTCAACTAAAGAAAAACACACAACCTAATTGTTGCAAATTATGTTTTATTTGGGGACCTTACTAAGACTATACCTTGGGGGACAGCCTCACAGACAGCTCTGAGGAACTGGTCCAAAGAGGTAATGGAGGAGCCAAGATACATAGGAGTTTTTGCTGGGGGTGGGGGACCCAAAATATGGATATAGGCCAACATCAAAAGATTACTGCTAATCAAAAAGAACAGACACCTTAAGTTAATGATTTGTTTCTCTATGTTTGAGAAGATATAGGAGTTTGGGTTTGTTGAAATTACTCCTTAGATAGGCATCTTAACTATCTAGGGCCAGTATCCTCAATTCCCCTCAGGGTACACTGTTGGAGGGGTGGAGGGTGGGGACCACCTTGATGACTGGATGGCCGGCAACATTCTGCTTACTGAATGGCAGATGGCCTTCTTTGTCCACACTCTTGAATTCTTTCCATCAACATTCAAACATGCTATAATATCTCAAGTTATAAAAACCAAAATCTGGCCCCAGAAATCTCTTCAGCAACCACCTCACTCCTCTACTCCCCTTTATAGCATCATTCTTTGAAGAGTTGTCTCTGCTCACTGATTGCACCCCTCTCTTCCCATTCTCTAATCTGAGGCTCTTGAGGTCCCCCTCCAGAACACTGAATCCACTCTCCTCCCTGCATGTTCTAATTGCTGAATACCTAATCGGTTCTTGGTCCTTATCTTACCGATTCCTCATATAGTTTTCCCTTTTCCTGAAGCTGCTTTCTTCACTTGACTGTAGTTACTTAATCTACTTGATGTTGAAACATACAGTTGCCCCTGAGACTCAGCCTTTATCCTCTGCTCCGTCTACACTACTCTAGTGATCTTTGATTCCTTCTGTGTGGATGCCCAGGTTTCTGTGTTATGGCTGCACTGTAGTGATTTAACCAGCCTACTTTTCATAAACCTTTGAGTTCTTTTCGATTTTATGCTTATAAAATTATGATAATGCACATACTCTCTTGGACATATTTCTTTGTATCCTTGTTGGCAGTATTTCTGTAAGTAACACACACACGTGAAAAACTGAGATCTAAAGGTGTTCAGTTCTAACAGATATTACTAAATGTCCCTCTTCACACTCCTGCCAATAGTATGAAATTTACTCTTTGGCCAATACTGTGGAAGTTCGCATTTACCCATATTCTGGCCAGCACTGAATGATCACAGATTTGGGTAGGGTTTGGGGGTTATTTTAAAAACCTTTCTAGCCTTCCTAAATGATATTGATTGACTTTGCAAGAGCAAATTTCTACTAGTTTAAATATAAAGCAGTCTGTTAGTTATTATAAGTTCTCATATACCCTAAGTTAAATATTTTACTCCCGAGGTCTAAGTAAATTGTGATATTATATCGTTATTGTTGAGTGAAAATATGATTCCCCTTATCTAGAAAATGTGAACTTTTACATGAAGGTGCAAAATTGACTTAGTGACACATTTTTTTCTCCTTCGTTTTAAGTGTCATATTTGATCACTGGCCATCAATTAACTTGAATTGCATAATCAGTCAGCCTCATTATGCCAGAGCAGTGATTACCATTGTTTTTAAAACTGGTACTGTTTCCATGGCAGTTTTTAAAATAATAGTTTTAAATTCTTATAGAATTTCTCCGTGGAAAGAAAATTAACCGAAATTAATCGTATTGTTAAGAATTATCAACTTGAGATAAGTGTCTTGAAATTAGCAAGTCCCAGTCAGTCACTTTGGAAAACTTTAAAACAAGTTTAAAAGGTAATAGCCATTTCCCTCTGGTTCTGTTTGGAGAAGATAACTGAAAGATACAAAATTTCTTTCTACTATCTTACTATTAAAAACACATTATTTTGGCCAAAATATTTCAGTTTAACTACATTGGTGAAACAGGCGTACCCTGGGGGTTCTTCCTGCTTAAGTTGTTACTGAATCAGCAGTGGGTTAAAACCTTTTGTTGCCAAAAACCTTGGGTTCCCTCAGTTTCTTTCCTGCTCTATGGTTCTATCACATGAAAGAGAATTCTTTTGTATTTTTGAACCACCTAGAAAATGTAAGTTCTGGCAAACTAGAATTCTTATGACAACCTGTTTGCTTTTTTTCACTTCATAAATTTCTGTTATAGGAAAAAAAATGTTCTTTGAACTATTGTATGTTATTTAATTTGAAATTTGAGTTTACAAACTTTAGTTGTACAAATACTGTCTTCCCAAGACAAATTTCAATCTGGTGGAGGTACATAGGAGTGCCTTTTGCAGATTCTATAGTCAAAAATGATCCCTCTGAGGTTGTTGCTAAAGGATGCTTTCCTTATGTGTTACATTAAAGATCATTTCTTAAAACATGGACAGATTGAGGGAGAAGTTATTTGCCTCTGGTCACTGATTACCAGGATGATGAATGGCATTTATCTGGTGGCAAACCATTTGAAATTCACTTATAACTTACTGAATTTTTAGTCTTGGGGTACATTCTTCTTTACACTGGAAAGAAGGAGTCTACATTTTCTAGCCTTTCAGAGCAGATATACCAGTAATAATAATAGCACTTGCCATCTCTGTCTCTCTCTCTTTTTTTTGTGTGTGTCTTTTTGTCTTTTTGCCTTTTCTAGGGTCGCACCCATGGCATGTGGAGGTTCCCAAGCTGGGGTCCAATTGGAGCTGTAGCTGCTGACTTTCGCCAGAGCCACAGCAACGTGGGATCCGAGCCGTATCTGTGGCCTACACCATAGCTCACAGCAACACCGGATCCTTAACCCACTGAGCAAGGTTAGGGATCGAACCCACAACCTCATGGTTCCTAGTTGGATTCGTTAGCCACTGAGCCACAACGGGAACTCTGCAGTTGCCATCTCTTAAACTCTTATCACCTTAGGTGGCAGGCACCATGATGAGTCCCTTACATGGGTTATTTCAGCTCATCTTTTTGAATAACTGCAGCAGGGACTGTTATCCCTATTTGTAGATAAGAGAATTATCTCCAGATAACTGTATGGATAAGGAGAGAGATTAAATAACTTAACTCAAACTGCACAGCTAATAATCAGTAGGGTTTGAATTAGGTGTCCTGACTCCAGAACCTATATACTCTTATTTATTGAGCTTTGCTGCCTAATTAAATTTTCTGTGTAAAGGCCACCAATGGACATTGACATGATTGTACTCATACTTACCGAGTATGTTTGGAGTCTAGGCTCAGGCCTGGCCATTTATTATTCTCATCTCACTCAGCATTCTTACGCATACTCTTGCCTTCAAATATATGTATAAATTGGAGAACTTTCTCTTTGGCTACAACTGAAAAGATATCTTCTTTACTTGCTTTGTTTTGTTTAGCCACCCTATAGCAGGAGCAAAGCTTAACTTGTCTCTCTCCTGATCCATTTCATCCCTACCCAGTAACCTACTCCCTTTAGTCTTCTCTATCTTAGTAAGGACAACCACCTACTCACTTCCTGAAGCCTAATACCTGGGAGCCTTCCTTGATTCCTCTCTCATCTGCACATCTAGTCAGTAAGTAGTACCATATCTACTTCCTTAGCATCACTTGAGTATATCCAGTTCTTTCATTCCATTGTCCTCTTCAGGCTACCATTATGTCTCTATTAGACCACTGTCACAGCCTTTAAACTGGTCACCTTGCATCTAGCCTTGCATTTCATCATCCACTCTCTAAATAAAGTATAAGTATGAGAATGTCACTCCTACTTAAAACTCTGAAGTGAGTTTCCATTGTTCTTAGGATAATCCAAATTCATTAATAAGATTTGTCAGGACCTTCCTGGTCTGGCTTCTTCGTGCTTCTTTAGCTTCTCTTGTCCACTTTGACACTCATGCTACATGTTCTGAGATACTGAATGCTTTTTATTTTCTCTAATGTGCCATGCTGTTTTCTTTGATTCCTTTTTTTTTTAAGCTGGATTATGGATGATTTTAATTGAATCCATTTTGCTTCTCTGTGTTTTCCACATTTGCCACAAAGAATATCTATTGATGCTGTAATGAGAAATACTAAATATACGTGGTTTTTCATGGAAACTTTTCCCATTTCCTTTGATTCTTAGCACACACTTTTCCCTTTGTCAGCAATGCTTCTCCCCACCCCACCCCAAAGCATTTCATCTGCCACCTCCTACACATCCATGAGGTTCAACGTGAACTTTGGTTCCTGATGAGGAGGCTTTCCTTTCCATAACATCAATCATGCTTTTGTTTAATGTCTTTCTTCCTTGTGAAGCAATAAGTTCTATATGGCAGAGACCTCTGCTCTGCCTCATTTCCAGCACCTGGTGTAATTCTCAGCACCTAGGAGATACTTGGAAAGAACAGAACAAATTAGAGATATAGTCTCTACACTTAACAAGCTCAAAGTCTAGTGGGAGTTAGGGGATAGCAAAGAAAGAAGCTCAGTGCATAGGGTCTGTACTCTAATAAAATTCTGTGGGATCACAGAGGACTATGTGAGTGATTAATTTTGCCTGGGGAGCATTTTCCTTGTATAAACTTTATTTATTTATTTATTTATTTTATTTTGTCTTTTCTAGGGCCACACCCGCGGCATATGGAGGTTCCCAGGCTAGGGGTCGAATCGGAGCTGTAGCCACTGGCCTACAACACAGCCACAGCAACACCAGATCTGAGCCGCATCTGCGACCTACACCACAGCTCATGGCAACGCCGGATCCTTAACCCACTGAGTGAGGACAGGGATCGAACGTGAAACCTCATGGTTCCTAGTTGGATTCTTTAACCACTGAACCATGACGGGAACTCCGTAAACTTTATATTATTGAAGAAATTGACTTAAACTTTCAGATGGAAAAAAAAAAATAGTTGTGCTGAGCAGTGGAATTGATTCAGTTGCATTTGCCTTACATTTTGCCCACTCATTGGGTAGGAGTTTTATAGTAGACTTAACATTCTGAGGTTAGTATCTCAATACCTTAAGAAATTCTAACCTAGGTATAGAGCTGGGTAGTCAGCTAGCCATGCTCACTAAATTGACTCACCTGCAGATTGTCCCTGAATAAAATCGGTGCTGGCTTTTTTATGTTCCCGGTTGCAAATCACGTATCTGTATTTGGATTTTCATAGTTGAAACTGTTAGTATTAAATCTGTGAATACCAGAGGTGCTGTTCATGTTTAGATTTTTTTTCCCTTGTCTTTCCAGCTTTGACCGCCATTGAAGGCACAGCACATGGGGAGCCCTGCCACTTCCCTTTTCTGTTCCTGGATAAGGAATACGATGAATGTACATCAGATGGGAGGGAAGATGGCAGGCTGTGGTGTGCTACAACCTATGACTACAAGGCAGATGAAAAGTGGGGCTTTTGTGAAAGTAAGTATTCCTCAGTTCAGGAGGCATGTCTGCATTGTTTTATGTCTCAGGTGGAAGTTTAAAGGCCTTTTGGTAGCCTCCTATTTTCCACCTTGGGCAGAAAAGGTCAGCATTGGTGACATGGTTATCGCCTTAAAGCGTGCACGTAAGTGCAGGAAGCATTCGGTGTACTTCCTTCCTTCCAGGGAGT
Organism: Sus scrofa; assembly: GCF_054392235.1. Classification (NCBI taxonomy): domain Eukaryota; kingdom Metazoa; phylum Chordata; class Mammalia; order Artiodactyla; family Suidae; genus Sus; species Sus scrofa. Next base: position 115,341,398 of record NC_139389.1, on the reverse strand, counting down.
CACTCGGAGAGCTTATCACCCTCATGCCTTACTCAGGGATGGTTTTCCATTGGTGTGCATGGATAGTTTTCAGAACCCTCAGGTAGGCTGCTAAATTAATGTAAAATCATGTTTTGGCAATAAAGGAAACAGAACATTAAGATGAAGGTTAATAGTAGTTAAAAGAAAAATAAGATAATACTTTTTTTGAATACTTTGAGTGAAATGCACTGTGCTAAGGTAGCATTTGACAAATATAGTATATTTTACTGTCCTAAGTGTTTGTATCAGTACAAAGGGGCCAGCCTCTAAAGGTAAGCTGTGTTTTCAGGAAAAACTTTGTATTAGAGAAAACTATAACAGAAAACCTTGAATCTACCTCATTTGATAACAAATAACATTGTCAGAATAATGGCTCTGGTAGAATAGTTAGGCTTTCCTAGAATATAGCATCTAATATAGTCTATCTTTGGATGTAGGCCAGCATAATTAAGTATTCCAATTTAATACATCTGATTTTGTTTTTATATTGCAAGAAGAACTCACTTCTGTTTCTACAAATATTATTCCTAATGAAATACTCACATGTCTCTGGGTGAATTCTAGATTTCTGTTAAAAAGCTGTATTATAGTGGGAGAATAATTTCTGAGAGCTCTGTAACAATTCTGTGACTTTTGGGGTTGTATCAATGCATAGGGAAAAATTAGAGAACTTTGAACATTAAATCAGGATATATATTTAATAAAAATCATTTTTTACAAGTTTTTTTTGTCATGTAATTAATAAAATACTTTCTTCTTATAAAGATATATAGTAGTTTTTTAGGTGAAGCTGAAGTGTCCTTTGACCACAACAGTATTTTTCTGACTGTTATTATTATCCTTCTGATTTTAACTAACCTTAGCATATATAATCATAAGCTCCTACTGAAATTTAAGTTGAAGTATATAAATAAGTATGGATTACTAGCAGAAAAATACCCTCGGAAAAAAGATTGCTAATTGCTTTCTCTGAGAGAAGTGATTTCAACTGTTTTTTGTTTTTTTTTTTTAAGTTTTATCTGTTGTCAGATAAAGGCAACACTTAAGCCTTTATAGCCACCTGTCTTTATTTTATTTTTTTAATTTATTTGTTTTTAGCTACACCCTTGGCATGGGGAAGTTCCCAGGCCAGGGATTGAACTCAAGCCACAGCATTGACAATACCATATCCTTAACCTCTAGGCCACCAGGGAACTCTCAATCATGAGTCTTTAAAATACAGGAAAACTAAACAAAACAAAAAGCCATGTGTCTTTAGAGTCAGGTTTAGAATTGGTAAAAGATCATTAATTGTGTTTTGGAGTCCCCATGTGGCACAGTAGGTTAAGGATCCAGCATTGTCACTGCAGTGGCTCAGGTCCAGTCCCTGGCCCAGGAACTAATACATGCCATGGGTGTAGCCAAAAAAAAATCATTAATTGTGTTTGTATGAACCCTCAAAAGAAGAAATAACTTATGTTTGAAAAATAATGTATGCAGGATTATCCATGTAACTAAAACTGACATTTTGTTTTTAGCTGAAGAAGAGGCTGCCAAAAGACGGCAAATGCAAGAAGCGGAAATGATGTACCAGACTGGCATGAAAATTCTGAATGGAAGTAATAAGAAAAGCCAAAAAAGAGAGTAGGTAGCACGGCTAACTCCATTCTTTCTCTAAGATAGGTTATTACTGAGATAAATAGCTAAGCACCTTTTAACTTGAATGTACTGCCAGAGACAAAGGATTTCTTCTTTTTTTTTGGGTTTTTAAGCCTGCACCCACAGCATATGGAGGTTTCCAGGCTAGGGCTCTAATCAGAGCTGTAGCCGCTGGCCTATGCCACGGCCACAACAACGCCAGATCCGGGCCACATCTGCAACCTACACCACAGCTCATGGCAGCACCAGATCTTTAACCCATTGAGCAAAGCCAGGGATCGAACCCACAACCTCATGGTTCCTAGTCAGATTCATTTCCCCTGCGCCATGACAGGAACTCCAACAAAGGACTTCTTGAAGTTGCATTATAAGAAAACTTAATATGCTATATGGACATTAGGAGCATTAATTTTATCAGATTTTAGCTTGTTGGGATAAAAAGGTTATAAATACAAATCACAAGAATGAACAGTGAGCAATTGGCAGTATTTGATTAAGTCGTAGTAGTTTCTCAGAGCCAGGAGTACATCTACTATTTAAATTCAAAGTGACATAAAACAGAAGAAATTGTTGCTTTCTGTATTTTGTTTTTGCTTCGTAGTTTTCTTGCAAAGTCTAGAATTTAAGAGTGAAAGTACATAAAACAAATGATTGTCCTCTAACATTTTATGTCCCTTTAATTTCAGCTCTGCAAAGATTTTAAAAGACATTTGCAGTGGTTATTGTTGGATTATTTATTGACACCATATTATTACAGTTCTCACATTACAAATCTAGTAAACTTTTTTAATAGCATTTTTTAGGATTACTATTAGTGTAATTAGAATTCCAAGATACTGGAATGGCAGAACTGTGGTACCCTAATGTAAAAACAAAAGTATCCAGAATGTTTTCTATGTATCCATAAGTAACAGAAGTAACACTCCTTTACTAAAAATAAAATATGAGAGGGATTCTATAGAATAAGGAAATCATGCTGCATTTTAGTAGATCTGGAAAAAAATCTTAATGGCAATTCCAAAATATTGCTAATTTGTTTCTTCATTACTTATGTTTAAAGAGCATATCGGTATCTTCAAAAGGCAGCAGGCATGAACCATACCAAGGCTCTGGAGAGAGTGTCATATGCCCTTTTGTTTGGTGATTACCTGTCACAGAATATCCAGGCAGCTAAAGGGATGTTTGAGAAACTGACTGAGGAAGGCTCTCCCAAGGGACAAACTGTAAGTGTACTTTGGATAGAGGATCTCACCCCGCACAACACTGGTTTATTTTAACAGCACGGTACTCTCCTTGCCCTGACTTCTTTTAACGAGTGAGACTGGAAGGTAAAATATCTGTGAATATTAATTTTGTGGCTCACCATTTTACCAGTCTTCTTGCACAATTTTTCCCTCGTTTGTGAACATTTATAGTCACTTGAGGTGTTTTTGCAGTTGTACCTTGCCAAAATTATATTTGTAGTTTTCCAAATTGAATCTGTAGCGAATGAAACATGAAGGTAATTGTTTTTCATCTAAAATTACTCACCATAGCATTTTTTTCGAAAGGTCAGATGCTCCAGCTCTTGTTAATCTTGTTTGTTTGGTTTTTTTTAATGTTTTATTACAGAGACAGTGCATGTACATTATAGGAAACTAGAAATACAAACTAAGAACACTGAGGAAGTTATCATCACATATGTACTCCCCAGACATAAACACTGGTAATACGTTAGTGTATGCATACCCTTCTAGGACCTTTCTCTTCGTGTACATTCTTTATTAAAGTAAAATGTCATTCTTTTTCTCTTTCATAACTTGCTCTTTTCAATCAATAGCCTTTTCTATTCCATTCTAGCAAGTTTTTCCATCATGTAATACCCATACCATATTCATACGGTGTTGAACCGAAATATTTTCTTTATACCTGTTTTGCACAAACGAGTTTCTGGTCCAGGACTACACTTATATTTGGTTGTTATTTCTAGCATAGACCCCACCTTTCTTTTTCCATGTTAGAGATAGGGCCGGTTTTTCTGAAAAATATTCTACCTCAGTTTTGTCTGTTTGCTTCTTTATTGTATCCTTCAGTTTGTTTCTTCATCATCAGTGTTTTCTAAAACTGGATTTTGCAGCTAAAAGCTGATGAACTCAAATAGAATATTTTTAGCCAGACTGGGTTATAGCAGGCAGTTATATGATTGCATCATGCCAGTTGATAAATATTATCATATTGCATCATGCCAGTTGATACATAATATCTGCTCTACTTCCCATTAGTAAAGGTAAGATTGACACCTGGACTTGGGGGGGGGGGTCACCAAATTTATTTTAAAATGCCCTCAATAATAAAGATTTGCTTAAAGATGAAACAAAATTTCTCATCGAGGAGTCTGTTGTTTTCAGACTCTGTAAACAATAACAGGCATTGTGACCATTGTTTTCTAAGGACTGATCCCTAACCAGCCTGCAACTCTTATGTAGTCTTGGTTTTGGTCTATAAACGAGTTATATCTTAATTGCTCCCCTTTTTTTTTCAAAGCTGTTTTCTCCTTCTCTACATAAATAAGTTTTTGTAAAAGTCACACATATATTCTTTATCTTTGGATGTCTTCTGCTCTGAGGAATGCTTACTTTTAAGGCATCTTTTCCCTCTAATAATAGAACCTTACAATGCCACAGTGCTTTACACTCTGCAAAGCACTCTCTCCACTGAAATTAATTCTAGCTGATGAAACAAAGGGCCAAAATCACAGTCACTTAATGCAGCAAGGAGTTATTTCTTGTTCCTGCCAAGTTATTTTCCATGCAGCTCTCCTACCTGCATCACGCTCTTTAGATGGTGCTGTGAGCTCAGGGACTGCCTCTATCATGTAGCTGTTTCAGCCATCATGAGAGGAGAAGAGGGGACTGGGGGATTCTCTGGGATGTTTTTAAGGGCCAAGCCTGAAAATGGCTTGCATCCCTTCTGGTCATATCTCAGGCAATGACCCTATCTAACCACAGGGAGGCTGAGAAATGTAGAATAGCTCATGGATTTTGATGAGAATAGCACCTGTCTTTACAACTTTAACTCGTGCTTTCATGTCATCAAGGATGATCCTTAGAGGGCAAAGGGTAGAACCTTACCAATGTATTGTTTGGTTGGTTGGGTTTTTTTTTTAAGAAAAGTCTGTATGCTCTAGCATTATAAAGTGACCTTTCTCCCTTGACAACCTCAACTTAGCCCCTTCTGCCTCTTTTTATTCTTGAGACAGTGTATTTTGGTAATCTTTTTCCCATTTTCATTGTGTATCTCACTTCACATAGATAAGATGTTGATGTATTTATTAAAGAAACCATTTTATTTTCATAATAGCTATTCACAAGAATCAAATAAAAGTCATATTTGTGTTCCGATTTGGCTTTCCAGTTAATGTTTTATTGTCTTTACTCTTCAAGCTAAACTTTTTACTTGTTCAAAGTTATACTTTATTGTATAATTTGTAAAAATTTGAATGCATTTCTGGGCCTTTTTAATTCTACAGTTGTGCATACTTGCAACCACTCAAATCTTCTAGCATTTAAAGATTCTTCCATCTTTTCATGGTTCATAAAACTATCTGTCTTGGATAAACTTACACCAAAGGAAGAATTTTGACTTTCATCATTTTGTTTTAGGCTCTTGGCTTTCTCTATGCTTCTGGACTTGGTGTTAATTCAAGTCAGGCAAAGGTAATACTATTAAAACTTTATGCATTCTACAATTTGAATTGAATAAATATGTGCCTATGTCCAATTAAGAATCTTTTGTTCTTTCATAGGCCCTTGTATATTATACTTTTGGAGCTCTTGGGGGCAACCTAATAGCACACATGGTTTTGGTAAGTAAGACTTAAATGGAAGGCTGATAATACTGAGCGGCAGAAGAATTTTTGATTTACAAGTGGCCACAACTTTTCTAGCTTTCATGATTGAAATTTACTTATATTCATTAAGACCAAATATTCAATAGAATATCCTTCAAATTTGTGTTAATGGATATAGCAATTGAATCTACATGTGGATGGAAATTGAGAGAGTCCATAATTTTTCATTAAAGTGATTAGATTACCTGATTGCCCTTAAAATAGAGATCTGATAAACTGCTCTTTTTTTTTTTTTTTTGTCTTTTCTGGGACCGCACCCACGGCATATGGAGGTTCCCAGGCTAGGGGTCTCACCAGAGCTGTAGCCACGGGCCTACACCAGAGCCACAGCAATGCGGGATCCGACCATGTCTGCAATCTACACCACAGCTCCCGGCAATGCTGGATCCTTAACCCACTGAGCAAAGCCAGGGATCAAAACCCTCAACCTCATGGTTCCTAGTCAGGTTCGTTAACCACTGTGCCACGACAGGAGCTCCAGTGGCTCCTTTTCAATTTTCTGTAAGTTGGAATTGTTTATCAGAATCCTTTTTTTGATTGGGTTATGACAGATTTTACATTTAAATTGATGAGAGACTAACTGTACAAAGAACCAGTATCTTATAAAGTTCATTACAGAGTATCTCTTATGTGTTATCTAATAGCATTGATCACTTAAATGGCTTGGTGGTAAAATAGAATCCTTCCACCAAGTTCTTTCCTGCTGAGGTGTTTATCTTCTACTGTGTAAACCAACTTTGGGTGAATCATGTGACCTCTGACCCATATTACTATATTCCAAATGAATAAATAAGTTCTTGCAGAAAAGTAAAGAATAGATTGAGCCAAAATGAGATAGAAAGCAGGCAACCAGTTCAAAATCTGGAAAGAGTCCATAGGCCTGGTCATTGTTGGCATATAAGATTTAACAAACAAGGTAAATCTAGTTTTCTGGCCAACTGGGTAGACCCAGGGTAATTTTCTCTATGTGTATTTCAAAATATTTATTGAATACTTACATTGGGATTCCAAAGATCAATAAGGTATGATTGCAGCCTACAACAAGCTTTTAATCTAGAAAGGTAGACAAGCGTTAAGGAGATTGTTAGAGTACAGCATGAGAATGTCACAGCATCACAGAAAAGGCACCTGACCACACTGGCATTGGATGGAGAGGGATTTAGGGAGATCCTTGTGAGGAAAGAAGCAATTAAAATGGTTGGAGAATAGAATGTCAGGTAGTTCGTCAACAGGACGTGTAGACGGGAACCGCGTAAGCAGCCCTATGTCATGCCAAGGAGCTTGGACTTTGTTCTGTTGCAGAGGTAAACCACTGAAGGGTTTCAGCAAGTGAAAAAGGGTGTTGTTCTAACTTTCGGAAACATTCCTCACTAATTTTGAAGTTTTTTCACTTGTTTGACCTCCAAGAACGTTTATTCCTCAAATAGTAATTGAAAAGTTCCTTTTAGGTGAATTTTCAAGACATATGAAATATTTTGACAGAAATCTTTTAAAAAATACTTACAAGTCTTCTTAAATAGTGGCTAAGGTATAAGAAAAATGAGTCTTATACATGTTATAGAGTCATTACCTCAGTATTGGTTGAGTCGGTAAAGTTATTTGAGTCTGTGCTAAATGATTTCAGAAAGCTGTGCTTTCTGTTCTCTGCTTTTTATAATTAGCTATATTCCCCCTTATTCTGAAGTCATTTATTGCTGGCATTACTGTGCCTGTTTCTAGTTGTCTCTTGTCCTCCTTATTTTGCTAATTTGTTGCTTAAGAGCTTCTTTGGAAGATTAACCTATTTTTGTTAAAATTGTATCTAAAGTAAGATTAGAATCTATTTTAAGCAAGAACCTAAATAATTTTCTCTTATAAGTAAACACACACGGCATACATAAAGTTGATAGCATCTATTTTGATTGCTCTCTGAACTTTATTAATTTCCTAGTTCTTACCTGTAGTCGAGTTGTTGAAGTTGCTGAATAAATTACCCCAGAACGTTAAAACTCAGGGTACACGAGGTGGTCGTGTACTTGGATCAAGGATAGCAAAATTACATTCTGTGTATGGTTGGTTTTATTTGTTCCCATAAGAACACCACTGACCTGTGTGAAACTGCCCTCTTCTCACTTGAAGTTGTGTTACAGGGTTACCGATACTGGGCTGGCATCGGAGTCCTCCAGAGCTGTGAATCCGCACTGACTCATTATCGTCTTGTTGCCAATCATGGTATTTATTTTCTTGCCTTTCACCTTACCCAAAGAAAAAAACCTAAAAAAAAAAAAACCCAAAACCGAAAAACAATTAATTTTATGTCTTTTTTTTTTTTGTCTTTTTAAGGCCACACCTGCTGCATATGGAGGTTCCCAGGCTAGGGGTCTTATCGGAGCTACAGCTGCTGGCCTATGCCAGAGCCACAGCAACACCAGATCCGAGCTGTGTCTGTGACCTACACCACAGTTCATGGCAATGCCGGATCCTTAACCCACTGAGCGAGGCCAGTGATCAAACCCGCAACCTCATGGTTCCTAATTGGATTCGTTTCTGCTGCGCCACCATGGGAACTCCAAAAACAATTAATTTTAAATAGATCTGTTTTTATTGTACTACTTGAAATACTGTGACTGGCTCTCTCAAGTGGAATCATCTTTACACTAGTTGATTTAAGAAGTACATTTTGGGAGTTCCCGTTGTGGCTCAGCAGTAACGAACACGCCCTGTATCCACAAGGGCACAGGCAGGGTCAATCCCTGGCCTTGCTCAGTGAGTTAAAGATCCAGCGTTGCCGTGAGCTATGTGTAGGTCACAGACATGGCTCAGATCTGGCATGGCTGTGGCTGTGGCGCAGGCTGGCAGCTATAGCTCAGACTCACCCCCTAGCCTGGGAACCTCCACGTGCCACGGGTGTGGCCCTAAATAGACAAAAAGAAAAAAATTTGCTTTGGGTTCCACTTCTTAATATTATGTGGGGGAAAAAACAGTGGATTATGATTTTGTACTATATAGCCCAGTATAGAAATAATGTCCTTTAACGTAGTGTCTGTCAGCAGTGTTTGGCAGCTGGAATTGAACTTCTCTCTGTGGGACCATCCCTCTGACTTTCTTCCCCATTATTACTTTGTCCCTGTTTTCAGTTGCTAGTGATATCTCACTGACAGGAGGCTCAGTAGTACAGAGAATACGGCTGCCTGACGAAGTAGAAAATCCAGGAATGAACAGTGGAATGCTCGAAGAAGATTTAATTCAGTATTACCAGTTCTTAGCTGAAAAAGGTGATGTACAAGCACAGGTATGTGTTTAAACATCTCGTGGATGTTTACTTACTTACTGCCTTGTATAGTACAGTCTATAGGGGCAAGCACTTAACATCTATAAGTAACGTTTTTCACAGAGCCCTTATTAGCTATGGATTAGTCCCACACTCTCAGGACCCTCCATTTGGATTCATCTATAGGATAGATTCCAGGCATTGATGGTTCCTTAAAAGCAGGCTGGATGACTTTCTGTGCACCACAGTTGAAAACTGCTGCTTAGGGAGTTCCCATTGTGGCTCAGCAAATAATGAACCTGACTATATCCATGAGGATGCAGGTTTGATCCCTAGCCTTGCTCAGTAGATTAAGGATCCAGTGTTGGTGTGAGCTGTGGTGTAGGTCTCAGACGTGGCTCAGATCTGGTGTTACTGTGGCTGTGGTATAGGCCAGCAGCTGCAGCTCCAGTTCAACCCCTAGCTGGAAACTTCCATATGCTGTGGAAGCAGACCCTCCCCCCCCCAAAAAAAAAGAAAGAAAAAGAAATAGAAAACTGCTGCTTAAATGGAGCGGCATCACAGTGGTGATGGAGGCGCTCTCGTGAATCACCAAGGACAGAAGCTGTCACCTCCTCTAAACAGTCTCTGGAACATTTGGAATTTCAGGTGCTCTTCACAGCTGTTTACTATTCATGTTTCCTTTGCTTATCTTAGACAATAATTTTCTTAAGGTCAAGGTCAGAAGTAAGCTTGTTTAATGTAAGCTGTATGATATATATCAAAGTAACGTGTATAATCTGTTGTTTCCTGGATTGTCTTGATTCTAAAATAAAGAGCTTGGGAGTTCCCATTGTGGCTCAGCAGTAACGAACCCGACTAGCATCCATGAGGATGGGGGTTTGATCCTTGATCTTGTTCAGTAGGTTAAGGATCTGGCATTGCCCGGAGCTGTGATATAGGTCTCAGATGCAGCTGGGATCTGGCTTTGCTGTGGCTGTGGTGTAGGCCAGCAGCTGCAGCTCCAATTCAACCCTTAGCCTGGGAACTTCCACATGCCTCAGGTACAGCCCTAAAAAGACAAAAATAAATAAATAAAATAAAACAAAAAGTTTCAACCTCTGTCCTTTTTTCTGTTAAGTGTACAGTTCTTTCTGATTTAGAAATATATAGTAATGAGCAATAAATAACTTTTAAAACTAATTGAAGGGAATCTTTAAAAAAACAAAAATGAAAATCAACTTAAGCCAAATCTTAGCTCATGGAAATTGTAATAAAATCGTCTCTTCTGATTAGACATCTTTCTTTATATGAGACAGTTAAAACTCAAAACAATCTACATTCTTAACAGTAGGGAATTATTTAGCTCAAATATGACACTCCAATATAAAAATTCTGTGCAATCACTAAAAATTATGTAGAGTACTGCTTAACACTAATGTAGAAAGCTATTTCAGTATATTGAATGAAAATCTCAAGTTACAAAAAGTATAGTATGGTATGTCATTTTCTCTTTTTTTTTTTTTTTCTTTTTACTTATCATGACATGAATACAGGGGAGTACACAAAACTGAAATGTACAGCTTGATGCATTATCAGAAAGGGAGCCTCTTAAGGCATAACTAACATCCCAGAAGCCCCTCCTGGGAACTTTTCATCACTAACTCTTTCCTTTTAACCATAGGTAACCCACTGAACTGGCTTCTAACTCTGTGGATTGATTTGGCCTGTTTTTGAATCTTACGTGAAAAAATACAGCATTTTGCTCAGCATTACGTTTCCTAAATCAATCCATGTGTTCCTACATAGTTATAATTCATTCAGTTGCATTGCTATATAGTATTTCATTGTATGAAACTACTGTAATTTATTTATCCATTTTATTTGTCCCAGATTTGGGCAGTTGCAAATAATGCTCTATGTAATTCCTTGTACATGTCTTATGCAAATACTATCTCAAATTTTCATAGCTTTACAGAACTTGATATCTGTATAATACTTTCTCCTACTATTGTATTTTCATTCTATTTAGCTCTAATTTTTATTGGGCTTTTTTTTTTTTTTTTTTTTTTTTTTTTTTGTCTTTTGTCTTTTTTGTCTTTGTTGTTGTTGTCATTGTTGCTATTTCTTGGGCTGCTCCCGCGGCATATGGAGGTTCCCAGGCTAGGGGTTGAATCGGAGCTGTAGCCACTGGCCTACGCCAGAGCCACAGCAACTCGGGATCCGAGCCGCATCTGCAACCTACATCACAGCTCACGGCAACGCCAGATCGTTAACCCACTGAGCAAGGGCAGGGATCGAACCCGCAACCTCATGGTTCCTAGTCGGATTCGTTAACCACTGCGCCACGACGGGAACTCCGGGCTTTTTTTTCTTGATCCATGTGTAATTGAGAAGTGAATTGCTTAGTTTGTCACACACTAGCGACTATTAACATAGTATTTACAACTATTAACATGCATTTACATTAAGTATCGTAAGTAATCTAGAAATGATATGAAGTACACGAGAAGTTGTACATAGATTATATTCATGTACTGTATCATTTTATATAAAGGACTTGAGCATCTGTGGATATTGGTATCTATGGGAGTCCTGGACCAATCCCCCATGGATACCAGGGGACAACTGTGTGTGGGAAATTTTCTACTTATCTTTGTTGTTGTTGATTTTAGTCAGAATATGTTCTGTATGATTTCAATTGCTTGAGTTTTCTTGAGACTTGCTTTATGGCCCATCACTTGTCAGTTTGGACAAACATTCTGTATGCTAAAAAGAATATGAATTTCTACAGTCATTGGGTGTAGTGTTCTATATGTGTCAATTGAGTCATGTTTCTTAGTCCCATTGTTTAAATCTTTTGAATCCCTACTGAATTTACTTTTTCTATCCAATGCTGAGACAATACTGTTGGAATTTTCCACTCTGTGGGTTTGTCTCTTTCTCCTTTTAGTTTTGTTCATTTTGACTTATATATTTTAAGATATGTTGAGTCCATACAGATTTAATGTTGTTATCTTCTTGTTGAACTAACTTTTGTATCATGAAATGTCCTCATTTATATCCAGAAATGTTTTTTGCTTTCCATTATATTTTGTGGCTTAGCTGTGTTACTTTCTTTTGGTTATCTCATACTTGCAACCTTCTAACATTTTAAGGTTCATCTTTTGTAAGTATCATATCTCTAGTTTTGTTCATTTTCTTAACCATTCTGACTTTTTTTTTTTTTTTTTTTTTTTTTTTTTGGCTGTACTTGTAGCATACGAAGAGTCTAGGCTAGGGGTCAAATCGGAGCTGCAGCTGCAGGCCTACCTCACAGACACAGCAACACTGGATCTGAGCTACACCTGCAACCTATGCTGCAGCTTGTGGCAATGCTGGATCCTTAACCCACTGAGCCTTAAACCATGGATACCAAGGGGGATTGAACCCACATCTTTACAGAGACAATGTCAGGTCCTTAACTCACTGAGCCCCAATAGAAACTCACTGACAGTCTTTTGATTAGAGTAATTAATGGATTTGGATTTTAATTTTGGATTTTAATTTGGATTTTAATTTGGATTTTAATTTTCTATCTTACTTGCTTTTATTTTGCTTTTCCATGTTCCCTTTTCTCTCCTTTCTCACCCTCTTTTGGTTTAAGTTTATATTTTCAAACAAGAAATTATTCTGTTATATAATCCGTACAATTTAGATTTACTCATGCATTTACCTTTCTGTCGTTCTTTATTTCTTACTGCACTGCCAAGCTTCCCAGGGTAATTTTCCCCTTTCCTAAAGAACATCCTTTAGTTCAAAAGACTTGAACTGTTCTTTAGTTTGTATAGAAATGCTTTTATTTTACCTCTGTCAGAAGAATGCTTTGCAACTAAAAAGAAATATCTTTAGGAGTTCCCTGGTGGCTCAGCAGGTAAAAGATCCAGCATTGTCACTGATGTGATGTGAGTTCGATCCCTGACCTGGGAACTTTTATATACCTTGGGTGTGTCTAAAAAAAAAGATATTTTTAGTTGTTAAAAAACTCTAGGTTAAACTAGAGTAGTATCTTAAGGAATGAAGACTAAATGCTTAATTTTTTCTATTATGAACAGAAACCTTTTTGTGATCAAATAAATGGTTTCTTGTTGGTCTAATTTAATTACATGCTAGATGCTACCATATACTTTTGCCTCCTTTTTGTTAATTTTCAGGTTGGCCTGGGACAGCTGCATCTGCATGGAGGGCGTGGAGTAGAGCAAAATCACCAGGTAACTTTCCTATCCTTAGTGCTTTGTATTTCATATTATACCAAGAAATGATGCTCTAGATATATTTCCTTTTTTTCTTTTTCTTTCTCTCTCTCTCTCTCTTTTTTTTTTTTTTTTTTTTTTTTTTGCCTTTTTTTAGGGCTGAACCTGCGGCATATGGAGATTCCCAGGCTAGGGGATGAATTGGAACTACAGATATGTTTCTAGCTAAATAAGTTAGTAACAGTATCAAATTTTGTTACTAAGACAAAGATCACAAATGAGCTGTCAAGATCTAATCCCTGAGGAAACTGAAGAATAAAAATGTGATCATATCTCATAGTGATGGGAAAGGTTTTATTCTAAAACCTAGTTCTCAGTACCAAAAATGCAGAAATGATGTCTTGTTTTTCTCCAGGTGTGTGATAGAAGTATGTCTTACAATTCCTATTGGAAAATATTTCATAATACTGAGGAAAATTTATGAAAAACCAGGAGTGTACAACTCTAGCAGTCAGGTCTATATCCAGCTACCAACTTTGTCTGCTTTTTGTCCAGTGTATTCACTCACCTCTTCCCTTCTTTCTGTCAGCACACCTATCACTTGTGTGAATAATTTCCTGCTTGCATTTCCTAAGCAACAGTCTGTCTTTGTAAACTACATCTGATCATGCAGTCCCTTGCTTAACTCTTTCGAGTGGTCTGTGATTTCCAGTAGCTTGAAAACCAAAACCTTTAACATGACCTCTGTGGCCTTTTGACAGTCTCTGTTTACCTCACCAGCCTCTTGCTTTTTGAGTCACAGGCACACAGACCTTTTCTCAGGTCTTTGGAAATTTTAAGAACGTCCCTGTTTCAGGACTTGTGGAAGCCTAGTCTGTCTGGAGTGAATATTACTATCCCACCTCCTTTCTCCACATAGCCATTCCTACTCATCCTCCTGAACTCAACTCCAGTACCTTTCCCCCTCATGTCCCCCCTCATGTCTCCCCTGATTACTACCCGGCTCTAAGATTTGGTCCTGTACCACCAATTCTTGATTTCTGAAAATCTGTGTTCCTACAGCCCTAATCTACTGTAAAGTAGTTAATTATGTAACTGTTTCCCCTGCTAGAATATAAAGTCCAAAAGAACATGGACTCTGTCTGCTTTGTTTCCTTTATTCCCAGCACCTGACAGTGCCCAACATGTAGTAAGTCCTCCATAAATGTTTTCAGACTAATAGAACTCTGCTTTTCTACCATGCCAGTTAAGCATTCTAATTAAGGTTATTTCATACACCATAGTGCATCAGCTTTAATAATTAGATTGTAACAAAATACACATCACTAAAACAATACCAAATGTTGGTACTTTTTTAAAAAATTATTATTCAAACAGTATTCATATCTATAGGTCATTAGATAACTTTCAGTATCTCTAGGTCATAACATTTGTATATCATTGGGGCAGTGAAGCATCAAATGAACTGGTTAATAAAATGTCAGGTGAGAGAACAGAATTCTGGTTAAGAATTTGCTGCATACTTTTTACACAAGTTTGGGGACATTCTTCGTGTATGCTGACTACACAATGATAAATTTTCACAGAAGAAAAGGCGCTCCCAATACATAATTGCATTAATTCAGCCATTATTTGGGTACCACCTGTTGCATTCACTGCAAGGCATTCAGGATACAGTGCTGAACCTTTCTTCCTTACCTTTGCAGAACTTCAAGTTTATAGAATCATTAGGTATTTTTTTAAATGATCACACCAACAAATACATAATAAATTGTGATTGTTACAATGGAGAATTAAAGAGTCCAAAGACAAGTTAAAGAGTGGGAGGGCACACTTGTCCCTGAAGAGATGTGTGTGACATTTTAGTTGAACCTTGGAGGTCAGATCATTCCAGGCCAAAAAGCATGTCTGTAGGTCCTGAGGCAGGAAGGAACATAGCTGATATACCCAGAGTGCAGAGAGCAAGATCAAACAGAAGTCAGATAGACAGTGTCTAATCACGTCAGTGTGGTCCCTGCAACACTTACTTCCAGGGGCTAGAAGGACCAGGGTGTTGAGATTTAAGAAGAGTCGCTTTGGATGACCCCAAGAATAAAAGCAGAGAAATCAGAAAGGGACACATTCCAGGAGCTCTGCTGAGAGATAATTCAGCTTAGACTAGAATTGTGGGAATGGAGGATAATAGATGGATTCAAGATGTATTTGGTGGCAAAACTTACATAGCATAATTAGATATGAGAGGGAAGTGGGGTGGGTACTTTGGGCAACCAACAGATGTCTTACCATTTACTTAAACTGAGATACTTCAGTATAACAAGATTTTTTTTTAATGTTCATAAAGTATTTTTATTAAAAGCCACAGATTCTATTAATAACTAATTATTTTCATAAATTCCTTTCTCACAGAGAGCATTTGACTACTTCAATTTAGCAGCGAATGCTGGCAATTCCCATGCCATGGCCTTCTTGGGAAAGGTACTGTGATATTGTGTAATAGCAAGATGTGTTTGCATGGTAAGCAAACACATTGTATTGTATTCATCATCTACGATTTACCAAAAATAAGCTGGAAAAAAAATTTCCAATGCAAGCACTTAAGATAAGTACTATTCTGGGAGTTCCCTTGTGGCACAGTGGGTTAAGGATCTGGCGTTGTCACTGCAGCAGCTCGGGTCACTGCTGTGGCACAGGTTAGATCTCTGTCCCAGGAACTTCCACATGCCACAGGTGCAGCCAAAAAAGAAAAAGAAAAAAAAAAAAAAAAAAAAAAAAAGATCTATTCTGAGGCATTTTCTTAGGAAACTTAAAGGTAACATAGCATTTGCTTATCAGTATGTTAATTCTCCATTGAAATTAACTCTATCTGCACTCTTAATGTTTTATGTATCACACACAGTAAGGAGTTTATGCTGTTTGTTTTTTTGCTAAGTCTGGCATAATTGCCTGTTCACTTTCATGCTGAGTTGAAATTTGTCTGCAGACCTTTTAATTGTCCCCATTATGACAGCTATCACCCACTTCTCAGTGCAGTTCTTTTCTCAAGCAAGGAAATGTTTAAGTCTACAGACTTAATAGATTCCATGTGTCCTGGCATTATCTCAAAACTTTCTTTTTCATCATTTTGAAAACTAACACAATGTAAACCAATGGGTATTTTCACCTGTAACTAAGTCCTAAGGTTAGGAGGCTCGAGTAGACTGTATCTCAAAAAAGTTTTTACAAAGAGAAGAATATAATCCTTCTTTGCCACATGATTACAACTAGTCAGTTGGGGCCTGAGAACTTTATATTTAGATATTCTAACTATTACAGTGTAGAAGTTGGTATCATCTGTCTATTTTTGTTAGCATTTAAGAAATTTTCATTCCAGTCTTCTCAGTTCTTGCTCTGAATTACTAGTTTTCCCTACTTGAAAAAAAGATTTCCTGGAGTTCCCATCATGACTCAGTGGTAATGAACCTGGCGACTATCCATGAGGATACGGGTTTGATCCCTGGCCTTGTTCAGTGTTAGTCTCTTCAGTAAGGAACCAGCATTTCTGTGAACTGTGGTGCGGGTCATAGGCATGGCTTGGATCCCCTGTTGCTCTGGCTGTGGCATAGGCTGGCAGCTGCACCTCCAGTCCCTATCCTGGGAACTTCCATAAGCCACAGGTGTGACTCTAAAAAGCAAAATATATACATTTCCTTTACTTATTTCCTTAATATGTATATGGATCAAAACAGTACTACTGGTCATTCTGTTTTCCTTTCTCTAGGCCCTTTTATCAGGTCCCATACCTAATATTCTATAATTGTTTAATGACTGAAACCATTTAAAATAACCTTTTAGGAAGTTCCTTTGTGGCACAGCAGGTTAAGGATCTGGCATTGCTGCAGCTGTGGCACAGGTCATAACTTGTGGTGCAGGTTCCATCTCTGGCCCAGGGACTTCCACATGCCACGGGCTTGGCTGAAAAACAAACAGACAAAACAAATAAAATAACCTTTTATCTATATCTTTTCCTGAATTTAAAAACTTACCATGTGGGGGAAAGCAGTGGTAGAAGAGAAAGGAAAATGGACATTGCTGTTGGCTCTCCTTTTCCTCATTAAATAGCTGATCCCAAGCAACTAATTAACCATTTGAGGGCCCTGGGACAGAGTGAGAAGAAAGATTTGTCTTGAGGTTAAGTTTCTTCTCCTGAGATTGATCAATGAACTGATTTTATATATTCATGTTTCTAGAGAAGTTGTAAACTTGCTATGACATAGAATATATAATATTAAAATGTCTACTTTTAGGGTTTTGCTTTCAAGTCTAAAATATCCTGTGAGAAATTTTAAACTTTGTTGAACGATTTCATGAAATCTAACAAATGACAAAATGAGATGAAATAGGGAAAAAAATGTACCTGGAAAGATTATAGCTAATACCGAAATTGGGGTCTGTTTTCCAGATGTATTCAGAGGGAAGTGATATTGTACCTCAGAGTAATGAAACAGCTCTTCACTACTTTAAAAAAGCTGCTGACATGGTAAGACTTCATGACTCTGTATTGAAATGTGTACCATTTATTTTATTAAAGGATTAATCATAATTAACTTTTACCATAAATTATTGAAATTGCTTTTGTAAATATGATTCATGTGGATGAATTGACTAGAAAAAGCCTTCTCAATAAAAAGCAATATATCAAGAGTATACGGTGGAGAAAAGACAGTCTCTTTAATAGGTGGTGCTGGGAAAACTGGACAGCTACCAATAAAAGAATAAAATTAGAACATTCTATAACACCATACACAAAAGTAAACTCAAAATGGATTAAAGACCTAAATGTAAAGTCAGATACTACAAAACTCTTAGAGGAAAACATAGGCAGAACACTCTTGGACCTAAGTCGCAGCAATATCTTTTTTGATGGACCTCCTAGAGTAATGGAAATAAAAACAAAAATAAACAAATGGGACCTAATTAAACTTGAAAGCTTTTGCACAGCAAAGGAAACCATAAACAAAATGAAAAGACAACTCGCAGGATGGGAGAATATTCGCAAATAAAGCAACCAGCAAGGGATTAATATCCAAAATATACAAACAGGTCATGCAGCTCACTATCAAAAAACCCAGTCAAAAGAATGGGCAGATCTAAATAGACATTTCTCCAAAGAAGACAGACAAGTGGCCAAAGAGCACATGAAAAGGGCTCAGTATCACTAATTATTAGAGAAATGCAACTCAAAACACAATGAAGTATCATCTCACACTGGTCAAAATCACCATCATCAAAAAGTCTACAAACAATAAATGCTGGCGAGAATGTGGAGAAAAGGGAACCCTCCCAAACTGTGGATGGGAATATAAATTGGTATAACCACTATAGAGAACAGTATGGAAATTCCTTAAAAAACTAAATATAAGGAGTTCCCATTGTGGCTCAGTAGGCTAAGAACCTGACTAGTATCCATGAGGTTGTGGATTCAATCCTTGGCCTCGCTCAGGGGGTTTAAGGATCTGGCTTTGCTGCAAGCTGTGGTGTAGGTCGCAGATGTGGCTCAGAATCTGGCATTGCTATGGCTGTAGCATAGGCTGGCAGCTGCAGCTCTGATTCAACCCCTAGCCTGGGAACTTCCATATGTCACAGGTGCAGCCCTAAAAAGCAAAAAAAAAAAAAAAAAAGAAAGAAAAGAAAAAAAGCCTAAATATAGAACTACCATATGATCTAGCAATCACACTCCTGGGCATATATCCAGGAAAAAAAGCCATAATTCAAAAAGATACATGCACCCCACTGTTCACTGAAGCGCTATGTACAATACCCAAGACACAGATGCACCCTAAATATCCACTGACAAAGGAGTAGTTAAAGATGTCTATATATATATGTTTATATATATATACACACACACACACATACACATACACACACAATGGAATATTAGCCATAAAAAATGAAATAATGCCATTTACAGCAACATGGATGGACCTAGAGATTGTCATACTAAATGGAGTAAGAGAGGAAGACAAATATGATATCTCTTTTATGTGAAATTAAATTTTTTAAGATGGTACAAATGAACTTATTTACAGAGTAGAAGCAGACTCACAGATCTCAAAGTCAAACTTAATGGTTGCCAAGGGGGAAATGTGGGGGCAAGGGATAAACTGGGAGTTTGGGATTGACATATACATACTGCTATATATAGAATTACCAATAGGGACCTACTGTGTAGCACAAGAAACTCTGCTCAGTATTCTGTGATAACCTAGATGGGAAAGGAATCTGAAAAAGAGTGGATATGTGTATATGTGAGGCTGATTCACTTTGCTATACACCTGAAACTAACACAATGTTGTGAATCAACTATACTCCAATAAAGTAAAAATGTATAGATACCGCTTTCATTTAAGAGGTGAGATTATTGAATATTAAGTCTCTGTATCAATTTCACTGAGACATTTCCTGATGAGGGAAATAATGATTTTAGTAATGGAATTAGGGGTATATAGTTTATCCTATTTACATTGCAACTTGAGGTTTAAAGCTTATGTAACTGGATAGTTTTGATAATTACAATACATAAGTTAGACTTTCTTTGTCCCAGAGAAAGCTACATATGAATATTCAAGATCCTCTGTCTCCAGTGTGGACCCTTATCTCTTTGTCAGCTAGTACTTGCCACCGTAGTCCCAAATGCCAGTTGAGTGTTTCCCAAAGGGGCACTGTGACACATTTCTTAAAAGACGCCTCTGTCTCTATGAGTTTAGGTGAATACTAGATTTTTCTCTTTTAGGTCTCAAAACAATGATTATCTTTGCTCCACAACACGCCCACAGTCTAAGCATATCCTTACCTCCTGATCCAAATATTAATTTGTTGATTCAGCCCCATGGTGGCAGCATCTTTATTGGGGTGGGGTTACCAATGAAAAACTACCCCCCCCAAAAAATAACATACTTTTAATTTTGAAAAGAGTAAGTAGTAGAGAATAAATAGTAAAGAGTAAATAGTCATGTTTTATATCGCAAATTTATGAAACAGATAGTCACAAGGTAGGTCACCAAAACTTAATTCTAAGTAAATTTACTTGTTACTCTTTTTTAGCAAATTACTGAAAATCAACTTTCTAAAAATCAGTATCATGTTTAGTCTGATAGGAAGGGGAAACTTTCATTTTGAATTGAAAAGTGTTAAGATATGTTTTGAATATGCTTGGAAATTATTTCTTTTGCAGCCATTTATTCTTGCCTAATTTTTAATGAATCCTTTCATTTTGTCTCTGGTTGGCAGGGAAACCCTGTTGGACAGAGTGGGCTCGGAATGGCTTACCTCTATGGGAGGGGAGTTCAAGTTGTAAGTTTTTTTGTTTTTTTGTTTTTGTCTTTTTGCCTTTTTTTCTTGAGCCGCTCCCGCGGCATATGGAGGTTCCCAGGCTAGGGGTAGAATTGGAGCTGTAGCTGCTGGCCTACGCCAGAGCCACAGCAACGCGGGATCTGAGCCGCGTCTGCAACCTACACCACAGCTCACGGCAACACCGGATCCTTAACCCCTTGAGCAAGGCCAGGGATCAAACCCACAACCTCATGGTTCCTAGTCAGATTCGTTAACCACTGCGCCATGACGGGAACTCCTCAAGTTGTAAGTTTTCTGTCTAACCTTCTGGTCAGCTGGTGAGGTAGGGAAATATTCAGTCAGCCCAGCTGAGGCCATTTCGTTATGACCAAAGCTGAGCCTGTGCTGTTGTCTCTGAGTTTGGTTCCCTACCACCCTATGCCCACCATGGCCACTGCCTTCTTAGAACAGCTGTGAATCTGGGACCTTCTCCTGAAGCTGTGAAACTGTTTCTCATTTTGTCTGTGTTGTCTACCCCACCTACTCTTCCATCCCTCCTGACCTTAAACCCCTTTCTGTTCCTTCTTCACCCAAGTCTAAGAAAACTCTTTTAAGTCCTCCCATGTAGATGCAAAAAAGCTTTCTGATCTACCCTTTGCCCTTCTAGCTACCACCTCTTTTCTCTCTAGCCAGATTTCTCCAAGAGATGGACTCTGCAAGCAGCTGCCTTTCAGTCTTCAGCTGCCAGCAGTCAGGCTTCTGTCTCATGTGACTGCTTTCCACAGCTCACAGTAACCTCCTCAACGTCAACCCCAGTTGGCACTTTTTGGTCCTACCTCACTTGCAATCTTTCTTCCCTGGGTCTGTCTTGGTTTTCCTGGGCCACTGCTCCTCATTGTTCTGTGCTGCTTGCTCATGTTGGATACTCCTGGATCCTCATCACTGTCTGATCCTCTTCTCTGTCTGATTCCTCCAAGTAATATGTTTTCTTAAGCTGGGCCTGAAACTAAGAACTAGATATAGAATTCTGATCAAGGTATTCCCTAGCACAGAAGATAGCAACATGGTCTCATTTTTTCCCTTCTAGTCCTTTTAGGATACTAAAGTCCAGTAGTGACTTTGGTTTAATTTTTCTCTAGGGATGTGTATGATATCTGAAATCTATTAAACACATAATGTTTGATAAGCCACCCAGGGAAGGAACAAATAAGGAGAGAATAATGTTTCTTATTCTTAGAAAAATTGAGGTTTAAAAATTAGAAAAGATAGGACTGTTTCTTAATTTCTGGCCTGCTGTCCTAGTTTTGTTTATGCTTTCTGAAAGCAGACATACCAACTGCTTCACAAAACACTCTATTGATTTTTTCACAGTCTTAAATATTAATCTCTCATGACTTACAAAATATTGCCATCTGTACATTGTAAAAAATTAGAAGATCATCCCTTGAATGACTCAAGAATATTTTATGTGTGCTTTGTTAATTCTTTTTATGACTGCATCTCCTAACTTCTGAGTGTATCAGCCTTTTGAGATTTCTCATCATGTGACCATGTGACCTCTTTTTCTACAGAATTATGATCTAGCACTGAAGTATTTCCAGAAAGCTGCTGAACAAGGCTGGGTGGATGGGCAACTGCAGCTTGGCTCTATGTACTATAGTAAGTAATATTGAATTAATGATGGACACGCCAAATCTAAATCACCTATTTTCCACTAGATGCCACTGTGATATGGAAGTGAGAGCAATTGAATTTCTAGCTGATTCATGTCCTTCCAGCTCAGTGATTTGTGTATCTTGCATTTCATTGTAGATTATATTTTCTATATTAATGTAAAAATCTATATTAATAAGATTCACATCTTTCTGGAGTAAGAATTCTGAATTTCATTTAGTTTTATTCCTGTGGAAGTCTTCTCTGATGCTTCTATTAAATCTTATTTAAGAGTACTCCTGACCTTTCATGTGATTTTCCTTACAGATGGCATTGGAGTCAAGAGGGATTATAAACAGGCCTTGAAGTATTTTAACTTAGCGTCTCAGGGAGGCCATATCTTGGCTTTCTATAACCTGGCACAGATGCACGCCAGTGGCACAGGTGTGATGCGGTCGTGTCACACGGCAGTGGAGGTAAGGGCTTTTCTACCAATTCATACATAGGAAATCATTTTGCCCAGAGGAAATTCTACCATTATAATTCTGGTTTTCTTTGCATGATTTCTTCTAGAGTAGAAACAGACTCAGCCTACCAGTATTGATATACTAACGGAAGAATCAGGGGCTGTGTGTTAGTGTCATAGTTATTAATTCGATTTGTCTTTTCCTTGGGGAAGCAGCTTTTTTTTTTTTTTCCTGTCTTTTTAGAACTTCACCTGCAGCATATGGAATTTCCCAGGCTAGGGGTTGAATCAGAACTGCTGCTGCCAGCCTACACCACAGCCACAGCAACACCAGATCCATGCTGCCTCTACGACCTACACCTCAGCAACGCTGGATCCTTAACCTCCTGAGTGAAGCCAAGGATCAAACCCACATCCTCATGGATGCTAGTCAGATTCGTTACCACTGAGCCACAACAGGAACTCTGGAATCAGCATTTAAAGGGCAGATATTGTTGTCTTCAGTCTCTCTAGCACCTAAGACAGTGTCTGAGACCTAGTTAGTTTCAGAAAGTGTATGTTGGGCATTGTCTTGTGGCTCAGTGGGTTAAAGATCCAGCATTGTCATTGCTGCGGCTCAGGTCATGATGTGGAGGGGATTCAGTCCCTGGCCTGGGAACTTCCACATGCTGCAAATGCAATTAAAAAAAAAAAAAAAAAGTGTATGTTAAATGAATGTTGCAAGAAGAATGATTCTTCAAGAATATTTTATGTATTCTTTGTTAATTCTTTTTATGAATGAGTCTTCTCCTAGTTGGAACTTTTCCTCTTTAGCTTTCTCATAACTGGCACTTTAGAGTGACAGTGTTAAATGCTTAGCAAAGTTTCTAAACCACTCTGTGCTTCAGTTTCTTCACTTGTAAAATGGGGGATTTAATAGGATTTTACTCTTAAGAGAATGGTCCCTCATGGGAGGAATATGTGAATTAAAATAGTATTATACATAAATCACTAGGACAGTGCCTGGCCAGAGTAAATGGCATATAATTACTTGCTGTTGTTTTTATACATCTATTCTAAAGACTAAGTGAAAGCTTCAGATAAATATTGCAGACTTTTATATATATTTAATAAAACTGCCAGAGATTCAAAGAGCAAGTTTAACAATCGCTTGTAGCCAAAAGTGCAAAGATGATTTTCTGACATATCTTTCTTATTTTGTATTGATTTTTTTCCCCTGTTCTCACAGTTGTTTAAGAATGTATGTGAACGGGGCCGGTGGTCTGAAAGGCTCATGACTGCCTATAACAGCTATAAAGATGGTGACTACAATGCCGCAGTGGTCCAGTACCTCCTGTTGGCCGAGCAAGGCTATGAAGTGGCACAAAGCAATGCAGCCTTCATTCTTGATCAAAGTAAGGTTCATTTCAGTCCTGCCCTGGGTATAGAAAATACAAGGGTTCACATTGGGTTAACCTGTCTAATAAGAAAAGCCACAAAGACACTTCTTTATCATTGTGACTAGAACTTAGCATGTGCTTAAGTTATTCTGCCTCAGATCTATAAGCCACCAGAAGATGGTTTCATTGAATTGACAGTTGAAGTGGATTTGACATTCATCATAAAATTAACTGCTTTACATTTTTCTTATTTTTTCTTTTCTTCATGGCTGCACCTGTGGCATGTGGAAGTTCCCGGGCTAGGAGTCAAATCACAGCTGCAGCTGCCAGCCTGCACCACAGCTTTGCTGCAAGGTCGAATCCTTAACCCACTGAGCAAGGCCAGAGATCAAACCCACATCCTCGTGAAACACTATGTCATGTTCTTAACCCACTGAGCCATAATGGGAACTCCTAAATACATTTTTCAAAAGTGGTGTGTACGTCCCTAGTGATTCAGTAATTAGTCTCACTGTTTGTTAGTTTTGTGGATAAAATGTCTCAGGAAGTAGTGGTATCCTGAATGCAATGATTCTTTTGAACTCAGTATTTTATTTCAATTCCTGTTTAATTTCAATCATTTTTTTTCATTTAATATTTCTTATATCCCAGTTCTTACTTAAATTATGCTCCATGTAACTACCCTAGTTTGCAGATGAAGTCTAGCTTTCCTTCAATGCCTGAATTTTGTCTTTCCTTGTAGGAGAAGCAACCATTGTAGGTGAGAATGAAACATACCCCAGAGCTTTGCTGCACTGGAACCGAGCCGCCTCACAAGGTAAGTGATTGGTTAATTCTAGGATAAGAGTTTTACTGAAGGGCCTTTCTTTCTTTTTCATTTTTTTGGTTTGTTTTTAATCTCCCATAAAGATTAGATCATATCATTCACCACTTTAAAATTAAGCAGAGACACTAACTGTTACTTAAACTTGTTTGCATTTATGATTGGTATTCATTCTTAAAATGGAAGTTCTAGTCCCTGCAAGGTCTTTGTGTTGGACATTTTTATCATGCTGAGGTTTACTCTTTGGCAGTTAGTTTGAGGCTGGTAAGTTGTATAAAATGAGAATTGAATGGAGTATGTAATAGAATGTAGATGTAAAACCTAAAAGATTTTAACCTTTACCTACTCTTTTTCATTTGAATATTTCTTTCTCAGCCATACTGACAACATTGTCTGCCTGTCCTTTCTCCAAGCCTAAACAACGGTCCAGTTGAATTATTTTAAAATGTGGTGACACGATAAAGTAATCGTTTGAAGTGTATTATGAGCAAAATAAGGAATACCACTCACTTTATTTTGCCTCTTCCTGAATATTAGAAAAGGAAGAGCAACATGTCTGCTACACTTTTACTAAATGTATAGCTTGGCTGGAGAATTTGTGGTAAGAGTTTGTATATTACGAATTAAAATTGTATTCTATGTAAGCATGTTAGGAGGAGAAGTAAGAGTTTGGCCTGTTTTAAACACTTTATTTATTGGCAGTTTTGCATTTAACTTTTGTTGAAGGCTATACTGTGGCTAGAATTAAGCTTGGAGACTACCATTTCTACGGGTTCGGCACTGATGTAGATTACGAGACGGCATTTATTCATTATCGTCTAGCATCTGAGCAACAGCACAGTGCACAAGCAATGTTTAACCTGGGATACATGCATGAGAAAGGACTGGGCATTAAACAGGTAAGTGTGACTTCCAAACAAATCTGTGAATAATGTAATTGTAAGTTGGGGGAAACGACTTTTTTTTTTTTTTTTTTAATAGGAGATAGTCTTCCTTTGGAATGGTCTCAGATTTTAGGTGCTAAGTTAGGAGACAAATTTGCAATGTTTCAGAAGACTGCCCTGCACCTCTCATTCTGGAGCACATGCACTGTTATATTTAGAATATTAAGCCAAAGCCAGATGAATGAAAATGGAAAAGTAGTGCTGCCTCTCCTGATACCTCCTGTTTAAGAAACTGTCCACCAGTGGCCAAATTCTGTCATTTCTAAATTATTTTGAAATGAATTAAAATATTTGCTACTGATAAACTTACTCTTATACCTCCCTCATGAAGTCTTTATTTTTTATTTTATCTTTATTTATTTATCTTTATTTTTTTATTTTTTAAATGATTTTTATTTTTTCCATTATAGCTGGTTTACAGTGTTCTGTCAGTTTTCTACTGTACAGCAAAGTGACCCAGTCACACATACCTATATACATTCTTTTTCTCACATTATCCTCCATCATGCTCCATCACTAGTGACTAGATGTAGTTCCCAGTTCTATACAGCAGGATCTCACTGCTTACCATTCCAAATGCAAAAGTTTGCCTCTATTAACCCCAGATTCCCAGTCCATCCTACTCCCTCCCCCTCCCCCTTGGAAACCACAAGTCTGTTCTCCAAGTCCATGAGTTTCTTTTCTGTGGAAAGGTTCATTTGTGTCGTATATCAGATATAAGTAATATCATATGGTATTTGTCTTTCTCTTTCTGACTTAGTATGAGAGTCTCTAGTTCCATCCATGATGGCTGCAACTAGCATTATTTTATTCTTTTTTATGGCTGAGTTATTCTGTTTTGTGTATATACAAAGTCTAATAATCTTTAGAACCATGGTCTTAAGGCTTTGCCTTTGTACCCTTAAAATAATTTTGACATTTAAAATTTTTCATCATAAGTTTCAAGGGGTCTAAATTCTGGCTATTTAAACACAAGTTGGTAAATAAAATGACCAAATTAAATACCAAAATAATTTGATAACTTCATTATTATTAACTTTTAAAAAACACCATAGCAAATTCATGAAATAGAAGTTGTATCTTTTCCTTTTCTCCCTGTATTTATATTTTTAGTCCATTATTACCACAGAATTGTGATCATTCTACCGTGCTTATCTGAAACAAAAAAGTATAAAATTCAAATTTGAATTTATTTCCTGTGATTATAGGCTCTTACTGTTAAGAAAAGTTCTTGAGATATTATTAGTCATAATTGGTCAATTATTAATACAGTATTGATCTCATCAACATTATGATATAAAATTTTACTCTTTGTGGTAATTATTAAAAATGCATCTTTTAATGAGATGAAAGGAGCATCTTTTAAAATTAGTCTAGGAGTTCCTCTTGTGGCTGAGCAGTAACAAACCCAACAAGCATCCATGAGGATGCAGTTTCGATCCCTGGTCTCGCTCAATGGATTAACAATCCGTCACTGCCATGAGCTGTGGTACAGGTCGCAGACATGGCTCAGATCCCACATCGCTGTGGCTGTGGTATAGGCCAGCAGCTGCAGCTCCAATTCGACCCCTCGCCTGGGAACTTCCATACACTGCACATGTGGCCCTTAAAAATAAATTAGTCTATTATTTCATAGATTTAACTTTAATTCTACTTTCATTTTAAAAACGTATGACTGGAATCATGTTCACATAAAAAAAGTATATGGAAATGAGAAGAATTTTACTGCAGCAAGGTCGCTTAATTCTTTAAACTGTCTTGGTTAGCTTGGGCTACTGTAGCAATGCAATAGATGTTTATTTCTCATAGTTCTGGAGGTTGGGAAGTTGGAGATCAAGGCACTGGCAGATTCGATGTCTGGTGGAGGCCCTCTTCTCTATGTGTCCTCATGTGAGGAAAGAGCAGGAGAGAAGCAGCACCCTTTAGGGACTCTGATGAGGACACTAATTCCCTTCAGGAGAGCTCTGCCCTTATGACTTCATCTAGTCCTAAGAACC
Source organism: Sus scrofa (assembly GCF_054392235.1). Taxonomy (NCBI): domain Eukaryota; kingdom Metazoa; phylum Chordata; class Mammalia; order Artiodactyla; family Suidae; genus Sus; species Sus scrofa. Next base: position 115,313,816 of record NC_139389.1, on the reverse strand, counting down.
TCTCAAAGACACCATCACATTAGGGGGTAGGGCTTCAACATAGGACTCTTAGGGAGACACAAACATTTAGTCCCAAACATATGCCAAAAATCAGACTTATCTCTAATTAAAATTATTTCTAATGATCTGTGACCTGGTAACTTGGGTAGCCACCACCCCCCTTCAATTCTGTTGAAAGCAAAGAATTGGAAACTAGAGACTTGCAAAAGAAGGTGTTCCCTGTTCACTGGACTGATACTTTCTTAGTTTCCAGGAGGAATACCTGAGAGGCTTTACCAAGGTTTATCAAATAGCTAATGAGGATACCCCCTATCATTCAGTCACTTAGAGACACTTTGTGGCCTCATGTGCCTAAAAGAGGGTTGTTCATTTCATTTTGCTATTTTTTAATTCCAATATGTGTTTTGATATTTTACATTTATATTAATATTAGATACTTGAATATAGTTTTATCAAGGATCTGGAGCTGCAGGCTGAGTGCATTCTGTTCATGGACAGTCTTTGCCATGTAACGTAGTTGTTGAAACCTCCCTGCATTGTCGGACCAGTCAGCCAAATCAGACTTAGTTTCTATCAGAAATTCTGATTTCATTTTTTTTTTTTTTTGGCCATGCCTATAGCATGCAGAAGTTCCCAAAAACCATGCCACAGCAGCAACCCAAGCCACTACATTGCCAATACCAGATCCTTAATCTGCTGAGCCACAGGGGAGCTCCTTATTTTTTAATTCAAATCAAATTAGTATGTATTTGATGCCTAATGTAAAGGTCACACCTAAGTTATGGTTTTATACATAACTGGTAATAATTTACTAAAGACAGAATTAAAGTGATATAACTCAAGCAGTCTTTTTATAACAGGCTATAAAATAAGAAACTTAATCTGTGCTTTTCTCATAATAATTTAATTTGCAGTATAAAGCATTTATACAAATCCTTGTGAATAAAGACTGTGATGAGAGGCATAGTATTTCTTTGATTAGGGTCAAGGGAGGAAACCCTGGGATTCAGCTTTTAAGAACAATTAATTGGAGCTCCCGCTGTGGCACAATGGGATAGCGGTGGGGGTGGGCGGGTCTTGGGAGCCCTGGGACACAGGTTTGATCCCTGCCCTGGTACAATGGGTTAGGGATCTGGTGTTGCTACAGCTGTGGCTTAGTTCGCAGCTGTGGCTCAGATCCGATCGCTGGCCCGGGAGCTCCATATGCCTCGGGGCGGCCAAAAAAAAAAGGACAATTAATCATGTATAAAAATCAGAATAATTTCATTAGTCTTCATAAGACATTATGATCAACTTTTCCTGTTGGCTTTCTGCTTTTTTAAGTGAAAGAGATATTCAGTCTCTAAAAAACTAATCATCCAGCATTCAGTATAGGTAGAAAAATGTTAAGTATTAAATAAGATGAGGATTGGTTATAATCAGAATAAATCAGGATGTGATTGATAGATATGATTGATAGATAAGATTTACTTACTCTGTTGAACCATCCACACATAATCTATGGATCACATAAAGGTTGATCCTGAAAAATCATGCTCAAATAAAAAATGGCAGTACAAATAAAATTCATTACTTTTTTTTAAAAATTGAAGACACTAATCATACTGTTACTATTATTTGAAGGTCCTCTTCTTTTTAACTAATAACACACCTTAGGGACAAGTATAGCAAATAGCTGAAAGTAACTGCTATATTTAAATATGTGGAAAAGGTCAGTTTTATGTTCAGCCTTTCTTTCCCATGTCTCATGGAATCCTTACCTATGAATTTGGAATTCTTTGACAGTAGTCAGACACTGTCCATGCAAGTACCCCTTGGAAAACCTTGAGTATGTCTACCCCCATTGGAAGATCATTGCTCCAGACTGAAACCAGGATTGCTTTCATTGACTGGTTTTAGGTAGGAAAAAATTAACTTGAGACTTAACGTTTCATTCCTAGAAGTCTCTAGGTTGATAGATACACAAATAGCTGTGGCCAGCATAACTGCACAGCAAATAAGACGTTAGGTTGGGGGAACATGAGTTAACTTTTACATTCTTTCCATTAAATTTTTCAAAATTATAAGCAGTTACATAATTAAAGAAATTTTATAATTAAAGCTTGAGTTTTTTCTTTAGGTAAGCAAAATTTTAAAATGAAACTTGGAAGGTAAAGTAAACTTCCCTAATATATAAGTAGTGATTATTTGTACTTATTTTAAAAAGAATTGAATTCTGGTTTGTTACCTATATTATAGGACATTCACCTTGCAAAACGTTTTTATGACATGGCAGCCGAAGCCAGCCCAGATGCACAGGTACCAGTCTTCCTAGCCCTCTGCAAATTGGGCGTTGTCTATTTCTTGCAGTACATACGGGAAACAAATGTAAGTAGTCCATGATTCTTTTCAATAAAATACAAATGATGTAATTTTCTCAGTCCACAGGTTTGTTTTAGCAAAGCTGGGGGAGAGGGGAGGAGGGACGGACCGGTAAGTGTCTGATCTCTACCCCCAACTCCCTTCCAGGGGAGGTGCAGGCAGACCTCATCAGTGAGGGCTGAGTGTGGCCACAGAGCACTGACTATCCCCAGGTAGTATTTGACAATGGTTCATAGTGCTAAAGCATTTTTCATTGAATCAGATGACTGCCTAGCAGTGACTCAGACCAGCCCCTGAAAAAGAGAATTTAAGTCAAGGGAAGAAGAAGTAGAACCTGAGAACCTTCCCAGACTGTTGTACTTCAGAGGCTTCTGATAGTGAAACGTGTTGAAAACACCACCAGAACTATGTTCTCTAAAAATACCTTGAATTATTTAAAGGCTAATGGTAGAACCTTGCCAGGAGATGAGTGGACTGCCCATTCTCTTTAAAACTGCCAGCTTTTTAGTTACAATATAGTATGTGGGTGCTCTTGGGTTCTCCAGTTTTCTATTTTGTTTACAGTACCTGTTGTTCCTCATAATGGAGTCACAGTGTAGCATTTCACTCTGAAAGTCCTCAAATGTATGCACAAAGAAGGGCTGTTTAACTTTAATTTACTCCAGACCAGAAAAGGATGATGTTTCAATCTTCTGTTAACATCTTTCAAAACAAGTTGATGCAACATTTCAGCATTAGATTCCAAAACAGGATTTCCCTCTTTGTTACACAGATGCGAATGTAGTCCGTGCTGCTTCAGCATCTATACAGAGAAATTCAACAACCTTTCCCTTTTGCAGCCCTAGAACTGCACCGAGGTCCTCCGTGCATAGGGCTCCAGAGGGCTGCAGATATTGACCCGTGTCCTCCTGATTGATCATAAATTTGTCAAATTTGTAATTGTTCAGTAGCGTGAGGCAGGTATGCTGTACACTCTGCTAACTGAAAGGATCTTTGTTGCTTTAATTAAAAAGCTAGCATTGTGACCGCCTGCTCTTTCTCTCTCAGAACTATTTCAGGCCCTTGTCTCACAATTTTTATTACTAATAAACTATTTATCACAGCCTAGTATTTCGTCTTATACTATGCCTTCTTAAGTTTTTTTTTTTAATACAGAAGTACCCCCAAAAAAATACTAAAAATGCCTCATAATCCTACCACCTAGATATTCCAACTGAAAAAAGAAGCATAATAAGTATTGACGGTAAGAAAGTCAAACACTACAGAAAAACAAAATCCCCTACCCCAGGGAATACAGTTAATAGTTTCTTGTAATTTTCTTCCAGAAAAATTTTAGTACCTATACCTACAAATATGTATTATGGGGACAACTTAAATGAACTTTTATTTAAACGTAAAGGATTATACCCGTATTTACTTTCTTTATGGGTAACAGAAAATGCCAGGAATAACTTAAGTGACATTAAAAAGCTGAAATATCATAGATGAAGAACATTTAAGTTCAGTTTCAGCTGTTAAAAAGCATTATTTGCTCAGCTATTAAACATTTGAATTCCTGCCATCTTCAGTTACTTGAGAGAAGTAAAATATCCTTGCTCTCATTAGAATAGAGCTTTTTAGCCAGTATATCATCACTAAAAATAGGATATAAGTATGGCAACATACTGATTTTTTTTCTCCCCTCAGTCGTCCATTGTCCCCAGTGTTTGTTTCAGATATTCCTAGGAAAAATGGTTGGAAATTAGTGCATTAGTTTACTGATGGAAAGCAGCTTTTTAAGACACTTTATATAGTCAACCGTTAAGAACTAATGGCTCAGGTCCTCAGATATAATATTTTGAGTTTTGGTTGAAGGCTTTAAAACCTTTTTTGTTGTTGTTCTTAATTTTATTAGATTGGATCCTTTGTTACACTGGATCCTTAACCCACTGAGCCACCTGGGAACTCCTTTATTTATTTATTTATTTATTTTGGAAGTATGGTTGATGTACAATACAATTTTTAGAGGTTACATTCCAGTTTTAGTTTTAAAATGTTTGCTATATTCCCTGTGATTTGTGATGTACAGTATATATCCTTGTAGCTTATTTTATACCAATAGTTTGTACCTCTTAATCCCCTACCATTCCCCTCCCACCTTCCCTCTCCCCACTGGTAACCACTGGTTTGCTCTCTATATCTGAGTCAGGTTCTTTTTTATTATATTCGTAGTTTGTTGTATTTTTTAGTTTCTGCATATATGTGATATCATTCAGTATTTGTCTTTCCCTCTCTGACTTATTTCACTTAGCAAAATGCCCTCCAAGTCCATCCATGGACTTATTGCATGTTGCCACAGATGGCAAAATTCCATTCTTTTTTACGGCTGAGTAGTATTCCTGTGTGTGTGCGTGTGTGTGTGTGTGTGCACGCGCATGTGTGTGCACATGCGTGTGCATGTGTTTTTACCATATCTTCATCCATTCATCCCATTTTTGTTTTTCTTTTTAGAACTGCATCTGCAGCATATGGAAATTCCCAGACGAGGAGTCAAATTTGAGCTTCATCTGCCAGCCTACACCATAGCCACAGCAATGCCAGATCCAAGCCGCATCTGCAACTTACACTGCAGCTTGTGGCAATATTGGATCCTTAACCCACTGAGTGAGGCCAGGGATCAACCTCACATCCTCATGGATACTAGTTGGGTTCATAACCCACTGAGCCACAGTGAGAACTCCTATCCATTTGTCTTTTGATGGACACTTAGGTTGCTTCTATACTTGGCAATTATGAATAATGCCGCTATGAACATTGGGGTGCATGTATCTTTTCAAATTAGTGTTTTTGTTTTTTCAAATATATATATACCCAGGAGTGGAATTGCTGGGTCATATGGTAGTTCAATTTTTTAGTAAAACCTCTTTTTTTAAAACACATTGAAAAATGTTACTAAGACCAATTGTTGTAATAAGTTCTATATTTATCTCTAATTTGTGATGTACCTTTTCTAGCTCCTTCTGTTACATTTTAGTGATCATAATGATTTTTATATTATTTTCATTAAGATTCGAGATATGTTCACTCATCTTGATATGGACCAGCTTTTGGGACCTGAGTGGGACCTTTACCTCATGACCATCATTGCATTGCTGTTGGGAACAGTTATAGCTTACAGGCAGAGGCAGCACCAAGACATGCCTGTACCAAGACCTCCAGGGCCACGGCCAGCACCACCACAGCAAGAGGGGCCACCAGAGCAGCAGGCTCCGCAGTAACCCACTGTGTCCAGCCTTGATCAGTGACAAACAAGGAAATGGTTTACTAAGAACACTTGCATTTGATTTAGGACTTTGGATCAGTGGTCACCTCCTGGAAGAGGCACACGGAAGCGTTGAATTCTTAAAGCTGCTTAGAATCTGATGCCTTTATTTTCAGGGATAAGTAACTCTTACCTAAACTGAGTTGAATGTCTGTTTCAGTGCCCTATGGGATAACAACTCTCAGTGCCCCCTCCCCCATTTCTTTTCCTGGAAACATATGTGAGACACTCAAAGTAATGTCTGCTGTATCCAGCTATCTTTTTTGGGTCCTTTTGGTCATTCTCTCAAGGTGCATAAGTTCTTCTGTCCGCCATCTTTAAGGTCTTATGCATCGACACTAAAAACTGATCAGTGTAAAAAGGAAAACCCAGTTAGTTACAAGTTTAACCTTAACACATTTGAAAGTCTGAAAATAGAACTTGCCTTTTAAGTTAAAAAAAAAGTCTTCAAGTGTTTCAGAACTTCGATAACCAAGGAACTTTTAACTGTCCACATGCAAGTACACATATTCAGCATATTTCTTAACTTTAAAAGGTAAGGTTGGGAAGTTTCTTATTGGTAATTGTCATACTTTATACCATACTTCTCTCCTTCAAAGACTGAAAGGCCTTGTTAAAGAGTTGTATGTGAACTTCATTTCTTTGGAATGGAATATATAGAAAACATTGTGAATTGACTTCTTGAGCTAACACGTGAACTTGCCCCACCTACTCAATGTAATTTGCGTGTTTGTTATGAATATATGGAGCCTTTACCAGAAGCCAGAGGATGGACTAAATGGGAGAAGTTAGAGAACAATATTGAAGCACTCTGGGTGGGGTATCAGGATCATAGACACTTCCCCAAAAGTTGAAGCATCTGTTCCCAGGATTTATTTTACTGTGCATTTCTTACTGGAAAAGAACAGACCACCCTCGTGAATTCTTTAAATATGAAATGTTGTTGCCAGGCTATGGCTGACAGTAACCACCGTTACAATTCTAAAATACAAGATGCATTAAAATCAGTGGTTGAGGAAACCAAAGCCTGTTTGTACTGTTCAGGTAGATTTTTCTCTCCGCAGTTTGATGTTCCAGTAAAAAATCAACCACTTGCTTAGGTATCATATTCACCACCCTCCCACTGTTAACATTAGGAAAATCAGGGCTATCACATTGCAGCATTATCTGATTAAATAGTATGGAAAACAACAGCCATGGCAACAGCAAAGAAAACTGAGACCGTCACAAATCAGACAAATGAAAAAAGTGAAACTTCAACCAGATTTGTATTTGTTTTTATTGTCGGATGGTGGTGTTCACAGCCTGTTTCTGGTCTGGGACCCTGTTGGTGTCTGAGCAGGCGTGCTGTGCCTCTTGACCTCAGTCTGTTTATATTAATCTTTATACTCTTTTTCCATAACCCCTCATCTGCCAGAAAACTTGAGGAGTTTGTTACATGTGTAAGGAGTTGTAAGACTGGTTTTTAAAGTGGGGATTATATTTAGAACTAGATTTAATTAGTCCGTAATGAACATGAAGACTCTAAATGTGAGGTTGTGTGCTTTTTTGGATGTTTAGTATATTATGCAAAACCTGGTGAGCAAACTTTTCTCCCAGATAATTGCTTCTAAATTTAAAGAGGTAGTCACGGCGAGAACCATGTATATAACTGCTGATCTGAAAGGTAGGAAATTTTACCCTCAGAGGTGTAATGTCGATTTGGCAGCTCTTGTAAATAGTAAGACTTGTTTGATCTCTGACATTAGAGATTTGAGTGCAGTTGGTCCAGTATGTTGGTGTCTTCACCCCTACATCTTCTCCCCACACTTCAAACTAAGTATGATCCACCATAGCAGCCACGATTCATTTCAAAGGAACTGTTTTAATTTATTTAAAAGTTTGAAGACCAAAACTTCCATATTTTTCTACCATCCACTTAATTTCTCCTTTAGCAGTATCTTTATCTCTATCACTATTTCCCTCTGTTAGTACTTTGAAAACAACATTTCTTAAAACAGTGTGCACACCCCAAAGACAGATGGGGAAGTGCAGTCTTGTTCTCCAGGCAATAACAAACTTCCGTTAGTGTACCAGTCACCATGTCCTTCTTATAAATCTTCTAAATATCTTTTTCTTGGCTTTTGTCCACCTCCTGTTTTACCCTGGGTCATTTGCTACTGGAAATTTGGTAAATTTAAAATAACTTAGTTCCTATAGCTTCATTTGAAGACTAGCTCAAAATACTTTGCTCCCTTTTTCATGCTGTACAAGGGACATGATATCTAAGCAAATAGGAACTGGGTTTGTTGTTTCTCCTAAAATAATGCTCAATACTTACCTAATCAAATGGCATCCATTTGAATAAAATGACAGTAACTAAAGCTAGTTAATGTCAGTGACATTGAACTAACTCCAGGATTCAGGAGTTTTAACGTTAGAATTTAGAGTTAGCAGATAAAGTGCGGCTTCACTTCTCCACGGTCGCCCTTGTCTCCCGATTCCTTTCAGAGTCTGTCTTCGTGCCTTCCAAGGTGGTGACAGTAGTACTCTCCTTAGCTCCTTTTCTCTTGTGTGTTCACTTTGTTGGTTAGTCAGCTGCCCCAGAATCTTGACGATCTGTTTTGTTTCTGTTTTTTGTTACAAAGGTAGCATAGGTATTTGGGTTTGATTTTGTTTTGTTTTTCCTTTTTCTTTTTGAAATTTTTGTATTTGTTTTCTGGGTAAGGCTTATCTTCTTTTTGGTTACTATTCAGTGGCACAGAAAAGTCAAAAGTTTCCTATTTTTCGAAATTCATTATTTAGCTCCTAAATGAGGTTAACTTGTGAATCACTAATCTTAATACTCTTGAGGATGTGTTACCCTTCTGCATATAAAGTTAATTTGTGAGAGTTTTTACTGCTAAATCATTTATCTCTGCACCATTGGGAAGTTTTAGAAACTTCTGCCCATGATCTGATGCTTTATTTAATTAAGGAGCTGCTGTTGCATTCAGGAACCTTAAGTATTTTGTATAAGCTTTTTTTCTTTTTCCCTCCTTTCTTTGCTGTTCATGTTTGTTCTTCAAACCAGTGTTTTGGAAGTATGCATGCAAGCCTATAAACGAAGACCGCAACTCTTCATGTGTGTAGCATGTGTATTATATTGTCTAGCTACATCTGCAAAAAACTTCTTTTTCAGAGGTTTGGACTAACATTTCACATGCACCTTTCAAAACAAAAATGCAATGCTTCAGATAATAAACAGCCCCTTTACCAACCAAGAAGAGCAATGTGGGGTACATTTGCCCCAGTAAGAGCTAGTGTTTGCTTTGAAAGTGAATTTAATTATATGTTATACAATATTATGACTACAGCTGTGCAAGAAATAAAGCAAAAGAAACTTCTCTTTTCGTGAAAATATTTTTCATCAGTCATTGCTCTCAAATATAAATGAAAATACAAAATTTCTGAATACCATATTGTCGGAGACACTACCTAATTTTTAAATGTGCAGTAGTCCTCGAAAAGAAGCTAAAATTTATCCTTCCATTTGGTATTTCAAGAACATCGAAAATATTCCAAGCAAAAATGATTTGTATTTTTAAAGGGACTCTTAGCACAAGTAAAAATCTGACAAGTTCATGAGCAGGATGTCTCGGTTATGTGCAGGGAGTCTTCTCACATGCACCGGTTTTCCAACTTGGAATGACAAGATGACACTATTCTCTTTGATCGAAGAAAAATCATAATGTTGATTTGATCAAGGTGTAACCACTATCAATATTTAGGAGACATTTAAAAAGACCATAGACTGGCATTGGAAGGAACAACACCATGGTAGACTTTTTGTAAATTTATTTTGTATTTAATTAAATGCAGTATAAAGGCTGGTGAAGTGTATTATAATTGTGTAAACAAATCCTGTTAATAGAGAGCTGTACAGATTCATTTTGTACCATATCTTGAAACTTGTGAAATAAAGATTCCACCTCTGGTTATCCTGTATGCTATAATGTACCATGGCCAGGCGCCTCTCCAGGTAGGCTTTTTAAAAGATCAGAATCACTAAACTCTTAAATGAACTTTTTTGGAATTTCAGAAACTTCTGGAAAACATGCGTTAGGGACAGTCTGAATCCACCTTATGTTTAACTGTTGAAATTCATATTTCTGTAAGGGAGAATATATAAATTTGCTTAAGAAATGTTTCCATTTTTAAATCTCTGAGGTCTTTGATCTGAATCAGCCTGTGATATAAAGAACACGATTCACTTTAACACTGATTATAGTAAAATGTAGCTAAAGTTTGTTTATACATTGCCTTTTTGCAGGAAGTTTTTAAGAGGGCTTAACAGAGCTACATACAGTAAAACACAATGAAATTCATGTAGGATGAATAACATCTAAGTAAAGGAGAAAACAATATTAAATCATGAGTGAACTTGGAACACAAAATGCATGATAGAACCTGGCTAAAATCTGGCCCTAACTTCCTAGCAGCTGACTCAAAAGAAATTGTGTTAAAATGTTCAGCTTAGAAGCATCAGATCCTTGAAGAAGTCTGGATGATGCAAGTTATGGCAAGTGAGAAATTGGATCTCAACTTTTACTTCTGCGAGCCCAGACAGCCACCAAAGATGACCTTGACTGACTTTGACTAAAATAGCAGTGGTGAGGAGGTTGGACATTGGAGACGCCACATCAGTTTGATCATTTCACCTGGAGTTGTGCATAATTCCTATTTACCAGTTAGCCCCTTCTGACAAGTCATTACAATGAGTCCTTGGTCTTCACTGGAAGCAACTTGATGAGAAACAACCTCCCCCCCCTTTACCTTTATGGCACTAATTTTGATTGGTTACATTAGCCCTTCCATTTGCTTATACTGTGTCACAACATATACATGAATATGAAAGTAAAAAAATAGAAATAATTTCTGTAGTAGAAACTGAAAAAAAAGAGAGGGAAGTTTTGTTTTGTTTTTTTGTTTTTGTTTTTTTACTTTTTGGACATTATCCAAATACTTGAAGAGTCAAGTAAAAAATATAATGAGCTTTAGAAGCTACCAGTGCAAAAGGAGGTACTTCTGTGTTAACAAGTCTTCTATATTTCTTCCTATTCCATTTCTACCACTATTTAGAAAGCCATCTGATTGAACAGCCTTACAGGATCCTGAAAATTCTGTATCAACCTTGTAATTGATTGTTACAATTACATTTTGAGCAAAACTCTGTTTTTCCTACTGGCCACATATTTACAGTGTGGATTCATTTCTTTTAAACATGAGCTAGTTTTCATGCTAGACTGTGATTAAATGCCACTTATACAAGCGCCACGTGCTTTTTTTTTCATATAAGTTGAGTAGAATGCAGTCAGTTAACTGACTTCAGAACATTCATATAAATATTTTCTGGTTTTGCTTAATCCAGTTTCTTTTTGCCTTCTCTCTGCCTCCCAGTAGAACGTTCTTATTTAGCCTCTCAGGATTGAAAAAAATTTCTTCTAAGTGTTCTAAGTGATAGATATGAGATTTAAGTATCCTAAATAAGGATTCTAACTTTGAAAATAACGTTGTCATTGAGCTTTTACATGATTCAAGATTTAAATGTGAACAACAGAAACCTCCATTCTTGGAAACGGATTTATTTCAAGCTGTGAAAGCACAGGTGTGAGTTTCAGACTTTGTGCATCTGGGTTTCCCCATGCTTCACCCATACCTTGCCTATATTTTTTTCCCCTTAGCAAAATTTGAAAAAAAATGATTTTTTTTGTTGTTCTAAATCAAAATTTTTTGAAACAAATAGAAACCAATCCTGAATGTGCAAGGGAAGAGGGGAGAAAGGGGATCATCTAGCTGGTCCGGTTTCCCTTATGTACTAGAAAAGAACTTAATTGAATTTTTTCAACCTACACAGATGTATTTGCATACTACTTGGACGGTGTTCTTTGACTGCATCTTACACAATATGCATGGACATTTATTGCTGGGACAGAGAGGTGAGAACACACTATTTCCTACAGTCCCCGTTTTGACTCTATGAAAGAAATGCTCTACCTGGAACTGTCCACACCAGCTATGAACAGCAGCCTTTATTCTTTCAAAGGCAAGGAAAAAAGTAATTGAAGAAGCCTTAAATTTGTTCATTAATATTTATATTTCATCACTCATTTAAGACTTAAAAGTATTTAAAACTGCATAACTAAACAAATGCTTTTTGTACTCGAGTTCACGAAACCAAAGAAGGAATCTATTTGGGTTTCACCAGGCACAGTAAGGTTAGGAACTAGACATTTAGTACCTTAAAGCAGTGAAACAGAAGACCTATGAACTGGGATGAAAACCCCAACCTTACTATGGAAAAACTACGTTAACATCCCATTAGACTTACCGCCACTAATGAAAGGGGTTAACTACAAGTCAGTATTCCAGTGCAAGAGAGTCACAATGACAAATGGGACAGATGCATAAAGGAAGGGCCCACACACAACCTCCATGGCCTGTAGTTGGTCTTGTATCCCAACAGGTCCTCCCACTGACCCGTTTGAATTGCCCAATCCCTTCATAAAAGAGATTAGTGATCACCCCTAACCAAGCTACATGGCCCTGAAATGCAAAGGAAGAAAGGAAGGGTGTCACAATAAGAGAGGAAAGAGTTCAGGGCTGGGCTCTCATCCTCATGGCAGGTGGATGTCCTTGGGCAAACTGCTCACTTTATAATGAAGCTGGATGAACTGCATGGTCTTTACAGTCCAGCCCTTGCCAGCCCTTGGAGGTCTTAAACACCAAAAGCAATTGAACAGCCTTTATTTTTTATTTTTTTCAATAACCCACTAGCCTGAGAAAACCTTAGAGTTGGCACTTGGTTTGGGTTTTGGAAAACGTAGGTCACCATGAAGACTTTCTGGACCTAGGTGTATGCCTTGTTCTCATTATCAGATGACGTAGATAACAAACCTGGGTTTGAACAAACCAGTTTTTCTTTGGTGACTTTATGTACCTTGAAAGCCAGAAGCTTTAGCAAATGGATGATGTCTTCCTGTAAAGAGACCTGAGGAGGAGACCACAGTATTAACAGGGGCTATCACAGGGGACTGCACGGCCTTGAGCCTTGTAATCTGTTATGGGACTTATGCCTTGAAGGCCTCCTTACAGGATATTGATGAATTCTAGCAGGAAATTTTGAGGGATCCATTTGAATCTTGGGAGGTGAGCTGCAAATTTTGCCAATGTCAATGGGAGGTTTTGCCCACAAAGAGTGTGGTAGCTGATTCAGTAGGAGTAGATGATCGGTGGCTCCAGAATCAGCCTAGTAGCATCAGAGATGGAACAATTGAAAGATGTCAAAGGATCCTTTAATGCACTGGTTTGCTGCTTTGACGACTACTGTCAAGCTCTAGAATTATTTCAGCCTCTCGGTAGAAAGAAATTCCAGCATGATTGTTCTCTATCAAGTCTCAGTGTAGTAAATGGATAGGGCAGAGGAACCAAGGAGAAAGGGTGTGTGTTTCTCAAAAAGGGCCTACACATAAGGAAGAGCTTTAGAGGCAGGAACTCTTGAGGTTCATTAGTGATCTCCGCTATTTGAAGTGTTTCAATACTCAGAGGGAGGGACTGCTTTATAGTGATAGGGTTGAGCACAAAGAGTGTGCCTCAGTGTCACCTGTCAGAGATTGATTCCCAATCTGGAGAAATGTTTCTCCAAGCTAATTAAGAGGGAGCCTTGGGAGGAGCCTCTGTCGTTCTGCAGACAGAGCACATTAGAAAGGCTGGTTAGAAGGTTAAAGGTGCCTCAAGTGCTTAAATTTGTAATAATCTCTTCCAGTGTCCTGGATCTTTACCATAATAGCAAGAATTAGGAGAGTTTTGGTTTCATTCAAGAGCCTTCATTTGTTGGAGTTGAGGGCTTAGGAATTTTGGCAGTCTTTTTTTTTTCCTTTTCTTTTTTTTTCAGTCTTCCTTTTAGGTGACTCATCTAGAGTGGGAGAGAGCTGGTTTGCCAGATTAACTAAATCTGTAGTAGACAGTTTCCCATCCCATCCTGGTCCTTTTTACTAGAAGAGAATGATCCCTGGTTCAGCCCATTACTAGAGTTAAAAGCTACCAAGATGGGGAGTTCCTGTTGTGGCTCAGTGGTTAACAAATCCAACTAGGAACCATGAGGTTGCGGGTTTGATCCCTGGCCTTGCTCAGTGAGTTAAGAATTCAGTGTTGCCGTGAGCTGCGGTGTAGGTCACAGACACGGCTTGGATCCTGTGTTGCTGTGGCTCTGGTGTAGGCCAGCAGCTGCAGCTCCAATTAGACTCCTAACCTGGGAACCTCCATATGCTGAGGGAGCAGCCCCCAGGGGAAAAAAAAAAAAAAACTACCAGGATGGAATCAACATCTGAAGGAAGATTAGAATTTTCTTTAAAAATAATTTGAAGCCAATTGTGATAATCATGACATGTTCATCAGATTTTTGTGTGCAAGCCTGAATTTTGTTCCAATCAACAGGCTTTGAAAAAGCCCTGGGAATTGCTCAGTGAAGTCACCTAGGGATTGCCTGAGCTTGATCATGTAAGTGAGCAGGCTGGTCTCTCAGTTGTGATTCTAGAAACCTCTCATGATTTCCCAGTTAGTAGTTTTCATCCAATGATGGGCCTGGCCTTCACTAACAAGCATATGAACTAGCTGACAGAAGTCCGTGAAACCAGGTTACTAATAAGTTTGAGTGACTATATTAAATTCCTCAGAAAATTTTTGAGGATTTCAGTTACTTTGGGAAAATCATTGACTATGGCCTATAGTTCAGCTTTAGTCCAGGGAATATGAGAAATTAAAGATATAGCCTCTTGGAGTTCCCTCTGTGCCACAACGGGATTGGTGGTGTCTTGGGAGCCCTGGAACGCAGGTTCAATCCTTGGCCTGGCTCAGTGGGTTAAGGATCCGGTGTTGCTGCAGCTGCAGCTTAGGTTGCAACTACAGCTCCAATCTGATCACTGGCCTGGGAACTCCATATGCCACGGGGCAGCCAAAAAAAGGAAAAAAATTTTTTTAAGTTATAAAAGACAGCCTCTGAAAAAGAGATATGTGTGTGTGTGTGTGTGTGTGTGTGTGTGTGTGTGTGTATGAGACTCACTTTGTTGTACAGCAGAAATTGGCACAACATTGTAAATCAACTATACTTTAATAAATTTTTTTTTAATTATAAGGAATGGTTAGCCTCCGGATCCACAGAAGTCTTAATTTTAAAGGGACAGGTTCTGAGAAGTTAGAAGAAAAGAGATCAGGGGGAATTTTGGAGAAAGAGGGAACTTGGCAAGAGAATTAGTATGAGGGGTGGGGTCTGAGAGTACAGAGGAGATGCAGGCAGCACAGAAAGGAAGGAGGAAGACGGCAGCAGAGGTAGAGTCAAGGAAGAGCCTGAGGCTTTGGGGCCATTTTATCTTTCTTTAATCATTTGTTTGCCTCAGTGAATCTTAAAATCTTATTTTTCAGAGAGGCAATTTCAAGCTCCTGATAACAGTTGGGGAGTCTCAAAAATACCAATGAAAATATACATTCCACTCAGTTCTGGAAATTTTAGAGCTATTGTGGTCCAATTTGTTTTAAGAAAATTAAGTTTGGGGATTTCAAAATTCCTCCAAAATGGCCATTGATATTCTAAATTGCCTCTGTCAAGTCCATCCATTTAGCTAGAAATGCATATGAAGATGGACTATGGATTTTAAATATAAAATCAGCCAGAGTTCCTGGGGTCAAGAGCAACTCCAAAATATTTACGTAACTGGGATCCCATTTCTCAGAGGTGTTTCTCTAGAGTAAGAGAATAAATTTTGAACAGCTTAAATGACTCAATTCAGACAGCCTAACCAGTGCACATATCTCAAACAGCTTGCGACTTGAATAGCCTGCAGGCCTAATACCAGCCAGCTGTAAGGGAACAAGTTGGTCCTGGAGGAGCCAGGCCAAAGGCTTTTCAGCCAGTTCCAAAGGACAGGCTCTGTTTCACAGAAATGGACTGACAGCTTCTGAGCCAATTTTAATTGAAATAGTCTGATCTCAAAATCACAAGGAAGTGCCAAATGCATACTTATATTCAGAACAAAGCCTTAACCAGAAAGGATGAAACCTTAAAACACATCCTGAATAAAGCCTGGAGAACCTCAGATACAAAGGGGGCAGGTGCTCAGATCCAACCCTTTCAGATTCCAGGGTTGGTAAGAAAAGCAATGAACACAATGGGCTCAACTGCGGTTACCATACCTGTTTGCTCACCAGCCCTGGAGCCACGGGGGGTCTCCTCAGATCCAAATACCACCAAAACATTAACCAAAGACAAATAGACTGCCAAGTATGTCTCCAGCAAAAATGTGTTTGTTTGGGATCAGTGGAGAATTGTAATTTGAGGTCTGCAGACATGGCAAGGCAAGTACGACTCTCCTAAACAAGGGGGCAAGAGAACTCTTTTATGGGGGGCAGGGTGGTAGTTGAGGAAGCATAAGTAGACACATAGTTCATGGCTTTTCATTGGCAAAGTCCTTGCCAGGAAAGAGGAGTCTTTCTTCTTTCCAATGGGCTTTGCCATTGTTGCAGGTCATCAGAGTGCCCCACTCTGGTCTCCTAACTATGTAATCGTGGCTTCAGTTGATTAACGTTTTACTGTAGGGCAAAAACTGCTTAGAGCACACCAGCACTGGCTCTTCACTGCTCCACTATGTCTAGGGCCTCTGCTGGGTGGCTTGAATGACTTTGAGAAGCCATTTGGCTGGGGACTAAGCCTTTTTCTGTATGACTTCTTCCAGGGCTAGAAAATCCAATACAGCTCCTTCATTCATGCCTGCTGCCTGATCTGGGATGTCCGAAGCAGCTGGGCACGGGCCAGGGTTACCGCCTCCACGTTTCGGGGTTTATAAAATAATAAAATTGCTTCAAAGTGAGCATTCCAAAAGGCTTCTTGGGGTCTGGCCATGGACGTCCCAACCACTATCTGCACTGCCTTTTATGAGTCACTAAGTCACTTAGGCCACCCGGATGCAAGCCGTGTGGGCAGAGGATCAGCCTGGGTGGACTGGAAGGGAAGGAACTGACGGTGGCCGTCTTGGAGACAGGCTGCCACGATCATAGTTTTCCTTCACAGCATCAGCAAACTTTGAAGTTAATGAGTAGTTCTGTAGTTATGAAAATCATGTCTTTGACTTGCTTCTGGATAACTCGTTCCATGTACAACTCCTGCTATTATTCTTTAAATTTTATTGAAGTATAGTTGATTAACAAGGTTGTGTTAATTTCTGCTGTACAGCAGAGTGACTCGATTTTACATACTTATTCTTTTCCATATTCTTTGCCATTACGGTTTATCAAAGGATATTGAATATAGTTCCCTGTGCTATACAATGCAACCTTGTTTACCCACCCCATATATAATAGTTGGCTTCTGCTAATCCCAAACTCCTAAACCTTCCCTCCCCCACCCCTCTCCCCCTTGGCAGCCACAAGTCAGTTTCTCTGTATCCGTGGGTCTGTTTTTGTTTCGTAGATATGTTCATTTGTGTCATATTTTAGGTTCAACATATAAATGATATCATATGGTGTGGTTTTTGTTTTTCTCTGACTTACTTTGCTTAGTATGATTGTCTCTAGGTCCATTCATGTTGCTGTGAATGGCATTATTTCATTCATTTTAATGGCTGATATTCCATTATACATATACACACATGCCCATGCACACACACACACACACTTATTTATCCATTTATCTGTCGATGGACATTTAGGTTGTTTCCATGTCTTGGCTGTTGTAAATAGTGCTACTACAAACACAGGGGTGCATATATCTTTCAAATTATAGTTTTGTCTGGGTATACAACCAGGCAACTCCTGCTACATTTTTCCTTTTTTTTTTTTTTTTTTTTGGCCGTGCCCATGGCGTGCAGAAGTTCCTGGGCCAGGGATCGAACCCAAGCCACAGCAGTGACAATGCTGAAACCTTAACCTTAACTAGGCCACCAGGGAACTCCTCCTGCTATTAATTGTGAGGCTAGAAGGGTGACAATGAATCAGACATCAGCCCCATCCTCAAGTACTTCATTGAAAAATGGCCCCCAGGGATTTTCTGTTGTGGCACAGTGGAAACAAATCTGACTAGTAACCATGAGGTTGCAGGTTCGATCCCTGGCCTCATACAGTGGGTTGGGGATCCGGCATTGTGGTGAGCTGTGGTATAGGTTGCAGATGCAACTTGGATCCTGCATTGCTGTGGCTGCGGTATTGAGTGGCAGCTGTAGCTCTGATTTGAACCCTTGCTTGGGAACCTCCATATGCCATTAGTGCAGCCCTAAAAAGAGGGAAAAAAAATGATTTTATGCTTGTAAGTTAACCCCAATTTGACTATAAATTTAGAACAAGACCTCCCATATCCATTTACCTGTAATAGCTGAGTTAGTGAAAAGATTAATAGCGCTAATGGAGGATTATGTGCATGTGCTGTGTTAATCGTATCAGCTTTATTCAATTCTCAAAACTGCCTTCCTGCCTTTTCTCTGCCCCTTGGCCAGCCCGTCTCCTCCCACCTCTGCTCAGACATTTCTATCCATGCATTAAATTAGGTGCACCTGTTAGGCACCCCTCTGTATTTTTCCTTTATAGCACTTATCATTGATTATTCACATCATTTGTTTAATCTTCTTCTCCTGATTGGTAAATCCCTAGAGGACAGACACCACCTTTGCCTTATTCACCAGTGCGCACCCAAATCTCGGTACAATGCTTGACATACAAATCACTTTGACTAATATTTGAATTGGTGGATGGACTTAAAAGCAACGTGGTAAAAACAGTTAAGATCCAAAGTCAGCTCTTGAGAAAACCTGCCTAAATGCATAAGTACTTGAAGGATTTATTGCTGTGTGATTTACCAGTTGGTGTAAGATTGCCCTGACCTCCCTACCCTAGAGGCCCCATCCGGCACAGGGAGGAGGAATCCTGCGGAGGGCCCCAAAATGACAACTGCCACCACACGGAGGGGCGACTGTGCCCCCAGACACAAGGGCAGGAGTGCTCCACACTGGAAGTGACACAGCCCTTTGCAGATTGAAAAGCAGGAAAGAGTAGCACAGAAACCACTGTTGAAATGAAACCAAGACAGCCTCTGAGTGGTCACTCCACTCAGTACTGCCTGGATGCTTGTGATGGCCAGGTCGCTGTGCAGGGAAGAAAAGCGCTCTGGTGGAAGTGGGGGTTAACTGGACAGCGGCGCTCCCTGGACATGCTATTTCAATATGGGTACAGTTCCCTAGGAAATCGGCCTTTACACGTGAATCTTTCTTCATCCTCTGGATGGATTAACGTCATGAGAACATGATGAAAAACTAGCCAAAAATACGGGTTTTTTTTACTTAGGGTTTTTGCAGAAGTTTTTCCAAGTCATATTACTATGAAAAAGTGATGCCTAAGAGGTTTTCAAATATCTCTTTATGACTGAGAGCGCCTCACCCCTTTTTTGGGATATTGACAGGAGAGATACCCTGCCGTTTTCATGCTGTTTCCCTTCCGCAGGTAGTCTTCCTCCACCAGCTTTCTTTGTGTAAAGGGGAGGTTGGTTATCAAGGATCCAAACCAGGGCATCTCCTCCTACTCTGCTCTGCATCACTTCTCTGGAGGGTCGATGGTAAATTGTACTGGACTATAATATAGATGATCCAAGTCATGTGTGTGGTTGTTTCATTTTTATCATATGTCTCGTGTAGCTAATCACTTTAAATTTGTGAATAGTTTCCTCTGAAAATTAACTTTGTAGTTTCCGCAAGTTCTCACGGATTCCACTAGAGGGCGCCAAAGGGCTACCTCTGAGGGACAATGGGGTTGGTGGAGGGAGTCTTTTCCCGGCAAAGGCAAGTCTGAGGGACGTCGATTTCCCAGCTTTCGACAAGACCATCTTTATAACTGCTAGAAGTATCAGAGAACTTAGTAAATACACCGTACCGGCCGTGTGAGTTGTGAAATGCTTACCAAGCTTTCTTGCTATGTCACACAAACGATGGCCCTTGCCACCCAAAATATTCTAGTCATTGTAAGGGGTTCAAGGATGGCTCACCCAAAAAATATTTTCATGTGTTAACCCTGGCATCTGTAAATGTGGCCTTGTTTGGTAAAAGCTAGGGCTCTCGACATGAGATAATCTGGATTATGGGGGGGGGGGGGCCTAAATCCAATGACAGCTGACCTTGTAAGAGAAAGGCTGAGAGAAGTGTGAGGCAGCCAGGAAGGGAGACACAGACAAAAGGGTCCATGTGGAGCCTGAGGCAGAGACTGGAGGGATGCAGCCACAAGCCAGTAAATACCTGGAGCCACCAGAAGCTGGGAGAAGCAAGGAAGGATGCTCCCCCGGAGCTTGTGGAGGGAGCACCCCATGATTTTGGACCTCTAGGCTCCAGAAGTGTGAAAGAATACATTTCTGTTTTTTTAAGCAACCAAGTTGTGGTAACTTGTTACAACTGTCCTAGGAAACTGGTACAGTCACCCTACACCACACATTCTCAAGGAGGGTGATGTGGCCCCCAAGTCAGAGAAAACCCCTTCTTGGAGGGTGAGGGGAATGTGTGGAAAGATCCTAGATAATGCAATGATTTGTCACCCTCCAAAGGACCACAGTAACATAAACAGATATGCAGTATATCTGTGATACTAAATTTTATTCATGGGGGAGCAGGGAGGGAAGAAGCAACTAGGAAAAAACAAAATCTAAACTAGGCTCCTTATGGGAATGACCTTTCTCTCTCTCTCTCTTTTTTTTTTTTTTGTTTTTTTTTTGTTTTTTTTTTTTTTTTGGCTACACCCTCAGCATGTGGAAGTTCCAGGGCCAGGGACTGAACCTGCTGCAGCAATAACCTGAGCCACAGCAGTGACAACACAGGATCCTTAACCCACTGAGCCACCAGGGAACTCCTGACCATTTTTTTTTTTTAAGTTGAGAATCACAACCCTACACCTGTGCTGCATACACATCAGTCCTACTTTTAATTTTTAAGATGAATAAGAAAAAATTAAGATATAACCAAAAAAGAGATAAAAGTAAAAAATCAACTGGAACCTATGAAATTTTTCCTTCAAGAAAAATGTATTTTAGGCTCCTCCGTCTTTTCTAGCTCCTTAAGTACAAAGAACATGTGTGTTGGGCACACAATATACAAAGGAAAAATCAAGCTCACAGCCCTTAAGAGATACATAGTCTAGAGAAGGGATGGGACCAGACCATACTTTCAACCCAATGGCTAAGGGGCATGACGGAGGCATGGCCAAGCAGGGCACACAAGTAGACCCTACTCCTCAGGCTGGTAAAGGGAGGTAGGAATCAAGGCAGACTTCCTGAAAGTGAGGCTGGAGTGCATGGAACAAGTTGGAGTCAGCCAGGAAAAGAGAGGCAGGGGCTGGAGGCAGAGGGCACACCCCCATCTGAAAACAGATACTTCTTCTGGGCTTTGTCTCAGGTTACCCAGCCTCTTCATATCTGGTGTCACCATGCTGGTTAAGATC
The DNA here is from genome assembly GCF_054392235.1 of Sus scrofa. NCBI lineage: Eukaryota > Metazoa > Chordata > Mammalia > Artiodactyla > Suidae > Sus > Sus scrofa. The sequence goes on along the minus strand of NC_139389.1, from coordinate 115,292,680 downwards.
TCTGGTCCCATCAGTAGATGTCCCCATGATATATGTCTGCACCCCTTCCCCCATCTCCTGTGCTAATTAACAACTGGCAGCAAACATGCCTTTCCTCCGCTCAAGAACCCTCCATGGCTCACCATTATAGGCTAAAGCCTCCCCTAGCTTGCTGCCCAAGATTCTGACAACCTGGCCCTTCTTTCTTCTCCTCTACCTCTCTACCATCTATCCAATCCTGCATTTCCCCAGACACTGCCACAGAGGGGTAAAAATTTCATCACCTTGACCGTAACACAAAGGCTATTTCACTGGCTCCAGCTCTACCCTTTCTGTGAGAAGCTTGGACCATCTCAAATTCCTTCCAGTTAGTCCCTGGAACACTCAGGCAGTCTCAGACATGGCCTTAGACTCTTCTGCCAACTACGGTAATATCATCAAGGGGCACTATTTCTTGTGTGTGATGTGGGCTGCTGCTCCAGTTTGCTCCGAGGTACCTCCGTGGAGGATGTGTCCCTCGGCCTCATCCCAAAGCAGCATCACCATCGCCATGCTCCCACCCTGGAGAGAAATGTTGACAGCATTGCAGTCCCTCACCTCTTGTAGGAAGGTGAGTCACAGGGACATAGACTGAGGTCTAAACCTGAAGGTTGTACTCAAACTTGTCCCCTTGTCCATCTCTGGCCTGTTGTCTTTGGAACAAAACTCTGTACGTTGCTGACTCACAGTGCCTTATTTCTCATGAGGATCCTGAGACAAAGTGGACCCTCAGCAAGTACAGTTTAGGTTCTCAAACTTAGGCACCCCCACATCCATATATCTGGGTCTTGGGCCAAAACGGACAGTGTTCCTTGAACCTCCAACCCAGTCTTTTTCCAGCTTCTGAATTCATTGTGTTAATCATTTGGCCTCTATTTGGCATCATCAGGGCTGCCCCTGCACCTCTTTTGTATCATGTTTGTTTGTTTGTTTAAAGCACTGAGAGCAGAAGACAGAGGCTGCCTGACTGCAGCCCGACAAGCCATCTTGTCTCCTGGTTGTTGAATGTGATGCCCTGAGAAACAAAGATCTGCTTCTGTAGGTCCATCCAGACCTCCTTGTCCTCTGTCTTCCTGTCTTGCTCCTTCCACGCGCAGGAGAAGCGGAGAGAGTAGCAGGCACTGGATGTGGGAAACCAACGCGGTGCCCAGGCATGTCTCCACGGCAGGTAACTCAGAAATGAGCAGGGGAATGTCTGGTCTAAATGGCGATTCCATTTTCCCAACAAGTGGCTCCAGTCCTGCCTTAGTTGGCATTTCTGTTGTGAGTGAGGTTGGTCATCTTCCATGTACCAGAAGTTATACGTAATTCTTTTTCTATGAACTGTTAATCATGACGTTTCCTCACTTTGCCTATTAGATTTTGATCCGTATTGATTTCTCTGAGCTTTTATGTACTAATGAAATTAACCTCTCGCTGTAAAATAAATGGCTGTGTCCTCCCAGTTTGATGGTTTGACAGTGGTCTTGGTGTTTTGAGTCATGCATACTTTTTGTTATTGTATAGTCAAGTTTATCAGTCTTTAACTTCGTGGATTCTGGAGCAATAATTCCAAGACTTTTTTTTCCTTTATAAATGTACATTTCCAACAAACAAAGAAAGGAAATCTTAGAAAACATGAAAACTGGTTAGGACTGGACCACGACACCTAGGTGCCCTGGGGAGGCTAATATTGAGATGCTTCAAGCTAATAGTTTAAATATTTTTTTCAAATTCCCTCAAAGGACAGGGTGGAAGGTGAGAAGGCAGCACGCTGTCCTGGGCAGCTTAGTTCTGACCCTGAACGTGTGTACCTCACACAGAAAAACAAATGCTCCATATTAAGGAGACCCAATCCCAAGGCAACTGGCAGCCAGCAGGGCTCCGGGAGCAGCCCTGGAGCAGCCCTTTTCCAGTCACTCTCCCTGAAAGAATTCTTGTAAGTGCAGTTTTCTTCATCTGCATGTAATTCGAGTTGTTCTGCATTTCGGTGTCATTTTCTTGCCCCTTATACCCTGAGGGTTCCCCCCAGCTGACCACAGCACCCCCCCACCCCCACCTGCTCTGTCCTGATGAACAAGAAAGACAGACAGACACAGGAAGCCAGCTTAGCCCTGCGAGGGCTGTGCAGAGGTGGCAATGCTTTGGGGGAGGAAATCAAGTCTGATGGGCAACATGAAAGGAAGCAGCTGGATGTGGCGAGGGAACTGGCCTTCTTGTCCCCAGGTGAGCTGCAAAAAGGAGTTGCAGAGGGACGGGAGCTATGAAAGCCTCATGTGTCCTCAGGGATAAAACACTGCTGTGTTAACCAGCCCTGAACCAGAAAAGACACATGTTGCAGTAGTGACACTGGGGTGCTTAAAGGGAAGAAAACTGAGTGACGGAGAGGGGGATAAACTTTTGACTGTGTATCCTGAACCATGGCATTGTGTTGCTTGTTCAAACATTAAATTAAGAAGTTCCCATCATGGCTCAGCTGTTAATGAACCCAAGTAGCATCCGTGAGGACCTGAGTTCAATCCCAGGTCTAGCTCAGTAGGTTAAGGATCTGGTGTTGCTGTGAGCTGTGGTGTAGGTTGCAGACATGGCTCAGATCTTGCGTTGCTGTGGCTGTGTTGTAGGCCAGTGGCTACAAGTCCGATTGGACCCCTAGCCTGGGAACCTCCATGTGCCGAGGGTGTGGCCCTTAAAAAAAAAAAAACAAAAAAACAAAAACCATTAAATTAAAAGTAAAAAAAAAAAAAAAATCTGGGAGTTCCCTGGTGGCCTAGGAGTTAAGGATCTAGCATTGTCACTGCTGCAGTTTGAGTTCGTTCCCTGACCTAAGAACATCTGCATGCCTCAGGCATGGCCAAAAAAAAAAATTAAAAATTTTGAAGCTAAGGTTAACATTTATGCTTTTCGGTGTATCTTCTTAAAATATAGGTACTAGCAAAATTAGTTGTTTTATTTTCATGCCACCAACAGAAGGATCCTCTCATTAGCAGAATTTAAGGACCTGAGAGAAGAGCAAGTGCCTCTGGCCTCCATGTTCTGTTTCTACAACATTGGACTCAGGTCTTGCCACCATGGGGTTTTCCATAACACCTGCTCAACGGGAAGAAAAAATTATGTGTGGAGCTTGAAGATGGAACTTCCCAGGCTCCACATTTCCTCTCTCCTCTTGAGTGCATGGGTAACTCCCTCAGAGCCCTGCGCCAATTCTCCCTGCTGTGGTTTCTACAACTTTTCACACCCGCCACAGTGGTTTCTACAACTTTTCACACCCGCCACAGTGGTTTCTACAACTTTTCACACCCGCCACAGTGACTTTGGTCCTGAGGCAAAGTGTTCTTGCCCAATTTGGTGAATATTCTGTGGCCAAAATTTCCCCCTAACGTTCCTGCCTTCAATGACTCATTTTCTAGCTGTGGAGAAATATGAACCAGCAAGGAGCCCTTAACATGTTCAGTTTTCTGGTCCCTTCTCCTTTTTGTCATGAAAGCTGTCACCCAGTGAGAGGAAGCTTCATTAAGCTCTGGTCTAAATTCAGTCATCAGATTGCCACCAACAAGTACTGAGTGAGTGCTGACTATGGACTCATGGATTCAGCCCTGGTTTGTCACTCCTGATAGAACCCAGGGCTTTAGACCAAAAGCCACTGCCAGGGCATTCAGGTGGTGATTAACAGAATCATGGAGATAAATCAAAAAACCACAGAGGGTCACTGACACTCTTTTCATAGGATGTGGAAGCACTGTGACAATGGTATCATGTCCACAGTGGTTAGCAGTCAACGGTGGTGCTGTCGTGGTTCTGGTATAGTATTTTCACCATTTGTTCATAATATTCAATTTTTTAAAAATGGGCAAACCCACAGCATATAGAAGCTTCCAGGCCAGGGACTGAATTCATGCTGCAGCTAAGGCAATTTTTGCCAGATCTTTTAACCCACCATTCCAGCCAGGTATCAAACCCATGCCTCTGCCATGACCTGAACCACTGCAGTTGGATTCTTTTTTTGTCTTTTTAGGGCTGCACCTGCAGCATATGGAGGTTCCCAGGCTAGGGGTTAAATCAGAGCTGTAGCTGCTGGCCTACGCCACAGCCATAGCAACACCAGATCTGAGCCGCGTCTTCAACCTACACCACAGCTCATGGCAATGCTAGATCCTTAACCCACTGAGCAAGGACAGGAATTGAACCTATGTCCTCATGGATACTAGTCAGATTCACTTCCACTGAGCCATGACGGAAACTCCTGCCGTTGGACTCTTATCCTACTGTGCGATGGGAGGAACTCCAAAATTCAATTTTTTTTTAATGCTTGCAAATATCTTCAAAGATAACCCACTGCTGCCACCTTAAGTTTGGTCAATGTAGCCTGACCAAGAACGGGGATGAAATCTGAAGATCCATGTGTGAATGGAGGGATGTGACCCTTCCTGTTGAGATGATGTGGTGAGTGGGTGTTGTGGTGGTTCAGGAGCACAGGGCCGAAAGGAAGGGTGGGATCATAGGGGTTCTGGAGGGGCCACAGAGTTAGAGGGTAGCTGACCTCTAGGGTGTCTTCAGGGGTGATGGAGGACCCAGTCGCCCAAGCCAGCCTGCTGCAATCCTGGATAATGACTGAAGGGCATTCCATGTGGGGCTCCGACGCTTGAAGCCATTTCATTTTCTTCATGAAGGGCCTCTCTACATCCTCACCTAATCGTTGGTGGTCCAAACACTTCGAGATAACCAAATTGTAGCAAAACTTTTTCCAAAGACAATTTTGACCACATTAGTTGTCGTTGTCATTTTGCCCTTCCAGGGAAAAGCAAGTGAAAGTCTTCCATTCCTTGGATGCTTATGAGAACTTGTTCAGATTTCCAAACTGAAGCAAAATTAAATTAAAATGTATGTATTATCTTTTAGATTTATTCTGGAAATAGTAAAAAAAAGAATTTATCTTTAGGGTCTGGGATAGGTCTCAGAATCACACAAAAGCTAAAGCACTACTGTTCTAACTGATTGAAACTGTTAGTCCAACTTTTGGAGGTGATTCAAATCTCTGGGCTGACCCCTTAGCCGGGGTGGGAGAAGGCACTTGATTGACAGCCTCATTAAGGCTGGATGGGTTGGGGGAGAAAAAAGAAAAGGGTTCTGAGCAGGGCAAATCAATAGATTCCATTAAACACCGTATTTGATTTTGTGCTCTTAAATTTTTTTTTTAGGCAATCAATAATATTCATTTAAGTGGCCAGAATGCCCACAGCCTTAAATTAGGGATTCAAGTTTTTCTCTTGAGGAGCTGATGACATAGCTGGAGAACAAAAAAACTAATACCCACTGGCAAACTTAGAAACTGAGAGATAAACAATTGCAAATATGTATGCTTCAAAAACCTATGTATCTATCTCCACCCCCCCCCAATTTTTGCAGCACTACTTACAATAGCCAAGATGTGGAAGCACCTTAAATGTCCATCAGTGGATGAATGGATAAAAGCATTGTGGTATATATACACAATGGCATATTATTCACTCATACAAAAGAATGAAATCTTGCCATTTTTAACGTTAGATAGACCTTGAGGGCATTATGCTAGTGAATATAAGTCAGACAGAGAAAGGCAAATATCATATGATCTCACTTACATGTGGAATCTAAAACAAACACAAATTACAAACAAACAAGCTCATAAGTACAGAGAACAGATTGGTGGTTGCCAGAGGTGGGGGTGGGTAAGGGTGGGTGAAATGGGTAAAGGGGGTGAAAAGGCACAAATTTCCAGTTATAAAATAAATATGTCATGGGTATGTAACGTACAGCCTGGTGACTATTTAACCATTGCATATTTGTATTATATATTTGAAAGTTGCTTCAAGATGGTAAAACTTAAAAGTTTTCATTATAAGAAAAAAATGTTTGTAACTATGTATGGTGTTGGATGTTAACTAGACAATGTGATAATCATTTTGCAATATTGAATCTTTATATACCTGAAACATATAATGTTATATGTCAACTATGCCTCAATTTTTTTTTTCTCTGTCTTTTCTAGGGCCACACTCGTGGCATATGGAGGTTCCCAGGCTAGGGGTCGAATCGGAGCTGTAGCCACCAGCCTTCACCAGAGCCACAGCAGCACAGGATCGGAGCCGCATCTATGACCTACAGCACAGCTCATGGCAATGCTGGATCCCTAACCCACTGAGCGAGGCCAGGGATCAAACCCGCAAACTCATGGTTCTTAGTCGGATTCGTTAACCACTGAGCTGCGACGGGAACTCCTATATCTCAATTTAAAAAAATTTTTTTCAGCCACACCTGCAGCATATGGAAATTCCTGGGCTAGGGGTTGAATTATACCTCAGTTTCAAAAAGACACCTGGGAGTTCCCGTCGTGGCACAGCAGAAACGAATCCGACTAGGAACCATGAGGTTGCAGGTTCCATCCCTGGCCTTGCTCAGTAGGTTAAGGATCCGGCATTGCCGTGAGCTGTGGTGTAGGTCGCAGACACAGCTAGGATCTGGCGACGCTGTGTCTGTGGTGTAGGCCAGCAGCTGTAGCTCCCATTAGACTGCTAGCCTGGGAACCTCCATATGCCGCAGGTGTGGCTGAAAAAAAATTTTTTTAATTGAGGTATAGTTGACATATAACATTATATGTTTCAGGTATATAAAGATTCAATATTGCAAAATGATCATCACATTGTCTAGTTAACATCCAACACCATACATAGCTATAAAAAATTTTTTCTTATAATGAAAACTTAAGTTTTACCATAATGAAGCAACTTTCAGTTAATGAACTAAGAAGGCCCACAGATCCATTTACCAGCAACTTGCAATAACTCTAACTTCCACCAGGGGACATCAGTGCACGTGTTTTTTAACTAGTGTCTACAAAATGGCAAACCATTTAGATTAGATTGGATTGACCATGTGACTTTTAATAATTCACTTAATTTGTTGACAGTTCTCCAGTGCACCATTAATGTAAGGATGGACTTCGAATAATGGCCTTGCAGACATCTGTGGGATAAAAGACATGTTTCTAGTTCTGCCTTTGAGTTCGTTGGCCTTGTGATCTTGGCAAATTACCAGTCTCAAATTGAAAAAACAGGTATCATGGGAGTTCCTATTGTGGCTCAGCAGAAACAAACCTAACTAGTATACGTGAGGATGCGGGTTTGATCCCTGGCCTTGCTCAGGGGTTAAGGATCTGGCATTGCCATGAGCTGTGGTGTAGGCCAGCAGCTCTAGCTCCGATTTGACCCCTAGCCTGGGAACTTACATATGCCACAGGGACGGCCTTTAAAAAAAAAAAAAAAAGGGTATTATCTTAATAACCCATACCCTGGAGCTCCCTGGTGGGTCGGTGGGTTAAGGACCCGATATTGTCACTGCAGCTGCCCAGGTGGATGCTGTGGCTGGGGTTCTATCTCTGTTCTGGGAAATTATGCATGTCTTGGGTAGGGCCAATAGCAACAACAACAACAACCCATACCCTGCCTTTCTCATAGTATTGTTCTGAAGAGAAAATGCCTTTAACCTAAAAATTCAGCTTAATCCTCTGCAAAAAGCTCACTCCTCTCTCTACCAAGCTTCTTTGTGAGCAGTTAAAAATGAGAGATATTAAGTGCTCCTTCAAGGGCAAGTTGAATGTAGCTAATCCACAATTGTTTTCTCCTTGTCTTTTATGAATATCTCCAAAGTAAAGTTCTTAAAAAAATTAAGTTCTCTATCTGTGCTGTCCTATATAATACCATCTGCCTCATGTGGCTATTGAATATATGAATCGTGGCTGGTCTGAAGTGAGGTGTGCTGCAAAGTATAAAATACACACTAAAGTCACTTATAGGCCAATAAAATTTATTTTTAAAAATATACACCAATTTTCAAAGATTTAACATGAAAAATAGGTCTAAAACATTTCATTAATAATTTTGGTTATATGTTGAGATGATAGTATTTTTGAAATATCAGTCTAAATAAAATATATTACTGAAATGAATCTGGCCACTGAAAATTTCAAATGATATACCTGGAGTTCTTGCTGTGGTGCAGCGGGTTAAGGATCTAGTGTTGCTGCAGCTGTGGTGTAGGTCTCAGCTGTGGCATGGATTCAACCCCTGGCCTGGGAGCTTCCATATGTCCCAGGTACATCCAGAAAGGAAAATAACAAAATGACATATCTGAATCACATTATATATCCATGGGACAGAACTGGCCTTGATTATGTAGCTTTTCAATTTCTGTCCTGCTATGAGGTTCTATAAGACTCTTAGAGGGAAAACAAGTTTCAGGTAAGCCTGGGATTTAGGTCTTCCAGAAACTATCCCACAGAAGCACACCTGTAGATACCTGCATGATGCGTGAATGTTTGTAGTATGGTATACAGCATGAGGAAAGGGCTGAAAAAACCTAAATATTCAATAACTGGGGTTCTGCTGATAAATGGTAATACATCCTCGTATGAGTTGTGTGCAACTATTAAAAAGGCAGGACATTTTCCTTAAGAACCACTGGAGATATCACACACACCTAAAATGAATACAATGTTATATGGAAATTATAGCTTAATTTTTCAAAAATTTAAAATTAAGAACAAAAGAGCCACTTGAGACACTTATTCTGATTCAGCCCATCTGGTAGAGACCTCTCAATCTCTGTGTCCAAAAAGTGCCCCCAAGAGATTCCAGTTTCCAGATGTTTGAGATGCACTAAAATAATTTATGTTTCTATAACTATATGGAAAAGATATCCATGAAAATATTTGGAATATTACATGATAATTTTTCTTGATAAAATAGTATTACATGTATGTGTGTGTGTGTGTGTTCACAAAACATATATTTGTGCATAGAATGAGATTTGGAAAGACGAGACCCCAGACAGCTACCTGTAGTTGCCTCTGGGAAGTGGAGGAGGAAATTTCATTTTTACTTACATACGTCAACATTTTTTTTTTTTTTTTTTTTTTTTGCTTTTTAGGGCTGCACCCTTGGCATATGGAAGTTCCCAGACTGGAAGTCAAATCAGAGGTGCAGCTGCCAGCCTACACCACAGCCCCAGCAATGCCAGACCCTTAATCCACTGAGAGAGGCCAAGAATGAAAACCTGCATCTGCATGGATACTGGTTAGGTTCATTACAACTGAGCCACAACGGGAACTCCCCAACATGTTTGTTGTTGTTGTTGTTGTTGTTGTTTGTGTTTGTTTGTTTGTTTGGCAGCATCTGTGGCATGTAATAGTTTCTAAGTCAGGGATCAAACCTGAGCCATAGCAGTAACAATGCCAAGTCCTTAACCAATAGGCCACCAGGGAACTCCAGTATTTGTTTACACATCATTTAAAGGGAGGAGAAGTACTTGGAATTTCATCATTCCCAAGTGATGGGGAGGGAGGCTGACTGAGGCTGTCAGCTACGTTCACAGCCCGGGTGACACAGCCCTGGGGGTGGCCCATCGTGGGGTCCCCAGGTGGGGCCAGGTCATTCCCGGGAGCCTGAGTCTGGCTCCCCCCAGCCCTGCAGCTCTTCCAAGACCAAGTCTTTTCTTCCCCTGCTGCCTTGATGCATGCATAGGGGAGCCTGAATCTGACTTGGATCAATGACTTAGGAAAAGGGCTTTCCAGATCACAGTTTGGCCCATGGCAAAGCCAGAGCAAGTGAGGTCACCCAGCACAGCTGCGAACTATTTCAAGGAAACAGGTGGCAACTCTGGCTTCTTCCTAGGCTGTGAGTTTGCTGTGAGAGGCCTCTTCAAGGGCAACCTCAAAGCCCAGCCCTGGACGCCTCTGTGGTTGGAAGAGAAGCACGGGGTGGCCAGGCATCCTCAGAGCCTGCAGATATTACCTTACCTACAATGGTGGTCTCAGCCTTGGTGACACATTCATTCACTGGGAAGCTTTCAAAGTCCTCTGCTGGGGCGGCACCCCAAACCTACAAAATTGGAATCTCCAAGATGGAGTCAGCATCAGCATTTTGAAGGCTCCCAGGTTAATCCTATATGCTGCTAAGGTCAAGACCACTGGTCTAACCCTTGCAATTAAAGTTTTTGGGTCTTCAGCATGGCTGGGACATTTGTTAGAAATTCAGAGTCTCAGGTTCCACCCCAGATCTAGTGAATCAAAATCTGCATTTCTACAAGGTCCCAGGACATTTGTGTGTTCCTGAGGGTTTGGAAGCATTGCTGTAGGGGCTAGGAGATAAACACACAGACTCCGGGGGCTTGAAAAAGTGTGGAACACTAGCAAAGCCCCTGTTTCCTGTGTGCCCCCCCGGGAGACCTCCTTAACCTCTCTGAGTTTCATTCTCCGCGCAGATACAATGAAGGTAAGAACTGCTCCTCTTGGATTGTTGTCATGATTAAGCTTGATGATGCCTATAAAGGGCTAGTCTTTAGCACCCGTAAACACAAGCTCCAAGTTTGTTGGGATTGTACTGTTTTTCATCGTGAAATGCAACCTGCTTGGTTGGCCAGCCTGCTATGAGCATGTGCTGGCTGTGCTTCTTGTCCAGCTCATCCCCCATTCCATCAGCATCAGCAGAATAATGAAATCCTGCGTCCTCCTCCCTTTAAATGCTGTATAAACAAACAAATATTGAAGTATGTAAGTAAAGTTTTTCTTCCCAGAAAGTCCTCTGTCAATCCAGACAGCGTCCGATTCCAGAGTTGTTTTTCCTGTTGCAATCATGTGATTGCTCCATCGTTAGGAAAAGGAAAACAATACAAGGGAGTAGGTTCTCGTAATTGCCATGGAAGCTGCAAATGTGGAGCATTTCTCTGCCAGCTGGAAAGGAGAAGGGTTTGGGGAAAGGAGTTTGCCAAATCTCCTCCTGCCTGGGCTTCTCGATTGCAGAGCAGCCTCAGATGGAGAGCATGAGAAGCCGAGTGAAGGCTTGGGGACAGTCTGGGGAATGGTACATGGCAAGGACAATAGTGGACAACAGTAAGCAATGCTGGGCTTTCGGGGATAGCGCAGCTTCATCCAGCAGTGGCACTGGCTTTTTATGGCCCTCTTCATTTGTTAATCACAATTAATTGTTTTCCAAGTGCCAGACATTGCACTATTGTCTTATTTCATCATCAAAATTACGCCTGGAGGCTGGTAGTGCCCTCGCTTCCTAGGTGAGAAAATAGGCTCAGAGGTGTGTGGTTTGAAGGTCAAATAAATTCTGAATGACAGAATTGGGGTTCAGACAGAGGCTATCCAGAGTCCATAGCCCCCTCTGGCTTCTCCTCAACCTCAGTGGACGAGGATGTTTCATGGGGGCCGGAGCTCTTTCCCGTTAAAGATTGGGTTTTTATTCTTTGTGTTTTTCCTCCTGGCACTGGGAGGCTCCAGCTCCCTAAGTCCTCTGGCAATCCCTTCATCTTCTGAGAGGGAGACACGTGTTCGTCATGACGGTTCTGTAATTGTCTGCAAACTGTGAGAGTTTAAAGTCATCCCTCTCACTCTCTTTCGCCTTTCCATTGAAGAAACGTTTATTGAGGATGTCGGGAAGAACAGTGATGAGTGACAAAGAGAAAGAAATCCTATTTGAGGGACAGGAGCATGAGAAATTAAGCCCTCACCCTGGGGGAGAGGAGAATATGTAGTGATTTTATGGGCCAAAAAGGAGGGATTTCAGGCAAAGGGGACAGCACAGGTAAAGGAATAAAGGCATCAGGTGTGTCTCTGTGCTCTCCCCACCGCCCCCCATCATCTTGAAATAGTCATTTGCGGTTTTCAAAAACAAACTTTATTCTGAGTTTTAAATTGATCCAAAATAATAATATGAATAGTATGTGATAACTTCTAACCCCTGGTGCCAGTCACCGCGCTAAACACTTAACTCATTCATTAACTCATTCACTCCTCACAAGAAGCCATTTTAGAGATGAAGAAACTGAGGCCCAGAGAGGCTAAGTAATTTGCCAAGGGTCTTCCCATTATTAAGTGACTGAACCAGAATTCAGACCCAAGCCTCTGGCTCTGTGCTCTTGCCCACTTGCCATACTGAATCTCAAATGCCAGCTACGCTGACATATCCCTGCAGTCTCTGATGAACTCTCTTTAAAAATTTTTTTCCTGGAGTTCCCATCAGGGCTCAGCAGTAGCAACCCTGAATAGGAGCCACAAAGATGAGGATCGATCCCTGCCCTTACTCAGTGGGTTGGGGATCTGACATTGCCATGAGCTGTGGTGTAGGTCCCTGTGGCTGTGGCTCCGATTTGACCCTTAGCCTGGGTACTTCCATATGCCGTGGGTACAGACCTAAAAAGCAAAAAAAAAAAAAAAAAAAAGAAAGAAAGAAAAAAGTTTTCTCTAACTCACATGCAGTGCAGAGCCAGGCTGAGCCCCAAGAGGTCTGTAGCTGTGCTACAAATATGTGTGTAGTGAAATAATAATGATGATAAATATTTGTTGAATACTTACTTTTGTGATCCTGCAAAAGAAAGTGCCCAGGCCAGTGAAGCAATCCATGCTCCAGGCCAGCCTCTTGGGTAGAGGATAAAGCCACAGGGCACCCAAAAGATCCAAGAGGTATGAATCCAGGAGCTCCTTGGGGCTCTGATGAATTCCATGTGCATATAGAGAGTCCAAGAGCGCTTCCAAAGGGAGAGATGGGAAGAGTTGTAAGAGGAGCATTTGGGGCCTGATCCCGGGCTTCTCTTTGAGCATGGATTGCTTCACTGGCCTGAGCTCTTTCTTTTGCAGGATTGCAGAAGATGAGCTTCCTGAATGGTCCTGATATGCTGATTTGGGATGACTCACTCAAATCATACACAGGAGAAATTCCAGGCTCTGGGCTCTGGACAGTTCACTGCTGAATTTTGGCTTGAGCAAGATGCAAAGGCCCATGCATTGGTTTTGACTGGAATATTCCAACTACAGCACTGCCTCTGGTCTGTCTGAAGCATTCTCTGTGCTGACACTGAGGGCAGCCACCCCCCGAGTCCTGCAGGGTGGTCGTGCTGATGTCCTCTTGGGCCTTCCCAGCCCATGGCTTCACCAGGCCAACTGGCTTTTCTGGTCAGTGTCCTCTCTGGCCTCTCTCTGGTCAGTGGGTGACGTAGCTCTCTCTCTGATCAGCCTCAAGCTGTAGAGATGAGGGATGGACACTCTTGTGTGAATGAGATTGCTCTTCTCATCCACCCCATCCTCCCTGCTGGGGTGGGGGTGGGGGTGGTGGCAGGCAGGGGTGTGGTCAATGTTGAGAGAGACCTCATTCTAGAAATGTAGTGATTAGATCCTAGAATTCAAGAGAAGACCTGGTCATGAAGAACCATTGAAGGATTTTGGATAAGAGAGAAATGATAACATTTCCGTGTTAGATTATTCTGATAGCTACGAGAAGGATGGATCAGAGCAGTGTTTATGAGTATGTAGTACTCAGGATGAGCTGATTTCACTTCATCAAAGCTGGCTTTAAGTGGTATACAAAAAGGGCATTACATTTCATTGGCTCAAATAGTGAGAGTTTGTTTTTTTCCTTCCAATTCTTTTTCAGTCTGTTTGATTTAGTTGAGAAGAAATGAGCAGTGTGGTGCCAGTATATCTGTAACACCCCTGTAAGTCTTGATACTCTTTTTAGCAAAGAAAGAGTAGGGCCTCAGGACTTTTAGCAGCCAACAATATCCAGCTAAGGTTAGATAACACAGTTTTATTTTCATTGTATTATTTTTGTCATTAACTTTCTATTTATGGCAAGTGATACTGGTTTCTCATTGATGATAATGATAGAAAAATTCTCTTTCAATAAAGTTGAGCAAAATGAGAGCCAGTTTAAAGAAACAGTTAAGTACATACTAGCTCAGATGGTACACGGAGAATCATGTGTCATCTACGAGAAGGGTGACAGAGGCTGGGACACAGATGATTGAAATTTAGAAAGCATTGGAATAGAAGAAAATAAGATTCAACACAAACAACCAGTAAGAACGATACTGCAATAGTATAAGTGATACATTTTTAAATTCCTTGAGATCAGAGATTTTTTATTTACTTTGTTTTGCTCTCAGCAATAAGCCTGGAGGGCATCAAGCATGACTGTCTAATTAATTTCCTTATTAGCAATGCTGACTATTTGCACAGATACTGAGCTGAACTTTGATGTTAATGCATTATTTCAAACACTGGTTCCCCCAAACTTTTCCTGACATGCTGCCTTAAATCCAGCTTTGGAATGTGGATAGTATTAATGAATTAAAATTTTTTTAAACTTATAAAGAAAAAAATAGCATCTGACAGTAAAGAAGTGACAATCATTTCACAATACACACAAACATTGGATCATTATGTTATACCTTGAGACTAATATACTGTAGTATGTCAATTGTACCCCATCAGAAAAATTAAGAAAAAATAAAAAATATCATCTGACATTTAAAAAAAATGTTTTAAAGACTCTTAATCCGCTTTCAGATTCCTTCAGTTCAAATGTCACCTCCTCCATGAAGCCTTCCCTGATTTCTCCATGTATGCTCATTATTTTCCCTGCCATGTGCTTTCAATGAAATTTCTTACACATTTAAGTCAAACTCTGCAAAACAGTTTCTTTTTTTTTTCTATCTTATAATGATTTTTATTTTTTTCCCCCATTATAGCCAGAACAGTTTCTTTGTGTGTCTTTTCACTAGGCTCTAATCTGCCCAGTGACCCTGTCTTTTTTTTTTTTTTTTTTTTTTTTTTAATCCGAGGCCCCTAGGACTGTTTTGGAATAAAAATAAGCAGGCGTTCAATAAACATTTGTGTAACAAATGCATCTTGTGGTGAGGACACCGCATTACAGAAGAACACTTAGAAAGTCATTACATTCTATTGATTTCAAATTCCATGAAAGTTCACAGAAGGGAAAGAGCAACATAAACTGGAAGGTGTATTGAAGGAATGAAGAATGTTAAAAGCCTTGAGTGGGAAACGGGAAATCTAAATAAATATTCTTCAACATCACTTCAGCATCTTAGTAGCAAGATTTCCCACTTGGAGGAGTATGTGTGTGTAAGTAGGACACATTGGAAGGAAGGAGGGATGGAACCAGGTCCTTGTAAGGGATTTCTCTTGTCCCTTCTTCCTCTCAGCCGTGTCAAGACCAGCCCTTTGGAATTTGGCTGACATTGACTGCAGACCTTTCTCTTCCCAGAATTCCACATGGCACTTGATCCACAAATATTTGTGGAATGGAAGCACTTTGCCATTAAGACAAAACTAAATACTGTACTAATGAACTCTTAAGCTCATTAAGAGTTTGTAGATTGGAGAAGATTGGGAGCAATGAGATCTTACTGAAGAATTTCTAGTGGATATAGTGTTGAGCTGGGCTATGGGATATAAAGATATATAGATTCTCCCATTCCCATGTACTCCAAACTGCCAATTAAGATGGCTGTAGTCTGCTAAACCATCAAAAGCTATCCTGCCAGTAAAGTAGCCACTGGCCACATGTAGCTATTTAAATACAACTTAAAATTCAGTTCTTTGGTTGCGATAACCACATTTCAAGATTTGGAATAGCCACGTGTGCCTGGCGGCTTTCATAATAAATAGCTCAGATAGAGAACATGTCCATTATCATAGAATGTTCAGTTGGACAATGAAGATCTAAGGAGTAAATCTCCTCTGGGTTTTTGAAAGCTGAAACATGAGGGGAAGACATTCCAACTCTTAACTGATTTTCACAGGCTATTCTGTTTCTGTACACTAAAACTTTTAGCTACTACACTTTAGGAGTTTACTGCACTTCTTTCATTGATAGTTTCTGCACTCTCAGAATGCAAGTGTGGACCTTTTAAAAAAAAAAAACAATTCAGTGGTTTTTAGTATATTCACAAAGTTGTGCAACCTTAACCATCATCTAATTCTAGAACATTTTCATCACCACAAAAGGAAACTCCAGATCCATTAAGCAGTCACTCCCCATTTCGCCTTCCCCCAACCCCTTGGCAACCACTCATCTGCTTTGCGTCTCTATAAATTTGCCTATTCTGAAAAGGTCATCTAAAAGGAATCATATAATATGTGGCCCTTTGTGTCCAGCTTCTTTCCCTTAGCAGTATTTCCAAGTTTCATCCATATTGTGGCATGTATCAGTGCTCATTCCTTTTATAGCTATGCACTATTCCAGTGTATGGATGTACCACCTTTTGTATATCCATTTATCATTTTTTTTTTTTTGTCTTTTGTCTTTTTGTTGTTGTTGTTGTTGCTATTTCTTGGGCCGCTCCTGTGGCATATGGAGGTTCCCAGGCTAGGGATTGAATCGGAGCTGTAGCCACCGGCCTACGCCAGAGCCACAGCAACGCAGGATCCGAGCCGCGTCTGCAACCTACACCACAGCTCACGGCAACGCCGGATCGTTAACCCACTGAGCAAGGGCAGGGACTGAACCCGCAACCTCATGGTTCCTAGTCGGATTCGTTAACCACTGCGCCACGACGGAAACTCCCCATTTATCATTTGATAAACAATTGGGGTGTTTGCACATTTCAACTATCAAGAATAATGCTGTGACCATCCATGTACATGTTTTTGTGCGCATGTGTTTGGAACCGAGTATACACCTAGGAGCCTAATTACTGGGTCATATGGTAATTCTATGTTTAACTCTTTGAAGAACTCTTTCAAAATCAGCTCCACCATTTTATTTTGCATACATTTAAGAGAGAATTATTCTTTTCTTTACCTAATAGTGCTCGACATACAAAAATTCCCTCTTCATTGTTGAGCTGGATGGATGATCACTTTGACCCACACCTAATGTCTATCCTGTTTGGAAACAGAGGATGCGCTTTTGACCAGGATAGGGATGTGGCCCAGTCTCCTTAACAACACTCTGTTAAGCCATCAGGGATTTTAGTCAATCAGTTTATGTTTATTGAATACCTATGGGCTGATGGCCATGTAAACTGGAATGCTGTAATGAGGGTCTAGCACAGGGGAGGGGATCACTACCTTTGTCTGGGGGAGTTAGTGAGGGCCTCAAGAAGGAGGGGGTATTTGAATTGAGTCTTGAGTGTGAAGTAGAAGTTGCTAGGGAAGAAACACAACACAAGAAGCAGAACAGCAAAGAATCTGTTGTGCCCTCATGTTTTTACCAGGTGCCAAGTATATCTTTTCAGTACAAAGTGAATTGGTTAGTTGGGTTGTCCATCGATATCAACTGGAGAAATCTGAGCTACTTTTCTCCTGGGGTCTTTGGTTCCTCAAAGCAGATGACTTTAAGCTCACTCTAGGGCAAAAACCAGGCTGTTTAAAATGCGTCAGTAGGGTCTTTTAACTTCTCTACCAAACTAAATTTCTCACTCATGGTTCTGTCAACAAAGGACAGTAGAACTAGGGGGAAACACCTGTAGGAACCCGGTTGCATACTTGCTGTCAAGAAGACATTACTGCAACCTAAGTCAAAGGTCCTAAAATAGAATCTGTACTGTTTTTTTCCTACTCATTGTCTGGATTTTTTTTGGGGGGGGGGTCTTTTTATGAGTGGTAGAACAAAGTCCTAGGGGCATCCTAATTTATGGTGCTTGCTTTTATTCCTTAGAAAGATTCAGTGCAGGTGAGAGAAAATGTTGGGAGGCCTAAAGACTATGAAATGGAAGAAGAAATGGAAGATGGGATCAATTTTAATTCCCCACAATCCCTCTCCATTCTAACCTGTGCCCCTCCTTCACAATGTGAAGAGACTGAGTGTGTCTTCCAGGAGAAAATCTCCATATTCAGAGCTGACACCACGCGTCCACACGGGACACGTGGGTATCCTTATGACAGCTGTTTCCTGTGTTCCCGAATTAATACATGCAAAGTACTTGGAAAACTGGTAAATATTATGCGCCATGAAAACATTAGGGTTATTAATATTGTTGTTATTCAGCCTTATCTCCCTAGTTAGGCATAAATTCCTCATAAAACAACACCTTGCCGTCTTTCTCGTTCTTAATAATTTATTAACGTGATTAGGACTTTGGATAAGTCGCTTACCCTTTGCAAGTTTTGGTTGGACCACAAAAGATCGTGTGTCAAGTACTATCTGAGTCTACAAATACAATTTGGCGCCCACTGTTTACAAGCCACTGCCCTGTGTCCTACGCCCTTTTTATAGTAAAAATATTAAATGAACGTGAAGTCAAAACCCTACGTAGGAGTGAGACGGGAGAAGCAATGATTTCCACGATCCAGCCTTGGCACCGGGTGTGGGAGAGACTCCCAGACGATCCCCACTCCCTGCCATTGCCGTGCTACTCGCAGCGACGCTTTGCGCCCCGCTGGGTGCTGGACTCCACTCGCGCGGAGGAGCAGATCCCGGTCTCAGCGTCTGGATTCCGACCTCGGGGTTCAGCAGGGACACGAGGGTGCGGTGCAGGGTTGTCCAGAGCAGGTCCTGTCGGCTCCCGCCCCGCCTCACCGCCCAGGCTTCCTGCTGCCCAATCAGGGCGCGGCTCGGGCGTGATCTGCGACCAATCAGGAACGGCTGGAACGGTGCCGGGAGTCCTCGGGCGCAGAGCAAGCTCCGACTCCCGAGCCGGTCGCGGGGCTGCCAGGAGCGCGGCTACAGCAGCGCAGCGGACGGGGAGCCTCGGACCAGCCCAGCTCGCTCTGCCGCGGCGACCTTCCAGCCGACGCTCGGGAAACAGCGGGCCGCGTCTCAGGTAACCTCGCCGGCGCCCCACAGGGGGAGGGCGAGCGTGCCCTGGGAGCGGGGCCCCGCAGGTGGAGCGGGCGGGGGTCGGGCCGGCCGCTAGGTCCTAGCGCCGCGGGTGCTGCCAGAGCCCCCAGAGCCCCGGGGCTAGCCTCGGCCGGAGCCCCCGGGAGACGCGTTTCCACCAGCCCCCGGCGTCCGGGTGTGAGAGGGAGCTAGGTGAGGCGGCGGGGGTGGATTGGGGAAGACAAGACACCTGCGACACCCGCACCCTTACACAGACTCTGCCTATGGGTGTCTTCCCTGAGAGCTGGGTCCCCGGCCGTCTTCATTGGCCCAAGTAGGGAGGCGACAACAGGTGTCCCTGCGGACCGTGCTTTTCTCCTCCACGCTCTGAGCCTGAAATCCCGGCTTTGGCGTTCTGCCCCACCTTCGGGGTGTTCGGAGACAGGACCCCAGCCTCGCCTCTCAGGCGCGCTGCCCGCTGGACAGCGCCCAGAGGCGTCTTGGACCCAGCGGACCCGGGCTTTGGATGGAGTTTCCTCCTCGCGTTGCCAAGCAATTTGCAGGACACCCGCCTCTCGATGAGACCATGAGAGTTTGTGTGGGGGCTGGGGGGTGGGGATGTGTGTAGGGGGGTGTGTGTGTGTGTGTGTTGCAGCCTCCACTAAAAGGGCTGTGAGTGAATCATTAACTGTGGCCTCTGCCTGTCTCTTAGGCAGGGCCTGACTCTTCTAATCTGTAAAGTGAGGGCAATGCTTTTACCTGCCTGATAGCGTTGTTTTGAGAATTAAATGAGCCAATGCTGAAAAACACTGAGGACGGTGCTAAATACTCAGTAAATGCTGGCTCTTACTATTTATTCTTCGGAGTGGATGGTCTTTTAAGGAAGACATGTCCAAACTGGACCAGTGACTGTTTGGAGCTCTGAACAGCTTTTTACACTTAAAGCAATATTAATGTTACTGGGCGGTATCATTTAAAGGTACAAAATCCTGGGGATTTTGAGGGATTAAAAAAAAAAAACCTGCTTCATTGGAATGGTGAGAGAGATAAATGGATTCCAATAGAAACTGAGAAAACTCTGTAGCCCTTGAGAAAATTGGTATGAATATTATGTAAAAAGTATATCATGGTGCTTTATTGAATCTCACTAGTGTGGCTGATTTGGGGGTAAATTTTGAAGGTTCTTATAACTTCCTACTCCTCCCTTAAACAAGTAGAGAGTGGAGAACAAGGGAGAGAGAGAGAGAAAGAAGAAAAACAAAAAGTCCCACCACAAAACAAAATACAGGCAGCTCATAGAAACCTAAAATTGCAGTTGCCACTTCAGGTGATTTTTTTTCCTGTTTCTGACCCGGGTGGTCTGGTTCAGTTCTTTGTCACCGTGTCACTTAATTGAAGAGTTAAGTAAACGCTTAGCCCCAAGAATTTGTCTTTTGAAAATCTAGAATATCATTAAGTATCAGACTTGCTTGGATTTCTGAGCCCTCTGCTACTTGCTTCCTACCCCCTATCAAGCCCCAAAGGACCTTCCCAAAGATTCTCAAGAGTAATGTTAGTGGGGAACCACCTGTCTCCCACCACATTACCTCCATAGCCTGGGACCTGGGGAAAGGGCACAGGCAGAATGTCCTGGTTCTCCTAGGGTCTCCAGCACACTTGCCAGAGCCTTAAAATAAATACTTGCCCTTAGAGAAAGTGATTATCATCTCAGAGGGAAAGAAGCGCACTTCCAGATGCAAATCTTTCAAGTGTCAAATTAATTCGCCAGCCCTTTCAGTTGTTGATAAGGAGACCTACTCTTTCCACCTGAGTGGGAGGAGCTGAAGCTTGACGGTGGAGGAGGGAGAGAGCCACGTGTGGCAGGGGAAAGACTGCTGAGTTCAGAGCCAGACCCGCACCTGGTGAGAACTCTCTCTCAGTAACTGATGGCTGGGAAACTTGGACAAGTTGCTTTGCTTTTCTGAGCCAGAGTCTCTCACGTTGTAAAATGAGGACTCAGATTTTTTTTGGAGAAGTTGTTCCAAGGAGGGCGCTAATGGATAGGAAGGCTCTAGCACCTTTCCAAGGATGTAGGTATAGATCTGTAGCATACAGAGGAGGTCTTACAAGGTGAGAGTGACCACTTACACCTGGGAAAGAAAGTAGGGCTTGACGGAGGGCATGCAGCTGAGCTGAGAGTAGAATGATGAGCAGTTCTCTCATGTAGACCCAGTTGAGGTGGGATTGGAAGGAAGAGTAGAGCAGAGGGGGGAGAATTCCAAACAGAGAGAATATGAGATATCAGAAGTGTTGTAATAGTCATCTTAAGCAAAATAAACAGACATCCCTTAAATCTCAGTGGCTTTCAACCACCAAGAGTTATTTCTCACACATGCTGCATGTCCAGTGTAGGTCACTCTTGGTTCTGCTTATCTGACTCCATTTGGGGACCCATTATGGCTTAAGAAACAGCCTCTTTCTGGGACAATATTCATCTTGTTTATGGGAAAGGGAAAAAAGAGAACATAACAGAACAAAACTATTATGGCACTTAACATCTGCTTGGAACTGGCAGATGTCACTAGCTCTCATGTTTTTGGCCAAGGTGAGTCATGTGGCCAAAGCTGATGTCAGCGGTATGGGAAAGTATAAGCCTCCTGCAGAAGTGAGGCATGGCTGATTAGGAGGGAAAGTGCAGATGAAAACAAGGCCAGGGAGGTGTCCCAGAGGCAGATGATGCAGGGCCCTGGGGTGTATGCCAGGGGTTTGGAACTTTAACTTATGGGCAGCTTTGAAGTTGGGGTTTGATATTATCAAAATTTCAGGCTGAGCACACATCTTTAATAGCAATGTGGGAAGATTGAAATAGGTGAGACTTAGAATTCCCATTGTGGCCCAGTTGTAGCAAAACTGACTAGTATCCATGAGGATGTGGGTTCAATCTCTGACCTTGATCCGTGGGTTAAGGATCTGGTGTTGCTGTGATCTGTGGTATAGGTCACAGACAAGGCTCGTATTCAGTGTTGCTGTGATGTAGGCTGGTAGCTATAGCTTCGATTCAACACCTAGCCTGGGAACTTCCATGTGCTGCATACATGTACCTAAAAAAGAAAAAAAAGGAGTTCCCGTCGTGGCTCAGTGGATAGTGAATCCGACTAGGAACTGTGAGATTTTGGGTTCTATCCCTGGCCTTGCTCAATGGGTTAAGGATCTGGCGTTGCTGTGAGCTGTGGTGTAGGTCGCATATATGGCTCGGATTCAGCATTGCTGTGGCTCTGGTGTAGGCCAGTGGCTACAGCTCTGATTTGACCCCTAGCCTGGGAACTTCCATATGCCGTGGGAATGGCTCAAGAAATGGCAAAAAAGACCAAAAAAAGAAAAAAGAAAAAAAAATAGGAGAGACTTATAGGCAAGAGATGATGGTAGTTCCCTGGTGGTCTAATGGTTAGGATTTGCAATTTCATCACTGTGGCTTGGGTTCTCAGTTCTGGGAACTGAGATTCCCCCATCAAGCCACCGCATGCCTTGGCCAAGAAAAAGAACGAGAGAGACGACGAGGGCTCGAACTAACACAGGAGCCTCAGATCTCTCTCTCACTATTTCACTATCATGTGACCGAGATTCCACTCCTAGAAGTGGTTCATTTGGGACTTGGGTGGCTTGTCTTTACAAGTCTTCTCCTAAAATGGATGTCCCTCTCATTTTAAAGTCCTTGTTTTATAATTATCATCTAAAGCAGCTGTCCTCAAAGTTTAGTGTGCATCAGAATCACATAAAGGGCTTGAAAAAACATAGATTTCTGGGCCCCACCTCCAGAGTCTCTGAACCAATAGATCTGGGCTGGGCCCTGGAATGAGCATTTCTGAGAGGTGTTCAGATGATATTGATACTGTTGGTCTAGAGACCGTACTTTGAAAATCACTCAAAGGGAGAAATTATGACATAGTTGAAAGACCTGAATAGAAGGGTCTAGTGGAAGGAGGAAAAAGTCTGGAAGGTCCTAGAAAAACTGCCACATGGATTATGCTAAAGGCCACAAGCAGTGGGGCCTATAAGAGTGACTGAGTCTCTAGGTTTCTGTTAAATTACAAATGCAATTCTCACAGTAAGGAAATAAAAAAAAAAAGCTCAGATGCTGAGAGGTAAGAAGTGTGCAAGTGCTGCTTTATCCCTTCCCTGTATAATTTTGCCCTGACTCCCTGTCCTGTCATTGGGCACACTGCCTGGTCCCAGACCTGCACACAAATCTGTCAATGTATTTCCAATCCTGATCCATCACTCTTTTTAAAAAAATTTTCTTCCATTACAGTCGATTTACAGTGTTCTGTCAATTTCTACTGTACAGGAAAGTGAACTAATCATACGTACATATATATTCTTTTTCTCACATTATCCTGCATCATGTTCCATCACAAGTGACTAGATATAGTTCTCTGTGCTATACAGGAGGATCTCCATGCTTATCCACTCCAAATGCAGTAGTTTGCATCTATTAACCCCAAACTCCCAGTCTATCCCACTCCCTCCCCACCTCCCCATTGGCAACCACAAGTCTGTTCGCCAAGTCCATGAGTTTCTTTTCTGTGGAAATGTTCATTTGTGCTGTGTATTAGATTCCAGATATAACTGATATCATTTGGCATTTGTCTTTCTCTTTCTGACTTACTTCATTTAGTATGAGAATTCCTAGTTCCATCCATGTTGCTGCAAATGGCATTGTTTTTTTATGGTGGAGTAGTATTCCATTGTGTATATATACCACATCTTTTTAATCTATTCATCTGTCAATGGACATCCATCACACTTCTTGTCATCCAAATGTAAATTTCATCTAGAGCTGGTTTTGCCCACTGGCTAGACATTTGGCTGAATTTTAAAACAGACCAAGAAAATAAAAATCAGGAGTTCCTGTCATAGCTCAGTGGAAACGAATCTGACTACGAGCCATGAAGTTGCAGGTTCCATCCCTGGCCTTGCTCAGTGGGTTAAGGATCCAGCGTTGCCATGAGCAGTAGTGTAGGTCGCAGACATGGCTCAGATCTGGTGTTGCTGTGGCTGTGGGGTAGCCTGGCAGCTGTAGGTCCAATTAGACCCCTAGCTGGTGGGTGTGGCTCTAAAAAAGCAAAAACAAAACAAAACAAAAAACCTAAAAAAATAGACCAAGAAATTGCTCACTTCTCTCGAGGTCACCTTCATGAATAAACATCTGTACCATATGATCATGCAAATTGTGATCACCCCCCTCCCCCTGATAAATAACTCTGTGAGAACCCAAGGTCATCTGTAGTTTGGCTTATACTGATGGTTGAAGCAAGTGGTGACAATTCCCTTAGCTGTGACTCACTGTTCCTGTAATGAGAGAGCATTCCAAAATCAGACATTAAGGAGAAAATATGTTGGCATGTGCAACCTGACATAAGAAATAAATCATCATGAGGGCTTGTTTTCTTTTTACTGTATTTTTCTCAATCCTGGATGTGGCAAAAATTTGAACTCTGCTGGGGTCTAGATAATCAGAGATATGCCTGCCCAACAGACACTGTGTGAGTGCATGAAGTTCATTCAGGATCAACATTTTGAGTTCTAGCTAGCAGGTTACCGTATTTGTTTCAAATGGTCCACTGGGGTGTTGAATATACTGGAAATTCTGTGCATATTAAATTTGTTTAAGAAATATCATGGTGGGTCCAAGCTATAAAATGAAGTGAGTGAGACTTGAAAAGATCCTTCTCCCTCAGGGTTGGGCTTAGTGCTGCCTTCCCTTGGTCAGCTCTCTGGCGAACTCCCGCAGCTCTCTCAATCTCAGGTCTCCAGGAAACTTGGTCTAAAGTTTCAAAGATCTAGCAAACAAAATCCTAGAGTGAGTGAGAGCCAGTGAGGAAAGGAACACTTAAACTATCCAGGAGGGATTTAAAACACTGAACATATTCATTAGAAAGTGTTACTATTTGCTGTTAGATAGCATTTACCCATAAATTTGATATTTAAGAAACATACATATTAAAAAACTAGATAAGTAGTCTGCTTTTTTGTATGTTTATATTGAATAAATGCTATGATATATATCATATTTTTTTCCATGTCAAACACTTTCAGGTAGTAGGTTCCCAGTGCTATTGCAGTCTTTCTAAAATATGATAACTTAAAATAGCCAAAATTCAATAGACAGATAGTGGAAGGACAGGATTGAAAACTCACAGTCCCTTGAATTTTTTTTTTTTTTTTTGCAAGAGATAGATTTATTAGGATAGGATGCTTGTGAGAGGTGCAAGCGGGCAGGCATGGAAGCTCTGCCCCTTGAATTTTTTGTTCATTGTATACATCTCTGTCACATCAGATTTGTGTGCTCTGAGGTGGCCTCACTAACAGGTGAGAGATGGTCAATGTTCTTTATGATATTTAGTCACAGTGAGGTGTCTGAAGCTGCTTTGCAGCTTGCTAATGGGCTGGTAAAGTCTCGAAGGTGGCTTCATGTGAATGACTTTGAGCATCTTCTGGGTGCAAGGCTCCGAGGAGGCATTATGTGGAATTCAGCGAAGTGTGATGCTTCGTTCTCTGACATGCCCCCTAACCTGAGAGAGAAAGGGCATAATGTTTCTGCAAAATTAGTAATAGTTACATAATGGTGAGGCCAAGAAAAAGTGTATGATAATAGATGGCACCGTGTGCTGTAAATTCAGACGAAATCTTTCTGAGGTTGTCCTGGGCTGGGAAGGCTCTCACGGAGGGGCAGTTGCCCTGGATCTGAAGCAGCAGTAGGATTTGGGTAGGAGTATCGGGTTTTAGGAAATGGACTTAAGTGAACTGTGGTTCTGATGGCCAGCCCAGGCTTGTTTAAGTCTGAGACTCGACTTCTGTATCTGGAGTGAAGGCATCAAGTAAGAGAGAAGGAGGGAAGCCTGAGCTTCTTAAAGTCTTCCTTTCTTGGTTGCCATCTGACCATCCTATCTGAATATTCTGATGGCTTGCATTGTTTGCATCACCTCCTGACAGATGAAGTCATTCAGTGATTGGTTAGAAGATGAGTAACAGTGGACGCTAACTTGACCTTCTTAACATTTCATTTTATTAATAGAAAAGCACTTTGGCATTAAGGATGACAAAACTCTTTATAAATATAATCTAATCCTATCATAAACTCTATCAAGTCTCTCTCCACATTCAAAATGACTTGAGAAGTTTAAGTGACTTGTTTAAAGTCATCCAGGAATCCCCTGGCACACCCATGTTCCCCGGTCCCCCCTCCCTGATATTTGGTGGTGCCCAGCCTCCGTTGCTTCTCACATCTCCATAGGGATGGTGACTCTAAGAACTTGGGCCCTTGACCTCTAGTTAGGATTTTATTCATCCATTTTTATACCCCATGGAGGCCCTCAACTGTAACCCCAAAAGGTCCTCATTAATTTTAATTTGAGGATGAGATAATTGCACCCTTCTCTTTCAGACTTACCCCTGCCTCTCATTGAAAGAAAGTACCATTACAGTGCTGTGGGTCTATGCAAACACGCCTCTGAATGAAATGGCTGTCTCAGCACTTTTCATGCCAAGTGCCAACCGGTATAGCAGTACTATCAGTGGCTTTCAATCTGCCTGAACTTTAAAGTGAGACACTAGACCCTTACCAACATGATAGAATCACTCCATTGGCTGCCTTTTGAAGTTAGCTAATTGCTTTTTTAAAAAAATAGATGCTTTCAGTGAAAACAGATTTTATTTCTCTGTTTTCTTTAGGAACTGAATGTGTTTGTCTTTCTTGATTTCAGTTTTTAAAAGAGAGAACTTAGGATACCATAGTTAAGTGGATGAGGTTGATCCATAGCCTATTCAGTTATACATTGTTTAAATGCTGTCTATTGTGTGAACCCAGAGCTGTCAAAAATAGTTTTATGTGTACTTTGTCAAACGTAAAGTATTAATTTTTTTGGCCACGCCCATGGCATGTGGAAGTTACTGGGCCAGGGATCAAACCCACACCACAGCAGCCACTGTAGTGACAATGCTGGATCCTTAACCTGCTGTGCCGCAAGGGAACTCCTAATTTTCTGACATTTCCCCTTGGCCCTACCTCTCCCTATGCTTCACACTCTGAGCATGTGAAAGATGTGAAAAACTTTTTCAATCAAAATGATCAGGGGAGTTCCCGTCGTGGCGCAGTGGTTAACGAATCCGACTAGGAACCATGAGGTTGCGGGTTCGATCCCTGCCCTTGCTCAGTGGGTTAACGATCCGGCGTTGCCGTGAGCTGTGGTGTAGGTTGCAGACGCGGCTCGGATCCTGCGTTGCTGTGGCTCTGGCGTAGGCCGGAGACTACAGCTCCAATTCTACCCCTAGCCTGGGAACCTCCATGTGCCGCAGGAGCGGCCCAAGAAAAGGCAAAAAGACAAAAAAAAATAAAATAAAATTCTCTTAAAAAAAAAAAAAATGATCAGAATCACTATCAATAGCTATTCTCATTGAGTTTTACTAATTCCAGGTCCTCTGTTAGCAGTTTACTCCATATTATCTCACTTAATTTCCTTCTCAGCTCTGAAGAGTTGAGAAGAATGGGATCTCATTTTACAGATGAGACAAACAGAGGCTGGAGTCAAGTAGTTTTGTCAAAGGTTGTAGCACTTGGGCTTTGAACCCTCTCTTAATCGCTTTGTTCTAGAAACTGTGCCCTTAGTCACTGTTGTATCTGGGAAGAAAAGGAAAAGTGTTTGGAAGAGTTAATAGGGGCTGTCTGTCTATGCGCTCTGGCCGCACCCACAGAGATCCCTGTGGGAGGGAAATGGCCCTTGTTTTTGCTCTTTCAGTTCACATTATCAGAAGGGCTGCTGGAGCACACTTCCTTCTCTTCCTTTCCCTATCTCTTCCTAGTATCATCTAGAAAGAGGGTGAGCTGGGGAGTGGGGGTCTGATTGCATACATTCAGCAGGTCTCTGTCACTTGCATCCACCTGATTGGCACAGGCAGGTGGGTCTGTCTTGCAGCAGCACCTCTAGCTCAGCCCTGTATCACGCCTATCCCTTGCACTTGGGGCCCCAGACCTTCCATGCTCTGCTCTTGATTTGTGTTCAGTGCCTGATCCCTGAGCTGGCTTTGGGGAGGCAGTTCCAAGGAGTCAGGGCCATTTGCTGTCACAGATTAGACTCGGCCATTTGCCTTGGCTGGTCACAGCACTGTGCTCATGGCACCAGGGGCTTTGCTCCCCTATCATTTGGTTGCCTCTGTCTTGTGAAGAGGACAGCTCTGGGGCACCCCTTGGCAGGAGTCAAGTAGTTTGTCAAAGGTCCCAGCCAGAAAGCCAGGTGAGAGTCGGAGGTTCATTTGTGTAGACTCTGGAGCCAGACTGTCCAGGTTTGAATTGTGTGGTCTTGGGCATTATTTAACCTCCTCATGCCTCAGTTTATATATCTAAATAAATGAGATAATCGTAGCACCTACTTTATCAAATTCTCATGAGCAGTACATGCATTACTTGGTTAAATGAGTTGTGACGCTCTTGGAGATCAAGGTCCCAGAGATAGGAAGTGTGACCTATGTGCTTATCCAATAGCGCATAAAAACAAAGTAGTAGGTGAACGTCATTGTTTGCAGGTGGACAGTGCTGCGATGGACAGAGCTCACCTACCTGCTGTAGTAAAGCTGCTAATAAATGAAACGTTTATTAATTGGATGAGTGGAGTCTGCCCTTTTAAAGCATCATATGAGAAATACATTTATAAACTGCCTTTTTGTAAAATGAGCAGGAGAGAAGCAGTGTGAGAGGAAGGAGGAGGTCCGGGATGACTTAATTTTTTTGACCAGGGCTACTGGAAAGATAGGGCTACCATCATCTGGGGTGCAGAAGTCTTCTGGTGGAGTAGTTTGGGAACAGAAAGTAGATCATTTTGGATATGTTAAGGAGTCAGGGGAGAAGTCGGGGCTGGAAACCTCTATGTGGTGAACCCTAACTGGAGATGGGATCCAAAGCCATGAAGAAATAGAAGCAGACAGAGGAGTTCCAGGACTGAGCCAGAGGGCTTCCAGCTCCAGTGGAGAGATCAAGCCAGTTCCAATTTTCTCGTTCTTTGCTTTGCCAGTGTAAAATGAAATACAGACCTACCTGATGCTGGTGTTCTCTTTGCATTTGATTTCTGTAGTGCTTGGACTTCAGAGTCAATAGACTTGGGTCAAATACCATTTGACCTCTTCCCAGCTTTGTACCCTTGGGCAGGCTTCTTACTTTCTGACACGGTTTCCTTGTCTTGAGATGGAATCAGGTAGTAAAAATGCCCAACTCAAAGATCTGTGGACTCAATATGTGCAGCTGTGTGAAAGTTATGAAGCTGTTAATCACCTTATCACTCTATAATTCTCCCTATTTGTGCCAGTGTGTTGAGGAGTGAGAAACAGTGACAGCTGACACATTTTTAAAGCCCTTTGAATCTTCCCTGAACTGAAAACCACATTTTAATTTAACCCACACTGCTACTATTTTCCTTCTTTTTATTAAAAATAAAAGAGAGAGGTCAAGGAGGTACTGCAATAAATTCTACATGCATATGCCAGCCACTTAGGCTTCCTCTTTGGAAGTGTTTCAACTGAAACACTGCAGCTAAAGATCAGGTCTGGCCTGTGGTTGTGGCAAGTGGTACATGAATCACAGATGCACAAGCATTGAGAGACCTGAAAACTGAAATTCAAAAAAAATGGATTTCCCTGGCCATATCAGTGTTTCATCATGATGTATGCTCACCTCATCCGTGCTCTTTACTGCTGTGAGCTGAGTAAGAAAGTTCTCACTCTTTTCCAAAAAAAAAAAAAAAAAAAAACAAAAAGAAAAAAACAAAACAAAACCAAAAACAAACGAACTGATCCTCCCTACTGTTTAAAATGCAAGTTTTATACTTGGTTAGAAAATACCATCTAAGACACTTGATTTTACTCAGCAAATAACGTGATTCTGAATTTAAAGTCTCGTTCTCAAGGCTCAGTAAGAACCAAGAGGTATGGAGTATGAAACTTTGAAGTCTCGTCTCCCGATTCTCTAATTAGAATGTCTGCTGTGTTTGCATATGTGGTTTATATGCTTCAAATTTGTGGCTTTTCTGTTTTGCAAGAGTTACTGTCAGTGAGATGTCGACCAAAAGAAATACGACTATTAGTGGTGACAGGATCAGATATATGTAACAATGTGGTTGGTTTCTAAATCCCTGCTAGGATTTTTGAGAAACCTTCTCCAGATGGAGGTGGGTGGTGTCAGGCCTGAAAGAAAACATTAGAAATACCAACAGGAGAAATACCAAAGCAGAAGAATTAATAGGAAAGAGTTTCCAGTGATTAAGTTTTTCTTTCTGGTCTTTCAGGTTGAGGAAGTAAGGAGAATAGGCATAAACTGTGGGAAATTTCCGTCAACTTGGAAAAAAACAATGGAATAAATAATTCTTAGCCATGCGGTGAGGGCCCAGGCAGTCACAAGGTCAAAGGATTCTGTCCCATTTGTCTGTGGTGACAGGCTTTCCCCTCACCCAAAGGAACTCTTTACCCTTAAACAATAGAAGTGTCCCTGGGAAGCTGACAAGGTGCAAGTGAAGGGAATTTTTAGAAACCAAATCCTTTTAGAAGTACGCCAGTGGTTACGCTTGTTTTCTGTATTTTCCAAATTATCTTTAGTAAGAGTATATTCCTTTAATAATAAATAAATAGAGGTAGATGGATGGATAAGAATTGGAAAAATAAATTTAAAAGAAGGAAATACACCAGGAGCATGGAGATGGGTGAATTGTCACCATTTCAAGGTGCTGAGTTGCTCGCCTTTTGTAATGCAAGGATTATTTTGTCTACAGGTCATAACACTTCCTAACATATCTGCTCTCTACATTTACAGTCTATAAAAATGTGCCGGGTGTCAACAGTGCATGTTGCCCATCAAAACCCAAGACCGGCTCTACCAAAGCAGGGCCAGCTGTCAGTGAACAGATATTTCTTCAACCAAGAAATATCACCATGCCAAGCCCACCCAGTGTCCCCCTGTTCCTTGTCACCGTCCTTGGCAGTTGGAGACACCCACGTAGCCCTGCCTTCAGTCAGAGGCAGTGACCCAAGATGTCTCTTATTTGCAAGGGCCCTGCTCCATGAGGATAAGGGTGCAATCAGCTGGAGGCCCTGCTGTAGCCTCGGCCCCTGAGGCCCACTGTGGGTGGGGGCCCGAGTTTTTAGTGTTTGGCTGGGCTGTTTTGGTTGAATGCCTGTGCGTCTGTTTCATTAAGGGAAGTGGGAGGGGAAGGATTCTTAGAAAAGGGAAGGAGATATCCTTTGTGTTATTGAAAATGGAAATAAGGAATTAGCAGTTGAGGGTCAGTAGAAGCCACAGTGCCTGGCTTCCTTCTGCTGTGCTCCTCTGGAATGATTTTGCTTTATTTGGAAAGGGCTGGAAGCCCCATGAGCTAGATAAATTGTTCTAGGGTGGAGCTTCTAGCAGGGAGCCGAGAGAGCCCTAAGGAATTCATGGCAGGCCCTTAGGGAGGATGTCAGTGAAACTCCCGAAATTAAATATAATCTTGTGTGTATGTGTATTCCTCCAGAGATGAGGGCCTCTGACTTAAATTATATCTCAATGAGAGTTGTCCTTTCTTTTCTTTTCTTTTTTTTGTCTTTTTCTTTTTTTTTTTTGCTTTTTCTTTTTTCTTTTTTTTTTTTTTTTTTGCTTTTTAGGGCCACACCGGCAGCATATGGAAGTTCCTAGACTAGGGGTCAAATTGGAACTGTAGCTGCCAGCCTACACCACAGTCAGAGCAACATCAGATCCGAGCCGCTTCTGCAACCTACACCACAGCTCACGGCAGTGCTGGATCCTTACCCCACTGAGCAAGGCCAGGGATTGAACCCACGTTCTCATGGATACTAGTCAGATTCATTTCCAGTGCACCACAACGGGAACTTTTACTTTTTTAAAAAAGGTTAAGAACCAGTTCTAGGGGGAGGCCTTCAAGTTTGAGGGCATCTTGGTCTTGACCCTGATGAGAGAACTCTTCTTGCTGGATGAGCTGTGTATGTGGAAGTGTTGGTGGAAGTGTGTAAAACGTCCTAAGTGCACTCACAGGAGCCCATGATGCAGAAAGGTGAGGTTTCACTTCCTGCAGAGCTTGAGAGCTGGGAATCCAGCAGTGTACCACTCCCGTCTCATGCTTCCTGGCCTTCTCCCTCTCTCTCTTATCCTTGACCCAGCAGAGCTGCCGTAACTGTATTACCTGGAGAGTCCCCTAGTTGGAGTGAACACTAATATCTTTTTTACCTGGTCTTCTATTGATTCTAAGAGAACCAGGTTGATTTTCCCTGCAGTGGAAGGAGAGAAGGCATTTAGAGTGAATAGTCGAACATTCATATGCCCAGAACATAAATGTTGGCCTTCCCAGCCTTGGTTCTTGTTTTCTTCTCCCATTATACATTCTCAGTGAGTGACCTATTCCAAACCCGTGCCTGACCTGTCAGTCTGTGTTATGAACACTCATCTCTCTTCTTCTGAGCTCTTGACCTATCTGTTGAACAGAAACCGTAGACCTCTCAATGTGGTCCTCCCGCACACCCATCAAACTAAACTCACTGGGTGTGAAACTGAGCCGAAATTGAGCTTGTCATATTCCTACAACCATTCTTCCACTAAAGTCCTTATCTTGGTGAATGGCTCAAAAACCTATCCATTTTTTTTAGTATCCTTTTCCATCCACCACATCACTACTCCCTCAATCTAAATAAGCACTCAATAGACCTCATGCCCCTGTCTTTTTTTTTTTTTTTTCCCCTGCTGCACCTGCAGCATATGGACATTCCTGGGCCAGAGATAGAACCCACGCCACAGCTGTAACCATGGTGAATCCTTAACTGCTAGGCCACCAGGGAACTTCTTTATCCCCAAGTCTTGATGACCTTACATCTTAAATGGCTCATAAAAAAAACTCCCCCCTCTTTATCCCTTATCCTACAGTGCCTGATCATTGTAATTGCTAGCTGGTCTTCCCA
This sequence comes from Sus scrofa, assembly GCF_054392235.1. NCBI lineage: Eukaryota > Metazoa > Chordata > Mammalia > Artiodactyla > Suidae > Sus > Sus scrofa. The sequence goes on along the minus strand of NC_139389.1, from coordinate 115,260,125 downwards.
CCCTCCAGTCCAACTTCCTCTTTGCTTTCAGAATGATCTTTCTAAAATACACCTGAATCATGTTATTTCCTCATTTAAAATTGTTGAGTTGCTCTCTCTTGCCTGTAGGACAAAACCCAGCTTTCTGGGCATGGCCCATGAGGCCCTGTCTGACCTGAGCGTTAAGCTTGCCAGCCCCCTCTCTTATTACTCTCCTTCTGGCTCATTGCTTCAGTCAGATGGAATTATCCACAGTTCAGAAAACACAGCATGCTTTTATTCATCCCCCAGACCTTGAATGAACACATTACATTTTACTACGGCAGTTTCCAGTGGGGGACTTACTAAAAACTATCACACCTCAAGGTTCTCAGTCATGTACAAAACAAACATCATATCACCAGCTCTGCATCACCCATCCCTGACTCTCATCCTATTCCTGTACTCTTTTTTTTTTTTTTTTTTTTTTTTTTTTTTGGTTTTGGCTGCACCTGTGGCATGTGGAAGTTCCTGGGCCAGGTATTGAACCCACACACAGCAGTGACAATGCTGAATCCTTAACTGCTAGGCTACCAGGGAACTCTTCTCACCCCATTCCTAACACGAACTGTGAATCTCTGGCCATCCCTGAACTTGAACCTCATTTCCTACCCTCACTTTCCCTTGTCTTACCTTATCTCCAGATCCTACCCCATCTCTGATGCAAACTTTAGGAGTTGGGGCCAGTGATAGGTGATGTTCAGGGGTGGGGTTAGGTATGAGGGAGGTCTGGGGATGAATGTAAGAGTCAGGGAAGACTGGGCTCGGTGCCACTCTCTGTGCTCATGTCACTGCTGGGTTCCCCTGGTGTAGTCCTGGTCACAGTGTATTGTGATTGTCTTTTGCCGTCTGCCTCCCTCTCCCAGGCAGGGTCTGGATCTTGGCCCTCTCTCTGTCCCTAGAATTTCACTAGACTATGCCTAGCCAGAGGAGATGCTGAGTAAATGTCATGGAATGAGTGAAGAAATGAAGAAATGAATGGGTGATGTCCCGTAACAGAATTCTAAGAACCTGCAGAAACTCTCTGAGCACAAATAACCCAGAAATTCAGAAAGGTCTCTAGAGCATCTCCTCTGTGTCCTGTGTATGTGGGATCATGTACCAGCATTGGTTCCTATCTAGGTTTACCCTTCCTGTTCTGGCTCCTGCTTAGGTACCACCTCAGATTCTTTTAGCCCCACCCATCTCTGGGATCCTGCCCTCCAAGGCTATGCTGGGGTTCCTCCCATCACTTCTGGACTCCAATGAAGCACTGCCCTGCAGGGTATGGGATCTTGCTTCCCCATCTGCTCTTGGAGAGGCCAGATGATACACTCCAGTCGTGTGGGGAAGTCGGGTCCGATGGAGTGAAATGTGACCTATGGGGGAACAAGAAACAAACAGGAGCTGGCAGATTCATTCCCTCTCTTAGTACCACTTGCTTCCTTCTCCTAGTACTTAGATGCTTTTGAGATGCTGCAGTTACTGACGGCCTCTCTGGGGATGTCCCATATGACTGAGCCACAAACCATAATTTCTGCACAGCCACAGCCAGTCCCATTCCATCTTACGTTTGCTTTCACTGCCTCACTTCTCTTCTTCCCTCACTCTTCCTTCCCTGGAACTACCATAAAGCCTGACATAGAAGCTTGGTCTTAGGCACTGTTTTCTAAAGAATTCAGCCTAAGATACATTCCCACGACCACTGTTTCTCTAGAAAAACAGGGGCCAGTAAAGGTAGAAGAGAGAGGAACACCATAGGCCAGGTGGTCTCTAGTGTCTGGATCTGGCAGGCCTTAGCTGGGAGTCTGAGCCTTCCCCCTAGCCTTTCTTGTCGATGCTGTATTAGGCACCCTTGTTTAGGAAAACTGGACAGATGTGTCCATTAGTAGAAAAATATCCATCATTTGGAACCTGTGAACTTGTTTCTGTGCAGGCTGGCCATCTGTTCCATGATTTCCTATTTTAGAAAATCTAATAAAAAAAAAAATCAGGAGTTCCCGTCGTGGCGCAGTGGTTAACGAATCCGACTGGGAACCATGAGGTTGCGGGTTCGATCCCTGCCCTTGCTCGGTGGGTTGATGATCCAGCGTTGCCGTGAGCTGTGGTGTGGGTTGCAGATGCGGCTTAGATCCTGCGTTGCTGTGGCTCTGGCGTAGGCTGGCGGCTACAGCTCCGATTAGACCCCTAGCCTGGGAACCTCCATGTGCCACGGGAGCGGCCCAAAAAATGGCAAAAAGACCAAAAAAAAAAAAAAAAAAAAAAAAAAAGACATGTATCTTTAAATGTCCATGTTGCAATAGAATATTATACAGCCATGAAAATTGATCCTTACACAGATTTGCAGTATATTCTGTGTTTAAAATCTAGCTCCACTTATTACTGGCATGGCCTCGAGAAAGATCCAAGTCTCAGTTTCCTTCTCTGGAAAATAGGCATTAATAACAGCACCTTATCTTGTGGAACCGTTGTAAAGACTAGATGAGGTAATACATGTAAGGCCCTCAGCACAGTGTCTTACAGAGGAAGCAGTCAAAAGATATTTTCTGTAGTTAACATCCTATTTTTAAAGTACAACTTGAAAATGGTAGAGTGTTCATCTCTGTATAGAAAACAAATTTAAGGTGAGATTTTGCAGTTCTTAGGTTTCATTGGATTTTTAGGAAGTATTTTCTCGTAACTCTCAGTCCTAGTTTTAATTTCTCGGAAACAAGTCCGGTGCGGGGGGGGGGGGGGTGGCTACTGGGAAAAAGCGTCTGCGGAAGTGGCATTTACCTTCTCTGTATTTTCTTGGAGAAAGTGTGAGAACCGCATAGGGTTTGAGACTAGTTGAGTCTGTTTCTCATCTTCCAGGTATTTTCAAGGTCTTTGCAAATACATTTCTATTAATTCCAAAGTAATAAATTAGTGGAAACTAAAGCAGAAAAGTCTTGCAATTTCACTCTGGTCATTCAGAGAATTCATGCCAGGGAGGATCCCAGGAAAAAGCCTGCCCCTTGCCCGAGGCAAGTTACAGTCTGTGCCAGGTAAATGGTAAAGAGCTTCCTCCACAGAGGCTTGTTATCGGGATTAACAATGTGTATGCTGGTATTTTTTGCCTTCTTTTACAAAAGCTGTGTTAACGCCTTGCAGTCGGGCCTCCAATCCAGTTAGTTGCCTTAATTTATCCTGCAAATGCTTGTTGCCTTCCTTCCGTGTAGCTGGCCAGAGCTCCAGCAATGCCGTGGGGAAGGGCATGGACCAACCCCCAAGAAGCCACCAGGCCAGTTAACTCTAGGGGTCAGCAGTGACCATCCAAGCCCCATAAGGTCTCTTTATAGCATTTAGTTCTAGACAAACTTAGCTTCTTGAAAATTCTCTTTTGCCTTCATCACTCTGGAGGCCTCTGGTTTTTCTCTAACTGTCTGAGGGTCGCTTTGGGACCCCTTTAGTCCCATATGGAGGCAGCGCCAAGAGTTGGCCGTCTTTTTTTCTATCTTTTTATTCCTCCATTGATAACCTCTTCTTTGCTTTAGCGTCATAAATCATCATTTTTTATGACTCTAAAATCTCAATTTTTACCCCTAATTTTTCTCTAGGCCTCAAATCTACAATTTCTACATCTCTCTTCTTGTTTCACAATCCTTGAACATGTCCTGGATTAACTCATTTCCACACTCCTAATTTCCTTAGGCTATTTACTGGGACCTTTTCTGCCCTCAGTTCAGTTGCTGTTCTCCTAATCACCCAGGCTTAATCGTTGTTAACTATCACTGTTTTTATTCTGGTGAGTGAAGAATAAGTTCAGAGATTCCTATGGCAGTGGGCAGTTATTTTCATCTTCTTTTCCAGACTGGGTTTTCTCCTGAGCATTTGACATTCTCTTTGTTTTTCTGAAGTGTGGACAGTGGGGTGGGAGAGTGTGCGCTGTTTCAGGGTTGCTGGATGATACAGCTCCAGGGCTGCATTCAGATAAAGGGCCGTGTCCCGGAGTTTCCACTGTGGCTCCACTGGTTCAGGACCCGACATTGTCTCTGTGAGGATGTGGGTTCGATCCTTGGCCTGGCTCAGTGCGTTAAAGATCCAGTGTTGCTGTTGTTGTGGCTGTGGCGTAGGCCTGCAGCTGCAGCTCTGATTCGACCCCTAGCTGGGAGCTTCCATATGGTGCAGGTGGGGCTGTAAAAAAGAAAAAACAGGTGGTATCCCCATTGCATCATTTGTGAATGACACTCTGCATTGTGTGGCAGAGCTCTGTGGAGTGTTAGGTGGGGGGATGGGCGAGGTGGCAGGGTTTCTGGATGGAAGCAATGCTGAACACTGCAGAGAAAGGGTAAAGAGGAATTGGCCACTCAGCCCGGAGGAAAGCTTCGTTTCCTCAAAAGAGGGAAGGATGGGGAAATAGTTTTTCTCTTTGCCATCTACCTAGGGGAATGAACCTTTCTGTTTTTCTTTAAAAATCTGTATTGAGTCAACTTTACCCAAGAGCCACCCACCAAACTTGTGGCCTAGAACTCAGTTTGCTCTAATCCTTGTTATTTTTGGTCCAGGGGCTGTTGGCAGGAGCCTTGAAAGTGAAAGTTCCTTGTTCCTGTAGCTGTGCTATAAATTGGGGTAATCATACATTCTCTTGTCACAATTGGACTCCTTTAGATAGGGTTTCTGTAAGGTCCAAAGAGGCTGGTAATACTCTGGTCACACTGCTGCCCCCTGTACTGAGACAGCCCAGATGATGGGGGCCCCTGACCAGCAGCAGGACACTTGGCTGGTGCCTGTAGCAGTGGAGTCCTGTGTTTGGGGACCCTTGGAGCATTTGCCCAGGCAGGTTGCTGCCTTCAGCTGCACGGTTTGTACAGTACAGACTTCGCAGATGCTGCTTACATAGGTGACCATGGGAGTGGGGTCCCAAAGTCGTCCAACATGGTGTCCTGCTTCCAATACCTTCTATTCTCTCCCTCGGGTACCTTTTCCAGGCCAGCTAATGCCTCACATTCAGCTGGCCAGGCCATTTCCTGTCTCAGGCTGAGGCTCACACCACTACTTCCTTTTTTCCCCTAAATTTCTAAGATCCTCCTTTTTCCTCCACTTTCACTTCCTAAGTGCCATAACCACAGGGATGAAATCAGCAAGTTCATGCCTTATTTCTTTACCAGGCTAACTCCTACTCACCCTTTATTAGTGGAAATAATGATGATTAATAGATAACATTAACGGAACACTTGGTATTCACGTGCCGAAAGTTTTCAATGCAGCATCTTTTTTTCATCCTTACAGAAATCTCTGAAACAATTAGGTGAAATTCAGGTCTAGAGAGTTTAAGAGACTTGCCCGTGATTACAGTTAACAGTGGGGCCTTGGCCTGCCTGCCTGTAGAGCTTGTGCTATTCATCTTCCTAAGACCTGCGTTCTATATGGCCTCTTCCAGGAAGCCTCCCTGGGTGACCCCACCCCACCCCTGTGAACTGTGGTCATCCTCCATAGTAACACTTGCTGTCACTCAAGTTCAGAGCCTCATAGAGCTGGTGGAGAAAGACCTATGTTCCTTCCTTTTTCTGAAGTTCCCAGTAAGGACTGAGAAGTTCCAAGACAGGGTTAGAAAAATATTAGGAAATTTTTGTATATTTGTGTTTAACCAAATTCAAATGTTTATACTCATACATATAGAAACGCACTGTATAGGGAGTTCCCGTCGTGGCTCAGCGGTTAATGAACCCAGCTAGCATCCACAAGGACTCAGGATCCATCCCTGGCCTTGCTGAGTGGGTCAGGGATCCAGCGTTGCCGTGAGCTGTGGTATAGGCTGCAGACGTGGCTCAGTTCCAGCATTGCTGTGGCTGTGGTATAGGCTGGCAGCTATAGTTCCAATTTGACCCCTAGCCTGGGAACCTCCATATGCCACAGCTGCAGCCCCCCCTACCAAAAAAAGACAAAAAAAAAAAGAAACCCACAGTATAATATAATTTTGCTCCATGCAAGGTAACTACAGACTTATGATATCGAACTAAGAAGAGCAGTTTGGTAATGGGACATGAACTTAAGGTTGAAGAGGTACATCTTTCAATCCTTTCAGCATATTTCTGTGACTAAATGTGTGCTTTCATTTTTGAGTTCCCGTTTTGGTGCAGCACAAACAAATCCCACTAGTAACCATGAGATTTCGGATTTGATCCCTGGCCTCGCTCAGTGGGTTAAGGATCTGGCATTGCCGAGAACTGTGGTGTAGGTTGTAGATGTGGCTCAGATCCTGCGTTGCTGTGGCTGTGGTATAGGCCAGCTGCTGTAGCTCCCATTAGACCTGTGGCCTAGGCACCTCCATATCCTGCACATTCAGCTCTAAAAAGCAAAAACCAAAAACAAAGTATACTTTCATTTTTTTGTACTATTTAAAGTCCTTCATGAGTATGAGGCCATTGGCTAAGTGGCCTTTCTGGATTCTGTATTAGCTATTTCTCTATTCTGAACTTCTCTCACACAGTCAGGGCTTGGAACAGGGCAAGCTCTTAATCCTTGCGGGTTGGTTGGTTGAATCAATGAACTGTTCAAGAAAAGTCTGCAGAGTCAGAACCATGTTGATTGGGATCCCAGCACTGCCATGTGCTGACTCTCTGGCCTTGAGCAAGTTACTTAGCCTTTCTGGCCTCAGCTTGTGTCATCTCAAGGATGGTGCTGATGCTACGAGTTCCTGCCTCAGAAGCCTGGTGGGATGAACACAGGAGATGATCTGTGGGATGACAAAGGTGAGCCTGCACAGGGATGGTGCTTAGGTCCCAGGTGAGGAGGCAGGAGAGAGGTCTGTGGGCATCACTGTGAAGAAAGCAAGAGCCAGAGTTCCCGTTGTGGCTCAGTGGTAACAAATCTGACTAGTATGCATGAGGATTTGGGTTTGATCCCTGACCTTTCTCAGTGGGTGAAGGATCTGGCATTGCTGTGAGCTGTGATGTAGATTGCTGACACGTCTCGGATCCTGAGTTACCCTGGCTGTGGTATAGGCCAGCAGCCACAGCACCAGTTTGACCCTAGCCTGGGAACCTCCTTAAGCTGGGGGTGTGGCCCTAAAAAGCCAAAAAAAAAAAAAAGGTTGCTTCCCTCCTGACCAGCCTCAGGGAGGAGTGACGAATGATGGGTGGCCCAAGATTGGTGTGCAAATCTACCCCTCTTTTCTGACTTTGTTCTCAGGGCCCCATCCCTTTCCATATTCATCTACTTTATTGACACTGTGCAGAGCTTGATTTTTGAATCATGCTCGGCAGTCTTTGGAGCTCTCTCACCCACATTAATCCCGCTTAATAATTATTCAGAATTGTAAAATTGCCTGTGGTTTCAGGAAATTCCTGCCCTTGTTATGACATGCCTTGTACTTGCCTCTCTCCTGATGATAGAGTTATCACCAAGGACATTTGTTCCTGTATTTACTGAGTTGTTCAGCAGCACTTTCGTTCCCCCTCCCAGGAGAATCTCATACAGAAAAAAGCCTTATTTCCAACCTGTTTCCAAGTGGCCTACATGGTCCAGGACTTCTGCCTCCCATATGCCCCTGTAGTAACAGACAGACGGCTTGGCACCTCTGCCTAACTTGGGCTCCCTTCTCTTTTCTGTCCATTTGGAGCCATAGGATCCTAGGGCTTGGACAGTGCATCACAGTGTTAAGATACCTATAACAGAAAATTTGCCATTTAGCTTTTTATCCCCCTTTTAAAAAGTTTTATTGAAGTGTGGTAGATTTACAATGTTGTGATTGTTTCTGCTGTACAACAAAGCAGTTCAGTTATACATATACGTACGTCCATTCTTTTTCAGATTCTTTTCCCATATAGGTTATCACAGAATATTGAGTTCCCCGTGCTATGTAGCAGATCCCTGTTGACCATGCATTCCATATAAAATAGTGTGCATGTGGCCATCCCAAACCCCCCGGCATTTAACCACTGTAAGTGTATTGTTTTGTGGCATTAAGTACATTCACGCTATTGTGCAGTCATCACCACCATCCATCTCAAGAACTCTGTGCTCACTAAATACTAACTCCCATTCTCCCCACTCCCACCCTATCTCCTGGCAACCACTGTTCTACTTTCTGTCGCAGGGAAACTGACTACTCGAGGTACTTCGCATAAGTGGAATCCTATAGTATTGTTCTTTTGTGACAGACTTATTACACTTAGCAGGTGTCCTCAAGGTTCATCCATGTGACAGCGTATGTCAGAATTTCCCTCCTATTTAAGACTGATTCCATTGCATTGCATTGCATGCATGGACCACATTTTGTTTATCCATTCATCTCTTGATGGATACTTCAGTTGTTTCATCTTTTGTCTCCACTGCTACAGTAGCTTCTTAACTGTTCTTTTTGCTTCTATTCTTTCCTCTTCCAAACTGTTCTCCACTCAGCTTCTGAAAAGACAAATTGAACTTTGTTATTCCTCTTTAAATCCTTCAGTGACTGTTATTGAAGTGAGAATAAAATCTAAACATCAAAATTGGGCTCACAAGACTCATGTTTACATAGTTCTTAAAGTAAACTACCCTTTGCAACGTTGTTCTATGCCTCATCCTCTTTGCCTAATCAATATTCAGGTCAAGTTTTTCTCTTGTCAGTTTTCTCTCATCTCAGGCTCTTTGTGTCTTTGGTTCCCTCTACCACAAATGCTCTCTACTTCTTGTTATGGTTTCTCATCCTTCAGGTAGTAGTTAAATAGAGCCTCTCAGAGAGAGCTCCTATCACCCTGTATGCTGTAGGCTCCTTTTTTATTCCTCATCCAAACCCTTTGTTGATTTGTAGGAATCTTATTTGTTTATTTTAAAATTTTTATTAGGCTGTATCCACAGCATGTGGAAGTTCTTGGGCCAGGGTAAGCTGCTGCACTGACAACACAGGATCCTTAACCCACTGTTCTAGCCATCATGACTAGACTCAAAATCGGAAAAAGAGAGTGAGCAGGGTTAGGGCAGCAGGAGCAATATCTTACCTTCACTGGGAATGCAAAACAAAACACTCCTTAGGGCTTAGTTTCTTCTTTTTTTTTTCTTTTTGCTTTTCAGTGCTGCACCTGTGGCATATGGAAGGTCTCGGGCTGGGGTCAAATCGAAACTGCAGCTGCTAGCCTACACCACAGCCACAACAACACCAGATCCGGGCTCTGGTGTGTGACCTACAACACAGCTCATGGCAAGGTTGGATCCTTAACCCACTGAGGGAGGCCAGGAATCAAACGCACATCCTCATGGATACTAGTTGGGTTTGTAACCTGCTGAGCCACTACAGGAGCTCCCTCAGAGCTTTATTTCCATTTATGTCCCATTGGCCATAACTTAGCCAAATTGTCACCCCTAGTTTCAAAGGAGGCTGGGAAAGCAGGAAGAGGAATTATTGTGATTGGCTCAACCAATAATGACCCATCCTCCGATGCTGGATGGTAAGAGGAAATGGATGTTGGCAATGTAGCCAGCGCATTTGTTAGACCTGTTTTCTGGAAGGCAGAATGTGGTATGGGGGAAAAGAGCTGCATAAGAGATTTGTGATCCTATCCCAACTCTGTCATGGTTAGCTTTGTGACCTTAGACTAGTCAAGGTCTCAAACCTCTCTGAGCCAGTTCCCTTATCAAGGGAGAGAAATGTATGCTTTACTTATCTCAGAGTTATTATAAAAATGGATTGAAATAATCTGTGAACTTCTTTGCATTCTGGAAATATATACTAGTTGTTGTTTTTGGTATAAGAATGTATTTCATTGATTCTAAGGAGTATATGTATTTATATGTACAATTCGAAATATTTTATAATCTCTGAGATTAGATGTGTTTTATAATCTATGACAACTGCAGTGAAATATAATAACAATATTTTGTTAAGCTTCTTGGAAAGTCTGAGAGTTATGCTTAGGAAATAGGGCCACCATTGGGACCCACAAGACTCTTATAGTCTAGGTAATGGACAGTCTTATGATAGAACATCCAACATATACGTGAAAATAAGTTATCCACACTATCTTCCCACTTTTATACATGAAGATATTAATATCTCTATTCCAAATATAAAACTAAAGTAAGCCAAGGTGGTTTATAAGATGAAGTAAGCCATCTCCTAAGAGTTCAAGGTACTAGAAAGTATCCTGCAAACTTTAAAGCTTGACCTACTATCAGGGTCACTCACTGAATGTGACATTCTGTTCAGCTACCTACGAATGTCATTCAGGGTCACTGCCTCAGGAATGCACCAACATCAGAGGCAACGTGTTTTGCAAGTCAAGTGTGACTTAGATCCTTGACTCTGAATGTGGAGCCATGAAGGTATATAACCCCTCCATCGAGATGGTTTATTTTGAAGAAAAATCTCACCATAGAATATTTATAATTATAACCATTGGGACAGTTGTCTATGTATATATGCATATATATTTGTATATATGTATGTGCATATATACACACACTCAAATAATGTGACTTTAGATGGGGCAAAAACAGACATTTAGGGGTGGGGTATTATGGTGTATTTGATTGAAAGAGAGAAATAGGGGGGTGTGATTTATGGAGAGTCATAGATACATAGTGATTAAAGTTGAAATATGACATATGTTCCTTTTGGAGTTCTTTCTCCTGCGTGTATGACTTGAGACTGACTGGGGTGTTTGTTCTGGTCACCAGTTTCTAGTGGAAGAAGAGTGATGAGTCTCTCTTCAGTTTTTAAAAATTAAATATTTAGATGAAAGAATGAAAGAAAAAATGGTGACAAGATAGGAAGAACAAACAACCAGAGCCACTCCATTTTTCCGTTTTAAGAACATCAAGGCTCCTGTTAATTAAAGTATTTGTGTGTGCTCTCCAGTGAACTCTGTTCTCTCATAAAGGAAAAGGATCTGAAAGAAGGAGGAAAAGAAGCAGCGTTCCAAGTCCTTAATCTTATTTAGGTCTTTGTCATAGGATATAATCAGACCTTCCAGGCATCTGTTTATTCTGAGAATTTATGAAGCAAGTAGCATGTTACTTTTTTTTTTTTTTTTTTTTTTTTTTTTGGTCTTTTCAGGGCTGCATCTGAGCATATGGAGGTTCTCAGGCTAGGGGTTGAATCCGAGCTGTAGCTGCCAGCCACAGCCACAGCCACAGCAGTTCAGGATCCAAGCTGCATCTGCGACCTACACCATAGCTCATGGCAACACCAGATCCTTAACCACTGAGCAAGGACAGGGATCAAACCCGTGTCCTCATGGATACTAGTCGGGTTCATTAACCATTGAGCCACGACTGGAACTCCTAGCTTTGTTACTTTTAACTTCCTGACTAAACTTTCATGATTTCTGTAGCCCACTGTGACAGAAGTTGTAAAGTGTAAACCCATGCTTGATCTTCTTTTGTGTCACTGTACTGAGCACAGTTCTGAGTGCATAGTGGATGCTTATGTAAGTTTGCTGAATGTCTTATTTTAGAAGAAAGCGCTAAAGAGATACAAAGAATTCATACAGTCTTATTCTTCCCATTTGTCCTTTCTTTTCAGTTTTCCATTTGGCCTTGAGTTGCTTTTCCTTGATCAGGAAAAAGTTGAGACTTTACCTTGGGGTTTGGAACTGGGATCTAGTTTAAGGTGTTTCTGCCTAAACTCCTAATAGCTGTCTGGAGAGCATTTGCCAGTAACCTCAAAACCCAACAAGTGGATGCAGAGATTTAAAAAGTAGCTGTCTTAGCATATTAATATGCATGCACACAATGTATAGCACACATATGCCCTGCACACACTAACATGTGCTCCTACACACACCTATGCACACACACACACAGCACACATATGCACACAGTCCATGCACACACTTTGCACACAGAATAGTGAGTATCGTAGTGTTAATTCCTAAACACAAGTGAAGTTCACATGTATTCTTCTCTTTTTCTCCAACTTAATGTTTTTCAAAATAAAAAGCTTAAGGAAAAAAAAAAAAGTAGCTTTCTAGTTGAATACATATAACCAAGAGATACAGAAGAAAGATCGCTAAATTTTCAGATTTAAATAGCCTCTAAACAAGGAAGAATGGAGTTATATTATATGGCATAGCTAACCTAACAAAATAAAACATTGTCTCTTCTCTGAAGGGATGGATTTAACCCATTTGGCTGTATGAAACCCTCCTTTCCTTCACACCTGATTTATAAAAGCTCTATAAAACTTCTAATTAATATTTCCAGGACATAAGTATAAAATCACCCTAATTTAGATGATCTGAAGTAGTCTCCTTTTAAAAATGGACACAAGTCAGTAAGGAATGTTTCAGGGGAGGACTTCCAGTTCTTGCTGTAACTGGTTAACAAACCAGTCCTTTTGTAGTAAACACCCGCAACATCAGACAAAATGTGTATAAGGTAACTGTTTGCAGCTATTGGCACAATATTTTGATCCTGAGAGAAGGAAAACTCATGAAATGAGCTCAGTGATCACCTCGGCTCTCTTCCAGAGGAGCTTCCTAACTGCAGCATAGTATACTAGCGTCTCTGCTGAGCCCAGCAGTCCTGCTGAGTTAAGGAAACAAAGACTGGAGTTTGAGGCAATTGAAGCAGCTGAAATCTGCAGAGCAGGCACTGTAGAGGAGAGGGTGGCTTAGGAAAGTGGGGAACAGAAGTGTGTCTGGGCGTACCCAGGGAGTCTTTGGCTAGGCTAGAGTGCACATGTACAGACTGAAACCATGTGAGATTTACCAGAAATGGTGGCTCCAGGGTTGAGAACAGGACGGAGATACTAAATGTCAAGCAATACTGGGGGTTGGATACTGAGGTCCAGCCCAGCCGCAGTGGAAAGACCCCCTTAATACCTTATTGACATCCCAAGAATCCAGAAAAGACACAGAAAGGCTGTGTCTTAGTGGCAAAGCCTATACTTTCAAGCAGGGTTGGTTTATATATATATAAAGGGCTAGATGGTAATTATTTGGGGGGGTCCCATGAGCCAGATAATACTCTCACAACTACTCAACTCTGCTATTGTAGAGTAAAGGCAGTCATAGACAACATGTAAATGAATGGCATGTTTTTGTTCCAATATCGCTTTTTTTTTTTTTTTTTTTTAAACAGCAACAACAAAAAAGCAGAGGCGTTCTATGGTGGCTTGGGAATTTCCACATGCCATAGTTAAGGCTTAAAAAAAAAGCAGAGAGCCAGGTTTGGGTCATCACTGTAGTTTGGCAACCCCTGCTCTAGAGTAAGACCTAATTTAAATCCACCCTAACAAAGCCTAGAATCCATTGCTGTCAAGGGAAATTGAGTTTAGAAGTTTAGTCCTGCAGTAGTTTAGAGGAGCTCAGGAAGTATCTTTGGCTTTTTAAAAAATCATCCAACAAAGTGAGAGACTTAAGTTTAGGCAAGGTGGGCAGACAGTTTGACTTCTGGCAAAACTCACCTCTGCAGAGGAAGACCAAATCCAGAATGTCAGAGTTCCTGTCATGGCTCAGTGGTTAACGAACCCGACTAGAACCCATGAGGACTTGGGTTAGATCCCTGGCCTTGCTCAGTGGGTTAAGGATCCAGTGTTGCAGTGAGCTGTTGTGTAGGTCACAAATACAGCTTAGATCCAGCATTGCTGTGACTGTGGTGCAGGCCCTCGGCTACAGCTCCAATTGGACCCCTAGCCTAGGAACCTCTATACACCGTGGGTGCAGCCCTAAAAAGATAAAAAAAAAAAAAAAATCCAGAATGTCTTCATGTATCATCCACAACGTTAGGTATACGAAGAAACAGGAAAATGTTACCCACAGTGTGTATGTATGTGCATGTATGTGTATTTTGTACATTTTTATTCTTTTTGAAATCTGGTGTTATTTTATACTTAAAGAACAACTCATTTGAATAGTCACCTGTGTCTAGTGGCTACTGTATTGGAATCTAATAGCACAAGAGAAAGAGGAATGGACAAGTTGCTCTATATCCAAGTTGTTTCCCAAGCTATCTTCTACATAGTGTTTAAATTAACCTTTCTAAAACATTTACCAGCCCAGAAGACATTGAGGCTACCTACTATGGGATGAATCAAATTAATTTGTTCATTCATTCATTCATTCACTCATTCAGCTATTTACTCAATAAATATTTATCAAATGGTGGACCCTATTCTAAGAATTGGAAATACCTACAAGAACAAAATCCAGTCCCCTTCCTCAGGGAGCTCAGGCTAATTGACATGATAGCTACATTGGAGAACAAGTTCATTATAATTTGATAAATGAGCATAGGTAAGATACTCTCAGTATACAGAAGCCATGGGGGATAAGGAACAAGTGGGATTAGAGGGAGTCAAGGAAGGGGACTGTATATCAGAGTTCTTCATTGCAAGCAACAGAAACTGACTCTGGCCAACATAAGGAGGAAGGAATCTATGGCTGGGAGGAGCCACTGGGGAGCTTTTAAGGCAGAACCATGGCACGGGCATTTTCAGGTTTTAGGAAGACCCCGCTGGCATAATAGGTTGGATGATAGGCTCAAGGGGATGATGCTGAAGGCAGGGAGACAAGTAGAGACTAGTGATTGTCTAACTGAGAGACAAGGAGGATCTGAACAAGGCAATGGCAGTAGGAACAGAAAGCGTTTCAAGTGTTCAAACTCATTCCGAAATGTAGAACTGTCATTTTCCAACCCCTCCCTTTCCAGGGCCCTCACTCCTACATGCCTCAGATAAACAGAGCATCACTCACTGTGAACTAGACATGTCATTTCTTCTCCTTCCTAGAATACCTTTGCCCCTCCGCACTTTTGCTCAGAACCCTCCCCTCCAGTTTAAGATGCAGCTCATGACTGCCTACTGCTCAAGCTCTTCATAGTTTTGTTTTTTTTTTTTTTTTTTTTTTTTGTCTTTTTAGGGCTGCACTTGTGGCATAAGGAGGTTCCCAGGCTAGGGGTCCAATCAGAGCTGTAGCCGCCTGTCTATGCCACAGCCACAGTAATGAGGGATCCGAGCCATGTCTGCGAACTATACCACAGCTCACGGTAATGCTGGATCCTTAACCCACTGAGTGAGGCCAGGGATCGAACCCGCATTCTCATGGATGCTAGTCGGGTTTGTTAATGGCTGAACCACAATGGGAACTCCTGGTATTTTTGTTGTTGGTGGTGGTGTCTTGTCTTTTACCACCCTTACTCTCTGCTGAAATTGTTTTGATGGCTAACTTGTCACAGTAGGTTAGAGAGCCTGTTGTGTTATCACTGTGTGTCACTGACATACCTCCCTGCAATCTACTGGAGGCAGCTAGAGGCCAATGACGCCATCTCATTCTTTCTTATATTGTCAGGCCCTAGCGTGGGCCCAGCACAGAGTTCCCAGTACATGTTCCTAGTAATGCTAGCTCCTGGTCTTGTGAAACACTTTGAGGTCCTATTGTGGCTGATGGTTTCTGTCACCATACTCCTGCTCATTACATTCTGAGGAATGTTCATCTCCCGTAAGTGCATTTCCTGAGTCACTCCACTCAAACTTTTAGCAGCTTCCCATTTACTGAACTCTTAAGGTCCATCAGTCCTTTCTTCCCACGTTTCCCTGGTAGATGCCTCAGCTGTCATCAGACTGACCCTTTCACTGGCCCAGAAATAAGCCTCATGAAGGTCTAATTCTTAATCATCACTTAGGCTGATCCCTGACCCAAGGATGTTCTATTCTTCCTTTCCAGTGGTCCAGAGCCAAGGATGTCCTTACTCTTCCCTTATGGTGGCCCAGAGCCAAGGATGTCCTGACTCTTCCCTTCCGGTGGCCCAGAGCCAAGGATGTCCTGACTCTCCCCTTCCAGTGGTCCAGAGCCAAAGATGTCCTTACTCTCCCCTTCTGGTGGTCCAGAGCCAAGGATGTCCTTCAATTCCAAAAACCTGCTCACTCCCTCATGATTACAGCCCTTGTGGATCTTTCTCTGGCCGCCTTGTCCCAGCTGTTCTATCAGGCAGTGATTCCTGGATTTGTCATGTTTGCTGTTCTGAAAATCTTTGTCTCCCCAGCTAGATTGCTAGCTGCTTGAGTGTCAGTATCTCAAGGGTGCCTGGTACATATCTGAACACATAGGGCTCATGAGCACGGATTAGAAGATTGATGTAAGGCAGATCTATTTCTCGGATTCCCGTTTAATCAGCCAACTGCATTCCCCACCCACAAATCTTAGTGTGCAAGGGAAGCTGAAGAAGAAGCTTTTCTCTGAAATGGTAGCCCAGAGACTTCAGTGAGATTTGTAGTGTCTCTTGGTCAACACTGCTTCTGATAGTGAGTCAGTACTCATTTGTGGTGATTCTAAGCTTTGCTTTATGGTTTACATTCTAAAATGTGGTGAGGTTTCCATGGAGAGTTGATTCCAGTGGGCTTCTGTGAGACTGGTTTAGAGAACTCACCAATTCCAGTGTGAATGTGGTCTCAGGACAGTCAGGTTCCTCTGTGGTTTTCTAGCTGCTCACCCAGTGTTCCTCAATGTCGGGCATCTTAGGGTTCCTTGGATGTGGCTGTTTCATGGCAGATACCTACGATTCACAGGGTTATGATAGGAGTTCCTGGTGGTGAATTTGTTCCACCAGGCTTTCTTGGGACTACTCATGGTCTGTAGCCAGCCCATGTCTGGATCTGTGATGGACAAGCTGAGGAAGCCCAGGGCTTTTCCTTCATTCATACTTTCTGAGTAGGAGTCTTGGTTCCTCAGCCAGAATGTGGCTATATCTGTAAAGAGGAAGCTGAGTGCGTGACTCCACTTAGCATCTGGAAGAACTGCTCTAAAAATGACCGAAAAGGGAAATCGCTAAAAATCAGAATGTGTAGTGACAGAAATGGAGTGGTTTCGTATTTGCATTCTGGTCCCAAGACTTCTGCTGACGTGTACCTTCACGTGAGTCACTTGCCTACAGTAGCGATGGCCATAGCTGACATTTATTTATTTGTTTGCTTATTTATTTATTTTGTCTTTTTAGGGCTGCACCTGCAGCATATGGAGAGGTTCCTAGGCTAGGGGTCCCATCGGAGCTGTAGAGCGCTGTGCTAAAGTTGATTCTGTGGGACTTGAGAGAACTCTTCTGAGTTCTCTAAACCAGTCTCAACTCTTTGTAGAGTACCTATGCCTCAGTCACAGCAATGCCAGATCCGAGCCATGTCTGCGACCTACACCACAGCTCATGGCAACACTGGATCCTTAATTCACTGAGTAGGGCCAGGGATTAAACCTGGTGCTCTGTGAGACTGGTTTACTTTAATTCAGATTTTACTAATTCACTTTAAGTTCAAGAGTTAGATTTGAGTTGTAGTAAGACATTAATAGAACAAACAGTAATATAAGTCTATTAGGTATCCTCACATATAGTGTAATTGCAATGTGAGCAAAGGCTAGACTTTTACACAGTAATTCAAATTGGCATGTTTCTTTTCTTTTTAGGGCCGCGCCTGCGACATATGGAAGTTCCCAGTCTAGGGGTCAAATTGGAGCTACAGCTGCCAGCCCACATCACAACCACAGCAATGGGGGATCTGAGCCATGTCTGTGACCTACATCACAGCTCACGGCAATGCCGGATCCTTGATCCACTGAGCGAACCCACATCCTCATGGATACTAATCGGGTTCGTTAACCACTGAGCCACAAAGGGAACTCCCTGGCCTGTTTCTTTAATTCATATTTTTCACTAAAGCAAATATGCCCTACCCTCTTACTCCAAATGAACAAGATGACTCCATTTCTATTTTTCTTGATTGGTAAATCGTGCTTGGAGATACCATCTGGAGATGGTTGGGTTTCTGCCAAAGATTTCAATCAGGCTTGCAAAGAGCTACCTGCCTAAGGCAAGAAACCACACTGATTTAATAGGAAAAAAACATGCTTTTATTTTGCCATCTGGTAAAGGAAAGTGAAAGCACTTTGAAAAGTTTTAATATTTGTTTTACAATGATGATATTATGTTATAGATAAAGGTATTTTTAAAATACAGTAATTGGGAAATTTGGGGAATCTAATTCCTAAAATTTGCATGATTAATTTTTTTTTACTTTGCTTAATATATAATTTTTTAAATTGCATGATTATAAGTCTGATATGAAGGCACATGCACAGATCTTGATGCTAAAGGCAGATATTTCCATATTAGAAGTGGGGTTATGACAGGGACAGAGAAGGAGAAAGCTAAGTAGGTTAGAAATGACCCAGACCTCCTTGTGGGCAGTGTTGAAAGCCCTAGACCTGTTGTGAATTGGTTATGATGTGATGGTTATCCCTTTAATTGTTATCTTTTTTTAAAAACAGATTTCTGCTTGGCAGATTAATCAAAGGCAAGAGGCTAATCTGTCTACGTTCAGAGTGCCACCCCCGACAAGACCCCCATAACAGACCCTGGGCTCCAATCCACTGCACTACCAGGCCCCCACCCCACCCCAGACATCGCTCTGGGGGCTGCCCGAGGCCAGCAGTGTGAAGATGACCAGTGCCTTCCTAGCATGACGACCTTGGACCATGTGATCGCGACCCACCAGTCAGAGTGGGTCTCCTTCAGTGAGGAGCCGCTCTTTCCTGCCCCTTCTGAGGGTAAGGAATGCTTTTGTTTTGCTTAACTGAAAAGATTAACAAAGAACCACACCTACTCGTTTCTACTTGGTCCTTCTTGGGTTTTCAGGTCTTAGTGTGGGAAAAAGATCCAGTCTGTCACTTTTCTCAGGTGTAGAGTCTTCCACTTAGAAGCCTGGAGAAAGCATCTTAGGAAGCTTAGGGCCCCAAACAAGGGCCTAGAAACATTAGAAGGTATTGGCTGTTTTCTTCCAATGAACATGAACGTCATATTTACCAAGTAGTTTACTCTCAGTCATTTTTGATTGTTAGTCCCAAAAGCAATTTGGATTTTCTAGTTTTTAAAGCACAGTTGTCAAGAGTGACAGGTACTAGAGCCAGACCTCTTGTGCTCAAATCCTGCTCCATCATGGTTGAGTGATGGACCCTTGGGTGGATCATTTATTTCACCTCCCTGGGCAGTAGTGTCTCTGTGCCATAGGGATGATCACAGTACCCACCTCAGGGTGGTTCTGAGGATTAAATGAGTTAACATGTAAAGTGCTTACAGAGTGACTGTCACATGGAAAGAGCTCAGGGATTGTCACCCATGATCATGAGGAAGGTGACTAGATGGACTTCTGAAGAACTGTGCAGCAGGGATGAAGGTCAAGGGCGGGTATAGAAGCTATTTATAGAGCCATGTCAGCTGGCTCTGTTGCAAGGCCACTGCTTCTGCTACCGGAAATCATCCCAGCTTCATTTACAGCACCTAGAAAGGGTGCATTTACACGTATGGTAGCCATGTGGCTATTGAGTCCTTGAAATGTGGCTAATCTGAATTGAGATGCACCATTGAGTGTATGAATTGAGTGTGAGTATAAAATACCTACAATGAATATTGAAGACCTAGTGAAAGTTAAATGTTTCATTAACAATTTTTTTTTTATCAATTACATGTTGGAATTATACATTTTCAACATGCTGGGTTGAAATATCTATTATTAAAAGTAGTTTCTCCTGTTTCCTTTTAGTTTTTTATTATTTAAATTTTATTTATTTATTTAGGCCATTCCTGCAGCATGTGGAAGTTCCTGGGCCACCTAAGCCACTGCAACAATAACACTGGATCCTTAACCCACTACATCTGAGGGAATTCCTCTTTTTATTTTTTTGGGTTTTTTTGTTTGTTTTTGTTTTTTTGTTTTTTGGTCTTTTTGCCTTTTCTAGGGCCACTCCCCAGCATATGGAGGTTCCCAGGCTAGAGGTCGAATTGGAGCTGTAGCTACCAGCCTATGCCAGAGCCATAGCAAAGTGGGATCCAAGCCGTGTCTGCAGTCTACACCACAGCTCACAGCAATGCTGGATCCTTAACCCACTGAGCAAGGCCAGGGATCGAACCTGAAACCTCATGGTTCCTAGTCGGATTCATTAACCACTGCACCATGGTGGGAACTCCATCTCTTTTTAGTTTTTTAAATGTGGCTCCTAGAAAATTTAAATTACATGTGTGGCTCATCTTTTTTTTTTTTAGGCCAGCACCTGGCCAAAGGTTTTGATTATATTTAGGTGGACCAGTTTGTTTGGCTAGTGATGGGAGAAAGGAGTTTCATACAAGTACTTTCATTTTTTTAAAGTTTTCATGTGGTAAAATTGGCCATTTTTGGTCTACAACTGATAAATATATCATTAGCACATGTATATATTTGTAAAACCATTACCAAAACTGGGATCTAGTTCTGTTATTTAAAGAAATTTTTCGAAGGCTATTAAATGTTCCCGGACCAATGAAGTGATACAAAGCTTGAGGAAGGGCCGCCGTGCCACTTTCAGCTGGTCGTTATGTAGGGTCTGCACATGGTGGCCTGCAGACGTGTGTCGTTTGGACTGCACAAGTTTAAACTGGAATGTCTTTAGTCCAGGCAGAAGCTCTCCTGTTGAGCCGTAGTCCCCACCAGTCCCTGTTGCCTTTTGCTTTTCTAATTAGACCAAGTCCTATTTTTTGCTTAGCCTCTGAGGGAATTTTGTTTGTGATCCCCAAGCGCAGGAGTACATGGTAGGATCAGAATAGTGAGCAAGACTCCCAGTCTCAGCCTGCGTGGACACTGCTGTGGACATAGGTTATAGTTTTTACACATTTTTAGGAAACCACTCCTTGGGCATGGAGGCAGGTGGGCATGGCTGTTTCTTCACCCTCACCCACTGTAGTGGTGAGTCCTTTGATCACCCTCACCTGTCCTTTGTTTTTCTTCCACGAGACCGTTCTGAAGAGTGGCCTTCCTCACAGGGTGTGATGGCAGTTTCTGGTGTCTGTTTCAGGGAGCACTGAAGAGCACCTGCCAGGACCGTCATCTTCCTCAGACCAGTCCGAGAGCTCGTCTGGGGAGAACCAGGTGGGAGATGGAGGCTCTCAGGACCTTTCCCACTCAGAGCACGATGACTCTTCTGAAAAGACAGGCCTCATCTCTGAGGCAGCCTCCCCTCCTGGGAGCCCGGAGCAGCCCTCCCCTGACCTGGCCTCAGCCATCAGCAGCTGGGTCCAGTTTGAAGACGACACCCCCTGGGCCAGCACATCACCACCTCATAAAGAAGCAGGTGGGACAGGTAGGACAGGTGGGGGTTCTGACTGAGGTCTGTGCTCACCAGGGATGCTTTTCTGTGAGAGGTCTGTGGGGGCTGCCAGAATTCTGTTTCATCTGCTTCAGGGCCCCGAAACACTGGCCACTTCGGAGAGAGGAGACAGAGATCTCATCTGGCTTAATTCTACACCTTGTTTTTGTCAACATAAGCCTATGGCAGGATTTCTGTGTTTTAAGCCATGTCCAGCCTTTTACCTTTGTCTCTAGCTATTAACCTGTTTCTTAAAGTATGCTTGCTTGCTTATTTATTTATTAATTTAATTTATTTATTATTGGCATTACATTAGCCCCTAAATTGTGAGCTCCTTATGACTAGAAATGAATGTCTCTCCAGTTGTGAACCACCACCATATCTAAGGAGTCACCACTTACACGGATGTTTTTGTGTCCCAGACCTCTGGAATCCAGATCTTCCAGGGTGAAGGCTGTCATTAATGGTTAGGCTCTTACTTTGTGGCATTTAAATGGCAAGAAGCTGCACTGGGGAGCTGAGTGAAATCGGAAGACTCGGTAGTTCCCACCAGGGTGACCTGGCTACTTATTTGCTTGTGCCCTGAAGCATACCAGCTTCTAGAGGCTCTCAACATTTCCTGGCGTGTGGCCTCTTCCTCTGTCTCCAAAGCCAGCAATGTTGCATCTCTCTGTGCCTTTCTTCTGTAGTCAGATCTTCCTCTGACCTCTGCCTCACTCTTCCATTTTTAAGGACTCTTGTGATTACATCGGACCCACAAGGATAATCCAGAATAATTTTCCCATCTCAAGGTTTTTAACTTAATCACATCTGCAGAGTCTCTTTTGCCACATAAGGGGACATACTCATTGGTTCTGGAGATTAGGGTGTGGACATTTTTGTGGAGGAGCATAGCAGCATTATTTTGTCTACCACAGAGACCTACCAGCAAAAAGCCAGGTTGATGTTTTCCTGTTGCTGGGTTAAATGTTTTGCCAGTATTGGTTTTTTTTTTTTTTTTTTTTTTTTTTTGTCTTTTATTTTTTTTTTTTTAGGACTGCACCCAAGGCATATGGAAGTTTCCAGGCTAGGGGTCTAGTTTGTGCTGCAACTGCCAGACTACACCACAGTCACAGCAACACTGGATCCAAGCCACATCTGTGACCTACATCACAGCTCATGGCAGTGCCAGATACTTAACCCACTAAGGCCAGGGATCAAACCTGAGTCCTCAAGGATATTAGTCAGGTTCGTTACCACTGCACCATGAGAGGAACTCCCAGTTTTGATTTTTAAAAACAATTCCTTTGTGGGAGTTCCCATTATGGCCCAGCAGAAACAATCAGACTAGTATTCATGAGGATGCAGGGTTATCTCTGGCCTCGCTCAGTGGGTTAAGGATCTGGCGTTGCCGTGAGCTGTGGTGTAGGTTGCAGATGTGACTTGGATCTCAAGTTGCTGTGGCTGTGGTGTAGACCAGCAGCTATAGCTCCAATTCGACCCCTAGCCTGGAAACTTCCATATGCCATGGGTTCGGCACCCCCACCCAAAAACAAAAAAATCCAAAAACAATTCCTTTGTTTCTCAAACGTTTTCATCAGCAATAAAAAATAATTTAAAGAAAATATAAAGCATCATTCTACTGTATAACAAGCACTTCCATTTCTACATAACAATTTACACATTGGTGTATTTTTTGATGTTTAAGCATGGGATTTCTCAGTCAGTTGCTGCGGAGAAAGCCATGATACTCATAGATGAAATGACAGGTCCAGACAGACTTCCTAGTTTGGCAGGAGGGAGAATGCAACCTTTACTGAACACCTAATACCAGCAAGACTGGGCTAATTAAGCATTTGTGTGTTTGGGAAAAATTACCGAACACTGGGCAGTGAATCGGTTCAGAAGTCTATTTATGTTTACTAAGATACATTCACTAACTACTCTCTCAAGTACTGTGCTCAATGCTTAAACTACATCATCTCATGAACTCTTTACACAATCATATGGGGAAGTTATTTGATATTGTATTCATATTACACCTGAGGAGACTGAGACAGAATGGTTTGGGATTTACTGCAGTTACGTTAGAAAGTGGCGAGAGAGTTGACCATCAGGCAGTCTGGCCCCAGGATATTTGAGCAGCCTAGGGATGCTTGTGTGGTTTATTTGCCTTGAGCTTCCTGCTGCAGCTGTAGCTTCCTCTACTCCTCTGCTACTGAGTATGATTTCTCTGCTCAGTTGTCCTAAAATGGCCGTACTTGCAGATCATTGATCATATTCAAGACATTCAGATTTTTTTTACATCTGGTTCCTACCTTACTTTTAGCCTCAAAGATTTCCTGATTGCTCAGAACTGTTTATATGACAGATGGATTGATTTGCTTTAACTCTTCACCACTTATTTTTGCAAAACTAACTTTGGAGGTAGTCAAAATTATGTTGCCCTCATCTTTCTGAGGAGGTTAGCTTGTTATTGATGAAGATTTTGACCTTTAATGGGTTTAATCTTTAAATCATCAAAACCTTATTGTTTAAGGCAGCAGTTTTCAAAGTGTGGTCTGTAGATCTCTAAGTTTTCCCAAGACCCTCTGGGGGGCGGGGGGGGGGGGAGGCGTGGAGCCAAAATTATTTTCCTAAGAATTCTAAGACTTTTTTGTCTTTTTTTTTTTAACTGCATTAGCATTTGCACTAATGGTGCAAAAATCATGGCAAGTAAAACTTAAGGCCACTGTGTACTCATAGTAAAAAAAAAAAAGCAATTTCATTTAATATCCTTAATGAGATAAAAATTATTAATTTTATTAAATCTGAATTCTTAAGTACCTATTTTTAATATTCTCTGTGACAATTTGAGATATGTGCATAAACTTTTGTGTTCCATACCAAGGTTTAATGGTTCTTTTGAATAAAAATGGTTATATTGGGGAAAAAATGGGTTTGAAAAGCTTTTTTAATTGAAAAAAATCAATTTAAAAATCAAAAAGTTTAGGAGTTACGATCGTGGCCCAGTGGTTAATGAATCCGACTAGAAACCATGAGGTTGCAGGTTCGATCCCTGGCCTTGCTCAGTGGGTTAAGGATCTGGCATTGCCGTGAGCTGTGGTGTAGATTGCAGACATGGCTTGCATCCCTCGTTGCTGTGGCTCTGGCGTAGGCTGGTGGCTACAGCTTTAATTCGACTCCCAGCCTGGGAACCTCCATATGCCGCGGGAGCAGCCCTAGAAAAAGGCAAAAAGGCTAAAAGACAAAAAAAAAAAGTTTAAAAAACATTAAAAAAACTCAAAACAGGAGTTCCTCTGTGCTTCAGCAGGTTAAGGACCCAGTGTTGTCACTGCTGTGGCTCGGGTGGCTCCCGTGGTGTGGGTTTGATCCCTGGCCTGGGATCCCTGGCACATGGTATGAATGTGGCCAAAAAGAAAAAAAAAAAAGTCAAAACAATGCCCCCCCCCAAAAAAAATCCTTGAACAAAATATCAGTATTTTATTTTTTTGAAAGCATAATTTTAGCTTAAAAATTGCTCAAACATTACTACTTCCATCTGTTTCCACATATGAACATTAAACGCAGTTCTGTGGAGAAGGAGCTCTCTGTTGGTTGCCCACAGGCTTTTCCTGCAGGACCAGCCCCATCTCAGCCAGTATTTCTAACTCGGGGACCCAGGAACTGTGGAGGTCTGTGCAGAGCATCAGGGTGGTAAAGAAAAAGGTAATAAACCCAAGAGCGCTATCCCAGCTCTTCTGCTGATACCTGCTGGGTATCAGAGAACCTGCTGGGTGAAGGACCTCACGGCACATCCCTATTACCCAGACTATTCTCGCCGACTAGGCCAGCTCCTCCCAGGTTTCCTCACATGACTGTGTTTAGCAGTGAGGAAAAGTGAGTGGTTGGTAGAGCTAAGGCCAGGTGATAAGCAGGAAAAACTAGGCTTCAGCCCACTCCACATGGATAATGCTGACATCCTTCTAATTAAGTTCCATTCTGGAGGCTGTTGTGTGGCTCAGATTTTTAATTTAAATCCAAAAGATTTGGATAGCTGTGCTATGTCATGATATCATAGACATTAACTGCAGATGCTATACTGAATAGCAGTGTGCACAGCAAATATCTTTCTAACAGTCTGAGGTTTCATGCAGTCACTGCTGCCTGCCCTATTCTGTGGGTAGTTCCAAGTTTTCCTAGTGCGGATGGCCGTATAATGGCCCCCTAAGACATCAGGTTCTAGTCCCTGGAACCTGTAAACATTATCTTGTAGAAAGAATCCTTGCAGGCATGATTAAGTTAAGGGGTGATTAAGTTAAGATAGGGCGATGACCCGGGATTATCTGGCTGAGTCCTAAATGTAATCACATGTAAGAAGGAGGCAAAGGGATTTTGCCTACACAAAGGAGGCAATGTGAAGACAGAACAGAAGGGGATTTGAAGATGCTGGCCTTGAACACTGGGATGATGAGGCACCGCCAAGGAATGCCAGTGGCTACCAAAAGCTGGAAGCTGCAAGGAATGGGTTCTCCTCTAGAGCCTTTGGAGGGGCCATTGCTTTGTTGACATCTTTTTTTGGGTGGGGTGGCTCAACTTTGGCATATGAAAGTGCCCAGGCTAGGGGTAGAACTGGATCTGCAGCTGTCAGCCTACACCACAGCAACGCCAGATCTGAGCCTCATCTGTGACCTATGCCACAGCACACAGCAATGGCAGATCCTTAATTCACTGAGTGAGGCTAGGGATCCAACCTGTGTCCTCGTGGATACTAATTAGGTTTCTTTCCACTGAGCCAGGATGGGAACTCCTGCCTTGTTGACACCTTAATTTTGGCCCAGTGATTTTGATTTCAACTTTTGGCTTCCAGAACGAAGAGAGAATAAATTTCATTTTTCTTTTCTTTCATTTTTCTCTTCCCCTCTCCTCTCCTCTCCTCTCTACTTTTCTGGCTGTGCCTGTGGAATGTGGAAGTTCCCAGGTCAGGGATTGAGCTCACACCACAGCAGTGACTTGAGCCACTGCAGTGACAAAGCTAGATCCTTAACCTACTATGCCACCAAGAAACTCTGAGAATAAATTTCTATTATAAGTAAATTTTATAAATTTATAAATTGTAGAGTAAATTTCTACAAAGTGTTAGGTGTAGTGGCCACAGTTAACTAATATACCAAATCTTCAAAATCTTAAAGTGGAACCAGGCCGAAAATGAGTCAGTCCGGGCTAATGGGTCATCTCTAATAGTGCGGACCATGTATTAACCAGATGTTCTGTGCTAGCCACCATGCTTTACCACCACAGTTTACAGCCCTTTACAAACTTTTTAAGTTGACACCATCATGCATGCAGGTGGTAAGTTTCAGCCAGAACAAAGGTTCCATGGAAACTGATTTTTGGCTTCAGCCTTCTTCCCAGTCACACAAATATCACCCGAACAGACTGACTTTGTGCCATAGCATAGTTGCAGTTTCTCAAGTTTATTCTCGTTTCATTCCTTATATCGGTCCTTTTTGCTTCTGTTACATGCCTAGGACTCTCTGATTCAGGAGTCTTTGTGACAGGAGAAAGGGAAAAATGTGTATCTTGAACCCATCCCACACAGCCTCTCTATGAATATCCTTTTATGAGGAAACCATGATCTTGGCCTTAGGGAAGTAGGTGAGAGGAAGACAGAGGAGAACTATTAATGCCATTCCTAGTCTGGATTCCTGGAAGCAAAAAGTGGAGCCTTACTCAGCCAGCTTGTTTCAGACCTTAACATCCTGGCTTGTAAAGAGAAGTTGAGAAAGAAATAGTCACCCACACACACATACACAAGGAGTCCCCGGGTAGAGAAATGTTACGAACTCCTCCTTTCTCCTCCCCTGCAACCCCCATTCCCCGACTCTTCCACAGTTTTTCTGACAAATGAAAAGTGGAAGAAAAAAAAAAAAAAAGGAATTTATCTTTTAAGCTGTGCCACCTAAAAATAAAGCCAAGGGGCATTGGATTTCAGCCTGGAAGTGGAATATACAATTTGCCTTCATTAAAATGCAGGAGGCTGGAGGCATGGTGGAGTAAGGGACAAAGAGACTGTCATTAGTGGTAAATCTCTTATTTTTGTGGCATATAAATGCCAGAAGCTGCACTGGGGACTTAGAGAAGCCAGGGAGTTGTTAGTCCCCGCCCTGGTGACCTGGCTACTCATTTTATTGTGCGCTGGAGCATACCAGGGGTGATTGGATAACCAAAAACAACAGCTAGTAGGAAGACAACTCCAGAAATGCTTAATCCATCAAGGAACAATTTTCTTCCGGACTTAAATTGGGGCAGGGTTTGAAGTAACTAAGTACCATCATGGTTGGTCTGAGAAAAACAAGGTGCATGACCTCCCTCAGAAAAATGTGAATCAAATCAAGTGAATGACAAAGCCTTTCTATAACCACATGTATAGGAAAGAGCTGGCATCAGTTCTTTGGACCTGAGAATACTGGGAATGAGAGGGCATATAAAATCATGCCTCTTGAGGAGTTCCCGTTGTGGCTCAGTGGAAATGAATCTGACTGGGAACCATGAGGTTGCAGGATCAATCCCTGGCCTCCTACAGTGGGTTAAGGATCCAGCGTGGCTGTGAACTGTGGTGTAGGTTGCAGATAAGGCTCTGATCTGGCGTTCCTGTGGCTGTAGCGTAGGCCAGTGGCTATAGCTCCAATTCAACCCCTGGCCTGAGAACCTCCATATGCCAAGAGTGTGGCCCTTAAAAAAAGAAAAAAAAAAAAAAGAAAAAAAAGAAAAGAAAACAGAAAAAAAAAATCATGCCTCTTGAATCTTTTGTAAAAATTGTTTCCTGCGTTAAACCTCCTAAACTTTGTGTAGGCTAAATGTGGAATTCCTGCATCTGACTTAAGACTACTTTGGCTCAGGCATGTTAATAAATATTCTCTTTAGAAAGGTTTTTATTAGAATCTTAATTGTCAAATGCTTAAACTTCAGACTTCAGTTAGCACAAGCACACTGTTCACACCTCCAATTCGAAGATGCTGCGTTACATGGTAAAAATATAAAAAAATTTAACTGAGAACTTGTTTGCCAGATGACTCTGAACTAAGTGCATAGATATTCTGTTAAACCATGAACAGCCCCCAAAAGTGTTTGTTTATTTATTTGGTTGCACCTGTGGCATACAAAATTCCTAGGCTAGGGATATAACCTGTACCACAATTTTAACAAGAGCCAAAGCAGTGACAGCAGCGGATCCTTAACCCACTGAGCCACAAGGGAATCCAGGACCAAAGTGTTTGAAAACAAAAACAGTTTTTTGGAGTTTCCTCCTGGTTCAGTGGGTTAAGCATCCAGTGCTATGGCTCTGGTTACAATTGTGGCACAGGTTCGATCCCTGGCCTGGGACCTTCCGCATGCCCTGAGCAGAGCCAAAAAAAACAAAACAAAACAAAACAGTTTCTGGTTAATCTATTCAAATCAAAATTGAATCTTTATATTTTCTTTTAAAGAAATATTTTTGGAAATAAACCTAAGCCTAGATGTGTTTTTCAGATTGGGTCCTTTAGCAGTAGTGTTTCTGAGGTTGCCTCATGGCACAAAGATTTCCTAACTTAGTATTTTGCCTCCTCTGACTTTAAAATTCTACCATGCACCAGAGAGGATGTAGCAGTCAGCTTCCCTATCACCTAAAATCTTTATCAAGATTCTCAGAGCAAAGGCTGGATTTCACAGATGTGCATTTTACAAGTGTGTGGTTGTGCTTATAATACATTTGCAAATGCATGCAGACACATTGACCGAAAGAGCAAAGTTCATTCCCGAAAGTTAAAAAAAAAAAATTAAGGCACTATTATCAGCCTGAGGCTTCCTGTTCACTTATCCTGTAATGCGCTGACCTTCGTCCATGGACATGGCAATTTTGCGGCAAGGCCAAGGCTGAATTGGACCCATTATGCAGATACTGCAGGATATGAATAATTACAAACATGAAAAAAAAAACCCTTTGATTTCCGGAACATTTGTCCCACAGCCTTAGCAAAACACTAGTATTCCCTTGCCCTTCAAATGTCTTCCCTCACCACTTCGACTGAGGCTTTCCCATTGTGTCTGGGGAAGCTAATTATTTGGGAGCAGAGAAAGAGCCACTTGTTTGGGGGAGGACCAGAGATGATGTCAGCCATTTAAGAGGGAGGCAGGGGTGACAGCTGAGAGACTTAATCCTGAAGAAGACTAGCCCACTGGTTGATTTCTATTATGTTTTTCATTCTGGCTACTGGGGGTGAGTGGTGGGTGCGGATGGGATAAAATCCCAAGCATTTGATGAATATGGAGACAAGGCGCCCTGCCCTTGGCATACATGTGTCTTTCCCTCCTCAACAGAGGAGGTCTTATTTTCCTTTAATACCTTGAATTGTTCTTCTCTGCTTTAAAATGTAATTCATGACCTTTTTGGAATCCACCTCAGACAGAGGATTCGCTCAGGAACGAGTTTTCACAGAGCCTTTCTTCCTCCGGGCCTGACACCCTATCTACTCTGCTCTAATTGCCACCTCTCCTGCTGTTCCCCAAAGCTCATTTCTGCTCTTGCTGTTCTCTCAGCCTTTAAAGCTCTCCCCCCCCATTCTCACTCTGAGCTCTGCTCAGCGTTGCCTCCCCCCACCACCTCCCTGCTTTCTCTGGTTTTAAATGTCTTTGCAGCCCATGTCTCTACCTGAAATTATTTGTTTATTGTCTCTCTTCCCCACTAGGGGAAAGGGACTTTGTCTCATGTACTCTTTTTCTCAGAATATGGTAAACAGAACTTAGTAGGTGTTCACTTTTATTTGTTGGATTAATGAATTAAAGGTGAAAGAGGTATATGAAACTTACTGCAGAAGGACTCCTGTTTATGCGGGGAATGAGATATTAGGTAGAACTTGAAGGATGGCTTCCTCAGTGAATTTTTTTTTTTTTTTAACAAAATAGGCAAAGAAACTAGACCAGCCTCTTCCCCACTGTGCCCTTTAAAATTTTTTTAAATTTTTCCTTTATTTTTCTTTTTTTTTGTGTGCCTATTTATTTATTTATTTTATCTTTGGTCATTTTAGGGCTGCACTCATGGCGTATGGAGGTTCCCAGATTAGGGGTCTAATTGGAGCTGTAGCTGCTGGCCTACGCCACAGCCACAGCAATGCCAGATCAGAGCTACATCTGCAACCTACACCATAGCTCAAGGCAATGCCGGATCCTTAACCCACTGAGCGAGGCCAGGGATTGAACCTGCAACCTCATGGTTCCTAGTCGGATTTGTTTCTGCTGCGCCATGATGGGAACTCCTGTGCCCTCTTTTTTTAATCAGCTGTTACCATCAGTTTTGGATTTCCCAATGTTATACACACAGTGCATACATAAACATAACACATCCATACACATAGATACACAAACATACAGAGACATACATATACATATAAGTATAATACATACATACATAACATACACACTTAAGTATATACACATACACACATATAACATATGTGCCTAACATATATATATATATATATATTTTATTAAAACTCTAATATTCTCCTCATCCAGAGAATATGTTAGCTCACCCAGGGCACTGCGTGACCTCTGTCACCCTCAGTGTGGGTCACAAAACACAATAAGCTGCCCAGATATGCATTCATTAACTAGTTCATTCATGCAAAAAATATTTAGGTGCTGGGAATGTAATTATGAGAAAGTTGGACACAGTCCTTGTTCTTCCCAGGCTGAGGTTACCCAGCGGCTGAGGAGTCTGTTACCCATGAAGACTTCTGGGGTGAGCAAGAGCTCCTCTGAACCAGTCCTGGGAGAGCCGCTTTGTATCACCAGCTGTGAAAAGGCATGAGCGGCACAACTGAAGAGTCAAATTCCATCTAGTTTGTATTCATGGATGAGCATGTTTATAGCATTGGAAAAATCATTTGGCCCTAGTGAATAAACATCAAGTTAGAAATGAAGGACATGACATCAAAATGTATATTTTGATGTATGTATTAGAGATTTTTTTCTATCCAGGGTCCCAAAGGATAAAAAGAGAGAAGAGTATTGGCTGTATTAATTGTTTTGATTGACAACTTGTAAGTTTAATCCTCATTCAACAAGTGGTGCTTTGAAGCCCCATCTATGTGCCTTAAGTTCAAGGCACTGGGGATACAGTGGGATATTCCTGCCTCGTGAAGCATCCGTTCTGCTGGGGTAGCCACCCCAGAAACATGATCAAAAAGTAGATGTTAGTGTGTTAGATAACTGTTAAGTGGGAAGAAGTAGAAAATGAGGCAAAGAAAGGGAACAGAGTGAGGGAGGATGTGAAATTTTACATAAGGTCAGGGTGTGACTCTCTGAGCAGTAGCTTTTGAGTGAAGATTTACAGGAAGTGAGGACTGAGCCTTGCAGAAATTCAGGAGGGAGGAAAGAACAACAAGCGACACGAGACTCCGAGGAGGTGGCTGTGTTCGTGGTGTGTGATTGGAGTGGAGTGAAGTGGGGAGAAGTTTGAGAAGGAGATGAAACAGGGGTTGTGAAAACTCAGTCCGCACTGTGTTGAGGGCACAGTGAGGACTTTAACTTTCACTGTGGGTGAGGTGGGAGCTACAGGTGGGTTTTGAGCCAGAGGTGTGATGTGATCCGACGAGGCTTGAATAGGTAACTCTGCTATGTTGAGAGCAGTCAGAAGAGGAGGCCAAGTGGAGAAGTGTGGAGACCAGTGGGAGTCCGCTGTGGTGCTCCAGAAGAGGATGGTATTGTGGGCCAGGGTGGTAGCTTGGAGAAGTGGTTGGATGCCATATTTTTTTTTCTTTTTACAATCGCACCTGTGTCATATGGAAGTTCCCAGGTTAGGGGGCAAATCAAAGCTGCAGCTGCTGACCTACACCACAGCCACAGTGATGCTGGATCTGAACCGTATCTGTTACCTAAGCCACAGCTTGTGGCAACACTGGATCCTTAACCCACTGAGCAAAGCTAAGGGTTGAACCCGCATCCTCACGGACACTATGCCTGGATCTTAACCTGTTCAGCCACAGTGGGACCTCCTAGATATAGTTTCGAAGGTAGGACTAACAAACCAGAAGTTGTGATGGACCAAATGTGAGAAGATTCAAGGTTTCATTCTGAGCACCTCAAAGGATGAAGGAGCTGGTGTGGAAGGGATAATAAGAATTTAATTTCTGACTTGTAAAGTTAGAGATCTAAGTCAAGCTTCCAAGTAGATGTGGACTTAAGTTTATGTCTGGAAATTATAACAACCATTTACCCCTTTTTGAGTATTTCTTTTATGCCAACCATTTTCCCAAGTGCTTTGTCAGTATTAACCCAGTCCCTTTAGGGGTAGGCACTACTTTCAGCTCCATTTTACAGATGAGAAAACAGAAAAACAGATGTATTAAGTGAGTTGCCCCCGGCTACTGGGCTGAATGTGAACCAGACAGTCTGCATCCAGAGTCCTTAGGGTCTGACCCCAGAGGAAAGGAGAGAAAGCAGATCTCTATCTTGGTTTCACTTTTTTTCCTTGCGAGAGGGATGTGGCTGTGAAGCATCGTGCTGACAACAGCCTGCTGCTATCTGGCCAAATATCAGAGGTCTGCCCCTGGGAGAAGAATCAGCTCACTACTTCCTCTCACTGTTAAGCTGATCGTGTGGCCTGAGGATATGCAACTCAGAACCTAAATAAAATGATTTATCCAGGATTTCTAAGCTGATAAAGTGTATGAGACCAAATGAGAATGGTTTGGCAGATGAAGAGACTTTGCATTTCCTGGCTGCATTATTCTTAGGTTTTTTGTTTTGTTTTGTTTTGTTTTTTTTCCAAGGGAACCGGGAGTTTTATCTAACAAATGCAGAGCTGTGAAAATGGTTAAAATAGCTTCCTTTCTTGAATAATTAGTGTCTTTTGATGTGCGGTTTTAATAAGCTTTATTAACTACTGAATAAACATAAAGGAACATATTTTAAAATGTTTATTCAATACTCAATTGACAGTCCAACCCACCACCCAATTTAATAAATAGGATGCCAGCATCACCAGAAGCCCCCATGTTTCCCTGCTGATCAGGACATTCTTTCCCCACACATCCTCTTCTCTCCCTCCTCTGTTACCACCTTCCCGGGCTTTGCAATAACTGCATTGCTTTTCTTAACAGCTTTCCTACCTACACATGCATTGAGAATAATTTAAATTTCTTTTCTTTTTGAACCTTATACAAATGGAGTAATACTGTATGTATTATTCTGTGGCTTACTTCTTTTACAGAAATTACTTGTAAGATTTTTCCATGTCATTAACCTATAGGTATAGTTCCTTTAGTGTTTATTGTGGTATACTCTATTTTAATAATGTACCACAATTCATTTACCCATTCTATAAGTGATGGCTATTGGAATTATTTC
Organism: Sus scrofa; assembly: GCF_054392235.1. NCBI lineage: Eukaryota > Metazoa > Chordata > Mammalia > Artiodactyla > Suidae > Sus > Sus scrofa. The sequence goes on along the minus strand of NC_139389.1, from coordinate 115,226,739 downwards.
TACTTTTTTGGTAATTGAGAACGTGTTGCTGTCAACATTTTTTTGTCTTTTCTGTGAGCATTCTGAACATACATCCTGGTGAACACATGCAAGTGATTCACTTGTGTAAAAAGTCAGGGGAATTGCTGTGCTGTAGGGTGCATTTATCTTCTACTTCATAACTTTCGCATCAACCCATTTTCTGCAGTGGTTCCCGTTTACTCTTCTACTAGCCACATGTAGAAGATGCTGTGTCTCTACTTCTCTGCCTACACTGGGAGAGTCAGTTTCTCTATTTTTGTCGTGAGGAGGCAGGGAGAAGGGGAAGAGGAAAGAGTAATGGTGGTATTTCATGTGGTTTTGGTTTGCATTTCCTAGATAACTAATGAGGTTTTTTCTTTCATAAAATGCTTTATTTGGGTATTTTCTTGTTGGAGGTATTATCGTTTTCCTTGATGATTTCTAGGAGTTCCTTGTGGATATGATGTGTGGTAGATGTTATGTCCTAGCCTGTGGGTGGTCTTTTTACCCTTGATGGTGCCTTTTAATGAAAAGAAGTTCTTAATTTTTTTCCATTTTCTTTAAAAATTTTTTATTAAAGCATAGTCGATTTACAATGTTATGCCAATTTCTGCTGTACAGCAAAGTGACTCAGTCATACATACATGTACATTTTTAAAAAATTATTTTCCATCATGATCTATCCCAGGAGATTGGATATAGTTCCCTGTGCTATACAGTAGGACCTTATTGTTTATCCATTCTAAATGTAAGTGTTTGCATCTATTAACCCCAAAGTTTTTAATTTTAATGATATGAAATTTATTTACTTTTCTTTTACGCTCATTGCTTTCTTTGCCTTGGTAAGGAAAATCTTTCCCCACCCCAAAATTATGACCATATTTAACTATATATCTTACAAAATACATCTTGGCATTCCTGCTGCAGTGCAGTGGAACCAGCAGCACCTTGAGAGCACTGGGATGCAGGTTCAATCCCTGGCACACTGGGTTGGGGATCCAGCATTTCTGCAGCTGTGGCTGAGGTTCCAGCTGCGGCTCAGATCTGATCGCTGGCCCAGAAACTCTGTGTGCCTCAGGGTGGCCAAAAAAGAAACAAAGAAAATACATCTTGGGTAGCTTTTCACATTTGACATTCAATCCACTTAAAACTGATTTTTCTGTATGGTGTGAAGTAGGAGTCTAATTTCATTTTTTTCCCATATAGTAGTATTTCCTAATATTATTTCTATTATTTTACTTATTTTTATGTATGTTTTTAAATATATTTATGTTATTTGATTTTATTCATAGCTAATGTGATTATGCTTAATATGAGGAAAAAACTATGCTTGCCTTTTGATTGAGAGTACAAAAGTCTGTAATCCAGCTTGCAGAGACCTAACTTCTTTACATTCTTAATTCTTTGAATATAGTATATCTCTCCATTTATTTAGGTCTTCTCTGTGGTCTGTTAATAAATCTTACAAGTATCTCCTCTAGGTCCTTGCCCATTTTTGTTACATCTGTTACTATACATGCTTCATATTTTTTGTTACTGTTATGAATGCTATCTTAAATTTCATTTTCTAAATATTTCTTGCTGGTTAAAAACTTTAAAATACTTGTGCTTTGCAAAAGACTCTATTAGGAAAATAAGGAGACACTCATGTAAGCTGGTGGGAATGTAAAATGGTATAGCACCTTTGGAAAACAGTTTGGTAGTTTCTTATAAAACTAGACATGCAATTATCATATAACTCAGCAATTGAACTCTTGGGCATTTATCCCAGAGAATGGGAAAGTTATGTTCATACAAAAACTGTACATGAATGCTTGTAGCACCTTTATTTATAATAGCCAAGAACTGGAAACAGCCCAAATGTCCTCTAGCAGGTGAATGGTTAAATTAACTGTAATACATCCATACCATGGAATTCTACTCAGCAATAAAAGAGAATGAAGTATTGGTTCATTCAGCAACTTCAATGAATGTCAAAGGCATTACGCTGAGTAATAAAAGCCAATTCTAAGAGGTAACATACTGCATGATTCCATTTATATAGCACTCTTGAAATAATGAAATTATAGAAATAAAAAACAAATTAGTGATTGTCAGGGGTTAGGAACAGGCCATGAGGGAAAGAGATAGGGGGTGGGTATAAAAGGGCAACATGCAGGATCCTTGCAGTGTTGGAACTGTTGGGTATCTTGACAGTGGTGGTAGATACACAAACCTGCACATTGATAACATTACAGGAACTAAATACACACACACCTCCATACCCATGTGTAAAACTGGGGAAATAGGAATAAGATTGGTGGATGGTATCAATGTCAGTTTCCTACTTGTGATATACTAGTGGAAGGTGGCAGGGGGGTCAAGGTAAAGGATGGTTGGGGGGAAAATGTGTAAAAAGTTTCCTTAGAGGGGCAGTAATGAAAAAAAGTTGAGACCCACTAGTTAGACCAAGCTTGCATTAGATAAACCCAATCCAGTCGTGATTTCATTATCCTTTTCATAAATCACTACATTCTCTTTGATATGTAGGATCCTTAAATCTATGTGACATTGGTCTGTAATTCTCATTTTGGGGGATATAAATATAAATGAGGTGTACTTTGTCAGGTTTTGATATCAGAAAATGCTCACTTCATAGAATGTGTCAGGGAGTGGTCCCTTTTTTGGTACTCTGGAATAGTGGAAGATTGAAAGATTTTTTTTCCTCTAAAGTTTGGTAGAATATTACATTAACCATCTGGCGTGACATTTTCCTTGTAGTAGGGTTCTAAGGACTGATTTCCTTTATTAAATGGTTATTGGACAAGTCAGGTTTCAGGCTTGCTTCTTTAATCAGTTTTGGACAGTTAATACTTTCCTAGGACTTCTACAGTTTTTATCTGTATTTTCAAATGTATTCGTGTAAAGACATTATCTTCCCTCATTGCCTCCTTAACATATATATAGCATTTGTAATTAGGTACCTTTTTCGTTCTTAATGTGATTTATTTGTATGCTCTTTTATTTGTGTACTCTTTTTTCTAATTTTTTTATTGACAATTTTCAATTCTGTTAGTCCTCTCAAAGACTCTTTTACTTATCTTTTTTGAAATTTCAATAATTTATGCTTTTATTTTTATTCCTTTTTTTTTTTTTTTTTAAAGGGCTGTACCCACAGCATATGGAAATTCCCAGGCTAGGAGTTGAATCACAGCTGTAGCTGCCAGCCAACACCACAGCTACAGCAACATGGGATTCAAGCCACGTCTGCGACCTATACCACAGTTCATGGCAATGCTGGATCCTTAACCCGCTGAGCGATGCCAGGGATTGAACCTGCGTCCTCATGGATCCTAGTCAGGTTCATTACCTCTGAGCCACTACAAGAACTCTGATTTTAAATAGTTTTGAATACCTACTTTTGGATTTATTTTTGGATACCTTCCTTGAGCTATTTTGAGATTTCTAATCTGACAAATAAAATCTTTCATAAATTCTGGGAAATTCTCAGCCAGCATTTTTTCAAATATTGTCTTCCATTCTTTCTCTTTTCTCCTTAGGAACTCAGATTAGACATCTATAGGAACCTCTCACTTTGTCCTTCATGCATTTTAACCTCTTTCATATTTTCATCTCTTTGTCTCTCTATGCCGTCCAGTGCAATTTGTATTTATGGTGTACCCAACCAAACTTGGATCTGCTTGCCTGCTGCACAACAAAGCCAATCTAACATGACACCGGGTTGCGGTAAAGGAAAGTACAGTATTTATTGCAGTGTATCAAGCAAGGGAAATGGGCAGCTCCTGCTTAAAAGACCTGAACTCCCTGATAGCTTTCAGGGAAGGGTTTTTAAAGGCAACATTTGGGGCAAGGGTTACAGCTTGTGGACTTTGTCCTGACTGGTTGGTGATGAGGTAACAGGGTGATGTTTCACGGGAGCCTTAATCATCAACCTGGTTTCAGCCAGTCTGGGGTGTAGTGCTTGTGGTCCACACACAGTCACCATCCTCCCCTAGGTGGGGGGTCTTAGTTCCTGCAGAACAGCTCAAAGATATCTGTCAGATATCCCTTGGGGAGGAACCAGAACTTGGTTTTATCACTGAATGATTGTTTAAGCTTTTATTACCTTTCCTTCTTGCCTGCTTTTCCTTGTTTCTGCATTCACTCGGGTAATTAGTAACTGCTTGAGCCTGCTCTTTGGAACTCAGGGAAGACCTAGGAGACCAAAGCTTTTTTCTGTAAGCAAGAAACAGGGAATAAAGGAGGGCTTCTGTACCAGGGAGGGCCCTGAAGGATATTTTTTCTTCTCCTGAAGTTCATTTAGTTCTTTTTCAATTCTGTGTGCTCCTTTCTCATATTTTCAATTTCTCTTCTTATTTCCTGAAATACGGTAAACTTACTTGCATTTTCTGCTTAATAATTCTAGTGTCTGAATTCTTTATAGGTCTGATTCTTTTTGCTTCCTCCCTCTACTCCCCACTTCCCCACCACACACACCTTGCTGGCTCTCTTGCTTTTATTCATAGTAACTTGATTTCTTATGTTATTTTGTGATTTATTTATTAATGATTTTTAAAATTTATTTTCTTTTATTTTGCTTTTTTACAACATGCACACCAGCTGAGGAACATTCTGTATGAAGGTTAGTTTTAAGGTGTCTTCCTCCAAAAAGGGTTAGTGGTTGCCTTTCCCTGGTGCCTGAGGCCACTATCAACCTGGAAGTACTTCAACCAGGTTCTTAGACTGGAATTTTTTCCGACCACACAAATAGTGTTTGCTGCAAACCTCTATATGGGATAGCCGGTAGCTATAAATTCTCAAATATTTTTTTCTCTGTCTTGCATCCAGACTTAAGGCAGTTTTCTTTCCTACTATTAGCTTGGGGTTATTAGTGGCAGTTGTTCCTAATTTACTCTTTAACGGAGCCCTTTGAGAATTCTAGCTTTACACATCATATCCTCTGTTAGATTTTTCCATCTTAAATAAGCCCTAGGGTTTTTTTCCCTTTGCCTTTGTACAGGAGAAAGAAATTTTCTGCTGTCCTTCTAGGTTCTTCTGACTGATCTAAGAATTAAACTAACATGAGAGATGAACAGGAGAAAAGCTTTTTAAAAGTTTAATAACATGTATACATTGGAGAGACCCAGAGAAACTGAGTAACTTGTCTTGATGGCTGAAGCCCTCGTCTTATATGCCATCCTCAAGACAAAAGAGGATGTTGAGGATGGGGGAGGGTCTGTTGTGGGAGGTTACCAGGAAAAGCAGAGTGAACAAGGCTGATTATGATACAGATTTAAGTCCAAATCTTTTCCATTGATAAGAGTTTCTAGAGATTTAGTCATCTTCCTCTTGGTGAGAGGCATTGCATGAGGGACAAACCCTTATAAATGAGATTTCCCTTACAAATGGAAATTTTTTTTTTGCAAAAGGGTAGCTCCTATTTGGTTTTCAGAGTTTTTCCCATGTCTGTTGTTTCTTAGACAGTAACCAGCCTAACATAATTAACATGGCACAGAGACCTAATTTAAGGTGGCACACTCTGCTCCCCTACACCTTCTTCTCAAGAGACTGAAAAAATTCAAACTCTGGGGGTCTCCCTGGTTTCTACAAAATCCTCAGGGTGTGAAAATCAGGTTGTATGCTCTGCTTACCACTTTTGGTTCCAGCTTTCACGTGGCCTCTGATAACTCTTAACTTTCTTGCTCACCCCGTGATGTATTTTAAGTAATGTTGCTACATTTTACCTAATATTTTAATTTTATTTCCACAATAGCTCAAAGTGTCTAATCCATGATACCATAGAAAATGGTTGTTCTGTGATCATCTTTTACAAGTTCACTTTTGTTTTCATTTTGGGTTTTGTTTGTTTTCTTACTTTTAGTGTTTGATTTTGCATGTATGTGTGTGAGTTTTTTAGGTAACAACCTAGTTTTAACAGTTGATATTTAATATGGACTGTCTATGTATAGACTGTTATGAAATGATTTATGGTAGTTCTGTTGACATAACCAATAAATATTTATTGAATGCCTACTTTGCTTTAGGTACTATTCTAGAATTGGAGGCTTGTGGGGAGGAAAAATAATTTTTCCTCTACCCTTCTAGGTTCTTCGCTAAGAACTCCCTGCCAGAAAAACTAACAGAATAAAAATGAACAAACGTTTCATAACATGAACACTCCTCTGTACATGGGAGATAACAAGAAAAACTGAATAGCTTCCCCAAATGGCCAAGCCACCACCTTAAATACCATCTCCATCTAAAGACAAAGGAGGATGCTGGGGGTGGGGAAAGGCCAGTTTGGGGAGTTACCAGGAAAAGCATTGTAAACAAGGGTAAGGTTGTTATGCAGATTTAAGTCCTCGCCTTCGTAAAGGGTTTCTAGAGATTTGGTCCTCTTCCTATTCCTGGTACAGAGTGGGAGATTTCCCTTACAATGTAAATATCATCGTGCCTTGTAATGTAACTACCATTAACTATATATATATACTTTTTTTTTTTAAATTTTTTTTGCGTTTTTTAGGGCTATACTCGCGACATGTGGAGATTCCCAGGCTAGGGGTCTAAACAGAGCCACAGCTGCAGGCCTACGCCACAGCCATAGCAATGCTAGATCTGAGCCATATCTGCAACCTACACCACAGCTCATGGCAACGCCAGATCCTTAATCCACTGAGTGAGGCCAGGGATCAAACCCGCAACCTCATGGTTCCTAGTCAAGTTTGTTTCCACTGTGCCATGACGGGAACGCCATTAACAATATGTTTAATGTTTCTTAAAAATAATCAGCTTAAAATAATCCTTATGCCAACAGCCATATTTTGGTGGTGTCAAATTCTGCTCCCCTTCGGGGTACAGAAGTAAACAGTAATGGACCTAAATCCTTGCCTACAAGGAGCTTGCGTTCTAGAAGACATTGGATATATAGCATGTTCGAGATAATGCTAAGGGAAAATAAAGCAGAGAAGGGGTCTTGCATCTTTGGAGAAAATAGCTCAGAAATACTTCACTGAGAAGGTGATATTTTTAGAGAAAACAGTGTGAGCCATGAGCACTCCAGATAGAGAAAAGACCTATATGTCTTATAAATGTCTAAGAGAATACGGAGTGCAAATTCTTTGAAGTTTCATATTTATACCATGTCACAAGTATTGCTATTTATTTATTATTTCCCTCTTAAATCTCAGTTTCTTTTCCTGTTTCTTAACCCAATAGTATAATTTTGATTCTCCTGCCACGAGACCTTACTCTATCTTTTTTGGACAAGCTACTTAACCTGTTTGAGAATGTTTCTCTCTGTGTAAAGTAAGATCACTGCCGAACTTCAGAATCCATGGGCAAAATGAGATAACATTTGTAAAAGTGTCTGATGTTTCAGGAGTACTCAGTAATTGCTGTTCTTTCCTTTTTATTCTTCCTTTCCAGTCTACAGTCTTTTCACACTCATTTTCAGTATTGTCGGTACATTTACAATAATATTCTCATGCAACACTGAGGAGAAGCCATGTGATAGGCAATTAACCAAAGACAAATTAGGACAATCAAGAAAGGTGATTTTGGAGTTCCCGTTGTGGCTCAGTGGTTAACAAATCCGACTAGGAACCATGAGGTTGCAGGTTCGATCCCTGCCTTGCTCAGTGGGTTAAGGACCCGGCATTGCCGTGAGCTGTGGTGTAGGTTGCAGATGCTGCTCAGATCCTGAGTTGCTGTGGCTCTGGTGTAGGCCAGCGGCTACAGCTCTGATTAGACCCCTAGCCTGGGAACCTCCATATGCCACAGGAGCAGCCCTAGAAATGGCAAGAAGACAAACAAAACAAAACAAAACCAACACTTTACAAAATGGTTTTTGTTGAATTTGGTGCTCAGGGTAAGGAGATAAAGCTAAGCCCTGTGCATTTCCCCCTTAAAGATATTTTTCATGATATGGCAGGTCAACAGCCTCCAAAGATCTCAATTTGTACGTGTAAGAGTCTGAGATTCTCCATTTATAATCAGACTCAGAGCAAACAGAACCATATCGCATTCATATGCCAATACATACATAGTCACATACTTCTCCCTTAACCCAAACTGGCTCTAATTTTGCAGTGCAAATTGTTAAGTTCTTGAGATTGTTGGCGCTCTACTAAGAGTGTAGGAAATGTAAGGGTAAGGGTGAAACTGCGTATAGTTTTGGTCTGAATGAAGCTGAATCCTAGGTTTAGAAATAAAAGTAGAGGGCGTTCCCGTCGTGGTGCAGTGGTTAACGAATCCGACTAGGAACCATGAGGATGTGGGTTCCATCCCTGGCCTTGCTCAGTGGGTTAAGGATCTGGCATTGCCATGAGCTGCGGTTTGGATCCTGCGTTGCTGTGGCTCTGGCTAGGCCAGTGGCTACAGCTCCGATTAGACCCCTAGTCTGGGAACCTCTACATGCCGCAGGGGCGGCCCTAGGAAATGCAAAAAGACAAAAAAAAAAAGGAAAAAGAAAGAAAAGTATAGCCTAAAATCACTCATATACTTTGGTGAACTTTGATTTGAGGTTCATGAGACTTCAGTTGCAGTATTGGTTTTGATATTGATTCACTGTGGGTTCTCAGTCAAATAGTTTTCCTGGTCTATTGCATGAATGATATTCCATCCTTCCTTACCTGGTATGGCTGTTGAGATTTTGTAGGATCTGAACAACATCACAGTCAGACAAGCAATAGAGATACATGAAATACGACTGTTTATATCATATGCTTTTGGTTTTCGGTCTGTCCCCAGCCACATCATTGACCTTGCCCTGCTGGACGTGCCCTTCCTTCGACTCCCTTGGGAGATGCCCTCTGCCCTCTGAGAACAGCTGGACCACTCATTCTGAAGACACCAGTAGTCCTAGTTTTGGGCCCTCGTACACAGACCTGCAGCTCGTCAGTGCTGAGGAGCAGATGAGTGGCCCGGCTTCTGGGGCTGACTCGACTGGTAAGATGAAGCCCCATGCCAGAGGGCTCTGCAAATCACTTTTGCTGACCTGTTGCCACTCCTCAAATCTCTGCAGCCAGCTTTGTTTGCAGAATGAATTCAGGAGCGGTCATCCAGTCAAAAGGTAGAATTCTGAGTGGCTCAAAATTGCACTGGGGGAAAAACATGCACACAGATTGCCTGGTTGGTTGGCAGACTATTAATACGGGAAACCATCTGACAGTATATCTTCAGGTGTTGTTTTCTGACTGTTCTATACAGGTGCTGTTTCCTGTCAATTTATTTTCTCCTTGGATAACTCAACTATGTGTAATATGCACAAGGCTGAATCTTTCATCCTACCACCCACGCACCTTCCCTGTTCAGCAAGAGGGTGGTTAGAGTTAAGCAGAGAAAAAGTAAATGTTATGTGAAGTGGAATGAGAATCAGGATGCAGCCACTGTGTCCAGAGTACAGATCATTTTGCAGCTCTGTTTATCCTGTTGTGCCTCGATTGAGTTATTCACCAGTCTGTAACATCCCATGTTCTCATTTGTTACACTTCCGGTAGGTGTAGGATGGAATGCTGGCTGGCTTTGCAGATAGAATGTGGGCCTGTCAACAAGCACTCTATTATGGATTGAGTTTAGGATGGCTTTGGAAAGATGTTGCATGGTCCTAGTGTTTTAGTTATTTGGCCCAGGGGATTGTTTTCCTTTGAAAGCGATGAGTTACTAATCATTTCCCTGTGGATGAATTTACCCAGTGTGTCTAACAAGATTTGTTTTTTCCTTCTCAAAAATGGTTAGGAATTTGTCTCTGGATTGTTTCTCAAATTTTGTTAACATTTGCCCTCATGCTGTGTGCTCCTGGGGGGGTTCTACAAATAGAAAGAAAGAGATTCTTCTTGAAGACTAAAGGGTTCAGACAGGATTTGGTGTGGTATTTAATAATATTGCAAGGAATCCTAGTTTATGATGGCCTCTCTCTCTTTTTACAAGCCACAGTTCTTTATAGCATTTTGTTTTCATCAACCCTCTCAATTTTTATTGATTCTCTGTAACTGATGACCTTGGTTATCAGCTGAAATATGCCTCTATGACATCCCCACCATGGGGAGCAATTCATGGAAGGGAAGTAAGAAGCTGAGGCAGTGAGGAACAGAGGCTGTGCTTGCCTCCCCTTCACCCCTCCTGGCTCAACCTCCTTGCCAAGTGTTCCCGTGGAGGAGGCTTATCATGTACTGGCTCAGAGCACACAGACACTGGAGTCAGGCTGCTCAGGTTCAGACCCTTGGTCTGCCACCATTTCCCAGCTGTGTGACCTTGGGCAAGATTCCTTTTTTTTTTTTTTTTTTTGCTGGTTAGGGCCGCATCCATGGCACATGAAAGCTCCCAGGCTAGGGGTCGAGTCACAGGTGCTGCCAGCCTATACCACAGCCACAGCAATGCAGGATCTAAGCCACATTTGTGACCTACACCACAGCTTCTGGCAACACCGGATCCTCAACCCACTGAGTGAGGCCAGGGATTGAACCTGCCACCTCCTTGTTCCTAGTCAGATTCATTTGCACTACACCACAAGGGGAACTCCCATGGACAGGATTCTTAACATCTTTAAGATTCAGTTTCCCCATCTGAAGAATGGCCATAGTAATAGCACCTTATTACACACTCTGAATGAGACAGTTTATGTAGAACAGCTTACGTAACGCCTGGCACAGAGTAAGTGGTCAAGGATGTGATTTCTTCCTTCTGCTCCAGGGTTCTTAGTGCTTTGGAGAAGTGGGGGTGGGCTCCTCACTGTAGGAAAAGTCAAGATCTCTAGGCTTAAGCTGGTTTTTTTGGTGGCCTCTCTAAAGTTTGGTAAAAATTGCTTTAATTCCTAAAGGTTCTAACAAAGAAAATCAGAGTCATAAGCAGAACTAGACATTATTAATCATCTCCAAAGCATGTAATTTTTAGTATCTCCCTTTTCACTGAGCAGGCCTCCTCACCTGTTGTTTTTGGTCCTGGCAGGAAGCAGGTGGTGGCCTCAGAGGAGTTTACCTGAAGAGAGTTTAGTGAAGGGACAGAGGCAGCAAGAGCTAGAATCATGCAGGAGGGGCTGCCCCATGGGTGGTATGACTATAGAAGAAATGGCACGACCACCAGAGACTTGGTGAAGGGGGCGGGGAGGTAAATACCCAGATCTTTGTGCTGGCACTTCCCAAGTCAGCAGATCCCACCAGAAGTCAAAGGGGACCGAACCCTAGTGAGGCAGCCCACAAAGATCAACTATCAGGCCACAGAACAGGTGTAGGAGGGTGGAGAATGGCTTTGGAGGGAGGAGTGGTGGTGAAGCAAATGGAGAATAGCCAACACACTTTCGTCCCCGTAGGAGGTAAATGACCTATAGGCTGAGGTCACTCCAGAGATGCAAATGCAAAACCAGGACCAGAAAATGATGAACGATGCTCTTGCTTCTCTCCTTCATCAGGAAGTGGTTTCTGTGGCGGCAGGGAAGCTCGAGGTGTGGCCTTTTGGCGACCGTCCTCTTTTGCAGAAATGGTAATACTCATAGCCAGGACTTACTGAGTGTGCTGCGCGCCAGATGTGGATTCTCTCTGCTCTTACAAGAATCCTGCAGGCAGGCGTCATTCTCAGAGAGGTATAAAGGAGGTGTATATATATCAGAGCTTGGGGAAGAAGCTCATGTTTCCTTAGCAGATATGAGTTCTTACAGATATCTGCTGTGGGCCCACAGTACTGTGTTTCATAAACACGTTTCTGGACACTGCATTTTGAAAAGAAATATCCTGATTCTTTGGCCTTCAGGCAAGGGCCCAGACTGGCCCAGGTGCTGGCAGTGTCTCCACCTGCTTATGATGGAGTAATCTGCTTTTGCCTCACACCTCCACTCCCTTTCCAGGCCCAGAGATGGGAACTGGTGTGCCTCCAGGGCCCTGGAAGTTGAGAGGCAATGAGGCGAGTGGCTTAGAGGGCAGTTCCCCAGGCCGTGTGGACAGTGTCCTGATATAGCCCCTGCTATGGGAACCCCATGAGGCTCTTCCAGAACATCCTGACCTGGGCCATCCTGACCTTTGAAAAGCCGATACCCCACCCTGGGTCCCAGGTTAGAAGAAGGATAAGGAAAACCAAGGTTAGGAGAATGACCAAGTATTTCTAAACCTGTGGCACTCACACATGTGCCCCAGAAATGAGGAATTTACAAATGCTTTCAGTTGAGCTATTGAGAGCTTCAGAGAAACCGAGGCACACTGGAAAACCCCCCAGCCAGCTGATTACTGTCCTCTGCCCAGTACCAGGCCTAGGGCAGTGGACAGCCTCCGTGAGAGCCCTATTTCAAGGCTGAATGGGTCACTCAGGATCAACTGAATGCCCCTGAGGCTGTGGAGCAGATTCTCACCAACCTCTGTCTCTTCTCTCTGGAGCTGCCCTTCCTCATCTGTGAAATGAGGCTGGGCGTCCCTGTGCAGGCAGGGCAAGGTGTGTGCCAAGGTGCTTCATATGGGGCAAGGTGCTGTAGGAGTAAAAAAACTCCTAATGTGGTAGCTCTGTGCCTGATTTCCCTTTGCTATGGAAAATGAGGATAATTATTGCCTACTCTTTTATTGCCCCAAAGAGGACTGTAAACTGCATGGGTGGCAGTGTAAGATCTAAGAGGGGCTTTGCAGTTCCCAGCAGTGAGCCCATAGGTGAGTGCAGAGAGGCACTGTGGGAGTTGGGGGTTCAGTATCTTTGGTTCCTTGCTGAGGGCTTGGGAGTCCTTTTGAGGAACTACTCTGGGGGCACTTCTGCCATTTATCTGCCCACTCACAACCCCCATGCCTTTCAGCCTTGCAGAGGGAGGTGGAGGGTGGAGAGAAGTTGCAGACTGAAGCTTCCCACGGGAGCTCCCTCTCCCCAGCAGCCAGGCTCTTCCTGGCAGCACAGGGAGTGAGGATGCGGCGGGGGCAGATGCTCCATGATTCATCTCCTGTGTGGAGCAGGGTTATGGTGGCCCAGACCTGTCCTGTTTACCTTGGCTCTGTTGCTCTGTACCTGGCCACAGCCAGCCATGCTTCCCTGTCCTCTGTGACAGGAGTTCTGCAGGGGGTTGGCAGTCCCCAGGGCCATCCTGATTCCCAGTATAATTGTGGCGGGAAAGACTCTGTGATCAGCCTACACTTTCTTCTCATTTTCTCACCAAGGGGATAATTAGGAGGAGGAAGACAAACAAATCCCCTCACCTTGGTTAAATCACAGGGTGTGGGCAGAGCTGGAGAGCAGTGTTGATGTCTGCTCTGGGATTCGCTTTCCAGTGCAGATGCAGAAGTGGGAATTGGCAAGATCTCAAATCACAACACCCCTGTCTCCCCAGGGTCCCCTTTTCCTAGATGGTAGGCATACCCTGTTGTCTTCACCTGTCAGAGCAGCTTTGTAATGCCACTAGTTTTACCTGAGTTGTTAAACAGGATTGGAGGAATAAAAATCAGCCTTCTGCCTTGGAAGTCCAGGGAAGAGAAAACACGGAAATGTTTGCAGCAGCACACGCTGCTGTTGAGTAGCGGGCCTCCGTTTTGGTTTTCTTTTATACACAAGAAAAGTGGAGATTTAAGTGTGGGATTAAAATGCTCAGGCACATTTGCTAACTGAGGAATGTCAAGACTGGGTGAAGCACGTAGCAGGTGTTTAATGATTGTTATATGGATTCTTGAATGAAAGAAATGAGTTTGCATGTGGTGAAAGCCGTCTGCATTCCAGACATCTGTATCCCATTGGGGTTTAAGAGTCCAGCATTTCTCCCAAGTGTGTCCCATGCCCCAGCCTAAGAAAAGCCAGGATGCTGGGGATCAGCATGTTAGGTGATGCTGTGCCACCTTTGTTGGAAATCCATAACATGTGTTAGCTTGTTAAAGATTTTGAAAAGTCCTAGAACTGTATTTATGTATGTATCTGTGTGTATATATATAGTGTATATTTATATGTGTTTATATATATTCCCATATTTAAATAAATTTAGTTTTTTATCAACCCATAGTGCCTATCTGTTTACCTGGTCAGATCTCAGGTTACATACATAAATTAGCAAATTTGAATTGGAAATACATGCCGTCACTAAAACGTTGGGAAATGAGAGAAACAAATATTTTGACAAACTTACCTGGATTTACAAAGGTAGCTCTACTTTGTCTCATGCTCGGCTATACCTCTTGGCCTTTTTTCCTTTTTTAAATTCTAATTCAACAGACTCAGGACTGCATTTTGCCAAAGATTCTTTGTGTTTAAACCCTCGGTGGGCTTTAAAACAAATGTAAGCCAGATGTTCTTGATTTATTTGCATTTAATTCATCATAATGGACTTCTGCCAGAGCAGTAGGATTGCCCCAGGGATGTTGGACTCATTTTTTTTTTTTTTTTTTTCTCAGCAACAAGTGTTTATGATGAGTAGAAGGCCATGGACTCCAGAGCTCAATTTCTGTGACAAGAACTTTATCGATGCTCAGAAAGTTTCTGTTGTCCTTATTGGTTAAGGATAGTATGAAAACATCACCAGGGTTTCGTGCCTCTTTACAAGATGTAACACGTCTCTTTCTGCTGCTTGTTTTGTCCTAATCCTCCTGCAGCTGGTAGAACACTAGACCAGACTCAGGGGCCCCCAGATTCTCAGTAAACAGTAATTATCATAGTGCATGATGGGCTTACAGGGGATTCTTGTTGTTCTTAAGGCATATTTGTATTCTATGATCTTTTTTTCACCTTGAATATATTTTGTTTGGAAGGCAAGGCAAAATAAGTTAACTTATTTAAAAATTATTTTCCTAGCTAAAAATTTTAGTGATAACTTGTGTTCTTCCAGAATAATTGTCTCAAAATTGAAGAACAAGAACATATTTTTTAAATGAGTTATAGCTCTTATAACAAATATAGATTTGGCCTCACTTCTGCTCTTAGGATGCCCCAGGATCCTTAATATTCTTGTCTCCATCGAGTTGTATATTTTGGATGTTATTTTATTTTATTTTTATCTTTTTGTCCTTTGAGGGCCACACCAGCAGCACATGGAGGTTCCCAGGCTAGGGGTCTAATCGGAGCTGTAGCTGCTGGCCTACACCAGAGCCACAGCAATGCCAGATCCGAGCTGCGTCTGAGACCTACACCACAGCTTGTAGCAATACCAGATCCTTAACCCACTGAGCAAGGCCAGGGATCGAACCTACAACCTCATGGTTCCTAGTTGGATTAGTTTCCGCTGTGCCACAACGGGAACTCCCATTTTGGATTTTTAAAATCAACGTTTTAAAACTCTAATGAGAAGTTTTCTTTGAAACCTTCTCCAGAGCGGTTCAAAAGTTTCTCAGAAACACAGATGTTTATTGAGTAAAACTGGTATTTTACCAGTCACTGCAAGTACAAAAAAGAGTAAGATATATGACATCTGCCTATGAAGAATGGATAATCTGCAAACAAATTTTTTGCTGTCAAAAGACTTTTTATATGTAACTTAAAAAATAGTTTTTATTTATAGATCATCTGCTATGTACCAGCAATGTTACATGTACACCCACATACATTAAAAGTAGATATTACTATACATCATATATATGTGTATTTCATTTTAGAGATGCAGAAACACAGCTAGAGATGAAATGATTTGACTAAAGCAGCACAACTATAAAGGGTAGTGTTGGGATTCAATCCAAGTCTTTCCTCAGTTCACCAACCTGGGGCCTGTTAATGAGAGCTGGTTTGTGAACTCAGTGAGTTGTGAGAAGCAGTTCTCAAGAGCCTTCTGGGAGTTCCTATTGTGGTTCAGGGGTAATGAACCTGACTAGGATCCCTGAGGATGAGGGTTAGATCCCTGGCCTCACTCAGTGGGCGTTGTCATGAGCTGCTCAGTGTAGGTCACAGACAAAGCTCAAATCTGGCATTTCTATGGCTGTGGCTGTGCTGTAGGCTGGCGGCTACAGCTCTGATTCAGCCCCTAGCCTGGGGACTTATATGTGCTGTGGGTGTGGGCCTAAAAAGACAAAAACAAAACAAACAAACAAAAAAAACCCCAGAAAATCAAACAAAAAAACTCAAAAAGACAAAAGCTCAAAAGCCTTCTGGGGGCCCAGTACTTCTTCCTCTGTATCCAGGAAGCTATACAAACCTCCCTTATGAGTTTATCTCATTGGATGGCAATGACTTGTGCAGGAAGGAGTCCCCACTAGTCTGAGGCCTTCTCGGAAGCAGGAACCACATCATATTCATCTTATATTCCCAGAACGATGCCTGGCACATTGAAATTACACAGTGGATCTTTGTGGAACAAATTAACTATTCTGATAGAGGGCTGGAAGATCCTTGTTCCCATTCCTGTTCTCTGGCTATCTAGGCTTAAGTGTATTTGCTAATTGAAATGTAACTTCATGACGGGGAAGAATTAAAAGAGAGCAGGTAGTTATAACCAGCGTGGAAATAAGACTTTTCGCCATGTTTTCAAATGTTATGCATTTATCTAGTAGTCTCCATTCATTTTATTTTCCTGTTATTTGGGTTTTACTATAATTTTTTATGTTTTCTTAAAAAAAAATGGTTTCTGTGGATGTGTATGGATGCGGGGGAGGGCGGGGGGGGGCGTGCTTTGTCTGTCTGGGTATCTCAGAATGGCACTTAGCCTATATATTCTTGACTAAGTACTCATATTTTCCTTTCCTATTTGTTTACCTCAGAGAATGCAAAGAAGGTGATTTGGGGAAAGATTTTCTGTGATATTGAAATAAGTCCTTGTGACCATTGAGCCATTGTATAGAGCAAAATTGGAGGAAGAGTGACAGAGTTTAAGTTGCTGTGTTCCATACAGATTATCTAAACTAGATATTTTAGGACTGCTTAATTTAAAAAAACCTGTGACCGTCAACCAGTGATTTGCAAGTGCCTTTTAGAATTGCTAATGCACTCATCCTGAAGAGAAAGTGACAACCGTAGTGCCTTTTATTGATTACCTTCTGTGATGTTCTTTTTAGTTACCATCTTGCTTTCATATTTGGTAACACCAGTGCTCAGAGCCACACGTTAGTTAAATGACAGAATTAGGATTGACATCCGGGCTTACTGACACTCTGAGACTGCTTGTCCTGTGGCAGAGCTCTCTGGAAGGACCCCTTCACTGCATCCAGTCCTAAAGAACAGAGTGTAAGAAGCTGTGTTCTGGAGTTCCCGTCGTGGCGCAGTGGTTAACGAATCTGACTAGGAACCATGAGGTTGCGGGTTCAATCCCTGCCCTTGCTCAGTGGGTTAACGATCTGGCGTTGCCGTGAGCGGTGGTGTACGTTGCAGACTTGGCTTGGATCCCGAGTTGCTATGGCTCTGGCATAGGCTGGCAGCTATAGCTCCGATTAGACCCCTAGCCTGGGAACCTCCATATGCCACGGGAGTGACCCAAAAAATGGCAAAAAGACAAAAAAAAAAAAAAAAAGCTGTGTTCTTTCAGGGTCAAATAAATGATCAAAACTAGGTATTTTGAACCACTTAAAATTCAGAGGGTGGATGAACTTGGATGATGGGTCATTATTGTCTCAGTGACCTCTATGGAGGTTAGTGAAATGAGCCTTTCCTTCAGCTGTGGGTCTAGGCAGCAAACCAGAGTAGTACTAGCAGGACCTCCCACTTAACCATCAACAGAGATCACAGCTGTTTCCACAGCACCTAATAGTTTTGACAGATATTCTCAAAATTTCCTTTATTTCATTGCTACTTGGAACTCATAGTAGTTATTGGGTGTGTTAATGGTTGTGTTAATGGTAGTAACATACTGCAGTCATCCAGGTAACACACACGATGGCCTGGGCTAAGGGACTGGCCTGAGTTAGAGGAAACTGAACAGATTTAAAAGACATTTAGTATTTAGAATGGGCAGAATACCCATCACACTGGCTCCCCAGTCATGCTTCCAGCATGTTCCATTTCCATGCCTCTGTTCTTGATTTTTACCCTGAATAACTCCCCCCTTTCCCCATATGACAAAGTCCTACTGATGGTTTAAGATGAAACTCCAGTCATCTTTTCTAGCACAAAGTCCTCACTTTGTGCCAAGTATGGCATTCAGAGCAAGGCATCCCAAGCTGGTTCTGTCCTGAGCTTTACTCTAGGTCACCGTGTGTCTGCCATCAGTTCTGCCTTTGGCAGAGGGGTCTTTGCATGAAAGTCATCTCTCTACCAGACTCAGGTCCCCCAGGGCAACAATGCGGTTTTCATATTTGGATTGTCCCCAAAGTCTGGTCTGCAGCACAATGCCAGGAACTAAGGAGGTGTCCGGTGAATGTTTTTAGTTAAATCTCATCTTTTTTGACACATTGAATTATGCCCTTCCTCCTACCTCAGAAAAAGGAAAAAAGAAAAAAAGAGAAAAAGCTTGCCTCCAAATACCTTGGTTCCCAAACACCCAAGTCTAGAAAAAGAATTGAGAGAATTAGAAATGAGATCCTCTGGCCATAAGTTTGAATTATTTTACTGGCTATTTTATGTGCGGATAGCTTTTACAATAGTCATTGGACTTGCCTGTGAAGGATGGTGTCTTCCTCTGTAAGTGGTCTCTCAGGTGAGGATGAGACACCACTGATTTACATAAGATTAGAAATTGCTCAACAGAAGAAAGGGTGGGGGAAAAATATAATTGTAATGTATAAATGTAAGGATAACCTGATCCCTTTGCTATACAGTGGGGAAAAAAAAAAAGAATTGCATGTGAGGTAATTGCAGGAAAAGGTTACTTTGATATGGACACTACTCAGACATACCCTAGTATTAAGAAAGAGGAGGAAAAAGGAAATTTGGAAAAAAAAAAAAAGAAATTGCTCACTAAGGTTCTTGGGCAAGCCAGTCAACACCCAGAAAAGTTAGTACTTTTTTCCAGATATTAAGATTTTAGGAGTTCCCGTCATGGCGCAGTGGTTAACGAATCTGACTAGGAACCATGAGGTTGCGGGTTCGATCCCTGCCCTTGCTCAGGGGATTAAGGATCCGGCACTGCCATGAGCAGTGGTGTAGGTCGCAGACTCGGCTTGGATCCCGAGTTGCTGTGGCTCTGGCGTAGGCTGGTGGCTACGGCTCCGATTGAACCCCTACCCTGGGAATCTTCATATGCTGCGGGAGCGGCCCTCTAGAAAAGACCAAAAAAAAAAAAAAAAAAAAAAAAGATTTTAACTTGAATTCAGTAAAATAAGGGTGGACATAAAGTGCTGAAACCACAGTGGCTGGTCCCTGGTGCCCTCTTAATGTGTTGTCCTTAGTCCTAAGGCTCTGGAAATGGATGTCTTCATAATTGGTTTGGAATCATAATAACTGGTTTGGATTCTTTACCCTTTAAAGTTTGAAAAAGTTTGAGATTATTTAGTAGAATTCCTCTCATTTGGGGTGAGAAAGCCAAAGCCTCGAAGGTACCAGCGGCAGAGCCAGGCTTTATTATTCCTTGTCCTCACCCATCCTGTGAATCATTTAAAAACCTAAGAGACTGGCCTGGCATAACTGGTTATTTTTCATTTTACTTCTCTCTGAACATTTTAACTCCTTCCTTGTTGCTTCCTTGCCTCTGGGCTTGCTTCCTTCCTTCCTTCTTTTCTTTTCCTGAATTAAACAATGGACCCTCTTTCTTGAGGCTTTAGTTCACTCATTAAAGTTAAATGCAGTGGAACCAATGGAGGTGGAGGAGACTGAAGCCCTCTGATCCAAAACATTTTTTCCTCCTAATACTAAGTTTGACGCCCTAATGAGATGCGGCCATAGAAGATCTCTTGACTCCCAGGCGAATGTGTCCAGGCCTGAAGTCTGGGTGGAACAAGGTCTGGTCTTTGTGCTTCTCAGTGGGGGCTCTTTTATGTTGGGCTGCAGCCTGTCTTCTCTCTGTGATCTTCTTAGAGATCTGTTCTCACCCACCTGGTTTTACCTCAGGCCATCACTCCTTCCCTTCTCAGATTTCTCAGAGCTTAGAAAAGCTCCTCGTTAATGTTACGTTAATATAGGATTTCTTCAACGGTGGAAGTTAACTTTTCATATTCATGTCAACGGAGAGCCTGAATTCATGAATCAACTTGGGTCAAGCCAGGAGGTAGAATATACTGCTGTTAAAGGGCAGGCTTTAGTAGAATTCTTATCGGCCACAACCTCCTAGAACAAATTCATGTCACCACCATGTGGTTCATTAGGAAATGCAGAGAAGTGCTCTATGCGGGGGTCTAAGTGTCAACAAGATATCAGCTCTTCCCAGTGGCAGCACCCAGGGTGCTCAACAGCTCTTTTGCTGTGAATGGGACAGGTGAATTTCCCTTAGTCTTTTGCAGGCTGCTATGTGTGTTAGTTTACTAGGCTGCCATGACAAAGTACCACAGACTTGGTGGCTTAAACAACAGGCATTTATTTCCTCACAATTCTGGAGACTAGAAGTCTAGGCTCAAAATATCAGCAGAGTTGATTTCTTCTGAGGCTTCTCTCCTGTTTCTTCTCATGATCTTGCCTCTGTGTGTGTCTTTGTCCAGCTCTCTTCTTACAAGGATGCTCATACTGGATTAGGGCCCATCCTGATGACCTCATTTTAATTTTAATTTAATTTAATTTTCTTTTTTAAGGGCCGCACCTGTAGCATATGGAGGTTCCCAGGTGAGGGGTCCAATCAGAGCTGTAGCTGCCAGCCTACGCCAGAGCCACAGCAACGCCCGATCTGAGCTGTGTCTGCGACCTACCCATAGCTCACGGCGACGCCGGATCCTTAACCCAGTGTGTGGAACCACAGATTGAACCTGAGTCCTCATGGATGCTAGTTGGATTTGTTACCACTGAGCCACAACGGGAACTCCAATGAACTCATTTTAAATTAACTATCCTTTTGAAGATCCTATCTCTAAATATAGTCACATAGTGAGTTACCAAGGGTTAGGATTTCAACATAGGAATTTTGGGGAGATGCAGTTCAGCCCATAACACTGTGCAGACACAACTTAGACGTCCTCTCCTTCCCCTGACCGAGATGAACTGACTGACATTGCAAACCTGCTCTGTATGGTCTTTCTGGAGGCACTGCTAACAGTGTCACTTGCTGAATGACACTGAATTTTGGATCTGACACTCACTTGAATCCTACTTCCTACAGTTATAGTAAGGAGAAAGGAGTGGTTTATGCTTAACAAACCTCTCACTCAGCCTTTGGGTTGCTTACCTATAGTATGGCTTGCTCCTTCACAAAGGGGCTGGTGTATCCTGCTGGACTCACTGGCAGGTAAGCTTGGATCTGGCGTTGCTGTGGTGTAGCTCCGATTCCACCCCTAGCCTGGGCACCTCCATATGCTGTGGGTGCGGACCTAAAAAGACCAAAAAAAAAAAAAAAAAAAAGTAAACGATAGTTCACAAAAGAAGACATGTGAAGGCATAATATGAAAAGATGATAATCCCCATAATCACTTGCGCAGACAAACAATGATGTCTATCAACTTGGTAAAGTTTAAATAATAGGAGGTATCTAGTGTAGGGATGGAGACGTTGGAATCTGCATGGAAGGCTTGCAGAAAGACCTTTCTGGAGGGCATTCTAGCTATTGGTGTCAATTTAAATGTCACTCTTTAACACTTAGCTTACCCCAAGGAAATAATTAGACACGAGCACTGTTTATATTAGCAAAACCAAACAAACAAAACCCAAATGTCAAAGTGGAATGCTGTGTAGCCGTGGAAAGTGTTCCAGTTATGTTATTTGAAGAAGATGGGTTACAGAATAGAATGTGTAATCATTTTGCTATATTGGCCGACTTATAGTTTTGCTCTGTTAGTGTATGTGTGTGTATGTGTTTCTAAGTATACAGAAAAAAGTTGGATAAGATATATCCCTAACTGCTAATATTGGTTATCTTGGGGTAGAGGACTTTTCATTTCCTTACTTTACTACATTTATTTCTGTAGGATCTGAATTATTATAGTAACCATAGATAACTCCTAAAGTCTGAAAAAAAATAATGAAATACTCTGATTTAGAAAATTAAATATGTTACTGGAACATTTAAAAAATTTCTTTTATGATGTACGTGTTTATTTGGGGGTTGAGTGCTGGTCTATTTGCTTCGTGGGGGAGGCATTGCTGTCATGTACTTGCGTTTGACTTTTCACAGGCATAATGCTAGTTGCCTCTTCTTTGCAGGAAGTAGATATAGTGCAATGGAAAGCTACAATCTTCTGAGTTTGACAGACCAAATGCCAGCTCTGTTACTCTCCTGCTCTGTGACATTTGGTAGATTATTTAACCTCAGTGACCTTTAGTTTTCTCAAGTGTAGAATGGAAATCCTAATAGTAATACTGAGCATGTAGATTATTCTTAGGGTTGAATGAGACCTGGAATGTAAAGTTTCTGGAATAAAAGAAGGGAGTAGTCATTATGATGATAGCAATATATTGCTGTTTTCAGAATTCTTCATGTTTTAGATCTAGGACTTAGTCTGTGGGAGGAAAATTCTTTTAAGTCATGGAAAAACAGCTAAATAGAACCCCAAAGAAGTACTATTTTATGTCCTTGGCTTTTGTAAACTGCCTTTACAGAAAGGCAGTTTCTTTTATTCTTTTTGTTCTCATTGACTGAAGGGTGAGCTCACTCAGCATGCTTTGTGAAACCACTTGTGTCTCTGGCAATTTCTGCAGAATTAGAATCAGGAAGAAAAGCTTTCCTGAGAAGAGGTGAGAGGGAAGGTGGGATGAGAGGGAGGGCTGCATGGGGTAGGGAGCCAATGCCAGGTTTACTTTCATGGGGCACCTCCCTCCTCCTCCTCCTCTTCAGGATTGGTTTCTTTGTGCACATTGGTTGCCTCAAGCAACACATTATTAGTTTAAACCGGAATGTATCCTGGGAGACTTACTACTTTGCCTTTGCCAAGTAATTGTCCCTTTCCCAAAGAGGATACTGGGATTGTGGGGGCATTTTCCAGTTTGGCATATTTCAATCCAGTTCCTCCACCTCCCTTACACTGAGTGTCTGCTGCTTGCAAGGCACTATTCATTTAGAAAGCAACCCAGTTGCAAGTTGTTAGTCTTTGTTTTCAACTCTTAGATTTCGTCTTCCTTCCTTAAAGCCTCAGTACTGATGTCCAAAGAAAGAAGATTTTACAGGCATACCTCGAGACATTTTGAGTTTGGTTCCAGACCATTGCAATACAGTAAATATTGCAATAAGGCAAGTCACACAAATTTTTTGGTTTCCCAGTGCATATAAAAGTTATGCTCACACTATAATCTGTTATGTATACAATAGCATTATGTCTACAAAACAAGATAGATACCTTAATTAAAAAATACTTTACCATCACCTGAGCCTTCAGTGAGTTGTAATCTTTTTGCTGGTGGAGGATCTTGCCTTGAAGTTGACTGATCAGGGTGGTGATTGCTGAAGGTTGAATGGCTGTGGCAATTTCTTAAAATAAGACAATAATGAAAGTTTGCCACATTGATTGACTCCTCCTTTCGTGACCAGTTTCTCTGTAGCACACAGTGCTTTTGATAGCATTTTGCCCACAGTAGAACTTCTTTCAAAATAGGAGTCAGTGCTCTCAAACCCTACTGCTGCTTTATCAACTAAGTTTATGTAATATTCTAAATCCTTTGTTGTCATTTCAACAATCTTCACAGCATCTTCATCATAAGAAACCACTTCTTTTGCTTACTTCTAAGAAGCAACTCCTCATTCTTTAAAGTTTTATTATGAGATTGCAGCAGTTCAGTCACATCTTCAGGCTCCACTTCTAATTCTAGTTCTCTTGCTGTTTCCACCACATCTGCAGTTTCAATAGTAACATCAGAAATCACTGATTACAGATCACCATAACAAATATAATAATGAAAAGGTTTTGGAGTTCCTGTTGTGGCTCAGCGATAATGAACCCAACTAGTATCCATGAGAACTTGGGTTTGATCCCTGGCCTTGCTCAGTGGGTTAAGGATCCAATGTTGCCGTGAGCTATGGTGTAGGTCACAGACACAGCTTGGATCTGGCACTGCTGTGGCTGTGGTGTAGGATGTCAGCTACAGGTCCGATTCAACCCCTAGCCTGGGAACTTCCATGTGCCACGAGTACAGCCCTAAAAAGACAAAGAAAGAACAAGTTTGAAATGTTGTGAGAGTTACCAAAAAGTGATGCAGAGACATGAAGTGAGCAAATGTTGTTGGAAAAATGGCACCAATAGACTTAATGCAGGGTTGCCATAAACCTTAAGTTTGTATAAAACAAAACGTATGTGCGGTGGAATAAAGCAAAATACGACAAAACAAGGTATGCCTGTATCACTGGTCAAAACATTCCCCATTAGAGTAATGTCACTAATTCCAAAATGAGGAGGCGAGGAGTTCCCTGGTGGCCTAGCAGTTAGGACTCAGCATTGTCACCACTGTGACTCGGGTTACGGCTGTGGCTTGGATTCAGTCCCTAGTCTGGGAACTTGTGCATGCTGTAGGCATGGCCACAACAAACGAACGAAAAATAGAATGAGGAGGTAACATTCATTGAAGGTGTCTGACCTCACCCATTTTATTTTACTAAAAAAATTTTTTTTTGGCTGTGCCCCTGACATGTGGGAGTTCACGGTCCAGAAATTGAACCCATGCCATAGTGACCTTAGCTGCTCCAGTGACAATACTGGATCCTTAACCTGCTGCACCGCAAGGGAACTCCACCCATTTTAAATATGGGGTTTTTTGAGGGCCAAACGTGGGGCATATGGAAGTACCCAGGCTGGCTGTAAAATTGGAGCTGCAGCTGCTGACCTTCACCACAGCAACATGGGATCTAAGCCATGTCCGTGACCGACACCACATACACCACAGCTCACTGCAATGCCGGATCCTTAACCCACTGAGCGAGGCCAGGGATCGAACTCTCATCCTCATGGATACTAAGTCGGGTTCGTTACCACTGAGCCATGACGGGAACTCCTTAAATATGGTACTGACAGAACTTTTTGTTTTTGTATGCACGGTAGTGATACCCAGAAGGGTCTGGAAGAAATCCTGGGAGTTGACTGGAGTTCTGTGTGCCCCATACACGCCCAGTTGCTCTCATTGCTATTCCTGAATTGCTAACATTCAATACACTTTGAGGCCCCTTTTCCAGTAGTGATGATTTGGGTTATCAACACATCTGTCTTGCTTCTCTTCCCTTGTGACCCTCCAGGAATAGAATTCAGGTCCAAATCTTGGGGAAAAACTTACAAAATGAGAGAATCAAAATAAAGCCCCTACAGTGAAGAAGAACAGATAGTATTTTTATTTTTTAAAAAGGGATCCATTATCTAAGAATTTACATTTGAAATTTATCTACCTATCTATCTCCTATCTTGCACCAAAAAGAATTATCCCAATGAATGCTTTTCAGATCATGTATGCTCAGATCATATCAAATATAAGGCACTTGGTGGAGCTGAGAGTCTTTCTCTCTTGGAACAAAGAAAAGTCACCTGGTCCTCACTGTAAGTAATTCTATGAACTTGGCCTAAGGATATCAAATACATCCATTTGTAATGAAGTTAGGTAATTATAGGTGAAAAACACGCTTGTTTTCAAAAAGCTTTCAAATACATACATAATGTCATTAACTCTGTATTATGGCCTGTGAGATAAGCAGAAAAGTGTCCCCTGTGCCTTTTCACAGAAGAAGAAACTAAGACTTATTAAGTTTCAATGATTTTTGCCCTCTGTTCTGCTGCCAGTATTAATACTGGTACTAAGAACATGAATGTATCAATTAATATGTTAATCTCTATTATATAATATGTTAATGATATATCTCATATTTCTATTTAATATACTTCGAATAATATTGAGATGATTTATACCATGTTCCTGTCCAGGAGGCTAACTGCTCTAACAACTCCAAGATTTCAGCGGCTCAACACATCAAAGTTTATTTCTCATTCACACCACTATGAGAGCAGGCTAGCGACAGGGGGCCTTGCTCCAGAGTTCAGAGACCCACCCTGTTCTCAAAGTCTCCTCTATTCCGTTGTTGGTGGGAAGCGAGGCGCCAGAACTCAGGGCCTGGCCATACCTGCCTGCCAGAGAGGTTGGAAAATGTGGCCTTGCTGTGTGCCCAGAAAGCAGAGAACACAAATATTCATGAACACAGGGAATCCGCACCACAAAATTGTTTGTATCCCCTGATTGTAGGGGCCCTGCTTAAGATCTGTAGACTATTATGTTTTCCCCAGCTTTACTGAGGAAGAATAGACATGAAATAACCTAAACACATTTAACAGGTACACTGCGATGAGCTTGAACATGTGTCTGCCTCTGTGAAGTTCTCACCATGCTCAAGATAATGAACATATCTGCCACCCTCGAAAGTTCCAGGTGTCCCTTTGCAATGCTCCCTTTCTCACTGTCCCACCTACCTCCTGCCCCAGGCACCCTTACTCTGCCTATACAGATTGGCTTGCATTTTTAAGGACTTTTATACTGTATTGTTCCATACAGGAGATTGTCTAATTTGGATTTTTTCACTCAACATAATTACTTGGAGATTCATCTGTGTTAACATGTTTCAATAATTCATTCCTTTCTGTTGAGGAGTAGTGTTTTATTGTACTGTTACATAATGTTTATTTGAAAAAACAAACAAATCCATCTTTTGAAAGTTTGAGGACCTTCTCACTTATTTGCCCTCCAGTTTGAAAAGGCCAAAATGCTCTGCTGCCGTCTTTGGGCCTGTCCAAAAGAACATAAGAAAATGAGTCACAAAAAAGGACCAGCTTGAGCAGGTGCTGAGCTTTTCTTGTTTCTTAACTTCAGATTGGGTGGACTATTAGTCAAGTACTGACAACCTAATAGAGACCTATCATTATGCCCCATGACCTTGGGAATATAGTTGTCTCTGTGTATCTGCAGAGATTCCAGGATACTCAGATCCCTTGTATAAAATGGTGTGATATAGTGAATACAGTCCATGTTCCATATCTGCTGTTTCTCATCCAGATATGGAGAGCCAACTGTGCAAAAGAAACAAGAGTTAATCCCAGAAGTTGATATTCCGAGGTCTGTACCATTGTCTGCTTGTACCCCAGCCCTGGAACTGCAGTCACATTGTGTTCATCCCAGGGTGGCACAGTGCTGCCTGTGTCCCTTTTGTGTCCACAAACCTTCATGACTTCGCTGTCTAGCCCCTGACCTCCTTACTCTGACACCCATAGCTCACTCTCAGGTTGAACCTAGCTTCAGTTTGTTGTGTTTAACATGAGCTGGTAATGTTTAATAAAAGAAATATTTATTTTGTTTCATGGAAGAAATGATTATTTACTGAAATAAATAATAACTAAGTGAAGTAATATAAAGACATATCTACCTGCCTGACAGTTCAAAAATTCTGTTTCCTTTCCTCTGCCCTTTCTCCCTCCCTCCACCTTCTGGTCATAACTTGCTTTTCCTGCCTAATTGTCAATCACTTCCCTTTGTCATCAGATGCGCTGGTCATCCAAATTAAATGCTTTTTTTTTTTTTTTTTCTTTTTAGGGCTACACCCGTGGCACATGGATGTTCCCATGCTAGGGGTTGAATCAGAGCTGCAGCCCCCGGCTTACACCATGGCCACAGCAATGCATGATCCAAGCCGTGTCTGCAACTACACCACAGTTCATGGCAACGCCAGATCCTTAACCCACTGAGCGAGGCCAGGGATTGAACCTGCGTTCTCGTGGATACTAGTCAGGTTTGTTACCAACAAGCCACAGTGGGAGTGCCCCAAATGCTTCTTTGTTCCCCATGCACATCCTTTGCTTCCCTCCCTTTGGGCCTTGGTTGACAGTGTTCTTTGCCGGGGGTGCAAATGGTCCCTCCATCAAGGTCCATCTCAGATGCCAGCACCTCCAGGAAGCCTGCCTTGATTCCTTGTCATGCTCTCCCCAAATATACCAATACCCCAAGTTGGGAGTAGCTTCTCTATCACAGCAGCTCTGCTGTATCACTTATTATTTTCTGCTTTATCATATTCATACAGAACTGGCTCACTTGCTGTTCTCTCTGTCTAGAAGTCTGTTCTTCAAGACCATCATACATCTGATTCTCACTCCATTCGGTTCTCTGCTCAGTTGTCACCTCCTCACTCAGGCCTTCCCAGATCACCCCATCTGACTCAGGTCTTCCCGTGCCCTATTTACTCTCTATCTCTCTGCCCTGCTTTGTATTTTTCCATTGCATTTACCCCACTTGATAAAGTTTGTCTGTTTCTGATTGTCTTTTATGCCCACATGAACTCCTTATTCACAGGGACTTTCTCCTGTCAGTGGTGTATCACCAGGTGCCTGGCATGTAAGAGATGCGCAAAAATTATTTGCTGAACAAGGGAATTTTCACCACCAAACTACACTATAGTCTCTATCAATGTGCCTTGAAGCTAAAAGCAGTGTCACTGTCTGATTCATTATTAGATCACCTCAAACATGTTTCCTATAATAGTACGTAGTCAGTATTTGGCTGAAAGACAAAAGCCTACAGTGATGGGAAAATTTCTCGAGGTCCACATGACTCAACTTTAGTTTCGATGAAAGGTTGTGGAATATCTGCTATTTGCCAGGTACCATTAGGTACATTTATTTTATTTTATTTTTTTGGTTGTGGCCACAGCATTCAGAAGTTCCTGGGCCAGGGATTGAACCCGTACCACCACAGCAGCAATGCTGGACTCTTAACCCACTGAGCCACCAGGGACCTTCCATTAGGTACTTTTATACATGTTGTCTCATCTAAAGCTCACTGTGACGTTTGCATCCTCACACTAATATTCCAGTTAGAACCCTAGGACTAGGACTCGGTACCTTGGAAAAGCTCTACAACTTCTGCAACAGCTACTTCTTTCCTGTTACCGGTACTGCCACCCCCTTGACCCTCGGTGTCTCTCATGCCCACTGCTGGTCATCTTTCATCTGAGGCCAGAGCCCCTCTGCCCTGCTCCTCTGCCTTTCATTCATTCACTCACTCTGGCCTGAGCTATCATGTATCTTTAAACCCTTTTTGAACGTGAGAAAATAATCTATCTCCTCTACCTATACATTGTGTTCCTTATAATCTCTTGTCCTGGAGTCATCTGGCTTCCCTTTCTCCCACCGTGGCCCTAATTTCTTCAACCTTGGAAGGACTGGCATCATCTCTTTTCCCCTTGGCTACCTTCGTGCCATTATTGAGCTGCTGTCATTCCACCCTTTTTTTTTTTTTTTTTTTTTTTTTTGGTCTTTTTGACATTTCTTGGGCTGCTCCCGCAGCATATGGAGGTTCCCAGGCTAGGGGTCGAATCGGAGCTGTAGCCGCTGGCCTACGCCAGAGCCACAGCAACTCGGGATCCAATCTGCGCCTCCAATCTACACCACTGCTCATGGCAACACCGGATCCTTAATCCACTGAGCAAGGTCAGGGATCGAACCCGCAACCTCATGGTTCTTAGTCGGATTCGTTAA
Source organism: Sus scrofa (assembly GCF_054392235.1). Classification (NCBI taxonomy): domain Eukaryota; kingdom Metazoa; phylum Chordata; class Mammalia; order Artiodactyla; family Suidae; genus Sus; species Sus scrofa. The sequence continues at coordinate 115,197,406 of NC_139389.1, read as the reverse complement.
CCACTGAGCCACGAAAGGAACTCCTGTCACTCCACATTTTTAAATAAACCTCCAGTGTCCACCTCCACCACCCTCTGCCCAGGTCATGCACGTGCATTGTTGACTCTGGCTCCTGACTATGTCTTCTCCACACCTGTCTTCCCATTCGTGTTATTTCCAGTGATCTGGAGTCATGGTATAGTGGAACCAGCACTGGACCAGAGTCAGGAGTGCTCGTTTGGGGGCCTCGCTCTTCTGCGTAGCAGTGATAAGACTTTGAGAAAACGCTCCCAAGCCTCAGTTTCTTCGTCTGTAACATGGCCATATAATACCCACTCTACCTAACTACTTCACAGGGTTTGTTGAGGAATAATGGGGTATGTGCTGTCAAGTTAACTTGTAAACCATGAACACAGGTGTGATGGGAAATCACCTTCTCGATGTTATGCCAAACATGGTCTCATTTCCACCTGGAACTTCTCTCTGTGATCTTCTGGCTTTGCTTGTCTTCTTACCCAGCCTGGGCCCCAAGGGAGGTTTTTTCTTCAGTGTTCTACAACAGCCTTACAGTCTTTAATTCTTTGACTTCCCACCATACCCCTTTGGCCAGTTCTCAATCCCAAGTAACCCCTACAAGATACCCAAAACTTTCTCCTGAGCTCTTAGTAAAACCCAGAGTCTTGAATTAATCCTACTGTCTCTTTAAGAACTATGCTCCTTTAATAACCCCCCTCGCGTATTTTGTCTGTATCTGCCTCCGTTCCCCACCCCAAATTCTCTTTCCCCTAACTGTGCTCCATTAATTTTTACTTTTAACATTTTTTTTGGATCTTGCTTCCTCTTATATTGACATTTAAGATTTTATTACAATGTGGTTGATTCACAATGTTGTGATACTTTCAGGTGTACAGCAAAGAGATTCAGTTACACGTATATATGTATCAAAAATAAAACATTTTAATAACCTTTTTCATTGTAGGTTATTACAGGATATTGGGTATAGTGCCTTGTGCTATACATTAGGTCCTTTTTGGTTATCTATTTTTAGTGTGCATATTTCAATCCCAAACTTCTAATTTATCCCTCCCTCCCCTTTCCTCTTTGATAATCATAAGTTTGTTTTCTATGTCTCTGAGTCTATTTATGTTTTATAAATAAGTTCATTTGTATCATTTTCTAAGATTCCACATATAAGTGATATTATGTTATGTTTGTTTTTGACTTACTGCACTTAGCATGATAATATCTAGGTTCATCCATGTTGCTGCAAATGGAATTATTTCACTCTTTTTTATGGCTGAGTAATATTTCATTGTGTATATTTTGCACGTGTTCTTTATCCATTCCTCTGTCCATGGACACTTAGGTTGCTTACATGTCTTGGCTATTGTGAATAGTGTTGCGATGAACATGTGGGTACATGTATCTTTGCAAATTCGAGTTTTCTCCAGATACATGCCCAGAAGTGGGATTGCAGGATCATATGGTAGCTCTTATTTTTAGTTTTTTAAGGAAACTCTTTACTGTTCTCCTTAGAGTTGTACTAATTTACATTCCTACCAATAGTGTAGGAGGAGTTAGGGAGCTTTTCTCCTTTGCATCTTCTTGCCTTCTTTGTTGTAGATTAATTGACTATAGGTGCACAGGTTTATTTCTAGGCCATCTATCCTGTTCCATCGTTCTATATTTCTGTTTTTGTGCCAGCACCTTTTTCTCCAGATGCTCTCCAGCATTTATTATTCGTAGACTTTTTGATGATTGCCATTCTGCCCAGTGTGAGGTGATAAGCTTCATTATAGTTTTGGTTTGCGTGTCTCTGATACTTAAAATGTCGAACATCTTTTCATGTATTTTTTGGCTATTTGTATGTCTTCTCTGGATAAATGTCTATTTATATCTTCTGTTCATTTTTTGATTGAATTTGTTTTTTTGATATTGAACTGTATGAATTGTTTGTATATTTTGAGATTAATTCCTTGTCAGTAGCATTGTTTGCAAATATATTCAGCCGTTGTGTAGGTTGTTTTATTTTGTTTTGTTAATGGTTTCCTTTGCTGTGCAAAAGCTTTTGAGTTTATTTCCCATTTGTTTATTTTTGCTTTTATTTCCATCAGTCTAGGAGGTGGATCCAAAAAGATATTGTTGTGATTTATGTCTAAGAGTGTTCTGTCTATGTTTTTCTCTAGTTTTATAATATCTGGTTTTACATGTATGTCTTTAATCCATTTTGAGTTTATTTTTACGTGTGGTGTTTGAGCATGTTCTAATTTCATTCTTTTACATGTAGCTGTCCAGTTTACCTAGCTCCACTTATTAAAGAGACTATCTTTTCTCCATTGTATATTCTTACCTCCTTTGTCATAGATTAAGTAATCATAGGTGCATGGGTTTATTTGTAGGCTTTCTATCCTCTTCTATTGATCTGTATTTCTGTTTTTAATGGCAGTACCATACTGTTTTGATGATTGTAGCTTTGTAGTGTAGTTTTTGTTTGTTTGTTTGTTTGCTGTTTCTTGGGCCACTCCCACAGCATATGGAGGTTCCCAGACTAGGGGTCAAACTGGAGCTGTAGTCACCAGCCTATGCCAGAGCCACAGCAACGCAGGGTCCAAGCCGCATCTGCAACCTACACCACAGCTCACGGCAACACCGGATCCTTAACCCACTGAGCAAGGCCAGGGATTGAACCCGCAACCTCATGGTTCCTAGTCGGATTCGTTAACCACTGAGCCATGACGGGGACTCCCTCTAGTGTAGTCTTAAGTCAGGGTGCCTGATTCCTCCAGCTCTGTTTTTCTTTCTCAGGATGACTTTGGCTATTCAGGGCCTTTGTGTGTCCATACAAATTAAAAAAAATTTTTTTAATTCTAGTTTTGTGAAAAATGCCATTGGTAACTTGATAGGAATTGCATTGAATCTGTAGATTGCCTTGGACAGTATAGTCACTTTGAAAATATTCTTTTTTATTACTCAGTGAATTTTATTACATTTATAGTTGTAACTTTGACAATATTGATTCTTTTTTTTGCTTTTCTTTTTTTCTTTTCTTTTTTTTTTTTTTTTTTTTTTTTTGCTTTTTAGGGCCACAGCCATGGCATATGGAGGTTCCCAGGCTAGGGAAAGAATCTGAGCGACAGCTGCCAACCTACACCATAGCCATAGCAATGCCAGATCTGAGCCATGTCTGCGACCTACACCACAGCTCACGGCAATGCTGGATCCTTAACCCACTGAGCGAGGCCAGGGATTGAACCCGCAACCTCATGGTTCCTAGTCGAATTCACTTCCGCTGTGCCACAATGGGAACTCCTGATTCTTCTAATCCAAGAGCTTGGTATGTCTGTCTGTTTTTAATCATCTTCAATTTCTTTCATATTTTTCAGAGTACAGATTTTTGCCTTTTAGGTAATTTATTCCTGGTATTTTATTATTGTTATTATTATCATTTGTCTTTTTTAGGGCCATACATGTGGCATGTGGAGGTTCCCAGGCTAGAGGTCAAACTGGAGCTGTAGCTGCTGGCCTGCACCACAGCCACAGTGACAACAGATCTGAGCCATGTCTTCGACCTACACCACAGTTCATGGCAATGCCGGATCCTTAACTCACTGAGTGAGGCCAAGGATTGAACTTGTGTCCTCATGGATCTAGGCAGATTCATTTCCACTGAGCCATGATGGGAACTCCTATTCCTAGCTATTTTATTCTTTTTGATATGTTGGTAAATGGGTTTGTTTCCTTCATTTCTCTTCTTGATACTTCACTGTTAGTGTATAGAAATGCAACAGATTTCTATGTATTAATTTTGCTTCCCCTCATATTGACATTTTTGAATGACTTTCCTCAGGTTTCACATCTATTCTCATGTAAATTTTAGCAGGACTGACACCATAGTAAATCTAAGAATATTATTTATGAAACTTGCAGAACCTATAGCCATGGTCTGAATTCCTGGTTTTCCTTTAATTTAGAATTTTTTTCTCACTTAGTCTCACCTGTATCTCCCTTATACATTCAGGCTTTTTCACATGGCAGCATGACTAATAGTCTAGCTGAGTTCATAGAACCCAAATTAAAAACAGCTCTTAAGAGGTAAAGCAGTGGGAGTTCCCGTCGTGGCGCAGTGGTTAACGAATCCGACTAGGAACCATGAGGTTGCGGGTTCAATCCCTGGCCTTGCTCAGTGGGTTAAGGATCCCGTGTTGCCGTGAGCTGTGGTGTAGGTTGCAGATGCGGCTCGGATCCCGCGTTGCTGTGGCTCTGGTGTAGGCCAGTGGCTACAGCTCTGATTCGACCCCTAGCCTGGGAACCTCCATATGCCACAGGAGTGGCCCAAAGAAATAGCAAAAAGACAAAAAAAAAAAAAAAAAAAGAGGTAAAGCAGTGGACATTCTTCTTCACCCAGCATCTTTCTCACCTGTTTCATCCATCTCTCCACACCATCTCTGTACATCTTGTTAGATGGAAATGACCAGAAGTGTTTGGGGTGAGAAGGGACATGATCAGGGTTTGTGTTGAGACCTCTTCCTCCTTTTTTCTTTTCTTTCTCCTCATTCCTTCTCTCCTTTTTTCCTTTCCTTTCCATAACACACAACTGGTTATTGGATGGTGGCTTGGAAAGTGTCTCTGGTCAGAGTTCATGTCGAGAATGGGTCACCATTGTTATTACTGACTCTTGTAACTAAAATCAGCAGCATGTCTTTATTCAGAAGGGTCACTTGGCTCCCTTGATGGTGCGCCAGTGGCTGTGGGGTGTTCCCGCCCCTCCTTCTGCATTATTTCTGCCTTAGGCTTACCAGTGGTTCCTTGCGGCAGCCTTGCTTGCAAAAGTAACATCAGCCAGAGTGCTTCAGATCCAGAAAAGAAGATGTGTCCCTTTTTCCTCCAAGGTACCTGGGGAGAGTATTTTGGTAAAGTTGGGAAAGAACTGAAAATAGAGAGGAAGACACGAAGAGCTTGCTTGAGGCCTGGAATGCTAGCCGTTGGTCCTCAATAAAATAGGCCTTCAGACTAATAATTTAGAGATTCTACACACTTGGTCAGGGTTCTCATCTTAGAGTTCCCTTCATGGCTCAGCGGTTAATGATCATGACTAGGATCCATGAGGATGCAGGTTTGATCCCTGTCTTTGCTCAGTGGGTTAAGGATCAGGCATTGTTGTGAGCTGTGGTGTAGGTCGCAGACGCGGTTTGGATCCTGCATTGCTGTGGTGTAGACTGGCAGCTGTAGCTCCTGTTTGACCCCTAGCCTGGGAACTTCCATATGCTGTGGGTGCAGCCCTAAAAAAAAAAAAAAAAAAAAAAATTTGTCTTAATTATTTTCAAGCTCAATGATGAACTTAGTACATTACCCAAGCCCCTTGTTTTGAAAGTTCCATAGTATGTGGTGGATTTGAATTGTGACTTAGTATTTAGATAAATGAAATGAAGGAAAAAGTGGTCAGGGCAGACAAAATGAGCAGATTCAACAAATCTATTATTTCCCTTCTTCTTCATAAGTGCTTCTTAGACTCACACTCCCAGCAGAGAGGAAGTGGGTATTAGATTTGGCCAATTACTAATGCCCTGAAAGTGGCACAGTGACTTCCTGAAGGCTAGTTTGATGGACTCTTACCTGACCTTTCAGTGTCAGGATCACCTCTGGCCTCACTGCCACGCTTGAACCTTAATATCCATTCTCACTGGGCCTTGCTTGAGAGTCCTAAGAGCCACAGGTGCTGTGAAGTGCCTTTCTCACTGACAGACTTCTTGGCTTTAGAACAGAAACTTTGACAAAACTGTATTTTACCATCTGCTTCCAAGAGGAAGAAAGGGAAGCAGTTTGGTAATAGGTATACAAACCAGCTCTTTTCTTTGGACAGAAATTTGAATATCATATGTGAATACACAGTGATCCTCTGCCTTTTGAATGGCATATGGACTTCCTGACACATGTGAGAAACTGTAACTCTAAAATTTGTTCAAACCTAGAAAATGAGAGTATATTGATACCAAGCAGCTCAATATAATGGAATATGAAGAACTGAGCATCACTGGGGATCAGAGGGAGTGGTTTGCTGAGGTTCCAAGTGAAGCTTGAGACCTCAGTACAACAGTCACTGCCTGAAGAATGCACTCTCTAGAGAGGCAGCCCATTCCATGATGAAGTGATGTTTGCTGCCTACCCACTAGTCCTTTGGCAACTAACTGCCTGGTTTGAACACTGGCTTCCATATTTATTAGCAGTTGGACTTTGTACAAGACACTTAACTTTTCTGAGCTTCAGTTTCTTCATCTACAAAATTAGAATGATCACGGTAATAATTTCATAGGTTTGATGAGAAGATGAATGAAAAACATATTTAATGGTTTTAGAAAACTACCTGATATTATAGGCGTGCTTAATAGATGTCAGCTCTTCCAGTATAATAATAATAATTATTCTTATTACCACCATGTCTTGGATCTATAAAGGATAGATCCATTCTTTTCCCTATTTGAGAAGAATCAAACACCCTCGGTTGTAGAAACAGTGTACTTGTGAGCTGTTTACTTGAACAGTTTTACAGCTCAGCTTAGTTCTACAAAGATGACAAGAGAAGTTCAAGGCCCTAAGGTAGGTTTAATATACTCAAGTCCATTTGGAGATCTCAACAGTAAAATATTTTTAATGTGTAAATAATGATGACTTCTTTCCTGGAAAATATATCCCCAGAAGAGAGGTTTTAAAGGGTATAAATAAAATAAATCTAACAAGGAAATGGTTTGGTATTCTTTGCTGGATTGAAAAGTAGTGCTTGCTTATGATTTATACAAAGTACTTACATTTTGTGTGTGTGTGTGTGTGATTTATGTGCTAGAATCTTAGATATTTTAGAGCGTGAATGTGACTTTTCTAGACCTATCTCAGCTCTGCAAAGCAAGCTGGCTAGCCTCATTTGCTAATAGATGGTATGAGACAAATATGCCCATTACTTTGAGACCACTGGGGACCTGGCCTTAGTGCTGTCTGTTGCAGCAGCCCAGGGAGAGCCGTGACCTCCACCAACCCTGCCCCTCCCAGTGCGGTGACTTCCACAGGAGTTTGGTTTTGACAGGCCCAGGGGGGCTGGGAGAAATCCAGCCACCTACTCTAAGGGGGGTTATAACCCCACACACATGTTTATGATCCGTTTTATTGCTGACTTTTGGTTTCAAAGGAGGATCTGCTGTGTTGTTTGAGAATCAAAATCAATGTCTCCCAGACAGCCGTGGAGTTTGTTCCCGGGACGATGACAGGCCAAGTCTTCATTAAGCTATTGAGGAATGAAGGGGTGGGGGCTCCCCTTCCCCTCGCACTGTGGCTGCCAGCAGTCAGGCGGGGATGTGTGGGCTCCTGGGAGCCTTTTGTTTGGTTTCTATGGCTCTAACCTCAATTAGCCGCTCTGTGTGGAGAGGAGGGAGGATGCAGCTTTTAACCCTCCTTCAGCAGCTTCAACAAGGTTCTCTTTTTCTCCTCTGTCCAAGGACAGAGATATGCATAGCTTTATGGACTCATTTCAGGGTCTCTGGTCAAAGTTCATTGCTCATATCAATGGATGCAATAGGGGAGAAAAAGGGCTCGGAACCAATAGCTTTACTTAATACCATTCTCTCCCCGTCCTCCCAATAGTGCTGAACTGTGTTCATGCAGAAAATCTCTGCTGGAGTCACTGAGGTGGGAGATCCATCCTGGCTCTGCTCTTTCTAGGCAGTTTCCCAACCACTGAAACAGGGGCTGGTACTACCCGTAGAGCCCCTGAATGGAATAGAGGAGCAGGTATAAAGGATTTAGCACAGGGTCTGGCACATAGTGCTCCTCTGCACATTTCCAAAGATCTCTGGGGCTAAATTATCCTCGTTGCTTCCAGCAAGCATTCAGAGCATCTGTGCAGTCATGGAGGAACAATAAAATTCCAAAAGCCACCAAGAAGGCTTTTATTAGCTTTAGTCTTCCAGTGTTGTACACATGCCAGTGTGCATGCATGCATGCACATGTAAACACCTGTGCACACACACATTTGTTTCCCAGGTGCTGATGCCTCACCGGTGGCTTTCTTGGTCCACTCGCATGTTTTGCCCTATGGTCTTGGTGGTGCCATTTCAGGGCAAACCAATAGGAAGTGAACAAGCAGACCCTAAATGTGAGCAGAACTCTTAGTCACAGTCTCTTCTACTTCCTTCTTGCCGAACATAATCACTAGGCAGCTTTTTAATGACTTGTTTTCCAGAAAGGTCCAGAGAAGTCTTTTTCTTTGTCCAGTCTGTAGGGCCAGCTCACCCTGGGGCATGGTGGGCTTTTGAGTAGGCGCTAACAGATGGTGTGAAAGGAGGTAATCCCTGCCCTACAGGAGCTAATCTGGGAAAATAAACCTAGTGCACTTTGAAATAATTAGCCACCAATTAAGTGCTAAATTGTGCGCTACGGACTCAGTGTTGGAGGGCAGTGTGGGTGAGGGTAAATTGGAGGGCAGCCACCTGTCTTCCTAGGTACCTAGTGCTGTGCCTTCAGTAATGTGGGGGCAGAGAATATATATGTGTGTGTAGAGTATGTGTATATATATATATATACACACATACTACACATGCACCCATAGCAGCTTTTCCCACACCTTTTTTTTTTTTCTTTTTTTGGCTGTGCCCGAGGCCCATGGAAGTTCCCAGGCCAGGGATCAAATCTGAGTCGCATCTGTTACCTGTGCTACAATTGCGGCAATGCTGGATCCTTAACCTGCTGCGCTGGCCTGGGGATCAAACCTGCGCTACCACAGAGACAATGCCAGATCCTTAACACTGTGCCACAGCAGGAACTCCCCAACATCTTTAAAAAAATTAGATCAGAGTTTTAACTATTTCATTATACAGCATTATTATAAAATTAAAAAACAGTTGGAGGGTGGGAGGAACCATTCCTAATCCCACATCCCTAACACAACTAATTTATCAAAAACTGGAGCGCATTCTTAGTCTCTCCAATGTCCAGCCCGGTGCCTGGTGTGCAAAGGGGCCTCAGTGAATATTTGCAAATGGCCACACTGCTAGTTACTATAACAAATATCCAATCAAGGGCTTTATGAAGGCTGCCAGACCAGTACCTCTCACAGCCAGGTTCTCTACTGCATTATCATCTTGACTTCTTCTCACAGTGTGAGGTGGGTGGTAGGGGTGGCTCAGCATGGTTAGGCAACTAGAGGAGTGCTTAGCAGCTTCCCCATTAACCATCAAGCTTTCCTGAGATACAGTAAGGATAGAGGCGGGTGCCTACATAGAATGCTGGGTGGTATTAAAGCTCCTCCTTTACCCTGTGGAAGAGGAGAGCAGTGTTTCTTCTGCCAAACTGCACAAAGAGCATTCTCATTCCTAAGGTTTCAGTGCCAACAAGTTCTGTGGCTTCTGCCTACCTGCTTTTCAGGTAAAGCAGGCTCACCTGTTGGTACTTGCACAGCTTTGAATAGTCAGTCATGGGCCTAGTTGATGTAAGATGAACTATAGCTGATTAAAGTTCTCCTGCCCAGGACCTCGTCCCCTCTCCTTTCCTCTCTTAACCCAGAGAACAGTTTCAGCCACAAGTAGGCTGATTGGTCCGTACCTTTTGTCTGGGTTCACTGGATGCATTTGTTTCCTAGAGCTGCTGAAACAAGTTACCACATGCTGGGCAGCCTGAAAACGAGAGAAGTTCATTCTTTCATAGTTCAAGAGGCTAGAAATCCTGGGTCAATATCTCTTGAGGGCCATGCTCCTTCAAAAGGCTTCAGGGAAGAATGCTTTCTAGCATCTACTAGTTTCTGGTGGTTACTGGCAATCCTTGGCATTTCTTGGTTTATGGCAGCATAACTCCAGTCTCTGAGTCCATCTTCACCTGGTCCTCCCTGGTACCTCTGACTCCCTATCTCTTATAAGAACCTCGGTGATTGGATTTAGAGCCCACTCTAATCCAGTATGACCTCATCTTTCATAGATTACATTTGCAAAGACTTTATTTCTGAATGAGGTCACAGTCAGAGGTTCTGGGCGTTAGGACTTCAGCCTACCTTTTTGGAAGATATAGTTGAACCCAGGACACCAGCAGAGGCTTCAGTGCACCCCAGAACACGTCAGAGGTAATGAGAGTACCGATTTATCATTCCTACAGAGAAAATTGACATCTCATGTCTCTGGTGATGGTGGTTGGGTTGATCCTGATCCCCTCTCTTGCCCCAACCCTGTGGGTTACCAGTGGTACTTACTTTCAAAATAGCCAACTGGGATGCAAATTAACTTGGAACAAATAATGTCCTTTTCCAGTCCTTTCTATGATTAAGAATACATTCATGAGCAGAGACTTTGTTTTGTTTACTGCTGTAGCCTCAGCATCTTGAAATATTAAAGCCATCATCAGCTTGGGACGAAGTAAACCCAACAGCCCTTTGTTTATTCACCTAGCATTTATTGAGCAACTGCTGTTGGCCCGGCACTGTGCTGGCATATGGGAGACAGTGCTGAAACTAGTAGTAACTACAGTTTATTGAGCATCTACTCTTTTTTGGACACTGGAACAGGCTCTTTGTATACTTTGTCATGAATCCTCACAAACTCCATAAAGTAGATATTATTTATACTTATGTTATACATGAGCAAACCAGGGATAAGAATGTTAAACCTTTGACCCAAGTCATAGAGCTTACAAGTGAATCAAGTTTGAATTCGAATGATGTGCTGTGAACCGCCCTTCTCTACCTTTAGAGTGAAGACTTCTGGATAATGTTTCCCAGTTGTTTTCCCCAGAAATCTAATTAAGTTGTTGTTGTTGTTTTAACTAAATCATCTTTTCAGTATGATAGATTTTAATAAAAAGTAACTGATATCTAACATAATACCTCCAGGCCAAAAGCAAAGTGGGAAATATATGCTTTCATTCCAGGCAAATATACAAACCTTTAATAATAATATCATCCCCATTGATACATGAAGAAGTTATGGGAGAGAAATCACCATTTTCCACCCCCTAGGAAGTAATACCTAGGCACTGATTCTCAATGGCTGCTAAGTGCATAAAACCAGAGCTAATCTATATGCATTGCCTCCTGACAGAAGTGTACAAAACTACCTATCAATTAACTATTCTATCCAAAAGTCAAATATAAATTTATTAAGCCTCTAGACCTAACTATGAATTCACAGGAGATACAGGGGGCAGATGAACTTATTAAATCACAGCATCATCAAAATGTGGAACAATTTGTATGACAAAAGAACCAGGTTCTTTAACAAATAGATTGCAAGGAAAAAATAAAAATGGAAAAAAAACCTTTATATTAAAAAAGACAGCATTTACCAACTAATTGCAGGATTGATTTGAATAAAGTGCAAAAAAAACCTTTGAGCCATTTGAGAAATTTTAATACTGACTAGATAATGGATACTATTAAGTAATTACAATTTATTTTTGGATGTAATATTTTGGTTAGGTTCACAAATAAAATCCTTATCTTTTGGAGGTACGTGCAGAAATGTTTTGGGGTAAAATGATATGACATTGGGAACCTGACTTAAAATAATGCAGAGTGGGTAGGGATACACATGAAATAATTTTTTTTTTTTTTTTTTTAAATAGCCGCAGGTATAGCATATGGAAATTCCCAGGCTAGGGGTCAAATCAGAGCTGCAGCTGCCAACCTACACCACAGCCACAGCAAAAGGGATCCAAGCCGCATCTACAACCTACACTGAAACTTGTGGCAGAGCCGAATCCTTAACCCACCGAGCCAGGCCGGGGATCAAACCTGCATCCTCATGGATACTACGTCGGATTCTTAACCCACCGAGCCTCAACGGGAGCTCCATGCACTGATAATTATTGAAGCTGGTGTTATATACGTGGAGGTTTGTTGAACCTTTCACTCTACTTTTAGATATGTTTGAAATTTTCCAAAACAAATTAAAAAGTTTCATAATTATGCTAAAACAAAGTAGTTCAGAAGGTCTGATAAAACAAGAGGAATGAAGGAAAAAATCCATGTTCACATGAAAATGAGCTGGTCCATTTTCTATTGGCATTATGTTCACTTACTAGCTAGTGTTCTGATGGACCTATTCTGGGAACACTAGCTGAGGAGGCCATGGGCTGGGGGGTCCTGAACTACAGAACTTAGTTCCTTTTTAAAGTTATTATGTTCTACCACTGACACAGCGAGCTAACAGCAGTGATGGTCACTCACTACCTGATATTCATGCTGGCACCTGGAACTCTGCCATTTACAAAACGTTTTACATACTTTTAGTTAATCTTCAATCACAGCCTGGTGGCGTAGATGATATTATTCTCACTGGAGAGACCAGGAGGCTCAAGTTCTAGCTGTGACTTGACCAGAGCAGATGTAGCAAAGCTGGGACCCAAGCCCTCAGATGGTGGCGTCAAAAGCACTGCTGTGCCTTCCTGACTCCTGACTGCAGAGCAGCCAAAGCAGGCATTTATGTCTTAAACATGTGCCTGTGTCAGAGCAGGGCTGAACTGCCTATGCCAGATGTAGACTTCTTTCTGAATGGACAGTCGTTGCTGAATGTAACTGAGAATAAGAAGCAGTGCATTGGAGGGAGTTCCCATTGTGGCTTAGAAGGTTAAGGATCTGACATCGTTTCTGTGAGGATGGGAGTTTGATCCCTGGCCTCGCACAGTGGGTTAATGATATGGTGTTGCCTCAAGCTACGGCGTAGGTCGCAGATCTGGCTTGGATCCAGCATGGCTGTGGCTGTGGCGCAGGCTAACAGCTGAAGCTCTGATTTAACCCCAGCCTGGGAACTTCCATATGCTGCAGGTGTGGCCATAACAAGAAAGGAAAAGAAAAGGGAAGAAAAGGGAAGAAAACAATGCATTGGATGTGAAGATTATGCTAAATTAGAGGGCAGCACAGGAAACAAATACTTCCTCTAATGAATAAGCTCTTACCATCTTCTAGGTGTTGTGCTGAAAGTTGTTGTCTAGCACTGGAGTGAGAGTCTAAGCAGAGGAGGGAAAGAGTTAGGGTCTCTGTCCTTTTTTTTTTTTTATGCCCTTAGAGTTAAATGCATAGCATCCAATCAACTGCAACCACATTAAGAGAAGGCAGGTCTCTCCTCTTCCTTCTTTCAGCTGGCCCCTCTGTGACTTACCTCATCTTCAAGGCTTTCCCTGTTGGGGAAGCAGGCCAAGGGACGAAAAGAGGGGAATTGGCAGGAGGATCAGTAAAAGTGTGGGTACCTCAAATGAAGCTAAGGCCCTGAGTGATGTTCCAAACTGTAGAGACGCTTCTGCAACTATGTGGGGGGAACAAACCCAGTGGACTGATGTTGAAGGCCTGTGATTTTCCCAGGAAAATATATTGAGAGAGTAAGAAGATTTTTTTTTTTTTTTTTTTTGTCTTTTTGCTATTTCTTGGGCCGCTTCCGCGGCATATGGAGGTTCCCAGGCCAGGGGTTGAATCGGAGCTGTAGCCACTGGCCTACACCAGAGCCACAGCAACGCGGGATCCGAGCTGCGTCTGCAACCTACACCACAGCCCACGGCAATGCCGGATCCTTAACCCACTGAGCAAGGGCAGGGATCGAACCCGCAACCTCATGGTTCCTAGTCGGATTCGTTAACCACTGTGCCACGACGGGAACTCCAGTAAGAAGATATTGATTCCCATTATCCCTAGACAGTTTTTTGAAGAAATGAGTCCGTTAAATCATTTCTCAAATGACCTTTTAAAGTCTAAGGAGGCTGGGAAAGCTATTTCTAATTAAACATTTGATGCCCATGCTAACTTTCGAACTAATATTTTGTCAGATTTGTGATGTAGCAGGTTCTGGGTGAGACCCTTATGCAATCATATGAAGTTCAAATGTATGTATGTTCAAAAATTGTTTCATGACTGAGACAGTGTAACAAGATATGTGCCCAGAAGAGACCTATACATTTTCTGGGTGTTATTTCATTGATCAGTGAAAAAAGTAAGATTATAGGGGCTGATTTCTCAAAATCTCTCAGTCATGGAACATCATTCTCTTTTAAATAAGATTTGTTGTATCTTTATTTTTACAAGGTCTTATTTCAACAGGAATCTATAGGAAGATAGGAAGCCAAGGTTAGGTTTTGAAACAAAATCCCCAATTGCAACATTATTCTGAAGGGAAAACGGGACCTGCTTTCTAGTGCCCCTGTGAGAAATGCTTTGTGTCAAAGACTGACAGATGTCATGTTTACTGTGTTGATGGAACTTCAAGCAGTTATTTTATACTTGTTGTCTGCCGGGTGCTCAGTCTCAGATGGCTCTCTCAGTATGGAAATGGGATTAATAAGAATAGCATGGGCTTCATAAGAGTAAGCCTTCATCAAATTGATCAGTACAAAGCGTTAAAAAAAAAGTGTGGTGGCTGAGATGTCATTATCATCATTGTTACCGATCTTCACAACAACTGGTGGGTGGATTAAGTCCTAGGAAGCCCTCCATCCTGTACACAAGTGTCAAGTGTAGAGGTTAGACAGAGCTGGGAAGGGAAGCCAGGTGTTCTGACATTGATTCACAAAGCATCCTGTGACCCACATAGGGGACCCTTTAGTAAAGCAGTAATCCCATGTTATAGACCCACCTTTTACTTTTTTTGGACTCTAACTTGGCCTTAGCAATTCTACATGCTGATACGGAAAATCCCAAGTACATTATTAAGTTTTAAGAAAGTGCCAGTTAACACATCATGGTTATAGTTTAATCGTGGTTGTGTTATTTTTAAAAGGTTTCTACATATGCCTTACACACATAAACATTTCTGAAGCAGATACCTAAGAAATTTCTAAGAGTGGTTACCTCTGGGGAATGGGATTGGGTGTTGGAATAGATAGATTTTTACTCTTTATTTTATATCCTTATATACTGTTTGAAAATTCTTGTCCTGAAATCTTATAAGTTTAAAAAAAATTGTAAAACAACAACAACAAAAAAGGAAGGCGTGTTCATCCATTCAGGCTGCTATAACAAAATACCACAGGCAGGATGACTTGTACACAAGAGAAATTGATTTCTCATAGTTCTGGAGGCTGGAAGTCTGGGGAGATCAGGTAAGGAAGGGTTTTCTTTTGAGTCACAGACTTCTTGTTGTATCCTCACCTGGTGGAAGGGCTCCTTTGTTTTGGGCTTTTTTTTTTTTTGCTTTTTTTGCTTTTTAGGGACGTGCCTGCAGCATATGGAGATTCCCAGGCTTGGGGTCGAATTGGAGCTACAGTTGCCAGCCTATATACCACAGCTACAGGAACTTGGGATCCAAGCCACAGCTGCAACCTACACCACAGCTCATGGCAATGCTGCTTCCTTAACCCACTGAGTGAGGCCAGGGATCGAACCCACAACCTCATGGTTCCTAGTTGGCTTCCTTTCCACTGCACCACAACGGGAACTCCGGAAGGGCTCCTCTGTAAGAACACTAATCCCATCCAGGAGGGCTGTACCCATACAACCTAATCACCCCCAAGGCTTTACCTCCTAATACCATCACATTGGGCATTGGATTCCAGCCTGTGAATTTGGGGAGGACATAAACATTCAGGCCATAGCAGAAAGGGAGAAAAGGACAACAGTAACCCATCTCTGTAAGTGTTTCCCAAACCCAGAAGATCTTCTCCCAAGTAGAAATCCTTTGGGAAGGGAAACATGACACTAAGTCCTGAGCTTGGAGATACACAATATATAAGCATATTAAAGGTTATGAGGAGCTATAGTAAAGAAACTTGTACAACACTTTTTTTTTTTTTACTTTTATTATATCTATTAATGTCCTGCAGAATTACATTTCATGACACATCAATTTTGGAAATGGTATAAAAATTTAAGAAGAGGTAACTTAGGTTTTGGTCAATTGTAAATGGAAGAAAGTTCTTTCTTCAGGAATGGTGGGAGAGGTGCCTGGTAGGTGGTAAGGTGCAACAGTGTGAGGTCTTAGATCCAAGCAAACCTGGGTCCAGATTCTGGGTTTTCCATTCACGAGCTGCCTGAGTTCTAGTTAGGTTACCTAATTTCTGTGACTCAGTGTGCTGACCTGGGAAAGAAGAAGGGTGATATACCTCTTTTCTGAGGATGTTTTCAAGAATAAATGAGATTGGAGTTCCTATTGTGGCTCAGGAGGTTAAAAACCCAACACAGTGTCCATGAGCATGCAGGCTTGATCCCTGGCCTCACTCAGGTTAAGAATCCGGCGTTGCTGTGAGCTGCAGGGTAGGTCACAGATGTGGCTCAGCTGTGGCTGAGACCAGCAGCTGCGGCTTAATTTTTTTTTTTTTTTTTTTTAATCTTTTTGCCTTTTCTAGGGCTTCTCCCATGGCACATGGAGATTCCCAGGCTAGGGGTCGAATTGGAGCTGTAGCCACTGGCCTATGCCAGGGTCACAGCAACACAGGATCCAAGCCACATCTGTGACCTACACCACACACAGGTCGAGGCAATTAGGCCACTGTGCAAGGCCAGGGATCGAACCCACAACCTCATGGTTCCTAGTCAGATTTGTTAATCACTGCGCCAGGACGGGAACTCCCAGCTGTGGCTTAAATTTGATCCTTGGCCTGGGAACTTCCATATGCTTCAGGTGCAGCCCTAAAATGACAAAGAACAAAAAAAAAACAAAACCCCCACAAACCCATGCCACAGCAGTGACAACGCTGAATCCTTATCTCACTGAGCCACCAGGGATCTCCAATAGGTGTTAGTTGTCCTCACTCTTCTCCATCTCTGTCTCCTACTATAATACTGATGTGCCTTTATTCATGAACACGACATTGAACAAAACAAATTACTGAAGGATCCTTCCATTTATGTAAGACTTTATTGCAGAATTTATCAAAGGACACACTATCAGGTAACAAATTTTTGCATTTTCTATGTGAATCCATTTCTAAAATCTTGATTTTCATTTTTTTTTTTTTTTTTAAGGCTGCACCTGTGGCATATGGTGGTTCCCAGGCTAGGGGTCGAGTCTGAGCTATAGCCCCTGGCCTACACCACAGCCACAGCAATGCAGGATCCGAGCCGCGTCTGCAACCTACACCACAGTTCACGGCAATGCTGGATCCTTAACCCACTAAGCAAGGCCAGGGATCGAACTCTCAACCTCATGGTTCCTAGTCAGATTCATTTCCACTGCGCCACGACAGGAACTCCACAATCTTCTTTTTTTTTTTTTTTCCATCTTGATTTTTTCCGGATACCTATGTCAAGAATGTGCCTCTTGTACAGGGCAAGGAATCTTGTTTCTCTGAAACTTAGAGCCTAAAAGATAGAGAAATTTATTCTCTAAATCACATCTGGGTTCGTTTGCTCTGGGCCATTTCAGGCCCCGGTACCAAGGTTGCCCCTTACTCTCATTTTCTGTGCCAGTATTAGTGCTCAAACACAGTGGAAACAAATTTCAGGGTTAAATGTAAAAGTATGTGCACTAAAGCATTGCCTTTTCAAAGTAACCTTTGCACTGAGCTCTTGGAATCTAATTTCCAAGTGTTATTTGCCTCCCCAAAGTACCCAGGCTTGTATAGATTGAGTTTAAAGTTCAGGAAGTATTAACAAAAGGAATCAGAAGCAAGATCTCTGAAGAATCTCCCTGTCTGTGCCTGGCCTCTCCCTCCTCCTGGGTGTGCCCGCCCTGCCTGGGAAGGCCTGTGAGTAACCTGCACATTTTTTTTTCATCTTGGCCCTTCCCACCCAGACGAGAGGACGAAGTGGCAGACAGGCAGGCAGACGGCGGTGAGTCCTGTTCAAGCATGCACGGAGCATACCTCTACCTGCACCCACGGCCTGGACCCCTCGCCACCCTCAGCCCACCCCAGGAGAAGCCAGAGCCCCAGCAAGGGTCTGGAGGGGGCCTCTGCCCCCAGTGGTAAGAGCTGCCAGCCGCGGGACCCTTCATTTTCTTTGCTTTGGTGTTAGCTTTTCCATTGTGTTTAGGTGGGAGAGTTTCTGATAGAAATTTGAAGTTATTTTGCTTGGTTGATTGGCCATTTCTCAGCGGTCCCAAGACAAAGACGTGCCTTTTCCCAGCAGGGTTTATTAGAATTTGTAATCTGATAGCCTGCCCTTGAGCAAAATTTAACATTCTAATTACCTCTGGTTAGGATAGTTTACCTTTTGGCCCCATAGGAAAAAAACAAATAGGTTTTGGAGAAGGAAGAGTGCTAAGTATTGTGGGCATTTTAATACATAGGCACATCTGACTAATTGAAAAGTGGCTTAACTGCTACCATAGCTTTAAAATAGGCCAAGATGACATTGTGTCTCAAAACAAAACTAGCAAACCAGAAAACTCTAAAAGATTTCAGTGTTGCATGAAAGAGGCCGGTAGAAGGGTTTGTGTCAAAGAGTTAAAGGATAAGTTGGTCTCATTAAATATATATGAACATAGAAGTACTGAATTAAATCCATGGTGCTCTGGGAAGAAAGAAGTCAGATGCTCAATGTGGGATTCATGTGGTATTTAAGGGAGAAAACTAAGACCTTTGTATGGTGTGGGGAGAATTCTTTGAGGGGAGAGTCGGAAGGCAAATGGAGGAGGCTGGGAAGCAGGTTTTGTGCATGGAGCTGGTGCCAAGGACTTCTCCCTCGATTGCCGTGGGTGAGAGAAGTAATTCAGAGTAATCAAGCGCTGCATTGTTAACAGGCTTCTGAGTTGCAAATATTTATTCTAAACACAAGCCGTTGATTGCACTGGCATGGGAGGGAAGAAAACTGCTGCCTCTGGGTCCTGGCCTCGAGCAAACTTTACTACCTAAGGAGATTTCGAGAAAAATGTTTCAGGCAAGACAGCATTTGTGTGTGTCACGTGAATTTAGTAGCACACTAGTAGAGTATATTTGAGACAGCCCTATTCTTTTAACAGCCATGAGGAATTACATTGTGATTACATTAGAGTGAGAAGATGATGAGCTCAGGGATTTTGTAGGAGAAAGAATGACATGGGAAACTGCAATAGAAATTGCCCAAACTGGCCACTTACAAGACACACGTGACAGTTTGGCTGGTGCCCAAGTGTCTGCAAAGGCAGCCTCACTTCTTTCTCGGCATCACTGTATAGGCAGCTGGAGGGGTCTCTACAAGGATGAACCTGTACTTCACATGTCTAGATGGTTAGAGCAGCAGTAAGTAGCCCTGAGAAGGACTGTACCAAGAAGGCTATGAAGTCACTGCGTGTGTGTCTCTCTGTGTGTGTGTTAAAGTGGGAAGGGGCTCCGACCGGGTGAACATCCCCTTCTTGGATGGCATGCCCCTCTTCTAAGTTTCAGGAAAGTACAGGATGGCTTTTGCTGAATAGGAATCAGTAATTCTTCATCATTGTCATTATTAGTGTTCCTATGGTGATAATGCCGGTAGTTTGCTTTCTTACAGCTCTGGATTCCCCTTGGCTAATTAATTAATCAAAAGCATAGATTGACTGCGGCCCAATCAGCCAGCCAGCTCATTAGACGATCCAAGAATACCACTTATTTTGTTGTCAAGTGAGCAGGAGATGGGGGTGGGAACCATTATGATGACTTTACCTAGAGATTTGAAGTTTAAATTTGTGATTAAAAGACAAACAGTGCCACTGCAGGCCACCCATGGAGTTAATAGCCCTGATAGCCATTCTGGCTCCCTTAGGCACCTGCGCGTCTGATGCTGAGCATTAGAGAATGAAAACATCACCATTCTTACTAAACCTCCTCTCCTGGATCCAGCGCTTTAGAATACAGTTTTGAAGAGTGTGGGCAACGTTTTCTCCTGTAGAGGGTCTGTTCTACTACTTTTCAGAACTTACTAGAATTTCTTCATAAAATAAAATTGAGTGCAATGAGTCATCTTTATGTTGAATTTATCATTTCTTTTGATGTCACTGTGTTTTTCATCCACTCCTGTTCCTTAGCCCTGGAAGTTATGGAAACTGGCTGTATTAAATGGGAAACAAACCGTGTACTCGAGACAGCCTTGCATTTGAGCAGCACCTGCTTTCTCTTGCGTGCTCTCCAAAGAAACTTCAGACACTACCCAGCCCTGGCATCTTGTCTACCATCCTTCGCTTTCTGGGTTTTGCAGTTCTTTTCTCTACCACTTCTTGCTGTCCCAGCCCTCACAAGTAGATGCTTAGAGAATTTGAGTGGAGCTAACCAGAAGGTCACGGTGATTTTTCTAAAATACAGATAGCAGCACCTTAGTTGTAAGGATGCTAATAACTGCTGCTGCCTCACAGCCAGGCTACATCTGTCTTAGGGCTGGGGTCAGGGAAAATGTGGTGGATTCTACCACTGTAGTTTAGTGCATTTCTGTAATGGTCACAGTTAGGGCAAGGGGAGTGGAATGAAGAGGGCTGAGCCAGCAGCTGGTGGCTAAAATATAATTAGCCTTAGTCTGTAATCATCAGTGAGTTCCAGTTTCCTGCTCTGCAAGGCTCTCTGCTGCTCTTGTGTGTTCTCTTTTCTGTGATATTTCTTCTGCGTTGCTGTTCCTCATGGTAATGCGGTGGCATCCTTTGGAGGATGTAGCCCTGGTGACCGTTCAAGCACATTTCATTTGCGGGCATATCCTAAGCCAGGAAAAGACATCACAGAGAAACTTGGCCTGAACAAATCCTCATAAGGATGGCATGTCATCCACATCATCTTTAAAAACCTCAGAGGATATAATAATTGGGCTGAGAGTAAATAGATTTTGCTTTAGTTTCAGACCAAGATCTTGAGGATTAAGGTGTGTGTGTGTGTGTGTGTGTGTGTGTGTGTGTGTGTGTGTGTGTGTGTGCGTGCACGTGCGTGCATGCAGGCAAGAGTAGAAATGAGGAATATCAGGTGAAACTTCAACCTGAGGATTTTATAATTTTGTGAGATGAGTGCGAAAACTTTGGCCCACACTTAGAAATCGCATTTGGCTGGAGCTGCAATATTTTTCTCCCATTCAGTTATGTAATAAATTGATAGCAGAAATGGCCCCAATTATTTCCCTCTTTGAATCTAGTCCCTTGTGGTAGGATTTTGTAGCTTCTCTTATCAAGAAGTGGCGTCTGTTTCCCTCGCCCTTGAATCTGTGCTTGGCCTCATAACTTCCTTTGGCCGATAGAATGGGCAGAAGTGAAGGTGTGCTCGTGCACTTGTCCTAAGAGGCCTCTCATGCTTCTGCTTGCTCCTTGGAATCCAGCCCAGTCAACATAAGGATACTCCTGGACTCGCTTGCTGTGGTCCAGAGACCCTTGTCACCCCAGCGATAGTGATCTTGTATCAGACATAAGAGCAATCCTAGACCAGCCAGCTGACCTCAGACACGAGTGGGTCCAGACTGATCCAGATCCAGACTCATGAGCAGTAAATTAGTGCTTATTATTTTAAGTTACTGAGTGCTGGAATGGTTTATTATGCTAACATAAATAATGGATACATGTGGCTATCTGGAAATAGTCCTTCTATTTCCACCTTGTTCACTTTTGGGCCTGTTAATGTCATCTCAAATGCTTACTGCAGCTCAACACAGGAGATTTAATCATTGGAAGGAGCGGTTCTATTAGGTGGGGAAGAGGGGTCCCAATTCTTATGATTATAAGCATTACTTTGAGACCTTTGAGATACCTGGGCTTGTGCTGGATTATTCAACTAAATATCTGTAGTTAGACACTAGGAATCTGGGAATTCCTGTTGTGGCACAGCAGAAACAAATCTGACTAGGAACCATGAGGTTGTGAGTTCGATCCCTGGCCTCACTCAGTGGGTTGAGGATCCGGGATTGCCGTGAGCTGTGGTGTAGGTCACAGATATGGCTTGGATCCTGTGTGACTGTGGCATAGGCTGGCAGCCGTAGCTCCGATTAGACCCCTAGCCTGGGAACCTCCATGTGCTGCGGGTGCGGCCCGAAAGAAAGAAAGAAAGAAAGAAAAAGAAAGAAAGAAAGAAACTGGAAATCTGTAATTTAGAAAGCTCTGGTGACTGGTGAAGATTGAAAACCAAAAATCCAATAGTGTTGTCAATCCCTTTCATTACTGAAAGACGTTATAATGCTAGTTCACCTATACTTAGGCCAAGAATACTCAGGTGGTTCAGAGTTCACTACTCACTGCCAGATGCATAAGTAAACTTTATAATCACCTTTGAGCAAAAGTACATTGATCTTAGACGGGAAAAATTCGCAGGTACTAACTGATGATGGCTGGAATTGTGTGTTGTTTATCATTGCATCCCCTGGAATTTAGAACATGGTATGGACTCAGTGAAAAAATTTTGGGCCTTGGAGATGTAATAGGACCCTGCTTTGAGGACCTTGTGGTCTAATGGGGGGGGGGGGTATCAGAGATCCATTACTTATTATGTATTAAGAAAGCAAAGCAAACAATGTTTTTTAAACTCACAAACTACAGATTAATTTTCACTATGGTGGATGTATCTGTTCTTTGTTGATACACTAATGTTGCTTTAAAAGCAACCACAAAAATCTCAGTGGTGTATGACAGTATGCTTTTATTAACCCCCATGACTGTAGGTTGGGGTGGGGAGAATCAGCTGATTTGGGCTGGGCTCACCTGGGGGTGGCTTTACTCCACCTGTCCCACCCCCGAACCCCCCCAGAGCTGGCTTAGGCATGTCTTTCCTATGGTGATGGAAGAGATACAAGAGCACAAGCCACAGTGAGCAAACTCAGTTCAACTTTTCAGTCTTCTGGTTGTGTCATTAAACTGTTAACATTCTGTTGGCCAAAAAAATCATGTGGCCAAGTTCATTGTCAAAGGGCAGGAAAATATATGTTTGCAGGGAGGAACTGCAAAGTCCTATGGCAAAGGGCATGGATACTGAGAGGGGTGAAGAATTAGGGCTATTAAATAGAAACTTCCATACTGGAGGAGGGGCATGTGAGGGGGCGTTGTACTTTTTCCTACTTAGAAAAGCTGGTGAAGTCATAGCTGGATCCTAGAATAACCAAGAGGCAGAAAGTCTCCATCTTCTGGAACTAGCTGGTTCCTTGTAATGTGGAAGTGAGCGCTGGACTCTATTACTTTGATCTAGCCTGTGGTATTATAAAGGGAACAGGATTCCTGCAATTACTTTAAACTTGATAGGTATAGAGATGGCACTAGAGTTCTGACAAAATGCTTCTATTTCCATTCTTGCTCTATCCGCCAAAATGTTAAGGGTAGGGGTCCCTGGGCTTGGTTGTGAATTTCCAGGATGGGCATTCTTTGGGCGGAGTCTTTACCTTCCCTCCCTCTCTTCTTTTTTTCTTTCCTTCCTTCCCTCCCTCCCTCCCTTTCTCTTTCTCCCTCCGCTCCCCTTCTCTTCTCTCTTCTTCCTTCTCTTCTCTCTTCTTCCTTCCTTCCTTCCTTCCTTCCTTCCGCTATACCTGTGGCATATGGAATTTCCTGGGCCAGGGGTCAAATCAGAGCTACAGCTGCAGGCCTAGGCCACAGCTAGGGCAACACCGAACCTGAGCCACATCTTTGACCTACACCTCAGCTTGTGCAATGCCAGATCCTTAACCCACTGAGTAAGGACAGGGACTGAACCCCCATCCTCACAGAGACAACGTCAGGTTCTTAACCTGCTGAGCCACAAGTGGAACTCCTGGAGTCATTACTTTAGATCACACCACATCCCTTCGCTGTCATCACTTTTTTCTCAGGCAAAAGAAACACATTTCCATGCAGTCTAAACACTTGGGTCCTTTTCCTTTTTGACTGAAATGAAAATGCACAGTGTAAAAATTTTGAGGATTTCTTCCCCGCCCCCCAACCCCCGGCCATGCTCACGGCATGTGGAAGTTCCCAGGCCAGGAATGGAGCCTGCACCATGGCAACAATCGTAGCCACCCACAGTGACAACACTGGATCCCCAACCTGATGTGCTACAAGACAACTCCTTGAGTTAGGTTTTATTTGGGGGCCCTACTGAGGACTATAGCCTGGGAGACTGCCTCTCAGTTCTGAGGAACTTCTCTGAAGAGGTAAGGGAGGAGACAGGATATATATGAATTTTTTGGCTGGAAAAAAACTTGTAGTCGAATAGTAAAAGATTACTGCTACTCACAACGAACAGACATCTTAGGTTAATGACTTTAGTGCTTTTCTATTTATGTGAAGATGCAAGAATCTGGGGGCATTGACATTTTTCCTTAAATATGCATCTTAACTATTTCCAGGCTGGTATAGCCAAAGCACAGAAAGCTTGCTATTTTTCTCCATGCTGAATTCCCCTCAGGGTGCACTGTCAGTTGATGACTACAGTGGCCAATGACTTGCTCCTCGTAGAACTGGAATGGCGGGCAACATTCTTTTCTTTACATCCCAAACCCTACCCCAGCACTGCAGTGGCTAAAAGAGATTTGGGTAAATAATCCCTCCAGGATGACCCCACGTTCCCAGATGTGTTTTGTGAAAGGCTGTGCCTCTGGGTAAGACAGGAAGCCAGTGTTGTAAAAGACGATTGGCAGAAACCTCTTTTACAGCATTAGCAAGAAAAATGATGGAGTACTTTATTTCAGGCATTGCTGTTGATCGTTCTGTCCTTTGTATCAAATTTACCTCTGAGAAACTGAGGTATAAAGGTTTATGTAACTTCCTTGAGACCACATCTAAGCCAACTGAGATTAGTAACCTGTCTTCTTGGTTTTTCAGTTTTTGCTTGGCAATCTGATCGATGCCACCTTGTTTCCCAAAATGCATGAGGATATCGTTACCTACTGTGTTTATCCTCCTAAGAAACCCTGCCGTCCTAGTATTTATGAGCCATGGGAAACAAGGAAGTCTAGCAGGAAGGTATTTAATAACATGAGATTTCCACACCACAATGTTAGGGAAAGTAGGCTGGATTATAAGTCATTTGTATTTCCTTAGGTTTCTTCATTATTCTCTTGACCACAGAAATGAATTGGGATGAGGACTGTTTAGAAATCCTCCCAGGGTCCTTAGGACTGCTTCTTTTGTGTACTTTCTGAGTCTTCACCTGCTCCTTCTGTTCCCTGGTGACTGTTCAGCAGTTATTTGCAATGGTTCTCCGACAAACAACGCTATTTCTATTTTATGCAGAAAACTGATTTGATTAAACAGCTCAATTAAACTAATGCTTTGTAGGAGGCATGATGTGATTGGAGTATGCATTTCTAGTGGTATTTTTGTCAAATTAACACATGCAAGCAGTCAAATAGTCACAATGGTCCTGAATACTTAGGGTCTGCTGCAACTAATGTACAGGTTGGTTAGCCTGGATAGGCTGTCTCCATTCTGGTGACGGCTTTGTTGAAAACCTCACGTGTCTTCCAGGTAATACTGACACTGTGTAGTATATTTTTATTTAAGCAGTGATTTAATATCCTATCCTTTTTCATGCTTAATATCAAGGGCCATGTCTGCATCATGTGCTGCTGAAAACCTAGGAATGAGCATAACAGGATCTAAACAAATAACTATTGTGTGAATGAATGAGTGAATGAATGTTAAGATTGTAATTTTCAGCTGCTTAGGAAAACTTAGGATTCTTTCCAGATGTTTCTGCTCCTAAAAAGGGACAGTGAAGGGTTAATAGTGTCTTTGGAAGCTGGTGGGATTTGGATAGAGATCTCTGCAAAGCTGCCAGAATCACATTCTTTCTGCTACTATAGCAACAGGTTGAGAATTCTGAGGGCATTGTCGCCTGCCTACGTTGGAGATGCTTATGTGCAGGCGACTTCATTGTCTGGGGGACAACTGTTTTTTTCTGGGGTGTTTCAATGAAGCAGCTTCTTTGCAGAGACAAAGGGGCCAACACAAAGCAGGGGCTAAGAATCATGGAAAGGCAGAGAGAGATCTTGTTTTGATTGGAGGGACATTTCTAATCTTTTGTCCCCTAAAGAGGTATAAGGGGGGCAATGAATTGAGGTTGAATCCGTGGTCAGTAGAATCTTTTTCTCCCTTCTTAATGAGACCTCTCTACTTAAGGATGGCCCCACGCTGTAACATCTGGGAAACTTTCCCTTACTGTCATTGCTTAGGAACAGAATGATAGTTAATCTTTCTGATAATTGCTCACGCTCATCCCTAAGTTTGGAGATGCCAGAATGGACCAGGCTGAGGGTTTTTCCCTCTGCATTTACTAGCCCTTCTAATCAGCTCTGTACCTGCATTGTTCACTGAGAGGAAAGATAAGCTGTGAAAGAGAAGTGGAGTGTTAGTTGTTATTTGGTGTCATGTTGTCACCGAGAGGAAAGAAAATAGGGAAGCTGCTGAGAAAGGGGCTTAGGTGGGATTGACCTCCTAGGTAGCTTCATGAGCACTTCAAAACTGTCCCGCCTGTCACTGAGGGCTGCCGTTTATCTCAGGGGTGGTGATGATCAGAGTTTAAAGCTAATCGTAGTTCTTGCTGGGCTTATGGGTGAAATCCCTAGACCTTAAATGTCATTTTGGATTGGTTTATCACACTGCCACACTGCTACCATCACTTCTTTTTTTTTTTTTTTTTTTTTTGGTCTTTTTGTCTTCTTTTTTGTCTTTTTGTTGTTGTTGTTGCTATTTCTTGGGCCGCTCCCGAGGCATATGGAGGTTCCCAGGCTAGGGGTCCAATCGGAGCTATAGCCACCGGCCTATGCCAGAGCCACAGCAACGCGGGATCCGAGCCGCGTCTGCAACCTACACCACAGCTCACGGCAACGCTGGATCCTTAACCCACTGAGCAAGGGCAGGGACCGAACCTGCAACCTCATGGTTCCTAGTCGGATTCGTTAACCACTGCGCCACCACGGGAACTCCTACTTCTTGTTTTCACTTTGCTTGCAGGTGGGGAAATCTGCTTTGCTCACTTTGTTCCCAGTTTATAAAAACACATTTTGGTCAAAAATACCTTGCATGTTATCATGCCATTCTTCAGAAACAGCCCTGCGTTTTTTTATTAAAAGTCCAATATTTAAAACCTTTTATTCCCACTACATACCATTTGCATATGGGATATGCCCTTGATCTTTATGTTTCAGAGTCCCATCCACCACTGCCTTTAAGTCCATTGTGGCCACTGAAACTGCCGTTCTTGTTGCTGTGCAGCCCACATTGTGCTCCAGGGAGCTTTGGGCTGGGAGCCAGAACCCTGGGGTCTAGTTCTAGCTGGGCCTTGAGTAGCTCATATGGGAATTTTAATTCTGTTACATGTATAATGCAAGATTTGGATGGCATTTCTGAGATTCCTTTTAAGTCTCTCCCACACACACAAAAAGAGGTACTATAGGAGTTTCCTGATGGCTCAGTGGTTAAGGACCTGGCATGGTCACTGCTGTGGCTCTGGTCACTACAGGTTTGATCCCCCACCTGGAAACTTCTCAATGCCATGGGTGTATCAGGGAAAAAAAAAAAAAGGTAGTCCAATTGTTTTAGTTATTTGTTTGTTTACTTATTTATTTATTTTGCTTTTTAGGGCCGCACCTGTGGGATATGGAAGTTCCCAGGTTAGGGGTCCGATTGGAGCTACACCCACCAGCCTACTCCAGAGCCACAGCAATGTGGGATCCGAGCGCATCTGTGACCTACACCACAGTTCGTGGCAATGCTGGATCCTTAACCCACTGAGTGAGGCCAGGGATGACACCTGCATCCTCATGGATCCTAGTAGGTTCATTAACCACTGAGCCACGATGGGAACTCTGGTAGTCCAATTGTTTTAAAAGTAGATAGGTTATTTGCTTTGTTGAATGCCTTATAATTTGTAACTCCTTTAACTCCTACTCATACTTCAGATTTCTGTTTCAGTGTCACTTCCTCAAGGAGGCCTACCCTGACCCCTGGCCTAGGTCAGGACCTAGGCATATGTTCCCTGAGAAGGATTTCTTTTATTTTATCACACTTATCACAGTTTGTAATTATCTATTTGTTGTGTGTTTGTTTTTTTTTTCCCTTTGCAATTAGTCTGCTCTTTCATCATGAGTCTGAGGGCTCTGTGAGGCAAGCACCCCGTCTGTTTTGTTCACCATTGGTCCTGCCTAGAGAAGCCCTTCAGTAAACACCTGTGTGGCTGATGGTGCTCCATTAGGCTCTCTGGAGGGTGCAAGGTGATTCTATTACAGTCTCTGCCTTCAGGAGCTTCAGATTTACTCTCCTGGTCCCTCTCTTCTGTCCTCCACTTCACACCCAAATATGCTGCAAGAAATAAAAATGAAACAAAAAAACTCTAGGTTCTTGGCTTGATCTAATCTTTCGATAAGTTTTATTTTCCTTCATTGGATCGATTTGCCTCTTGTGTCAGAATCCATGAAATGAGGCAAGGCCCTGGAAGGATATTTTAAAAGATAGTTTAGAGAATGGAAATGGTGGACAAAAAAAGAAGGAAAGAAAGAGAGGGGGAGGGAGAAGGAGATGAGGAGGAGAAAGAGGAGGCGGAGACAAGCAGAGCAGTGGAAACGTGGGCTGTGTCTTTTTAATTAATTTGCTTATAAGTGTTCTATTTTCATCACCAGACTTCACAAACAAAGACATGTTTCTTAAACAGAATTCTTACCTAAAGTGTTGGGTCATGGTACAAAGGGTTTGCTACCAAAACATGACTACAAATACACGAAAAGTTGACTGGACTGCAGACATCTCTTTCCCTTAAAAACCAGAAAGGTATTAATTTTCAAAAGGACTGGCAGGCTCCTGTAAACCAGTAGTTATGATCAATACAGACCAGTGAATGAAGAAAGCAGAGCTAGCCATTACATGATTAAACTGCTAGAGGCAATTTGATTTTAAACTGCAAGCCCAGTCTAGATGACGCCAGGAGGAAAGAGCTAGAATTCCTTAGGTTGGAGGTGTGATGGATGTTCCTCAGCCAGGTGTTGGAGGCGTGGAGGGGGGGTTGGAGATTGAATTAGAAGATACAACTCCTTTTAGTCGAAGTGAATTTGCAATTTGCAGGAGAAGCAGCTTAGGGGAGTGTTATTAATTAAGTTTTGGTAGAAAGCATGAAATCTGTAGCTTCAAAAAGTCAAAGCAGCCTCCATTTACCTGGAGAACAGGTATCAAGAGAGAGTATGGGCAGGTGAGACAGGTTAAGTTTCTCTTCAGATTCTTTCCCTAGAGTTCAGCTTTAATGGCAAAGGACAGCCTTTCCCTGAATGGTCGTATACCCATAGACACAGAGGGTGTCAGTAGCCTGCCTTTATGCTTGGTCCAGTTGGGAGCTTAAACCCCAGCCAGACTGTATTTCCCAAAGCCATTTCAGGAAGAGAAGAATGACTAAAACAATCACATAATCTCTCTTCTTTATGCGGAGGAAGGAATGTTAGCCAAGAATGCAAGGTGTGCCTGTGGGCTTTGTGCCTATACTGCATAAATCCTGCGCATGCGCGTACACACACACACACACACACACACACACACACACACACACACACACACGTCCATTTTGCTTGTTCACTTACTTAGGTGGAAACAATATGATATGTCTTGTTGGCCAAAGACCAGGAAATAACTGTATTGGTAAAAAGCAGCCAAACCATAAAGCTCATGTGTCTCACTGGGCAATGCAAGTTAACTACTCCTTCATTTACACACAACAAAGATAATCTGTGGGGATGGGGTGCTTTCCTCTCTGATGTCCCTGGCTAACTAGAAGAACCAGAGGACGTCAGCTAAACACAGACTCTTGGTTTTCTAGGGAGTTACCTTTTTCTAGAGCTGTCAGGAACAAATAACACTTTAACAAAACTCTTTTCGAAGCAAATCCCTTTGTTTTCAGTTTCAGTGTTTTCGGCCTTTTAAATCTCAGCTTTGCCGCTTGCTTCCTCACTGGACACTTTGGGCATGTTATTTAACCTCTTTGTGCCCTGTTTTCTTGCTCTTTATGTGCTTTAATCATAGTATCTCCCTCACAGGAGTTTTATGAGGAGTGAATCAACGTTTAGTTTAGGTCAACTAAAAAACATTTTTCACAGTGCTTGGCATGTAGTATGAATTTTAAAATTAGTCTTTTTAATACCGTAAGGAGATATTTCCGCCTTTTCTCCTTTGCCCCTCTGAATTTAGAAACACCGCTTGACACTGGCACTTCTCAGCACCAGGGTTTATTCCAGTGTCAGGGGAGGAGAGGAGAGCAGTGCAGAGAGGATTGGGCAGGGATGGGAGAGGTGGAGGCTCTGCTCTGTCCTATTCCATCCCTCTTTCCATATACCATTCTACTTCTGCTGGGTATATAACTAGGGGCAATACAAAAAGGAATACAAATTCAGCTCTATAATCCAGGAGGTGGTCATCTGAGTTCTAGGCTCTTTCTTCTGTTTCCCCGAGTCCTTTATGTGCACTTGCCGTTCAGCCCAAATCATGGACTAATGCCTAACACGGAGCAGGCACTCTACGGGTATCAATGGGACCAGTTGCCTTGATCAAGGAAGGCACAGGTAGTCATCAAGCCATTTGGTGTTCAGAGGAAAACATTTTATAAAGAAGCTAAAGAGCAGGAGTTCCCGTTGTGGGCTCAGTGGTAACAAATCCAACTCGTATCCATGATGACATGGCTTCAATCCCTGGCCTTGCTCAGTGGGTTAAGGATCCAGCATTGCCAGGAGCTGCAGTGTAGGTTGCAGACATGGCTCAGATCCAGCTTTGCTGTGGGTATGATGTAGGCCACCAGCTACAGTTCCAATTTGACCTCTAGCCTAGGAACTTCCATCTGCCACAAGTGCAGCCCTAAAAAGACAAAAAAAGAAAAGAAGGGAGCTCCCATCATGGCTCAGTGGTTAACGAATCTGACTAGGAACCATGAGGTTGCGGGTTCAATCCCTGGCCTTGCCCAGTGGGTTAAGGATCCGGCATTGCCGTGAGCTGTGTGGTGTAGGTCGCAGACGCGGCTCAGATCCTGCGTTGCTGTGGCTCTGGTGTAGGCCAGTGGCTATAGCTCCGATTAGATCTCTAGCGTGGGAACCTCCATATGCCACGGGAGCGGCCCAAGAAATGGCAAAAAGACAAAAAAGAAGAAGAGGTCAAGAATCAGATATCCGGAGCCATTCAGTCTCTTAGGACTTTCAGACTTGAGAGGAAAGGATGTGAATTACTGGACCAGGAAAAAAGACACAGGGGAAAGGAAACATGAGATTTCCTGTTCATCTCCACTGTGGAAGAGTATCTGTGTGATTTGGTTGAGTAGAATGGGCAGGACCCTAAGCTTCTATAGCCCTAGTTTCTGGACCTACAAAATAAGGGTGATAATCAAATATTTAATGAGATTAATACAAATATATATATATATATTTACACATATACACACACACACATACCCATACAGCACCTGACTTTAAGGCCTGGCCTATAGTAAGTACTCAGTAAGTGTTAGCCATGATTAGCTCACAAATAACACCTGGATACTCAGCTATTTCGAGGCCAATCCTGCGTAACGTAAACTTCACCACCTGCCCCGGAGGCTGCCATTACTCACCTGTTGACTGCAATGAGCGGGGAGGCACTATATTCCTCTGCAGCTCTGGTTAGTCTTGACAGTTTGTAAGTTGGAATTAAATGACACATTTTGAGGTCTTAAAGATATTTTTCTATCATTATCATAGATGAGAGAGAAAGCTTATCACGAGGAGGCACATGCAAGGCAAATAAGCAGACAGCTCTCTGCTAATGACTGCAGGATGGCACTATGTATTGTTACCTTTAACATGAATTCATGTTTTATCATTTCTTTTATTGGTCTCATCAAAGCAATGTCAGAGCTTTCATTCTGTGAAAGTGAGGTGGCTTGCACCATTATCTTTCACAATAAAAAGGTAGAAGAATGGATATGAATTATAGGTTTTTAAGATAAGGCAGAGAGTTCCCTGGTGGCTCAGTGGATTAAGGATTCAGTGTTGTCACTGCTGTGGCTCAGGTCACTCCTGTGGGGTAGGTTTGATCCCTGGCCTGGAACTGCTGCATCCCATTGGGTATGGCGAAAAAAAAAAAAAAAAGCACAAGTCGAATACAGGATCAACCAACCCACCTCCCTCACTTTACAGATATATTAAATAAAATCTTCAAGTGGCAAAAGGACAGGTCTTCCAGTCCTAATTCAGGGCCTTGAATATGTAGCCTCTCGGTTGATTGCCCTTCCAAAGTGGTCATGGACATATAATGATTGAGAGCCATCGTTTTGAAATGTGAGAGTGGTCATCAGTATGGGGGATTCTCAAACAAGACAACACCTTTGACCTCTTTCTATCTTTGGTACATTATCCCTGACTCTGTAGGAAATGCTCATTTGTCTTTTCTATGAAAGAGGTGGCAATGGCAAAGTGAACAGTTTCTGTTTTTCCCTCTGAAGGATGTCTCCTCCACAAACTCTCTGCTCTTAGATATAGTCAAGATCAAAGCAGACTCAGATTCTCGAGGGGTCTGAATGAATACTTCACAGTAGAACCTCATTCTCTAGCTCTGCAGCTCTAAGAAAGGGTACATCTGTAGAGCGCAAGTCCTGCATATTTTTTACTAGGTTTTCTCAAGGTTAACTGATTGTGATTTTTTTTTCCTTAACCAAGTAAAATTGTAAGATATGTGGGTAAATAAGAAGGTATAGAGAATGCATTTTGTGAAGATAGACATTCAAGATATAGTAGCAATGGTTCAAACCAGGATTCAGCAAATTCTAGAATTATCCAGACTAGACTAAATTTTTCTCTCAAATCTATAGATTATTATCTTCTTAATAGTTCAGATCCAAATGTTTGGCATCTCTTTTTTGACTAATGCCAATAATTGGAGTTCCTTTGTGGCACAGTGGGTTAAGGATCTGATGTTGTCACTGCAGTCGCTGCTGTGCTGCAGGTTTGATCCCTGGCCCAGAAACGTCTGTATGCCACAAGTAAGGCCAAAAAAAAAAAAAAAAAAAGCCAATAATAATAACTTATTTATCAAGCAACCACTGTGAGCTAGACACTGTAATAAATGCTTTTCCTGATATCTCGTTTAATTTGCGTAGTACTGTGAGGTAGGTATGAATTTCCTCCTTTTATTAAGTACATCAAAGCTCAGGGGTCAAGGTCATAAACTTTCGTGGTTGTTTTGACAGCCTATTTCTGCTCCCACAGAAGCAGGGAAGAGCAGAGTTTTAGGCAAACACCAAGGGAAAGTTGTTAACTAGTTACTGAACAAAATAAAGTTTTCCTATCAGAAGACCAGCCTGCTCTACCCGGCAAGCACTACTCTAGAAACCAGCCCTTCTGAACTTTGAACTTCTGATTTTTGTCTATCAAAACAGCCTTCTTGTCCCTAATCCTCACTTGGTCCCTCACTGTATATGTCTATGGATACAACATGTCTGTGAGCGAATCTGGTTGTCCTGTGAAAATTTGTATCCTTCATCAGTTCTTTCATTTTTTCCTGCACCAAAAGTTACCCTGTTTTCACAAACCCCTCTACCTCCCATAAGTTGTTAGGGATGAACTCAGAATTAGAGCATGAGTGACTAGGCCTTGTCAGACACCAAGATGCAAACCTGTGAATAAATGCCCCAAATGTTAGTACATGGACTCTGTCATTGTGTTGTATGTTCAGAGTCCTTTTGAAAATAATTTCTAGGTCTGAGCTGGACTGTATAAATCCAGAGACAGTTTAAATCTTTTTTTTTTTTTTTTTTTTTGGCAGCACCCCCGGCATGTGGAAGTTCCTGGACTAGGGATCAAACCCTCACCACAGCAGTGACCCAAGCTGCTGCAGTGACAATGCTAGATTTTTTTTTTTTTTTTTTTTTTTAGGACCGCACCCACGGCCTATGGAGATTCCCAGGCTAGAGGTCTAATCAGAGTTACAGCTGCTGATCTACACCACAGCCACAGCAACGCCAGATCCTAGCCAAGTCTGCGACCTACACCACAGCTCACGGCAATGCCAGATCCTTAACCCACTGAGCGAGGCCAGGGATCAAATCCGCAACCTCATGGTTCCTAGTCGGATTCGTTTCTGCTGTGCTATAATGGGAACTCCCTAGATCTTTAACCTGATGTGCCACAACGGAACTGCTGGAGACAATTGAAGTCTTGACACTCAGGAGTGACTATGCTAAATCGTAAAACTCTGTAAACTTCTGTTTGGGAAGTCCTTTCAGAACCAATTTACATTCCAAAGATAAAAGTCATTCTCCTTCCTTAGTCATAATAATAAAAACCAAAGATGTCATAGCTTCAGTTACATTATCTCATTTACTAACCGCACCCATCAGACAGACTTAGCCCCTACTTTTTTTTTTTAAAAAAAATTGTAGTCGATTTACAATATTATATTAGTTTCAGGTGTACAACATAGTGATTCAATATTTTTATAGATTACACTCCATTTAAAGTTATTACAAATTAATGGCTATGTAACCTTGTGCCGTAGGGTATATCCTTGTTGGTCCCTTCTTATGCATAAGGAAATTGAGACTCGAAGAGGCTGTTTGGTGTTCAAGATCACACACCAGCATGTGTCAGTTAGAATCTAGATTTCTATGTTGCATTGTCTCCTTTTTAAAAAAGGAAATAAATTTATAGAAGTTTACTCATCAGCTTTGATTGCAAGTAAGTTTTAATGGTTTTCAAAAATCAACCTGTCAACCTTGAGGAATAAAGATTTCCCACCACTTAGGTCATGCTGAAGACAACTCCGCACGTTCTGAAAACCCTTCCCAAAGATGCAATCAGAATGCCTGGTGTTATGATGGCTTACACTCATTTGGAGGTGTAACTCCTGTTTGTTTTTCCTAGATCTCTCCTGTTAATGTTGGCTTGTGCTCATATTTTGTGAAGTGTGAAGCGTCTAAGAGTGAACGTTGAGATGACTCCCCAGACGTCCTTCCAGTTAGAATAGTCAGTGTCTCTGTAGATTAGCTTTTCAGGATGAATTTGATTTTTAGAGGTGCTTCGTATTTAAGCAGTATTCCACCCAAAGTATTGTTTGCTCTTCATTTAAATGATCAGTGCTTGTTATTATAGCTACCAGCTAAAAAAGATAGTAATTACAAGGCTTAGGCACAGCTGCAGAGCTACCCTCGCATGATAATTTATTAAGGGGTTCATGTCCTGTTGAACCTTTTTATTGTCTGCTTTATTGGAGGATGTCCAGTTTAAGCCAGATTTCCCCTTTTTCATTTCTCTAAGAGCCTATGAGTTGAAAATGCCTTTGTTTTTCCTAATGTGGTGAGTGTCAAGGCTAAGCCAGGTCTGGGATACCAGGAAGCTCATAGTTTTAAAAAATTATACTGAAATCATGAAAGGATGAGGACTGAGTTTCAAGAAGGTGACATTTCTTATTTGTAGAGTATGACTAATCAAGCTGTATTCTGTGCTTAATGCCTTATATAAAAATAGATAATGTCAATGTAGACAGAGTGAAGGGAGGAATCAATAGGAGTTTTTGGTTGCAAGCTGCAGACCTAGATCCGAGCCACATCCACATTTATACTGCAGCTTGCAGCAATGCCATGTCCTTAACATGCTGCGTGAGGCCAGGGATCAAACCTGCATCCTCATGGATACTAGTCGGGTTCTTAACCGCTGAGCCACAATGGGAACTCCACATGCACCTTTCTGTATGTGTGTTGTATATAAAAGGAGTGTTGGTTTTGAAACCCGGTGGATATTTGACCTCAGGCAAGTTATTTAAGCTCTGTAAATTTCATTTCCTTCACCTATAAACTTTGACTGTTTTCTCCCAAGAGGGTTGTTGTGAAGATTAATAGAACACTTAGTCCAGGGAAAAACAGTAAAATATTTCATGCACCTGATCTGTTGGCTAGGGTAGAGGGTGACAAAACAGGGCAGACCTTTCCTACGTTAAGATGTGGAGCCTCCATCTGGGCTTTAATGCTTTGTTGGGGGAATGACCTCATGTCATTATTGTTGTTGTGAATGGAACCTGTCACAGCGGGTCAGTATGGTGATGCAGTGACTCAGCTGCTAGGGGACAAAGTGCACTTCTGCTTATTGGAACCACTGCTTGACAAGTGTCCCACACCACCGCTGCTGGTTTCCTTTTCCTGTGTTTAGTCACAGCCACACCTGCAAGTGAGAGTGTAGAGTCTGGTCCAGGAAATGTTTACTGAGTGCTACTGGGTGCCAGGCATTACGGTAGGTTCTGCTGGAGCATGTAATAGTGGGCCAAAAAATAAAATGAAATAAAGCATAGGACTTGCCTTCAAATAGCTTACAGTCTGGTAGCAAGATGTGTGTGTTTCTTCTGAAAATTTTTTTCCTTTCTTTTCTGATGTCTTCCACTCGCCGAGTACATATTCTCATATTCTTATTCCCATTGTTCTTCTCTCTCTCTCTCTCTCTCACACACACACACACACACACACACACACACACACACTTTTCACTGAACTCCACTCCATGTATGCAGCCTAAAAGCCATTTACTATGGCCTCTATCCAACAAAACAATCATCTCTTATCATTTTCCTTGGCTCCCCTCAAATTGTAGATGGCCATCCCTTACATTAGTTATGGTAAAAGAAATACTGATTTACTGGGCACTTGCTGATGCTTTGCTCTCACCACATCCTGCAGGGCATCATTATCCCATGTTATAGGTGAGGAACCTGATGAGAGCTTAATTTGCCCAATGTCTCCTGCAGCCTCTTTGTGGCACAGTGTGACCCAGCTCTGTCTCCATATGCCAACATTGGAGAGCTCTCTCCTTGTAGAGCTGTTGGCAGTGTTTGTTCTGATGATTAAATCATGTAAACACCCTCTGCATCAGTTTTTCAGTCAACTGTACACATATAAACCCATGTGGTTAGGAGAGGTACACTAACCAACTGGTCCACTGGTCACTCTGGCTGCAATTTTGCTACTTTGATTCAAAATGTCCATAGAAAGCCAGTCAGCCTTGCAAACAACTTCTGCGCTCTTGTTTTGTAAATGCCTCAGTATTCAGCAGCACTAACCTGCTGTGCCATCGGAGGGATACTGGGCCTATTTCATTATCTATATTAAAATCTTGGATGCAGGTGCCACAGGAAGGGCCTCTGTGTATTGAGAAAGTTCTGCCATTTTGGTCTTCCCTTACTGTGCTGTCTCTCTCAGATTAATTGAATACTTTATTGCTTGCCCCTGTTCTGAAACTTTGTAGACTGATAGGGGTATCTGATGCAGATTAAAGTGAGCATTGCTATGAGCTGGGCACAGAGGGGCAGCTGATAAAGTGCATGTTCTGAGTGGTTTTGTGCAAAGAGGCACAGTGCAGTGGCTGCTACTCCCACTGGTCAGAATGCTTTTAGGTCCTGGCCTCTGACTTAATGTAAGCCACTTAAACTGGTACAGCCAACTCTACTTAACACACAGTCTCATGGTATATATTAGGGCTCACATCATGTTCAAATGAGGAGGAAGTTCCAAAGCCAGCAAACCATCTTGGGTTTAAAATCTAGTCTTCAGCTTTTCAGCTTTACAAAGTGAGTCATATTCTTCCATAGAGAAGTGAATCTTTCTGGAGGTTGATGCACATTTACAGTAGGAGATATATGTTGGCCAGATGACTATGTCAACTTAAAAAAATGGTACACCCTAAAAGTTGTGAGTTAAGTTTTATTGGGGGCAAAATGAGGACTTTAGCCCAGGGGGCAGCATTTCAGACAGTGCTGAGATACTGCTCTAGAGACGTAGAAGGCACTGTCAGTATATATGTGATTTTGGTGAAGGGGGAGGTACATACCACCAAGCACACATTTTGCAGAAGGTCGCTGGTAGTCTCAGGAGGGTTACCGTTCGTCACGAGGAGCAGACATCACCAGGAAGGATTTTAGTGCTTTTCTAGCCATGAGGAGATGCAAGAATTGGGCTCATAAAGTCTTCTCCTGAAGATATCTATCCGAAGACCTTTTCTGCCAATTTTCTCAGAGCACAGTGTGCTGCATTCCTGAACTCCACCCTAGCCCCTTTCGCAGGTGTTGAGGGTCAGCAGGTGCAGTGGCTCATGATTCAGTTCATGTTGAGGCAGATGGCAAGTGCCAATCTCCAGTTTACAACTAAAAAAATCAGTGATCTGTTCAAAAACCCAAAGCTACTATGAATTCAGTTTCTTCTTTATGTGCAGAATTCTTTACAAGTATTATTTCCAGTTCTCTCAACCCTTCAACTTGTTGGGTACTCACATTTCACAAATGTGAGTACTGAGCTGGCATCCCAACCAGGGGTATTTAGTTCCACATCTTGAACTCTTCCCACTCGTCCTCAGTGCCTGAAGCCATTCTGTCTGCTGTTAAGATCAGCAGCTCAAATGTTTGCCAGTTTGGCTTCAACCAACTCGGCAATATTATCAGTCATTTCCCTTTTTGGATTCACAAAGCACTTTGTATATGCCTGTAAGAGCACTTTGTGTTGATCTGTAATTGCTTTTACTGAATTGTCGGTTTGTTATTTATCTTCCTGTTTCTTCTGCTACATGCTGAACTTTTTAAAAAAATTTGTTTTAATTGAAATATAGTTGGTTTACAATGTTGTGTTAGATTCTGGTGTACAGCTAGACTCTGAACTTCTTAAAGGTAGTGACAGTGTCATTTATTTATTTTTTTATGTCAGGCTCATCACATTACCTGGCAGTATTGTTTAGAGGAAGGGCTGGGTCTAGTTTTGCTAACATTATATCCTCAGCATATGGTACACTGCTTGTTGGCAAACAGTATATACTCAGTAAATAATGAATGAATATAATCCTGGAGATTATTTTTCCTATATGAATCTTTTTCATTATTAAAACAGAGGGATAATAGTATATACTATATTATAGGGTCGGTATGAGATTAAATGAATCAGTGGAACCAATGTGAGCAATGAATGGTGTGATAGTGACTTTTGAGATTCAGATGGTGGTTTAAAGATTCATTATGTTGCTGCACGCCTAAATTGTTCACTTATGTTTATCACTGTATTAGTGTTCTGTTATACAGATAGGCTACAATTTGCTTACCCATTCTCCCATTGACGGCTATTTGGAGTGTTTTCCGTTTTTAATTATTATGAATAAAGCTGCTATGAACATTCTTGAACAAGTCTATTTGTGGACATATCTTTTATTTCTTTTGTGCACATAGGACCCTTAGCTGGGCTGTAAGGTAGGTAAATGTTTAAATTTATTAGAGGCTGCCATACATCTTTTCAATGTGATTTTACCATTTTATGTTCTTGCCAACTATATATGAGCATTCTAGTTGTTCTACACTCTAACACTGGATGTTATCACACTGTCTTTTTTTGGGGGGGGGCACACCCCTGGCATGCAGAATTTCCCTGGTCAGGGATCGAACTCATGCCACAGTAGCAACCCGAGCCACAG
This sequence comes from Sus scrofa, assembly GCF_054392235.1. Classification (NCBI taxonomy): domain Eukaryota; kingdom Metazoa; phylum Chordata; class Mammalia; order Artiodactyla; family Suidae; genus Sus; species Sus scrofa. Next base: position 115,158,237 of record NC_139389.1, on the reverse strand, counting down.
CAGTGATAATCCTGGATCGTTAACCTGCTGAGCCACCAGGGAACTCCTATACTTTCTAATCTTAGCCTTTTTTTTTTTTTTTCTTTTGTCTCTTTGCCTTTTTTAGAGCCGCACCTGTGGCATCTGGAGGTTCCCAGGCTAGGGGTCTAATTGGAACTGTAGCCGCCGGCCTACGCCAGAGCTACAGCAACACGGGATCCAAGCCGCGTCTGCGACCTACACCACAGCTCACGGCAGCACTGTATCTTAACCCACTGAGCGAGGCCAGGGATCAAACCCACAACCTCATGGTTCCTACTCAGATTCGTTAACCACTGAGCCACGACTGGAACTCCTAATCTTAGCCATTCTAATGGTTGTGTGGTATCTCCTTGCAGTGTGAATGAAAAAATGTTGCCTGCCACATCAGTGGACAAAGGACGCTGCAACCATCAAGCCATTGCAGCTGCCCCCAAAAGTGAGGTCTGAGTGGACTCAGGATAGGAAAGGACTTGATACTGGCCCTAGATAGCTGAGGCGCATATCAAAGGAATGATTTCAGTAAGCCCAGATTCTTGCATCTTCCCATACATAGAAAAGTACTAAGTTCTTTAACTTGAGATACCTGGCTTTCTTTAATTAACAGTAATTTTTTTTTTCCTTTTCTTTCTTTCTTTCTTTCTTTCTTTTTTTTTTTTTAAGGGTTTTTAGGGCCACACCCATGGCTTATGGAAGTTCCCAGGCTAGGGGGCAAATTGGAGCTGTAGCTGCCAGCCTACACCACAGCCACAGCCACGCTGGATCTGAGCCTCATTTGTGCCTACACCACAGCTCACAGCAATGCTGGATCCCTAACCCACTGAGTGAGGCCAGGGATCAAACCTGTGTCCTCATGGATACTAGTCAGGTTCGTTACCAATAAGCCACAATGGGAGTTCCCAACAGTAATCTTTTGAAGTTATGACTACTTGCAAAAACTCCAATATATCCTGCCTCCTCCTCGCCCTCTTTGGAGCAAGTCCCTTGGAGCTGAGAAGCTGTCTTCCAGGCTTGAAGTCCTCAGAAAGTCCACTGATAAAACATAATTCTCAACTTTTAGGTTGTGCTTTTTTTTTTTTTTTTTTCGGTTGACAGTAGCTTAAACCACACTTTCCTGGTGTCTAATGATGTTAACCACCTTTTCATGTGGTGTATGGCCACATTTATATAACTTCTTTTATGAAGGGCCTTTTTTTTTAATTGGGTTATATGTCTTTTTATTGATTGACTTGTGGAAATTTTTATATATTCTGAATACAAGTCTTTTATCACTAGCTTGCCTTTTAACTTTTTAAATGACATCTTGATAAATAAATTGATGAAACACAATTTGTTATATTTTTTTCTGGTAGTGCTTTTTGTTTCCTAAGAAATTATTGCCTACTCCGACATTATAAAGATATTTTTCTACATTTTCTTCTAGAAGTGTTATAGTTTTGGCTTTTATATACATCTATGATCTGTCTCAGATTAATTTGTGTGTGTGTGTGTGTGTGTGTGTGGGTATATATATAGTGAGAGAGAGGGCAAGAGGAAGAGGTTAAGGGCTTTTTTTTTCCTTCATGTGGATCTCCAGATATTTCAGCACATTGTATTGAAAAGAATTGTCTTCATGCATTGAATTCTGTGGCACCTTTGTCAAAACTCAAATGGCAGTATATTTACTGGTCTACTTCTAGACTCCATTCTGGTCTGTTAACTTGTTTGTCCTTCCTGTTATACTATTTCAATCACTGATTCTTTATAGTAAATCTTAAAATTTAGTAATGTTAGCCCTCCCAACATTTTTATTCCTCAAGATTGTCTTCGCTCTTGACAGACTTTGATAGAAATGGACAGCTTATCATTTGCTACCAAAAAAAAATGTCTAGGATTTTTGTTGGAATTGCATCAGCTCTAAAAATAAATTTCAGAAATTTTTCACTCTTAACATTTTCAATTTTCAAATCTATGAATGGTTATCTCTCCATTTTATAGGCCATCTTTAAATTGTCTCAGTGATGTTTTATAGTTTTCAGTATAGAAGTCTGACACATTTTCATTAAATTTACTTCTCTGTATTTGATGTTTTTATTCTATTGTAAGCTGTGATTTTTAAAACTTCATTTTTCATTTACTTGTTACTAACATTTAGATTATGTTTTTGTTTTCTTTGTTGTTGTTATTTTTTTTTTATTTAAAAAAATTTTTTTGGCCATGCTTGTGGCATGTGGAAGTTCTTGGGCCAGGGATCAAACCTGAGCCACAGCAGTGACCTGAGCCACAGCAGTGACAACGCCAAGTCCTTAACCCTATGCCACCAACTCCCTGTATTGGTTTTTAAATGATGACTTTGTATCTTGAGACTTTGCAGCATTACTCATTACTTTTATAATTCTGTGGATATTTTTGGATTTTCTAAGTACACAATTATGTCATCTATGACTATAGAGAGTTTTACCTATTTATTTTACTTTCTATTCCATTTCATTACCTGTTGCAATGCCTAAGGGCTCCAGTACGATATTGAATAAAATGGTGAGATTGGGAGAAAGTGTTCAGTATTTCACCATTATGATGTTAGCTAAGCTTTTTGTAACACATGCCTTTGATCAGATTGAGAAGTTCTCTTCCATTCCTACTATGCTGAAAGGTTTTCTTTCTTTTTTTTTTTTTAATCACTAGAGGGTGTTAAATTTTACTAGGTACCTTTTCTTCATTTATTGAGATGTCTCACAATATATTCTTGTACAACACTCTTCTATGCATGTGTGGATAGCTTCCATAATATTCTGCGAGGTACAGAGGAGTTGCCTAGGAGGATAGAAGTCCATGGATGTATGTTAATGTGACCGTGACCCTGGTGCCATACACGGTTTAGTATCACATGACAGTTAACTTTTGAACACTTTTGGCTACTACATTAGCTTCTCCTTCATCACCCTTCATAACAGAATAGATGTCTCATATTTTGGTGGTAAAGGTTGGACTTTGGGTGCTTTTTATTATATCTTTTACTTTTTGTATTTTCTAAATTTTCTTTTACATTCCCTTTATGATATTTCATTGTTAGTATTTTTTTTTTTTTTTTTTTTTTTTTTTTTTGTCTTTTGTTGTTGTTGTTGTTGCTATTTCTTGGGCCGCTCCCGCGGCATATGGAGGTTCCCAGGCTAGGGGTCCAATCGGAGCTGTAGCCATTGGCCTACGCCAGAGCCACAGCAACGCGGGATCCGAGCCGCGTCTGCAACCTACACCACAGCTCACGGCAACGCCGGATCGTTAACCCACTGAGCAAGGGCAGGGACCGAACCCGCAACCTCATGGTTCCTAGTCGGATTCGTTAACCACTGCGCCACGACGGGAACTCCCATTGTTAGTATTTTCTAAATTTTCTTCAGCGGACATGGATTACTTGTGTTTTAAAAAAAAAAAAAAAAGTTTTAGGGGAACTTCCTGGTGGCCTAGTGGTTAGAAACTCAGCACGTTCACCTCTGGGGCCTGGGTTCAGTTCCTAGTCTGAGAACTGAGATCCCATATCAAGCCACTGCACACTGTGGCCAAAATAAATTTATAAGTTTATATTTTATGCACATTCATACATGTACACAGACACATATATAGTATTTTGAATATAGTATTTAGACTCATTCCTATCAAATTTTTTTGAAATTATAGCCCAGTCACCTTTGATTGGTTTCCTGAATCTCTGAGAGCAGCACATTTACAAATCATTTAATGGTTTGTAAAGCAGCACATTTAATGGTGGATGACTAAACTCTTCTTCATCCTTTTATTTGTTCATTTCAGAAGATGCTCCTTTTTCTCTCTGTCTCAACCTTGCATTTCTGGGTGAAGTCCCTGGTGCAGTTCAGTTCAGAAGGCTTCTATATAGCTTTTCTTCTCTAGGAACTTACTGGACACATTTGGAAAATAAACACAAAGGGATCCTGCCTGTGTGTGTGTGTTAGAGGTATACACCAGGGACTCCAGGCCTGCTTGGGAGTTTAATGAATTCCGGCAGATCAAGGCTGAGTCCAGGATGACTTTGCCCAGAGGTATTCCCCACCCCCCACCCCCTACCACCCACCTCCCATCCATGGCATGTGGAAGTTCCCTGGCCAGGGAATGAACCCATACCATAGCAGCAACCCAAGCTGCTGCAGTGACAATGCCAGATCCTTAGCTCACTGTGCCACAGGAGAAATCCAGAGGTAACTCTTACTAACCTTGGCTTTTAAGTTCTGTCAGTTTTTGCCTCTTAAACGCTGAGGCCTTGGAGGCCTGGAGCTAGAGAAGCCTCTATGAGATTGGACTGAGAATGGCAGCTCTAGGGTATGGAGTAGGAACCAGAGATAGGCTGTTATTTCCAATGGCTGTGTTTTGTTTTTGTGGAGCAGGAAGTCATTATCTGGAGAGTCACAAATCCTCGAGAGTTCATTTCCATTTCCGGAAAGGGAAATGTCACTTGCCTGCCAGCTATTAGAGCAGCTTTATCACCACGGCTTACAGAGGCCCATCAGGAGCCATTCTAAGTCACTGTCCTGTCAAAATCATCACTTTTTTTTTTTTCCTTTCTAATCGCAGGTTCCAATATAGAGTATTTTTGCTTTTTCTTAATACTTAACGTACCTGCTAGTGAATATCAGTTATTTTCATTGCCTTATGTTGATAATGAAAGCTTTTATACCAAGCCAAAAAACCCCAAACAAACCCTCAAAATGAAGAAATAAGTGCACTTTTTCTCTTTCTTTCATCTGTAAATGTTTTTGTATGGGGGCGGGGTGGGGGGTGGAAATATGCCCAGGGCATATAGAAGTTCCAGGGATCGAACCTGTGCCACTCCAGCAGCCCTAGTCACAGCAGTGACAACACCAGATCCTTAAGCTGCTGGGCCACCAGGGAACTTGGTTTTATCAGTAGTTTAAATTGTAAAGCATGCCGTATTCTACAGATGGCAGTCACACATCTCATTTTGTCCTCACAACCATACCATGGTAGACAGACCAGATGATTGGTATCCTTTTTAAAAGTGAGGAAACTGAGACATGGAAATTGAGCAAGTTACTCAAGATTAGATAGTTCTAAAGACATCCAGCGTCAGTCTCTTGACCCGAGCAGTCAAGCTAAGGGTTGTAGATTCGAACCTCCAGGGTTCGGACCCTCGTGACACCGCTAACTTGTTTGTGACGTTGGCCGCGTCACCTGACCTCTATGCCTCAGTGTCGCTGTTGATAAAACAGGGATAATGGTAGGATCTACCTCATGTTAAGTGTGTCCAGGATGGAAGGAGATAGTTTTGGTACCGCTCTGGGCGGAGCACGTGGCATGCGATACATGACTGATGCGTGTCACCTTTGCCACTGCTCTTGTCTTGGAGGTGGTGGTGGAAGTAGGTTATCATCCCTCTCTCCTTCCAGCAGCCTCTCCTGCCCTGAAACCTGATATCTATTCCCATCAGAGTACTCGAGACACACTCCTGAAGTCACCACAGGCTCTGTGGGGTTAGAGAATCCAATCCCAAATTAAATACTTTGAAGAGGAGTTTCTGTTGTAGCTCACGTTAATGAACCCAACTAGTATCCATGAGGACTCAGGTTCGATCCCTGGCCTGGCTCAGTGTGTTAAAGGATCTGACATTGCTTTGAGCTGCCGTGTAGGCTACAGATGTGGCTTGGATCTGGCGTTGCTGTGGCTGTGGCGTAGGGTGGTGGCTACAGCTCTGATTCAACCCCTAGCCTGGGAACCTTCATATGCCTTGGGTGTGGCTGTAAAAAAAGACACATACACACACACAAAAACAAACAAGCAAATACTCTGAATAAAGGCTAACATCAGAAAGATCTCTTTTCCAGGCTCAATTTTGCCCTGATTCTAAAGAGTTTGTAACTACTTTCTCTTCCACATTCTTTCCCCTACTTAATCTTAATCAGCAATACCAATGATTTAGTGTAGTTACATTCTTCCTGTCTACATATTTTTGGAACTATTTTTTACTTGCTAACAACTTTTATTAAATTCTTGCTGACTGGTGAATTTGCCACAGTCTGCTCTTGAGGATAGGATAGAAATTCTTATGTTGTATGGTGCCTGCTCTTAAAAAGTCTTTGAGGCAGCAGACTTCTGGGCTTTATGCTATGCACCCCACCCTAGATGTAATGAGTTGTGGCTTAGAAGCGGGAAGATGATTCTGGCTTTACCTCCCTCGCTTGGCTTCTTTTACATATGCAAAGAAGAGGCAACAAGTAACCACATGTACTGATCTGCTGTGTGGCCAGCTGCAGAGAAGGTTCCATCTGACCCCCAGGAAATGCCCTTAGTGAGGACACAAAGGTTACTGTTTTTACAGACCAGAAGGCAGCATGTTTGTCAACATTTCAGTGTGTCACAGCCAGGCAAGAAGCTTTAGATCTGAAAATAGAAGTCCTGATCCCATTACCTCATCTCTGTCTACTGAAGGCCTTGACTTTCAATGTCAACAGGAGTCAGATTTACTTCATGAAATATATCATCCACATTGGTCATCCTTTACCCAGTATCACACTTTCTTATTCCTTTTCACATATCCTGCACATCCCCACTAAAACAGCCAGACATTGCATATATGAACTGGAATTGGTATATTTGCACGCCCTGCATTCCAAACTCTTTTAGCAAACACCATGCTCATATTAACAGCTTTGTCAGATCCTGCCAACAACTCCTGGCCCTAAATGTCGTCCACATTGCTTGTTTTGAATGCTGTCCCATGAAAACTCTCATTTAAGAAGAGTAAGCCAAAAAACCTAGGCTCTACATATGCAGAATAATCCCTGCTTTGTAGAGAGGTGTGTGTTCATGGATGTGTCTGTGCAGAGTGAGAGAGCTTGAAGGAAACACACTGTGATGGTGACACCAATCAACTCAGGTGGCAGCAAGATTATGGTGCTTTTCATTGTCTGTGTTTTTGTACCATCCAGATTTTCTGAAGTAAAACTTCTTCCTTAAAATTATCAAAAAGGTTAGTTGTCTTTGTATTATCAAAACAAGCTTTTATTTACTTTAGAACTTGGTGACTAGAGCATGGATGAAACTGGTGTGTGAGCTTTAAAATGAATTCACATGGGAGTACATTAGATTCAGTGAGCGGTAAACCTTGAAGGGTCTCCAGCTGAGGCAAAGAACACTCAACCTGGGTCCCAGGGACAGTTAGGGAGCCAGTCAGTCAAGGGGCATCTGTCAGTTAAGGATGTACAAGGTATGAAAGTGTTCTTGCCCTTCAACTTTCCCCTATTCTCTGATTACTTGATATCATTTCCTTTCTCAGAAACACCTAACAGTTTCTAGGAGACTTGAAAAGGCCTGGCCTATTTGTTCTGATACGTAACCAAGCCTCTCCACACACAAATTTTGGTTTAATGTATCTGTAAATAGGTCTTTTTTTATAGCCACACCCATGACATATGAAAGCTCCTGGATTAGGAATTGAATCCAAGCAATGCTGGATCCTTTAACTCACTGTGCCAGGCCAGGTATCAAATCTGTGCCTCTGTAGCAACCTGAGCCGCTGCATTTGGATTCTTAACCTTACTGCACCACAGAGGGAACTCGAGTAAATCTTTATCCTGAGACTGTTTTCTGCATTTTTATGGTCTTCTATCTTTAAAATGCAGTAACTGCACACCTCAGACCCACTCACATAGCATGAAGCATTATAGCACTCACTTGGAATCTAAAACTACCTCAATATCCAAAAAGTAATCATAGGCCTTACCAAACAGTGGTTGAGTACTTTTGAATATCTGGAATTATGTTCACATGTGTTATTTCATATTTGCTTCCAGACTAGAACAGGGATTATGATTATCCTGTGTTAAGTGGGGAAATGGTAGAGAGACTTGCCCAAGACCACAGGGATTTGTAGCAGCGCCAGGACTAGAAATAAAACCTTCTGTTCTATGGCTTTATAAGTTCCCACAGGCCAATGTCTCTTTTCAGAATCTTCTCCAAGGGAGTTCCCACTGTGGCGTAACAGAATTGGCAGTGTCTCTGTAGTGCCAGGACACAGGTTTGATTGGTGGTCTGGCACAGTGACTTAAATGATCTGGCATTGCCACAGCTGTGGTGTAGGTTGCAGCTGTGGCTGGATCTGATCCCTGTCCCAGGAACTCTGTATACCATGGAGAGGCCAAAAGAGAAGAAAAACAAAAACAAAAAAACAAAACAAAACTTCCCCATGGGTACCTGGACTCTAAGAAATCTCCATGATAATAATGATACGAAGTACTTACATAGACTTTGCTATGTAAACTTTAATACATTAACTGGGTCCTCACCACAACTTAAGAGGTATATGCTACTGTTATCTCCATTTTATAGTTTGAGAGAACTGAGGCTGAGCGCATGTGTTTCTACTGCATCAAGTAACTTGTCCATGGTCACAGAGCCAGTAGGTGGAGTAGTCAGCATATGAACCAGCCTAGAGCCAGAGTGCATACTCTTGACCTCTTGACGATACAGTCAGGGTCATCCACTTCCCATCTGTTTGTGCCTATGGTGACCCAGACTAAAGACTACAATTCTTGCGATAAGAGTCTTAAAATTCCTTCTCTCCAAACTCACGGAGTTTGAAGTATGTATCTTGCGTTACCTAAACAAGAAGAATACTATTCTATTCCCTTTTGAAAAGAGCAAGGGAGAATAAAGAAAAGCAATAAAATGGAAATATTTTTGCTCAATAGTCAGACAAGTTCGAAAGGTTCTAGGAATGTATATCTGCCCATGGTTCTTACAAAGATCTTTTTCGTCTATCTTCTGCCTGGTTGCTAAGGATCTTGGATTGCAAGCAACAAAAGCCAACTTGACCAACTTTAAATGAAAGGAATTTATTTTAAGGATATAGTTACAGAACCACAAGAAAAGCTGAAAACTCAAACTTCATGAAGTTGGGATATCAGCTTTTACTGTGTTACAAACCACCCTGAAAATTAGTGGCTGCCTCAAAACAATCATTTGTTTATTAGCTCAGATTCTGCGAATCAGCCATCTGGGTAAGCCTGGGCAATCCCCTGTCTATGCTAGGCTGAGCCGATCTCCTTAGCAGCTCCCTCATGGGCCAGAGGTAGTTGCTTGGTTGGATAGAGTACCTATGGGGTCATCACACCCCCGCAGGCTCATCTGCACGATGGTCTTGGGGTTCCAAGTATAGCAAAAGTGGGCAAGCCCCAGCATGCAAGCCCTTTCCAAGATTCTACTAGTGATGTATTTGATCTTAACTAAAGCAAATCACATGCTCTAACTCAGAGTCGGTGGGGTGGGGTGGGAGGGACTGCCTGAGAGCATGGATAGAGAAGGGAAGACTCTGTGGGCATTTTTGCTGTCTCCTACACATGGTCAGGAACCTTGGCAACCTTAAGGCTCAAGTCAGCAGGGACCTATGGGCAGACTCTTCAGGGTGCCTCCATCTGAGTAGCTCAGCTCCCACCATTTTCCTGTCTTTGAGTTAGTCTGTTCATAAATTCCAGCAAGAATCTGGCTTTGCTTGGGATACACATCCTGGGCGGGGCACCTTGATTGACGTTCCAGGAAGACATGCAGGAGAGGAGAAATGTTCAAATGTGATGTCGTTATCCAAAGTAGCAGGGGAGGAATGCAGGGCAGGTAATACAATGTTCGTCCCTTTATATTGTTCACTGTACTGACTTTGTTCTTCCCCTCTGAACCATGTGGGTTGACTTTTCCTCTACAACTATTGAAAGCAAAAGTAATAGGCTCAACCTGTTATTTGAACAATAAGAGACTTAAAGCATTTAATTCAAAAGACATTTGCTATAAAGCTAGTGATAACTCTGGCATGAGTCAAGACCTTAGAGACAGCACCTCTTCCTTTCATTGCTATGCATCTATTGGGCACCAAGAGTATAGCCAAGGAGTTCCTGATGTAGCACAGTGGGTTAAGGATCTGGCATTGTCTCTACAGAAGCTCAGGTTGCTGCTGAGGTGTGGGTTTGATCCCTGGCCAGTGAAGTGGGTTAAGGATCCAGTGTTGCTGCAGCTGTGGAGATCACATCTGCGGCTTGGCTCCTGTTCAATCTCTGACCTGAGAACTTTCATATGCTGCAAGTGCAGCCAAAAAAAAAAAAAAAAGAGTATAGCCAAGAAAGGGACATCAAAAACCACTGTTTTGATAGTGAGGTCACATAATTGCCCTTAGCCACAACTCCAACAGTTATTGGTTTAGGTAAGTTTTATGATTTTTGCCAAATTGTAAGACTGGCTTTCAAACTTTCTAGAAAGCACGGTGAGTGGTGGTCGAGTCATGTTTAGCTAGATTCCAAGCAACATGGAAAGGCCAAGACAGGCTGTTAGCATGGTCACCAGGGATCTGGAGCATTTAGATTCAGTTATTACCAGAGTTCCCATCTTGGAGCAGCAGAAATGAATCCGACTAGGAACCATGAGGTTGTGGGTTCGATCCCTGGCCTCGCTCAGGGGGTTAAGGATACAGTTTTGCTGTGAGCTGTGGTGTAGGTCGCAGACACGGCTTGGATCTGGCATTGCTGTGGCTGTGGTGTAGACTGGCAGCTGTAGCTCCAATCAGACCCCTAGCCTGGGAACCTCCATGTGCCGCGGGTGTGGCCCTCAAAAGACAAAGACAAATATTATTACCCAAATAATAGGAGAGTTTAAGGGAGTACTAGATCCTTCTTACTTGCTAAAATACCTTTCCTTGTGAAATGACAACCAAGGCCATTTTTCTGGTTACAGTAGCCCACTATTACCAGAGGTCAGGAAAGAGGTGGTAGCTTTGTGTGCTATATATTCGAAATATGCCTAGTGCACTAAACCAGTCTTCTCTAAATGTCTGGTCACTTTTCTCCAAAGGTTTGATCAGGAGCCTTTAATATTTATGTATTTATTAATACACTATATTATAAAGGTATTCATAAATTACAAACATATTAGGTATTTTAGTAAATGTTTTCTAACATATAACAAAAATGAGAAACGTTTAAAAGATGGGTTAAAAAGTCAGCAGAAATAGAAGCTCTGGGAGTTCCCACTGTGGTGCCATGGGTTAAGAATTCGACTGCAGCAGCTAAGGTCGCTGTGGAGGTGCAGGTTCTATCCCTAGCCAGGCTCAGTGGGTTAAAGGATCTAGCATGGCTGCACGTATAGTATAAGTTGCAGCTGCCATTTGGATTCAATCCCTGGCCTAGGAACTTCCACATGCCATGGTATGGCCATAAAAAAAAAAAAAAAAAAAAAAAAAAAAAAAAAAAAAAAAAAAGAAGAAGAAGAAAGAAAGAAAGAAAGAAAAAAGAAGTGCTGGTATTTTCTGCCCACATCCCAGTGGATCATCTGTATACCTCCTCGGGTGCACTCCTCCCCTTTGGGGACTGCTTGTCTGAAACTAAAACATCTTAGACCTACCCAATAATTACAAAGGCAATTCCTAGTACCGGAGGGAAAATAGAAAGTTGGATGTTCTGTCTTGACCAAAATGTACTTATTCATGACCTAACACTTCCCTTATGTGGTAGATTCTGGTGCTGCTTTGTTATAATCACAATGGCTTTGTGAATTCAGACTCTCACATCTCTTGTAATTCCCAAGCCTTTGCAATAATTATGGAAAGATTTGGATTCATGGAATCAAAACCAAGACAAACATTCTTTTTTCCTTCTCTATCCCCCTTTCCCTTGATAATAATCAAACCGTAGTGATTCTTTCTCCCTACTTCTAACCTCTCTCTCCTCTTTTCTGCCTCATGAAAAATTCTAAAATAATATTTGCATATTTTTTATTGTGATAACTAATATTTATTGAGCTGTGGGCCAGTTAAATTAGTATTGATCCAATAATGATCGCATTTATTCTCTATGAAGTGGGTACTGTTATTATTCCACTTATGAGTTGATAAGAGGAGTTCCCATCGTGGCTCAGCAGAAACAAATGTGACTAGTATCCATGAGGAGGCAGGTTTGATCCCTGGCCTTGCTCAGTGGGTCAAGGATCTGGCATTGCCTTGAGCTGTGGTGTAGGTCACAGATGCGGTTTAGATCTGACGTTGCTCTGGTTGTGGCTATGGTGTGGGCCAGCAGCTGCAATTCCAATTCGACCCCTTGCCTGGGAACCTCCATATGTTGTGGATGTGGCCCTAAAAAGACAAGGAAAAAAAAAGTTGATAATAAGAGGTTTAGAGAGGGTTAAGTAACGTGCCCAAGATCACACAGGTTTTCTAATTCAGGTGCAGGTCAGTTTGACTCCAGAGTCCAAGCCCAGGCTTTACCCTCTACTGCCTGCAGTGGCAGTGAAGACCAGCATGGGGCCAGAAACTCAATCCAGAATCAAGCTGCCTTTTCCCTTACAGGCCTTGTGTCCACTCAGGGGACATTGGCACATATATATGCTGGTTGGTGAAGGTGCTGTAACAAGTCAACAAAAGTACCGAGTGTATGTATCATCTGGAAATAGCTCTTCACTCTATTTGTCTGCAGATCCCGCCCCCCCAATGAGGTCTTCTGACATTTTTGAGAGGTTCAGGAGTACAAATAGATCTTTACCTGCCAGAATAAATCTGTTGTCATCCCAGAATTAGTTGTTTTCTTTTTTTTTCTAGTAGATTATTTTAACTTGATTTGCTTACAGTTTATAAATTGCACCTACCATCAGTCTGTAAGAATGTCTCCTGTGATCTTGGTAACTAAAAGGGAGCTGGACAAGTACTGAAATGAAATCAAATTACCAATTCCAAATCCAATTGAAAAGAAGCAGCTTACTGCATACAAGAGCTGTTTGGTATTTTGTTGTTGCCATTGCTGGGAAATCCATATAAAGAGAAATGAGCTTTAGGAAGCATAGGTGAAAGGAGAACATTTGTACAGATCCTTTCAGCCTACAGGAAACTGCCCCTAACCTTTCTATGGGTGATCTTAGCTTGGATGATTCTACCCTGTCTCCAATAGGCCTTTTTAATTTCTTCTGAAATCTGTATTATAGACATATTAGCAAAGTTAACAAATGGAATACATACACATGTACACAAGCATATGTAATAATGTGTGAGAACCTCCAGAACTGTTTCTTTGCCCCTTGATTGAACTGACAGAATCAACTTTGGAGAAGTAGCAATTCCTAGCACTAAGGTTCAAGTTGATCAGACTTTGAATCTGGTCTATAGGAAAATGACTGTAAAGGGAAAGAAGGCATTGTTGTGTGTCTTTAAAATATATAAGTTCATCAGAGTGGGGCACTTCCAAGCAAGTGAGAATCCTAAGCTCTCTCTCCAAAATAAGTAGGCAGGGCTCCATGACCCATCAATGGACGTCAGACTTCTAAGTATTCTATATAAAGAGGATGATGAGTTCCAGATTTGTAGGGGCATACACTGATTGGCAGGACATGGGTTCCAGTTAAAAGTAGACCCATGTATCGAAGGGAGCAAAGAAGGAGATGATAGAGCCCCTGGTGAGACGGAAACCTTTAGGTTAATTCCATTTGGCCACTTTGACATCCTCTCTGAGGCATGGCTCTGTTTTCTGTTACTCACCAACATAAGCAGGAGGATAATCAAGCCCTTATCCTTGGGTGCTCCCTAATCATTCATAAATCTGGTCATTCTCTGTTTCTAACTATTGCAGTAAAGTGATGGTAAAGGTAGTGAGGTGTGTCTTTACCGTCCTCAAAGTTCCAGGATTTGGGGATCTTCCTGCAAAACCTGAAACCTGATTTTACTTATTTGTGTAAGAATGATGAGACTCTTAGAAACTGACATCTCTGACCAAATGTAACAGCAGGGTTTGTTCCCTTCTAACCCTACTTTAGGATGTAGTGACTCACTCTAGTCCTTCACTAAAGTCCAGGACCTTGACTGTTCCCTCACCTCTTTAGGGATCCAGTGGTTCCTTGGAGCTTACAAGCATCCTAGGTTGTTGCTGAGGGTCTGTTCTTACGTGGTGACCAGGTGAACAGTGAATGAGAATGTGGGGGCAACACACAAGTGAGACTTCCACTGTGGCAGTGGGACAGGCAGTCCTGATGGGTGACCTGTCCTGGTCACAGGAGGGACGTGGGCACTGTAAACTCCCTACTATTTCTGGGAACTTACCCAGTGCCCCTTCAGGCAGTTCTTTTCCTGGTCCCCATCCCATGCACTTCCAAGGCCTAAGAACAATGCTCAAATCAGAGTCAGGATGGAGACTCCTTTTTTTCCTTGCCCCAACCACACATTCTCCCTGACAGTAACATCTAGATGCTACTCCTTTTCCTCTAAGCTCCTAAACCAAAAGAACCCTTTTTGCTCTCTTGTCACATCATACAAGAGTTTGATGAGCCATTAAAAAGAGAGTTTCACAGTCCACCCACAGTCCGTTTCTAGGCTCAGACCCTAGAAACTCCTCTTTGTTTACTCGCCTTGGTGAGCTCAGAAAATAATTTAGGATGGGAAGGAAATGCAGGGGGCTTTTTGCTATGGAAATAACAAGTAAAACACAGGTTAGGTTAGGTCAGCAGGTGTCATCACTAGTTAAGTCTCTGAGATGCCCTGATATATAAAATATTAAGAGAGTAATTTGTAAAATAGAAAGCTGGAGTTCATGTTGTGGCTCAATGGTTAATGAATCTGACTAGGAACCATGAGGTTGCGGGTTCAATCCCTGGCCTTGCTGAGTGGGTTAAGGTTCTAGCCTTGCCATAAGCTGTGGTGTAGGTCGCAGACGCAGCTTGGATCTGGAGTGGGTGCCTACAGCTCTGATTAGACCCCTAGCCTGGGAACCTCCATATGCTGCGGAAGCGGCCCTAGAAAAGGCAAAAAGGCAAAAAGGCAAAAAAAAAAAAAAAAAAAAAGGAAAGCTAATTTTTCAGTTTACCATAGATACTAGAATCTAGCTCTGCCTCCCTGCCAGTTTTTGCTGGGGAACTAAAGTTGGCTCTGTCCTACAACAGCAGTGTGTTACAGTGGGATCTCTGCCTTCATCTGAGACAGCATGAGAAGCTGACATCAGAAAGGCAAATTAGGTCCAGACAAGATGGCAGAATAAAAGGACTTGAGCTCATTTCCCCTCATGAAAACACCAAAATCACAACCAACTGCTAAACAACCACTACAATAAACTAGAAGCTAGCAAGAAATATATCTTACACTCAGAGACAAAGAAGAAGCCACAATAAGATGGGGGCAACACCAGAAGCAAGAGAGGCTACAACTCTGCAGCTTGAATAAGGGAAACCACAAATGCAGAAAGCTAGACCAAAATGAAAAGGCAGAGAAATATGCTCCAGATGAAGGAACAAGATAAAACCCAAGAAAAACAGCTAAGTGAAATGGAGATAAGCAACCTACATGAAAAGGACTTTAAAGTAATGATAGTAAAGATGATCCAAGATCTTGGGGAAGAAAACCTGGAGGCACAGTTGAGAAAATACAAGAAATGTTTGATAAAGAAATAGAAGATTTAAAGAATAAACAAGCTGAGATGAACAACACAAGAATTGAAATGAAAAATTTACTGGAAGGTATCAATAGCTGAATACAGGAGGCAGAAGAACAAATAAGCAGGATGGAAGACAGCTGGTGAAAATCAGTGACACAGAACAGAATAAAGAAAAAAAGAATGAAAAGAAATGGGGACAGTCTAAGAGAATTCTGGGACAACATTAAGTACAACTGAGAGGCAAATTAAAGCCAGGGAAACAGTAAGCCAGTTCAATGGGAGTTTAGTTTTTAGAGGAAGAAGCCAAAGCATGGTCCCAAAGGTTGAGGATTGAAGAAGGATGGAGAAATGGGCAACAGTAAAACACAGACAAAAGTTTAGAGCTGGAGGGGGGTTCCCATCGTGGCTCAGTGGTTAACGAATCTGACTAGGAACCATGAGGTTGTGGGTTCGATCCCTGGCCTTGCTCAGTGGGTTAAGGATCCGGTGTTGCCATAAGCTGTGGTGTAGGTTGCAGACATGGCTCGGATCCCGCGTTGCTGTGGCTCTGGCATAGGCTGGCTGCTACGGCTCTGATTAGACCCCTAGCCTGGGAACTGCCATATGCTGCAGGAGTGGCCCCAGAAAAGGCAAAAAGACCAAAAAAAAAAAAAAAAAAAAAAGTTTAGAGCTGGAAAGAACAGATTGATTAGGAACACACAAGATACTGGAGATATTCCTGGACCATTCATCAAACTTAAAAGTCCGATGCTTCCTTTTATTAAAAAAAAAAAAAAAAAAGAAAGAAAGAAAAAAAAGTGATGAAATGTATTCGGTCAGCCTGTCTTAAGCAGGGAAGGAGTTGGCAGGGCACGCTGGACCAATCATTTGAAGGTGCTCAGTACTGCTTCTTTGGTCGTCTTAGCAATAAATACCAGAATGTAGTGTAAAATATTCTTGATAGGGATTCTGTCAAGTAGTGGTTAAGTGGCAGTTTGTTGAAATGGCTTCTTCACTTTGGAGATATCTCTGACCAGGTAACTTTACCAGCATCAAAGAACTCCCTTGTGCGGCTGTGCTAAGGACCCACAGACTCAAACCCTCTGGCTCTCCTTCTTATCTGTGTATTGTGATGACTAAGCAGGTCTCAGCCTATTTTATACAGGTTAGAATCTCTCTTGATAAGGTCCAGATGGATAACTCCTTTATCTCACATATCAGAGGATGACTTTATGCCCAAAAACTTCCTGTATAAATGTCAGTCCTTGTTTAGTTAACTTTCCCTGCTGAACAATGCTCCTAAAAGTTGTGTGTCAAGAGAACTCTTGCCAATCTCAAAGATAAATTAGTCAGATTTTAGCTTAATGAACAAGCATTAATAAAATATCAGCTAATGAATATTAAAAGTAGGACTTTCATTTCATCTTGGGCAGTTGACTTTTGAACTCAATGAACCTTATTCTTCTCAGCAAAATGGAGTGGTCAGGTTTTATATTTTCTAAAATCTCTTCATGCTAGGAAATGCTGTGTCTCTCTTCTCACTTTTCAGGTTACTCCACAAATATTTAAGTGCCTACTATACATCCAAGGCCAGTCATGCAGTTTTAAGTATTTGCTTTTGTATAAAAGTGACTGCAATAACCTAAGAATATTTGTCTCGCCATTGTGCATAAACTTCTGGCAAATAGCTCTCAATGAGTTTCTTTGCATTTGTCATTGCACTTTAACAAATTAGGTTAATAAGTGAGGGAGAATGATGGCAGAGTATCTGCTGTATTCAAAATATCATAGAAACTGAATTTTTTCCCTATAGTGCTTACTTTTTCTTCGGTTTGGTGGCTTTGATTGTCAATGTAATTGATTAATTTAATCTCTGGGGAATTTGAAATAGATTGTGGTCTAACACTGAAAGAATCCACCATTTCTTTTTAGTTTGCATCAGTAAAGGCCGTAAGGAAGCTCTTAGGTACTAGAAATCTTCCCCTGTGGTGTAGAATGAGAACCTAATTTTCATATGTTGCTTTTGTTTGGCAGCAGCCCAACTCATCATACTAAAAGCAATTTGCAGGTAGCAAGTGGAAGAGACAGTGATTAAAATAATGCTGTTTTTTTTTTTTTGTTTTTTTTTTTTTTTTTTTTTTTTGTTGTTGTCTTTTAAGGGCTGCACCTGAAGCATATGAAAGTTCCCAGGTTAGGAATCGAATAGGAGCTGCTGCCACAGCCACAGCAACTCAGGATCCAAGCCGCATCTGCTATTACGCATCTGCTATTACACCGCAGCTCACCACAAACACTGCTGGATCCTTAATCCACTGAGCAAGGCATCCTCATGGATACTAGTAAGGTTCATTATCCACTGTGCCACGATGGGAACTCCTAATGCTGAGTTTTGGTTTTGGTTTAATTTTAATAAGTCCATGAAATGGAACTGTGTATGATAGTTAATGTTGTTCTGAAGACAATTAGTTTTGCTTATTTTTTTGGTGGAGAAATTTGCCAGCCTTTTTTCCCCCCTCATTGTTTCCAATACCAGACACACCAGTCACAGAGTCTTAGTCTTAAAACTGCTGCTTTTATTATTAAACAACAAGACTACAGTTAAGCTGTTGGTTTCTTTCTCTAAGATTAGTTAGTAGGAGGAATAAAGATATATTTTGACCTTTTAACATTTCTTTATTTTGTAAGCAATACAGCATTTTTTAAAAAGGAAAGAATACAGATTTACAGTTTGTAAGACCATTTCTTATCCCACAAGCCATTTGTTTTTACATCAAAAACCTTTTTGGAGTTCTCACTGTGGTGCTGTGGGTTAATGATCCTGCATTGTCTCTGTGAAGGTGCCAGTTCAATCCCCAGCCTGGTGCAGTGAGTTAAGGATCCCATGTTACTGTAGCTGGGTTGTAGGTCACAGATGCAGCTCATATTTGATCCCTGGCCCTGGAACTTCCAAATGCCATGGGTGTGGCAAAAAAAACCCCACAAAAAACAAACAATAACAACAATAAAACCCTTACATATATATAACTTTGTATCATTCTAGCAGCAGTTTTAGCAGCCAAATCTACTGAACATTCATTATTTGCCAAACAATTCTAACATATGTATTAAAATTTCCCAGCAACCCTGTTAGGTAGGATTTAATATTTTCCTATGGGAAAACTGAGACACACAGAAATTAAACAACTTGCCCAAAGTCACATAGTTAGTAAGCTGAAGATATGGAACTGAAACCCCAGGCAGTCCAACTTCACATAGTAGGCTGTTATTATTCACTCAACAATATATATCATGATTAGCTTCCTCGTGAACAAACATCATTCACAGCATTGTCTTGACTGTTGGATAGGATTCCATTTGAAGGGTATCACAGTTGATATAACAAGCCTTCCAATATGGGACACTTAAGTTGTTTGCAGTATTTCCAGGATACAAACATAGCTATGATAAACATACCACTATATATATTGTTGCATGGCTGTCTTATGCTTTTCTTAGATAATTCTCCTTTAAGTTAGAATTCTTAGATCACATTTTTTTTGAGATTTTCATACAAATTTTCAAATTACCTTCCAGAAAGATATTCTTAACACTTCCATCAGAGTGTTAACTTCTTCCATGTCACCCATGATTGTTATTCTTTCTCAATCCTTGTCTGACACAGGGAGAATTGTGTTTATTGTTTTATAAGGTTAAGTTCTTTTTACAAAATGATTATTAAATATTTAATATTTCTTCATTAGTAAACTGTCTATTCTTATCCTATTTTCTGTCTCAATGAGAATACACTGGGGTTCCCGTCATGGCGAAGTGATTAACGAATCCGACTAGGAACCATGAGGTTGAGGGTTTGATCCCTGGCCTTGCTCAGTGGGTTAATGATCTGGCGTTGCCATGAGCTGTGGTGTAGGTCTCAGACTTGGTTCGGATCTGGCAATGCTGTGGCTCTGGCGTAGGCCGATGGCTACAGCTCCGATTGGACCCCTAGCCTGGGAACCTCCATATGCCGCAGATATGGCCCTAGAAAAGACCCAAAAAAAAAAAAAATTAGAATACACTGTCATTATATATTAAGGACATCAAGTTTTTGTCATATATGATACAAATATTGCCCCCCAAACATTTTACATAGATGTTTTTTATATATTAAAGAACATTCTTTGGTAAAAAGAGGACCAAGAGTTCCTGTGGTGGCGCAGTAGAAACAAATCTGACTAGGAACTATGAGGTTGAGGGTCTGATCCCTGGCCTTGCTTAGTGGGTTAAGGATCTGGCATTGCTGTGAGCTGTGGTATAGGGTGCAGACACAGCTTGGATCTGGCATTGCTGTGGCTGTGGCATAGGCCAGCAGCTGTAGCTCTGATTAAACCCCTAGCCTGGGAACCTCCATATGCCCAGAGTGTGGCCCTAAAAAACAAAAATAAAATAAAATAAAAAGAGGACCAGAAAATATATGACCTAACTTTTTTGCTTTTTAGGGCCATATGTATTTCATATGGAAGTTCCCAGGCTAGGGGTTGAATTGGAGCTGCAGCTGCTGGCCTACGCCCAACAGCCACAGCAATGCAGGATCCAAGCCATGTCTGTGACCTACACCACAGCTCCACAACAACACCGGATCCTTAACCCACTGAGCAAGGCCAGGGATCGAACCCTCATCCTCATGGAAACTAGTCAGGTTCATAACCTGCTGAGCTACAATGGGAACTCCCAATATGACCTAACTTTTATAAAAACAGTTGTAGATGTCCTTCAGTCAGTGATAAATGAAACAAAATTAAAGAGCTTATAAATAGGGAAGTCTTTGTTAATAGGGGATTTTTTGAAGTAGTGTTGAAACTGGCCTCTGTGCAGAGGCCGAATTGAATCTTAGAGACAAGAGTTTTGGGTGAAGGAGAAAAAAATGGCTTTATTGCTTTGCCAGGCAAAGGGGGACACAGAAGGTTCATGCCTCTAAAAACTGTGTCCCTACCTGGGAGGATTTGGCAAGGTGTTTTATAGCAATGGTTCAAGTCTGAGACTGATATGGATTAGGGTGTGTATAGGGCCCCTGTGTTTCTTTAACCTGGCTCAGGGCGTCTCCTGATGAACTTCTGTGGTTCTCAAGGTTATCAAACTGTGACTTTCTCCTGGGAATGAAGAATGATTCATCAAGTAGTTAAGTCTTCCCATTTGTTTGGGGGTTTTAGTTCTGCAGAAGCGCTCAAAGATACTGTTGTGTGTATCCGTGTCCAGGAGGCCCACGGGGTCCTGCTCAGTTTAGATAGCATTTGGCAATCCTTGGGTTTACCTCAAGAAATGCTTTACTTGCACATATGAAGAAAATATGAACCACTATGGCCCACGTGAACCATGGACGACTTTGGCTTTTCATCTATAAAAATGTCTTAAGATATATATAGAGGGAGTTCCCATTGTGGCTCAGTGGTTAACGAACCGGACTAGTATCCATGAGGACGCAGGTTTGATCCCTGGCCTCGCTCAGTGGGTTAAGGATCCAGCATTGCCATGACCTGTGGTGTAGGTTGCAGACACAGCTCGGATCCAGTGTGGCTGTGGCATAGGCCAGCAGCTATAGCTCCGTTCGACCCCTAGCCTGGAACTTCCATGTGCCGCAGGTGGGGCCTTAAAAAGCCAGACCTACAGCATGTGGAAGTTCACCCAGCCTGCAGTGACAATGCTGGGTCCTTAACCCACTGTGCCACAGGGGAACTCCAAGATATTTTTTTCTTTATGATCTTGTAGAGAAACAAATTCTCATTTTCAGAAATTTGACCTATACTCCACTACATCCCAAAGGATGGATTTTTAAAACAGGTTGTAATTATGGAAGAAAAAAATGCCAAAGAAGGGACAAGTTTGGTAATGATTTTTTTTGATGCTTTTTGATGCCTGTCAAAAAGAATACAGAATCTCTAGAAATTAATTTAAAAAACTTCCCTCCAAATTTAAAGATACTGCATTTAAATTGTATGATGAGTCTAATGCTTCAAAACTGGTTAGGATTTGGTGTGGTTCCAAATAACTTGGTTTAAAAACAAATTTATTGTAAAAAAGTTATCTTCAGTGAAGACAAAGGCATTTTTTTTCCTTCCCCCTTTTTTTTTGGCTTAGGAGAAGATGAGAATTCCTGTTTGGGAGACAAGATTCCCAAAAGAAGATAGTCCTTTGGCAGTAAGAATAAACAGCCTTGGCAGAAAGCCACTCTCCAAAGGAAAAGGACTGAGGGCACATTTTATTTTATTTAAATTTTTTTTTGTTTTGTTTTTAGAGCTGCACCTGCAGCATATGGAAGTTCCCAGGCTAGGGGTCAAATTGGAGCTACAGCTGCCGGCCAACACCACAGCCACAGTGATGTGGGTTCTGAGCCATGTCTGTGACCTACACCACAGCTCAAGGCAATGTGAGATCCTTAACTCACTGAGCCAGGTCAGGGATCCAATCTGCATCCTCATGGATCCAAGTTGGGTTCGTTAACCACTGAGCCATGGGTTCATTAACCACTGAGCTACGAAGGGAACTCCAGGGGCATATTTTAAACTAGGGAGTGGTAGTGAGCTCCAAGGCAAAAAGGATATCCCTGGTACAAGGGGTGGGTCAACACCAGACTGTCTGGGTGGAAACACTGTTTTACAGAAGCTCCCCACAGCCACCTCATTAGAAAGTGAAGAAAATCATGGAGATACATCCCTTTCCCGGTTCTCTAGGGAGGTCTAGTTACTGTTCTAATTTTAATCTCATCTTTAATTTTAAAGTGCTTTTAAATTCTTTTGTGATGCCGTACAAATAGACTTTTTGCTCACTTTATTTCTGGGATGAGTGTGGGTATGTACACATACATGGCTTGTTCATTTATTTGGCCTACGTTTTCAAACTGAATGTTTTCCATAGAGGTAATTGCTGTTTGTTTGAAAAAACATTATTTGGAAAGATGAATGACAAGTCAGCCATCCCACCCATGTGTAGTCAGTCACATGTGAAGTTATGTGTGACACTGCTGATTTGGTGTGGCTGGGTATGATATTGATGAAGGTTTAACACGATCGTTAGGAAACCCAACCGTCTAACTTAACCATGTGAGTGTCCATTTCTCTTTGATTCCAAACTACTGGCAGTGGGTGGAATGGTGGCAGAGATCCCTGTACATACTCCTCCACAGACTGAAAGAGTCGAACTGCTCCAAAGCGAAGTTTCTTTTCTCACTGATTCAATCAGCAACCCTTTACTGCATATTTACTAAATGCCAGAGCAAGGTTTGTTTTCTGTGTCATTCCTTCATCAGAATCTGCTCCTCTTGGCTTTAGAAAAGCCTCAATTTCCCCCTCCCTTCACATAACCCCAGCAGATACACAGGGCTTTTTTTTTTTTTTTTTTTTTTTTTTTTTTTTTTGCCACACTCATGTCATGGAGAAGTTCCTGAGCCAGGGATTGAACTAAAGCCACAGCAGTGACAACCCCAGATCCCTAACCCACTGAGCCATCATGGAACTCCAACACAGAGTCTTTACTGAAAAGGTTTGGATCTTTCCTGCATTGAAACTGAAGTCCTGTTTCTCCTTCCTTGAAGGCCTTGCTAGAGTGGAGTTTTATTTGTAATAATCTTTTTATTTTTTCATAAAACAAACCCCGACAGAAAAGTATTTCAGATAAAAAAGAAGAGATTAATATCACGAGCATTTTCTTATGTTACTACTTATTTGTAAACATTTTAATGGCTGGATATTATTCCATTTTGTGCCTCAGTTTCTTAACATTAACCCAAAGCATGGTTCACAGTTTGGATTTATTTCCTTTAGGGTAAGATTACTAAGTCATTATTCATGGTTATTTGTAAGACCCTTAATACAAATTGTCAAACCAGTTCCCGTTGTGGCTCAGTGGAAACAAATCCAACTGGGAACCACGACGTTGTGGGTTCGATCCCTGGCCTTGCTCAGTGGGTTAAGGATCTGGCATTGCCGTGAGCTGTGGTGTAGGTTGCAGACAAGGCTTGGATCCCGTGGCTGTGGCTGTGGTGTAGACTGGCAGCTGTAGCTCCGATTCGACCCCTAGCCTGAGAACCTCCATATGCTGCAGGTGCAGCTCTAAAAAGACAAAAACAAACAAAAACAAATTGTCAAACCATTTCTAGAGAGTTTGTAGCAACTTATAGTCTAAGGGTCTATTTACTGTTCATACAATAGCACCTTTACCCTCACTGAATACTAAAACTTTAAAAATCTTCACAGATTTTTGGGGAACTTATCTGCATTTTTCTTATTACTAGCAAGATTGGACATTTCTTACACTCGTATTAGACATTTTGAATTTCTCTTTCCTGGGTTGTCTGTGTCAATGTCCTTTGTATTTCTACCGGAATTTTTGTATTTTTATTACTTACTTGCATGACCTCATTTCATATTCAGTCTCCTAACATTTTGTCTTTAATATTTATTCATCACATTTGGTCGAAAATCCCTCCAGTTACATTATTCTCAATCATATCACTTAGAGCATACAAGTTTTTTGTTCAGTGAGATCAGCTTTATACCAGTGTACACAGGGGCTGGTTTTCAATGTTTAAAAATTAAGACTATATACTTTAGAGCCAAGTAAAGAAAACGTCTGTTCCAGAAGCGTCTATAAAATAAAGTGAGAATGTATAAATGTTAAATTGCAAGGGACCTGGATCCTACCATTGCTTCTGTATTGACATTTATATTTTTCCTGCATTTACTGTATGGCTCTCTGCTGTGCTTATTATAAAACTATGAGAGCTGGGCCCACACTAAGCACCTGAGACAAGTAGTGAGCTACTTTGGAATTTACTGGGCACCAGGTAAAATTCTAGTCATCTCTCATTCCCAGACCCTAGAGGTCCTGAACAGCAGCCCCTCATATGTTCTCCTTTTCCTTGTAGACAATTCTTCCTCTCTTCATGAGGATGAAGAGGTAGAGATGGAGGCCATCAGCTGGCAGGCCAGCAGTCCAGCCATGAACGGACATCCTGCCACTCCAGTGACCTCTGCTCGTTTCCCTAGCTGGGTCACTTTTGATGAC
Organism: Sus scrofa; assembly: GCF_054392235.1. NCBI lineage: Eukaryota > Metazoa > Chordata > Mammalia > Artiodactyla > Suidae > Sus > Sus scrofa. The sequence goes on along the minus strand of NC_139389.1, from coordinate 115,133,815 downwards.
AATGAAGTCAGTTGCCCTTTGCCACCAGTCACCTCGCCTCTGAAGCCAAAAACACCATCTATTGCCTCTGTGATCCCAGATGTACCTTATAACTCAACTGGGTCATTTAAGAAGAGAGAACGTCCCAAGAGCACTTTGATGAACTTCTCCAAAGTCCAGAAGCTGGACATTTCCTCCTTAAACCACCCACCTTCTGTGCCTGAGGCTCCACCTTGGAGGGCAACTAATCCTTTTCTGAATGAGACTCTACAGGACATACAACCCTCCCCTATCAACCCTTTCCGCGCTTTCTTTGAGGAGCAAGAGAGGCGCTCCCAAAGCAATTCTGTGTCTGGTGCCACAGGCAAAAGCCAAAGAGATTCCCTCATTATCATCTACCAGGACGCCATCAGCTTTGACGATTCAAGCAAAACCCAGTCACACTCTGATGCTGTCGAAAAACTCAAACGACTCCAAATTGAGGATCCTGATCACTTGGGCAGGGTGACACTCCCTGATGATGACCCAATAGCCTGGCTTGAACTAGGTGACCACCCGCCAGGTTCCGTGCTGTCCCAGCCGAGGGATGGGTGGCCCATGATGCTTAGGATCCCCGAGAAGAAAAACATTATGTCCTCCAGGCACTGGGGACCCATCTACATCAAACTGACGGATAGTGGTTACCTGCAGCTATATTATGAGCAGGGCCTAGAAAAACCATTCCGTGAGTTCAAGCTGGAGATCTGCCATGAGATTTCAGAACCCCGGCTCCAGAACTATGATGAGAATGGCAGGATCCACAGCTTACGGATAGACCGCGTCACCTACAAGGAGAAGAAGAAATACCAGCCTAAACCTGCTGTGGCCCACATGGCCGAGAGGGAACAAGTGATTAAGCTGGGCACCACCAATTACGATGACTTCCTGAGCTTTATCCGTGCCGTCCAGGACCATCTCATGGATTTGCCAGTGCTATCAATGGACTTGAGCACAGTTGGCTTGAACTACCTTGAAGAGGAGATTACAGTGGATGTCAGAGACGAATTCTCTGGCCTCGTGAGCAAAGGTGACAACCAGATTCTCCAGCACTGTGTCTTGACACGGATCCACATCCTGAGTTTCCTCTCTGGCCTTGCAGAGTGCCGCCTAGGACTCAACGATGTCCTCGTCAAAGGGAATGAAATCGTCTCCCGTCAAGACATCATGCCCACCACCACCACGAAGTGGATCAAGCTTCATGAGTGCCGTTTCCATGGGTGTGTGGATGAGGATGTCTTCAACAGCTCACGGGTCATCCTGTTCAACCCTCTGGACGCCTGCCGATTTGAGCTAATGCGGTTCAGGACGGTATTTGCTGAGAAGACCTTGCCTTTCACACTCAGGACAGTAGCGAGCATCAATGGGGCAGAGGTGGAGGTGCAGAGCTGGCTGAGGATGTCGACTGGCTTCTCCTCTAACTGTGACCCTCTCACTCAGGTTCCCTGTGAGAACGTGATGGTTCGCTACCCTGTGCCCAGCGAGTGGGTGAAAAACTTCCGCAGGGAGAGCGTCCTGGGGGAAAAGTCTTTGAAAGCCAAAGTGAATCGGGGGGCGAGTTTTGGCTCAACTAGTGTATCTGGCTCTGAGCCTGTCATGAGAGTGACTCTGGGAACTGCCAAGTATGAGCATGCCTTCAACTCCATTGTGTGGAGGATAACCCGACTGCCTGACAAAAACTCAGGTAGGCAGAGCCGCCTCTTCTGTGAAAACTGCCACAGGGTTGCAAAAGAGCTGGGATCAAAGTTTCACATTCTGTTTCCCTATCAAGTGCTGGCTTTTGTTAAGTGACAAGAATGGTGATGGGGGCGTAGAGGAGGGGGGACCAGCAAAGCAAAAATATTTGAGCAAAGTAACAAACATGCATGACCCAGTTCACTCCATCTTTTCACTCCCTTATTATCACACTTCTTCCATAAAACTATGCATTATTCTTTCCAGCTGGGCTGCTAAGCAGATTTCCAGGGCATTCTTTTCTGTATTCTTTTCTGACTCATTAAAGTTTTATCTGGTGTTGGAAACCATTCTCTCCTAGATCCTGGAAGGCTTCTGGGTTTTGAGATGTCTCCCTGTGTCCTGAATGTAGTTTTGTAAAAGGCCAATTTATGCCCAATCATGTGTATAGTACAGGCAAGCGGTTAGATTTATGATGTAGCCACTCAGTGCAAGGCCTGTCACTCATAACATCCCAGGCTCAGAGCTGGGATTTAGAGATGGGGAAGGGGCCTCTGGTCAGACTAAAGGTCCAGCCAGGACATGGAGGTCCAGAAGGATGAAGTCCTATCGGACAGTAAGGGAACAAATGTTTAATTTTAACAAAGGAGACAGTTCACCAGCCCTAGCTGGCCTGCTCCCAGCTAGCAGGGGTGTGTGTGTGCTTGAGTGAGCCCGAAGGTCCAGTGAGATCTGGTGAAAGGACAACTACGGAGTAATCAAACCAGCTCTAGTAGCTATACGTCTTAGAGTAAGTCTGGATGGCTCCAATGGTAGGCAATAATCCCATGCTCCTGTGAGCCTTTAAACCACTTCTTTTCTTATTTATAATAAACTTTCCCCGTCTGTTAACAAAAGTGGGTATCTTGGCCAGAAAGAAAAAAAAAAAAAATGTTTGGGAAAAACTGTTGGTTAAAAAGTCTTTCTCTTATGCAGATACTCCTCTTTGTATTCCATTAAATCCTAACAGCGTGTTTAGGGTCTTCGTTTCCTGTTCTGAGTGTGGAGAGGCTGGGTTACTATACCCTAAATGTAATATGATGTGAATATGATCTGGTCAACTCCCCCAGCAAGCAGGCAGTGGACACACACCAGGGCTTTCTGTGTCAGACACTGGGTGTAGCCGTACAGACTGAGGAGACAATTGGACCTTTGTGTGTGAGGCTGGATTTGCCACCCCCTATTTCTAAACTGTCAGAATTTTCAAGACAAAGTCTTCCTCTCTAAGCTTGCCTATTTGTTTCTCTGAAATTGGCTCTGTATTCTGGTGATAGCACCGTGATTTCCGCCTCAGCCAGGGGCCCATCTGAATTGATGGCAGAAAGGAGAAACCCTCCATCTCTGTCGGCACAGATGCCCTTGAGAACAGAACTGAGGTGACAGGGAGATGATTACTGTCTAACCTGCTAGCGACTTGACATCAGAAAAGACAAGGCCTCAGGTTTATGGGTTTTTTTTGTTTTTTGTCTCTTTGCCTTTTCTGGGGCCACTCCCGTGGCATACGGAGGTTCCCAGGCTAGGGATCCAATCAGAGCTGTAGCCACCGGCCTACACCAGAGCCACAGCAACACAGGATCCGAGCCACATCTGCAACCTACACCACAGCTCATGGCAACGCCGGATCCTTAACCCACCTCGTGGTTCCTAGTCAGATTCGTTAACCACTGTGCTATGACGGGAACTCCCAGGTTTATGTTTTTATTGAAACTTTTAGCTCTTCAATTTACTAAGCTGGATTCAGATCACTTCATTATGGAATAATTGGATTTTCAAGCTGGAAAGGACCTTGGGGATAAATTAGCCACATCTCCTCATTCCATGGATGAGAAAATTAAGGACTGGGAGTGACATAACTCATCACATCCAGGGGTCATTTTTTTTTTTCTTTTTAATAACACAGCTGCCTCTTAGTAGATGACATCAAAGAGATACCAATTCTAATTTCCACCATAAGAAGAGAGATTTGCATTTTTCTCAGTGTACACTCATACCTCATTTGTTTCAAAGTTTTTCCTCTCAAATATTTAAAAGTACCATAAAAAAGGGGGCTTTTGGTTATAAGTAGCAAAGACTGACTAGCTTTTTTGTTTTGTTTTGTTTTTTAGGGCTGTACCTATGGCATATGGAGGTTCCCAGGCTAGGAGTCAAATTGGAGCTATAGCCATTGGCCTGTATCACAACCACAGCAATGCAGAATCCGAGCTGCGTCCATGACCTACACCACAGTTCATGGCAATGCTGGATCCTTAATCCACTGAGCAAGGCCAGGGATCGAACCAGAGTCCTTATGGATGCTAGTCAGATTCATTAACTGCTGAGCCACAAGAGGAACTCCTGACTGGCTTCTTTCAGCAAAAATAAATTGTTGGAAAGGTATAGGTGGATCAGAGAACGGAAGGAACAAGCAGGCTTCAGAAACAGGAACCATGGATGTCCCCTCAGGCTGCAGCTGTTGAGACCACTCATCACAAGACATTTTTTGTCACTGTGCCACTTGGCCCAAGAGCCAAAGGAAGAATTGGGTATTTAGAGGGACATGACCACCAAGATGACATGCAGTGCTAGGAAGAGTATTACTCAAAAGGGAAAAAAAAGTCTGTTATCAGAAGAAAGGGGGAATGGATGCAGGGTAGGGAATAAATGGTCTGCAATCACTTACCTTAATGCTTCCCAGTGAGGTACTGTTCGGTAGGCTCCAGGCCAATTAATTCTGCCTATATATTACATATATCCAGATTACTCGAACTTTACTTACGAATGATTTTTAAAATACAGGACAGCATAAGGATATCTGGGGATGTTTCTCACTTAAACCCCCCCTCCCACCAATTATTGCTTTTTCTGTCATGGTTATGTAATTTTAGAAAGGAACCCCCCAAAAGAACTTATTCTACTTCTGGCCAATGGTCTGTTATCAGATCAGGAAATGAACAGCAATTAAATTAATTGAAATTAGTAGTTTCCTTTTCTGGAAACTTGAGATGTACATGACCTGAAATCCAGTCAGATTGCAGATTCTTACCATTGCTGGTATTCTCTGTGCCCAGCCTCTGCCCTCCCCATCCATGACACCAGAGAACTGACAATGGTCTCTCAGTATTTGTCCCTTTTCTGAGCTCCTCTGAATTGGTCTTGAGACAACCTTGGGAAGGTGCCTTTTATAGGATAGTTTGCATAATCTTCACACTTGTATTTACAGTGAAAGGACACTGAACCTCTGCACTGAACACTCCTGCCTGCAGTGGCCCTGCAACCCCCGCCCCCAGCAGGTAGGATGGTTAGACTGCAGGGCAGCACAGACCAGCAGGTCAGCATCCCCAGCTTTGTGGGCATCCCACGCCTACAGCCACAGCAGGCTTACCCCAATCAAGCCACGAAGAGACTAATAAGCTGCCATGGGCCAGCAGGGCCCCTCTATCTACATTGTCCCAGAACCACCCCTGCCCCAATCCCAAGAGCTTTCCTTAATCCTAGAAGGCACCAGAACAAGTCCGGTAATTTCCAGACTGCTCTGCCAGGAAATAAAACATTCTATCCTGTATCAGTAGGTTTCTTTGCTGGAATTTCAGTTCTCCTTAGATCAACTGAAAACAATTCCAATATAATTCCCCTTTTATGGAAGATAAAAATTGGAATGCTGCTGTTATTATTTTGGCCACACCTGTGGCATGTGGAAGTTTCCAGCCAGGGATTGAACCCATTCCACAGTGACCCAAGCTATTGCAGTGACAAAGCAGGATCCTTAACCTGCTATACCACAAAGGAACTCCAAAAATATGAATTTTAATGTTAAATTTTCTCAACTTTATCAAGAAAGATGAAATAATACATGAGCTCATTAGTTCATTACCATAAATTAAATTCTATTACTTTCAAAATTGCATTTCCCTATCTGCCCATCAGCCCTACACATCTATCAGTTGATGCTGGAAATCAAGAAAAAAAATGCTGCTTTCATAGTATGTGCTGTGAGTATGCTTTGGTGGGGTGACAATAGCGGGGTGAGTTTTGTGGAAAGTTATGATTTCTCAATGTTCCAACAATGTGTAAATAAGGGTAAATAGATAAAACTGTTGTTCAGGTTGCTACTAAATTAAGAAACTCCTCTATATTCTTTTTAATGATCTAACTCTACAGAAATATATGAGAGGAGTCTAGGACATAATTTGGAGTTAGATATGAGTTTTATTTCCAGTACTACAATTTAATGGCTGTGCGACCTCAGGCAATTTACTTAAAACTTTCAGAGAAATGTTTCCTCTTTAATAAAACAGACTTATTAATACCTAGCTCATTAAGAATGAAATTAAACAATGCTTTACGTATTTAGCACAGCCTCTGTTTGGTAAGTGATAGCTATATAATTACATCTGTGGTACACAGTTTAAAAAAAATTGAACGGATTCTCAAATGTAATTTTTACTATTACATGTATGCTAAATTCCTTTTCTAAAAAACAGTGGAATTCTTTGATAATCTCCCAAAGTATCAACTTTTAGAAAGAATCATTGAAATATGTTACATTTGTGAAACAGAGCAAAATAAATACTTCACTCCGAAATGTTTTCCTTGGAGAGTGGGTGTGTATGTCCTCACTCTCTGAGATTAAAACGTCCTGCCCAGACCAATAAAGGAAGTTGGAATTATTTGGGGAAACTCAGATAACTTAAGGGCTGTTGCAGTTACATAATGAGGTCAGGGTCACGCTGTTTATCTGCATTTGAGTTGCATTATCGGGGTTCTTACAGTTTCCTTTCACTCCACCCCTGTCACCCTGCAAACCTGGTCTTGAGGTCTGAGGACTGTGAGGTTATGACTGAGACAAATCAGTTAAGGACACCTGAGAGTCAGACTGCTGGGTCCAATTCTTAGTTCTGCCACTTTCTAGCTATGATCTTGGGCAGTTCACCCGACCTCCTAAAGCCTTAGTTTCCTCATGTGTACAGTATACGGATCATGACTCCAAGGGCCTGTTACAAAGATGCAGCGAAGAGACTCCGCATGAAGTATTTGGCACAGTCCTTGGTCAGAGTTCTCAACAAATGCTTCTTGCTACATCTGGTGGATGACGATGATGCTACTTCAGTGGTGACAGTTACAGAACTAAGCGCCCTTTTCCCTTAAGTAATTTAATAACAATCCTTAAGTGAAAATCAAACCGTAAGTTTTGCCTTTCAAATACAGCAGAAACAGCCATGGACCTGTAAACAGCAGTAAGGGACGATGCCTGGCATTGTCCAGCACACCCTTTCCTACCACCAATTCCTCACCTCCCAGATGAGGAACTGAGGCCTGGAGAAAACAAAGGACTTGGCTGTGGGATCCCTATCACCCAGGAGAGCTGCAAGTCAAACCAGGTGTCCTGTTAGTCTGTGTTCTCGCCAGTGTTCCATATGCTTCTCCAATGCATACATGCTGTTTCTAAAGGCTCTGTCATTTACAGATACCATTTATACAAAAAACATGCCAAAAGCATTTAAAAAAATATGACAGAGTTCCCACTGTGGCTCAGCAGTAATGAACCCAACTAGTATCCATGAGGATGTGGGTTTGATCCCTAGCCTCGCTCAGTGGGTTAAGGATTTGGCATGGCTGTGGTTGTGGTATAGGCCAGTAGCTACAACTCCAATTTGACTGCTAGCCTGGGAACTTTCATATGCCACAGGTGTGGCCCTAAAAAGTGGAGGGGGGGAAAAAAAAAGACATGCTATTAAGAGAATTCAATTCATCTTTCCAAGGAAATCAATGATTTTGCTCCAGGTGTCTGTCTTTGATGTTTTCTTAGGTGCTAAGTGCTGATCTCTTATTCCTTTTGGTCAGTCTACAACCTCTATTTCTTAGTACGTGTGCCATGTTCACAAAGCACTCTGACCTAAGCAGGCTGAATGAAATGTTTCTCAGGTCATGGGTTTTATTGCTAGGATACCAGGTGACTGTAATCAGATCATATTATATCAAAGGGTCTGAGGTGCATGCAGTGTGCTTTCTGCTGAGGCAAATCCTCTGCTCAGCGTTGGACCCTCTTAAAGACTGCCAAGCCTCCTCTGTTTGTTACTGAGGCTCTTCTGCTACTTCCTCCCCAAAGGATTTGAGCCCTACATGCTTTGTCTTTCTCTTATAGCTTCCGGTCACCCACACTGTTTCTTCTGCCACCTTGAACTTGGCTCTGACCGGGAAGTGCCTTCCAGATTTGCCAATTACGTGAACGTGGAGTTCAGCATGCCTACAACTTCTGCCTCCAAAGCTGCCGTAAGATCCATCTCTGTGGAAGACAAGACTGATGTCAGGAAGTGGGTCAATTATTCCGCACACTACAGCTACAAGGTAGCCCCGGGAGGCATCTGGCTAATGTTTCCCAGTCTCTTTGTTCACCCTTGTGCCCTCCCCCTCTCATTCCTTTTAGCAATGCCTGCCCAGGGTGCAGGGTGTTCAACCACTTTGGAGGGAGGGGGTTCACCATGCATGGCTGTGGATGAGTCTGCTCCAAGTTAAATGAATAAGCTCTCTAGTGGGCAAGAGAAAGGTTGGAAAGAAAAATAGAGGCTGATGAAAGAGGAGAATATGATGTCTTTCATTCACCATGAACAACAGTAATGGCGTAAAGGGATTATCATCATCATTTGTCATATAATTTATATGCAGGAGAGTGATCTTGGAAGTGGAAGGAGTGTCAGAAAAGTGCTAACCTGAAGCATATACTTTAGTTACAGGCATTGAGGAAGTGGATCCGAATGAAGTTAAGATACATATGACCTGGTCTCTGGGCTTTAACAAGGCAAAACTCAAAAGCCAAGCAAGCTTCTGTAATAGTAACAGGATTAGGGCTGTGGAGGAGGAAGTGAAGTTGGAGAGTTCTGACATAAATTGTGATTATATCCTGAGGAGTGAGAAATTTAATAGGAGATTAAATGCCAAAGATGGAAAATGGGGAATTACTAAAGAAGGATTTGGAAAAGTGGTTTAATACTTTTCTATTCATAATAATATCGTTAGATTGATAGTGTCATTTATTGCTTTTAAAATGTTTCCTTAGTTGTGTGATGTAAAACATTAAACTATCAAAAAGAACAAATACTCCATCTTGTGGCCAGAAAAAAAAACAAACAAAAAAACTCCAGTACTTTTCTAAAACACGACACCAGTCAACTCCGTCTTGAGCAGTTTCCCTCCTCATAAAGTGGTATTGAGAGAAGCAGCTTTAGTTATGAAACTCCCCAGCTCAAAGGATTCCCTGCCTGATTTACCACAGGCTTCAGATGAGGTATGTCACTTTCAAGACATAATTAATTTCTTCATCCGTTTATACAGCTGTAATGTTTTGCAGAAGATACATATGGAACGGTAAATACCACAATACTTAAGTCTGAAGACTTTTTAAAGGGATAGAGTGTTAGCAGCCAATTACAAAGGATCTCATTCATTTGAAAAACTTGTATGCCTGTATTACTGAGGTGCGATAGTGAACAAGGGTCTGCCCTGTCCTCTGAAGCCTGTGGAGCTGGGCGAGTGTACAGGGTACACTGGAAGTTTACACACGGGAAGCACCTAACTCTACCTCATAAGTCAAGTAAAGCCTCACAGAAGCAACTGTGGCCTTTGATCAACTGTGCAAAAAATAAGAATCTTCCAATGGACTATGAGGGAGAGGGAATTCCAGACCAAGCAAAGATCATGTGCAAAGCCAGAGCCATAATAATTATTCACAGCTTGGGTGTGATTAACCAAATTACAAGGAATCTTAAAAAATCTAGTGAGGTATTGTCTTTTGACTTCTTTATTAGGATGTGTTCCTGATATTTCTCTCCAACTTTTATTCTTAACAGGTGGAAATTGAGCAAAAAAAGAGTTTGAAGCCAGACTTCGAAGGAGATGAAGTAGAAAATCCCAAGGAGTGTGGGGTCCAGTGAAGAAGCCCCACTGCAGAGGGGCCTGACCCAAGAGTCAGGATGGGCTGTCTTCCTTAACAGCTCAAGTTCTTGTCCGCATGGCTGCTCCATGTTGGGAACAGTGTATTGGACCTTCCTGTTCATAGTTGCCTGTATTTTAACAGGAAACCCTAACTGGTTGCTTTGGAGAGGCTCTGATTATGCCTGAAGCACCTGGGTCACCTGGCTTTTAGAGTTTCCTGTATTAATTAAGCCTCCTCTTCATTCTGCTTATCTCACAGCATTTGGGTGTGGCTTGTTGCGACTGATAAAGTCAGGAAAAGAAATTTCCACATCAGTGTTGGCATGACTTCCTTCTGATGTTCATCTGCCACTTGCATCAGTTTCTGGAAAAAGAGTCTGGAGAGGTTAATTAACTACAACTCCATCTCTGTCAATCCCTCTACAAAAAGTTGAGAAAAGGTATAAAACTGATGTCCTCTTTGAGTCTGCTAGACTTTTCATAGGTGTTTCCATTCTTTAAATGTTAACACTATGCAACAGAGGTCTGAGATGGTTCTCTCCTGGTTCTAGATTGTTTTGATTGAAACACTTTTTCCATCTTTTGAGGGTGTCAGTCCCAGTGTTCACCACCCTGAGTCACAATAGACAATGGAAAAAAGGCACAATAGGATACTTTTAAATTCTGTGATTAGCCCTACCTTCTGCAAAGAGTAGCTGTTGAAGGGAAAGCAAAATTGAGCTTACTTTTCTTCATTCTGGGGAAAAGGGAGATTCATTATAAGATTATTTTCAATTCAGGAAACAGCTTCAATCTCAGTGAATTTCCAAATTCACACTGGCCAAATAGAGGCCATTTCTGATTCCTGAAATACACATCTCAGGCATTTGTTAGGGGCTTTTGGGAACTCTTTTTATACCTCATAGCCAGTAGATAATTGCAAGTCTCTTTAACTCAAACTTCACAGGAAATATAAGTTGAAAATCTCATTTTAAAAGCTGTTTCAAAACTATGCTTGTATGAGCTTTTCCTAAAAATTCAGTTTATTAATCACAGTATTGTACTAGACCTAAAGGCAGAAGATTCCAGGGTAGAAATAGGGGAAAGCCATATTTTTCTCCTGTTGGGAACACTCAATACTGATTCCAAGAATCTAGGACACTCAACATTCTCTCTCTTTATCTGTTCCTGCTCACATTCCATACTTCTGCATCCCAAAGGAGATACCAGCTCAACAATTTAAAGGCAGCTTTTATCTGCCTTCCTATTTCTCCCATGAAGAATAAAGGGGACAGAAAACACACTTATAAGATTTGTAGATGACAGAGAAAGATATATATATATATATATATATATATATATATATATCGTCTGCTGACTGGCAGGTTCAGGATTAATTCATACAGTGAATATTCACTGGATTCTAACTATGTATTGACATATTGATTAGAATCATAATTTTGTGAAATACCTGAACATAAGACTGAAACTAAAAGGACAAAACTGAATAGGCATTAATGAGAAACTCAATATTCTGAGTTTCTTAAATGCAACCCTCTAAGTACAGAATGGTGTACCTACCTGTGTACAGATGTGTGTGTTAATGGGAAGAGTGTTGGAAAGTCCTGGTTTCACAGCAGTTTTTGTAAAAATGTTTTCTTAGGGAAATGTGAGTTCAATTTTGAATGAGGAGTATATCATAGCTGTTCACAGAACTAATACATTTCACTCCGTGGTAATGGAAGTCTAGAGAGGCCTGCATGCTTCACTGTTCAGTTCACATCTGCATGGAGTGTTGGGTTCAATTCCGGGAACCATATTTTAAGAGAGACATTAATAAATTGATTCTGTCCAGAGTTAGGTGGCCAGGGTTGTAAAGAGTCTGATTATTCAAGAAACAGGGGAACAGTTGTCCTGAGGGTATAGCTGGAAAGGGAGAGCAGAAAAAGAGGGAATGATGTATATAATTGCTGCCTTGAAATCTCTGCTGAACTACTGGAAGGGAGAAGAATTGAACTTTTTCTGTGTAGCTTCAAAGGACAAAAAGAGGAACTTTATGGATGACAGATGTTTGCTTCAAATTAAGATAGGATATTCTAATAAGAGTACTTCTAAAGAGGAATGGACTCCAGTAAAATTTCCAGGTGTAATTGCTGCAAATGCTCAAATAAAGGCTAAAATAACACATCTATCCCAAATGTTATGAAAGGGACTCTTAGACTGGATATGGGCTAGATGCTTATCAAGAACCCTTCTACAAATAGGTTTAGTTTGAACAGTAATAGGTCTCTCTAACTCTAGTTATTTTTAGATTGATAAGTGGTTTTTCATGCTCTTTGAAATACAGTTCCCTAGAGGTCTTTGTCAAGTGAGGACTCCAAGGCATAGCCCTTCCACTGTTGTGCTAAAAGTACATAAAACTCATCGCAGAAACACTGAGATGGGCTGAAGAGTTGGCAAGGTGAAGATCATTTCACCACCTTCTTTACCTAAGGTTAGCACCATGTACCCTCTCAAGAGGTACCCTCTTCACCCGTTAGCATCACACGTGTACTGGTGCTTGGACTGTTTTTTCCTGTTGGTTAATTCTCATTGCCTTTGTGCTTTCACTTGGACTTTTTTTTTTTTTTTTTTGGCTATGCCTGCTGCGTGTGTAAGTTCCCCGGCCAGTGATCAAATCCAAGCCACAGCTATGCCAACACCAGATCCTTAACCCACTGTATCACAGTGGGAACTCCTGGGCAAATACCCTTTGATGTGCAGATTCTAAGTTTGCCACCCTGGACCTGGATTGTGTGTTTGTGGCTACATATAATCTTCATCTATGTTAATAATGTGAAAATATTAAAAGAGCTGTGCTCTTTTTTTTTTTTTTTGGTCTGGTGACTTGCTTCGTGACTTTTATGAGGTACTTTGTGGGGAAACCATTAACCCCCCTTGTCACTCTAATAAACATAGTACTAGTCATGTCTTAGCAAAATTTTGTATTTCACTCACATTAAATATAAGCTGGACAGTTTTTTTCCCTATCCCCCTCCCTCCACCTTTCTGCATTATTGGCACTCTCATAACCCTTGAGAACATTTTTTTAATGTAAAACATTTGAAATAAGAGTAATTTTTTTTCTTTTTTTTTTCTTTTTTAGGGCCACACTCATAGCATATGGAGGTTCCCAGGCTAGGGGTCCAATCAGAGCTACAGCTGCTGGCCACAGCCACAGCCACATCAGATCCAAGCTGTGTCTTCGACCTACACCACAGCTCATGGCATCGTCAGATCCTTAACCCACTGAGAGAGGCCAGGGATCGAACCTGAAACCCCATAGTTCCTAGTCGGACCCATTTCCACTTTGCCATGATGGGAACTCCCAAACGAGAGTAATTTTTATTCAAATTCAGTTGATGAGGGTAGGGGCTTATTTCCCTGGAAATTCACATTCTCAAGAAATGTGATCCATGGAGGCAAGAAATGTAATTTATTCCTTGCTTCCAGCACCTAGCATCAAGCTTGGAATATAACAACTTTCAGCCACTTTACAGCCTTGCTAATAGGACAAATATATATTGGTGAAATAAAGGAAAAATATTAAGTATTCAATAAATGTTTGCTGAAGGAATACTGACCTTGAGATTTTAAGCCTACCTAACCCTTATCATTAAATACTTATATTAAAGCATGCAAGCATGCTTTTATTTCCTGGAGCACTTAAATTTTTCTTGCCTTGCCTCCGCGGTCAACTAATGATAACTGTCAGTACTTAATGCACAGCTGAATTTAAACTGCAGTGTACCTCATAATGAAACACATTTTTGTGCCCCCACATAACAGCACAGATATGCAAGTCAGATCTGTGAGCCCATTCGAATGGTCAGCAGGAGAAGAAAGCATTTAACAGAGTGCATGGTCAGTCTTGGTGTGCTAGGTCTTTGTTTTCCCCAACACTAGCCACTGACCACTATTACTACATATTTGTTTTGTCACCACAGGAAGATGGAAGTCTGAGGTAGTAAGGCTGAAACTTGTGAAATGGCATTCTGATTTCAGAAGCTGCTTTAAATCTCATAATAAGTTTAGTAGTGAGAAAACAATGATTTGACATTTTTTTTTAAAAGCCCTGAAAATATTAAGCTAATTGAGTAGGAAGCACTGCCATCTAGTCTACTTTTTAGAAGTTTTCCCACTTGGGAATGGTAACTTTAACTCTTCTACGAATGGAAGATGATGATAAGTTAATTCTAGCATATCTAGAGTTTAGGTCATGATAAGAATGCAACTTAAAGGAGTTTCCATTGTGGCTTAGTGGTTAACGAATCCAACCAGTATCCGTGAGGATGTGGGTTTGATCCCTGGCCTTGCTCAGTGGCTTAAAGATTCGGTGCTGCCGTGAGCTGTGGTGCAGGCCTGCAGCTGCCTGGGAACTTCACATGCTGCAGGTGTGGCCCTTAAAAGCCAAAAAAAAAAAGGCAACGTGACAGAAAATTCAAACAAAACTGACCAAAAGACAAAACCTATAAGAAATATCACCAAGGAAAGGAATTATCTCCAAAATTTCACTACCACGTGTCATCCAAACCATGACAACTCTTATATAAAATTAGTCATAGCATTCTCACCACGTTCTAAACCAACACATTTTCTAAACATTACCAATGTCTAAGTGCCAATTCCTTAAAAGTCACTATTTCTTCACCATTTCTTAACTACGTTCTTTGTAAATGAAACTTGTTTTGGATATTATGACTCGTATTTAAGGACTTAAAAGAAATGTACAAGGCAGTTATAAATGTAGGAGACAGACGTGTATCGGTACTATTTTCCCATGTATTCGCTAAAGCAGGAATATGGAACTTTTACATTTCTTCTACTCTGTGCCTTAGCAAATCTGACTGAGTCTAGTCCTTTTGTTTTAACCATTGAACCATTGAAAAAAAGAAAAGTATCTCTGAATTTACAGTTCCAGGCCTGTAAAGGCAGACACTATCCATCTGGTAATGCCTGGAAGGAGCAAATAATAACTGCATGTAATGAAAAGCTATAAAGCAACAGAATAAAAAAAAAAAAAAGAACGGCAATATGAAAAAATAAAGTGTAGGGAACTCCACCTCCTGCTGTGCCCACCCACCCCAAACTAGCTTGTCCTGATCCTTACTTAACAAATCTCGACCAAACTCCTACATGAAAAGAACTGTCTTGCCCTAGACATAAAGTCTCAATAAATATCTTAAACTTGGAGCTCCCACTGTGGTGAAGTGGGTTAAGAATCCGACTACAGTGGCTGGGGTTGCTCTCCTCGACATGCTGGTTTGATCCCCAGCCAGATGTGGCAGTTAAAGGATCCAGCAGTACAGTGTAGGTTGCATCTGTGGCTTGGACACAATCCCTGGCTTGGGAACTTCCACATGCCATGGGTGGGGCCAAACAATTACATAAATAAATATCCTGTCACCCACCTTCGAGATGCTCTCAGGACCCAGATGAGGGGTGTATTCCTTTCCACAGTAAAGAATACATAAACTCAGCTTTGTCTTGCCCACAAAAAACAAAAACCAAAACAAAACACCTGTAGAGAAATGACATACAGCACTGGCCACCAAACCTCAGAATACTTGAACTAGAGATCATCCCTTAAATGCTAAGGACCTCCAAGAATAATAAGAGTGCCTAGCAGGGATAAATAACAGAATTAATTCAGTCCAACAAATATTTGGTCAAGGTGCTGTCCTGGCAGCCAGCTTTCCTAAAGTGAGCTAAGGCCAAACCCAAGGACACTGTGGACTGCTGATGTAAAGACACTGGGGGGTATCCTTTATCAAGGGAGAACTGGGGTGCCTGTGAATCTCTAAAGGACACAGTCATGGAGACAATCACCATATTAAGTTACTTGCTATTTTCCCAGCTGGACTTCAGTGACCTCAGTGAAAAAAGTGAGGAAGCTCCTTTCCAGTTCCAGTTTTATGGATTCTTTCACAAAATACCCTTTGGTGCCACTGTCGGTGATACTTCATGTCAACAGGACGCTTCATATAGTAGCTATAAGGACCAAAAAGTTTACAATCTGAATACAGGAAAAGTCAGCTGGCCTATCATTTCCCTTTTTATGTCGCCATCCTCTTCCATCTGCCCAGACAACAGAAACACAGAAAACCCTGCAGTCCTCTATTCTGTAGTTGCCTTCAAAACATAAACAAGGAAGATCAAAAGGATGGTGAAGATCAGTTGGAACACTGCTCTGGAGGTTCCCTGGCATCACCCAGCATAGCTATGGTATGAGTGTGAAAAGAAACAGATAGGATTTGGGTTCTATTTGAAGCAGAAGCAGGTCTAACCCTCCAAGATAGTGATGTCAGGAATGATCACAGCCCTTTATACAGAAGACTACAGAAATCGACGCAGTAACCATTTGGGGGCTATTTGTAACACAGTTACAGCAAAACAAGATGAGTGAAAGGGTCAGTCCTCCCTATCCTCACAGTTTCTTGGTAAATGTGGTTAAAAAATTTTTAAAAACATAGACAAGCTACAAAATAGCATTTCTTGTATGATACTTGTTAGTATGATTTTAGTTCCCTCTACTTAAAGAGTTGGTCAAATGTAACGACTCAATTGTAGCTGGACAGAGTAAGGAACTCCAGCATCCTCTCTGTTCAGTCCCATCTTCTGCCTCAGATCAAACCCTCAGTGCTAGCTGTGGACAGCACCTGGCCACACTGTGACCAAAGCCCTAAGTACCCCTCTTGCCTCCCTGTGCTTCGGGATCAGCCCCCGCCCCCAACCCCCTGTGGTTGCCAATGGGAGAAATTCTGGGAAGACAGGCATCCTGACCAGCAACCTGCTAGACCAAAGCATCTTAAGGGGTTTGAAGTAAGGGGGTGACAGAGGGAAGAATATGAACTCCCCTAAGTCAGCATTAATTTAACCTTTGTGCCACCTGCCAAAAGAACCTGGAGAAACTTTACCATATTCAAGAAATTAAACAGAATTAGTGTTTTAAGCCAGGTGTTTAAAGAACACCTCCTCCTCACTCCCCATTTTTGCAATGCTCCGAGTGAGTTTCAATGTGTCAGGATGGACGGACCCAAGATCCAATGAATGATTCAGCCAATCCAAGACCTGAATTTTCTTTCCTTCATCATCCATCCTCATTCAGTGTAACGTCTTGTATAATTGTGATTAATTCTATGTAAAAAGTTTACTTAAAAAATATGTGCCTATGTAATAAAGTCTACACACTGGTTAACTGTATAGAATAAGGTTTTGTTTTTAATTGTTCTGCTCAACATCTGTAATACCCTTTTTTGAACTATGAAAAAGTGCTATTAAAAATTTTAAACAAAATCTGTCACTCTGCAAGATTTAATGAGGTCAGGCATAATGAAAAATGTCTATTATTAAAAAGATTCATCATCCAGTTAATATGGTTAATGATCATAAGCTGACAAGTTAACAAGTGACCTGTATCCTAGTTAAGTTTATCATGTATATACTTTAATCAATTCAAGATAGATATAATGTATTCTTATTTTGTGCCAAATTCAGTGAGAAAACAAAATAATGCAGTCCTTGAGTTTTTCTTTTTTTCTTTTTTTTTTTGGCAATAGGTATGTATACATATAAATAAGTGAAAATATAAAAGAGGATATATTTAAAAAACCACAGTATTTGCATTACGTACCTGGCATATTGTCAGCACTCAACAAATAACCATCCAGGAATTCCCTCTGTGGCACAGTGGGTTAAGAATTCAACTGCAGTGGCTCGGGATGCTGGGAAGGCTCAGATTCCATCCCTAGCCTGGCGCAATGGGTTAAAGGATCTGGTGTTGCTGCAGCTGCAGTTCCTGGCCTGGGAACTTTCATATGCTATGCGTATGGCCATAAAAAAAAAAAAATACAACAAACAAAAAACCCCCAAATAACTGTTAAATTGATGCAACTAAGTGACTAAAGTGAACATAAACTCAGGGGGAAAATCAATATGGACTAGAATACTTGGGAGGTTTTCACAAGAAAGATAACTTTTCAGAGAGATCTAGAGGTATGGGTAAAATTTAGCTCAGTGGAAAGAAGGGAGTTAAGAGTTGGGAAGAGGCAGGTGTAAAAGTGGTATGATGGATTAGCAGATGAGCCTGACCTGGGTGAAGGGTTCATGCACATCAAGAGAGAAGAGTGACAGTGAGGCCAAGCTGTAGGAGAGCTGGCCTCTGGCTTGAGGTTGGACTCTATCTAGTAAATGCTAAGAAGCCATTTTAGAATCTTGCCACTAAAGCATTATTCCAGAAAGACTAATCTGTCCAGGATGTGCAAGGTATTTTGGTCTATGGGAAAGATTAAAAGCAAGGAAGATAATGGTTTCTTGGAGTAAACGAGAAAGAAACAGCTCTGTGGTTTTGTTTAGTTCAATAGACCACAGGCATCTTACTGCAAAATACATTTATCTACAAGGGGAGAACTCAAGCCAGTTTAGAAGTCCCTGACTACTGAGAGAACTCTATCCTGAACAGAACACACAGAATTTTATAGCCTAGTTGGTATGAAATTGATATTAGTAACTGTTATCATGCACTACAGAGCCAAATAAGAGAATAATATTTTCTTAAGCTGTGGCCTCTGAAGACTATTCTATTTCTTAAGCCTGTTCTTTCACCACTATCTGCTCAGGGTCCACTTAAACAAGTTCTGAGACTTAACTGTCTAGGTCTCACATTGTTGCAAGGTTTTAGCCCTTTAAGTTCCCCCTTTCCTTTAATATCTAATTGGAATAACTACTCAAGTAACTGTATGAAGCCAAGTATGCTCCCTAATGTTCCTCTGGATTTGGGGCAGGGGGAATTGAGAATGAGGAAGCAAAGATGGGGATTTAAATTTCCTTGGTGTCATTTATTAGCTCTTATTCTAAACTCCCCCCAGCTCCTCTGTGATCACCTCCAACTGTCTCCTCTGCATGCCTCCATGCTGGGCAGCTTTCCGTATCCCCAAAACATAGTAATGGGAGCTAACACTCCTACTGTGCAGGTTACTCCCCTGCAACCACTAATACTAAGTATTTTAGATGCATTGTCTTATCTAACAAAGGCAGCCCCCTTACTCTACTCTGCAAAGCACTAATAATTCACGGTTAATGGTACAACTGATGTTTACTGAAAGTTAACAATCCATGGTGGGTATTCACAGCACAAAACAGGAAAAGAACTTTACTTTCAGATATCCCTATCTCTAAAGTTCATTACCCACACCCCACAGAGGGAAGCCTTATTAAAACATCTTTCTCCTTCAGCTCTATCCTGAGTAAATGGAGCCAATCCTCCAAGTCCCAAAGGACTCTGTCTCTGCCTGCCAAGGGAAAACTGAAAACTCTTCTTAAAAATCCCATCATAAGTGAGAATTAAGTTCTAAAGTTCAACACTCTTGAAAATCATTTAAATTGTCTATAAAATAAAGCAGACTAAAGCATAAATCTTTAATGAAGTCACTGTATGACCCTCAATTAACTTTTTTTATTTCTCATTAAGATTACTGACAGAGCCATCACCATCCCAAATCCCAGCCACCTGAACAATGCCGTCCAGTTCATAGGCAACGTGGGCAAGTCATTAAAATGAGTCACACATTTATTCCCTGAGTTTTACCAACCTGAACTGACTGTTTGAGGCTCAACAGCATCTCTTATCTGCCTCAAAGACCCGAGTAGACGGGCAGACCAAATAAGTTGAATAGAAGTAATGAGTCTCCACTATACTTCACTTTATTATGAAAAGCAGTTTTTAGTTCCACTCCATCACATCCTGTTATGGACCCACTGAAGTATCTTTCCAAAGTGAAGAGAAGTATATCATATCTCCAAAAAAGAATTTACATAAACTCACAATTTTTCTTTAGAAGTCTCAATTTTTCAGAAGGAGTTAAAATCATGATACCTGTACTTGGGAGTTCCCATTGTGGCTCAGTGGTAACAAACCTGATTAGTATCTATGAGGACGTGGGTTTGATCCTTGGCCCCACTCAGTGGGTTAAAGATCTTGCACTGCTGTGAACTGTGATTTAGGTCACAGATGTGGCTCGGATATGGCGTTGCCGTGGTTGTGGCGTAGGCTGGAAGCTACAGCTCCAATCTGACCCCTAGCCTGGGAACTTCCATATGCTGTGAGTACAGCCGTAAAAAAGAAAAAACAAAAAACAAACAAAAAAACCCCCTGCACTTTTCTCCTAAATATGGTATAGATCAAACAGAAAAGAATAGGATAAAATCTATTCTCCACCTGTCAAGAACAGGCCCCCAGAGTGAAGACTTTTCTCTCATCTCCCTCTAGTTCTTCTCCCCTCTCTTCTCTTCACTAACAGGCATAAGGTCCTGAGAGCCTAGACTAGTTTGGTGGTGGTGGCAGAGAAAGAAACATAGCTCAGAGCCTGAGACAGTCTCCAGTTACTTCTTCCCATACTGAACTGTGTGAACAACCCCCGAGTGCACATCTCTTGTGCTGCCTTTAAAATGTTTAATATTATCCTCATTAAAAAGCAATAGTTAGAGAATTGGCTTTCTCAGAATGTGGCCAACATGCACCAAAAGCAATATGAGTCAGCAAGCATAAATCAATACGCAATTGAATATGACTAAAATTCACTCTGTATTTTAGTGAGACTTTCATGTAATCCCTTGAAGTGAACTCCTATTTCCACCTCTGACCCTCTTCGGCCTGGGAAGTCATCTCTCTCTACTATTACTTTTCTTTCTCCATGCGGGGGTTACTCTCAGAGGTTACTGCTGCTAGAAATGCTGCAGAAATGCTTCTCACGATGTGTTGGGCAGTAGAGGATTTATCCCTTTTACACTCTTAATACACTTTTAACAAGGGAAAGGCTCAGTGTAAAGGAGAAAGAATCAACAGTTCAGAACCACTCCACTTGGTTATGTTTATCCTGAAGGCCGACAAGCAGCCTATCAGAAAATCAACGCTTTAAAAACAAACAAGCAAATAATCATAATAATAAAAACACTTGCCATTTATTTTACTACCAAAATACCACAAAACAGGTTGTATACCAATATATTCTCCCCTAAGATTTTAAAATAATGAACTTAAAGAGTACCCAAGACATCACGTTAAGGCTCAGTTTGGGAAAAGTTAACAAGAAAGTCTATGTGATTTGTCAAGAAAAACATATGAAAGAAATTAAAACTGCGTAATTATAGAAAATATAAGAGCCAAACACCATGACACTGCGCAAAGGTGAACACTCACATCTAAATGAGTAAGACCTGGTTTCTACTTGAGGTCTATAACTCCTTTTCATGACAATTTCAGTGATGGGATTCTTACACGTAAATCCTGCTTCTCTTGGGGAGCTGCTTTCGGTGGCAAAGCAGCATGATCAAGTGGGGGCTGGAACTTTGAAGCCTAAGTGCTCCTCATCTCTAAAACCCAGAACCAAGTTCTTGTGCGTGGAGACTTTCTCTTTATAAACCATTTGGTATGTCAATGATGGAAAAGCTTATTTGCTCTCCCAACTCTGGGCCGTCTCTGGAATCCCACCTCAGAGAAGAGAGAACTAGATGTAGTAGTAACTGATGTATTCAAAATCCTCTAGATCTTAGCAGTAATATTTTCAAGTACTTGTTTCTGTCCTCATTTTACAGGTAAGAAAATGGAGGCGCAATGAGGTCACTTATCTTGTCCAAGATTCATTAAGCTGCTAAGTTGTGGAACATGTCTGAGCTCTTAACTGTGTCACTCTGCCACCTACAGGAAGGTTGCGAGTGGGTCAACTCAGTTCCAGAGGACAGCAATGACTAACTCATCTTCAAAGTACTCTGTCTTCTTTGGGAATAACTGCTCATCAGTACAGCTGTCATTCCAGAGATGTTCTGAAGCACCCACTCCGTGTTCTATTAGAGTCAAAGGATATAGATGTAAATAAGACATGGTCCAGCTCCTCAAAAAAACTTATTTCAGAAGATGGTTTTGATGGCCTTCGGGACCAAAAGCAGCACACCTGGCACCTTCATGTGAATTATGAAAGGGCATCATGCCTTCTGGGCTGACAAAGCCCTGCATCAGAACACAGAGAATATTGCAAGTAGATCAAGTACAGGATTTCACCTCCACCTTCTCAGAAGAGTCCTTTTACGCAATGTAAAACTACACAACAGTACGAGGTGCCCTCTGCTCTATATCTGGTACTCAAATTATATGCTTGTGGAGATATATTCTTTAAAGCTATGCCTGAAAATATGCAAAGCCTTGAATTTACAAAAACATAAATCCATAGATAAGGAACTAGAGGAGTAGTAACTGTGTGTTTAAAATTTTACTTTAATCCCAGTATCAGTAAAAGGTAGGAAAGGAGGTGAACCTGCAGGAAACAACAAAGATGTATAAAGGACTTATAGGGAAAAAAAGAGGAACAACAAAGGGAAAACCAAAACCAATGAAGAGGTGATGGCTGAAGGACCTACAGAGAATGAGCACATCTTTAATCTTGAAACTTTAGGAAAATGACATATGCATACTTTAACAAGCACACACAGAAATGTTCCTAAGAATGGCTTTGTGAGACTGCCACATTTATATAAGCACCATGTAACAATGTAATTGCAACAAGAAATATTTCACCATGCACTTATAAAGTTGCATCCGTCATGAGACCACAGAATATTCTTGTCTACCCCCTGATATTATCACCATTAATGAAAACGGTAAACATTTAAGCAATTCTTAAGATTAGCAAGATAATTAATTTTAGCCAATAAGTATGCTAAAACTTCAAAATATTCATTCTTGTCCTCAAAAAGAATTTTATGTAAGAAGATAATGTATAATGCAAGGTATGTACAACAAATGCTAAATAAGTGGTGCTGAAATGATGGATTTTAGAATTCAAGAAGGAAATCAAATAAGCCATTACAATCAGGGGAAAGATTTGGAGAAGGGATGTGCTTTGAGTCAGTTCTTAAAGGAAAGGGTACCACTTCAAAAGCCAAAGTAGGGCACAGCAAGGAGGGCAAATGCATACCAAGTAAGGGGAACACAATTATGTAACTAAAGTGGGCAGGATTAAGTGTAAATAGTGGATTCAGACACAATCGGTACATCTATTCAAGGAGAATAGTAAAGATAATAAAAAAATGCCTAACTATAGAAGACTGTATTTTCCCAAAATGAGTGCAATGAAGACCAGTGCTTCTAATCCCATAAGCTCTTCTAGAGCCTTCTAGCCCCCATCAAATGGTAGAATCTATTTTTCCCAGCCCTTGAATTCGGGGCTGAATGGTGAGCTTATGACTGCTCCAACCAACAGAGCACAGAAGTGATGCTATGGGACTTAACAGAGCTAGGTCATAAAAGGATAGCTTCTGCTTGCCTCTCTGTTAGTCCACTCACCTTCAGACCCTAGTGACCATGTTATGAGGGTGCCCAGGACATATGGAGACACCACATGTAGGTTTTCCAGTTCACAGTCCCAGCTAAGATCTCAGTTGACAGCTGGAATCAACCAAGACATATAAGTGCATGAAGCTTCAGATAATTCCAGCCATCAGACTTTGAGTCTTCCAGTTGAGGCACCATCTGTCACAGACAAGAGACAAACCATCTCCACTGTACTGTGTCCAAATTCCTGATCCTCATAATCAATAAGCATAATAAATGACTACTTCGAACCAGTAAGTTCTGGGGTACTTTATGCTACTTATCCATAGTAAGTAGAACATGAACATTAACTGAGTGATTACCAGCTGCCATGTACTATGTTTGATGCCTTATATTTTATATCAGTTACTTATTTCTGCGTAACAAACCACCCTAAATCTCAGCAACTTGAAACAATAGATCATTATTATTACAGCTCAAACATCTGTGAGTCTATGGAGGATTGGCTGACTTAGGTTGAGCTCTTATGTCTCTGAGTGTTGGCTAGAAGCTGTGCCCTAGGCTGGGCTTAACTGGGGCATCTCAGCTAAGACCCCTCTTGAAAACAATAAGCTTGCCTGGATATGTCATTTTCATGGAGGCAGCAGCACAAGAGTAAGAGTGGAAATACATATGGCTTCTTGGGGCCTAAGGTTAGAAATGGCACAACATCACTTCTACCAAATTCTACCTGTCAAATTGAGTCACACGGCCAGGCACAGATTAAAAAATGTAGGACAAAAGACTACCTACTTATTGTATTGCAAAGTCACAGGCAAAGGGTGTGCAAATACAGAGGGCTGAAGGACTGGAGCCATTAACTCAATCTACTACATCTTTAATCTTCATAATTATCAAGTAATTGGTATTATTATCCCACTTTGTTGACAAACTGAAACCCGGATATTTAAAATAATGTAAATATTTAAAATAATTTAAAATATTCCAGGGGGGTCCCTGGAATTTCTGGTGAGACTGCTGCACCTCTGGCTGTCTCATCACTGCAAACTGCCTAAGACACCAAACTCTCAGACCTTTTTTTTTCTTTTTTCTTTTTAGGGTCACACCCACAGCATATGGAGGTTCCCAGGCTAGGGACCGTATCAGAGCTGTGGCACAGCAACACAGGATCTGAGCCATGTCTGCGACCTACACCACAGCTCACAGTGGGATCTTTAACCCACTGAGGAAGGCCAGGGAACAAACCTGTGTCCTCATGGATGCTAGTCAGATTTGCTAATTGCTGAGCCACGACGGGAACTCCCTCTCAGACTTTTTGCTCATTCTTTCAGCTGCCAGACCACAACTGGCTGCCAGAGTGCTGGGTCACCCATTCTTCCTTTCTTAAACCAATTCCTGACCTTCCTCAGGCTCACTATACCAACATGCCTCATATTTCCATTTAACTAATGTGGTATACCTGAGAAGGTATACCACTAGAAGTCTAAACCCTTTTTTCCATACCATCCCAATCACCCATGAATATGAACATCACCCCCTCACCCACTCCTCCCTAACCCCCGAATGCTTCCTGTGCCCTCTTAGTCCCATGACCTGTCATCAATACTCTTTATCTGTGATATCCTCTCTGAACATTCCCTTCACTTCCATGCCTTGCCTGAAACCTGCCTATCCCTTAAGGGCACTGGTTCCCCTGTCCTACAGACCTCTCAGAAAGATGCAGTTTGTTCTCTTACACCGTGTACCTCTGGTCTTAAAGGTTAGAAATAAGAGTGCTATCTTCCTTGCTTCCTACTGCTGCTTTGTAAGTCATTTTTCCTTCTCAAAGGATCTTCGCAAAGATCCTTTGTTGTTCATGTTATCAGACACTGCAACCCCAAATATTGCTATCCTATTGACCTCTAAGTCTCCCCTCATTTATGGAAGATTTTAGTACCTGGCTGTCAATCTTTATACCTGCTCCTGTTGCCACTATGATGGCTGACCAAACCAATGAGGAGGCCTCCTAGCTTCTTTTACTCCTTACTTTTGATGACTTCCTCCCCGCTTATCTCACTTCAGCTGCCATCTCCTATAGTCATATGCTTGCCAATAATTAATTATAAGCATTCCACTCTCTGACCACCATCCCTATCTTTCAAGGATTCTCTTTATCAAATACCTGACTTCAATTAAAAAAACTTCATTACACCTTCCAGTTCACTGAGTCTATCATTTTCCCACTATTCATCACCCCTGCAGACACATTTCCCATAACCCTTAGGTGTAATGGTCCATCATCATAGCCACTCACTGAGGTCCAAGGAAAGTGGTTTCCTCTTCAGGAAGATGCTCTAGGAGTTACACACATCTTGGATCACATACGCACTGGATCACAATCACAGGGTGGCTCTGAGCTGTAAAGGAGGCTCAAACATATAATCTCTTTGTTGGGCAAGACAAGCTAAATTCAGGGCATTCTATTAGTAGAAGGAAAACAGAACATGTATATTTGGTGACAGTTAGTAATCTCTGTCACATTAGTTAAGCCCATAATGACCTATTCTGTGCCTTCTCAGAAGTAGCTGAGTGAGACTAAAGAAAAGCACACAGTCTTAATGATTCTCATAATAAATCTCAGAAGAAATGATTCTAAAAAACTATCTTACATACTTCTGTAGCATACTTCTGGCCATAAAAAATGACTATATCATATTTTCTCTTTTCTCAAAACTTCAACGATCCCTTCCTACTCCATATACCTCACTCTCAGCTAATAACTTACTCTTGTATTTTATTGAAAAATTAAAAACAATCACAAGAACAACTTACTTTTCTTCCCACCACCAAATCTATAAACCTAACGACCTATTTCCACCATCAATTCTAATTTTTTTTTGCTCTCATCCCTCTGTCCTTTGTATACTTTTTATTTTGTATACTTTTTACAGCAAACAAACATTCCCTGTTCTGAGCAAAGGTGAACACTTCCCTTTGTGCTCTGGAGCCTATCTTCTCTGGCCTTTCTCAAGGACTGAGGCCTGCAATAATGTGCCATTTCTCTCGTATCATTATGTTTTGCTTTTCTGTGGGATATCCGCAGAAGCTTGGAAATAGTCTCTAAGAAACCCCACCTTCAAAAAAAATCACTTGAGGAGTTCCCATTGTGGCACAGCAGAAATGAATCCAACCAAGAACCATGAGGTTGTGGGTTCGATCCCTGGTCTCGCTCAGTGGGTTAAGGATCTGGCGTTGCTGTGAGCTGTGGTGTAGGTCGCAGACGCGGCTTAGATCTAGCATTGTGTGGCTGTGGTGTAGGCCAGCGGCTACAGCTCTGATTAGAGACCTAGCCTGGGAACCTCCGCAAGCGGTGGGTGTGGCCCTAAAAAAAAGACAAAAGACCAAAAAAAAAAAAAAAATTGTGGAGAGAATTCTGGGAAGTTCACAGAGTAGGAAGCACCAGGAATCTGTCTGACATAAACATTTTGGAACTCTGAAGTTCATCAAAAACTTGCAACTTCCAGGCAAGGGCTTGGACCAGAAATAAACCCTCACAGATTATTAATTTTTTTAGACCATTTAATGGGGCAAAGGACAGTCTTCTCAACAAATGGCACTGAGAAACTAGACACCTATATGCAAAAGAATAAAGTTAGAATAACTTAGCACCATATACCAAAATTTACTCAAAATGTGTGTTCCTGTTGTGGATCAGTGGTAACGAAACCAACTAGTAACCATGAGGATGCAGGTTTGATCCCTGGCTTTACTCAGTGGGTTAAGGATCTGGCATTGCCGTGAGCTGTAGTGTAGGCTGCAGATGTGGTTTGGATCTGCCCTTTCTGTGGCTGTAGGCTGGCAGCTTCAGCTCTGATTCAATCCCTAGCCTGAGAAATTCCCTATGCCACAGTTGTGGCCCTAAAAAGCCCCCCAAAATAAGTCCTACAATTATAAAGCCAACTGAAGAAAACAGGGCAAAAGCTTCATAACATTCAATTTGGCAATCGTTTGTTGGAAATGACACCATAGGCACAGGCGACAAAAGAAAAATAGACAAACTGGACTTAAGACAAAATTTGAAAATTATGTATCAAAAGACAATACCGGAGTTCCTGTCGTGGCGCAGTGGTTAACGAATCTGACTAGGAACCATGAGGTTGCGGGTTTGGTCCCTGCCCTTGCTCAGTGGGTTAAGGATCCGGCGTTGCCGTGAGCTGTGGTGTAGGTTGCAGATGTGGCTTGGATTCCGCGTTGCTATGGCTCTGGCGTAGGCTGGTGGCTACAGCTCCGATTGGACCCCTGGCCTGGGAACCTCCATATGCCGCGGGAGCAGCCCAAGAAATAGCAAAAAGACAAAAAAAAAAAAAAAAAAAAAAAAAAGACAATACCAACAGAGTAAAAAGGCAACCTGTAGATTAGGAAAATATACTTGTAAATCATATATCTGATAAAAATTAATATCCAGAATATATAGAGAAATCCCAAAACTGCACAATAAAAAACATAACTCACAAGTGGACAAAGGACTTAGATATTTCTCCAAGGAGATATTCAAATGACCAATAAACACTTGAAAAGATGCTCAAGGTCACTAATCACTAGGAAAATGCCAATCAATACTACAATCGGATGCCACCTTACAACCATTAGGATGACTACTATTAAAAAAAAGAAAGAAAACATGCTAACAGTGAAATATTAGAAAAGGAATATAAAAATACAATACCTTTCAAAGTTGTACCCCCCCAAAAATGAAATATCTAGGAATAAACCTGACTAAGGAGGTGAAAGACATATGCTGAGAATGCAAAACATTAATCAAGGAAATAAAAGAGGATTCAAAGAAATGGAAAGATATTTCATGCTCCTGGATTGGAATAATTAATATTGCTAAAATGGTCATACTACCAAAAGCAATCTACAGATTCAATGCAATCTTTATCATATTACCCATGTCATTTTTCACGGAATCAGAACAAACAATCCAAAAACTTATATGGAACCATAAAAGACCCAGAACTGCCAAAGCAATCCTGAGGAACAAAAACCAAGCAAGATGCATAACTCTCCCAGACTTCAGACACCATTACAAAGCTACAGTACTCAAGACAATGTAGTACTGGTACCAAAACAGACATACAGACCAATGGAACAAAATAGAGAATCCAGAAATAAACCCAGACACCTATGGTCAATTCATTACTGACAAAGGAGACAAGAATATAAAATGGGAAAAAGATAGTTTCTCCAACAAGTGGTGCTGGGAAAACTGGATAGTTGCATGTAATTCAATGAAACTAGAACATGCCCTCACACCATGCACAAAAAATAAACTCAAAACGGCTTAAAAGACTTAAACATAAGACAATACACCATAAAACTTCTAGAAGAGAAACAGGCAAAACATTCTCTGACATCAACCATACAAATGTTTTCTTAGATCAGTCTCCCAAGGCAACAGAAATAAAAGCAAAAATAAACCAATGGGACCTAATCAAACTGGCAAGCTTTTGCATAGCGAAGGAAACCATGAACGAAAAAACAAAAAGACAACCTACACAATGAGAGCAAATGGTTTCAAATGATGCAACTGACAAGGGCTTAATCTCTGAAATATACAAACAACTTATGCAACTCAACAAAACCAACAATCCAATTGAAAAATGGGCAAAAGACCTGAATAGATGAAATGTGCCAATAGGCACATGAAAAAATGCTCAACATCACTGATTCTTAGAGAAATACAAATCAAAACTACTATGAGGTACCACCTGACACCTGTCAGAATGGCCATCATTAACAAGTCAACAAATAACAAATGCTGGAGAGGGTGAGGAGAAAAGGGTACCCTCCTTCACTGTTGGTGGGAATACAAGTTGGTAACAACCATTATGGAAAACAGTATGGAGGTTCCTCAGAAAACTAAATATAGAACTACCATATAATCCAGCAATCCCACTCCTGGGCATATATCCAGACAAAAATTTCACTGAAAAAGATACATGCACCCCTATGTTCACTGGAGCACTACTGACAGATGAATGTATTAAGAAGATATGGTATATATACACAAAGGAATACTATTCAGCCATAAAAAAACAATGCTATTTGCAGCAACATGGATGGAACAAGAGACTCTCATACTCAGTGAACTAAGAGAAAAACAAATACCATATAATATCACTTTTATTTGGAATCTAGTAAATGGCACAAATGAACCAATCTACAGAAAAGAAACAAACTCATGGACTTAGAGAAGAGACTTGTGTTGCCATGGGATAGGCTGGGAGTTTGGGTAAATCATTGCATATGGAGTTGGTAGGCAATGAGATCCTGCTGTATAGCACAGGGAACTATAAATAGTCACTTGTTATGGAACATGATGAAGAATAATGTAAAAACAAGAATGTGTGTGTGTGTGTGTGTGTACGTATACATATATATATATACACATATATATATATGTAAACTGGGTCACTTTGCTGTACAGCAGAAATTGACAGAACACTGTAAATCAACTATAATAGAAAGAATAAAAATCTTACCAAAGCAAAAACAGAAAATAAATGCATGGGAGGATGTGGGGACATTGGAGCACCTTTGCAGTGACAGTAGGAATGTAAAATCATATAGTCACTATGGACTGTATGACAGTTCTTCCAAAAAATTAAAGATAGAATTACCACATGATCTAGCAATTCTACTTCCGGGTTTAAACCCAAAAGAACTGAAAGCAAGGTCTTGAAGAGATATTTGTACACCCAGGTTTATAGAAGCATATTCAAAATAACTAAAACACAGAAGCCAAACCAAGAATCTACTGACGGATGAATG
The DNA here is from genome assembly GCF_054392235.1 of Sus scrofa. Classification (NCBI taxonomy): domain Eukaryota; kingdom Metazoa; phylum Chordata; class Mammalia; order Artiodactyla; family Suidae; genus Sus; species Sus scrofa. Next base: position 115,104,024 of record NC_139389.1, on the reverse strand, counting down.
GATAAAATTTGGTATATACATACAATGGAGTATTACCCAGTTTTAAAAAGGAAGGAGATTTTGGAGTTCCTGCTGTGGCACAGTGGGAACAAATCTGACTAGAAACCATAAGGTTGCAGGTTTGATCCCTGGCCTTGATCAGTGGGTTAAGGATCCGGCGTTGCTGTGAGCTGCGGTGTAGGTCACAGATGTGGCTTGGGTCCTGCGTGGCTATGGCTACGGCGTAGGCCAGCGACTGCAACTCCGATTCGATCCCTAGCCTGGGAACCTCCAAATGCTGCAAGTGCAGCGCTTAAAAAAAAAAAAAAAAGGTAAGGAAATTTGGACACAGCTACAACATGGATGGACTTTGAGGACATTACGCTACGTGAAATGTCAGTTACAACAGGGCAAATACTAGGGAGAGGGTCAAGATGATGGAGCAGAAAGACCCTGAGTTCATCTCTCATTGGCACAACAAAATAACAACTATTTGGAGAACAATCACTGATGAAAAAGACCAGGACCTAACAGAAAGGTAATGCACAGAGTTTCAGTTCTGCAAGATAAAGAGTTCTGGAGATGCACTGTGGTGACAGTTTCATAACAATGTGAACGTGTTTAGTACCACTGACTGATACACTTAAAAATGGTTAAGATGGGAGTTGCCGTTGTGGCTCAGTGGAAACAAATCTGACTAGTATCCATGAGGATGCAGGTTCGACCCCTGGCCTTGCTCAGTGGGTTAAGGATCCAGCATCGCCATGAGCTGTGGTGTAGGTCGCAGATGCGGCTCAGATCTGGCGTTGCTGTGGCTGTGGTGTAGGCAGGCAGCTAGGAACCTCCATATGCCATGGGCGCAGCCCTATAAAGACCATAAAAAAAAAAAAAAAAAAAAAAAAGGTTAAAGATGGTGAATTTTATGTTATGTGTATTTTATTAAAATAAAAACCACTGGGGAAAAAAAATCAACTAACACCATTCCCCACCACCAAATACAAATCCATTTCTGTGCTCTAACAACAAAACTTCTCAAGGAGTTCCTGCTGTGATGCAGCAGGTTAAGGATTCAGCATTGTCTGTGCAAGGACTTGGATTCAATTCCAGGCCTGGGAACTTCCATTTGCTCCAAGTGCAGCACCCCCAGTCCCTGCCCCCCAAATTGTCCTATTTGCTCTTACCATTTCCTTATTTCTTATTTTCTTTTCAATCCACTGCAACTTATCTTCCATCTCTATCACTACACTATAATGGCTTTTGTCAATGCCCTTCAATTTGATAAATCCAAGACCTTTTTTTATCATTATTTTATTTGCTTCTCAGCAGCTCTGGACAGCATTAACCACTCTCTTTTTGGATCTTTCTCCCTAGTCTATTCTCTAAATTTCAGCATGCTTCCGCTTTCTCCCCTTTCACTACTCACACAATCTCACACATTCCATGGCTGTAAGTACCTATACAGGCAAAATTATTTACAAATCTTTATCTCCAGGTCAGCTTACAGAGCTCTAAGCTTGTATCCAACCATTTATTATTGTCTTCATTTGAACGTTTACCAGCATGTAAACCTAACCAAAACAGAACTTTTCTTATCCAAACATGTTTTTTCCCTCAATTTTCCCAACCTTAGTGCAGGACATCAACAACCTCCTAGTTACTTCACAGAAAACTATGAGGTATCTTTATTCATTTTGTATTCTTCACGTTCCACCCAAAGCAAGCCTAAGTGGATCTCTTTTCAGAACGTGTTATGACTCTGTCGCTACTCTTCTCACCTGAATTTCTACAACTGCCTGACATTATATATTTTACTTACTTATCCTGTTTATTGCCTGTCTCACAAACCTAATGAGCTTTATGAGTGAAGGGAATTTGATCTGTTTGTTCTTTATTACACCATACAACTATTTGCGGAATGAATGGAAGAAAAGTCTAGTGGGAATAAGACATGCAAAAAGTAATTATACTTCTTTTAAAAGAGGAGAATATGTACAAAATTTAGAAAAGACAGTATTTCCAGGCCTTGGAATTAGGGAAAGCTTTAGTCTTTCTCTTTGTGTGAAAGAAAAACTAAGTACCAGAATAAAGAACATGGGGAAAATGTCCGTCTTAAATTTCCCTATAAAATATATGTTGAAACAAAACACACAAAAAATATATCAAATACTATCACTTTCCAAATGATTCTTTTCCAAGAGTATAAGGAAATAATGCCAAGGGAAACCATAGAAGGAATTAAAGGTTTCAAGAGTTGATTTTTTCAGAAAGGAAGAAGGGATACAGATATGTGAAGAAAGACACTATAAGTGTGTAGTATGAAGAAAGATACAGAAAACAAATATTAAAAAACAAATAATTCTTTTTTTGAGGAATGAGAAAGGAGGTTGGTTTCAACTTTACTGCACATCTGTGTAAGATCTTTATAAATTCAAGAAGATATTAGAGACAACCAAGTGGGTGGGTAACCTGTGACTAGCGATTGATACATAACAGGTGGAAACCCTAAGACTTATCAACTCTATTTCTAAGAATCCATCCTACAAAGATAATAAAAAGGTATATGAAGGGGCACATACAAGGAACATACAAGGATATTGTTGCAGCAATGTTTAAAATAGAAAAAAAAAAGCTTAACTGCACCTTCTAGAAAACCATTAAATAAATTATTGTATATTCATACTATGAAATTCCATTCAGCCATCAAAAACATCTGAGTCACCTTGAAATTCACTAGTCTAAAAACAGGTCTGTGATTGACTGGGTCTATGAAAAAAGCAAATTGCCTGTAAAACCAAAAGCTTTTTTAAATTTTGTAATTTTTATTTTTTTCATTATAGCTGGTTTACAGTGTTCTGTCAATTTTCTACTGGGTGACCCAGTTAAAAAAAATAATAAAAAATAAAATCAAAAGCATCATTCCATTTTTGTATTCACCTATCTAGAGACAGGTACAGGAAAAACCTATGTGATAGACTGTGAGCAGAGGCAGGAACACAGGCATTTCATTTTTTATTTTATATAATTTTTAATCGATAGTTTTTGGTAATTTAACTTTTATTTTGTTGTTGCCCCCACTCCCAATAAAATATTTTTTAAATGTTACGACTGGCTAAGGTTAAAATTAAGAGGGATACATATGGAGATTAAGAACATTCTGAAATTGTTTAAAATGCTCTATATTTGATCATCATTATCCAATCACATTTTTTAAAAGTCAGATATTAATTCTCATTTGATTTTTTTAAAGTTAATATTGGGAGAATGCAAATACATCAAGGTCATTGAACAGAGGCTGTTTGGTATTCTGTAATTATTGTATTAAAAAAGAAAAACAGGAGTTCCCTGGGGGCCTGGCAGTTAAGTATCTGGCATTGTCACTGCTGTGGTGCAGGTTCAATGCCGCCTGGGAAATTCTGCATGCCCTGAGGCAGCCAAGAAAAAGGAAAAATAAAAACAAAGGAAGAAAGGGAGACTAAGAGAAGAGAAAAAAAGGGAAGGAAAGCATGTTAACGGAAGTTAAGGGAAAACAGGAAAGAGTTAGAAGGGACTTGACTATGTTGTCACTTGCTAAAACTAGAATTAACAAGCAAGTATGTTATAAATTTTATCCTTTAAAAATAAAACCATTGTTGGTGATAAACACCACTAAGGAGGCAACGAAATATACAAAGAAGAAATGAAACACTACTCCAGGGACTGTGGTTTCCTAGTCCTGTATTCTATCTGGGCTCCGGTTTATTTTGCCATCCTGTGGCCAAATTAGAGTATTGATTTGATTTTTATCACACACTACAAAATATCTTAAGTCTGAAAATCTATTCTTCAAACTTGAGATTTACTGAGGTAGGGCAATGCATTTTACACTTCACAAATGAGCAATTAACTCTTTGCCTAGAGATTTATGTAAAGCCTCAGTCTTAAACAATCTGAGTCATTTCAGGAAAGTGACAATTTTCAACTGATGTAGAAACAGAGAAATCAGTTATTCAAATGATATAGCCTCAAGAACTGGTGAAAATGTATTTATTTAGAGTATAATATATAGGATTTTTTGGCTGCACCCATTGCACACAAAAGTTCCCAGGTCAGGGATGGAACCCTTACTGCTATAGCCACAGCAGTGAAAATGCCAGATCCTTAGATTATGTGTTTTACCTCAAATTGGAATTGCTTTCTTCTTTCATCTAATTTTACAAATGAAAAAAATTTACAAGTTCAAAAGATAGATATTAGTTTGCTAATTGGTCAACTCAGTTCATAAGTGTGTTCTGTGAGTTCCTGTTGAGCCACAGCGGAAACGAATCTGACTAGTATGCATGAGGATGCGGGTAGGATCCATGGCCTCGCTCAGTGGGTGGGGGATCTGGCACTGCCGTGAGCTGTGGTGTAGGTCAAAGATGAGGCTCAGATCCCTCACTGCTGTGGCTGTGGTGCAGGTCAGCAGCTACAACTCCAATTCGACCCCTAGCTTGGGAACTTCCATATGCTACAGGGACAGCCCTAAAAAAGTTAAAAAAAAAGTGTGTTTTGATTCCTCATATTTGTTCCACTCCACTGGTTAACATGCTCTAGACAGAGACAAGATAGAACTCATTTAATTTTCAGTACCATTATTGTTGTTGTTGGCGTCTCCAACCTTTAGCGAGAACCTACTTTGTGCCAATCACTGTGTTGAGAGGCCTTACATGCATTATTTCTTAATTTTCCTACAACTCTCTGAAGTTACAGATGAGGTAACTTGCCTATGATTGTAACAAGGACAAGCATCTTGGCTCATGCTCTTAGGTACTGCTATACCACTATCCCTGTCAATATACACAGCCTCTTCTACTAATTTATTGTGCAATGACAGTGGCGTGGGCCCAATTTAATTTATTCTTCTATCTAACAAAGAGAGTTATACCATTGACCCATTAAGTAAAATAGAAAGATTTCCCCTTCCCAATATTCTAACACTAAAAATGGTTACCTTCCATTTTCTTGTTTTATTAAAGCACTTAAAATGTAAAAGTTATGCAGAACTGTTTTGATTAGAGACTCTTGCTACAAAGTGACCATTCTTGCCAAATTCAATCATTGAGTACGTGCTATTTGGAATAGGAAATGGGTGACTTTCAACTAATGTACAAACAGAGAAATCAAATGATTTAATAAATGGCTTTTTGATAATGCTTTTATGAAAGCAATTATATTTAGCTGGACAAAAATCTTGGTTTCAAGTATCAATTTTGTATATGCTATAGTTTCTTCTCCCAAATGAAGCATAATACATTATATAATTAACATATATTTGATATACTTAGGGAGCAACATAATCTGATTCAAAACCTCCTGAATTGATAGTTTCTTATTTCTAAAACAGAAGGAAAGAGTTTTGAACCTGGACCTTTAAAATTTCATGAGGGAGTTCCACTGTGGCTCAGTGAGTTACAAACTGGACTAGTATCCATGAGGATGTGGGTTAGATCCCTGGCTTTACTCAGTGGGTTAAGGATCCAGTGTTGCTATGAGCTGTGGTGTAGGTTTCAGATGTGGCTCGGATCTGGCATTACTGTGGTTATGGTGTAGGCTGGCTCCGATTCAATCCCTGGCCCAGGAAACTCCATATGCCACAAGTAGTGTGGCCACAAAAAGCCAGAGAGAAAGTGAGAGTGAGAGAGAGAGAGAGACAGAGAGAGAGGCAGAGAGAGAGAAAGACAGAAAGACAGACAGACAGAAAGAAAAAAAGAAAGAAAGAAAGAAAAAAAGAAAGAAAGAAAGAAAGAAAGAAAGAAAATTTCATGAGTAAACCTTGGGCAAGTCACTTCGTAATCCAAGTCTGTTTTCTAACCATAACAAAAGGATAATATTACTATTACTCACCTTTTTGGACTGTTACATGTTTTAAAGAAGATACCATATAATTAAATCTTTTAACTAAATCCATTATTATTATTATTGCTTCTCAACTTGGCAGGAAACACAAAATGGCAAATTCCTTTTTTTTTTTTTTTAAATTTCTGTTTTTCCTGTTTAAACACTTTTTTCCCCCCCTTGTTGACTATGTCCTTATTTGAAGAACCATCCAACATTAATCCAGACTCTTGTTCTTGAGAAGGGTTTCTGGGAGAAAATGACGGTGTCCAATTCAAATTAACTGAGGATATTACTCACCTCATTAAGGTTACAAGTTTTAAAGGAGATACCACATAAGCAAAAATAAACAAATAGGACCTAACAAATTAATAAGCTTTTGCACAACAAAGGAAACTATAAACAAATGGAAAAAAAAGACAACCTATGGAATGGGAGAAAATACCTGCAAGTGATGCAATCAGCAAGGGGTTAATATCCAAAACATACAAACAACTCATACAACTGAATTATTGAAAAAACAAGCAACCCAATCAAAAAAATGAGCAGAAGACCTCGACAGACATTTCTCCAAAGAAGGCATACAGATGATTAACAGGCACATGAAAAGATACTTAACAACCCTAATCATTAGAGAAATGTAAAGCAAACCACAATGAGGTACCACCTCACATAGATCAGAATGGCTATCATCAGAAAGTCTACAAATAATAAATGCTGGAGAGTGAAGATAAAAGGGACCCCTCCTACACTGCTGGGAATGTAAACTGGTGCAGCAACTATGGAAAACAGTATGGAGATTCCTTAAAAAACTAAAAATAGAGCTATCATAGAATCCAGCAATCCCATTCCTGGGCATATATCTGGAAAAGACAAAAACTCTAATTTGAAAAGATACATGCACTCCAACATTCATAGCAGCACTATTTATAACAGCCAAGACATGGAAACAATCTAAGTGCCTCTCAACAGCTGACTGGCTTATGATGTTGTCAGAGTTGTCTTGTGGTGCTTCAGGTTAAGGATCCGGCATTGCCACTGAAGCAGCCTGGATCGCTGCTGTGGCGTGGGTTCAATCTTGGCCCGGGAATTTTCACATGCCGCAATGTGGTGTGTATATACATATATATATATATATTTACAGTGGAATATTACTTGGTCATAAAAATATTACCATTTCAGCAATACAGATGAACCTAGAGATTTTTATACTTAGTAAGTCAAAGACAAACGTTTTATGATATCACTTGTGTGTGGTATCTGAAAAATAACCCAAACAAGTTTATATTCAAACTGAAACAGACTTACAGACGTAGAAAATAAACTAGTGTTTATCAAAGGGGAAGGTGGAGGGATAAACTAGGAGTATGGAATTAACAAATACAAACTCTGACACATAAAATAGATAAGCAACAAGGATTTACTAATTGCACAGGAAACTATATTCAGTATCTTGTAATAACCTATAATGGAAAATAATCTGAAAAAAAATTAACAATCACTTGGCAGTAGGCCTGAAACTGACAAAATATTGTGAATCAACTATACTTCAAATCAAAATTAGGTGAACCCGAATATAACTTCATTTGGTTGGACTGAAATACATGTGTTTTTAATATCTTGAAAGAATGCTGTAATTATGTAGTATACTTCACAATAAGGCTTTCACTAGGATTAGCAAGTTTGAGATATGCTCTTTCTTCTCAATTTCTGTATTCTCCAAAAGAACCCAATACTACTGAACCTATAAGGGCTGTATGATGCCTAAATATGCCACATCATTTGCTTTATTTAGTCATTTATTATTTTAATTTAAGCCAATTTCCATGAATAGTCTCTTTAGATTTTCCTCTCTCTTGGCATTGTTGCTTAAATAGTCATTTGGACAGTAAAACATTTAACTGTTTAGACATATTAAGGTTTGGTGTCATTTTGCTTATGGTATATTAAAATTTATGCATTGAGTTTTTCCTTTTCTTTTGTTTGGCAGTTATCAGGTGTAAAACAGAATATTAATATTAAAAGAAGTGACTTTATATCCTCCAATATAAAACATTTAAAAAAAAAGATTCATCTAGAAGAGAGCACTATTATGTAACTAAGTACATGATACTACAAAGTACAAGTTCACAAACTGAAAAGCCAGTATAAATGTTTCACGTAAGGAACTGCTAAAATGAGAACAGTTATTTAAGCTTTCAGGTACAATGAAGAAAAAGTTCACATACAAACAATTTAGTGCAATGCTACAGTCAATCTTAAATGGGAAGAGTTTTCTGTTCACAAATGTTCAGTTTTGTGAATTCATGAACTTTAGCCTCCAAATTATTCAGACCCACCATTTTGGTGAAAGATCAGAAAATGTCTTTTTCTGAAACTAAACTGGCTGACACAAACGTATCCCAACTGAAGAAATCCTATAGCTAAATGAAGATTGTAAAACAATAAACTGGAATGTAATCCATGATGGTTTACTTGGTAGTCATACTGTGGGGTGAAGAGAAGACATTTGGGAAAACTTTAATCAAGGTATTGTTGCAAATTAGAGTGTGTAAAGAGAAGCTGATGCAGAGCCTCCAAGGAGTCTGAAGGTCTTAAATGGAGGTCATAAATAGGTTTTTTCCCCTTTTAAATTCAAGAACTATATTCAATTATTTCATAGGTCAGACCCAATCAGAGAATACCTGTCCTTATTCTCTTTAGGAATATTTCTGAGGGAAGTAAATCTCATATATTCTACCCCATGTCCTGTTTGCAGTGATCCTAGTTTTAACTGATGTCAAAACACTTGATCAATTTAGTTAAGAATACTAAGTGATAGGGAAGAAAAAGAGGTGAAAGGTGAGGGATTCCATGTACAAACAGTACTACTTAAATAAGGAGGTAAAAAGTCCTCTTAAAATGGTAAGAAATTAAAGACATGGGTTAATTTAACTTTTCGGGCCAATGGTCACTTGAATATTACATGAATTACAAATGGTGATGGAATCATAATTTTATATAATAGTATAGGACAATATGATTTCCTATGGTCTTATCTCTTTCAGTGTTCCCAAAGAGGCCACTGTGCAGGGAACTGAAAAGCAACTGATCTTTCTCAAATCTTCTTTCAGGAGCATAAGTTTGACATTTTGTTTTGCTTTGCTTTTTGAGGATCAACTCCCTCACTTGTCCAGACTGCATTCCATGTCACTCGCAATTCCTAGGGACAAGAAAATTAGGAACTGTTGAGTTCTGTCTTCTAAACAGAGTATTCCGTTTTGCGTGAAATGCTGATATAAAGGCGGGATTAGCTTGGGCAGAGCAGGTCAAACGCCTACTGAGTTGCCCTTGAATACATGGCCATTTTCTACCTGCTCTCTTGCAGCCATGAGAGTTGATGGGTCAAGGGCAAGTATTCAAGATGTTAGCACGTGCTGAACATATGGAATCACTGAATTTTTGCAACATTTAAAAAAAAAAAAAACCAGGAAAAGTTGTGCGGTCATAATCCAGGTGGTGACCTTTTTTGGGGGGTTAGTTTTAACATTTCTACCACCTTGAGAAGTTATTTGAAGTAAGTGGGCTTGGAGAGGCCGGGACTCTGGGGAACGGAAATTTAAAGAGACTTTGTAGTTGTACTGATGGAGACAGACAACTCTGCTGGCTTCAGGGATTATTAATTGTGGAATGTAATAATATGTAATAATTGTTGAATGTAGTAAGAGGGGAACCAAATCAGTTCCCTTTCAGGAACTCATACACAATTTTGCAAGCGAAAGGCCCACCCTCAGCAAGGCGTGCTAACGCTTCAGCAACTAGGAGTCTGACCTTAGCTCACGCTCGGAGATGACTCCGCACTTAAAACTTTTGCCGGAAGCCGGGCCACGTGACCCGCCCTTTTCCACAGCCATGCCTAGCGGGGCAGCCGCCAGAGCTCCTACATTTCCTAGCCCCTCCAGCGTGGGACAGCTCAGAATCTCCCGACAGGAGGCGGAATCAGCTAGGTTTCGACTCGAGCGTCGCCACAACTCACGCTTTTCTCCAACAGAGCTTTGCAAGTTCTTCATCCCAAAACAGCAGCCGGAGACTTCCGCCTGGTTGCCGACCACGTGATCACGCGACATTTGGGGAGACCGCGGTCGGACTTCCCTACTTAAGTCCCCGGGTCCCGCCCACACAACACCCTCCCCTGAGCGTGACGACGCGGCTCGCGGCGGCCTCCGCCCCGGCGCGCCTGCGCACGCGGCTCTCGCGGTGTCTTGCGCTCAGCCCCGCCCACCTCTGCCCCCGCCCTTTCCGCCCCTCCCTCCCCCTCCGCCCTGTCTCTCGGCGGCAGCGGCGGCAGCGGCGGCTCGCGCAGCTCGTTGGCTCACTATATAAAGGGAGAAGCGGGCGGACCGGACGGCTGGAGCTGCAGCCGGTGGCGGCAGCGGCGGCGCGGGGAGCGGCGACCAGTGGTGGTTTCCCTCCTTGGCGCGGGGTGGGGAGCGGGCAACGCCCCCCAAACCCCAGAAGGGTCGTGCCCTTTTTTTTTTTAAGGGCGATCCTCGAGTTTTTAGCTCCGGGAGGACTGCCCCCTCCTCTTCCTCCCCTCGCCGATCCCCTCTAATCCAGCAGGATCCGATTTTGTTTAAAATTCCCCCCCCAATTTTGCGGTGGCTTGGGTCACCCTCTGGGTGTTTTTTTTTTTTTTTTTTCGTTTTGTTTTTATCTTGTTTTCTCGGGGCTTGCCCCCCTCTTGTTTGTGTTGTGTGTGGAAATGGCGAACTCGGCAAATACAAACACCGTGGTAAGGACGTGGTTCGGTGGCCGGCGGGGGCTTCGTTCAGGCGGCAGCAACGGCCGGACCGGGCGGGGGCGGGGACGGCGGCGACTCCCGGCCTCAACTCTCAGCTGCCCGCGCGGCTGCCGCCGCTGCCGCCGCCGCTTCCCGCCTCGGGCGGAGCGGGCCGGGGCGCGGGGCGGCGGGCGCGGGGGGGTGCCGAGGGCTCGGGGCCGCGGCGGCAGGGAGGGCGGGGGTGCCGGCGGGGCCTGGAACTGCCGCGGGGCGGTCCGGGCCGCTGAGGCGGTTGAGGCCGGGATGAGCGCGCGGCCCTGGCCCCAGACCCCATCCGCCAGGAGGGAGGGCGGGAGGGGAGCCTCCGCTTCCTCCCCGAAGCGGGTCCTGCCGCGCTGGCTGGAGAAGGGCTCTCCGAGCAGCCTCAAAACAAAAACCGTGTCTTGGGAACTGGGCGAATCCCCAAGACCCACCGCGATCCACTTTAACGCAGTGGAAGGCTAATGGCTACTTGGGGGTTACTTTGGGTGTTGTGGCGGGTTGTGCTTAGGAGGCTTCACTGGGGCCATTTTACGTTTAAGAAAAAAAAAAAAAAAAAAAGGACGAAGGTTGAAAAGCACTTATCTCGGTTCCTTCCGAATCGGTAAAATGGCGAAGGGGAAGCAACCCCCCCCATCGTATCTTCGACTAGCAAAAACACCAAAACAAACAAAGCTTACAGTGGTCAAAGTGCCCCCACTTTCGCCTCGAAATTTGCCTACTTCTCACCGTTTGTCCCTTTTTTCTTACTTGCGATCACGTAGGTTTGCAAAAAGCAGTCACATAAATAACCTTTTCAGTCACCAACGCAATGTGATCACTAGTCCACCCCACTCTCTTATTTTTATTGTGACAATAAAACACGTTTTTGCCCGGTCCCAAATGCAGACAAGCCCGCGGCCGCCCGACTCCGTACCGTTGACGACTCGGGTCGATCCATCATGGCTGCGGCCGCTTACCCTGCCTTTCAGTCCCTGAGCCTTGTGGTCCTCCTCCCTTTGGCTGCCCTGTTTATATAGAGCCATTGCCGCTCTCTAATATAGACTCTGCCAGGATGGGAAGGTGCTTTTCAGGCCTACGTCACCGCCTCTCCATTTAAACACCAGATCCGGCTTTAAATAGTGAGAGCTGCTGAGAGCGGGGCTGGGAGGTGCGTGCTCTCGAGGCGAGAGGCAGGCGTGTGTAGAGCTCAATTTATTTCCAAGTCCTTTCGTACTCTAATTTCATACCCAATCGGGGCTGCTTTAGGAGCCCTAAGTTTTTGTTTTGATGCAGCAGCTGGGACTTAACCTTTGTTAGGGGAAAATAGAATTGCTGTCCCTTTTTATTTTGTGTTTTGTTTTTAAAGAGAATTTTAGCTTAGATGTCTTAATTGTTCCTGTATTGAGAAGATGCATGCATTATTTTTTTTTGTTTTTTGTTTGTTTTTGAAAAGCTTTAGGCATTACCTGTTAGCTGTAGAGGATTTGATTTTGGTAGTGCTTTGTTTATCAAGTATTCAGGGAATGTTAGACTATAGCTCGTAATACTTCATTATTTTTCCTATAATAAATATTTGAGACACGAAGCTTTTCAAAGTAGATAAGTATCTAAAGCTTTGACATAGGACCTCCTGTCAACAATACGTGTATGTATGGGATATTATGAATAATGTGAGAAGGCTTAGTGCAAACTGGGTATTCAAAAATTAAAATTCTAAGTAGACGGTATTTTCATTTATTTGCATGGTAATATGGTATCCAATATAGATATTAATCCAGTTTATTTTCCAATATTGTACTAGAGTCTCAAACTTTTGAAGAAACCCTTTAATCATTAGCTTATGCCACTGATGGCCCTTTAATTAAAGTTTCAAAGTTTGGACTATCTTGTTTTTGAAAAACAGGACAAACCTAGATTACTATGTATTTCATAAAAGACAAAAACTTTGGCTCAAGTAAAATAAAGTTTAGCATTTTAAATGAACTTGCTTAGTTCACATAGTGCCTATGTATTCACATATTTTTAATAACATCAGTATTTTGGACACTTTTTAAATTAATGAGCAATCCTGAATTACTCTTTATGCGTATACTTCTGAAGAATACACATTTCCCTTCCTTCAGCTGTAGTGCATGTGAATCTCTGTGGTCACTTTGCAAGTTAATTAAAGCACCTAGGCAAACTCTTAAAGTAAGATTGATTCATTAAGTAGGGAGTTCCAGAGGAAAGCACATTGTACCTATAAATGTGTGGATCACCAAGCAGATATTTTTAGGGGTGACTGACTTCAGAAACACTAAAACAGCATCTAGTTTGCTGAAAAAATAATTTATATCATCAATATAAGATTTATACTACTAATTTAAAATTATACTGGGGCTTTATAATGCCTTGGTTTAAATATATATATATATATATTTTTGTAATTCAGTAGTTGAATTACCATAGATAAAGTGATATCCATAGTCATATAGACTTTCCTCATTATGGAATCAGTGTTGAAATAAGGAGGCACTATAGAGATGCAGATTTTACACATGAATAATTTTATTCACAGAGGCAGATTTGGAAAAATAAAAAAGGAAGTTAGTGAATGGAACAGCAAAGGTGAGAACCTAGGTACATGAATTGTTTTTCTTTGGTGATGAAAGGGCACAAGTAGTTTTTAATAGTCGAGGTAGGTTGTATGGAGGAACTTACTATTTGTATTGTTGACTAGATAAGGACGGATTTTCTTAGAGGTTTCCCCCTATGATAACTGTATTGCTGATAGAAATGCTAATGAAACGTTTATTTCTGTTTGAGGTTTGCTTATGAGAGCAATCCCTTGGTTTTATTTTAACTTAAGCAAGATATAAAACACAAATAATGACAAAGAATTAGAAGAAAAAGGCTTTTAGCTCTGTATAATAATAGATAGGATTTATAACAAGGTCACTCTGGTTTTATACTCTAACAGGCAAACTTCCTTTTGTCTGTCATGTTAAAAATAATTCCTGTCTCTTACCTTTTGGTTTTAAAAAACTATGTGCTTTTGAAAGTGCTTTCACATCTATTCTCGTTTTATTTTTCTGGCAGCCTTGTAAAAGCAAGCTCCCCTACCAGTAATGCCAACAATAATAACTGCGATGATAATAACAATAATTTGAAAATAAACACTGAGGCTGTTCATGATTCAGTTCTGTAGCATCATCTGGGCAGTAGTAGAAGGAGAGAAATCCTGGAAAAGAGATCATTGTTCCTGAGACCTTGAGACCTGTTATTATAGATACATTGAACAACCTAATGTTATAATTTAAAGGTACAGACTGGGTAACAAAAATAAAAATTAGGTGATTTTTGATTTTGAATACTCATTAGGTTGCAGATTACCAGGCACATGATCACGGGACACAAGGTTTTCTCAAGTCTAAGACAGTGGTAATGTTAAAGAGATGTAACAGTAGTTAAACCAAGCAAGGAATAATAACCAGACATAGCAACCCATAAAACTGTATGGTTGGATAATGTTAAGTGTTTTGACTATAACAACATTGGAAATTGTATGGACCTTGTATGGGTAGTGATCTCCTGTGTATGAATTGTTTTATTAAAACACGCAGTCATTAAAAAACTCATTTTAACTAAGACAAATGGTATTTATTGGAATGGCCATGTCTTTAAAGTTATATTTTCTAAAATAAGTTTTATAGAGTTGGAAAAATGATCATTGTATTACATTTAATTTGTTTTGAATTTGTGAAAACGTGTTGTATATTTTAACATGTGAAAAGCAATCTTTTTCAATAGTCTTTTATTTTCCTTTTAAAGCCTAAATTATACAGATCTGTGATCGAAGATGTTATTAATGATGTGAGAGACATCTTTTTGGATGATGGAGTCGATGAACAAGTTCTGATGGAACTAAAAACTGTGAGTTTGCCTTTTTTTTTTTTTGTCTTTTTGCCTTTTTTTTCTAGGACCACTCCCGTGGCATATGGAGGTTCCCAGGCTAGGGGTCCAATCGGAGCTGTAGCCGCTGGCCTATGCCAGAGCCACAGCAACGCGGGATCCGAGCTGCGTCTTCAACCTACACCACAGCTCACAACAACGCCGGATCCTTAACCCACTGAGCAAGGCCAGGAATTGAACTTGCAACCTCATGGTTCCGAGTCAGATTCGTTAACCACTGTGCCACGACGGGAACTCCAAGTTTACCTCTTTTTTTAAAAACAGTCTCTTCAGCCAGAGACTATAATCCATAATTTTTCCATATGATGACCATTTGACTTTGTCACAAGAGGCAGTATAGTTAAATGAAGGGTACTGGTTTTAAATCTTATCTCTACCATCCATTCTTTCTCTGACCGTAGGCAAACTACTTATATTTCAGTTTCTTTATATGTGAGATGGTAATTACTACTACTTAGCTTTTAAGTCTGTTTTGAGGGTTAAATGTATATATAAAAATGCTTAGCACAGTGCTTGGCAATAGTATTAGCTATTATTAATGGACAGTTAGCATCCATTTATGGTGTAATTACTTGAATAAGTCCTTAATAACAGAATTTCACGTTTTGGAGTCCAATTCTCTTTGTAGACCAAAAATTGTGTTTATAATATATGCTGCTTTGGAACGGCTTTTCTGTCTCTTAGATTTACTTGGGTTTAAGCAGAAATATTTAGATACTTTATTATTTAGCATTTGTGTTTTCTTGCTGATGACTCATGAAATTGGGGAACATTTTTGCCTTACTGCCCATAACGGTGGTTCTCAAAATATGGTCCGTGGAATTCCCCATAGGCTCTTTCAGGGGGTCCTTGAAGTGGGACAAATGCCCAAGTCTGAATAATCATAGTATGTGTGTCATATTTCCAGTAAAAATTGTGTTCCTTGAAAAAAGTGGCCAGTTACCCTTGCAATTCAGATGCCAAGTGCTTTTCCTTGGGATGACTTATGTGCAGCAAAAGTACTTCATGTATGCTGCCCATTTTGATGCACTGAATATTAAGATGATGTTTACTTGGGAGTTCCTGTTGTGGCTCAGCAGTAGTGAACCCAACTAGTATCCATGAGGATGGGGGTTCAATCCCTGGCCTTGCTCAGTGGGTTAAAGATCCCGCATTACCATGAGCTGTGGGTTAGGTCGTGGATATGGCTCAGATCTGGCATTGCTGTGGTTGTGGTGTAGGCTGGCACCTACAGCTCTGACCCCTAGCCTGGGAACTTCCATATGCCATGGGTGCAGCCCTAAAAAGATTTTTTTTTAAAAAAAAGGATGTTTACTTGAAGGTCAAGATGAGATCAGTGTTAATATTAAGACATGCAATAGTTTGATATTCTATAATAAAATGTATTAAAATTTGGAATACATGCATACTACACTGAACTCATATTTTCCACATGACTAATGCATGATGTTACAGAATCCCTCCAAAGTAAAAGATAAATTAATGGATTTTATTCTCAGAGTATGAAAAGTTAATTGGTATATGGTTTCAGATTGTACATTGCAGCTAACTTTTAAGAAAACATCACTTAAAATGCTTTTTCCTTTCCCAACTACTTAGCTGTGGGAAGGCAGATTTTCTTCATATACCACAACTAAAAGTGAATGCAGAAACAGAGACATGAATCCAGATATTTTCTTTTAAGCCATTTCTCACTGGGTTTAGTTGGAAGATACAGTTATTTTTATTAAAAATATTTATGTTAATGGAGTTCCTCTAGTGGCGCAGCAGAAAAAAATCCGACTCTATGAGGATCTGGGCTCAATCCCTGGCTTCATTTGGTGGGTCGGGGATCCGGCGTTGTTGTGAGCTGTGGGGTAGGTTGCAGACATAGCTCAGACCCTGTGTTGCTTTGGCTGTGGTGTAGGCTGGCAGCTATAGCTCTGATTCAACCCCTAGCCTGGGAACTTCCATATACTGTGAGTGTAGCCTTTAAAAAAAAAAAAATATATATATATATATATATATATTTATGTTAACACATAGTGGATACTTCGTTATATTTAAATGTTAGTTAAACATATTTTTAAAACCTTATTTGTAATTCATACAAATTTTCGATTTTCAGTAAATCGAATTGAGGTCCTCATTAATTTGTAAAAATTAATTTGTGAAAATGATAAAGGATCCTGAGACCAAAAAGTTTTAAAACTACTGGCTTCAAATTTGGGAACTGAGCTCCTTTACAGCTATGTACAAATAAGTAATCACAGTTAGTGAATGCTAAGGAACATTTGTTGTGGTCTTATTTATCCATTCAACATAGGTGTGGGGGCTGCAATTTAGCAACTTACTATTTTAAATAAAGCAAATCTTACGTGTATTGTGAGCTTACAGTAAGATTCTGCCCCTGTGAGGAAGGAAAATAATACAGGTTCGATTGAGATAAGGAAGTGTTTACCTTGAGAGAAATGTAATGGTTACTGAAAGTGAGGAGTAGGTATCTAAAAATCCAAGTGAAGGAATGCCAAGTCTGAGACATAAGTTGGAAGAACAGCAATATAAAC
This sequence comes from Sus scrofa, assembly GCF_054392235.1. Classification (NCBI taxonomy): domain Eukaryota; kingdom Metazoa; phylum Chordata; class Mammalia; order Artiodactyla; family Suidae; genus Sus; species Sus scrofa. The sequence continues at coordinate 115,086,915 of NC_139389.1, read as the reverse complement.
TACTCGGACACATAAAGTATATCTCAGGGATATGGATAAGAATGATCTTATTTTGATTCCTTAGTATTACATGAAGTGAATATTTTACAAATTGTGTTACACTCTTATAATGGCTGTCCTGTAGTTCTGTGACCTTATGTAGAAGGTATAGCATTTTTAGGTATAAAAAGTCAGTCTCAAAGACTTTAATTTACCCTAGGTCAATCCAGGTTGTTATTTGCTCTCACTTTTTATCAGGTCTAGAATTGACTGTGTCTTACTTGACCCAGTAGAATGAGCTGTCTTTGAATCCAAATAGCTCTGTCTGCATTTTTGTTACAAATGACTATATGTATGTATATCATATGTATACAAGTATGTGTATATATACTATATAAAAGTAATATATATGTTTTATAGGTTATGCACTGATTTTTTGGTGCGTGTTTAATGCTTGGTTTTATATGACAAAAAAAGTGACTTTTTCAAGTTCAAATCAGAGCCTCTACCACAAGGCCTGGCTTATGTGGTTGGCATTCAGTAAATATTCAACTAAATAGGTTAATAACAAATGTGCTCCAGAATCTAACTGAATAAAGTAGTTTAATTTTTTTTTTTTTTTAATGGAGCATACTCTTCAGTTCTGGGTTTTAGTTGAAATTAAATCTAAAACTGTAAGACTAAAATGAGTATATGTTATTTTAATTCTCTGTACTAAATTTCTTCAGGATCTCATTAAAGTTCCCAGAATGTGCCCTAGTTTTAACAGTTTGACAGCCAACACTATCCAATAGAACTTTCTGTGGTGATGAAAGTGTTCTGTGTTTGTGCTCTCCAGTATCGTAACTACTAGCCACATGTGACTGTTAAGCACTTGAAATATGGTGAGTGAAACTAAAGAACTGAATTTTTATTTAATTATAATTTCATTTTAAATCACCACATGTGACTGGTGGCTATTGTATTGGACCCCATAGATTTGGATATTCTTGATAATGAAAACTTAACAGTAATTTCATATTTTATGATTTATAAAGAACTTTGTCAGTAGCTCCATCCCCTTTCTCACCATTTTACGGTGTTTCACAAACTTAACAAAAGCCTCCATATGGCTGTGAAGGATACTTTGGTATATTAGATTATGAATTAAGATGACAAATGAAAGTGCCTGTTATTTGGAATTTAAATAAATAATGCAGGAAGGAAGGTGATTTTAAAAAATTCATTCTAGAAGTTCCCTCATGGCTCAGTGGGTTAGGGGTCTGGCGTTGTTGCTCCTGTGGCTCTGGGTACAACTGTGATGTGGCCTTCATCCCTGGCCTGGGAACTTCTGCATGCCATGGGCATGGCGGGAAAAAAAAAAAAAATTCAACCTGATTCTTGAGGTTATCTCTTAATATTATAGGTCTCCTTTAATGTATGAACTATGGGAGATAGAAAAGACGCATAAAACATAGTCTTGCTCTTTTTTTTTTTTTTCTAATTAAAGTTTAATTGATCTATGGCATTCTAGTGCTGGGTGGACAACATAGTGATTCAGTATTTATACATTACAAAATGATCACAACTCGATTTTCAGTAAATCTATGTTTGAATGTAAATTGTGTTTTGGATTGGGAATGAGAGTCTCTTTTTCAAAGTAAGTGATAAAATTATTCTGATCTCTAAACTGTCAGACCCACCTATATACTAACAAACAGCAAGTACTATGGGAGATAGACTACATGGCCTCTCTTCTTAATGAAACAAAATGAGAGGAATTCCTCAATTTGAGACAAATCTATCTTTTCTCAGCCTTGGCACTACTGACATTTTGGACCTGTTAATTTTTTTTGTTGTAGAAGGCTGTCCTATTTTTTGTAGGATATTAGCAGCATAGCTGCTCTCTGCCCACTAGATGCCAGTAGCACCCCTTAGTTCCAGTAACCAAAAATGTCTCCAGACATTGCCAGATGTCCCTGAGGGAGAAAGGGCAAAACCATCCCTGATTAAGAACCACTATTCTAAATATGCTCTGGTTGTATATAAACAACTCAGACCATAAGTTGAACAATGATCCATTATTCTACTTTATTTGCCCTTAGGGAAAGCTCTGTATCATTTCTAGAGAGCTCCAAAATGCAGTTATCTTATGTTTTATCCAGGTGGTAGGTGTTTTTTGTGAAAGTAGGAGAGTTGTTCAGAATCTGTAGCCCCTACTACCAGGAAACAGTAGATCTGGTCACATTTTATAGATCAAAAATAGATTCAGGAGTTCCCTTGAGTGGCGCAGCGGAAACAAATCTGACTAGGAACCATGAGGTTGTGGTTTGATTCCCGGCCTTGTTCAGTGGGTTAAGGATCCAGCATTGCTGTGAGCTGTGATATAGGTCGCAGACGCGGCTCACATCCCGTGTGGCTGTGGCTGTGGCATAGGCCGGCAGCTACAGCTCTGATTCAACCTCTAGCCTGGGAATCTCCATATGCTGTGGGTGTGGCCCTAAAAAAGCAAAAAAAAAAAAAAAGAAGATTCAGCAAGAATATGCTTTGGCAGATAATTTAACAAGTGGTAGAGACTTGAACCTAGGCCTTTTGTCTCCAAATAAGAGAGGTACCAGAGTTGTGACTAAACCTGCTTTGATGCCAGCAGTGCAGTTTTTAGAGATTGGAAATTTGGACCAGAGCTGTGAGGCAAGTGAGGGCTTAGGGTCCAAAAGAGTTTTTAAATTTAAAGGATATTTACTCTTCACTTTCAGGGTTCAGCCCTGTCTGGGAATACTAGAGTCAGATTGCCTGTATTATGCTGTGGTTTTGCCTGCTATTCATTGGTGATCTTGGATAAGATACCTAACTTTTTGTTCCTCATGTTCATTTTCTATAAAAAGGAGATAATGTCTGTTTTAAAGGATTTTTGTGAAAAATGAGTCAGTACATGTAAAATACTTAACAGGTACATGTTAATAATTCAGTATTGGGGAGTTCCTGTCGTGGCGCAGTGGTTAACGAATCCAACTAGGAACCATGAGGTTGCGGGTTCGGTCCCTGCCCTTGCTCAGTGGGTTAACGATCCAGCGTTGCCGTGAGCTGTGGTGTAGGTTGCAGACGCGGCTCGGATCCTGCGTTGCTGTGGCTCTGGCGTAGGCCAGTGGCTACAGCTCCGATTCAACCCCTAGCCTGGGAACCTCCATATGCCGCGGGAGCGGCCCAAGAAATAGCAACAACAACAACGAACAAAAGACAAAAAGACAAAAAAAAAAAAATTCAGTATTGGTCTAGTAAACATGATGTGCAGATGAGTATCAAATGAGTATCTGAATCCCCAAATAGAACAGAAAATGAGTTTTCTCCATGTGTAATTTCAGAGACCTGGCAAAGATTGCTAAAGTGGTCCTGCCAGAAATAAACAAAATAATTGCTGTGGTGTTGGGGAAGAAAGTACTATAAAAATGAGAAAAGAATTCTTCCTGTTTTCTAAAATAACTAAAATAACAATTCAGTATTTTTGGTAATCTTCAGGAGTATTAATATGATTACTATTGTTAAAACAGTATTACATTTTTTTGGTTTGTTTCTCTTTATGTTTGTACCTGCTGGGTATGGAAGTTCCTGGGCTAGGGGTGGAATCAGAGCTGCAGCTCCAGCCGATGCTACATCCATGGCAGCATCAGATTCAAGCTATATCTGTGACTTCTGCTGCAGCTTGCTGCAATTCCAGATTCTTAACCCACTGAGTGGGGCGAGGGATTGAACCTGCATCCTCTTGTAGTCAGGTTCTTAATCTGCTGAGCTACAACGGAAACTCCAGCTTTACATTATTTGATATTATAAGCTTAACACTAAATATTTGTAATACCCTGTAAATAAAGAGTAATTCTGCTTCAGATATTGGTGGCATCTTTATAGAGAAACACTACCATAGAAAGCAATAGTTTCTCTTCTTTGAAATTAATATTGAATTTCTGATAAGTTCTTAGTCTTTTTGTTAGCTCCTGAATAAGAGTCTTTGCCCTGAAGAAGTTTGTACTTTGATAGAGAAGTTAGACTTAGTGTAAAAAGTGTACCAACAGAAATATCTCTAAGGTATAAAGGCAGTGAGTGATTTCTTTGAGGCTTTGTGACTTTGTATTTGCATTCTTTGGGGAATTGTGTGGGAAGGCTGCCAGTCATAAGGAGTGTTTACTAAGGTTCAGATATGAGATATGTATGCTGTATTCAGGGAATTACAAGTAGTTTGGAAACTAGAGTGCAAGTTATAGTAGCAGTTAGAGAAGCTAATATAATACTGTGTTAAGGAGCTTGGTCTTTAAGAAGGATTTTTGGGATACTAGTTAAAAGTCAGAATTTTGGACTTCTGCTGCAGAGTCTTAGTTGATAGGTGTATAGTCTGACATCTAAAAATTTTGATTGCATTTACCAAAAAAAAAAAAATCTAAATTTGTTTAATAATGTACTAATGGGTTCCATCTGCAGTTTGGATAGTATTGGTTTAGATCTTAAAGCAGCAGTTCTCATTTTAGCATGCATGATGATAACCTGAACAGGTTATTAAAACAAATTCTTGCTCCACCTCCCAGTTACTGATTCAGCGTGAGGCCTGAGAATAAGTATGTCTTACAAGTTCCCAGGTGATACTGATGTGATAGGCCCATGATCACATTTTGAGGACCACTGTTAAGTTGATAAATGAGGGAAACAAGGTTCCACTAAAATGTAGGCTCTGTTAAGGGCAAGGATTTCTTTCAGATTTGTTCACTGTATGTTCTCAATACCACTACTAACAGTGTCTAACATATATGAGATACTCACTAATTATTTGTAGAATGTATGATTGATGCAAGGAGCTCAATTAGTTTAGTCATTAACACTTTTTAAGTAATACTGTTGGGAGGAAAGGACTTAACCAGGGACATAATAGTGGGGATAGATTGGAATAATGCTTTGGAAGGGAAATTGATAGTAATGGTTGGATATTGGGGAAAGATTCTGACTCATAGATCTTTGACTTGAAGGCTAGGTGAGTAGTGGTACACAATAGTTAGCACATGATATGCATTCATTAATATTTGCCATTATCATGGAAGCTTCATTCAAGTGATGGGTCGTCGTTGCAGTGGGTAGACCAACTGGAAGTGATAAAACTGATGCCTTAAATTGAGAAAATGATCATTTAAGGACCTGTTTCTTTTTCTTTTCTTTTGTTTTTTTGACTGCAGCTGTGGAACTGTTGATGTTCCTAGCTTAGGGATCAAACCTGCACTGCAGCTGTGGTAGTAGTATAGGTAGTTTGGGTGATAGACTATTTGGGAGGTTTACTATATAATACATTTAGAATGTACTTGGGGGTGTAGAGTGTATTTTATTCAGTGTGTAAGCCTGTTTTGTACAGGATGAACCTGAGGTATTTTTAACCTGGGATTTGCAGAGACTAAGATTTATTAACTAGAGGTGAGTTTAGAAGTAATCTAGGAGTTCCCATCCTGACACAGTGGAAATGACTGGGAACCATGAGATTGTGGGTTCGATCCCTGGCCTTGCTCAGTGGGTTAGAGATCTGGCGTTGCCGTGAGCTGTGGTGTAGGTTGCACATGCAGCTCAGATCCAGAGTTGCTGTGCCTGTGAATTAGGCCAGCAGCTGTATCTCCGATTAGACCCCTAGCCTGCAAACCTCTATATGCTGGGGGTTCGGCCCTAAAAGGCAAAAAAAAAAAAAAAACAAAAAGAAAGAAGTAATCTAATTCAACTTGTTCCCTTTTTATTTTATTTTTAAAAATTATTTTAGGGTTTTTTGTTTGTTTGTTTGTTGGTCTCTTTGTCTTTTTACGGCCGAACCTGGGGCATATGGAACTGTAGCCACTGGCCTACGCAAGAGCCACAGCAATGTGGGAATCTGAGCCACATCTTCGACCTACACCACAGCTCACGGCAATGCCAGATCCTTAACCACTAAGTGAGGTCAGGGATCGAACCTGTGTCTTCATGGATGCTGTTCAGGTTCCCTAACCGCTGAGCCACGATGGGAACTCCTGTTCCCTTTTTAGATGAGTGAAATGCTTAAGAAAGATAAATAATTTGTCCACAAAGCTTATTAGTAGCCAGACTAGGACTAACTGGGTTCCTGACTTCTGATGAAATGCTCTATTACACGGTTAACACTACCACCACCACAATAATTATAACAACTAGCCTTTATTGATCATTGACTTTATGCCAGACTGTGATAAATGTTTTACATGGATATCTTAGTCCTCACAACCCATGAGATAGATATTGTTACTGTCTCTGTAAGAATGGTCTTCTGATGACCCTAAGTACCGAGCCTGCTAGGGGAATGGTTGCTTTGGAAAACTGACCTTTAGATTACTTTTTTTTTTTTTTTCTTTTTTCTTTTTTTTTTTTTAAGGGCCATATCCGTGGCATATGGAGGTTCTCAGGCTAGGGGCCCAGTCGGTGCTATTGCTGCTGGCCTATGCCACAGCAATGCAGGATCTGAGCTGCATCTGCAACCTACACCACAGCTCACAGCAACCCTGGATCCTTAACTCACTGAGCGAGGTCAGGGATCAAACCCAAAACCTTATGGTTCCTAGTCAGGTTCATTTCTGCTGTGCCATAATGGGAACTCCTAGATTACTTTTTCTTTAAGTCATTAGAGATGTGCTAGAATTAGCATGTAGATTTAGAATTTCTGGAACAGTTGGGAGTGTCAGGTGATTATAAAAATCCCTGTGAGTAAGGCAAAGGGAGCTTTTTTGAAGGATCTGACCGAAGCCTCAGGTTAGTTAGACAATATCCCAACAGCGGATCCTAGGGGAAAGTATGCATAGATCCTTGTGTACGGAAATGACTGAATTAAATTTTATTTGTATGTTTAAGGAATGGCTTATTATTTTCTTGGGCAATTTTTTATAAGGGCTCTATAGATTGAACACTATACATTCTTTGTAGAGGGGAGATGTGTTAGAAAAATGGAATGGTTGCAAATATTTTCTTTTCCTTCTTTTTTTTTTTTCTTTTTTCTTTTTCCTATGGCATTTGGAAGTTCCCAGGCTAGGGGTCGAATCAGAGATGCAGCATCAGGCCTACACCTCATCCACGGAAACACCTGATCTAAGCCAAATCTGTGATCTGTGCTGCACCTTGCAGTGACTGATTGAACCGGCATCCTCATGGACGCTATGTTGAGTTCTTGCCAAGCCACAGTAGGAACTCCTTCCTTCTTGCTTTTGCCCACTTTTGGTCTTTTTTTCCTTCATCATGGAAGCTGTCCTAGGGTGAGATGAGAAAACAGAAGTGGTTAAGCAAAAAAGGGTGGTCAATCCATGTCATTAATGAAAGAGGGGGGGAATTCCAAGAAGTGTGGAGGGTTGAGGATACCTCTGAAAGCATTTTAGGCATTGCTGTTTGTTTTTCCTATGTAAGATTGGACAAATAGAAAGGTGCATTTTTCTAACTTGAGGATTACCTCTATAATGTTTCTCATTGTTCAAGAAAAGATGAACTTATATTTTATATGTTATTTCAAATGGTTACAAAACAGATTTGCATAAAATAGTTACTGATGGATGTGATATTGAAAAGGGTGATCTTTGATTACTGACAAATTGCTTATGTGAAACTGCTTGGTAACTAAGGAATTACTATAGAAAGTTTGTTGAAGCTATAAAAAGCAACACAAAAATTATTACTCTTAAGTAGCAAAAATGAGGTTTGATACTTTAAAAATTGCTTTTCATTGTTGCATACACTGGGGTAAGAATTAGAGATTCCTAGATTTTGTGGTTTTATCTGTTTTGAAAATGGAAGAATTTAAGCAGACTAATAAAGTATGTCTTATCCATATGTCCAGAGTTATCTTCCCTGATGCTCACTTAAAAATTGTTAATGTTCTTTGCTGTAGTTATGGGAGAATAAACTAATGCAGTCTAGGGCAGTAGATGGATTTCATTCAGAAGAGCAGCAGCTCTTATTGCAAGTTCAACAGCAACATCAACCTCAGCAGCAGCAGCATCACCACCACCACCACCATCAGCAAGCTCAGCCACAACAGACAGTACCTCAGCAAGCACAGACCCAGCAGGTCCTTATTCCTGCATCACAGCAAGGTGAGACTGCATAATCCTACCTAACAACTCGGGAACGAAAGTTGTCATTTTCAAAGAAGAGACACACTCTTGGTTTCTCCTTTCTATTGGCTTAGGGGGTTGTATGTATGTGTGTGTTAGTATAAAATGTGGATCCTATTTGTGTAATAGTCATAAACAAGTAATTCACTAATAGCCTAAAATGACGTTCATATATATGTATTAATATTTTCTTTTGAGAAGGGTACATAGTGAATGGATTTCCTAAAATATAGTCAAAGCTGTAGAGGTTTATTTACTAAGGGTTTCATTATTTTATATGGTAGAATCATCCTTCTTTATGAAACTGATTTGTTCCTTTAAAGATATAGTTGAGTTTAGTTTTTAGAAATAAACATTGGAGGATTTTTGTAACTATACTTTGACAGTCTGAAATTCTAATTCCCTATTTAAGTCTAAATTGACTGAATTAGATTTCTTTTAAGTGGAGAGTGGATATATGACATCTTAGTTTATATTATGTGATTTAAAGATAAGACAAAACAAGTATTTATTGACTGTGTCTATAGTGCTTTGTACTGTGCAAGTCATTTTATAGATTTTATTTTATTCAAGCCTAATAGAGGCTCTGTGAAGTAGCTCTTAAACATCACAGCTGAGGAAAATCTGGGCCCTGAAAAGGCTAAGAATAAGAAGCTTGATCCATCACATGGAGTATTTTCTGTCATGACAAACATCAGTTCAGTTATAAAACTTCTAGGTATTTGAGTTTTGTAGGACTTAAAACTAATAGTGATGAATATTAGAAATACCTCTTTATTTTACTATTTATATTAAATAAGACATTATTTAGTTTTACTCTGTACCTTGCGTCAGTCTGTTTTGATGACCGTTCCTCCTATTGCCTTCAGGCCTGGCACTAGGATTTTAGGTTATCATAAATTAAAATTTGATTTTCTTCACTCAGAGAATATTAGGATAATGGGATTATCTATTTACTCTCTGAAATTTGCGGAATCAAACACTTTGTTCCTTTTATGCTTAATATGGCTGTAACTTATGATTTGTGTTTTTTTAAAAAATTGATGGAAATAATATAAGATTCTGGAAGCTGACAAAATAGTAGAAAAGGGCCGTGTAGATTAAAAGGAAACTATGTAGATTATAGCTTTTTGAGCTCACTCTGTTTTGTTTTTTTGTTTTTTTTTTTTCTTTTTTAGGGCCACATTTGCGGCATACGGGAGTTGCCAAGCTAGGGGTCGAATTGGAGCTATAGCTGCTGGCCTATACCACAGCCACAGCAACATGGGATCTGAGCCGCATCTGTGACCTACACCACAGCTCACAGCAATGCTAGATCTCTAACCCACTGAGCAAGGCCAGGGATCGAACCTGTATCCTCATGGATCCTAGTTGGTATCATTAACTACCAAGCCATGAAGGGAACTCCCTGAACTCACTCTTAATGTGTTAATAACACATTCCAACAGTAGTATCATTTTACTAATAAAACAGTTTGTATTTAGTTGGCAAAGAAATATTATATTTGAAAATGCTCAGTTTAAGAGTGCACAGGAATGTGTATGTTTAGGTGTTAGCTCATTACTTCGTGTTCTCAAGATCCCTTGTGTTCTTGGGTATTGGTACTCAAATCTTTTTTTTTAATTGCAGTTTTCTAGTACAAGGTGGGTATATCGAAGCTTTTATTTACTGTAGAAATTTATAACATTGACATATCAAATGGTTGAATGTATTTGCATGCAGAAAATGTGGGAAGCATGAAAAAAAGTTTTGGTATTATAGAGCATTCTTAGGAAACAGCTTCATGGTTCCTTGTTTTTATGTGTGCTTGTGTTTTTCATAGCTGCAGCACCACAAGTTATTGTTCCTGACTCTAAGCTGATACAGCATATGAACGCATCAAACATGGTGAGACTCAGAACATAACACTTTGCTTGGCTTTATTTATTCTAGCCCAAATTGTGATTATGCTTATATATTTTTTATGTAAACAATTTGAAGTTTTTTTAAGACTTGAGCAAAATACTTACACATTAAGGTTCATAAAATTATGCAGCTTTCTGTTGAAAATACCAAAAGGATGATGCTTTGTGCAGCTATTTTATCTTATGCTATTTTTTGAAAATAGATTTAGGAGACCTACCAAACATTACGCTAAGTATAGTTGTGTTTCAGAAGACCCATTAACTGCAAGAGGTTAGAAATGCTAAGAATTAATAGACCTTTAAAAAATGAAAAGTGAACTGTTGGGATATTTCAAGATAACTGTCTTTAAGATTAGACATTTACAGATTTTGCTGTGATTTAACCATAGCATAGTCAAATAAGTTTTATTTTTTATTTTATTTTTGCTTTTTAGAGCTTCACCTGTGGCACATGGAGGTTCCCAGGCTAGGGGTCTAATTGGAGCTACAGCTGCCGGCCTGCGCCACAGCCACAGAAACTCTGGAATCTGAGCCACATGTGCAACCAACACCACAGCAGCTCACAACAACGCTGGATCCTTGACCCACTGAGCAAGGCCAGGGATCGAACCCGCAACCTCATGGTTTCTAGTCAGATTCGTTTCCACTGCGCCACGACGGGAACTCCAAATAAGTTTTATTAAAATATGTAAATTGCTACTTGAAAATGCATTTTAACCAGTTGAGTTTATTAAATATTAGACTTTTGGTATTTCTAAGGGGTATCCATGAACTTTGTAAGTCCTCAAATTTTCAAATTTCACTTAGAACATATAATGTAGTATAACTGTAAAATTGAATGAAACCCCTCAGATCCTCAGAATATCCTTACCTGTGTCCCTAATAGGTTTTTTTTAAGTAAATCATAGTTATTCCAGCATTTTCTCATAAATTGCTTTTCTTCTGTTTAAAATACATAGTGATATCTCAACTCTTTCCGTTCTTAAATTCAGCCAAATATTTTTATTAGGTAAGAATCATTATTTTTTAAAAGATCTCTTAGTCTAGGGATGGTAGTGAGACTTTCTTTTCAGATCCAGTTGGTTTTTTTTTAAACAAAACAGTATTTTTAAAAATCAGTTATGAGCAATGAACAATAAACCTGAAAGCTCGTTTTTGTAATTTAAGCCATATAGGAAGTAGGGCTTACCTACTAGACAAATGACTTAATTATATATACTAGCCTTACAAGTGTGTGACTTTACAGAATTGCAAATTTCTTCATTGTAGTAGAAACTGGAATTTCTTTTTTCTTTATATGGCTGTATCTGTGGCATATGGAAGTTCCCAGCTAGGGGTTGAATAGAAACTGCAGCTGTGCCTATGCCACAGCCATAGCTACAGCAGTACTGGATCTGAGCTGCATCTTCAGCCTAGGCTATAGCTTGCAACAATGCCAGATCCTTAACCCAGTGAATGAAGCCAGGTATCGAACCTGTGTCCTCACGGAGACAGCATTGGGTCCTTAACCCACTAAGCCACAATGGGAACTCCTGAGATTGGAACTTTTAAGTTCATGGAGAATAAAGGATCTCTATTTATACTTCCATTTCAGGTTGCTAGAATGAGTTCTTTTGCATGAAAAATCATAAAAATTCCTTTACTGTCAATTCCCACAAGAATTTTTATTATTCAGAAAAACTCCATTTCAAGTCTAAGGCACCAAATTTTTTTTCAACTTCCACTCTTAAAAATGGTTCTCAATGTAGGATCCATATTGTAGTTGATTCTGTTGAAATTGTTTTCCTAGGGCATAACATGTATTATTTTAAAATAGAAAGTTTGGTAGAATTACTCATAGTAGGCATATCTAGCTTTGAAGAATTTTAAGTGTTGTAGGAGAGAATTTTGAATTAAAATTGTGTTTAAAGAGACTAGCAAAATTAGTGGCCCATCTCTTACTGATTTTTTATGTCTCCTTGATTCTAAAGAGCATATATATTTAAACATTATAGATCAGACTTCATTCAGTAAAACATATTAGCATTTATTTGTATTCCAGTATTTTACTTGTTTTCAGTCTATTTGCTCCATGAGTTTTTCATGTTCTAAAACGTAATAAGTATAGGCGCTTTACAAATAAATGTGTTTTGGGTTTTTGTTTGTTTTCATTATTCCTGATTCAGAGATAACCATTAAAAACAGATTTGGAAATTAACATATTGAAAATTAACTGTAGAAATTAACATATTGAAAAGTTCTCTAATTTCATAAGCATTTGGGAAAGTAGTAAGATATTTGATAGAACGCTATTTCAGGGAACTTATAAAACAGGATCTTTTACCAAACTAGTTTTACAGATTCTCTTTATGAAATTGTTACTCAAATGCATTATTCATGGTAGAGCTTTTTCAAAAACACAAGAAGAAATTTTCAGTAGACATTAATAACAGATGGTTTGTATATGATACATTGTAACAAACATTTACAGCAACTTGATTGTGCAGAGGAATACAGGTGGTTATTATGTCATGTATGCTATATAGAAAATACTTGGTCAGTTTGCTAGTAGAGGAAGATCTAGCGATCTTATAAAATGTGAATCATAAGTATTTAATATTTCTACATAATATTTCTCAGTAGTAAGTGGTAATATATTCCTTAGATTACCTTTCATTTGTCAATAGAAACAAGATTTATATAAATCTTTCATTTATTTTAAATAAATACAAAATCTGCATTTTATAAAGAGAAACTGGTGAGTTGTAGCAGGATTTGTGGGACATAGTGGGACTTGCAGGCTTAAGATATAGAGATCACTTAGGCCTGTCATGTGGCAACAGGGATATTTTCTTAGGGTGCTATGCTAGAGCCTAGCTAGATAGTTGTATCATTAACTCACTTGAGTATAATTTTTCAAGTTTTGTTGACTTCTGTGAGATTACCATCTCCAAAGCACAGTTATGTTTATTTCTTGAAACCTATTCAAATAGATTTCTAAAAATGAATGTTAGATTGAGTGTGTGAAGCTTGGTACCATAAAAAAGATTGAAGGAGGAGAGGGAGAAAACTATCTATATATAGTCATAGTGAGATACATGGAAATACTTTGAGCTCAATATTAAGAAGAAAAAAAGTAAAAATGTAGTGTAATTTTTCTGAAGGAAAGGGGGAGATGTCTCCAAACCAGCAAATCAAGTATAGTTTCATGTATATTTTTGTAATTTACATCAGATACTAACTCCATTTTAAAATGTAGAAATTAAGTTTTTGTGACTTACCTTAAGATTTTTAAGGTATTTCTTTGATATGTTTCACCTAGATTTAATGCCAGTATTGTCATCTTATGGCATCTTAGAAGAATTGCCAGCTAAGAATTGCAGTTTTTCTCTAGAGACTTGTTGATCATGGTATAAATTTAAAATATTAAGATTTCTCAAATGGAGATTCTTAAACTTTTGCAATAAGTATATTAATTTGACAATAAGAATTGAGAATAGGAAATAGAGTAAGAAAGAAAATAACGGAATGGATATTTTATTAATTGTACAGCATTGTTAGTGTGGATTAGATTTCCTTACGATATATTCCCCAGGAAAAAAACTTCCTAATTATTTTGTTTTACTTGAAATAATTTATTTAGGTTCTGTGGTCTTCATTATACCATCTTATAAGATAGGATTTGGTCTTACTGTTAGAACTGTTTTTTTCATGGCTACACCCAAGGCATATGGACATTCCCAGGCCAGGGATTGAATCTGACCCACAGCTGCAACACAAGATCCTTTAACCCATTGTGCCGGGCCAGGGATTGAACCTGCGCCTCCACAGCAGCCTGGGCTACTGTATTCAGATTCCTAACACACTGGGCCACAGCAGAAACTCCTTTTTTTTTTTTTTTTTTTTTTTTTTTTTAAGTTTTATTCAAGTGTAGTTAATTTACAAGGCTGTGGTAATTTCTGCTGTACAACAAAGTGACCCAGTCCTACATATACACATATCCATTCTCTCTCAGGTTCTTTTCCCACATAGATTATCACAGAATACTGGGTAGAGTTCTCTATGCTACACAACAGGGCCCTGTTGGCCAGTCATTCCATACATCTCGTTATGCACATGCCGGTCCCAAATCCTGGGAACTCCTTAAGAACTTCTCATTTTAGTATTTACTAAATGAAACTTCAAATATTTTTAAAATACTGGTGCTGTTATGCACATTATATGGTTTTGATTGTTTTTCTGTTTGTTTTTTTCAGAGTGCTGCTGCTACAGCTGCTACGTTGGCACTCCCTGCTGGTGTGACTCCTGTTCAACAGATATTAACAAATTCAGGTAATTAAGAATAACCGAAATATTATTTATATAATGCAAAAAATTATACCATATACCTTTGTTTTGTCTTCATTGAAAGACAGAAATCTTAATATTTCTTTTACCATTTGGTGTAACTTCTAAAAATAAGATTATTTGAGAACCCTGGTGTATTAAACTGTAATCACTGCTAAGGATACAGTAAAGAAGAGGAGGATTGCACCTGAACTTCTGATCCATGAATGAAATCCTGTTTATTGAATGAAGTATGATTATATAGAAATGCTTATTTACTTGACTTTTTGCTTAACACATTTAACCTGCCAAGTAAACTTATCTCATTTGAACTAATTTGTGATATCAAACTAAATCCTGTAGTTGTAGTACCTTAAGAGCAAATTTGCATTCTCTTTTATATAGTATCTCTCCATAGACTGGCAAAATTTACTTTAGATAACAATGTTTGAAGAATTTATTTACATAGATTTTAAGTATTTTCTCTGTAATATTATACAATTTCCTGGTATTTAGTTAATTTCTACATTTTTGAAGAACAAATTTAGGGGGTTATCTTGATGCATATTTTAATGAGATATAATTACCCACTTTTTAATTAATCAAAGGTTCTGGGTCATCTAAATCAACATTAGAGGGATTCCATATAAGCCAGTTATACAGTTTAGTGTTATGTGGCAGTGATAACTGGTTCAGCAAACTCAAGCAGTCTTGAAGCTAAGTAACATAGTGCTTTGGTTCAAGATATTAATTCACTATTATACTTCCATTTTTTTAAACCTTTAAAAATGAATAGTCCCTGAAGTGTCTGATCTTATTTATTATTCTCATAATTCCTGGCCTTAGCTAAGATAATTTAAACTTTTAATCAACTCTCATAATCTGCTGTTAAAACTTTGTTGCAAAACTGCTTTATTAAAATATTTTAACCAAAGTCTTTGAACATATGGGGAAGTCAGAGATGGTAAGGATTATCATTTATTGTGAATGGATGACAGTCCTTAATCAAATTTGTTAGCCTTCTTACTTGATAATATCCAGTGCGTCTTGATGGTCTAATATTCACTGTGATTCATTTATTTGGGGGGAGGGGGTGTTACTGCTCAAATGGTAACTTGAATTACATACTTTTTGCCTTAGGCCAACTTCTTCAAGTGGTCAGAGCAGCCAATGGTGCCCAGTATATCTTTCAGCCTCAGCAGTCAGTGGTTCTACAACAACAGGTTATACCACAGATGCAACCTGGTGGAGTACAAGCTCCTGTTATACAACAGGTAAAAAGAATCTTAAGTTCTGACCACCGTAGGGTTCTTTTCTCTTCTTCCGTGTGAATTCTCTGGGTGCTTCCCATCCCTTTTCCCATGACTTTATCTGTAAAATTCTTAGACTCTTCTCCCTTACAACACAACCTGTCATTCTGAATTCCTCCTGTACACCTCACAGTTTAAACTTAAATTCAATGTGTTTAAGACTAAATTGTTATCATCCTTACTCATACTTTATCATTCCCCTTCTTTATAAATGGCAACTTTCTCCATCTAGCCTCCGAAGGTAGTTATTCGGGATTCATTCAACAAGCATTTTCTGGGTGGCCACGTGTCAGGGTCTTTGCAAGGCACTGGAGGTTTAGGGGTGAACAAGGCAGGCTTGAATCTAGTTTCATGAAATAGGTATGTGGAATCCATCCCTTTTGCTTATGTCCAAATATCCAAGGTATCAATTAGTCCTATCAGTTCTTAATGATTCCTTTTTTTCAGACTGCTTTTTAAAACTACCTTCTGTCCCTTAATATATTTGAAACTAGTTTTCTTTTCCCATACTCTTTTGTCATTTCCTTAGTTCATGCTCCCATGTTTTCCTCACTTGAAATATCGTGTTCTTAATCTATTTCCCTGCCTCCAGTCTTGAGTCCTCCTAACTTGACTGCATTCCATATTTATAATTGTTGTTCTAAAAATATTAAAATCTTTCTAATGATTTCCCATTGCTTATTGGAAAAGGTGTGGACTCCTCAACATGAATTATAAGATCTTTTTTGGAATCTTCTTTTTTCGATCTGTTCCTGTTTATTTTTTGCCATGCTTCCAGTTGTTATCTGCTTCCAGTTGTTATCTGCTGATATAAACAGTTAGCTGCTGTTTATATCAGCGTTGACAAATATTTGCACCTACATGTGTGTCAGGTGTTAAATGTTAAACTCTTGTACTGTGAGGACAAAGGTGAAAGAAAAAAACGATGATTTTCTTGAGGAACTTGTGTACTTTAAAAATGGACAGACACCTAAAAACACAATATTAATATAATAGGACAGTGACAGAAGTAGGATCAGAGGAGGAGCATTAACCCAGTCTAATTACAGCTTTCCAAAATTTGTCCTGCTAATACTTCTTCCTTTCACTTGATGCTGTTCTATTTAGAAGGCCACCTTTGACCTTACTTCTAGCACCTCTCTCCATTCTCCTTCAAATAGACAAACCAAACTGAAAAGGCCTGGTTAATCTCCCAAAGCACAAAGAGAAAAACTCAAGTATTACTTTCCAGGAAGGCTTCCCTGACCAGACTTTGTCCCCTCAGCTAAATTTAGTACCTCTCTGCTGTCATAATGCAATATCATACTTGTATTTTGCTGGGGTTTTTTTGTAAATTTTTTTTATTATATATATATTTTTAGGGCTGCACCTATGGCATATGGAAGTTCCCAGGCTAGGGGTCCATTCGGAGCTGCAGCTGTTGGCCTACACCATAACCGTAGCAATGCAGGATCTGAGAGATGACTATAACCTACACCACACTCACAGCAGTGCCAGATCCTTAACCCACTGAGTGAGGCCAGGGATTGAATATGTGTCCTCATAGATGCTAGTCAGATTTGTTTCTGCTAAGCTACAACAGCAACTCCATACTTCTATTTTCTCATCTATTTTTTTGAGTTGTTACTGCACTTTTAATCTGTAAACTTCTTCAGAGAAATACTGTCCTATTTTTTTGCTTTCCTTGCACTTAATGGCAAGTAATTACCATTTGTTGCCTTTTACTTATTACTAGACTTTCCCCACTTTTTATGTAATAACTATAATCATAAATATGTTCATTATAATAGATGTAATTAATATTTGTTGATATCTTCCTTTTGAGCTGTGGTTTACTTAATCCTAGATTCAGAAGCTGGAAGGGACTTTAGAAATCATCTGATTTGGTGATTCTTAGCTGTGGTTCTATGATTAGAATTATCTGGGGAGTATTTATTTATTTATTTGCTTATTTACTGCTTTTTAGGGCTGAACATGTGGTATATGGAA
Source organism: Sus scrofa (assembly GCF_054392235.1). Lineage (NCBI taxonomy): Eukaryota > Metazoa > Chordata > Mammalia > Artiodactyla > Suidae > Sus > Sus scrofa. Next base: position 115,069,326 of record NC_139389.1, on the reverse strand, counting down.
GTTCCCAGTTAGGGGTTGAAACTGGAGCTGCAGTTACCAGCCTACACCATAGCCATAGCAACACAGGATCCAAGCCATGTCTGCAACTATACCACAGCTAATGGCAGCACTGTTTCCTTAACTCACTGAATGTGGCCAGGGATTGAACCCTTGTCCTTATGGATACTAGTTGGGTTTGTTACTGCTGAGCCATGATGGGAACTCCCTGGGGAGCTTTAAATAAAATGAATAGGTTTTGTCTCATACCAAGTAAATCAGAATATTAGGAGTGGGTATTGGTATCAGTATTTTTATGTTACCAAGTTGTAGCTTGTAGCCACAGTTGAAACAGTGAGAGAGGTTAAATGACTTGCTTCTGCTACATCTTTATGTGTGATCTTAGTCAAAACTAGCACCCAAGGCTTTAGATTTCCAGTGCAATGATCTTCATAGGGAGGCAGTGTAGAATAATAATAAGAGCAGAATCAGAAAGCCTAGGTTCACATTTTGCTTCTTAGTGACATGACTATAAGCTTTGCAAGTTATTAAACCTTAATACCGCAAGCAAATAAAGTAATAACATGTGGCCTGAAATCTGGCATATACATAGAAAATACTTGATATAAATGGAGCAGTTATCTTCAGAAAATCTTCTTTCCTTTGGAAATTTGAATGATAAAATGAAAATTTAGTGGATCAATACACTTACTAGTTAAACATTACTCTTGTGTTTTGGTAGCTTTAGCTATGTAGCGATACGGCCATTTTTAGTGATTCTTTAGCATTGGGGCTATTTCTATATACCAAGTAATAAAACTGAACTACTTGATCCTCCAGCTAGTTTCTAATATATAGTTTTTCTTTTGCCTTAGGTGCTAACTCCTCTTCCTGGAGGGATTTCACCACAGACAGGAGTCATCATTCAGCCTCAGCAAATCTTATTTACAGGAAATAAGACACAAGTTATACCTACAACAGTGGCGGCACCTACACCAGCACAGGCACAGATACCTGCAACTGGCCAACAGCAGCCACAGGCCCAGCCTGCTCAACAGCAAGCTCCTTTGGTGTTACAAGTTGATGGTACTGGGGATACATCATCTGAAGAAGATGAAGATGAAGAAGAAGACTATGATGATGATGAGGAAGAAGACAAAGAGAAAGATGGAGCTGAAGATGGGCAGGTGGAAGAAGTAAGTTTCTAGTAAATGACTTGAAATGAGAAGATATTTAATCATTTCTTCTTTCACGTGGTGCCAAACTGATAAATTATATTTTTTCAGAGGCTGTTAGGGTACTCTGCAACATAGGCTTTTAAATATAAAATTAGATTGTTAGTAAGATTTTTAGATTGTTCTGGTTGTGTTTATAAAATATTATTTCTATAGCTGGTAACAAAAAAATAGATGTATACCAAATTAAGTTATATTTTTAAAGGTGTTGGAGACAGTGCAAGTAATTCTAATTCTTTGGCTTATGGATTCATGATGTGGCTTAAACATAAGACATTGGTAGAATAGATAAATGTAGTTAATCTTTTTCTTCTGTAATTTAAAATGGCGTTTTTACAAAAAGCTAAATAAATGTGACAAATTTATTTAGAACCTCATTTTGTTCCATAATCCATACCAGTTCCTTAGATAACCTTATATGCTCTTAGTGTCTATCTTCATTCTTTCATATTTATTTTTTGTTGTATATTAGTAGGAGCATATTTCTTTGTTTTTCCTCTGTATTCTAGCTTAGTTACTTGTGTTCAAGATGATGTTTGTCTGACCACAATTTTCACCATTAATTTCCTTTTGCAGCTTAAGATGTAATATTGTTTCTTAGTGCAGAGTTCTTCTAAATTATCTAAGTAATATTTCTTAAAGAATACCATTTCATTAAATATTGAATAGATACAATGAATAAATATTTTAAAGTATGAATACTCCAGTGTCCACATCTAGTTAAAAAAAAAAAACCCATTACTTAAATAAAGCCCCCTGGATCCTCCTTCCTACTCCCCATTCTCTTCCTTCTGCCATCAGAATAACCATGCTCAGAAATTCTGTTTATCATTAACTTGTCATTATATTTTACCGTATGTATTTATGTTCCTAAAGAGCATATTTTTTAGTTTTGCATGCCTGTTTATAATCTAAGTGGAATATTTATGTATTCTTCTGCAAGTTGATTTTTTTCCCCAAGATAGTATTCCTGAGGTTCATCTAAATTGTCACATATACATGTAATTATTTTCACTGTTGAATATATCATTTATCCATTTTTCTGGTATGTTGGGCATGAGGGTTGTTTCTACTTGTTAACTGTTAGAGTTACAAAATACTATGGCCTCTGTCTTCCGGAGACACATGTAAGAGTCTCTCTAAGTGTTACACCTAAACATTGAATTGCTGAATCATAGGGGATGCATATCTTCCTTACAATAAAGTGCCACATCGTTGTACTGATAACAGTTATCCCATTTAGTATGTAATGGTTTATATGTCTATATATCTTTACTGATACTTGATATGTCAGGCTACTTAATTTTTGCCAATCCTGATAGGTAAAAAATGTTTCATTTTGGTTTTAATTTTTAAATAATTTTTTAGTTTTTTTTTTTTTCGCTCTTGCGGCCTATGGAGGTTCCCAGGCTAGGGGTCTAATCGGAGCCATAGCCACCAGCCTACGCCAGAGCCACAGCAACGCAGGATCCAAGCCGCGTCTGCGACCTACACCACAGCTCACGGCAACGCCGGATCGTTAACCCACTGAGCAAGGGCAGGGACCGAACCCGCAACCTCATGGTTCCTAGTCGGATTCGTTAACCACTGCGCCACGATGGGAACTCCAATTTTTTAGTTTTGATACTGTTGAGGTGTAGCCTTTCTGTAATTGACTGTTAAGTATAATGTTTATTGTAGGCTTTTTATGGATGCCTTTTAAATCAGGTTAAGTTCCCTTCTATTCAGTTAACCAAGAGCTTTGCTTTGTTTTTTAAACTATAAATGGATGTTGAATTTTATTTCACACTCTTCCTGAAATTTTTAGATAATCACAATTTTTTATCCTTAGTCTCTAATTTCTGATGAATTGCATTAATTAGTTTTCTGTTTATAAACCAGTTTTGTATTCCTGGGATAGCACAACTTGATCATTATTTATTGCCTTTTTTATGAAATACTGACTAAAGATTGTCCAGGACTTTTACATGTATGCTAATGAATGATAATGATTTTCTGTTCTCATGCTCTTATATCAGGCTTTCAGTTTTATTATAGCCTTAAACTTACTTTTTTTTTTTTGGTCTTTTTGCTATTTCTTTGGGCCGCTCCCGCGGCATATGGAGGTTCCCAGGCTAGGGGTCAAATCGGAGCTGTAGTCACTGGCCTACGCCAGAGCCACAGCAACGCTGGATCCGAGCTGCGTCTGCGACCTACACCACAGCTCACGGCAACGCTGGATCGTTAACCCACTGAGCAAGGCCAGGGACCGAACCCGCAACCTCATGGTTCCTAGTCGGATTCGTTAACCACTGCGCCACGACGGGAACTCCTAAACTTACTTTTTTGAAGAGTGTTTTCCTCTACCTTAGACTTTGTAATTTTTTTTAAAAAAAGATTATGCTTAATTCTTCTGTGAATACTTGTTAAAACATGGCTGCTAAAACTATCTGGTCCAAGTATCTCCTTACTCTGTTCAAATTTTCTTTCTTTCTCTTTCTTTCTTTCTTTCTTTCTAGGGCCACACATGTGGCATACAGAGGTTCCCAGGCTAAGGGTCCAGTCAGAGCTACAACTGCTGGCCTGTGCCACAGCAACTCAGGATCCGAGCCACATCTGCAGCCTACAACCACAGCTCATGGCAATGCCGGATCCTTAACCCACTGAGTGAGGGCAGGGGTTAAACCCGCATCATGGATGTTAATCAGGTTCATTAACTGTTGAGCCATGAAAGGAACTCCAAATATTCTTTATTTTTGAGACAGTTTGTGTAAGTTTTATTTTTCTAGGACTATATATTTAATCTAAGTTTGGTAATTGAGTAGCATAAAGTTAATATTACCTTTTTGATGCCAGAATCATTTGTAATCATTCCCTTTTTTATTTTCTTTTTCTGTTACTGTTAGTTGTGTCTTCTTGCTCTCTTTTCTTGTTCATTCTTGTCAGAAGTGTGTTTATTTCATTAATGTTTTCGAAGACTCAAGTTTTAGCTTTGTTTCTTCTCTCTAGTGTGATTTCTCTCCTTTTTTTTTTTTTTGGCTGCACCCGTGGCATACAAAAGTTGGCAGGCCAGGGACCAAACCCGTGCCACAGTTGTAACCAGAGCCACTGCAGTGACAATACCAGATTCTTAACCTGCTGAGCCATGAAGGAACTCCTGTTTTTTTCTTATTTATTTCTATTCTGACTTAATGGTTTTATTTGTAGAGAATATGATCTGTGTGGTATGGACACCCTTTGAAGTTGGTTGAGACTTGTTTTGTTTTATATAGTCAGTTTTTGCATATACTTCCTGTGTATTTGAAAAGAATGTGTTTTCTGCAGTTTTTTGATTCTGTCTTCCTTATATGTCTATTAGATTTATATTGTCAATAGTTTTCTTTATAGGAATAAGATATATTTAAGTCTCTTACTATGATGGTGGATTTATTTCTCCTTGTTTTTCTGTTTTTTGTTTTTTATATTATGATCCTAAAAATGTGTGCACATTAGTTTAAAATTGTATTTATCCAGTAGATTGAGCCATTTATGATTACATAGTGTCCTGATTTGACAGAGCCATAACAGCTTTGTTTGGGTTAGCATTTACCTTGTATAGCTCCTTTTGTTCTTTCACTTTTGAATTTTTTGGATCCTTAAGCTTTAAGTGTGTCTTTTTTATATGGAATACTGCTATATATGCTCGCAAGTTATAAATTTTTTACACGGGCCAAGATTATTCAATAGGGAAAGAATAGTCTTTTCAACAAAAGGTACTTGGACAACTGATTATCCATATGCAGAAGAGTGAAGTTGGACTTTTACACAAAAATTAACTCAAAACGCTTCGAAGACCTAAGTGTAAGACCTAAATGCATAAAATTCTTAAAGGAAAACATGGGGTAAAAGCTTCACAACTTTGGATCTGGCAGTGGTTTCTTAGATATGACTTGAAAAGCACAAGCAATCAAAAAAAAAAAAATAAAGTAGTCCTAATAGGTTAAAAACTTCTGTATATCAACGGAACTATCAACAAACTGAAAAGACTACAAAATAGGAAGTATTTGCAAAGCATATATCTGATGAGGGGTTAATATCTAGAGTATAAGTCTTAAAACTCAGCAACTAATAAACAGCGCTGCTCAAGAATGGGTAAAGAACTTAAGTAAACGTTTTTGCAAAGAAGATATACAGGTAGCCAACAAGCAAATGCTCAGTTTCATTAGTCATTAGAGAAGTGCAAATCAAATCCACAAAGAGCTATCACTTATGTCTTCTACGATGGCTAAAATTAAAAATGAGAGAAAAATATATTGGTGAGGATGTGGAGAATTTGGAACTTGTGTACATTTCTGGTGGGAATGTAAAATGGTATAGCTTCAGTGGAAAATGGTTTGGTGATTCCTCAAAACTGAGCTGCACCTGCGGCCACGCTGGATCCTTAACCCACTGAGTGAGGCCAGAGGTCTAACCCAGATCCTCACAGACACTATTGTCAGGTTCTTAACCCATTGAGCTGCAATGGGAACTCCCCACTTCTAGACATCTTAAAGAGTTGTCAGAGGAAATTATCTTCTTGGGCAATTCTGAAAGAATAAATGAAATAAAGTTAAGTATCTTGTGACTTACAATTTATATGTCTTAACTATTGTGATTATTGTGTTGAATTTCTTGCTGGAATTTCAGCAACATCAGCAGAGTCTTAACACTGCCAGTTAACAGTATGTTCATGTGCATCTGTCTGGCCCTTGGTTCTCAAAGAACATCAAGGTCATTGTGTTTCTTTTCATTGAATATTAGAAGGGCCCTTTTCTAGAAATATATGAAATATAAATAAATGAACTCTCCTTTTTCATTTGTAGGAGCCCCTCAATAGTGAAGATGATGTGAGTGATGAGGAAGGACAGGAACTCTTTGATACAGAAAATGTTGTTGTTTGCCAGTATGATAAGGTAAGGATTTTATCAAGTTACTGACAGTTTTCTTGTCGCGTTTTCTTCCCTGAACCATCCTTTCTGCCTTGTTCAATCATTTGGTCAGCTGATTGATTCCTCTTCTGTTCAGTATAAATGGTGTAAATGAAAACAAATGCTATACTTTAATAGATTATTTTAATAAAATGAGAAGTTAATTTGGGTAGCTTTGCATTTGAAAAATAAGGAATGAAATCATGAGGAGAAGTATGTTGTTTTCAATTTAGATTGTGTCTCCCAACTTGGTAACAAAGTAAAGCTGTCTTTTAAAATGAATAGTAACTCAATGGGATAACCTGTTTTCCCTCTAGCCTTAACCACCTCAAAGCTCAAAGGCTTCAGTTGAATCTCTGTATTACTAAGGAGAGAAGAACTAGGACAATAAACAGGACTGATAACTAACAAAAGATACATTACTAGCTTTGCTGCTGTATTTTGGTAGCAGTAAGAAATTTTTCAACTAGGTTCTGTGAGAATTAGCTGTTGATTCCTTAATTCTTAGAAAGTGCTACTTTCCAACTGTTTTTGTTATAGTTATTGGCATTGTTAAGATTTTGGTTATTTATTGAAACATTTAATTTGGAGTAAAATTTGTTTTCTGGTTATTACCATTAAATTTTTTTGCCTTTTTAAATCCTTAAATGTATAATAAATCTTCAGATTGTATTGGCATCTATAATTTAATTTCAGCAGAGGTCTTTACCATATGCTGAAAACGCTTAACAGAAGTAGTTGGGTTTTGTTTGTAAGCACTACATATTCGCTAAACATATATTTATTAAGTGCCTGAATGTGCCAGGCACAGGAGATATAGTCATGATTGTGCAAAGTTTATGCCCTGCATCCCTTCCTTTACAAATGATGAAAATCTTAAATTTGTGTTGCTTTCATAGAAATGGGTATTATAAATACCTATGTTTATTGCAAATAGATGTATAAGGAAAATGTTGACTCTTACATTGACCCTTACCATTTCCTAGTGAAAAGGTAAAGTCAAGCCAGTGAAATACTAGTGAAATTACAGAATAAAGTCAGTGAGGTCATTGATTCAGAATTATTAGAGCATCTAGTTTTGTACGTTATGACTACTGACAGAGCATTCTTAACGGCATACACCAGGCGCATTATTAATAAAAGTAATTTCTCGTTACATGCATGTAGAGAAAGTATTGAGATTAAAACTCCAGGAATTTGCTGGTGGCTCAGTGAGTTAAAAATATGGCATTGTCGCTGCTCTGGCTCAGGTCAGTACTGTGGCATGAGTTCAGTCCCTGGCCCCAGGACTTCTGCATGCCATGAGAATGACAAAAAAAAAAAAAAAAAAGATACTAGTAAATCTTTATTGTCAGGAGGACTCAAGGGATTCCAACCAAAATTATCCAGAACACAGTTTCATGTTGACAAGATGTCAGATTTAGCAGTTAATATACCCTAACTAGACTGAAGAATATGCTTCTAAGTATTTTTACGTTATAAGAGACTAGTTGTATTCTCATTTGATACAAATTGTACACATAATATTTTATTGATTGATTGATTGATTGTCATTTTCAGGCTGCACCCGCGCGGCATAGTATTTTAAATGTTAAAATTAGTTTGTTTTGCTTCCAGAGATAATATTGTAATATTTAAACTAAGAAATTAAAAAGTAGCTTTAAATAATGTGTTGAATGATAAAACAGTTTTAAAGTTTGTAGAGATCTCAGTTTCACAATGGAATGAGTTTTGGAGATTGGAGGGTTGGGTCTTTATATTTTAGCCACATTAAAGAATGGTGGTTTGCTAAAATGGGGTTGGGTATGGTTTGAGGCACCTTGACTTTAGGAGTTTATTTTTGAGGCATAAACTTTAGAATTTCAATAATATGTCAGTTTTAGAAGCAGTCGTAGAACTGTGTTGCCATTCAAATGAGAACCAAATAATGAGGCAGAGTTCTTTAAGTATGGGTGGATAAGGACTGATGGCATCAGATATTGAAGCTGCAGCCTTATTTATAGGTAATTTTACTTAATTACATTTGTTATTAGAAAATTTCGGAGGCCTTTTTCCAAGCACTCGGGATAGATCTTCACGAAGGGCTTTAAGGCCAGTCAGTGAATTGTTTTTCAAGTTATAGTTTGTGGCTTTATTCAAATAAAAATATTTACTATTTATTATCAGTATATTGACTCCAGTCGTATTATATGAACTATTATTTGAACCATGAAACTTCTACATTGCTTTTTGCAAGTTGTCTTATAGCAGAATGCAGTCAGTGTCTTTACTTGTCTGTGGAATTCCTTTCCCTAGCTATTCTTTGTTTATTTATATAATTCCATTGTCTTTCAGGTTGTAGTCACTTGGTTCATGCTGGAAATAAGTCTGTATACCCATTTTTAGGATAGTTAGTACTTTTTTTACAGGGAGTCAAAGAAAAGAAAAGACAAATCTTTTTATTCAGTAAATACTTTTTGTCTGTGATGTCCCAGAGCACTGTTCTAGGAGCTTGACATACATCAGTGAACAAAACAGAACAATCCTTGCCACCGGGAAGCTTATTCTGGTTGGGGAGACAGATTCTAAAACATAACAAACAGCAAATAAATTACACTTTATTCTTGTGAAAACGTTGGAGTTAATCTGCATGTAACTTGTAGTTGGCCCTCTGTATCTGAGGTTCTTCCACATGTATGGAGTCATCCAACCACAGACCACTTAATACTGTAGTATTTACTATTGAGAAATATCTGTGTGTAAGTGGATCTGTGCACTTACAAACACGTATTGTTCAAGGGTCAACTTTGATTAATATGGTATGTTAGAAACTGATAATTGGTATGGAAAATTATAAAGTGTGAAAGGAAACAGGAACAGAGACTTAGGAGAGAGTTCGCCCTGTCATTATTTGATGGCATGACCTGCCTGATGTTTGTGAGGAGCAGCAAGGAGGCCAGTGTGCCTGGACTTGGAGTAGTGTAATAGTAGATTAAGTCAGAGGTAAGTGGAGGCAGATGCTATAGGACTTTGTGAGGACATGGTCTCTTACTCTGAATGAATTAGGAAGCTTTTGGAAAGTTTCACACAGACAAAATGATATCACTTACTTTTTAATCTTAAAATGATTACTTTCTTTATTGAGAGCAAAGTATGGAAGAAGCAAAGGTTGAAACAAGATTAATAGAAGGATACTATAGTATTCCAAATGAGGGGTAATGATGACTTAGGCTAGGATGAAAGTATTGGAAGGCTTGGATGTTTTGTGGGAAGAGTCAACAGAATTTTCTGACCCTTGGGTATGTGATAGAAAAGAAAAAAAAGGAATCAAGAATGACTCCAGAAGTTTTTGATGAGGAACCAGACAGAAGAATGGAGATACCATAAACTCAGGTGGGAAAGACTATAGATGGAGCAAGTTTGGGAGACGAGAAAGGTCAGTTTTAATGAGCGTGATAAGTTTTGTATCTGTTAGACATTCAAATCATCCATCTTAAGGTGTTAGGTGTAATATCTATATAGTGTAATTGGAACAGTGCTATAAGGCCACTTAAGAGTCTCTACCCTAAATATTACTATTTTCACTTTATTGTACTATATTTTGTTTTAATAAGTAAAAAATTTGACATTTTAAATTTATACATAGCTTAAGTTAGTGATCCTAGAGGAAGAGCTTGAGAGTAGTTTTCAAATACATGAAGCATTGTGGCGGTTTTGGGTTTTTTATTTTAATTAAGCCCCCAAAGGCAGAACTAGGATCAATAAATAGAAGTTTAAAGTAAGCAGATTTTAGTAGAGGGTAAAGCATGAAAGACTTACAAGATAGTAAATTGAAAGAAAATACCTGTACATAGTGAGAACTTTTCCATTGTTATATGAAACAGCCTGATTAATAGAAAGCATATTGGACTGGGACAAGAGAATCATAGTAATATACCTTTAGTCAAGCCTTCGAACCTCTGTAGGCTACAATCTTCTTTTTTGATGAAAGCCTGAAGTACTTGACTTTTTTTTTTTTTTTTTTTTTTTTTTTTGGTGGTGGTGGAGTGTCTTTCTAAGGCCACACCCACAACATATGGAGGTTCCCAGGCTAGGGGTCGAATTGGAGTTATAGCTGCTGGCCTACACCACAGCTACAGCAACACAGGATCCGAGCCACATCTGCAACCTATACGACAGCTCATGGTGACATTGGATCCTTAACCCACTGAGCAAGGCCAGGAATCAAACCCACGTCCTCATGGATACTGGTTGGTTGGGTTTGTTAACTGCTGAGCCACAATGAGAACTCTGTGAAGTATTGATTTTGAGGTCTCATTAGATCAGAGAAGAGGGAGAACCATGGGTCGGGACTTTAGAGACAATGGAGAGTTTGAGCTCAACATAGAATGATAAGTGGGACTTACTGGTAAAGATAAGAAAGATCATTTCAGTTAATTAAATTTTGCAAGTGCTAAATCTACAGAATTGCAAACAACTAAAACCTGTAAATAAAGGCAAAGGTGGGAGTATCCAGGGCCTAGCCCAGTTTGAACTCTAATGGGACTAGATAATCACTGTTCCCTAGATGTATTTGTTAAATAATGCCATGTATAAGATTCTATGTTAGGTCTGGAGAAAACTATAAGGAGTTTTATTTTGGTAGAAACATCACTCCATAATTTTATGTACTTAGAATTAATACTAGAAATGTTTTTGGAAATGCCATTGGGATTTAATTTGTTCCATAGGAAAGGGTACTTTTCTAGCTGAGAAGATGAGGGAAAGTTCTGTAGAGGTTGTAGTATTTCTGAGGTGGGTTTTGAAGTAGGAATTGAATTTATAAAAATGGGAGCAAGGGATAATACTACTATTGATTTGAAGTTTAGTCTTTGAGGAATGTGGAGCTGGGAAATAAGTGTGGAAAAGTAAGTTATTATCAAGTCATTTAGAAATAGAAATAATCAAGCTGAGGTGAATGGTTAGAATTGTGCTTCTCCCAGTGATGCTTATACAATGGTTAGAAGGAAGGGAGGACCTCTCCCTGTGGCACATTGAGAACAGCAGCGTCTTAGGGGCCCTGGGACACGGGTTCGATCCCCAGCCCAGCACAGTTGGTTAGGGATCCAGCACTGTCACAGCTGAGGCTCAGATCTGATCCCTGGCTCTGGAGTTCCATATGCCACTGGGCACATGCCCCCACCCCCAACCCCACCCCCCCCCCCAAAAAAAAAGGAAGGAAGGGAGAGGGTGAAGGCCTGGAAAACAGGATATTGTAACAAATTATGCAATAAGAGGCTATTGACCTGGTAACTAGAAGATAATTGTTGGCCTTTCAAAAAGTAGTTGTCAGGTGCCCTGAAAACAACTAAAGTAGAATTAGAGGTAAAGTAATTAGAGAGGTAATTTTAGTATGAATTCTAATACTCCAAGGCCACAGTATTAAAAAGGTCAGCAAGGGAGTTCCCATTGCGGCAAAGCAGTAATGAACCCGACTAATATCCATGAGGATATGGGTTTGATCCCTGGCCTTGCTCAGTGGATTAAGGATCCAGCATTGTCATGAGCTGTGGTGTAGGTTGCAGATGTAGCTCAGATCCCTCGTTGCTGTAGCTGTTGGCATGGGCTTGCAGCTGCAGCTCTGATTCAACCCAAAGCCTGGGAATTTTCATATGCCCCAAGTGCGGCCCTAACAAAAAAAAAAAAAAAAAAAAAAAAAGGCAGCAGTGTGAAAGTTGTTACTGTATGTGAAGAAGAAGAGAGTGATTGTAAACAGGAGACCAATGCTGAAGATAGTGTGCTGGTAGTCAGTAGATAGAAGAAGCCTAAGATTAAATAAATGGTATGGACATAAAAGGAATTACAGAGAGAGAAAAGGCAAAAAAGTGGTCTAGAAGCATCAGGGAGAACAAAGGGTATTCCTGTTTTAAATATTGGCCAGTATAAAATTTCCTGTGAAAAGATGTATATATGCAGATCTGGTAGAAGATATTTTTCAGAGAAATATTAAGTACTTTAGTGAACACAAGTACCAAGGCTATAAAATAAATATTACTAATTATAGGTCGATTTATTTGAAAAACTTACCTAGTGAATTTTTTTGAAAGAGTCAAACTATTAACCAGTTTGACTACAATAATACGAAATTAGAAATGAGGTACAGCTGAACAACCAGTTCGTCAAAGAGGAAATCAAAAGAACTAAAAAAAAAAAAAAAAAAAACCTTGAGACAAGTGAAAATAGAGGTAAAACACACCATGGAATTCCTGTTGTGGCACAGTGGAAACGAATCTGACTAGGAACCATGAGATTGCGGGTTTCGATCCCTGGCCTCGTTCAGTGGGTTAAGGATCCAATGTTGCCATGAGCTGCAGTGTAGGTCACAGATGCAGCTCGGATCCCGTGTTGCTGTGGCTGTGGTATAGCTGGCGTCTATAACTCTGATTCGACCCCTAGCCTGGGAATCTCCATATGCTGTGGGTGCGGCCCTAAAAAAGCAAAAGAAAAAAAAAAAAGAAGAAGAAGAAGAAAAAGAAGTAAAACATACCAAAAGTTGTAGAATATAGTAAAAGCAGTTCTAAAAGGGAAGTACCTAGAGAGAAATGCCAACATTGAGAAATAAGAAAAAAAATCTCAATCTAACTTTACACCTAAAGGAACTGAAAAAAGCCCAAAGTTAGTAGAATAAAATAACAGAGATAAGAGTGAGGAGTTCCCATTGTGGCTCAGGAGAAATGAACCCTACTGCTATCCATGAGGATGCGGGGTTGATTCCTGGTCCTGCTCAGCAGGTTAAGGATACCAAGTTGCCATGAGCTGTGGTTTAGGTCACAGATGTGGCTGGGATCTGGGGTTGCTGTGGCATAGGCCAGCAGCTGCAGCTCTCATTCAACCCCTACCCTGAGAACGTGCATGGGCTGCCCTGCGGCCCTAAAAATAAATAAATAAATAAATGAGAATAAATAAATAGAGACTAAAAAGAAAACAGACTAGATTAATGAAACTCGGAGCGTCTCTTTGAAAAAATAAACAAAATTCATAGATGTTAGATCCACCAAGAAAAAAAAAAGGTTTCATAATATCAGAAATGAGAGATGTTACAACTGGTAACACAGAAATACAGAGGATCGTAAGAGACTACATGTGCCAACAAATTAGACAATCTGGAAGAAATGGATAAATTCCTAGAAATACACAACTTTCCAAGACTGAATCACAAAGAAATAAAAAATCCGAACAGACTGTTTACTAGTGAAGAGATTGAATCAATAATCAAAAGCTTCCCAATAAACAAAAGTTTAGGACCAGATGGCTTAGCTGGTAAATTCTACCAAACATTTACGGAAGAATTAATATCAGTCCTTCTCAAAGTCTTCCAAAAAATAAAAGAAGAGCGAATGCTTCTAAACTAATTTTACAAGGCCAGCATTATTCTGATACCAAAACCAGACAAGGATGCCACAAGAAAAGAAATCCTCATTAACAAACTGAGTTCAGCAGTTTAGTAAAAAGATCATATACCATGATCAAGTGAGATTTATTCAAGGAATGCAAGATCCACCATCTACAAATCAGTCAATGTGATAGCTGTGTTAACAAAATGAAGGATAAAAGTCATGTGATCATCTCAGTAGATGCTAAAAAGACATTTGACTAAATTCAGCATAAAAAGTCTCAACAACGTGAATATAGAGGAACATACCTCAACTTAATGAAGGACATATATGGCAAGCCCACAGGTTACATACTTGATGAAAAACTGAAAGATTAGGAACAAGACAATTAAGCTCGCTCTTGCCACTCTTACTCAGTGTGGTATTGGAAGTCCTAGCCAGAGCAATTAGGCAAAGAAAAGAAATGAGACATCCAAATAAGAAAGGAAGAGGTAAACCTGTCACTACTTGCAGATGAAATGATACTACATATAGAAAATGCTAAAGACTCCACCAAAAAACCATTAGAACTAATAAATGGATTCAGTACAATTCTGTTATGTTTCTATATACTAATAATGAACTATTAGAGAAATTAAGAAAACAATCCCATTTACAACTGCATCAAAAAAAATATCTAGGAGTAAATATAACCAAGGAGGTGAAAGACAGGTGCACTGAAAACTATAAGACATTGGTGAAAGAGATAGAAAAAGGCACAAATAAGTGGAAAGAGAATCTATACTCGTGGACTCAAAGAGTTAGTACTGTTAAAAGTGTCCATAATATCCAAAGAAATCTATAGATCCAGTGTAATCTGTCTCAGAATTTCATTTTTTTTTTTTTTTTGTCTTTTTGCCTTTTCTAGGTCCACACCCATGGCATATGGAGGTTCCCAGGCTAGGGGTCCAATCAGAGCTGTAGCCACCAATGTACACCAGAGCCACAGCAACATGGGATCCAAGCCACGTCTGTGACCTACACCACAGCTCATGGCAGAGCCGGATCCTTAACCCTCCGAGCAAGGCCAGGGACGGAACCCACAAGCTCAGGGTTACTAGTCGGATTCGTTAACCACTGAGCCATGACGGGAACTCCCATCTCAAAATTTCAGTGGTATTTTTCACAGAAATAGATCAAACAGTCCTAAATTTTGTACTAAACTGCAAAAGACCCTGAATAACCATAGCAATCATAAGAACAAAGGCATCATGCTTCCTGATATCAAGCTATATTATAAAACAATAGTAATCAGTGTGGTATTGGCATAAAAACAGACACATAGATCAATGGAATGGAAAAGAGCCCAGAAGTAAAACCATATTTATGTGACCAATTAATTTGCGACAGAGGGGCTAAGAATATAAAATAGGGAAAGGGCAGTCTCTTCAATAAATGGTGTTGGGAAAACTGGACAACCACATGCCAAAGACTGAAACTGAGTTACTGTGGTGTAACATGCACAATAATCAATGCAAAATGAATGAAAGACTTGAAAGTAAGACCTGAAACCATGGAAGGAAGAAAACAGAGGTGATAAGCTCCTTGGCATTGTTCTTGGTGGTGATTTTTTAATTTGAAGCCAAAAACAAAGGCAACAAAAGCAAATATAAACAAGTGGGACTACATCAAACAAAAAAGCTTTTGTAGAGTAGAGGACACCATCAACAAAACTGCTGAATTGGGAAAGATATTTGCAAATGATATCTCTGACAAGGGTTAATACCCAAAATATACAAAGAACTCATACAATTCAACAGCAAAAAACAAAACAATCCAATTAAAAACTGGGCAGAGGACCTGAATAGACATTTTTCCAAAGAAGACGTACAGATGGCAGACAGGTATATAAACATCCCTAATTATCAGCATCAGCATTGTGCATATCAACCACAATGAGATAATCACCTCACATCTGTTAAAGTGGCTGTTATCCAGGAATTAATAAAGGTTGTGGAGAAAAGGGAACCCTCATGGCACCGTTGGTAGGAAAGTAAATTTGTATAGCTGCTGTGAAAAATAGTATGAAGCTTCCTTTAGAAATTAAAAATGGGAGTTTTCATCGTGGCTCAGCAGTAACGAACCTTACTGGTATCCATGAAGACTTGGGTTCCATCCCTGTCCTTGCTTAGTGGGTTAAAGATCTGGCATTGCTGTGAGCTGTGGTGTAGGTCCCAGTTGTGGCTCAGATCCTGTGTTGCTATGGCTGTGCTGTAGGCCAGCAGCTACAGCTCTGATTCAACCCCTAGCCTGGGAACTTCTGAGGCTGTGGGTGTGGCTCTAAAGAAACAAAACAAAACAAAAATTTAAAATAGAACTACCATACAATCCAGAAATTTTACTTCTGGATGTTTATTGAAAGAAAACAGAAATCATAACATAGGTATGTGCACTCCTATGTTCATTACAGCATTATTTACACCAGCCAAGATATGGAAGCAGTCTAAGCATCCATCAGTGGGTGAATGGATAAAGAAGCTGTGGTACATGTATACCGCAATGGAGTATTATTCAGCCTTTAAAAAGAAGGCAGTCTTGCCATTTCCAACAACGTGGATCGACCTCGAATGCATTATGCTAAGTGAAATAAGTCAGAGAGTGAGAGACAAGTCCCATATGATCTCACCTACATGTGGAATTTAAAACAAAAAAAAACAACTCATAGATACAGAGAACAGATTGCCAGAAATGAGGGTTTGGACATATGTGAAATGGGTAAAGGTCAAACTTCAAGTTATAAATACTCATGGGAATATAATGTACAGCATGGTGACTATAGTTAATAATATTGTATATTTGAAAATTACAAATACAGTAGATCTTAAAAGTTCTCATCTCAGAAAAATTTGTAACTGTGTATGGTGATGGATGTTAACTATTGGGGGGATCATTTTGCAGTATATGCAAATATCATTATGTTGTATACCTGAAACTGGTATGTTACATGTCAACTATATCTCAGTTAAAAAAGAAACCAATTTACAAATACAATGATATACAAGTTGGGAGTGTGAGTATTTTTTGTTGTTAGTTTCCTCTGTCTTTTTATTGTATCTCATGCTTTTTTTTTTTTTTTTGCTTATTTATTTAGATTCACAGAAGTAAAAACAAATGGAAATTTCATCTTAAGGATGGCATTATGAATCTTAATGGAAGAGATTATATATTTTCCAAAGCCATTGGAGATGCAGAGTGGTGAAGAGTTGGTTCTTTTCTTTTATAAGTAAAACAAAAGAAAATTAAAAAAAAATTAAAATGGACAGTTTGAATCTTGGGACATATACCAACCAAAACTTAACTTCTGCATGTCAGAAAAGTGTAGTAGAAGCAGAGCTACTGGAACAAAGAGACCTTGACAACACAGACACTACTTCTAACTGGCAAGCCATGGAACTGTAGCACCTGGGGTTGTTGGGTTGGGGAGGGTTGGGGTTTTGTGTAGGAAAACCATAATTGTCAATTTTAAATACAGGTACCTGCCACTGGTAATTAGCATGTAAAGCTCTGTTTATATTTCTTCCTCCAACTTGGGTTCAGTCAGAAGATACTTGTTGGAATGAACTGAAGAAACTTCCCTTTTGATAGATTGAACTGAAACTGCTTATTGTATGTGGTTATATTTGGTAAAAATTGCGTGTGAGCTTTTTACAAAAGGGTAAGAATTATGGTGTTGAATTTTAATTCACTTGTATAAGAAAGAAGTTTAGAACTCTCATAATAGGTCTTAAATATTTTTACTTGCTCTTTCTCCCTCAGTAATATATACCTCTTCCTTCCCTGCTTAATGAAACATCTATGTAAGAGTTAAAGGAAGTAATCAGTGATCACAGTTTGGAGACAAAATTTGACCCAGGAATGGATATTTATTTTAATTAGGTTTTCAGACTCATTAAATGCAGTTTAAAGGTTTGGGTCTCATCTGAGTGGAGCAGAATTAAAATGACAACTTCAACTTTCTTACAGAAAAATTGTTTCTTTTAATCCTACACCTTAAAAAGAAACCCCGAAGTGGCTCCTCAGGAATACGTTTTTGTTTTGTTTTGTTTTGTTTTTGTTTTTGTTTTGCACAAAGGTACCATCTAGCTGAAATTTTATGCATATGAATAGATACAAATCTTTTTCCTGTTGGGCTGAAGTGTATGCTTATATATGTGTTTAGGCTCTTTAAGCTAAACAAACATTTAAATAACATTCTGTGCATTGATTGAAGCATTGGGCAGGTAGTGAGGACCTGGACTTTTATTGAACAATTTAGTAATTATAAAAATTTCTTGTGTTTACTAGTAAAGAATTTAAAAACTGTTATTCTAATTAAACACATTTTTAAAAATTCAACTTTGTAATTTGAGGGAGAAATTTTGGGTGTGTGTGGGGGGTGGGCCACTGAGTACCTATTTACCTCTCTTTCATTTGGTGGCTCTTGTAGGCCATTGATAATATATAGACATAGGCTCCAGTTTTGCACATTAGGAAGAAAGCATAGAAATTTGACTTGCATATTAAAAATAAGAGAAATGTAATATGTATATTAAGAATGCATAGCTCTGTATTCCGTAAGGGGCTCTAAAGAACTGTGCTGTGTTCAGCGTGTGAACGAGTTGCTTGGGAGAACTGTAGGAACATGTATCTTCATCTTCTTTCAGCTATTCTCTTTATGGTTTATCTTGACAATATTCACATGTGTTTAAGTTACTTGTATATTGAATTTTTCTAAGTCTTCCATTTTTGTCTTCCTTTTATTTGCCTTTGTGTTTCTGGAAGTAATATAGAAACACTTTAAAGTACATTGCAAAGAAAAACTGTGAGCTATTAATATTATTTTTTCTTTTTTTAACACACATCTTTAAACTTCTTGAAAAGACTAATCTTTTTTTTTTTTTTTTGCCTACTCCCCACCCCATATACCAACTTGATCCCTTTAACTTATGTTCTGAACTTTGGTATAAATGGTGGTTTCTAGCATGCTAGTAATTAGGTTTTATTTAGCTGCCATAACTGATAATACGGTTTTAATTCCTACTATATTAATTTAGTTTTTTGGAGGTTTGTTTACTCCACTACACTTAAAGCACACAGGGTTTTTTTGTTTTGTTTTGTTTTGTTTTATTAATGAGACTGGGAGAAGAGAGGGGGGGAATTACAGAAGTCCTATTGTTCAGTTGTCCTTCAGTATAATTTCTAGTAGATTTATATTTACCCAGTGAAGAAGTTAATGACCTGAACTACCTATAAAAGTTTAGCAGTGCTGCAGTGTTGATGGGATCCCTTTGGCTATCTAGTAGTTCTTATGCTACTGAAACTTGGATTGCTATATGATACTCAGCTTATATTTGGGGCTCTACATGTAGACAAAAACATTTGTATTCATAATAGAATTGTATACTGGCCTGTTTTTATAACATTATATTCGAACATGAACAACCACTGCCTTCAGAGTAACTCACTAGGGTTATTTTGAAGCAGGAAATAACCATTTATGTACCTGTGTATATTGCATACTAATTATGGCATACTTGGCAAATGCTTTTCTCTTACCTATGAAAATTCTGAAAGCTGGTCCAAACAACACTGCATACCAAATTGTGCTTCATATATTACTGCATCGTGTTCCTTTTTAATCAAATAGTATGTTTTAGTTTTATTATAGTGGCTTGATATAAGAATGCCACTCATCTTTTATTGTACTTGAATTCTTAATCATGCTTTTAACATTTTATTTAACTGTTCATTAGGTTCTGTAAAAATGTCATTCCTTTGAAAAGACAAGGATTCCCACTTTCAGAATTTAAAAATGAAAATAACATGTTTATTCAAAGAGATTAAATAGTTCAGACTTGGTGTTATGAAATAAGTAAAGGTTTCAGAAGAGGATTTCTTTAGATTTGCACAGATGGTGATGGCACCTTTTATTAAAAAAACAATCAACAGTGCTAAGGAAAATTTACACAAAAGTACTAGATAAAGTGTGGAAATGTGTGCCTTTCAGTGTATGTACTGTTTTTTGGTGGTCATTTGGATAATCAGACCCTTTGAATGGCTGAGAGCACATTTAAATTTCGTGGAGCTCCGCATTTGGCTAAAACAACTCTTTAATGTGCAATTAGTTTCTAGGGTAAAATGTTATATGAGGGGGATCTTTATATTGGGCTTTTATATTTTTTTAAAAGTTCACATTTCTTTCTATTAATTAAATGCCATCATAATACCACATTTATATTGTTGCCTCTTAAAATCAAAGCCACCTTAGATGTTATTCTTCTAGGAATACATCAAGATTTGAGCAGCATATATAGTGATTAAAATGTGTTCCTGAAGAGCATATTCTAACAGATTCTGGTTTTAGACAGCAAAAACGTAAAAATATAATAACTTTTGTATAAAGATTTTCTTTTGCTATAGAGAAAATCAAGGATTTGGTTTTCTTACTTTTTTCTTGGCTTTTATGGAGGAATGAAAAGGGTTATCTCCTTCGAAGAATAATTTTTGATTATCTTACAGCAATAATGTCACCATTACTTTCAGAAGATAAATATACCTTGTATAGGCAAACAGACATAATTTTCTCTTGGGATTTCCCTTTATAACTTAGCTTTTTCTTCCACTTGAGAAAATTCCTATATTTTCAGATTAACTTCATCTTGAACTTTTTTGAGCTTTTGTGCAATGTAATACTTTATTGATCCATCTTTGTACATTTTCATTTTATTTCATGTGTCCCTCCCACTTTTCTGTCTGAATTAGCTGTTTCATATTTTGAATTCATTGGCTAAAAATAGTTGCTTTTTATATTTCCTCATGGGTTTATGTTACATAGTTTTGCATTTTAATCTATTATGCTATGGAAATTATTCTGAAGTTTGTATTCCCTTTTTAAGCCTGCCTTAGTCTATTTTTTGGTCCTTTTTTATGGTTTAAGGAAGAACAAACCAAATTAATATTTTTGCTTATTTTGAGGAACAAGAAAAAACTTGTTTTTTTCTTCTCTCTTAAGGGAAGAACTACATTAAGTTAGTAACTACTGTTTTTCAGTTAAGTTTCCTTAAATCATCCAGTATGCATCAGGGCTACAATTTGGGGGGAGGGGCTAATCCTTTTTGCTGTTCTGAGCTACTATTGTCAACTGCTGTTGTACATACTGTTATGTGTAAGGGCGTAAATATATTTATTATGTTTGTAAAATTCACTCTGTACAATTGCAGATCAAGGTTGCTCTTCTGTGATATACGGGATATTATGTTTTAAAGACCATCTTGGAATACAATTAGAGAACTTAGTATTTTGATGTACTAAGACCTATTTTAAGTTTAATATTTTACCTTTGCAAAAACTTTAATTAAAGATGTTATTTAAAAAAACAGGAATGCTGCTTGCTTTGCTTACTAGTATATAACATTGTTATATAGATAATTGAATAAAACTATGCAGTGTAGAAAGGAAAGTGCTTTACATTGTTAGTAAGTTCCATTTATCAAAAAAAGGGTATCATTAAATTCTATACCTTTAAGTAGGATGGGGTGTCAATCTGAATATTATACAAATCCTTAATAGCTTTTAAAAAGAATAGTATTTTTAGGCTCACAGGAATTAAATTATGTGAAATTCACACCAACAACGTGTAATTAAAAATGATATAATTAACAAATTGTATTAAATGAATATTTCTACTCCAAGAAATAGATTACTTGGGATAAAATTATTTGAGAACAGTTTTTTAATTTCACTGTTTAGGTAAATATTTTTCAGTTCAGAGTTTGTAAATAAGGGAATGAGTTTATTAAGGCTTGTATTATGTATTGAATATATTTTTTGTTATTTTAGAAGGTATTCAATAATTAGTGGCTATTTTAATTTATAGTTAATTCAAATGAATCATTAATAAGCTTACCTTTTTGTATTTTTTTATCCTATTCAAAACTACTTTATCTTAGGAAACATGCAAATTTTAACCATTAAAACAATCATAATAAAGATGTTTTATTTATTTTTTGCTAGCAAATCTTGTATTTTTGCAATTTAATTCAGGCTCCTACAAGGATGATCTTAATCACTTGTGGGAGTATAAAATGGTACCCCAATTTTGTGGTAGAGGGAACAGGAAACAAATGTTTCATGTTAGGATAGGGGATGTTATGTGCATGATACAAAAGTTATCTTAGAGGTCCAAGTGTAGTGAGCATGGGAGAAGACAGATATTTGGGGGAGGAAATTAAAAAATCCACATTTGATATATTGATTGTGGTGTCTGTTAGACATTGAGATCAAAGTATCCAGAAGGCAAGATGGTATAAGCGGATGGAACTCAGTGGGTATGTTTGAACTGAATAATACCATTGAGGTTTATTATCACATGGAGAGCATTTAAAGCCATAGAAATGATTCACCTAAGCAAGAACAGAAGAGAGAAAAAGGAAGAGGGTCCAGGACCAACCCTAAAAGCACTCCCAGACAGAATTGGGGAGATGATAATTAATAGGATTGGGTATGTAATTTGTAGAACTTAATACAAAATTAAAACGTGGGTTCCGTTTTTCAAAACTTGCTAAAAATTTCAAGATTGTGACAGTGGAATGTTAAGCCAAGAGTGGAGCCCTGTGTGACCTCACTTGTCACACACCCTCAAAGTTGGCCCAGGGAGTCGGTAAGGGAGAATGAAGAAGCAAGGCCAGTGAAAGAGGAAAGGGGAAAGGTTGGTGTCTTATAAGGACAGTATTTTGACAGATTGGGCCCTTCTTTCCTGGCCATGGTCATTGATTCAGGGGTTTAGCACTCCTGCGTGGAATGCTCAGACAAAATCTCTCTGTCAGATTTGAGTGAGAAGGCGTGAAGATCCAATTGCATTAGCAGTTATCCTATGTTCTTGAGAAGAACCAAGCTTAAGATAAAGATACAGGGAGGCAAGGCAGAAGATAGAAATAGTGTCCTTAAGGATATAAATAACTAAGCCTTTTAGTAGGTAATTTATTCTATGTATGGTTATCATAAATACTGACTTTATGTTTACCATTCTTCTCTGTATTTCTTCTCGTCTCTGCCTTTTATTTGCCTACAATTTTCTGCATTTTCTGCTACTGATTTGATGGCTTGGTTTAGGCCTATGTTGTACAACTGTGTTTTTACTCTCTTCCCTAACAGATGCAGGGGCCTGTAATCATAGTCCCTCGGCACATAATGGAAAATATAGAGTAAAACAGCTCAGGCTTTGGAACCAGACTGATCTGGGGTTGAGTGCCGGGTGTAAGGACCCTCTCTGAGCTTCAGATCCCTCATCTATAAAATCTGTAGTAAAACCATTATTATAATGGTTATCTTGAATCCTTTTTTTAAGATACAGTGTATGTAAAGTGTAAGGGGCATATTAGATTTTGAAGATATTATGTTAACAAAAGGGCTTTGAAATTCTTGTTTGATCTTCATATTCTACAGTTGAGGACTTTAAAACCCAAAAAAGTGATGCAAATTAGCCGACATTGTTCTACTAATAAATAAAAGGTATAGCCAGAAGGTATCCTGATACCTGGGTAGATTTCCTTGAGGCTTGCAGCCTATACAGGCAGTTACATCCCATGGCAATGTTTCATTGAGCTTGATTTAATGGTATATACAGTGGTGATTTTTTAATGCACAGTTGTTGCAACTGGAGAATAGCATGTCTCCTCTTCTTACGCCCAGCCTACTTTATATATTTATGCTAACCGCTTGTGTTTTTTGCAATGAATCTCTGGTTCCATGTGACAATCTGTCAACTCTTGCAGTTGGTTTTAAGAACAGAAGCAAAATGACTCATGAACATATCCCATTTAATTTGAAGTCAAATAGGTACCCTCCTGGACCATTGTTTTTTCTCTAGGGCTTATTGGTGAGAAGCTGCTTAAAGTCTTGTTGCCTTTTCAAAATAAAAGTCTGTCATATTCTACAACAAGGCAGACTGTGGAGTAGGAGGGGATACCTGAGGACTGCCAGAGTGTCTTTGTTTGCTTAGTCCCCTGTACCTCTTGTGTGAAATACTACTGCTTGTAATAAGAGAAATAGGATACAGCTGGCTTTTTCGTTGTTTAAAAGACATAATTTCCATTCCTTAATAATCATCTCTTATGGGAGCTCTAACGTGAAAAAGCTGAAAATCTCAAAATTTTACGCATCCCATAGGATAAGGGAAACCTGAGGGGTTATATGGGCCATTTTTGTTTTCTTAGGAATAGACTTTGGAAGCCATCAAATTGATCAGAATTTGGGCAATCATTAAAGACCTTGAGAGAATATTTTATGGGGTTCCTTAGCGGGAAAGTTTGGGTCACTGGGCTTCGCATTCCGTTAGGAATGTGAATATGACACCTCGATTTCCAGAACTGAACTCTGTGCCAGACATATAGAAGTATGTATTTGTTGAATGAATGAGTAAATAAATGTGCTGTGCAGTTAATATGAAGGAAGTCAAGGATCTGTCGTCTTCATTTTGAAAAAAAGCCACTGAGTTTCCTGCAGAGTTGACAGATCTTCCACACCGTAGATGCTGTAGGTTAGCTTTGCCAAGTCGGGCAGGGCAAATACAGCCAGGAAAACCAAGAATTCTACCCAGGTTAGTTTCAAGAAGTGATGAGTATTTAAGGCTATTTATTTTCAACAGGATGAAGGAAGGACATTTGTTGTTTAGGCTTCCCAGAACTCTATGCTGATTTTGCTTCATTCCATGCAGGATGGAGGGCAGGGCTATATGCCTCTCTTTGCAGATGTAGAATGCAGACGTTATCTGATTCTGCATCCAGAAACAGATGCCAAAATCTCAAGGGAGCCAGCATCATACTTACACTCAGGACCTTGTTGTGGCTTTTTCACCCAATTTAAAAAATTGTGGTAAAACACATGTAATACAAAATTTATCATCTTTAAATGTACAGTTTAGTTGTATTGAAAACATTTATAATGCTTTAATTTTTTGAGGAACCATTTTACATTCCTAGCAACGGTGCACAAGGGTTCTAGGTTCTCACCAACACTTGTTTTTCTAAAAAAAAATTGTTACAGTAGCCATCCTAATGGGTATGAGATGGTATCTCATAGTTTCGATTTGCATTTCCATGATGATTAGTGATGTTGAGCACCTTTTCAGGTGCTTATTGGCCATCCATATATCTTCTTTGGAGAA
Source organism: Sus scrofa (assembly GCF_054392235.1). Classification (NCBI taxonomy): domain Eukaryota; kingdom Metazoa; phylum Chordata; class Mammalia; order Artiodactyla; family Suidae; genus Sus; species Sus scrofa. The sequence continues at coordinate 115,044,656 of NC_139389.1, read as the reverse complement.
ATGTCTATTCAATCCTTTGCCCATTTCTGAGATGGGTAGTTTCGTTGTTGGTGTTGAGTTTTAGGAGTTTTCTATATATTCTAGATATTAATCTCTTATCATATATGTGATTTATAAATATTTTCTCCCTTTCTGTAAGTTGCCTCTTTATTCTTGATACTGTTTTTTCATTGCACAGCGTTTTTAAATTTTCATGAATTCATTTTTTCTTTTGTTGCCTATGCCTTTGGTGTCATATCCAAGAAATGATTGTCAAATCCAATGTTTGAAGCTTTTACCCCATGTTTTCCTCTAAGAATTTTACAGTTTTAGCTCTTAGATTTAGGTATTTAATTCATTTGGAGTTAATTTTGTCTATGGTGTTAGGTAAGGGTCCAGTTTCTTTCTTTGCACATGGATATATTTCTCAGCATAGCTATTTGTTAAGGGGAAGATTGTTGAGGGGAAAAGACTGTCTTTTCCCCATTGAATGGTCTTGGCACTCATATGTTGACTATAGATGTGAGGGTTTATTTCTGGGCTCTCTATTCCTTTGGTCTATGTGTTTATACTGGTGCCACCTTATTTAAATTACTGTAGTTTTGTAATAAGTTTTAAAATCTGAGGATTTTGAATCTTGAGAGCTTGAAACAAAGTTTCAGGATCAGGCAGAGGTCATCTATATATTTTGGTCCAGTCATGTGACAGTGACTGTCTGGGGCAAGGTTGTCTGTGGTAACCTCCTCAACACACTTTTGCTGGTGCAGGGCTGGGGCATGGCTGTGGCTTTGCCACCTTGGCTTGATTGCTCACTGAGCCTGGTTTTTCAGGCTTCCTGTTGATTTTACAAAATATTCTACCTGTCAATTCTTTTTCTGCTTTTTTAACCAGAGTCAGTTTTTAATTGCTCCCAACTAAGAGTCCTGATAACATAGCTCAGTTCATCTGGCAGTGAGCCACCTCGAGCATTGAGTTGGCATGAAAAGCTTTCTGAATCATGGAAAGCACTGTCTTTTGCGTGGTTCAGCAGCAAGGTTCATGCTCAGTCATGCATCTACCCACTATTCAAACACTTCCACATGTATCTATTGGTAAGCTGGGGCAAAAAAGGTTTGGTTCAGCAGAATTATGGAAACAGATGTGTCTTAAAACTCACCTTCCTTCCTTCACAGAGAGTCTTCCACCTTCCTGTTAACCTCTTCCTCCCATTAGGCATTCAATATCCTATAATCTCCACTGGATGCTCAAAACAGCAATGTATTTATGTACTATTATTAATATTATTTATTATTTAGCGTTATTGGTTATAATTGTGGTTGGCTGACTACTTGAGTGTAAGTGTGTTTCAGTTACATTTTAGCTCTTTATTTATTGTTGCTTTACTATTTATTGAATACTTACTGGAGTTCCTGCTGTGGCGCAATGGGATCAGCAGCATCTTGGGAGCGCTGGAAAGCAGGTTCAATCCCTGGCCTGGCACAGTGGGTTAAGGATCTGGCATTGCTGCAGCTGTGGCAATCTGACCCCTTGCCCAGGAACTCTATATGCAGCGAGGTGGCCAAAAAAGAAAAAAACAAAAACAAAAAACTTAGTATATACACCATAACAGCTAGACCCAAAATGCAGTCTGATACAGTCTTGGTGGAGTGGCCCGTCAGGAGGGTTGGCAGAGTCAGGTCAAGATGCCCCATCCCTACCATTGCTGGTGTTGAAGCTGGGGCTTGGCTGGGTGAGGCCGCTGGGGGCCCATTTGTAGGAAATGAAGAAGCATGGAGGCTCCGTAGTCATCGACATCTCCCTAAACCTGTTCTAGCACATGTCTGCCTGTGTTGGGTCCCTTGCCCTAAAACATCCTCCCGTTTCTTGGTATGAACATGTATCAGGACCCCATGTCCTATCCTGAGGTGGCACTTAGTTTATATGTATGTGTGGTGTGTACTTAATGTTATCTTAATGTTCTTAAATCCCTCTTTTTGACATGTTTTATATATTCTGTAGCCTCCCCATAGAATTTGGCCTCTCCCAATCAAAGGACCTTATGTGGAGAATTTTTGTTCTCAAATAAGAACGGCATCAAAGATGGAAGGAGAAGCTCATTGAAAGGTTTTATAGATACAGCTCTTAGAAGTTTGCCTCCTCTTTTTTTTCCCCCTCCCCTCAAAATAGCCCTGAGGATGGTTATTTTTATGGAAGTCAAGTAATTTGCCTCAGATCACATAATGAAAGGACAGTGAAGTTTAGACTTGTTTGCAGAGTGAGGTCAAGATGGTAGCTAGGACAAGTTAAGGTTCTCCATCTCCTCAGTTTGCAGTAACAAGTGGTTTTCTCTTTAGCTAAACCTATGGACAAGAGGCTGTGGTCTCTTGTTTTTGTTCACAGTAGGCTTCCTGGGAACACTTGTTGACTCTTGACTGTTTGTACTCACCACTCTGAAAAGACAGGGAGACAAGTAAATACAGCCACCCGGGGCCACATGGCAAAGTCACCCTGGAGAGTGGTGCTTGGGGATCAGCAAAGTGGTTAGTTATGCCTTTTTCCCCCCTCTCCTAATGGGATCAGGTTAATTAAGTCACAGGAAAAGAGTGTGTTTTCAGGAGGAAAAAAATACACATTTTTGTTTACCTGAGGGAGGGTTATCTACACTAAGCTCATACCACTTCTCTTCTGAAGGTTTATTCCCACGGAGCTCCCTAATGCAATCAAGTGGCCCCTGCAGCTCTGGTGGATTTCATAATAGGGTGCAGCAGGAGTATAGAAACCCAGAGGCTGATGAGCACTGTAGCCATTGAAAAGTCCCACTTCCAGTTTTTAAGTGTGTGAGCACCATAGCTCCTATTACCTGCGGCCCTCCTAGGCACTTTCTAAAGCAATGGCATATGCCCAAGGCAGGGCACAGTCTAAGAGCAGACAAGGAAGGGGTGACCTGTTTGCAGAGAATTTAGACATGATAAAGCTGATGAAATTCAGTGTGTTTTTACTATTACCATGCACCAGCAATCTTAAACAATGTCAGTGATAAAACACTCTCTATAAGAAGCAATTTTTTTAGTGTAAAAGTTCTAATTGGCCTAAATATAGCAGTGTGGAGTTTTAATAATATATTTATTAGCTTCATTTGCATTTTTAGGGCCACACCTACGGCATATGGAAGTTCCTAGGCTAGGAGTCGAATTGGAGCTGCAGCTGCTGGCCTGTGCCACAGCCACAGCAATGCCAGATCCAAACCTCATCTGTGATCTACACCACAGCTTATGGCAATACCAGATCCTTAACTCAGGTATTGCTCAGATACCTGAGCAAGGCCAGGGATCGAACCTGCATCCTCATGGATATTAGTCAGATTCTTAACCCACTGAGCCACAATGGGAACTCCTTACATACATTTTTATTTTATTTCTATTTTATTTTTTAATTTTTTTTTTTTTTTTTTTGTCTTTTTGCCATTTCTTGGGCTGCTCCCGCAGCATATGGGGAGGTTCCCAGGCTAGGGGTCCATTTGGAGCTGTAGCTGCCAGCCTACGCCAGAGCCACAGCAACGCGGGATCCAAGCCGCGTCTGCAACCAACACCACAGCTCACGGCAATGCCGGATCCTTAACCCACTGAGCAAGAGCAGGGATCGAACCTGCAACCTCATGGTTCCTAGTCGGTTTCGTTAACCACTGCACCACGATGGGAACTCCATACATACATTTTTAAAATCCATTTTTCTTTTCTTTTTGTCTGCTCTAACAAATTTTTTATTAAAGTATAATTGATTTATGATGTTGTGCCAACTTTTACTGTACATCATATGACCCAGTCATATATATGTATACATTCTTTTTCTCATACTTTTAAAAGCCATTTTTTCTACATTTCACGTAAGTGAAGTAAGACAGTCACAAAAATACAAATACAGTATAATTCCACTGATAGGAGAATCTGAAGGAGTCCGATTCATAGTAACAGAAAGAGGAGTGGAGGTTGCCAGAGGCTGAGGGGAGGGAAAATGAGTGGTTTAATGAGTAGAGTTTCATTTTTGCAAGATGAAGAAGTTCTGGAGATTGCACAATATGAATATACCGAACGCTACTGAACTTAATGCTTGAAAATGGTTAAGATGGTAAATTTTATATTATTTGTTTTTAACTGCAATTTTTAAAGTTACCCATATCTTTTCAGAAACACTGTAATCAGTGCGGGAGTTAATTTGGACAACTCCCCGTTATGCAGTCAGACTCTGACACTTGGGGCACAACTATAGTGTCTGTCTCAAGAGTTCATTCCCCTGGGTTCCGAATTATTCGCACTCATTTAAGGCTCGGCTCATGCATCCAATTCTTATGGTAGTATGTATTTCTTGTGTTTTTAAACAGTAGATTAGGAAGAAATAAAATTTAGGTATTTAATTATGTCATTTGATGTGACTGCTGGGAATTTTTATTTGTGCTTAAATATAAAACATTGAAATAGTACAAACTGTGGAGTGCAGTCCTTTTGTTTGGCTGATGCAAATTTTAGTCCGTAAATAACATACACCCATTTCATTTACTATTACTGAAAATAATTGTGTCATATCAGAGAGGAGGCACTCTGAAGCACTCTGGGTGGCAAATATTTTACAAACTGGGCATCGAGATCAGACTCTATTCTTTAATGATTTAAAAACAAATACTTTACAGAAAGACAGGCATAATGGAAAGAGCATGGCTTCAGAATTAGGTAGACCTAATTCATTCTAACTGGGAAAGACATGATTAATAAGTAAAATTTTGAAATTAAATCAATAAATGAACATGATAATATTTAAAAATAATAAATGCAATTGAGATCAAAGAAGGATGATGAAATACATAGTGGCCAGGGGAGTGGGTACTACTCCAGGAATTATGGTTGGGGAAGTATTCTTGGAGCAGGTAATTGAGCTGAAACTCAAGGGGTGAAGAGGAGCTGGACCTTGCTAAACTCTCAGTAAACATGTTTTAGAAAGAGGAAACAGCAGATATAATGTTCTTTAGGTTAGAAAGTGTTTTCTGTTTTGTTCACTGATGAACCTAAACTGTCTAAAACATTATCTGGTACATGGTAGATACTTAATACATCTACTTGTTATGTCTCAAATGAGAGCAGTGAAGGCCAATGTGGCTGGAGTGTAACAAGGATAAACAAGAAGGAGAGGGAGTTCCTATCGTGGCTCAGTGAGTTAGGAATCTGACTTGCTTCCATGAGGATGCAGGTTTGATCCCTGGCCTTGCTCAGTGGTTTAAGGATCTGGCATTGCCACAAGCTGCAACATAGGTCGCAGATATGGCTCAGATCCTGCTTTGCTGTGGTATAGGCAGGTGCAGCTCTGATTTGACCCCTAGCCTGGAAACTTCCATATGTTCCATGTGCTGCAGCAGTGGCCCTGGAAAGAAGAAAACAAACAAACAAAAAATAAGAAGGAGAGTGATAGGTGATGGGAGGTTCAAAAAGTAGGAAAGGCCTGGAAAGTAAGGCCCATGGGTCCTGGAATATATTCCGAGTGCAGTGGGAATCTCTTGGAGATTTTAAAGCAGAGGATAACATGATAATGTTATTTATTGCCCCCCTCCCCCTTTTAAGATCACTATTCCCAAATGGAGAGGAATGGGAATAATACCAGTCAAAAATCTCAGCAACTACAATGCCTCTGCACTTCATATGGGCCTGGCAGTTTGTATATGCTTATCCACATATGTCATACTCACTTGTATTGGAGAACAGGGATTACCCCCGTAGTGGGAAGTGAAACACTGCTATTTGAAACAAACAAACAAAAAATGGACTGACTTTTGTTCTTCAGGGAGCTTGCAGGGGGAGGTGGCATAATTCATATAATGAGAAGGTGAGTCTTTAAACTGGTCTCTTCTCTGTAGACACTGAAGAGCAAGGAAACCACATGTAGGAATGTGATCCTATAAAGACATGTTACAGGTTCTGTTATGTCTGGGATTAGAGCTAGGAAATAGGGGGAAATGGATGGCCCTTTATTTTCAAAACACCTTAATGACATTAAAAAGTAGGCTTCAGAAAGTTTGAGGTAAGGAATGCAGAGCAGAACTGCTGGGTATGCAAAATGCCCAGAGATTGTGGGAAATTTGAAGGCTGACAGGAGAAGAAAAGGGAAGAGGATTGTCCTGCCCACCAGAGGGAGGTCCCCAAGGAGGAAAACAACCAGGGAGAAACTTCTATAATCGAGGATGGTTGAGGGGCTTTTAAGAGCAGCAGTGTCTAAAATTCAAATTTAAGGCCTATGTGAATATAATTCTGCGATGGGAGGTGTTCTCCCACCCTCCTCACCACAAATCTCTTTGAATCTTAAGGCTTCAAAAAATGGCTGATACATTCAAAAGGCTTATCTTCATGGTGTTTTTGTTTGCTGGTTGGTTTTTTTTTTGGGGGGGGGGTTGGTCTTTTTGTCTTTTTAGGGCATATGAAGGTTCCCAGGCTCGGGGTCCAATGGGAGCTGTAGCTGCCGGCCTACACCAGAGCCACAGCAACGCAGAATCTGAGCCGTGCCTGCGAACTACACCACAGCTCACAGCAACACCGGATCCTTAACCCACTGAGCGAGGCCAGGGATCGAACCCGTGTCCTCATGGATGCTAGTCAGGTTTTGCTAACTACTGAGGCACGATAGGAACTCCTCTTAAGGGTGTTTGAAGAATCAAAGGAAGACTGGTTGCCTTTTGTGTTGGGCTAGTGAGGGTGAAGGGGAGACAAAACTGCAGGAAAGAAGATGTGAATAAAATTGAAGATTCAGTGGCTCAAGGAATTCAGAGCAGATGATCAACAGGATACACTCCTGGTGCCTTCAGATGGTCTTGGGAGGCAGTGAGCATGCAGCTTTCTTGGTGATTGAATGGAAGTTTACACCATTTTAATTTAAATATTAAAGAAATAGTGACCCACAAGACTGGAGAATTGGGGTACAATCAGGTTCTGGCAGACACTTAGGTCATCTCCCATTTTACAAAGGAGGAACCCGAGGTCCCTTAGAGTTGCGTCACCTGAAACAGTGACATCTAAGAGAGTAAACAGCAAGTCCCAGGTCTGAGCCCTAATCTGGTCAGTGATTCTCAGAGGTGCCTTTTCCACCTACAGAGACACTCTCCTACCCCCACTTCTGCAGCATTTGTTACCAGGAGCTTCCGGTGGTAGAACTTAGGGGAACCATGAACTAACGTCTCATGTGGTCTTTATATACTATAGTTTTGCAGATGCCAGACACATGGTCTAGAAAATCACAGCAAGTTTTATGATAAATATTTAAGTTCCACCAGTTTAAATATTACATGGCTGAATTTTATTGACATTGTTTTTCTTCCCAATAATTTTAAAATTTCTTCCTATGCACACTAGACGCCACCCCCCATAAAAATGGTTCTATCAGAAGAAGCCTGCAGTCTGACTTACTGAATTTCCAAGGAAATTTTTTTTTTTTTTTTGCCTTTTTGTCTTTTTGCCTTTTCTAGGGCTGCTCCTGAGGCATATGGAGGTTTCCAGGCTAGGGGTCTAATCAGAGCTGCAGCTGCCAGCCTACGCCCACAGCAACACCAGATCCGAGCTGTGTCTACGACCTACACCACAGCTCACAGTAATGCCAGATCCTTAACCCACTGAGCGAGGCCAGGGATTGAACCCACAACCTCATGGTTCCTAGTCGGATTCATTTCTGCTGTGCCATGATAGGAACTCCCCCAAGGAAATATTTTTGATGAATGTATTGTACCATTATTTCTTCCATTGTATAAAATGATTCTAGTGAGTCTGGGAAGATTATTTTTGTTTAATAATTAAGACAGAAGATTTTGGAGAAAAAGCTGGGGTTATAGGGGTGGCATTTTGTCTGACCTATAATCTGTAGGTCACACCCTACAGATAAGAGCTTTCCGCTCAGAGGAGTGATGCGCTGTGAAAGTGGCTGTGTGCCGTCTATGAGATTTTAGAAAATTAAAGCACATTCTCATATAGAACTAGAGAAGAACCTGTGCCTTTGTGAAATGAGGCTTTTCTAGCAATGGCTTTGAATGAAAAGAGTGTTCAAAATTCAGTTGCAGACTTCTAATTCTGGCAACAAAGCAGACTAAACCAATGTGAGCTTTAATCCCTACTCCTCATCTCTTGCCCTAACCATTCCTCCAAGCCTCTCCATGGCTCAGTTTTCCTTCTGTAAAATGGAATACTAATATGTACTAGAGTTCCCGTTGTGGTGCAGTGGAAGTGAATCTGACTAGGAACCATGAGGTTGTGGGTTTGATCCCTGGCCTCACTCAGTGGGTTAAGGATCTAGCATGGCCGTGAGCTGTAGTATAGATCGCAGACGAGGCTTGGATCTGGCGTTGCTGTGGCTGCGGTGTAGGCCAGCAGCTGTAGCTCGGATTCCACCCTAGTCTGGGAACCTCCATATGCCGCCAGTGCAGCCCTAAAAAGCAAAAAAAAAACAAACAAACAAAACCCCGAAATCTAATATGTACTTTCTAAGTTCATTGTAAAGATTAAATTAGTTAATATAGGTTTAATATTTAGAACAGTGCAGGGCACATATTTTGTGTTCTAAGTGTTAGCCATTATTGCCATTTTCCTGTGCTAGTATGTGGAGTTTCCTAATCCTCCTTCACTGCCCAGGGCTCTGGTGAAAGAAAAAGACTCCTTGAGGACTCAAGCACAAGAATAGAATCTAAATTTACATCTAGTTCTGAGCAAGATAAGTAAAAAAAAAAAAAAAGTACCAAATTGCTTTTTATATTCCAGACACTGGTCATGTATGAATCTTTCAATAACCCAATGCAGTGTGCTTTAGATTTCTCCCCATTTTACAGATAGGGAAACTAAGTCACAGAAAGATTGTTTATCTTACCCCAAGTTACACAGCAGGTAAATGGTACAGCCATGTTTGGACCCAGGCTGAACTTAGAGACCAGCTTCTTACCCACAAAGACAGATTCCTCATCAAAAGCAACAACAGTGACCTAGTTAGTATTCTCAGAGTGCTGAGGGAGAATAATACAATCCAGAAATCTATCCCAGCTAAAACTACTATTGAGTGAGGATGGAATAAATATAATTTTAGGTGAAAATGAAAAGTTCCATATATAGGCCCTGTATAAGGTCCAGGCTTAAAGAACTAGTAAATAATGAATTTCAGGAAGAAAAAAATATTGGAATTAGAAGGGGGATGAAAGAAGAAAGGGAAAACAAAGAAATTGGTAAGCATGGATAAAACTAAATATTAAGATTTATTTTATTAAAAAAAAGTTAGGAGTTGCCTGGTAGCTCAGTGGGGTAAGGATATAGTGTTGTCACTGCTATAGCTCAGGATGCTGCTGTGGCACAGGTTTGATCGCTGGCCTGGGAACCCAACATGCTGCAGGTGTGCCCCCTGCCACACACACACCAAAAAAAGAAAAAAAAAATTAATGTGGGAAGTTTTAAAAGAAAGTGAAACAAATGTCATTATAACAAAATCAATTACTCCATGAATTGTAGACAATGAAATTTATATAAATGAGGACAGTTTGTAGCTTTTTTTTTTTTTTTTTTTTCGTTTTTGGCCGTGCCTGCCTGTGGCATATGGAAGTTCCCAGGCCAGGAGTGACGATGCTAAATCTTTAACTAGTAGGCCACCAGGGAACTCCAGTTTTTAGCTTTTATCTCAGTTTAGTTGTTTCTGCTCAGAGGCAATGTCCTAATAAAAATTTCTTATATATAAGTATGTAATGAAAATTCAAAGATAAAATAGTGTCATCAAAAGTATTTGGGGGAAGTTCCCACTGTGGCTCAGCAGTAAAGAACCTGACTAGTATCCATGAGGACATGAGTTCAGTCCCTGGCCTTGCTCAGTGAGTTAAGGATCAGGCATTGTCTTCAGCTTCAATGTAGGCAGCAAAGGTGGCTTGGATCTAGCATTGTGGTAAAGGCCGGCAGCTACAGCTCTGATTCAACTCCTAGCCTGGGAACCTCCATATGCCATGGGTGAGGCTCTAAAGAGACAAAAAAATAATTTTTTTTTTGTAGGAGTTTCCGCTGTGGTGCAGTGGAGTAAGGATCCAACAGATCTGACTTGACTTCTGTCCCTGGCTGGAGAACTTCCATATGCTGCAGGTGAGGCTGAAAAGAAAAAAAAAATTTTTTTTTCTATGCCACTATTATTCTCCAAGCCTAAATTAACCCTTCTCAGAAAATGTACATTTGGTTATTCCACTTTGGGTATTTTACTTTGGATTGGCGGAAATTTATAGAGGTGAAGACTCTATTCCTCCCTCTCAAGCATTTTGGGTTTTTTTCTTGTTTGTTTTTTCTGTCTTTTGTCTGTTAGGGCTCACATCCGCGGCGTATGGAGGTTCCCAGGCTAGGGGTCGAATTGGAACTACAGCTGCTGGCCTCCACCACAACCACAGCAACATCAGATCCAAGCCGAGTCTTCGACCTAAACCACAGCTCATGGCAACACCAGATCCTTAACCCAACTGAGCGAGGCCAAGGATTGAACCTGCAACCTCATGGTTCCTAGTCAGATTCGTTTCCACTGCGCCACAACAGGAACTCCATCTCTCAAGCATTTGACTTGTGTTCATTTTGAACACAAACTGTTCCTTGATTTAGTCTAAGAAATTCACATTCTTTTATTAGTCATATAGCATTAATAACATTAATATAGTAATGTCAGAATTACTCCTTTTAAGAAAAAAAGTTTTTGAAAGTTTATTTTGTATTCATCAGGCAGTAACAGTGATTTCCTGTGTAATTTGGGGTATTTGTTGACAGTAGTGTACATAATGTGAGGAAAAATTTTACTTTTCCATGAAGTGAGCATTATGGGGTTATTATTAAAGAATGAATCTAACACTACTTTAAAAATTTTGCCCAGCTATTTACATTTGGATTCTATGCATTTTAATTCTAAATTTAACATCATGGGTTAGCATGATTGCCTGAAGGACTACATAAAAGATGATTGCATAATTCTGTGTTATATATCTGTGCTGGCAAATAGATTTGGCATGGAAGAAATTCAAGTAATATTGACAGAGTTCAGATATGTTCTAACTATGGAAAAGATAAATATATGTTGTCCACTGTTGCTCAGTTTCTGAAGTAAAGGGTTAAGAATACAGTTTAAGGAGTTCCCTCGTGGCGCAGTGGTTAACGAATCTGACTAGGAACCATGAGGTTTCGGGTTCGGTCCCTGCCCTTGCTCAGTGGGTTAAGGATACAGTGTTGCCATGAGCTGTGGTGTACGTTGCAGACGCAGCTCGGATCCCTCGTTGCTGTGGTTCTGGCGTAGGCCGGCCGGCAGCTACAGCTCCGATTAGACCCCTAGCCTGGGAACCTCCATATGCCGCGGGAGCAGCCCAAGAAATGACAAAAAGACAAAAGACAAAAAAAAAAAAAAAGAATACAGTTTAAGAATGGGAATTAGTCAAGGAAGGTGACCTTGTTATTTTAGTAGCTTAGCTCACTAAAGGTTTGTTCCTCTGCAAGTCACTGTGCACTCTGGGTTGGCAGGGGTGGCTCTGCTCCAGGCAGTAAGCCATTGACATAGACTTCTTTCTAGGGAGTTTACCTTTGCCTGGGATTTCAGATACTCTCTCCCTGGGATCCTTTGATTCCATCTCACACAGGAGGATTGTGTCAGAGGTTTTATGGACTTGTTTGTGACACTCTTATCCCTATTTGTATTCCATTGACCAGGTACTGCAAGCAAGGCTGGGAGATGTGTATGTAGGTGTGTGCCCAGGACATAGGGAATGGGTTTGGTTGAGTGTATGACCCAGTGTTTTCTGTAAGCTAGCTCATTATGACTTTGTTTTACAAGTATGAAAAAGATAACAGGGGAGTTCCCGTTGTGGCACAGTGGTTAATGAATCCGAGTAGGAACTATGAGGTTGCGGGTTGGACCCCTGGCCTTGCTTAACACTGGGTTAAGGATCCAGTGTTGCTGTGAGCTGTGGTGTAGGTTGTAGGCCTGGCTCGGATCCCGCGTTGCTGTGGCTCTGGCATAGGCTGGCGGCTATGGCTCCTATTTGACCCCTAGCCTGGGAACCTCCATGTGCTGTGGAAACGGCCCAAGAAATAGCAAAAAGACAAAAAAAAAAAAAAAAAAAGAAAAAAAGAAAAGGACAACAGGGATGAAATATGTAGTGAACACATTTGTTTATTTCTCATTGACAGTTTTTCCAAGTTAATGACGTTCTGTTATATCTTGATAGCCATTAGCATGCACCCTAATGCTTAAATGTGATTTCACTTATGTGTTTATTGAACAACTCATTATTTTTTAAAATATGCAGTTTGTTTCTTATTTTATATGATGAGTTGGGTGTAAATGTTGCATTACTTTCATTGAAGAAGGCTGTCAGCATTTTGTCTTATAAATTCAGTTTACCTATAAGTATATATCATCTTGGCCTCGTATTTTAAGAGTTTTTTTGTGTTTAAAAATACAACACTCTTCAATAGAGGCTTCACAATTGACAAACACTTGATGCCCCTCCATGTGGCCTGGAAAGTACATGTCTGGGTAGCACTCAACTCCTCCATTTATGCATTTGGAACTTTAACTCTGTGACCTTTTATAAAAGAGGGAGGCTCTCCAGCAAAGCAGAAGTAGAGCAACTCTTCAAATCTACCCACTCTCATCGATGGTGATACCACTTGCCAAATAGCATTGCTTTTGGGTTTGACAGCAGTTGAGCAAAGGAGTTCAGTATACAGACAGGAGAAAAGAAAAATGTGTCAAAGGGGCCTAAATCACTGGGTTTGGCCACACCCAAAGAATGCAGCCTGATTACTTTTTAAAAATTTTTTTATTTTAATTGATTTGCAATATTCTGTCAATTTCTGCTGTACAGCAAAGTGACCCAGTTATATATACATTCTTTTTTTTCACGTAATCCTCCATCATGTTCCATCACAAGTGATTGGATATAGTTCCCTGTGCTATACAGCAGGATCTCATTGCTTATCCAAACCTGATTCTTTTTTTTTTTTAACTTTTATTTATTTATTTATTTATTTATTTATTTATTTATTTATTTTTGTCTTTTTGCCATTTCTTGGACCGCTCCCGTGGCATATGGAGGTTCCCAGGTTCGGGGTCGAATCAGAGCTGTAGCTGCCAGCCTACGCCAGAGCCACAGCAACGTGGGATCCGAGCCACATCTGCGACCTACACCACAGCTCACGGCAACACTGTATCCTTAACCCACTGAGCAAGGGCAGGGACCGAACCCGCAACCTCATGGTTCCTAGTCGGATTCGTTAACCACTGCGCCACGATGGGAACTCCCAAACCTGATTCTTATCAGAAGTTTGGGACAGACAGTTCTGTGAGAGTCCAGTGTTCAATATACCAAATGTAAGTTACTAGTAGACTGCAAGAAGACTTCTTATCCGCCCTTCCCCTCATTATCAGTTGGGACAAACTATTATGGAGAGTTTTAACTAAACAAGAAGGTGCTGAAGAGTCTCAGAGAATGCAATAAAGCCCTCTAATTTGGTGTTTTTTCTGATGCCATTGGGGCCATGCTAACATGGATGTGCCTTACTTGTGGTCTTATCATAGACCAAGACAAAAAGGTAAAAGAGGAACCATGCTTTAGGCCCACATGTTGTCCAGAAATGGTTTTGCATTCCCTTCTCTGAATCAGCATCAGGGCAATTAGTTGTTATAATATGCTGGCCAAGAGAATGACATCCAAGGGCGACGGGCACAGGAGACATGTCATTCACACTCGGGGACAGCTGAGGAGAGGTGCCTTCCTTGTGCTCCAGCTGTGCAGCCTACAGAGGGAGAATGCTGTCCAGGTGAGAATTTGCTGTCTGACACCAGTCAACTGTGACTATGTTGAGAGGCTTCTAATTCTCTAGCAAGAGACATACTTTCTTCTTCTTATTTATTTATTTATTTATTTTTGCTTTTTAGGGCCACTCCTGGGGCATATGGAAATTCCCAGGCTAGGGATTGAATTGGAGCTGCAGCTCCAATTCACACCTCAGCCATGGCAATGCTAGATCCAAGCCACCTCTGCTCCCTACACCACAGCTCACGGTAACACCAGATTCTTAACCCAGTGAGCAGGGCCAGTGATCAAACCTTCATCCTTAGGGATGCTAGTCGGGTTCTCAGCCTGCTGAGCCACAATGAGAACTCCAAAAAAGACACACTTTCCAGAAGCTTTAGGTGGGAGGCTGTGGCTCCTGGCTCTGCTCAGAACTACTTAGATTCCTTCTCTTCTTCTCCTCCTCGTTTTGTTCCATTAGTTGACAATAACTCTTTAGTTTGGTAAGTCCATGACCTCATCCGCTGACCTGATGGGCTTGTTGTGTAAGCGTCTTCAGTAAGCATGCCTAGTGATACAGGTGTATTTTATTAAGGTTCTCCTTTTTTATTCATTGCAAAAAAGGTTATTCACATCTGGCAAGGAACAGAGGAGCTTTGGTTTTAGGTCATGTTAACCTTTCCCACATTTGAAAAAAAGTTTGTCCCTTGCCATGTTTTGACTCTGAGGCTAAGTCTGTCAGATCTGCTTTGGGCTATTATTGAAGAACCTATGTGTCCAGCAACTGTTCTTACCTAGGACAGAGAATTTAGATGTACGAAATATAGGATATAACTAGTTAATGGGCCTATTGATCCTGGTGTGAAAGCATGTGTATTTGACTCTTGAAAGACCCTCTTACGTTTATTTTACCCAAAGTAAAAACTAAAATTATAAAATCAAGTCCAGTTTCAAATTGGCCAAGCAGCGAGGCCTTCCTCGAAGAAAGTGAGGATACTTTAAAGCTTCAACATCTGTTTTTTTTTCTTTTGGCTGTGCCTCATGGCATGTGGAAGTTCCCAGGCCAGGGACCTATCTTGCACCACAGAAACCACCTGAGCCACTACAGTGGCAATGCTGGATCATTAACCCACTAGATCACAAGGGAACTCCAAGCTTCAACTTCTTTTCTTTCACTCCAGTTTCCTCTATTGCCAAACTGGGAAGACAAGAGATTGATTTTGATAAAGGAGTTGCTATTATACATTATGGTTAGTGGACCACACTGTTAGATTAATGGGATTAGCCTAGTTACTAGGTCCAGAAGCAGAAGTAGGAGTAAAAGCTTCAAGAGAGAAGATCATAGAACTGGCCAAACTCCCATGAGATCTCGGGTATCATCGAAATAGATCCCAAAGCTCAGTACGGTGTTGGAGGCTGGAAATACATCACAGTATTTGGTATGTGATGGTGAATTTCATAGAAGGTTAAACTACTCAAGGAGGAACCAGCTAATAGGTCTGGACAGTCAGTTTCCCAGCTAGTAGGTTACAAAGAGAATGATTCATAGGAGAGCTAGAAAGGTGCCCAGCAAGGTAAGGAGGCATCCTATGGCCCCAAGACCAAGTAAGGCTGATTACTGGGTGATTAGACTTCCTGTATTAGTGATGCCAGTCCCATGACTTTTTGATAAAACTTATTTAATTTTTCTGATCTCAGCCAGATGCCAGTACATCTTGGTGCTGGGCAATGTCCATCCAGAACAAGGGCACCTTTTTCTAATTTGTGTAGAATTTCAATGTGGGGTAGCTATGGCTCTGACTGTGCTTCAGAGAATCAAAGGAGGGGTCATACATCAGTGATTAGACTGTTAAAGGGGACCAGACTCTGCCCGAGGTGAATGATGATTCATGAGAGAGCTCCAAGAGGAAAAGACCCTTATGCTGTTGGAGCTGGAGCTCTAAAGCACAACGTCACAATTAATTCATCTTGAGTATGTTGCAGGTTGCCTCAGAGTTGAACTGCTTAACCCTTGGGGAAGCTGGCCAAGGTCAGGGATAGCCAGAACCTTCATCTTGGTCACCTCTGTCCAAGAGCAGCCTCATCCGTTTAGGTAGTATGCATGCATTACGATTACACTCTCAGTGTGCCATGGTGTGAACAAGTTTGGGGAGCAGTGCTACAAGGTCTCACTTTTCAGAAGACCTGGGTTTGCCTTCTTGAAGGAAATGTATTATCTTCCTCATATATGGTTATCTGGTTCCCAGAACCACCAGGAAATACTGAAGTGGGAAAATGTCTGCTAAAGACCCTTCAGCTACAACTGGTTTCTAAGACAGAAGTCCTGGAGGATACTGTTGTGAATGGGCATAGATTGATGCAAAGGATAAACTCTGGAATACTGGGGAAAATGAGCCATTTAGCTCAAAGTTAAGTAGCTGTGACAATTTCTACTTAAAACGAACAACCAATCTTCCCAGTGTTGGTGTCATAGCAGCTATGATGACCTGAGCTGCTGTTGACATCATGTTGGTTCTCTCCTTGAAATATCTCCCAGGCCAGACTCTTCCTTTGTATTGTCTTTAACCATATCACCCCCTTTCTTAACAGGCAGGACCTCCACATTTGGTTGTGCAGTGCCCAAAACACACAACTCTATGCTAAAATCCTTGATATTCTCCACTGTCTACTGAATGGAGGTTGAATTTTACAGTCTGGCATGCAAGGCTTTCTGTGGTCTGGCTTCAATATGCTCAAATCAGTGAAGATGCTGGTGGGAAACAGATGGCTCACTTAAAGGGTTAACTGAGGAGAATTTAATGCACAAACTCTTTAAAAAGTAAGGAGTTCCCTTGTGGTACAATGGGTTAAGGATCCAGAGTTGCCACTGCGGCGGCTTAGGTTGCTGTTGTGGCACAGATTGGGTCCTTGGCCTGGGAACTTCCACATGCCACAGACAGAGCCCTCCCCCCACCAAAAAAAAATTGGTGAGTAGCATTGAGGCAAAACCAAACAGGGATGATGAAACACCCAGGAGCTAGCCACAGCAAAGCATTACCTACCCCTGGGCTAAATGGACAAGGAAATCAGGGGTGGGTGATGTTAGACCCTGGAGAGAACTTGGAGCCAGAGAGATGGGGAAGTCAGGAGCTGTAACCATAGGCTTGCCAGTGCCCTTCCCCCACCCAACCCTTGCCAAACCAACTGGAATCCTTGAGGACTACAGAGTGGGGGTGATGCAGTCCCTAGGGGCCAACCTCTGCAGGGCAGAAAAGATTGGAGAATGCCTGTGGGAGAATTACCAGCACACTCCTTCCCTCCTTCTAGTCCTCCCAGCCTGTGCGTTAGGCATGCTTGTTCCTTTTCTTAATGGTGCTGTGGTAATTCACATACCTGCGACTTTACTCACAGTTAAGCCTCAGTGTGGAATGCCCTTCTTACCATCCTCCTGTGTTTATACATTTGAAATCCTACTGCCCCTTTAAATCCCAGCTTAAAAGTGACCTTCTTGAAGGCTTCTTGAAGACTTCTCTGATCCCTCAGGCAGAATCCTCTAGGCCAGGGATACAAATGGCTTGCAAAGCCTGAAATATTCACTCTCCAGCCCTTTCCAGAAAAAGCTGACAATCCTTGCTCTAAACCTGCACTGTCCAGCATGGTAGCCATTAAACTGCATGTGGCTACTGCAATAGAAAAATGGAATTTTAGATTTTAATTAGTTAAATTTTAAATTATAAAACCATTTCTCAGTTCATTTATGGGAAACTTTAAGTGTTTAGAACAACTGGCTCTGCAAATCTATTTTTTCACCTGCAAATTTTATGAACTTTCAATATGGATCAAGTATTTCTGAAGAAAATTTAATTCCAAGTTGTAATGTGCCATAGGTACACACTGGCTTTTGAAGACTAAGAAGAAAAATAAAGTAAAATACCTTAATTTTTATATTGATTACATGTCAAAATGAAAATATTTTATATATATACCTCTTTCTTTTTCTTTTTAAGATGTGACTATTGGAGAATTTACAATTACATAGATGCTTGCATTATATTTCTGTTGGGCAGCAGTTTTCTATACTAGCCTCCAGAAACTTTTTGAAATAGTTTTTGTGCTGCTGTGAATATATGTGTCTTCCTCTCTCAATTATAAGTTTCTTAAAGACTGGGATGCTAAAAAAAAAAAAAAAAAAACCTTAATATACATTGCATGTAGTAAATATTCAATTATTGCCTAAAGCATTGAGCCAAAATAAAGGCTCCGTTCAAACACTTCTTGAAAGTAGATGGATGATTCTCTAAGTTTTTAAAAGGAAAGTTTAGGAGTTCCTGTCGTGGCTCAGGGGTTAATGAACTCGACTATCATCCAGGAGGATGCGGGCTTGATGGCCTCACTCAGTGGGTTAAGGATCCCGTGTTGCTGTGACCTGTGGTGTAGGTCACAGATGCGGATCAGATCCTGCATTGCTGTGGCTGTGGTGTAGGCCTGCAGCTACAGCTCCAATTGGACCCCTAGCCTGAGAACCTCCATATGCCGGGGGTGTGGCCCTAAAAAGACATATAAATAAATAAGTAAATAAATAATAAAAGGAAGGTTTAGACTGAATATCAGTGAACTTTAAGGGCTTCAGTTTTGTAATCAAAGTGCTTTCTTACTGTAAGATTTAAGTCCCAATAAATGACTTCTTACAGAGGAAAAGTATATAATGGAATTTTTCTTTTCTCATGGTTTTTCAGAATTTATATGTCCATCTCTAATTTTTTAACTACAGAGGATTCCTAACTGTGTCAGAAAGCAGAAAACTGCCAAACAATCATGGTATACCAGAGATATGTTATAACCAGAGGTTGGGTTTTAAGGGATCAGCATCAATTAAACATACTGTAGATATGAACAATAATATATTATAAATTCAATTCAAATCTAGTGTGTATTTATTTAACACCTATGATGTGTCAAGGATTTTCCTAGCTCTTGGGATGTATCAGTGAATAGAAACCAATAGAAATGTCTACCCTTTTGGAGTTTGTTATATCATGCTTATTACAACATGATAAATAAATACATTATATAGGATGTTAGGAGATGATAAATGTGACAGAAAAAAATGAAAAACAGAACAAGGTGAGGGGGACCACAGTTGCAGCATGGAACAAGTTACACTTTTAAGTACGGTGGTCAGGACAAGACTTACTAAATAGGTGCCATTGGGGCATGGGCTTGTTGGACGTGAGGGATTTATTTATCCATGGAGCCACCTGGGGGAAAAGCATTCCCACAATGATGAGTCAATCCAAGGGCCTGCTTACAGAACCGGTGGTGTGCTCAAGGAATAGCAGGAAGGCAGAGCAGCTGGAATACAGACAACAAGGAGGAGAGCTGTAGGAAATTAAAGCGGTGAGGCAATGGGACCATATCTTACAGGCCTTGGCTACTGTTCAGCTTTTGCTCTGAGAGACCTGGAGAGCTGCTTTGAAACTTTGTGCAGAAGAAAGGCCTGGCCTAACTTGAGTTTTAAAAGGACCACTCTAGCTGATCTGTTGAAAATATACCAGAGGTTGGAAAACTGTTCTGTAAAGGAGCTGAGAGTAAACATTTGAGACTTGGACTGTACCATTTCTCTCACAAGTTCTCAACCATGCTGATGTAGCACAGAAGAAGCCATAGACAATATGTAAATGAATGAGCATGGCTGTGTTCCATTAAAATTGTGTTTATGGATACCAAATTTTTTTTAAATTACTCAATGAATTATTACATTTATAGTTGTACAATGATCATCACAACCCAATTTTATAGCATTTCCATCCCAAACCCCCAGCCCATCCCCCCACCTCCCAACCTGTCTCCTTTGGAAACCATAAGTTTTTTTTTTTTTTTTGGCTTTTGTCCTTTTAGGGCTGCACCCACGGCATATGAAGGTTCCAGGCCAAGGGTCCAATTGGAGCTACAGCTGCCAGCCTACACCAGAGCCACAGCAATGCCAGATCTATGGAAACTGTAAGTTTTTCAAAGTCAGATACTCACAGGTCAGTATCTGTTCTGCAAAGAAGTTCATTTTGTCCTTTTCTTAGATTCCACATGTTAAGTGATAGCATATGATGTTGGTATCTCACTGTCTGACTAACTTCACTTAGCATGATAATTTCTAGGTCCAGCCATATTGCTGCAAATGCCATTATTTCTTTCCTTTTAATGGCTGAGTAGTATTTCATTGTGTATATGTACCACATCTTCTTGATACACTCCTCTTTTGGTGGGCATTTAGGTTGTTTCCATGTTTTGGCTATTGTATATAGTGCTGCAATGAACAATGGAGTACATGTATCCTTTCAAGTCATGGTTTTCTCTGGATAGATGCCCAGGAGTGGGATTGCTGGATCAAATGGTAGTTCTATTTTAAGTTTTCTGAGGAATCTCTGTACTGTTTTCCACAGTGGTTGTACCAATTTACATTCCCACCACCAGTGTAATAGGGTTCCCTTTTCTCTACACTCCAACATTTATCGTTTGTAAATTTTTGATGATGGCCAGTGTAAAGTGGTACCTCATGGAGGTTTTGATTTCCATTTCTCTAATAATTAGTGGTGTTGAACATCTTTTCATGTGTTTTTTGGCCATCTGTATGAGAATGATGTTGGCTCTGGGTTTGTCATATATGGCCTTTATTATGTTAAGGTAGGTTCCTTCTGTGCCCACTTTCTGAAGGATTTTTTTTTTTTTTTATCAGAAATGGGTGTTGAATTTTGTCAAAGGCTTTTCTGCATCTAGTGAGAAGACCATATGTTTTTTTTCTTCAGTTTGTTAATGTGGTGTATCACACTGATGGATTTACGGATATTGAAGAATCCTTGCATCCCTGGGATAAATCCCACTTGATCATGATGCACAATCCTTTTAATGTATTGTTAGGTTCAGTTCAGTATTGTTTTGAGGATTTTTGCATCTATGTTCATCAGTGAAATTGACCTGTAATTTTCTTTTTTTGCATTATCTTTGTCTGGTTTTGGTATCAGGGTGATGGTGGCCTCATAGAATGAGTTTTGGAGTGTTCCTTCCTCTGCAATTTTTTGAAATGTCTCAGAAGGATAGGTGTTGGCTCTTCTCTAAATGTTTGATAGAATTCACCTGTGAAGCCATCTGGTCCTGGACTTTGGTTTCTTGGAAGTTTTTTAATCACAGTTTCAATCTCAGCACTTGTGATTGGTCCATTCATGTTTTACTATTTCACCTATTGGTTTGGTCTTGGAAGATTGTACTTTTCTAAGAATTTGACCATTTCTTCTAGGCTGTCCATTTTATTGGCTTATGGTTGCATAAAGTAGTCTCTTATCCTTTGTATTTCTGTGATGTCCATTGTAACTTCTCCTTTTTCATTTCTAATTTTATTGATTTGAGTCCTCTCTCTTTTTTTTCTTGATAAGTCTGGTTAAGGGTTTATCAATGTTATTGATCTTTTCAAAGAAACTGCTTTTTGTTTCATTGATTTTCTTTCTATGGTTTTCTTCATTTCTATTTCATTGATTTCTGCTCTGATCTTGATGCTTTCTTTCCTTCTGCTAACTTTAGGTCTTGTCTGTTCTTCTCTCTGTAGCTGCTTTAGATGTAAAGTTAGGTTGTTTATTTGAGCTTTTTCTTGTTTCCTGAGGTAGGCTTGTATTGCTATAAACTTCCTTCTTAGAACTGTTTTTGCTGTATCCCATAGGTTTTGGAGTGTTGTATATTTGTTATCATTTGCTTCTAGGTATTTTTTAATTTCATCTTTGATGTCTTCAGTGATCCATTGATTATTTAGTAGCATGGTGTTTAGTCTCCGTGTGTTCTTGTTTTTTTCTTGTTGTTGATTTCTAGTCATATAGTGTTGTGGTTAGAAAAGATGCTTGATATGATTTCAGTTTTCTTAAAGTTGCTGAGGTTTGATTTGTGGCCTAGAATGTGATCATTCCTAGAGAATGTTCCATGTGCACTTGAGAAGAATGTGTATTCTGCTATTTTTGGATGGAATGTCCTATAAATATCTACTAAGTCCATCTGGTCTAATGCTTCATTTAGGGCCTGTGTTTCCCTGTTGATTTTCTGTTTGGATGAAATGTCCATTGCTGTAAGTGGCGTTTTAGAGTCCCCCACTATTATTGTGTTATTGTCAATTCCTTCTTTTAAGGTTGTTAGCAGTTGCCTTATATATTGAGGTGATCTTATGTTGGGTGCATATATATTTACAATTGTTATATCTTCTTATTTGATTGATCCTTTGATTATTATGTAATGTCTTTCTTTGTCTCTTATTCTTTATTTTAAGCTCTATTTTGTCTGATATGAGTATAGCTACTCCAGCTTTCTTTTGATTCCTGTTTGCATGAAATATTTTCTTCTATAGTCTAAATTTGTATGTGTCCCTAGAAATGAAATGGGTCTCTTGAAGACAGAATATATATGGGTCTTGTTTTTGTATCCATTCAGCCAGTCTATATCTTTTGGTTGAGGCACTAGTCCATTTGCATTTAAGGTAACTATTGATGTATTTGTTCTTATTGCCATTTTATTACCTGTTTTGGATTGGTTTTGTTGCTCTTTTTTCTTCCCTTCTTCTCTTGTTCTCTCCTCTTGTGATTTGATGGCTATCTTTAGTGTTTTATTTGAGCTGATTTTTCTTATTTGTGTGTGTATGTATTTCAGATTTTTAAATATATATATATGTATGTGTATATATATATATATATATATATATATATATATATATATATATATACACACACACACTAGATTGTTGTTGGTCTCTTAATTGCAAGTGCATCTCCAGTGTCCTGCATTTGTACCCTCCTCTTCTTGCAATTTCTGATTTTGGTAGCATATTTGTGCATGGATCATTTTCTTCCTTTACTGTGTATATGCCTTTACTGGTGATCCTTGTCATTTGTAGTATTTTTGTTTCTGGTTGTGGCCTTTTTTTTTTCTGCCCAGAGAGGTTCTTTTAGTATTTGTTGTAAAGCTGGTTTAGTGTTGCTGAATTCTCTTAGCTTTTGCTTGTGTGTAAAGCTTTGATTTCTTCTTCAAATCTGAATGAAAGCCTTGCTGGGTAGAGTAATCTTCATTGGAGGTTTTTTCCTTTCATCACGTTAAATATATCATGCCACTCCCTTCTGGCCTTCAGAGTTTCTCATGAAAACTCTGCTGATAACCTTATCAGGGTTCCTTTGTATGTTTTTTGTTTCTTTTCCCTAGCTGCTTTCAACATTTTCTCTTTGTCTCTAATTTTGGTCAGTTTGATTAATATGTGTCTTGGGATGTTACTCCATGGTTTTATTTTATATGGTACTCGTTGTGCTTCCTGGATTTGAGTGAGTGGTTCCTTTCCCATGTTAGAGAATTTTTCGGCTATTATCTCTTGGAATATTTTTGCTGTCCCTCTCTCTCTCTTCTCCTTCTGGCACCCCTATAATACAGGTGTTGGTGCATTTAATGTTGTCCCAGAGTTCTCTGAGACTTTCTTCATTTCTTTTCAATCTTTTTTATCTTTTCAGTTCTGCATCAGTGATTTCCATTAGTCTGTCCTCCACCTTGCTTATTCATTCTTCTGTTTCTTGTATTCTGCTATTGGTTGATTCTAATGAATTTTTTTGTTTGTTTGTTTGTTTGCCTTTTCTAGGGTTGCTCCCGCTGCATATGGAGGTTCCCAGGCTAGGGGTCGAATCGGAGCTATAGGCGCCGGCCTATGCCACAGCCACAGCAACGTGGGATCCAAGCCGCGTCTGCGACCTACACCACAGCTCACGGCAACGCCGGATCCTTAACCCACTGAGCAAGGCCAGGTATCGAACCTGCAAACTCATGGTTCCTAGTCAGATTCATTAACCACTGCCCCACGATGGGAAATCCAATTCTAATGAATTTTTTATTTCAGTTATTGTATTTTGCATCTCTGCTTGCTTAAGTTTTAAATCTTGTATTTGTTTGCTCAGTGTTTCCTGTAAATTATCATTCTTTGCCTCCAGTTTATTTCCAATGTCTTGCATCATCTTCAGCATCATCAGTCTAAAATCTTATTCCTGGAGGTTGATAATCTCCAGATCACTTAGCTGTTTTTCTGGGGTTTTTTTCTTTTCCCCTTATATGAGTTATTGTTCTCTGCCTTTCCATTTTTATATGTTTTCGGTGTGGTCTCCTTTTTGCAGACAATAGAGTTGTAGCCTCCCTTACTTCTGATGTCTGCCACCCCCCTCGTGGCTGAAGCTGGTATGGAGACTTGATTTAGGCTTCCTGATAGGAGAGACTGGTAGGTGAGGCTGATTCCTATCTCTCTGGTGGTTGGGGCTTTGTCTCTGGGTGAGATTAGAGGCAGTTGTGTGCCCGGGGATTCTTTAGGCAACCTATTTACTGATGGGTGGGGCTGTGATCCCACCTAGGTTATTGTTTGGCCTGGGGCTTCTCAGCGCTGATGGGTGGGGCTAGATTTTCACAAAATGTCCACCTCTAGAGGAACACATGCTGATGAATATTCCTGAGAGCTTTGCCTCCAATGTCCTTCTCCCACAATGAACCATAGCCCCCCCCCCCATTTTCCAAGGAAATCTTCCTTCACCTGCAGTTATGTCTGAACCCGATTCCTATGGAATCTCTGCTTTGCCCTGTGACCCAGTACACATGAAAGCCTGGTTTGCCTTTCTAGAATGGGGTCTCTGTTTCCCCCAGTCCTGTGGAGCTCCTGCACACAAGCCCCACTGGCCTTCAATGCCAGATGCTCTAAGGGCTCTTTCTCCCCATGCCAGATCCCCAGGCCTGGGGACCTGATGTGGGGCTCAGAACTCTCACTCCTGTAGATGAGTCTCTGTGATACAGTTACTTTTAAGTCTGTGGGCTGTCTACCTGGAGGATATGGGGTTGCTTATATCACATAATTGCCCTTCCTGCCATCTTGATGTGGCCTCCTCTCTGTCTTCTGGAGTAGGATATCTTTTTTGAAAGTTTCCCATCCATTTGGGTGAAGGTTGTTCAGCATTTGGTTGTAGTTTTGTTGTTCTTATGATAGAAGGTGAGCGCCAGTCCTTCTAGTCCTCCATTTTAATCCCATCTCCCTGGATATCAAAATTTAAATCCCACTTTTTTTTTTAATGAGGTGGAGTTGATTTATATCATTGTGATAGTTTTAGGTGTAGAGCAAAATTATGCAGTTATCAACACATTTTTTTCAGATTATTTTCTATTACAGGTTATTATAAGATACTGAGGATAGTTCCTTGTGTTATGCCATAAGCCCTTGTTGCTTATGTATTTTATGTATAGTAGTTTGAATCTGTTATTTCCATTACTCCTAATTTATCTCTCCCCCTCTTCCTTTCCCCTTTGGTAACCATAAGTTTGTTTTCTATGTCTGTGACCCTGTTTCTATTTTAGATATAAATTCATTGGCATGATTTTTTAGATTCCACATATAAATTATATCATATAATATTTGTCTTACTTCACTTAGTATGATATTCTCTAAGTCCATTCATGTTGTTGCAAATGGCAATATTTCATTCTTTTTTAAGGCTGAGTAATATTTCATTGTATATATATGTATGTATACACACCACATCTTCTGAAGTTATTCACCTGTTGATGGGCACTGGGGTTGTTTCTATGTCTTGGCTATTGTAAATAATCTGCTGTGAACATTGGGGTGTATGTATCTTTTCGAATTAGAGATTTAACCTTTTCTGGTATATGCCCAGGAATGGGTTTGCTGGATCATATGGTAGTTCTATTTTTAGATTTTTAAGGAAACTCCATACTGTTTTCCACAGTGGCTGCATTGATTTACATTCCCACCAACAATATATGAGAGTTCCCGAGATTATCATATACTTTTTTATGTGTCTCAAAATATTCATCATTTTATTTAATTTTTAAATTTACCATTTACCTCTTAGGATGTTATAAACCAGATCGTGGGCCCAATTTGTCAACCCCTTAATAAGCTGTAAGGGGACAAGAGAAGAACAATGGAGACCATTTAATAATTCAAGGAAGAGAGATGTTGGTGATCCAGACTATGATGTTAGCAGTGAGGTGTAAGAAGTGGTCATACTCTAAATCTATTTTGAAGGTTAAACCCCAAAAGTCTTGTTGATAATTTGGATTTGGAATGTAAGAGAAAAAAGAAGAATCAAGGAAGACTTCAAGATTTTAGTCTGAGGGCCTTGAGGATTTGCCATCAACTGAAATGGGGAAGGCTGTAGGTGAAGTGGCTTTGGGGGTAGAAGTTTAGGAGTTTAGTTCTGGACGTGTTGACTTTGAGATGTCTATTAGATGTCAGGTGGAGTTGGTAAGGAGGCAGATGGATATAGATTCAAGTTTGGAGTGTGAAGAATGTTCTGGTCTGGAGATATACTTTTGGGAATCATTGAACATAGATAATATTCAAAATCTTGTGACATTATGAGATCACTTGGGGAATCAGTATTGATAGAAAAGGCAGAAGAGCCAAGGACTGCATTTCAGGGTATCACGACATTAAGTTGATGTGAAGAGAGAAAGCAGCACAGGCCACTGAAAAAGAGCAGTTAGTGAGGTAAGCAGAAAACTGGGATAATGTGATGTCCTAGAAGCAAAGGGAAGAAAAGGCATCAATGAAGAGGAAGTGATTAGCTGTATCAAGTATTGCATGTTATTGGACCAGTAATATGAGGACTGAAAACTGACCACTGGGTTTGGTAACATGGATTCATCTGACCTTAGTGAGATAGGTTTCCATGGAGTTGAGGGATTGAAAATCTAGTTCGACCAGAAAAAAAAAACCGCAGTTCAAAAAGATACATGAACCCCATATTCATAGGAGCACAATAGCCAAGACATGGAGGCAACCGAAATGTCCACTGACATTTATATAGTATATCTCCAGACCAGAACATTCTCCATGAATGGATTAAGAAGATGTGGTATATATAATACAATAGAATACTGCTTAGCTATAAAAAAGAACAATAATGCCATTTGTAGCAACACAGATGCAACCAGAGATTATCATACTAAGTGAAGTAAGTCAGAAAGATAAATACCATATGGTTTCATTTATTTGTGAAATCTAAAATATGCACAAATGAACCTGTCTACAAAACAGAAATAGACTCACAGACATAGAGAACAGACTTGTGATGGCCAAGGGAGAGGGGGAGGGAGAGGAAATAGGATGGATAGGGAGTTTGGGGTTGGTACATGCAAACTATTACATTTAGAATGTATAAACAACAAGGCCCTATTGTATAGCACAGGGAACTATATCAACCTCGTGGATAGACGATGTTGGAAGATAATATAAGAAGGGGACTATATATGCATGACTGGGTCACTCTGCTGTGCAGCAGAAATTGGCACAACATTTTATATCAACTATACTTTAATAAAATAAAAAATAAAAAAGAAAGAAAATAAGGCAGAAGAAGAAAAAAGAAAATCTAGTTAGAGTGGATTTATTTATTTATTTATTTATTTATTGTTTTTTTGCCTTTTCTAGGGCCGCTCCTGCAGCATGTGGAGATTCCCAGGCTAGGGGTCTAATCGGAGCTGTAGCCACCAGCCTACACCAGAGCCACAGCAACGCAGGATTCAAGCCACATCTTCGACCTAAACCGCTCATGGCAACACCAGATCCTTAACCCGCTGAGCGAGGCCAGGGATCGAACCGCAACCTCATGGTTCCTAGTCGGATTCGGTAACCACTGCACCAGGACGGGAACTCCTAGAGTGGATTTAATAGAGAATGGGAGGCAAGTAATTTGCAAGAGTGAGCAAAGGCAACTCTTCAGATCCTTGGCCTTCTAGTTTAAAGACGAAGGAGCCAAAGAAATAATGGGAGAGAAGTGAAGTTAAGAGATTTTTTAAAACACAGGACAAACAATGGTATGTTCGTATGCTGATGAGGGTACTAATAGGGAGAGTTCAAAGTGTGGGAACTTCAATGCTTTATAGTAACTCAAAGAGGAAAGTCTGTCTATACTAGAAAATGGGCATCCTTGTCTATATTAATTATATAAGGTGTATAATATACAGAGATGACATAAAATACCCTTATTTAGAATCATTAGCTATAAAAGGTTTTTGGTGTTTAATTGAAAGTTTTAGAATTTAGAAAGACTTTTTCTTTTGTGATAAATTTTATGATCCAGTTCTATTAAAGAATGAGTTGATGCCTTAATTTTCCTCTTTATTAACCTTCCCTACAATAAAGGCATTTGATACCGTTCCACTGGTCTTAGAGCTATCATCTTAACTCTTATTTACCAGTAATTTTATTATCCAACATCAATAATGATTCCTTCCTTGAAAAATATTTCTATATGTTAAAGCTAATAATTTCTCCACTTTGTCCTCCCCTTCCTTCTTAGTTAATTTAGAGGATGAAAAATCAGAGGAAATAAAGGCTAAGGAGACAAAGCAGTGGTTGTCAAGTTCCCGTTTAACACTTAGGTGACAGCTCTCAGAGGGCTGTGTAACTGGAAAGCCAAAGTCATGAAAACAGTCATCACGTTCTTTGCAGAGATTTTTCAAAAGCACTTTCCAGGTATTTCTATATAATTAAGACCAACATTAGATAATCTACTGATTTTCCAGTCTGCTGGTGTCTCCCTATGCTCAGACTTAGAATAAATGAAGAAATTGAACTTTTTGTTTTTTAAATAATTATCATTTAAATTAGGCCATCTCTTAGCACATAAAAGTATTTTTATAAGACAAAGCTGAGGATTGTTTTATGCATGTTTGAGAACGTTCATTCAATAGAACCTTAAAACAAGCAAGTGGATTACATGCTTTTGGATACTTCTAAACCATTGATTTTGTCATGGTTGTTATTAACTTATCAAAAAGGCAAAGAATCTTTCTGTGGAAATGGTGGGCATTACTAAGCAAATTGCTCTAAGAGGCAACCATATAAATATGAAATTATTATTCCCTGCATTTCCTTTTCAGCTGCGACAGATGATAAAAAGCACCTGTCACACATTTCTTTCCCATTATATTTAATTACCATCTTTAATGCTGAACTATTCAACCACAGCTACTCCCATACACTGCACCTTCTCACTGTCTCCATCATCAGCCTATGATGATGATTTTGGAAAAGTCTGAATATATCCTGGATGCAGCATCTAAGCCCCTTTCCCCTTTTTAATGGTGACACGAGGGCCACAGAAATGTGATTTTTTAGAATGCAGAGAGGGATAGAAAAGAAAGGATAGGTTGGAGAGAGAGTATAAAGACTAGAATAAGATGGAAGGGTTGGTGTAGGTGGAGGGTGTTCTAGATGGAAGACAGGGTATGGGTGCAGAGTTAAGTGGCTTTGGACAGAATTCATGGGCACCATTTAAGCTGGTTGGTCTAACAGTTAAGAGGTAAAAGAAAATGCTTTAATTCCCTTCAACTATTGCTCCCACTAGTGGCTCAAATGCACTAATTAAAATGAAATCAAGTAGCAACTTGGATTTCTGGGAAGATCTATGAGTGCCAGAGGTGCGTGCTCACTTTTTCCCTTTCTCCAGAGTTGGCCTACAGATGGAGAAAACAGGTATGATGTCAGGCGTCTCCTCTTTCATCTGGACCATGGCATCGACTGGTCAGGGTATCTCATTTCTCCAACATTTGCTGAAGCTATTAGTACTTCCCCTAGGTCCTCTTCTGTCAGAGTGCTTAAAGAACACTTAGAGAAATCAGAGAAATATTTAAGAGCAAATAGAGTGAAACGGTTCTAATTTGTTATTAATAAAAAATTCTAGGAATCCCATATTCCCACAGATCCATAAGTCATTTGCCAATATCTCATTTGACAATATCTAAATTTGCCCAATTTCACTCCAGAAGTCTTTGCCCCATGGTGTCCAGGGAACTGATGTGGAATGTAATAGAATTCAAACCTGGGATTTGCTAAAAACAAACAGGGACGAAACTAGTCTTGTTTTTCTCAAACCTTTACCTCATCTGTTTAATATGGCCCTTGCCGAGAAACTTGAAAAGCCTCCTAGAGAACTGAAGCTCTTTCAGACATTTTTGCTACTCCCTTTGGGGTTAGTCCTTAAATTGTAGTGCCTGTGGCGAAAGAAACCTGAGTCACAGGAATAAGTTATAAATAGGCTTTTGGCAAAATACTTCCCATCTAATGGGCAGATCTGTAGTGCTATTTTTGATTGTAAATTTCTAAATGACTAGAGTCCTTTGTTTATATCTCATTATGGTGAATTACTAAAAATACATCATTATGTAGTTTTCCTATGCCTGGGCTATTTCTACAGTGCATTGTGGCTCTAAACCCTCTCAAAAATGGGCTCAAAGAAACCATGATGTGTTTTTTTAAGACTGGGAGGTACATGGCTGAGATACAATTGAACTTTTTACTATGTACTGTCAAATAGCGATTGTCTGTCACCTCCCTAATCCCTCTGCATCTAAAGTACTTCAATAAATGAAGCAGAATATTCCCAAATATTCTCACGTTTCCAAAACCAATTCCAAAATTATACTAAATGGGTGATGAAATTGATGTTGTTTACATAGTCTTTATTTTCCTGCTTTATTTAAAGTTCTACTTTTTACTTACTAAATTTGTGTTATGGATAACAATTGGCTGCTTAATTTTCCCTGTGCAACTTACAGCAATGAGTTTAAGGAAAGTAACATTTCTGTTTTAATGTGATTATGCTGTCCAAGAGAACAAATTCTAAAGGGCTTGGAGTTGCTTGGTGGCTTAGCAGGTTAAGGATCCGGTGTTATCACTGCTGTGGCTTGGGTCACTTCTAGGTCATGAGCTTGATCCCTGGCCTGGGAACTTCTGCATGCTGTGGGCATGGCCAAAAAATAAAAAAATTAAAAAATAATAATAATAAATTCTA
The DNA here is from genome assembly GCF_054392235.1 of Sus scrofa. Lineage (NCBI taxonomy): Eukaryota > Metazoa > Chordata > Mammalia > Artiodactyla > Suidae > Sus > Sus scrofa. Next base: position 115,014,053 of record NC_139389.1, on the reverse strand, counting down.
AAGGGTTTTTACTTTCTTAGTGTTTAGCTTACCAGATATTGATGCAAAGTAGACACCTTAAGACTCATGGCTTAGATTTGTCACATGCTAAAAATCTAAATTTCATAAGAGTCACATTATTGTTCAAGTGAACTTCAAGGTGATATCCCCCCACACATACCCCAGAACTCTAAAGACATAGCTATCTGATAAAATTAGCCATTCTGCACATTTTAAATTAAATGCAACATTTTCAATTATTAATTATCCTAAATGATAATATTATAATAATAATTTCCATCCCAATGTCTTTAAAAAGTATGCACATGATGAAAAAAATTAGCAGTACAGAGAAGTACCTACAGGTTGAAAAGTTTTCATCTGTATTAGTTGGCTTTGGCTGCCACAGCAAACTACCACACGTGGAGTGGCTTAAACAACAGAAGTTTATTTCTCACAGTTCTGGAGGCTAGCAGTCCCAGTCGGCCGTGTGGAGGATTCAGTTTCTGGTATGGGCTCTCCTCTTGGCTTGCAAATGGCCACCTTCTCGCTGTGCCCTCCCATGACCTTTTCCCTGTGTGTCCATGAGAGTGAGAGAGAGCTGTGGTGTCTCTTCTCATGAGGTTGTCAGTCCAGTGGGCTCAGGGCCTTACCCTTAGGACTGCATCTTAATGTTAACAATATCCATAAAGGCTCTATTCCAAATACAGTCACACTGGGGGTTAGGGCTTTGACATATGGCTTTGAGGGGACTCAGTTCAGCCCATAACAGCACCCAACATCTAATCCCAATATCTAGAGAAAACTGCTTTTAGACATGTTCTGATTTTCTTCTGGTGGTTATTATTGTGTTTCTGTTACACACTTAGGTGTCTGTTTTTTGAATTGTAGATATTTAGACAATATATCTTTTGTCTGCACATAAGGGAGAGTATGAAATTAGTTGATTTAGCATACTCCCCTAACTCCCAGCCTTAACATTTTGGAGCCAGTATTAATTTTAAGTTTTTCAACTGGTTGACTTTATAACCCTAGAAAATAAACTTCCATTTCTTATTCTATTAACTGTGGGTGGTCTTCCTTCCATCCCCACTGTGTGAGACGGGGACTTACCTCTTTCACCATATCCTGCCTTTCTTCCTCTCCCCTCTCCTTCTGACTTTTGTCAGCATTACCATTACTTTGACTTTTCAAGATTTGCAATATTTATATTCTATTGGTAAGTATAAGTGAGTCATAGAGGGAGTTCCCTGGTGACTCAGCAGGTTAAGAATCCAGCATGGTCACTGCTGTGGCTCTGGTTACTGTTATGGCTTGGATTCAATCCCTTGCCTGGTAACTTTTGCATGCTGCAGGCATGGCCAAAAAAAATGAGTCACATAATTTGATTTTTTAAAAATGTTTACAGAATTATGGCACACAGATATTATTAACTATAAAACCAGAGTGTATTAAGACCCACTGAAAAGGAAATTACATCATATCTAAAGTGCAACTTCAAGTATTTTTTCAGAAGGGAGATATGGGTAAATGTTAGAAAATGACTTTTCAGCAATAAAAAATAAACATTTTTCAAATACTTCATTCAACTAAAATTTGATAAAGAAATCAGCAAATTATTTAAACTGGTACAAAAAAGCACTTAAGAAGCTGTGTATCTATAAGCAGTTTTAAATGTTAGGATAAAACTGCTGGGTTAAATACAAAAATGGTTAATGTCCAATGGGGTCATAAACCATGTAGAAATTAGCTGAATCGCTATCAGATCAAAATCATCTGGACAAATTAAGCTCTGTCCTAATCGAGTTGAGTTGTAAAATAGCCTCGACAGTAGGAAGTCAAGCCCAGTACTGCACTGAAAACACACCTCAAAAAGTTATCTTCTTGCTTATTTCCAACTTTTGGATAATTTGTCTGCCTAAGTAAACTTTCCGAGTACTTGCAGTATAAACATCTCATTATTTGTCCTTACACTTGGATGAAAATTTGGTGACGTATAGGATCCTGGATTTAAAAAAACTTTTCCCAAGGCATTGAAAGTGTTGCTTGTGGGTCATTTCTGTTTTTGAGTCAAGGATGAGAATGGTTAATGTCAGCAGATGGCGTAGATCTTTCTCCCTCAACACTCTTCCCTGACTGGGCACTGATGTTGCTGCCTCTCTTCAGTGACCATGCTTCACTGTATGACGTGAGGGCAGGAGACAGACAAGTGGTCTGGGTATCTTGCTTCCTGCCCCCACCCCAGACGAGGAACTTAGCCCTATCTATTTGGAAATTTACTTTCTTCAAGGTCAGTTTCTTACTTTCAACCTGAGGTTAACACTGAATGTGTCAGCTGTTCTAACTGAATGGAGTGAGAGAGTATGGGAGGGGGCAGGTGAGATGGACTAATTACATAATTAATTACATAATTAGCCTCTTAGTCCTGTACCTTTCAGGCCTGGGGGTCTCCTGAGTCTCTGCAGGGAAGAACACATCCTTTCACAGCTACAGCCCTATCCTGGGAGTGTGCGCTAGGCTGCAGCCTTCTCTGCTCTAAGGTATCCACCAACTCAAGGCCAGAAACTTTTCATCTTTCAAAAAATCATTAAAGACGTGGGTGTATTGTTGGTACCATTTCTCCTGTTCACAATACAATTTTGGCTCATTCCCATTTTATATTTTGTCATTGTCATTTCAGTGGAATTTGTAAAAAGGAAGGTTGTTAGATCTAGGACTTAATCCAGCCCTTTGAGCTGGAACTTACTATCTTTTGAAACAGAAGGCATTGCTACCAAGTTTTTCTTGTTCCTTTAGGAATTAAGGATGAATGAGAATCACTCTACTGTGTTATTAAACAATTTTTTCTCCAAAGAACTCTAACAGTTAGGAGTATTTGTTCTCAAGTTGTTGTTTTTAATTCTTATGACTCCAATTTTAACTTCTTGCCCTCACTTTTACCTTATTGTACCATAATAGACTCTTCTTCTAATGGGCTGCTTCTGATAAGTAGCAGGTTATCCATACAACAAGAGTCAAACTTTGAGGGTTTTTTGACAGACACTCCTTTGAACAACATGTGTAAGTTTTATGGCATGAGTTTTGTGACATCTGTTGTGATTGACCTGAGACTCTTTGTCCTCACTGATTTGGGTCTATGTTTAGATAGCTGAAATCTTTTAGATATTTGCCAGATAAAGTGACCAGGCCTGACCAGGTCCTGGTCAGTTTATTATCTTCTTTGGAGTACTACTATATAAATTCTTTTTTAAAAAGTGATTTTTGTATTTTCCATCTTAGTTGGTTTACAGTGTTCTGTCAATTTTCTACTGTACAGAAAGGTGACCCAGTCACATATACATGTATACATTCTTTTTCTCACATTATCATGCTCCATCATAAGTGACTAGATATAGTTCCCAGTGCTATACAGCAGGATTTCATCGCTTATGCATTCCAAAGGCAATAGTTTGCAATTCTTAGAGTCAATACTAATGATTTTTTTCTCTTAGATATTATTACCTGTCAATGAATCATAATTCATTTTACCATGAGTAAATTTTTTTCACATAAAGACTGTTTACAACCAAGATACCACAGTATACTAAATTATTGGTAGTCAATAATTTATTTCTTAATATGGATTTATTAGCCAATGTGTCAATTTTTTTCCTGTCTTCATTTTTAACACTTATAATGGTAACTCTAAAAGAAGTCACAAATTATAAGAAGTAATACTTTAGGACTCAGCAACAATCATTTCATAGGAAGAAAATTTACTTCATGTTGCAAATGCAGATTTTAGCAACAGTTTTCTAGGACTATTTCTAAAGCATTATTTCTACTATTCAAGATAAAACACATTATTTATCAAGATGTGATATTTCACAAAATGTCACAGATGAGAAACACATGTCAAAGGTTGCACATTTGTTTACTTTCATTAGTTACAAGTGAACTGGTGGATAAGTCACAATTTTAGGTGTTATAATACTTCTACTAAGATATCCATGTCTCAATGATAATCAGGAAAGGGTTTGGCTATTGAGAAATTCCAGATGAATCAGGGTCACCATCTCTGAGCCCATTAACCCCACTCCACAGACTTGAAAAAAGCTTTTAATTCACAGTATTAACAAATACTGTGGCTCATGAGCACTGAGAAGCAAATGTCGTCTCAGCTTGGGATGAAATTAAAGGGCTACATTGACAGAGAACCTGGAGATTACATCCATAGATAAAAATCCTGACCATTTTAAGTAAGGGAGCACTGTTGAGGAATAGAGATTTTGTGTCCAGTGGTCAGCAAGGATGGAAAGAGCTGACAGTTTCAGAAGAAATCTCTCTTGATTGCCTTAGTATTGTATTGTATTGTGGGTCAGAAGTGGCTGAGTAAAGAAACCAATCCCTGAAGACAAGTTAAATATTTCAAGTGGATCTGCAGAGAGAAGTAGGAACTAAATTTATAGCATTTGTAAAACTACCTTTTATTCCTTTGTATGAATATCGATCTGTTTTGGGCCTGATAAATATAGGTTTATAGATCTAATAATTCAATGAGTGATTCAGATCCAGCCCAGTGTGGTCGCTCGATAGAATTTATGGTTCAGAAATCGCAACCAAAACTGAAACAAAGAAAAAGTTTCCTGGGTCATATGTCTAGGCTCCAAAGAAAAGGAGATGGCAGCTCTACAGGATAGGAAAAACAGACTCTGCTTCCTTATTATTTTTCGTTCTCTTTGTCATGGCAACATATGTTTTGAAGGAAAGGGATCTACATGGAGTTTTAAAACTGGAAGAGGCCGTCACACTCTTTCATTTCTACAGACTTTAAAGGCCCAGTAATTTGCCCAAGGTTCAACAGTAAACTGATGTTCAGCCTGCTTTATTAATCAGCGGGTTATCTAGTGTGCCCCACTCATAATTCCCACTTGTCACTATTTAGAAATACTTTCTAGAGTTCACATCTTTAATGCCAGAAGACTGGCCAGGAAGAGCAATTCTTCATTTGCTCAGCCACAGCAGCTGAAATTTTGCCAGTTTTTCCAGGCAACACATTAACAGTTGGGTCACATCAGGTAGATTCTTGTGAAGAGATGATTGAGTTTCAGAGTCAGAAAAAAAGAAAAAACCTCAAAGCTAAGCCTTTGCCCTCCTTCATGTCTCAAAACAGCTGTTCCTTGCTTGATGTCCTGTTTGACTCTTTAGTTTCAAGGAACTCAAACTCTCTTGGGTTGTAACAGGGAACATGAAGTTGAACTGAGCCAACATGAAGCCAGTTTTATTTGGTGGTCAACAACCAAGTCAACAGCATGGGCTATTTACTGAATCTTTAATACAAAATGTTACATATAAGTGTGAAAGCTCAATGTCAACATGACTCAGCTGATACTTATTAAGCATTTTATATGATGCCATTGTTGCATTTAGCATCTAGCAAATCTCCCAGAGAGTATAGATTACTTTGCTATCACCTGGGATTCAGACATGCTGGTAGCCTCTCTTTCGTCTTGGAGGTGATGACTAGGTTAGTGCTAGTCCCCCTCCAGAGATGAACATTACCTGCAGAAGGGTTAGGTCAGCTGTGTGTTGAGTATGTCAGTGGTTGGAATGCATGCTCCTAAGACACCAGCCTAAGTCCCCCTACCACTGTCAGCTTACAAAACTGTTTGCTTATACTCCTTTGAAATTTGGTCATGCTTTTTGTGGGTTAGATGCGAGTTTTCAAGCAGTTCATAGTCATCCTGCATGTTGGGGAGACTTTGCCTCATGTTTTGGGTAACCTTTTGGACCTGAATACCAGTGCTGTTCTTTGGAGACACTCTCTGACCCCGGTATGCCTGAGCCTGGCGTTTACAGAAGCCGAACTTGCTGAGCAGGATAAACACATCCCTCTGGAAGGCTTTGGTGAAAATGGCATAGAGGAACGGGTTGGCACAGGAGTTAAGTGGGTAGAAGAGAACGAGCAAGATTTTGGAGTTGGTGACAGTGATGAGAGGCTTGTTCATAAGTGCTGAGAGGGCGTAAAAGGAGATCGGGGCCATGCACATGAAGTCAGTGAAGATCAACACAGCCATCCTTTTGGCAATTTTAGTGTCTTTGTCTCCCGGGTTATACTGGGGATTTCGGACTGTGATGTAGATCTTCACGTAACAGGAGCAGACGATGGTAAAGGCAACTATGTTGAGCAGCAGAACAAGGATAATATACGCCAGGGCAAGAGGAGTCTCAGTGTCCATGGGCAGGCAGATGCTGACCTTAGCATAGCTGCTTATCCCCACCAAAGGCAGCAGGGCGAGCAGGAAGCAGCAAACCCAGCCGCCAGCCATGATGGCGTAGGCGTGCCTGAGGCGGATCTTGCGATCCAGGCGCATGGCGAAGGTGATGGCATACCAGCGCTCCAGAGTGATGACTGTTAGTGTGTACACTGACAGCTCGCTGGCAAAGACGGTGAAGAAACCAGCCGTGTTGCACCCGGGACCTGTCTGCCAGTCGATGGCATGGTTGTAGTACTCAGACTGAGTGTAGAGGTCCACCGAGGCAATGAGGAGCAGATACATCCCCATGCAGAAATCTGCAAAGGCCAAGTTGCACATGAGAAAGCGTGGGACCGTCAGTTTGTAGTGGCTCGTGAGGAGGATGACCAGGACAAAGACATTGCCCAGGAGAGCCAGCAGGCTAACGAACCACACCACGATTCTCAGGAACCTGTAGCCCATTATGTCTTCACAGGGGTTGAACTCATCTGACTTGGGGGTGCACACCATGTCTTCACTGCCCCCACACACGGTGTAGTCGTAATGGCTGTCAAAGGCCTGGAGGGTCTCTTCCTGGGGGTTTTTGAGCTCTTGGCCAAAACCAATGATCTCATCCTCTTGTTCTTCAAAGAAGACGTAGTAATGGGAGTTGCTATGGGTATCCTGGAACTTGGAGTTTTCCTTATTCCCAACACTGCTGTCGCCCAGATCCTCTTCATATTCTTGGTAAAAGGGACCATTTACAGCATTCACAGATTTTCTCTGACGCAGGCTCCGAATACTGCTCTCATTACACATTAAAGACTCAAGGATTCTGCAAGGCAGTAGATATATGTCACCACTTGCTGAAAACCCACTAATGTCCCCATGACACTTAGCATAATATGCAAACTACTTAGTATGATATACATGATTCTACAAGATTCTGCATGATCTGGTCAGGCCTGTCTCTCCCACATCATTTCCTATTATCCTCCCCTCTCCAAGTGTGATCCAGTGATATTGGCCCTTATTTCTCATCTGCAAGCAATTCAAGAACATCAATGATTTAAAAAAAAAAAAAAAAAGCATGGATGCTGGAGCCAGTCTGCCTAGGTTAGGACCTGATTCTACTATTTCCTGGCTGTTTCACCTTGGGAAAATCTATGAACATTAGTTTATTCATTTGGGTTTTTTTTTTTTTTTGTCTTTTTTTTTTTCCCATACCCACAGCATATGGAAGTTCCCAGGCTAGGGGTCAAATTGTAGCTGTAGCTGCTGGCCTATGCCACAACCACAGCAATGAGGTATCCAGGCCATGTCTGTGACCTACACCATAGCTCACGGCAACGCCAGATCCTTAACCTGCTGAGCAATGCCAGGGATTCTTAACCCACTGAGCAATGCCAGAGATTGAACCTACACCCTCATGGGTGCTAGTCAGATTTGTTTCCACTGATCCATGATGGGAACTCCAGTTTATTCATTTGTAAAATGATACAGACTATTTCATTTTGGGTTGTTAAAGGATCAGATGAGTTTATTATTTTAAAGCTCTTACAGTGCACCTGGAATGTTGTTAGTGCCATTATATGTTGATTATTGTTATTCTTTTCAGAATTTTAGAATTCCATGTTTTGCCTGAAAAACTCATGGCTGCCTCTACTTATTATTCAGTTTTAAACTCAAATTTTCTTTCTCAGAAGAGTTTTCCTTCATCATCTTAAATAAACTGTCTGACCCTTGCATTTATTTCCCTCATAGCACTATCTGATATCTTCTTATTGTTTACCTGTTTCTTTTCTGACTTCCCATACTAGAAGGTGAACAAGAGGGCTCTTGCCTGTCCTATTCATAGCTGTGGATAGGACAGTAGCAGGCACGTAATAGGTACTCAATAAATATTTATTGAACATATGCATAAATGGACACTCATGCAGGCATGCTTATAGAAGTAAGATTTAGTTTTTCACTAGCCCACCAGGCTGACATCAAAAGGTTCTTCAGGAGTTCCTGCTGTGGCATAGAAGGTTAAAGATCTGGGATTGTCTCTGAGGTAGCAAGAGTTTGATCCCTGGCTCAGTACAGCCAAGGTGAAAGTCACAGCTGTGGCTCAGATTTGACCCCTGGCCTGGGAACTTCCATATGCTGTGGTCATGGCCAAAAAAAAAAAAAAAAAAAAAAAAAAAAAGGAAAAAAGGAAAAAAATGGGAGTGGGGGTGGATTCTTCTTTAATTAGCTTTTGCTGCTGAGCAGATTCATCTATTGAGATCTGGTTAAAATGCTCCATGGATTGCCTATCCCAGCCTACTTGGAAGTGAACAAGAGGTCCTCTTTAGCCTCTCTGGCCCTTTTCTACTTAGGGCCTTAGGGTGTCAGTCTACAGCCTTCTATCACCACCCCCATGCCCCATTCCTAGCTTTCTGCAGGTGTTATTGCCTGTATTAGTTTTCTTTGAATAGTTGTTCAACTTTCCTGTTTGCTTCTACCCCCACAGCTGGATCTCAACTTATTTACAGTTGCTAGTATAAATGCAGAGGGTCAACCAGCAGGTGTGATATAGAAATCCAGAGGGAGTGAATAAGAAATAAAGGGGAGCAGATATAAAGGGAGAAATAATCCAGAGCAAAAGTATAGGCAAAGACAAGATGCAGAGAGAGCATGAGAGAAAAAGGGCATCCCTCCTGTGCAGCCTCACCAGCAGCTTATTAATAAGATATTACATATTATAACTGATAATTATTGAGAACATAATTCCAGGTCATTGTGACTGGTGTTTTCTAACGTGTTTGCCATTTAATCTTGTCAAAACCTCTACAAATGAAAACATTACCATCTCCATTCAGAAGGGCTCAGGCAGGTTAAGCCAGTAGGCTGGGATAACACAGCTAGGAAGTGACAGAGCTGGGGCACAAACCCAGGTGAGTCCAAAGCCCACACATGTGACCAATGAGCTGTGACATTTGCAAGGCCTGAACTGGCCAGGTCATCCAACTGCTTGTGTTTTTCCTAAGTCTGTCCTCTTAGTTGTGGCACCTAATATATGTTGGGTCTGGAGGCCAGAAATTGTGTCATGTAACCTCTACAAGATTCTGCAAGATCTGGTCATCTCCTAAAATCCTTCCCTCCTCTGCTGTGATCCAGTGACACAGGACTTCCTTCTTATCTGCTTCCACTTTCAGCCTGCAGAGTCACTGTGTCCCCTGGACTTCATGTTTGTTATGGATGCTTCCAAATTCCTCTCTATCTGGTTTTTAAACTACAAAGTGCCTTCCTCAAACCCAGAAATTAATTCAACTTCTACCAAGGCCTTTTGTCACTTATTCCAGATACTGCCACTTACCCTCTGATCTTCTTCTGATTCTTAAAAGCACAGCAGTGGCTTGGATAAGAAAGGTCAGCTCGTGTGAGGTGAAGGAAACTCAAGGACAGTGGAAGTTTCTTTAGAGTCCAAGTATTTCTTGCTATCAGTTCCTTCAGGTGTTCCAGGCCTTTGGGTGGCAGGGCAGTAACACTGGTATAAGAGACATCCCTGGGAGGGAGAGAAGAGAGAGGTGCAGAGAGATGGTGAGCAGCCAGGGCCTTCACGTTCTTGGCCAGAAAGTCAAACAAGCCTGAGATTAACAGGCAGATGACATGACCCTTTCTGCTACTGAATATGTTCTCTGAGTTATTGCATACGGCCACTGGTCTAAAGAGGGATGTTATGCTTCTAAGTTGATATATTGCAAGGGACTCCCATTCTTCTTGCTTGGAACACCAGTATCTACCAGCACAAATAATAAATAGTTCAGCAGGCATTCTGTTTTACCCACTGCAATACCTGCAAACTCCTGGAATCAGAGATAGATGTCAATTTCACAGTGGAAAACTATACCACATAACTATTAAAGGGTCTCAAGAGGCAAGAGAAATATTTAAACAGGTGCCTAAATTGCTCCCACTCCTGTGGAGACTAGGGCTTTGGGGTCAGTAAACTTCTCAGTATCATGAAAATCTTTTCCTAATGATGCAGAGCTTGGGAGTCATAACCAGTAACATGATGAATTCATAATTCAGAACAATCTCACCACAGATTCTTTAGAAGGCTATAAATGTATTCCTGGAAAGAAAACTCCAGTCTTTACAGTAACAATCTGAAATGAGATTCAATTCACTTCTGAAAACAATGGGGGGAGGCTGGGAACAGTGTAGACATTAGCTTTCGTTACTAAAGTAGAATTAATTCATGGCTTTTAATGGGATATTTTCTGCTCTTTTCTCAGTAGCACAGAGTTCAGGTTACATATCTTGCTCCATAATTTTTATTTGCATTGAATAATAGCCTGAATAAGACCACAAATATTTAACCTAACATCTCTCAATTTATATTTTACCACTTGAAATATTCATTAACTATTCCTTATTTTTTACAATCATATTTTGAATATTTCATGTAATGAGTAATTATTGATTAGCAAATGAATTCCAATGTTTACAACTTCTTCCTCCACATCACTGTAATTGGACTTAGCTGGGATTTACATTCTCGGGGTTCAAGGCTGCTAGAACTTGCTACTCAATCTTTATAAATACAAAATTTGAGTATTAACCCCATTCACTGCAGAACTCTGATTCTTGGGGGATGGTGTTCTGTTTGCTATTTTGTTTTGTATTTAATTTAAAAATTCCATATTTTAGCATTTCCCAAACTTGTTTGGGGATAATAATTACCCTTGGTGCTTTTTTATGATCCTCAGGTTATTTTTAACATTAAGAAAGTACATTTGGAAAATTGACATAAATGTATAACTTTGTACTTAGTGAGAAAGTTGAGGAATTAAGCACAGTTGGGAAGTAAATGAAGCTGGACTTTGCTCTCCTGCCTCATCTGTCCTTTTGATGCATCTCTTTCTCTTTTAGCTGCGCTGTCTTCATGGTGTGGACATCTTTCTGCCTCCAGTTCTCTGGAAGCAACTTGTGCCTCTTTTCAGAGAGTAAAACAAGAGAGCATCTCTTGGCTCATTTTCTCTGCTTTGCTGTCTGTTGGATACCCTGGTTGTGTGTTTTCATCTGAAAGACTTTATCCTTTATCATTTTAATAGCTATTTCTTGAGAAAACACTGTAGTAATCATTCCAGTTACTGTATGACGAAATACCCTCAAACTAAGTGGTGTCAAACAACCATCTTTTGAGTAGACACATAGCTGTTATGGGCCAGGATTTTGACCAAGGCATGGGGTGGACGGTTTGTCTCTTCTCTGTGCTACCTGGGGCTCAGCTGGAAGAACTCGAAGGGCAAGGTAACTCAGTAGCTGGGGGCTGGGATTATCATCAGGCTTCTTCACTTGCAAGTATGGTGTCAAGGCTGTGATGACTCCACCGTGCATTCAGCTGAGACTGTTATGTGATCTCTCCAAGTGGCTTGGGCTTCCCACGAAATAATGGCTTGATTATGAGTGGTAACTTCCCAAGAGGAAGCACTTGGAAAGAGAGCATTCTAAGAGAACTGGTTGGTTCAAGGGCAGGAGACACAACTTCATGGTCCAATCTGCCAGCCTGGGCAGGCATCCGCCTATGCCACCATCTCACTCCCTCTCAATGGGAGGAGTGTCAAAGAATGTGGTGCATTATTTTAAAACTGCCATCATGATCTCAGTGGTGGGAGTATTATTGAGGCTGATATTTTGTGAAAACTGGGCACTCATCACTCTGCAAATCAGCGTTTCTCACCTGGAATACACACTGCTGATGTGTGAATTATAACTCTGATGGCAGGGCCCAGGAATCTGCATTATATGAGATGTTCTCTAGGTAATTTAGACAATCATCTCAATTCCTGGAGTATTGTGAAGCAGGCAGATACTAAAGTTAAGACAAAGAAATGAGGGGTGTTGTGTCCCCTGTGTGAAGCTCAGCAGACCAAGGGTGGAACCGTAATTTGGGTCGAGAGTTCTTAGAGTCAGTGTCCTGGGAGCTTTCCTCTACCTATTATCTTCAGGTCTCTGGCGTCTTTGAATATAAACCCAGGTGCATTAGGACGGAGGAATTCATTTCATGATTTGTTTGGGTGTATAAAATGAGCGCATATCCCAGGTGGCCTCTAGTTGGGTCCCCATGGGGCTAACTTGGGAGGATGTTTTTGGAAAACGTATATAAATTTTGTGATGGAAACATCTGTGACATAATTGGTACTTGGCATATGGTAGATGTTCAATGTCACCTTGCCCCAATTTGGAGTTTATATGAGCTCAATTCAGAAGCAAGGAACCCAGCCAATACAGCTGTAGCCCAGATCTTGACATATGCTTATTGGACACTTCCACTGGGATTTTTCCTAGGCATCTCCAACTTAACAGGTCCATCACAAATGTAGCTTCTAATCTCCTACCCCCACACCAACCTGCACCTTCCCATTCAATCTAGCAAAATACAGGGGTTTAGCTCAAATCCATGTATTTGCATGCCTCATGTAAGCTCTCTAGGTCAAGCTAACATCATCTCTTGCTGCAATAGTTTTGTCAACCTTATTCCCTTCCAATCCACTATCTACAGAGGAACCAGAGTAGTCATAGAATATAGGTCCTGCAAAGTCATTCTCCTGCTCAGAACATTGCAGTGACTTCCAACTTACCGTGAGTAACATCTATTCTTCCTATGTGCTTGTCAAACCCTGGCCTTCCTCTCCAACCTCATCTCAGGGGCTACAGACCACCTAGAGCCCAAATTAGAATCTATCTGGAGCCATTTCATTCTCTACTGCCTGAGTCACTTAATGTTGCTCTAAGCACTCACTAAGCCTGCCACTCCTAAGGTGCTGCCTTTCCTGATGCAGGCTGCTCCACTTGTGCTACTTCAGCCCTTACAGAGTCAAACAAAGGGAACAAATGCTCTTCTTCCCTTTAAAAAAATGTGGAGTTCCTGTTGGGGCTTAGCAGGTTCAAAACCCAACTTAGTCTCCAGGAGAACGTGGGTTCCATCCCTGGCCTTGGTCAGTGGGTTAAGGATCCATTGTTGCCACAAGCTGCGTCATAGGTTGTAGATGCAGCTCAGATCCTGTGTTGCTGTGGCTGTGGCATACGCCATCAGCTGCATCTCTGATTCAGCACCTAGCCCAGGAATTTCCATATGCTGCAGGTGCAGCCCTAAAAAAGAAAAAGAAAAAAAATGTAACCTCCATCTCTGGGATTGGCAGTTTTAATCAGACAGTTCTGAGTGTTCTCAGAAGGAAAGCAGGAGCTCCCTTATACTTCCCAGTGTATGTAGCATTGTCTCGCCTCTCAAAATAACCCAATGGAATGATTTTTCCTGCTACGCCTACTGTTATTTCTTTATTTCCTGTCTACCAACTGCTGTCTTACAGGGCTTGTGTCCTTATAGATTCTCTCTTGTCCTTGTTCAACATTTATGCCATGAATATTTATAGTAAAATGCAGTTGGGCTAGACCCCCAATCAGATCTCAGCTCAGCTGTTTGTACGTCTACAGTCTTGTAGTTCTCGTTACTACCACCTTAGTTTAGGTCTGAATTACACCTCAACTGAGTTTTGCAAAAACTTCCTGACTTATCTCCCAGAAGGCTTCTACTAATTCTGCCATCAGACTCAGGACAGGATGTTCTTTCTGAGACTTGGATCCCATCATGTTGCTTTCCAGTTTGAAACCCCTGGTTCCTGCAATGTCTACAGAATGAAGTTCAAGCTTCTTAGAAGAGTATCTGCTCTCTCCAGGGGGAGTCTCTTCCTAAATTCTGTGCTGTTTTCTTTCTGGATTTTCTCTCTCATTTCACTGGAGCACATTTTCAAGTAATTTCCTAGAGAGGTGAAATTTCCAAGACATTTTCTGCATCCCTGTATGACTGAAAAGGATTTTTTTCCCTACTCTTATATTCAATTGATACTTTAAATGACTATAAAATTTTAGGTTGCAAATCACTTTTCTTCAAAATTCTAAAGGCTTTACTCTATTGAATTCTAGCACCCATTGCTGCATTTGGTAAATATGATGCCATTCGGGTACTTATTCTTCGGTCAATGACTTGTTTTTACTCTCTGACAGCTTTTATAGCCTTCTTTCTCTCCTAGCTTTATTGATAGATAATTTACATATAACATATTAAGTTTAAGGTGTACAACATGATGGTTTGAGATTTGTATATATTGTGAACGGATCATATGGCCTTCTCTTCTCTGGTGAGAGATTTCATGAAAGTGTGCCTTGAATGGATAGAGATCTTTTTGCATTTATTGTGTTGGACAACAGGGCAGAGGGGTCCCTTCAGTCTGGAGACCTACACTCTTCACCTCAGACTTTTTGTTTCTTCCCTAGATTTCCTGGTAAGTGGAAAAGGGCTGTCCTGGAACCATCAGACATATACCCATCTTTCCTTATAATTTTCTCCTATTATTTCTATTGAATATCCTGGTAAAATTGCTTGACTATATCTTCCATCTATTCTATTGAATTTTTAAAATTAATTTTTAAAATTTCCAACTTTATCAAGATATAATATACAAGTAAAAATTTTATACATTTATGGTATCCAAAGTGGTGTTTTGATATATGTATACCTGTGAAATGATTACCATAATCAAGCTAATAACATATTCATCAGCTCACATAGGTGTAATTTTTTGTGTATGTGGTTAAGAACACTTAAGATTTACTTTCCTAGCAAATTTCAAATGGGAAATACAATATTATTAACAATAGTCACCATGCTGTACATTAGATGATCAGAACTTACCCTGCATAACTCAAACTTCGTACCTTTTAAGCAATACCTTCCTAGTCCCTTCATCCCCCAGACCCAGGCAACCACCATTTTATGCTATTACCACGAATTCAACTTTTTTAGATTCCACATATAAGAGATCATGCAGTATTTGTCTTTCTGTGCCTGGCTTTGAATTTTTTAATTTTAGCTTGATGAGAGTTGGAATTCTGCCCGTTCTGTTTATTGCTATATATTTTTTTGCACCTAGACTGGTGCTTAGAAGACAGAAGCCTCTGACTACATAGTTGTCAAATGCAAAAATACATTTTAAAGAGTGCTTTCTTGTTTTATCTTCCTTTTTTAATAGCATGTTTGAGGAGGCAACACAGCATTTAGGAGCATGAGTTTTAAATTCAGACTATCTGGATTTGAATTTTAGCTTCCCCACTTAACTATGAATCACCATGCCTCAGTTTCTTCATTTTCTTGCATAGTAGCTGATAGTGTATTGCCATAAATATTAGCTATTATTATTGTTATAGGGACGAAACATCTTCCTAGATTTATCTCAGGTCACTGACTGGTGCTTTGCCATAAGTTCTTTTCTATTCTTTGCTGCATCTTTAGTACCTTCAGACTTATCCTGCCTTTCCCCCTGCTTTGTTTGTCTTGGTTTTAATCTTTCATGTTAGAAGGCTTTTTTTTTTTTTTTTTTTTTTTTTTTTTTTTTTTTTTTTTTTTTGGCTGGTGTTCCTTCATGTCACATTCCTGCTTAAGAGCAAGGCACTAAAAATCTGAACAAAAGCCTGTCTTCAGTAGCCTTCGCTTTAGGGCAATTGTGTAGGGAGCTTGCTGTTATGCTGTTGAATCCTAAAATGCCAAAGTGGAGATCTTTTTGTTTTAGAGTTTTTCAACTACTTCAGAAAAGAGACTTTAGATTTCTAGCTTAGAGGGGAGGTGCTTGGCTGCTGGTATTTTGCATGAACAGGAGAGAGGGTTAACATTTCCAGATATAGACCTTCAAAAAACCCTTTTGTTTTTAGCCCATGTCTCGCTCTTGCCACATGCCACATGCCACATCCATCATCTCTAAATCCCCTACCCTTCAGAGGTTCTGCAGGACAAGGCAGTTGCCTTAGAATGTATGCTTCCTGTGAGTACTCTAAGTTTTGCCTTCCTTCTCTTCTGCCTTTTTTTTCTTCCAGAATTCTGTAGCTCTCCAGACCATTCATGTACCCTCACCTGTCCTCTTTGTCCTTGCAGATTTATGTACATTAACATTTTCTTTCACATCTTCTAGGGGATCTCAGGAGAGAGAAGAAATAAAAGCTTAGGATCAATGCATCATTTTTAACTGTTGGTCACTGCTCCATTTAGCATGTAGAAGTGTGCAAGAGCTTAGAATGAATACTTGCTGAAGTGCTGAGCCTCAATGGACAGTATCCCAAGCCTGAAGTTGATGGAGAAAGAGTCTCAGTCTGAAGGAACCCTCCAACTTAATAAGGCAGGGACACTTTTAAGTTATTTGAAGCTATATCTTTCTGCATTCATCTAAGTTTTTTGACCACCTTGCATTCAGAATTTCCCAATAGTGTGCCTTTTTAAAAAATAAAACCTTCAAAATGTAGTTAATTTTTTTTTCAGTTTTGTTTTCACAGTGAGAAGAATATGGAGAGTAGCTACCATCAGTTAAGGGACCTGAATTCATTTGTGTATACAGCCATATAGATGGAAGCCTACAAGCTGGAGGGCCACCTTCTCTCTTACTGACCCTGGCACTTTCCACCAAGAGCTGATCAAGCGGTGGGCACTGAGCTTCATGAGAATTTGTCTCTAGAAAGTATTTACTAACAAAACAGAATGCAGCTGGGCTGAGCCTGGCAGACAGTTTGAAGTCTAATTGTCTAGGTCATGGGAACCATCACAAGTTAAGTGTCTAATGAAAGTAACAGGACCTGAATTTGGAGGGGGTGAGTCCTGCAGGGTTATGTACCAGGCAAGAATATCACCAAATTTTTGCGATGCCAAGGGGGAAAAAAGAGCCAACTAATGTTGGATGTCATAGGAAGAACAAATTGCTCTTCTGAAGCAATTATGTGCTCTAGCATTCCCAGACATTGGAACACTTTCCATTTTTTTGTGAAATATTGTGTCACTATCAAATATATGATTAACCTTTGGTGAATTAAATCTCAAATTAAATAAGCACTAATCGGCTTGTCAATGTTTCAACAGTGATTGTGAGTCTCTTTTATGTTTGCTTGTAATGAATGTGGGCTCTTCCAAAGGTCAACATGTAGAAGCTGATCCATTATGAATGTGTAACATCTGTGAATTGGTAGCTGAAATGCATCTAAGAGTAGAAAGAAGATTAATTTTCTGCTTAAAAGGCAGTTTAATTAATTTATTGATACTGAATTAAAAATATCAAGAGTTGGGGAGGAGGAGGGAGTGGGATGGACCAGGAATTTGGGGTTAATAGATACAGACTATTGCCTTTGGAATAGGCAATGAAATCCTGTTGTGTAGCACTGGGAACTATGTCTAGTAACTTAGGATGAAGCATAATAACATGAGAAAAAACAATGTCTACGTGTATGTGTAACTGGGTCACCATGGTGTATAGTAGGGAAAAAAAAAATGTATTGGGGAAATAAAAAAAAAAAAAGAATCCTAATGAGAAAGGAAAAAAAATCAAGAGTTTAAGAGCTTTAAATTCAAGACAGTGAGCTTTTCTAATTATTTGTTTGAAGAATTTAAAAATAGCATAGGGATTTATACAGTAAGTATTTATTGATTGCTTTCTATGTCTCAGGTACAATTCTAGAATATAGGGTTATTGCAGTAATCTAAACACAGAGAAATTACTGCTTTTATCATTCTTACATTTTAGTGTGAGAGAGGGATTTTTGTTTGTTTGTTTGTTTTGGTCTTTTCTAGGGCCTCATCTGCAGCATATGGAGGTTCCCAGGCTAGGGGTCTAATCAGAACTGTAGCCGCAGGCCTACACCACAGCCACAGCAATGCGGGATCTGAGCCACGTCTTCAACCTACACCACAGCTGATGGCAACGCCGGATCCTTAGCCCAATGAGTGAGGCCAGGGATCGAACCCACAACCTCATGGTTCCGAGCTGGGTTCATTAACCACTTCGCCACCACGGGAACTCCTAGTTTTTAGTTTTTTAGGGCCATACTTGTGCCATATGGAAGTTCCTAGGCTATGGGTTGAACCGGAGCTGCAGCTGCCAGTGATAGCCACATCAACAGCCACAGCCACAGCAATATAAGATCTGAGTCACATCTGCAACCTACACCACAGCTTATGACAATGCCAGATCCTTAACCCACTGAGCAAGTCCAGGGATCAATCCCATATCCTCATGGGTACTAGTTGGGTTCATAACCTGCTGGGACACAATGGGAACTCCCCATTTTTAAAAAAGTAAAACACACAGGATCTTAGATGGTGAAAATAAGTACCATGAAGAAAAGGAACACAGTGTAGGGGAAAGGGAGAACCCAGAAGGAGGGTCACAATTAGAGTTGGGAGAGGGTATTAGGAAAGGCCTCATCAAGGAGATAGTTGAGCGAAAGTCTGAAGAAGGTAAGGGAGAGAGTCATATTTGTATCTGGGGAAGAGCATTCCATGCAGAGACCAGTCTGTGCAAAGGCCCTGAGGTGACAGTGTACCTGGTGTGTTTGAACAGGCAAAGAGGCCAGTGAAGTTGGAGCTGAGACAGTGGGGGAAGAGGGTGGGTAGGACTTGTGTGGGAAGAAGTCAAAGAGGTTATGGAAAGCTAGATCATGTGTGTTTGTAGGCCATCAAAAAGACTTTGTCTTTTCATCAGTATGAGATCAAGAGCCTTCAGATGAATGGTATAAACAGGCTTTTTAAAAAAGGATCCATCTGACTACTGCTTTGAAAGTAAGCCAAAGGGAGAAAAGGGTAGAAAGGAGGCCAGCAAAAGAAAGGATGATGCCTTGGACCAGAGTGGTAGCCATGGGGAAGCTGAGAATGGTTGGAGTTTGTATAGACTTAAAAGGTAGAATCAATGAGTTTTTATAATGGATTGGATATGGGTATGAGAGAAAGTGAGGTCAAGAATGACTCTATGTGAGTTCCCGTTGTGGCTCAGTGGTTAACAACTCTGACTAGGAACCATGAGGTTGTGGGTTCAATCCTTGGCCTCGCTCAGTGGGTTAAGGATCCAGTGTTGCCGTGAGCTGTGGTGTAGGTCGCAGACATGCCTCAGATCTGGCATTGCTGTGGCTGTGGCCATGGCTGTGGCTGGCAGCTGTTGCTCTGATTAGACCCCTAGCCTGGGAACCTCCATATGCTGTGAGTGTGGCCCTAAAAAAGGCAAAAAAGACAAAAAAAAAAAAAAAAAAAAAAGAATGACTCTATGACATATAGTCTGCAGCTTGAAGAATAGAGTTGCCATTTCCTGAGCTGGGGAAGGCTGAAGGTGAGGTAGGTTTGGAGGGAAGGATCAGGGGTCCAGTTTGGACAGGTCAAGTTTGAGATACATATTCGACATCCAGGTAGGAGTGTCAAGCAACAATGTGTTATAAGGTTGCAACGTGGTAGAGTTGTCTGGTGATTTCTATTTTGGTATCACAGGTATTATAAAGAGGCATATGAGTGGATGAGATGACCAAGGATATGGATGAAGAAAGATAAAGACCAAAGATGGAACCCTGGGGCACTCCAACAATAAGAGATCAGGAAGAAGAGTAAGACTCAGAAAAGAAGACCAGAAAGGAGCAAATCAGAGGTGTGGAGAAAAGCTAAGAGAGAATGGTATCTTAGAAGCCAAAAGAAGAAGGTAATGCAGAGAGGATCAAGTCATCAAGAGTCAAATGCTTCTGAGGCACAAAGTAAGAATTGGCCATTTGATTTAGCAACTGTGGAATTCACTGGTGACCTTGAAAAGAGCATGGTGAGAACCTGATTGGAGTGGGCTTAAGAATTCTAGCCAACTCTTTCGTGAGGTCTTCTTGCAAAAGGACACAGAAATAGAAATGGAGTTGAAGGGCTATTTTTAAATAAGCTTTTCAATAATAGCTCTTAAAGATAAGGAATATTTTAAATATAAAATAATTCCTAAAAATAACAACTCTTTAAAGTCATCAAACACTCAGTGTTCCAAGAGGGCAAGGTAATTGTCTCTTTGGAGTCAGGCTCTAAATAGACCCAGATGTTGGAGCTGACTGATATGTTTCTTAGGTGTCTTTTATCCATGGGCTCAAGAAATATTGCTTTAATATGAGGGAAACAATAGCGTATTTAAATACTGATGGGAGATAATCCAGTAAAGAGGAAAATATAGATGCTATGGGTCAGATAGGTAAGGATTGCTATAGCAATGCCCATGAATTACTAAGAGGGCATAGGATCCAAGACCCTGGTGAAGGGCCCAGCCTTGTAAAGTGATTTAAAATTCAGGAAAGAAAACAGAAGATGTGGACATAGATACAGAAAGATGGATAGATGTGGTCGTAGGAACATGAGGAATTCTTTTCTGATTGATTTTATTCTAAATGGCATGGAAGTCAAGGTGATTAACCCAGCATGAGCATGAGAAGAGGACTAGATAATTGAGGAGATGGAAGGAAGTATGACGTGTTCATCCAGGAGAGTGGGAGAGTGGCTGGGGAAATGAAATGTTATTGCTTGGAGTGAATGATCTGAAGTGAAACCACTTGCCATGCCCACCTACAAAAGCCCAGGCTCACAGTAGATGGGGCTTTAACCAAGGCAGGATTTTTCCAGGCAAGGGTGATAAGAGAGAGGGCCAAGGTAGTTTTTGGGTATACAAGTCAGTGCTTATAATGATAGATCATGGAATTTCACCTTCCTAAGGAAGGGATGAAGATATAAGAAAGGTGAAAGACAGTGAAATTTTAGTACCAGACTGTAGCTCCTAGTATGATCAAAAAATTGAAGGAATGACTGTATTGGAAGGAAATATATGGAAAGACAGCAGGACGTTTGAGATGGAGATTAGAAAGGGTTTGTAGTCACTGGGAATGACAGCTATGGCCATAGTTGCAAAGTCTAAAGATGAAGCAGAGGACAGGGTATTGGGGGAGGGAAGTCAGAGACCGAGGTACAGAAAAGAGGGTACATACAGATATTGAAATCACCAAAAATTATGAGAGGAGTAGTGTTAGAGGAGCCAATAATAATGCATCAGGAACTGAGATCTTCAAGAAATGACTGGATTTTGAAGTTCATGCATAAAAACCAAAAGATATTTGAGTGGTAATATCAGAGGGCATGAGAGCCAAAGTTGAGGAGTGGTTTTAAGAAGGAGAGATAACGGTCCAAAAGCAACAGTGAGGAGGCAGAAGGGTATCTGCCTCGACTTCATGTTACATGAACTGTTTATGTTTCTACGGCATGCGTGAATAAGAGCATGTTTTAAGATTAGCTATTCTACTTTAAGATCCCTCCACGATGCCAGTGTCCACAGGTAAATGTCATTAATTTTTTTCATTTGAGGATTGAATTGCAACATGAATTTGCAAGTTGTTTGAACATGTACTGCTTAGCTACTGTGTTTGCCCATTTTCAGAGAACCCATAAGAAAAAAGATGTTCTTATTATAACTTGAATACCAAGACAAACAATTGAGGAACAGAAATGTTAAATGATCTTTGCCCTATCTATTGTTTTGGCTTGAAATTATTCATCATTCATCAAATATTTAAGAAGTTTCTGCTATGTGCTAGGCATTGTATCAGGTACTGGGGTTACTACTGTGGGGAAAGATAGACAAAAATCCCTTTTCCCACTGCATTTATGTACTAAAAGAGGGAGAAAAAGAGTAAACAAGTCAGTAAATGTCTAAAATGTCTAGAATTTTGGATGGTGATAAGAATCATGGAGAAAAATAAAGCAAAGAAGTGGGATGAAGAGTGACAGGCAGGAGTTCCCGTCGTGGCGCAGTGGTTGACGAATCCGACTGGGAACCATGAGGTTGAGGGTTCGATCCCTGCCCTATGCTCAGTGGGTTGACGATCCGGCGTTGCCATGAGCTGTGGTGTAGGTTGCAGACGCGGCTCGGATCCCTCGTTGCTGTGGCTCTGGTGTAGGCCGGTGGCTACAGCTCCAATTCGACCCCTTGCCTGGGAACTTCCATGTGCCGCGGGAGCGGCCCAAAAAATAGCAACAACAACAACAAAAAAGACAAAAGACAAAAAAAAAAAAAAGGGGGAAAAAAAAAAAGAGTGACAGGCAACTTCATATTTAAATTGGGAATTCTCAGAGTTCCTGTCATGGCGCAACAGAAGCAAATCCAACTAGGAACCATGAGGTTTCAGGTTCAATCCCTGGCCTCGCTCAGTGCGTTAAGGATCTGGCATTGCCTTGAGCTCTGGTGTAGGTCTCAGACATGGCTCGGATCTGATGTTGCTGTGGCTGTGGTGTAGGCCGGTAGCTGTAACTCTGATTGGACCCTTAGCCTGGGAATTTCCATATGCCGTGGGTGTGGCCCTAAAAAGCAAATAATAATAATAATAGTAATAATAATAATAAAGATTAAAAAATAAGTTGTGAATTCAGGGAAGACCTCAGTGAGATGCTTACATTTAAGCAAAAACTGGAAGGAGGCAAAGGAGCAAGGCCCATGGCTATCTGGGAAGGAGCCTCTCTGGTAAAGAAGACAGCTAGAGTATAATCCCTAAGGTGAGGCCTGTTTAGGGTGGCTGGAGTGCAGTGATGAGGAAAGGTGTAGGAGATGGGATCAGAGATAATGAATGGGTCATGGGTGGAGGGCAAACGGTCCAGTCTTTGAAGGTCTTTGTGAAGACTTCGGTTTTTTTCAGAGTAAGATAATCAAGAACTGGAGGGTTTTAGGTAGACATTTAAGAAAATGATCAAGTAAAGTTGGAGAATCACACAATTGTAAGATTAATTTTTTTTTTTTTTTTGGTCTTTTTAGGGCTGCATTTATGGCATATGGAAGTTCCCAGGCTAGGGGTCGAATCGGAGCTGCAGCTGCCAGTTTACACCACAGCCACAGCAATGCCAGATCCCAGCTGTGTCTGTGACCTACAGTATAGCTCATGGCAATGCCAAATCCCTAATCCACTGAATGAGGCCAGGGATGGAACCCAAGTCCTCATGGATACTAGTTGGGTTCGTTACCACTGAGCCATGATAGGGACGCCTACAAGATTAATCTTATGTGAAAGGGGTTGTTGACCTGACGTGTTAGGAAGAGGCGTTAGATTTTAGACATTCTGAGTTAGTGCTGGGTTTGCATACTAACATTACCGCTTATGGCCAAGTGACCTTGGGGACTTACTGATATCTCTTCCCGCTGGTTTTCTCATTTGTTCAATAGGGATAATGATACTTACTATTGAGTAGTTAGAAACACTCAAGAAGGTGATATACTATCTGTAAAGAACCTAGCACATAGCTGCAGCTCAAATATGGCTCCTTTTATTAGTAAGAAAATGCTTGTCTAAAGATTCAGATGATCATGGAGTTCCCATCGTGGCACAGTGGTTAACGAATCCAACTAGGAACATGAGGTTGTGAGTTCGATCCCTGGCGTTGCTCAGTGAGTTGAGGATCCAGTGTTGCCGTGAGCTGTGGTATAGGTTGCAGACACGGCTTGGATCCTGCATTGCTGTGGCTCTGGCGTAGGCTGGTGGCTACGGCTCTGATTAGACCCCTAGCCTGGGAATCTCTATATGCTGTGGGAGCAGCACTAAAAAAGGCAAAAAGCCAAAAAAAAAAAAAAAAAAAAAAAAAAAAAAAAGATTCAGATGATCACAAATTACCAATCTTTTCTTGAAGACTTTTTGTACAAACAAAATTGCTTTGTAGCTCATATATCACTGTTTCCTTCGTTTTATCATTCTTGTGTTTGCATAATTACACTTCGTTTAAGCCTAAAGCTTCCATAACTGATGAAATCTCATGGAGTTTCCTGTCTCAGCATAATGCATCCTGCAATGAAAAACTACGTGTATACTATAATTCAGTAAGGTTGGAGCTCCT
This sequence comes from Sus scrofa, assembly GCF_054392235.1. Classification (NCBI taxonomy): domain Eukaryota; kingdom Metazoa; phylum Chordata; class Mammalia; order Artiodactyla; family Suidae; genus Sus; species Sus scrofa. The sequence continues at coordinate 114,990,146 of NC_139389.1, read as the reverse complement.
CCACACAGTAACGAGAGGAAATGATGGCACTTTATTGCCAATACTTAAATGCTGGAACACAAACATAGCCTCTTTAGTGCTGAGCCCTCTCCCCTCCCCTTCCCACCCCAACATGCATACGAAGTGACCATCACCAGCAGCCTCAATGCTACCAGTGAGAAATGAAAAGTCTACTTTCTTTTAGAGCATTTATTTCTCTTAGATTCAGAAGCAGAACATAATTAACAAAATGGATTTCGGAGACTTGGCAGAGATAGTGTGTCAAAATGAAAACCCTTAACTACCTTATTTCCTTTCACCTGTTCCAACAGTAAAAATCCCATAGGCGTCAAAGATTTCGTGTCTGTCCATATTTACTAGGGAAGAATTGAGTGCCTAATTGTGCACATTGTAAACTGCTTCTTTATTTATATTTGTGGGTTATTTAATGAAAAATTTAATCCCAGGTTGATTCACCCCTCCTATCAGTTAGCCTGTGGTCAGTGTCTTTTAGTTTACTATAAAATCATGAGTAGAACTTGCTACCGAACAGAGTACACATGATTTTTGTCTCATCTATTTGGCCCTAACAATCTCATCTGTCTTCTTTCATCACATGAATAATTGAGACTTGTTATGGGTGAAATCACCAGAAATTACAAATGGAGTAGTGTGAAGAGGTCAGAGTCTTTTGGGATTTATAATATAAAATAAAATAATTTATATAAAAATGTTTAGCACTGAAACTAGTAGGCGCTACTAAAAGTTAGATTTATTTGCACTTAAAGTTGCAAGGAAAAAAAATGTGTTCCCTCTCGCTTTTTACTCTGAAGATTCATCACTGTTGAGGGCTCTTGGCTATAGAGCAATGATTAGTTAATAAAACTGTTCAGAATGTATATGGCTTAGAAATTCTTTTTCTAAGTTTTTTTCTTTAAACTTCAAGTGTTGTTTTCCCAAAATTCAGATTCAACAAAAATTCTCTTATAGTCTATCAGTTTTAATCAGAATAAAAAGCCCTTAAACAACTGACTTTAGCAAAACTGAATTACAAGAAACAGTTAATGGATTTGTGAATCATTCTTCCTTAGGGATGCAGTCACCCTAGCTTACTCTTTGGCTTGGCGTAAATAGAAAAACCTTTACTCAGACTGAATGCCCTGATGTAAAATGCATAATCATTAGAGGCCATTGCTCTAGAAGAGTGGCTCTCAGTGCTTTGGAGAACTTTATTTAAAGTAAAAATCTTTTGAGAATGATAGCAGTTGGGCTTTTAGTCAGTTGAAGAAAACCAAAGATTTGACTTTGAGGATCTTTGCAATAACTGCATTATCCTTCTCCTGCCAGAGTCAGCCCCCTAGTTGGGAAATGCTCTGTAAATTTCTCAATAGTTATAAAAATAACCTTATCATTACAGATTGTTGTAACATAATGTATTAATCCTTTCTTCTCATATCAGTGGCTATGGTAGTAAGAGATGCTACTGATCAATAAATTTGAATTTTAGGGGAACCCAATATCCTGAATTGTTGACATAACTCCTCTAATCTAAAGATTCCTAAGGCTGAAGTAGACCATCCTTTTGTTTTTAGCAAGAAGCCAGCATGCACACAATTCTGGAAAGGGCATTGTCTACTCTTTCTCTTCAAATTCTTCTGTGACCTTCCTTGAAGCTCTCAGGGACTCTACAAGATGGGTGCAGGCTCTCTCCTTTGCTGCGCCTCTGGAGATGAGGGTGTATGACTTAGGGGGATGACTTGTTTTTGCTTCCCCAACAACCCAGCTCCCCTGGCATGGGTCTGGCTTGGTGCCCAAGTGGGCACCGCAAGAGGTCTATTTGTCTTCGCAGTTCACTTTACATCCCAAGAGCAGAGCAGCCTAGCAAACCTCCTCCAGTTTCCAGCTGTTCCAAAACCTCTGCTGGCAGGCACAGAAGGGAAGGCAGGGAACATTAGGCTTATTAGATCTTTGGGCTCAATTTCCCTCCCTCTGAGGGAGGGCCAGTACCTGCCAAACAGCTGGGACGGAGCTACCCCGGGGTTAATATAGTCAGGGGTGAAGGTGCACAGAGGCCAGGGCAAGAAGGCAGGGGGTGAATTGAAGGGCCACAGACTGTAATGGCTTATGCAACTATGCCTAGTCTTTCCATGGTCACCCTTCAGTGGGTCACCCTCACCTGCTAAGTCAGGCCATGTTCCCCATGATATGATTTCGACACAACACACTTTTCAGACACAATACTTTGGCCCAAATTATATTTGAGGTTTTTTTGTTGTTGTTGTTATTGCTGTTGCTCCTAAAAATATATCCTATGTTTTCCCATAGGCTTTCCTTCATTCTTTCTCTTATAATTTCTCTATCTGTTGCCATTCTACATCTCTTCTGAAGATCAACTCAAATACTATCTCCTTAATGAGGCCTTTGCTAGTCAACCTCAGCAGAAATCATATCTTGATTATCTAACTACTTTTTACATTAAACTTATAGTTACTTTTTCACAGTTCTCCTGAATTTGATTGTAATCTCTTTCAAGGTAGAGGCTGTGTCTTATGACTTTCATGGAGTTTAGTAGGTGTTCGTAAAATGTCTGCAGAATGAGTAAATGAACACCTTGTGTGAGTTTCAAATTAGCCATTTTTCCTTAGGCAAAAAAAAGAGAAAGGGAATAATTTAGAGATGACAGTACTCAAACTGATTTCATTTGGGCCAAAAAATTTACACAACTCAGTAATAAAATGGCAAACAACCCACTTTTTAAAATGAGTAAAATATTCCAACAGACCCTTGACAAAAGAAAATATATAAGTGGCTAACAAGTACATGAAAACATGCTTAACATCATTAATAATCAGGGAAACACAAAGTAAAACCTCAGTGAGATATCACTTCACACCCACTAGCATGGCTGGCATAAAAAGACTTATAATACAGTGGGTTGACAATAATGAAACTCTCATACTTCACTGGTGGGAGTAGAAAATGGGACAATCATTTTGGAAAACAATTTGACAGTATTTTCTACAAAGTTAAATATACATCTATCCTCCAACCTGACAATGGTACTCCTAGATTTTTGTACTCGAAAAAGAAAAAGAAACGTGGTTGTCTATGGGAAGGCAGGGCATGAGAGAACTTTCTGGGTGATGAAAATGTTCTAAACCTTGACCAAGATAGGGCTTTCCCAAGGTTTTCCAAAACTCACCAAACTGCACACTTTAAAACTGTGTGTGTTATTGTGTATAAATTACACCTCAGAAAAAAAAAAAAGTTTTGCCCAGGATCAACCTAGAATATCATGTATTCAACACACCTATGGATTTCAAGTATGCTAGAAAAACCCTGCCATAATTTTTTAGCCATCTAGTCATCTTGTGAAGACCATTATGAGTCAAAAGAAATAAACTAAAGACTTATTTTTTTCTAAATCAAGATGGCAGTGCCATGTTTCTTGGGTTTTCAGATGAATAACTTGATCAGCTAACAGCAACAATAGGTTATTTTTGACGTTTGTTTATGTTGATACATGTAATGCAAACTCAAGGATATTATCACAGAGATTTCCTCTTCTTAGGAGTTACTTATAATAGTAAGTGGGATCATAATAATATAGTCATTATCAATAGGAAGTTAAATACTTATTAGAGTGAGTTACATAATTTAGACCTTAGAGAACTCTGGTTATTAGGGAAGGCATTACATTTCAGTGTGTTCTTTCCTTGGGGATTATAAATACCAAGAACTTCTCTTTCAAAATAAGATGAAAACAAGATAATAAAAAATGGAAAGTACAAAAATGGAAAAGGAGACAGCATCTTGATTTAAAAAGCAATACATAAAAAGTGTTTTGACGCTAAATTTAAAAGGCTTTTAAAAATTAGCAAAAATTAGAGGCAAGATCTCACTTTAGATATTATACCTGTTTTAAATGAGATTCTTTTTAAAGAAATGACCCTGAAAAAAAAGGTGGTGAGCTAAATGGGCAAATGTGACTTTGTGTTAATAGTTGGAGATGATTGTATTTGTTCATAAATACCTTTATGAGGTAGAGATGTATTCCAGTCCTCTCCTCTTTAAGATTTTAAGAGGTTGAGATTTTCCAAGTTTGGCTTTTACGCAAACTCACAGCCAAATTATGGCTGTTTGTTATTCAGTTATAACTGATCAAATATTTATCGAGTACTTGCTGCCCTCTAATTTGAAGTGGGTGGATTACACAATGTATAAGATACAGTCCATTTCCTCTACAATCTTAAAATCTAGTTATGTGGAGAAGATATGAGGGAAATAAAGTAATGAAGATTTTGTCTCTTTCTGATGCCCCAGAAGCAACCATTTTCAACTTCTGGTATTCTTTCTAAAATTGAACATATTTCTTGATTTATTGGTTTTTACCTCACCCACCAACTCCCTAGTGTGGAAGTTGAGGATTTAGCTCTCTTCCACCAGCCTGCACAGCACATGCATCCTTCTGACACGCCCTCTTACTCCCCTGAAACAATTTTAGGACATATTTGGTTAAATCCATTTTTAGGATTTTGATTATTACAAGTCTGTATATTGTGATTTCATTTTCTTTCTGTGTAACTTTGTTTTGCTACTTCATGAGATGTCTTTCTCTTTTATTTATATTTTTGCTTTGAATGGACGTCTTGCTCTAGAGTGCTCTAGAGTTCTTAAAATACCTCTCTACCCAGTTTTTCATAAAGTCAATCAATCCCATCAGATAATCTATCCATCCCCTTTTACTTGTAGAACTTTCTTTTGGAGCCCTCCTGGTCTCAAGATTTCTAAGACCTCCCTTTTTGGTCACCATGGGAATTCCATTTGCCTCTTTCCTGTGTTGATCACTGTTTCTGAATTCCTCTTTTTTTTTCTTTATTGGTCTATGCTCCAAGAAAAGGTGAATGGGAAATCAAGTTTCTGAGACATTAACCCATCTTAAAATGTCTTTGTTTTACCTTCATCTTTGATAAATAGTTTGGAAATCACTTTCCCTCAAAATTTGAAGGGTGTTCTCTGTTGTCTGTCTTTCAGTGTTACTGCTAAGACATGGTATTCTGATTCTCCATCATCACAGGTATCAGGATTTTTCTCTCTAGAAGCTTCTGGTACTTTCTCTCTATCATAGCGTTTTCATATCTTATGACGTACCTCCATGAGCTGTTTTTGTTCATATTGGTTCTTTATGTGTCTTTATATTCGGAAAACTCATTTCCTTCATTTACAGAAATCTTCTCCCACAATTTTCTTTCTTGTTTTAAATTGAAATACAATTCACGTACAATGTCAGGTTAGTTTTAGGCATACAGCATAATGACTTGATATTTAAATACATTACAAAATGATCACCATTAGTCTAGTAACCATCTGTCTCCATACAAAGTTATTACAATTTCATTGACCGTATTTCTTATGCTACATAGTACATCCTTGTGACCTATTTTATAACTGGAAGTCTGTACCTCTTAATTCCCTTCACCTATTTTATCCAACCCACCACCCCCTTCCCCTCTGGAAACCACTCTTTTTTCTATGTATCTATGAGTCTGTTTTTATTTTGTTTGTAAGATTCCACATGCAAGTGAAATCATACGGTATTTGTCTTTCTCTGTTTGACTTATTTCATTTAGCATAATACCCTCTAGACCCATCCATGTTATCCCAAATGACAAGAATATGACAAGAATTCATTTGTTTTATGGGTAATACTCCAGATAGATAGATAGATAGATAGATAGATAGATAGATAGATAGATAGATAGATAGATAAATGTCACATCTTCTTTATCCATTCATCTGTTGATGGACACTTAGGTTGCTTCTATGCCTTGGCTATTGTGAATAATGCTGCAATGAACATAGGGGTGCATGTGTGTTTTCATTTTCTTCAGGTAAAAACTCATATGTGGATTTGTACATATGGAAGTACTATTTTTTATTTTTTAATGAATTTCCATACTATTCTCTACAGTAATGATACCAATTTATGTTCCCACCAGTAGAGCTCAAGGATTCCCTTTTCTCCACATCCTCACCAACACTTGTTGTTTGCTATTTTTTTTTTTTTGATAATAGCCATTCTGACAGATGTGAGGTGATTATCTCATTGTGGTTTTGATTTGCATTTCCCTGATGATTAGTGATTTGAGCGTTTTCATGTGCCTGTTGTATGTTTTCTTTCTTTTTTGCCTTTTTTTTTTTTTTTTTTTTTTTTTTTGGCTTTTTAGGGCCTCAACCGCAGTATATGGAGGTTCCCACGCTAGGGGTCGAATCAGAGCTACAGCTGCCAGACTACGCCACAGCCACGGCAACACAGTATCTGGGCAGTGTCTGTGATCCACACCACAGCTCATGGCAATGTTGGATCCTTAACCTACTGAGCGAGGCCAGGGATTGAATGGGCAACCTTATGGATATTAGTCAGATTCACTTCTGCTGCACCACAACAGGAACTCTTTTTTATCTGAGACTACAACTATGGCATATGGAAGTTCCCAGGCAAGGGGTCGAATCAGAGCTTCAGCTGCTGGCCTATGCCACGGCCACAGCAAGGCTGGATCTGAGTCTCATCTGCGACCTATGCTGCAGCTTGCTACAATGCTGGATCCTTAACCCACCGATCAAGGCAAGGGATTTAAACTCCCATCCTCATGGACACTAGTTGGGTTCTTAACCCACTGAACCACAGTGGGAACTCCTGTATGTCTTCTTTAGAAAATGTCCATTCATGTCCTCTGCCCATTTTTTAATTGGATTGTTTATTTTTTGATGTTAAGTTGTATGGGTTCTTTGTATGTTTTGGATATCTACCCCTTGTCAAATACATAATTTACAAATATCTTCTCCGTTTCAGTAGGTGGCCTTTTAGTTCTGTTGATAGTTTCCTCTGGTGTGAAACAGCTTTTTAATTTGATGTAGTCCCATTTGTTTATTTTTGCTTTTATTTCCCTTGTTTGAGGAGACAGATCCAAAAAAATACTGCTAAGACCAATGTCAAAGAGCATATTGCCTATGTTTTCTTCTGGGGGATTTTATGGCTTCAGATCTTACATGAAGTCTTTAATCCATTTAGGGAGTTTATTTTTGTACATGGTGTGAGGAAGAGGTCCAGTTTGATCCTTTTGCATGTAGCTGTACAATTTTCCCAACACCACTTTTTTCTTTTTTTGGTTTTTAAGGGCTGCACCTGTGGTATATGGAAGTTCCTGGGCTAGGGGTCAAATTGGAGCTGCAGCTGCTAGCCTACACCACAGCCATAGCAACATGGGATCCGAGCCACATCTGCAACTTATGCTGCAGCTTGCAGCAATGCCAGATCCTTAACCCACTGAACAAGGCGAGGGATCTAACCTGCACCCTCATGGATACTAGTCAGGTTCTTAACCCACTGAGCCACAATGGGAACTCCTCAACACAACTTATTGAAGAGGGTGTCTTTTCTCCTCCTTTGCCATAGATTAATTTACCAAATGAGCATGGGTTTATTTCTAGGCTTTGTTCCATGGGGCTATGAGTCTGTTTTTGTGCCAGTACCATATTGTTTGATTGCTATAGGTTTATAGTATAATTTGAAATCTTTCTTAAGACTTTTTTGGCTATTTAGGATCTTTTGTGTTTCCATGCAAATTTTAGACTTGTTATAGTTCTGTGAAAAAATGTCGTTGGTATTTTTATAGGAATTGTATTGAATCTGTAGATTGTCTTGGGTCATTTTAACAATATTAACTCTTCCAATCCATGAGCATGTTATATCTCACCATCTGTTTGTGTCATCTTCAATTTCTTTCATCAGTGTATAGTTTTCTGAGTACAGGTCTCTTACCTCCTTAGACTTATTCCTAGGTATTTTATCCTTTTAGATGAGATTGGGATTTTTTTCTTTCTTTTTAGGGCAGCACCCACAGCATATGGAAGTTCCCAGGCAAGGGCTCAAATTGGAGCCATAGCCGCTGGCCTATACCACAGCCACAGCAACACAGGATCCAAGCCATGTCTATGACCTATACCACAGCTCATGGCAATACCAGATCCTTAACCCACTGAGTGAGGCCAGGGATCGAACCTGCATCATCATGGATACCAGTCAGATTTGTTTCCACTGAGCCATGATGGGAACTCCAGAAATTGTTTTCTTAATTTATCTTTCTGATAGTTCATTGTTAGTGTATAGAGATACAATTGATTTCTGTATATTAATTTCATATCCTGTAACTTTACTGAATTCATTGATGAGTCTAGTAGTTTTTTGGTGGCATCCTTAGGATTTTATATGTACAGTATCATGTCATCTGCAAACAGTGACAGTCTTAACTTCTTCGTTTCCAATTCGGATTCCTTTTATTTCTTCTTGTCTGATTATTTTCACAGGTCTAGCTATGACCAGAACTTTCTTGACTTCATTTTCACAGTTCTAGCTGTGGCTCAGACTTCCAATAACATGTTGAACATAAGTAGAAAGAGTAGGCATCTTCATTCTAGTCTTTTTTCTAATTTTAGAGGGGGTGTTTTCTCCTTTCCATCACTGAGTATGATAATGGCTAAGGTTTTTCAAATATAGGCTTTATTATGTGGAGATATATTTCCTCTGTACCCACTTTGATGAGAGTTATTATCATAAATGTCTGTCAAATTTTATCAAACACTTTTCTTGTATCTACTGAGATGATCATATGATTTTTATTTTTCATTTCGTTAATGTGGTATATCACATTGAAGAAAGATATTGAATCATCTTTGCATCCATGGGATAAAATCTGATGGATTATGTTGTATGATCTTTTTGATATATTGTTAGATTAAGTTTCCTATATATTGTTGAGGATTTTTATATCTATGTTATAACAGTGATATTGGTCTATGACTTTCTTTTTTTGTGATATCTTTTTATGGTTTGGGTATCAGGGTAATGCTGGCCTCAGAATGGTTTGGAAGTGTTTCCTTCTCTTTAACTTTTTGGAAAAATTTGAGAAGGAAAGGTGTTAACTCTTCTTTAAATGTTTAGTGGAATTTACCTGTGAAGCTATCTGGTCCTGAACTTTTGTTTGTTGAATTTTTTTTTTTGACTATTGATTTAATTTCATTACCAGTAATCAGTCTGTTCGTATTTTCTATTTCTTCCAATTCAGTCTTGGGAGATTGTATATTATTTAGGAATTTATTCATTTCTTCTAGGCTGTGTAATTTATTGGTGAATATTTGGGATAATCTCATATTGTATTTCTGTGGCGTTATAACCTTTCATTTATTTTTTGTTTTGTTTATTTGGGTCCTCTCTCTTTTTTCCTTGATGAGTCTGGCTAAAGATCTATCGATTTTGCTTATCTTTTCAAAGAACCAGCTCTTAATTTTATTGATCTTTTCTACCGTCTTTTTTTCCCAGTCTCTAATTTATTTCTGCTTTATGATTTCATCCCTTTTACTAACTTTGGGTTTTGTTTATTCCTCTTTTTCTAGTTCCTTTAGGTATAAGTTTAGATTTTTTTTTTTTGTCTTGTTGTTGTTGTTGTTGTTGTTGCTATTTCTTGGGCCGCTCCCGCGGCATATGGAGGTTCCCAGGCTAGGGGTCCAATCGGAGCTGTAGCCACCGGCCTACGCCAGAGCCACAGCAACGAGGGATCTGAGCCGCGTCTGCAACCTACACCACAGCTCACGGCAACGCCGGATCGTTAACCCACTGAGCAAGGGCAGGGACCGAACCCGCAACCTCATGGTTCCTAGTCCGATTCGTTAACCACTGCGCCACGACGGGAACTCCAAGTTTAGATTTTTTTAAGTGAGATGTTTCTTATATCCGAAGGCAGGCCTATATCATTATAAACTTCCCTCTTAGAAAGGCTTTTGCTCATAGTTTTAGGAACATTGTATTTTCATTTTCATTTGTATCAAGGTATCTTTTGATTTCCTCTTTGATTCTTCAGTGACTCATTGGTTGTGTAGTAGCGTATTGTTTAGCCTTCATGTGTTTGTGCTTCTTCCATGTTTTTCGTATAGTTAATTTCTAGTCTCATACCATTGTGGTTCAAAAAGATGCTTGATATGATTTCAATCTTCTTAAAGGTACTGACTTTTTTTTGGCCTAGCACATGATCTACTCTGGAGGATGTTCCATTCCACGTGCACTGCTGTTTCTGGATGAAATTACGTGTCTATAAGTTAAGTCTGCTTGGGCTTTAACAGCTTCCTTGCTACTCCTCAAATAGCCAGATATGTTTTCACCCAGGGGTCTTCGCACTTGTCTGGAATGACTGTCCTTCATATAATCACATGACTTGCTCCTTTATGACCTTCACATCTTTTACCAGTTGTCACCTTCTCAAGGAGGCTTTCCCTGGCAACCCTTCACAATAATGACCTTGACCTCCTGAGAGCTCAGAATGAAGAGTGCTGGGCTTACTGAGTGCTCAGTAAATGTTTATTGTACATTTTCAAAAGTTGGTTAGGAAGAGTGTCATCAAACTGATGGGAATGGGTAGGAATGAGAAGGAGAAGAGGAAAGAATTCCAGGCAGGTGAGATGACTAAATAAGAGCTAAGGTCTAAAACCTGAGATTTAGAACTTGTTCATATTCTCATGATATGTGAGAACAAATGATTTAACCAGAGGAGAGAATATAGAGAGAAAGATAACAGAGCTCAGGACTGAACCCCACTGAAACACGAGGGCAGTAAGTTCTAGTGAAAGAAATTGGGAGGGAGTGATCAGAGAGGTTAGGAAAGATAAGAATAATGACATTGTTAAGAGTCAGGAAGAAGTGAAGTTAATGATAATGTTTACCACTTGTTAAGCATAAACAAAATATATTATTATTTAGATTTTTTTTTTTTTTACATAAGCTTTCAGTTACTCTGTTTCGACAAATAAGAAAACTTGAGACTTGGGTCTCACAATTAGTTAGTGATGGAGCCAGGAATCAAATTCAGGTCTAGCTTGTAATCTAGTTCACTTTTCACAACTTGGCATACCTCTAGGAAGCAGAAATGGCATTTTCAAGCAGTTGTCCATCTGCTCTTAACTTCAGTAGAGTCTTGTAAAAATATCTTACCAAAATTATCAAAACAACTTTTAAGCAGCCAATCAAACAGGTAGTTTAATTGATCACTTCCAAAGAAATAGAAATGGGGAGACGGGATTAAGAAGGTGGAATAGAAGGACTGGAGCTCACCTTCTCTCATAAAAACAACAAAATTACAACCAAATTCTGAACAACCTTCAACCAAATGGATGTGAAACTTTCAAAAAGATATCCTACTCCAAAAGACAAAGAGGAGGCCACATCAAGAGGTAGGGGAGTGATTATGTGATATAAGCAACCCCATACCTCCCAGGTGGGAAGCCCAAAGACTGGAAAATAACTGTATCACAAAGACTCACCTACAGGAGTGAGAGTTCTGAGCCCCAAGTCAAGTCTCCATGCCTGGACATCTGGCACTGGAAGAAAGAGCCCCTGGAGCATCAGGCATTGAAGGCCAGTGGGGCCTGTGCACAGGAGCTCCACGGGACTGAGGGAAACAGAGACCCCATTCTTGAAAAGCGCACACGGGCTTTCATGTGCACTGGGTCCCAGGGCAAAGCAGAGACTCCATAGGAATCTGGGTCAGACCTGACTGCAGTTCTTGGTGGATCTCCTGAAAAAACAGGGGGTGAATGTGGCTTGTTGTGGGAGAAGGACATTGGAGGCAGAGCTCTTAGGAATATGTATCTATGTGTGTTTCTCTGGAGGTGGCCATTTTGGGAAAATCTGGTCCCACCCATTAGTAAACAGGCTGCCTAAAGACCCCACAGGCACACAGCTCCCTCTAATCTCACCCAAAGACAAAGCTCCACTCACCAGAGGGGTAGGAATCAGCCCCACCTACCAGTGGGCAGGCACCAGTCCCTCCCATCAGGGAGCCTACAGCAAGCCCCCATATCAGCTTCAGCCACAAGGGGGGCAGACACCAGAAGTAAGAGAGGCTACAACTCCATTGTCTGCAAAAGGGAGACCACATCAAAAACCTATAAAAATGAAAATGCAGAGAACTATAACTCAGATAAGGGAGCAAGGAGAACCCCCAGAAAAACAGCTAAGTGATCTGGAGATTATCAACCTCCAGGAAAAAAAACTTTAGACTGATGATGCTGAAGATGATGCAAGACATTGGAAATAAACTGGAGGCAAAGACTGATAATTTACAGGAAACATTGAGCAAAGAAATACAAGATTTAAAACTTAAGCAAGCAGAGATGCAAAATACAATAACTGAAACAAAAATTCAATAGAAGCAACTAATAATGGAATACAGGAGGCAGAAGAACGAATAAGCGAGGTGGAGGACAGACTAGTGGAAATCACTGATGCGGAACAAAAAAGAAAAAAGATTGAAAAGAAATTAAGAGAGTCTCAGAGAACTCTGGGACGTTAAACACACCAACATCCATATTATAGGGGTGCCAGAAGGCGAAGAGAGAGAGAAAGGGACAGCAAAAATGTTCTAGGAGATAATAGCCAAAAACTTCCCTAATAGTAGAAGAAATGGACACTCTTCCATAAGGAAACATACTAAAAAATCTTTAAAATGTGACTGCCATTTAAATGTCATAGCATTTATGGAAGTATAATTAAAATCATTTTTTTAGATTGTCATAACTTTGCAAACATTTTTAAGCTAATACTGTGTTTCAGGCATTGTAATACGAACTAGAACTGTAGAAATGAAATAGACATAGCCCCTGCCCTTTGGGAGCTCCTGGAAAGACAGGTAGAAACATGTTGTCAGTGCCATGAGATGCATGCATATAGGTAGTGGCATACAGGGGAAGAAATGGTCATCCTTCCCCAAGGAAAGGGAGGGCCAAGAATGATTTCAGAGAATGTCCAGATGGTAGTAGGTGCTTATCAGACAAGATGAGATTGTGGTCGGGTTTTCAAAGCAGTAGGAAGGGCAAGAGTTTAGCATAGCCATATAAATAGGTTGGAACATTAGGGGAGCTAAAAGTTTCAGTATGGATGGATGATTCCTCGGGAGTATGCAGTGATGTGAGGAATAAAGCTGAAGTTTATAGCAGGACTTTGAATGCCACATCAAGGTCTTTATTCTGAGGGGAATGGGAGACCAGTACTGGGTTTTAAGGTCCTATATGCGTTTGAACATAAGGAGATTTGAGGAGGGTGGAACTGAGAGGATCAAAGACAGAAGGTAAGGGGGGATTTGGAGACTCTTGTCATTTAGACCAGTGCCACTCAGAGTGTGGTGTCCATTGGCTATTTCTGATTAATCCCTGACAAATTAAGAAGCTTGTACTAGAATGTAAGCAACTAATTCACTAAGCACACAGTCTAGTTTAGGCAACTTTGCTCTCATGGGAAAGGAAGCTGTGCTTTGAGGTACATTTTGGAGCCGGCCACGCACCTTCTAGTAGACCTACACTTTGAGTATTTCTGGTCTACACTACTGGTCCTCAAATTCTTTCAATGTCATGTATTTACGAGAAAAAAAGCTTGAATATGTACTTTAATGTATAGTTATAAGCTCTATACACATTACTGTAATACCATGTTATATACATTATAAAACACAGGAAACATACATTTAAAAGAATGAAAGACAAATAAGTAGTATTTTTTTTAAAAAATTTTCACCAAAATGAAATCGGTGTTATTAAATATATACTAAATATGAAAATTATTTAACCCTTTCTGATACAGCTGTGCAGAGGTCTGCTTCTGGGTCATTTTATTTTGATTTTGGTTTAAATGGCTGTCAATTGAAAAAGTTACCTCACAAAGACAGATGGTTCCAAATGGGATAGGGCAGACTTGGCTACACTTATTAAATTAAGATTCTTATCTTTCAATCCAATTCTGTAATCAAATGTATATTTTTATTGAAATCCTTATTCTGAGATATCAACCAGTTGTTTTTTGCAAACTAATCTGAGTTTCATTTTCATATTTTATACACATGGTTTTAAACCAATTGCAACTCTTAATTGGAAAGATTTCAAAACAGGTTAAAATTCAATTTCTGATTTTAACAAAATAGAATTTTTATAAGTGACATTCACTATTTTCATCAGGAAAATTACATCACATGGAAATGTTTCCAAATACCTGTTCCTGAAGGCTCTTTCCAAAGCACACATTTCTTTAGAAAAATCAACAACTGTCCTCATTCATTGGTGAAATATCACCTTTCTCTTGAAGGAACAGTTAAAGCTGTCTTTAAAAAATATCTTCCAGGTTAAAAAAAAAATCACAGAAAAGGTCAACATATTTTTTTCACTTGTCTTTTGTAAAAAGAAAAATGAACAATGCTTTTAAGTACTTTGCCATGAGTTAACAATATATTCCCATATGGTACAATGGATTTTCAAGTCACTCTGCCCTCTTATAGGGAACCCGTGTGTTAAGATAAGGCCATTAACCCACTTACTTGGGTGCATTCCATCTAAAAGTGAAGTGAAACTGTTAAAAGTGAGGATGGTAAGTCTTTGAGACAGTAGATTATCCACTGTTCTCTTTGGATGCATCCATTCTCTACCTAACACCTGAGGGACAGTGATGACCTATATGTAAAATATTAGTAAAACTTCATTTATCCTTATTTTTTTTTTATTTTTTTAGGGCCACACCTGCAGCATATGGAAGTTCCCAGGCTAGGGGTCGAATTAGAGCTGCAGTTGCCGGCCTAAGCCACAGCCATAGCAATGTGGGGTCCGAGCCATGCCAGCAACCTACACGACACAGCTCAAGGCAATGCCAGGTCCTTAACCCACTGAGTGAGGCCAGGGATCAAACGTGTATCCTCATGGATACTAACTTGTCTGGTTCTTAACCTGCTGAGCCACAATGGCAACTCCAATTTATCCTTATTTTTAAATGGAACTGCTTTGTATAGATGGAACCTCTACTATTTCTGTTTGCCTCTGACGGATTGTTGTGTGCTTCTCCTGGGGAGCTGTGTTCCACATTGACAAGGACTTGACTAGATGCTCAAGAAAGAAATTATAAACTAAGGCAAAACCAAGGGGATGGAGAAGATGGCACCAATAAAGAGGCTTGAGGGAGACAGAATCAATAGCACTTGATCGTTAGATGTGGAGGTATAAATCAGAGGAAATGGGAGTTCCCGTCGTGGCGCAGTGGTTAACGAATCCGACTAGGAACCATGAGGTTGCGGGTTCAGTCCCTGCCCTTGCTCAGTGGGTTAAGGATCCGGCGTTGCCGTGAGCTGTGGTGTAGGTTGCAGACGCGGCTCGGATCCCGCGTTGCTGTGGCTCTGGCGTAGGCCGGTGGCTACAGCTCCGATTGGACCCCTAGCCTGGGAACCTCCATATGCCGCAGGAGCGGCCCAAGAAATAGCAACAACAGCAACAACAAAAAGACAAAAGACAAAAAATAAAAAATAAATAAATAAATAAAAATAAATCAGAGGAAATGCACAAATAACTATTCTTTCCACCCTAATTTAAAATATGTTTACATCCCCTCTTTTCCAGTGATTGTAAGTTTTCTCAGATATGAATCCAACTATTCACACTCCTCCTTTTGTGTGTCAGGCATTGTGCAATGCATACTCATTTTTCAGCAGAGACTAGAATGCACCTATTTGTAGACCTCATGCCTCAGAATTTTGCATATACCAGTTGCCAAAAAATGTCTTTTTTTCACAATAGGTCCTTCATGAATGTCCATACCAAGGTGACTGTCTGGTCAGGCATTTCTGAGTCTCAAAGTACAAGGACTTTCTTCTAAGCAGTAGCCTATACAGCTGGATGGAAAAGTACCAGCAGAAGCCTTTATCTAAGACAACAACATTCCCCACCCATAAACATCATCAGCTGTTCTTCTTAATGCCCCCTGCTTCCAAGAAAAGGGACAAAGGGACAAATATTCTTTTGTATGCCTTACTCACAGCAAGGTTGGTCCACTGAAAACTCCTCCAAATGCATCTTTGTCAATAACTGTCAGGTATTTATTCTTGTTCAGGTAACTAGAAAGAGAGAGGTTGAGAGAGAGAATTGATTAGGTGAGGGTAAGCAAATTAATATAAATACCAAAATAAAATGGGAGCATGATATCCCTAGCTATTAACTGTTTTTTAAGAATTTGGAAAACATATAACCTTCTGGCTTAAGCACTCAAAAGATTCTAGGTTTCAGCTGTGCAATGTTTATACACATTAATTATGGCAGAAGTCTTTGAAAATTTGAATGTTTATGATTTAGTTTGCATATCTAGATTTTATAAAAGTTGCTTACCTGGCCAATGGCACTGAATTTTTCAATCATCTTCAATACCAACTAAATTAAATTTTGTGTCTCAACACTGATCAATATTTCCACTTACTTTTAATGACTGGGCTTCAATCAGGTATTCAATAAGGGTAGTGAAGGTGGGTAGTGGTGATGGGGACTGTCAGAGATTCAAATCTTTTATTTGGGGCATGGTTGCCAGATTTAGCAAGTTTAAATATGCGAGATGCTGAGATTAAGCAATAAATAATTTTTTAGTATAAGTATTTCCCAAGTAATTTTTTTTTTTTTTTGGTCTTTTTGCCTTTTCTAGGGCCGCTCCCCGGCATATGGAGGTTCCCAGGCTAGGGGTCTAATTGTAGCTGTAGCCGCCAGCCTGCACCAGAGCAACAATGCAGGATCTGAGCCTCATCTGCGACCTATACCACAGCTCACGGCAATGCCAGATCCTTAACCCACTGGGCAAGGCCAGGGATCAAACCTGCAACCTCATTGTTCCTAGTTGGATTTGTTAACCACTGAGCCACGACAGGAACTCCCCAAGTAACTTTTTGAAACATTCTTATACTAAAAAAGTAATTTGTTGTTTATCTGAAATTCAAATTTAATTGGATGGCCTGCATTTTCTCTGGCTATCTTATTTTGTTGGGGGCAGGTTATACAGATAAGATTATAGAGTATACCTTTCATGGAAGGGACTTACTGGGCACACTGATCTTTCCATTTTGAGAACACATTGGGCATGTGAGGATAAAATAGTTTTGAAGTGATTTAAGTGACAAAGTGATTCTAAAACATAACAGTATCTCCAAATGGATGAAAGTTTCCAAGGATTCTGAAGGATAGGCTTTGTTCCCCTAACTTTTTTAGAAAAAAAAAAAAAGTTGTCTAAAAAGACACAAAGCATAATACATATAAATATATAATTACATCTGTAATTCTTATAAATGATCTCAATTTATAAATGTTTAGAATAATTCACCACATAGCCTAGTTGATTTAAGAGGGAGTGAGTCCATCTGGTGATGCAAAATGAATACAGCAGAGGCCATTAGGATATCTGCTTAGATACAGATATGCTTCCATCCTTCTATTTATGGTGATTGTTCTTTATGATGGAAAATTCTCAAGGATGATGGTTTATAAGAATAGTGTGAGATGAGGACTCTGGTTCAGAAAGTTTCCTTTTCCAGAGCCCTCAAGAGTAATCTCCTCCTGGTTAATTGGCTGTCCCCTTTCTAAATCAGAGTTAAGGAGAAGGAGGGTGGCTTTTTCTGTGGCTGAGCCATAGGGAGGTAGCCTCTGTCGCTCTTCAGAAGCAAAAGCAAAAACAGTGCTGCCGTGAGGTTCCTGCCTTCAGCTTCTCCTGGTCCAGCAGTGCTGTTCCTCTCCAGTCCTTTGTAGAGGATGGAACTTAGAATAAGAGAGGGTAGCCTCAGAGCCACAATTGGGTCTTCATTGGAGCAGTTGGAGGAAGATGGTTTTCCCAACCGCCAATGAAATCTCCCTCTTCTGGGCAAGATGAGGGATTAACCAAATGACAAGTACCATGACTCCATACAGTGCCATCTCATAAATCGGCATACATTTGGTGATCTTTTATATTTTTTCTCAAATCCAGGTTGAAAGAACTATCTTAATCTAAAGTAGCCACCACCAATTTTCCTCACTGCACTCTTTATTTCCTCTATGGCATTATCACAATCTGTGACTACCTTGTTTATTTACTGTTTACTTTTTCATTGTCTGTCTCCCCAGGCAGAATTTAAGCTGTCTCATTACTGTATCACCAGTGCCAACTTTAGTGCTTCCAAAGCTGTTTATCAAATAAGGAATAAATGAGTGGATAAAAATATCAAATGCACCTCTCCTGCAAAGTAATGAGGCAGGTTATGTTAAACTCTTAATTTAAGAAAAAAGTAATGGAGAATCAAAGATAGAAGACTCAACACAGGGTGTGGTGATCAATGACTTTTTCAATGGTAGCGACAAGCAACTGGTTTACAAACGCTACAAAGGTATGGTCTACATGTGACCTCGTCAGGCAGTGGCTGGATACCAAGCTTCCAAGGTATCGTTAAGTCTAAAATGGATTGGCGGGGGATGGTCATTTAATGTAGTCTATGTACAAAGACCAAAGTAAGATGCTCCAGCAGCCAGACTGTGCCTTCTGGATGAATGGCTACCATGTAAGACTCTCATTCACAAGCTTCATTGTTTTACTCTCCTTCAATCTGCAGTGTCTACGGAGTTCATGGCTAGAGCAGGCAAAAGCCACCGTGGAGAAACAACAGTGGGAGAAAAGATCTTGAACAGCAGGATTTTGTAAAAAGACAACTAACAGCATAAATGCCACACTGGCTCGAGGCTCTTTCTGTATTCTTTGGACCAGGCAACTTGAAGATAACATTCTATTCCCAGACTGCTGAAAATCAAATACGGACTGGTGAGCTCATCTCAGTTTTTCCTCTTCATATCTGACGGCCACAAGTAAAAATGGGCTTGCTGTAATCATTAGAAATTGTTGTAAAACTAAATAATTGCTTGTCCAATTCTGCAGTGTTTTCATCTGACATTCAATATGCCCCCAAGGATAAGGGGGCTGGTTGATAAGCGCAGCAATTTACCAGAAACACTGCAGAAGATTTTAAGCGGGGAAAGCCAGCCAGAGTCCAGGAGGGGAGAAGGAGGAAGAAGAGAGGGTGCGGCCAACTTGAACAGAGATGAACTGAGTCTTGGGGGAGGCTGTGTTCTCTAAAACCAACAGGGTTGTTTGGGCACTTCGTGTTTTAGAGATAATTAGATGCCTAAAAGTGAAACCATCACCCTGCCTTTAGCAGTTTGGAGCGCTGTCTTATTATCACATGTTATGATAATGCCATGAAGCTATAATCTCAGGTTCAGACGGCTGACCCTACCTCTCCATCTGAAGAGAAGGGGATGGGGTGGGGAAATGTGTCTATAGAAGCTTTAATATCTGAGAAGAATGTGCTTCTATCAGCCCCATTTATCATGTCATGTTTACTGGGGATGTCAGGTTAGTTAAACAGATTCCTTGGCCCTGATTTATACTGTTTCCTCTGGAATCCACATTCTATAAGCCTGCTTGGGTATATCAGTCACAAATCTTGGTAGGTTATATAGGTAAACTACTCCAGACAATGATTATTTTGTAGGGAGGATATGTGTGTGTGATCATCTAAATTATCTCTTGCAAGGATAAGATTAATGCAAATGAACTTAAAAGAGTAGAAAGTCTTAGAGTCTGAGGTGAAAGGAAAGACTTCTTGAAATGCAGGATTTCTAATACAAATACTGGGAAGGGCTTGTGAAAAAGGCCTGGTATCTCCTTTAAAAATAGTATAGACACGGCTACATTTGTGTGTTCAATGCCTTTTCACTCTTGGGAGTATTTTATGCCTCTTTGAGAACTTCTTGGAAGGAATGAAGTTCTTCCTAGAAAAGACACGTCAGGTTTTTCATATGGGAATTGGGGGGCTTCTTAACTGTGCTGTGTATCTCACAGTCAAGGAAGAACAGTGTGGTCAGAAAAACAAAGATGGTCAGGAATGAGCTGGGGACAAATACCTAATTGACAAATAGATATGGCTCACATCCTTGCGCATCGAACTGACACTTGGAATATAACAGCCGTTCAGTAAAAACATGCTGGATGAATAAGTGAAAGTCAAGTTGCTGGTAACTCCTAGCTCGGGCACCCTCTAGATGAGGACGTGTTAGAGGGAGAAGTATGGGACACTGTGGCAAGGAGAGTTGTGGTTGCTGCTGAGGTTTGCTCCCTGGGGAGTTTTGGAATACATTTCAGCTCCAAGATGGAATTTCAGCCTGCATTTCCATAATCCCTTTAGGGGAAACAGGCTGACACCTGTTTATGTTGTGAGAGTCCCATGGGAATACTTCACAGCAAACTGTGTTTCCCTCTCAGTATCAGTTACCTGGACAATTAAAGAGAACCCCTGCCCAGCCCTTATTGCTTTATGAAATCCTTCTGGTAGCAGAAATCAGGATACCTGTCTGTAAACAGTCACAGGTGAGAAAATGCTCAAGGTTTCAATAGACAGGTAAAAGCCAGCCTTGGAACATATCCTACAAGCTGTTCAAATACTTTCTCCATGAGAAATAACAGCCTCCTTAATCCCATAATCTTCTCTATCGCCATCTTTTCCCAGTGCTCCAAACTGCAGTGTTTTGCTTGTAATAAGATCATGTGTGATGCTAATTAGTACGTGAATTGTGTTGACTTCTCTGTTTATAATGATTAGTGTTTCAGTATGTTCTTAGCACATCAAAATGGCATTTTTTTCCCTGCCCAATTGTTTACTGTCAGAGAGTAGCTTGTTGCTAGAGTTTGACAGTGGAAAATACAATACAGAGTATTAGACATTCTGAAATAAGCAACATATCCCATGCCAGATTGTGTGGAGAGGGCAGAAAAGAGCTTCCAAAGAGTGAATGTGTGATTTAACTTGTGACTGAGAGCAGTTCAACTTCTGTTGAGCAAAGGATGCTTGTATTATTATTAATTTCACATCTGAGTGATGACAGTGTGCTTAGTTCCATATGAGATCACAGGACCATGTACTTTCACTCATCTGCCATAATTTTCATGAACTTTTAACTAATCACCCAACTGCTGCTGAGGCATCAGTGCTTGTTCTCAATGTGGAATGTGTCCAACTTGGCTGCAATCATGTTCTTCAGTTACACTAAAAAAATAGGTCTAAGTGAGGTCGAATCTGCTAATTTCAGTAAATTTACATGAGGCAGATGATGGGGAATCATTACTCTTTTGGAGAACCAATTGCTTAAATTAGAAGTTAAACTGTTTGAACAGGAGTTCCCACTGTGGTTCAATGAGTTAAAGACCCAACATAGTCTCCAAGAGGATGCAAGTTTGATCCCTGGCCTCGCTCAGTGGGTTAAGGATCTAGCATTGCTGCAAGCTGTGGCATAGGTGACCAATACAGCTTGGATCCAGTGTGGCCATGGCTGTGGCACAGGACTTGGCTGCAACTCTGATTTAATCCCTAGCCTGGTAACTTTCATGTGCCACAGGTGTGGCCGTAAAAAGAAAAAAAATATTTGAACATGTTTCTGGAGAATTTACCAAGTTGCTAACATGCCATATAGGATCTTTGAACACTATTAGGGTCATTATAGGATCCTGACGTGTTTATATTAGTTTTAAATCACAATTATTATTGAGAATATGTTAAAAATCACAAAGTTAATACTATTTCCTGATTACTATGGAAACCTGACCTCTGTTTTCTCCATTTACGGCTCAACTCTTATCTTCCAGGCCTCCTTGTCATGATTATCTTTATTTTTTCTTGGATTTACATGATACCTTTCACTGAAGTGCCTAAATCTAAGAAAAAATTAGTTTCCATCAACCAGGAATCAGAAACATAGGGTATAATGAATAGATGGAATATTGTTTTATAACAGGAGTAGACATTTAAGTTTAGATTCAAAGTAGTGATTGGAAAATAAAGATCTTTGTTTTATCTCATGATTGGATCTGAACATTCAAACCCTAAAATATTTTTATTCAGATACTTATCTTCATCCCATGCCTGCCATTTAACCTTTACCAGGATTTGGGAAAAACAGACTTCATATTCATCATACAATGGTCATCCTCACTGAATACCTACATCTAGACCAAAGGTCCACAAACTAACCATCAGGTTACATCCTGCCTGCCACCGGTTTTTGTAAATAAAGTTCATGGAAACACAGCCACACTCATTTGTTTTTATGAATTGTCCATGGCTGCTTTCACACTACAGTGGTGGAGGTGAGTAGCTGTGACTGAAATCACATGACCCACAAAGCCTAAAATACTTGTTAGCCTCCGGCCCTTCACAGAAAAAGTTTGCTGATCTCAGACCTCAACTCCTAAAAATCAAGAAACAAATGGTTCACTCAAATATTTCCTGCATTTGTTTAACCATTCCAAATGTCACCTAAAAATCTCAAGAAAGTATGTGAAAATGGTGCCTTGATTTCTTTCCTATGTTTCAAGGGGTAGTTACAGTGATGAGAACAGACTATAATTCGGGGAATGAGTGAATTAAAATCCACTGTCTCTAAGGGAATAACTCTCTCCCATCAGCCAGGCTTCTCACAGAACCCATGTATGGTCTGAGGAGAAAGCTGTCAGGAAGGTAAAGATGGTCTCTGTACATGAGCCCTTCATAGGTTTAACTTTGCAAGACCACAATATGATCTGAAACTTTACTGGCTCTTAGATTTTTCCACAGCTTGCTTCTTGAATAAGCCTTGTTAAATTGACCTGCCTCCCAACAAGTTGCACTATCAAAAGATTCTTTTTGGAGTTCCCATTGTGGTTCAGCAGAAACGAATCTGACTAGCATCCATGAGGACGTAGGTTTGATCCCAGGCCTCACTCAGTGGGTTAAGGATCCGGTGTTGCCATGAGCTGTGGTATAGGTTGCAGACATGTCTTGGATCCTGTGTTGCTATGGCTGTGGTGTAGGCCAGAGGCTACAGCTCCGATTTGACCCCTAGCCTGGGAATCTCCAAATGTCATGGGCACAGCCCTAAAAAGACAAAAAAAAAAAAAAAAATCTTCTGGAGTAGCTTTCCCCAAAAGTGTTCTCTGAAACACCAGTCCAGAGAAATGCTCCTGAGCTAAGAGCTCCCTAGGAAGCTCTTGCATACTCTATCCCCTTCTTAGATACTAGTTATTCAGATTATTCTCTCAAAAGACCCAGGAAGTCCACCTGTATACTTTAACTTTATAAGGTAATTAATAGCCCATTAATTTACCATGGACTATAGTTTGGGAAATGCATGTTCCCTCATCTCTTCTCTTACCCCAAAAGTTGGAGAGAAGTTGGGCTAGAAATTACTGTTCCATTGTTAGTTTTCCATTTTTTTCAATAGAAAATTCCTCTAAGTCCTTTGATATTCTGCAGCTAACTTAATGACCAAAACCATAAAATTATAGGCTACTAGACTTACTTACACTGATATCCACTTAGCACAGCAGCCTGATAACAGAAGATTCACTTCGGTAATCTTTTTAGTCTCTGTGGAATTCTCTAAACATGACCAAGAGGCCAATTATGAGCAGGCATGAGATGTTTTGAGGCAAAATAATGAACATACATGGCCAGACTTTAACCCCAATTCTTTGAATTTAATAACATTTGATCATGCCAGCCTTTTCATCAAGGTTCCCTTCAAACTCTGACCTCATTCGGGAGCTGGTTGAGTTGGTGACCTGGCTGTACTGGATCTCATTGACAAATGACACTGTGACTTGGCGGGACTGTTCTCTGAAACTTCTACTGGTTGTGCCTTGAGTCTTGAGTGACCTTTTTTCTCTCACATGTGTCTACTCTTCCCAGATGCAAGATATTTAAGCTTCTGTGTTTCATGTCTTTAATAGAATCTGTGTAGATATTCTCCTAGGCTGAGAAACTAGTAGCCAGAGGATCTCAGTGTCCAAGCCTTAGCAGTGACTGGTAAAGTCAGCAACAATGAATCCCAGCATGGCACAAGGAAAAGAGCCTTGAACCAGGGATCCAGGTCGTGGCTTTGGCTTGGCCACTAGATAGATCCATCAATTGTAAAAATCCATTTTTCTAAAGCCATTCTGGGTTCCATTCCCTTTATTTGTAAAATGTGATTATTGGACAAGAAGAGTGATAACCTACTCCACAGCTATAATTCTTGACATTTGCTTTACACTGGACTCACCTGGGGAGATATTGAACTCCCCATGCCCTGGCTAAACTCAGACCAATTAAACCAGAATTTCTGGTGGTAAAACCTAGGCATCAGTACTTCCAAAATGCTTCAGATGATTGGAGTTTTCAATCAATACTGAGAACCATGCTCCGTAGGCCTTAAAGTCTAAATTTTATATTCAAATCTCTGCCCTTAAAAATGATAACTGAGAGCCATTGAGGGTGAAACCTTCTAATGAGTAAATATGGAAGGATAAAGAAGCAAATGATTGAAAGCAAAAATCCTCATCTTGGGCATTAAAGTCATTTGCTTGTGGAATAAGAGAAGCTTTAGAAATGAATTACTGTATATCCAAACTTGGTTTCTAGGCCTTCTTCTCATCCGGAATTCTGGAAAGATAGTTTGGGTTCAAGCAAGAATCAGTGGGACACACTGAATTCAGGAGCCATGTTATCATCTCTGGTCTCCCTAGTTGAAGGTTTCTTTACTGTCCCTACCCAACCCTTGCTAACATGGTTCTCTTCCACCTTAATGCTAACATCTTGATGACCCTGAGGTCTAGAACAGTGTGACAGTCTTCTGAAATCTTTATACCCTAAGTATCACAAACCGTCTTATATTATTATTATTATTACTGTTATTATTATTATTATTTTGCTTTTTAGGGCCACACCTGCCACATATGGAGGCTCACAGGCTAGGGGTTGAGTAGAAGCTGCAGCTGCCAGCCTATACCACAGCTACAGTGATGTGGGATCTGAGCTGCATCTGCGACCTACACCACAGCTCATGGCAATGCTGGATCCTTAACCCACAGAGCAAGGCCAGGGATCGAACTTGCATCCTCATGGATACTAGTTGGATTCGTTTCCACTGTGCCACAATAGGAACTCCAAATTGTCTTAATTGTTTTGAGAAGTCTTAATTCCTCATTTCATGGAAAAGTTTCATAGAAGATTTGAACTGGGAAGATCATTTCCCCTAAGGTCGGCGGGTTTCTAGGAATAATTAAAGAGAAAAACATTTGGTTAGATTCATGTAATATTAAAATAGACTACTAATATGTATATATATACACACACATATTTATGCATTTTAGAGCTGCGCAAGGAAGTTCCCAGACTAAGGGTCCAATTGGAGCTACAGCTGCTGACTTACACCATAGCCACAGCCACAGCAACACGGGATCTGAGCCGTGTCTGTGACCTACACCACAGCTTACAGTAATGCTAGATCTCTGACCCACTGAGCAAGGCCAGGGATCTAACCCACATCCTCATGGATACTCTTCAGATTTGCTTCTGATGCGCCACCATGGGAACTCTCAATAATTTTTTTAAATGTGATAAATCAAGGGAAAATCCTGCTTACATCTCCAAGCAAGGATACTAAGTGTTCAGTTATTTACAATCTGAAATGCATATTTTGAATTGGGTACATTAGTATATTTCTAATATACCCTGACCCTTGATACTGCTGTCCTTAAGTTGACCCCACCAAAATGTATGTTTAGTGTGATGAGAGAGAACATTGGTCTTGTTCATATTGGTGTTGCTAATGAATAGCACAGTGCCAGGATCCTTGAAGGTGTTTGATAAATATGTTGAAAAATAAATGAAGGATTATGTGAGACTTGTATGATAAAGTTAACAGGGATATAGGGTCTCTCCAATACGGTAAATATATTTTATGTAAAGTATTCATGTTACTCAACTGAGTCTTTTCAGACTTCTTCTATAATTACATATTTTAAAAATGACTAATATCAACCCAAATGAGCCCCCAATTAGACAATCTAGAGAAAGGTACTCTGATCTTCACTTGATAAAGACGACTAGGAAATCCAAAAGCCTGGTAAAGAGTGAGACCCGACTTTAAATAGAACTTAGGAAGCCATGCCAAGGTATAATGACCTCAAAACTTATTAGTATTTATTCTTTAAAAATGGAATCATACCCACCAGTGACCCTAAAACCAGAATAAGCCACTTAATCCATGTGTGTGTGTGTTTTATAACCAGGGCCCCCACTTATGGTTGGGCAGATTGGTTTACCTTACCTGCTAAAGCGTGGTCAGTGGACCACGAGCAGTATCACCTGGGAGCTTGTTAAAAATGCAGAATCCTGGGGCTCACCCCAGATCTACTTAATCAGATTCTTCATTTTAACAGAGGGTTTATATGCTCAATAAAGTTTGAGAAGCACTGACAGATCTAGAACCATAGGCCTTCAGATTTTGCAGTGATTATTTCCAGAATATAAAACAACTATGTATAAAATATTTAAAGGAAAAATAATGGAATTATATGAGCAAACAATTTTTTAAAAAGCAAGAAGTTCTGCAGTTGAAAAGTACAATTATTTTAAAATATTCAATTAACTTTTATAAAATAAATGAAACACAAAAATCTACTGCTTGTTGCTTCACTCGACTCTTACTAATGGTGGTTTTTTGTTTTTTGTTTTTTCCTTCTCCTATGTGTGATTTTTGACTATGAGAACCTATTTCATGGATCTTAACATTGTAAAGATCTGGGAGCCTGCATTAAGGTTCTTTCCTCTGTAGAGGTTGGCAGTTATTTCTGCCAAGAGTCAGGAGGTGCTACTAGGGTGCTTCCACTCCAGGTCTTGTCCAGGTTCCCTGTCTAGGCTGGGAGTCTCAGATCCCTTTACAGAAGAGTTTACATCACTTCCTCGCCCTCTCGTTGACTGAAGTCTAGTCTCCTGGCACTACTGATGCTGGCAACTGCCCCTGAGAGAGCTGCACCCTTTGTAAGTACCCAGCACTTTGGTTTCAGCTACTTGTTTGTTAGCTTATTTCATTTCCCTCTCTTGGAGCTATGACATAAAATGTAACTTCTAAAAAATGTAGCAGCTAGGTGTTTACTAGTAGTAGGAGTGCCCTAGGAATGATCTAGTCCACCATATTATGGAAAGTCAGCTCTACTAAAGCTATTTTTCATTTATTGCTTTTAATTTATATCACACACTAGTGTGGCTGAACCAGACCACCAGCTCTCAGCCACAAAGTATGCCCTGCCATAGATACTGGGGGCCATAGAGACCTGATAGAAAAGTATGACAAAAATAGAAACCCACATCAATGACTCTTTTTTGCCAATATCCTATTCTAGGCATTATTGATTTGCAGGGAAGGCAAAATTGGTTATGGATTTTCAGTGATTTCTGATTGAATCAACATAAATTCACATATTTCCTGAAAATGTGGAAGCAAAAACCTTGCTTTCCAAATAGCTTTGGACCTAAAGACACACCTTTACTTTAGTACATAGTAGGTGAATATTTACACAAACACACGCACACACACACACACGCACGCTTTCCTATAAGATAACTGAAGGTGACACCATTGTTCTTCATATTATCAAGGATAAACGCTTTGGGATTTAGAATTGGAATCAGTGTAAGTGTCCACTAACACTGGCTTTTGCCAAGTTTCTTAACATCATCCCCAAGTCTTGGTCGTACTAACTCTGGTGTTGAGGAATGCTCTGGTAGGATCTATCTCTAGCAGAATTCTGACCCACTGAATGGTCCTTCTTGGGGTGGGAGTGTAGGGGAGGATAGCAGTTTCCATGGCATCCTTTGACTTACACAGCATCCAGCTTTGTCCCATTGAAAGCATGTCCTTGGACTGAAGTAAAGCCATTGTTGTATAGTTTCCTATAATCAACAGAGATAAGAGAAATCAGTAACCTCTAAGAGGTGGTGCTGGCCCTTTTCTGGGGGTTGGGCTTCATTTCTTCAATGCCAGAAATGTGCACAAAGTTTCTCAGGTCCCACATAGGAGCCCCACAAGAAAACTTTATGGTATGTCTTGTTTGGGACATAGAAATATTTCCCCGTTTGAATCCCTATTCTCCAAACTTAGCTCCTAGAACTTTAAGCTGTTTCTCAGAAGCAGGTTCACTTTGAGGAACAAAGACTTGCCATCATTAAGAATTTTGATATATTCAGAAAACAGGGATTTTAGGTAATAGTTTACCCAATGTCAGTAATTGAGGAATATGTAGCCATTTCTCAGGATGAACACAGTAAAAGACATTATTTATCTGAATGCATGTTTTATATTTTTCTACTTAAAATGTTATTTCACATTTGTATTTTATCCATATTTTTATCCTCAGGACTTATCATAGATTAAATGCTTAATTAAATGGTTGAGGATTAAGTTAAATTGAGCTTCAAAAACAAATTGAAGAAAGCAGACAGACCATGGCCTTTTGTGGAAATTTTAATTTTTTAACTTGTTCCTGTGTTTGTGCAACTAACTAATCCATACAGTGATCCCAGGGGCTGGACTGAAGTGTTATTGCCTCTGTTTCCTAGTCAAGTTATTGAGATATTGGAGGTGATTGGCAAAGCCATATTGATACACAGCTGTTGGGAATCAGGATTTCTTCTCCTTCTTCTTCTTTTTTTCTTTTTTTCTTTCTTTTTTTTTTTTTTTTTTTTTCTGGTATGGCCACTCCTGTGGCATGTGGAAGTTCCTGGGCCAGGGATAGAATCTGAGCTATAGCTGTGACCTACGCCACAGCTGGGGCAACACTGGATCCTTTAACCCACTGTGCCAGGCTGAGGATCAAAGCCACACCTCTGCAGCAACCCAAGCCGCAGCAGTTGGATTCTTAACCCACTGGACCACAGTGGGAACTCCAGGGAATCAGTATTTCTGACCTCAAAAGTAATTCTTCCCACCCACCAAGAGCACACATCCTTCCTGCTGGAAAAGGAGCTCCACCTTAGGAACTCTGGTTTACACAGGGAAGCATGGGGTTTCCTGGGGGCTATTGATATGAGATAAGAGCAGGCAGCCATGGCCACATTCTGGCACAGCTAGTGGTGATTGTGGGAGAACTCTGAAAACTACTGTAGTCTATCTGCTGTGAATTCTGGTAACACAGTATGAAGCACACAAGAGACCACAAATTTGGAATTAGACCTGGCTATATCACTTCACAGTAGGCAATCCTGAGAATTTCTCAACCTCTGTTATCCTGAGTTTCCTTGTCTATAAAAATATGATGAAATAATACCTAACCAAAAGGTTGCCGGGAGGATATTATAGCCATGTATTTAACACAGTGAGGTGTGGACACTTAGAAGATGACCATGTTAAAAGGAATAAATACCCTGAAAACCTGGATTTATCTTATGTAGTTATGGAAAACTGAGAGGTAATCTTTGTTGTTGTTTTTTTAAATTTTTTTCAATAATTATATAATTAGTTTAATTCCAGCTACTAAGGTGTCCTGGGCAAGGACTGAAGTGCATAGGGACACTGAACACAGAGGCTTAGAAAGCTCTAATAGGTAAGTTATTTTTTTCTTAATAGAGTTATTTAATGAAGATGTAAGAACTGTCCACTTTGGCATTTCTGTTTTCCCAAACTTTGTTGAGAGGCCTAGACAAGAAAAATGTTCTTTGTCAGAATTACATTTCAGAGATTAAATAAAACTTTTA
This sequence comes from Sus scrofa, assembly GCF_054392235.1. Taxonomy (NCBI): domain Eukaryota; kingdom Metazoa; phylum Chordata; class Mammalia; order Artiodactyla; family Suidae; genus Sus; species Sus scrofa. Next base: position 114,960,705 of record NC_139389.1, on the reverse strand, counting down.
TGGGACAAGCAGGCCTCAAAAAGGGAAAATAGTGAAGGAAGAAAAACATAGTCAAGAAAGAGAGAACAAAGGCTTTCAAACTTTGACTGAAACTCCATTCTATGAGGAATATGGGTACAAATTTGCTGGTAGACACATATCCTTTTGTGTTTATAGTTTTTTGAGCACGAGTCTCAATGAAGCAAGGGCTTTTGAAAGAATGTAGAAATAATCATCTGAAAAGATAATGGACAACCCATGCCAACCCCCTCTAGATTTCAGGAAGGTTGAGGTTCTCTCATTCAGAGGTTTGTCAGATATCTACTGGGCCCCATGCTGGGTCTGAGACAAAGAGCAGCTTCCACTTGAGAGGGCTGCTTGAAATATGGGGTCCTTATTGGTCCAATGCCAAAAGATGGGGGTAACATTCTGTAAAGAAATTGAGACTGGAGGTTACGCACGCTGAGTGGGAAATGGCAGAATGGAAACCTTGACTGAAGAGGTAAATGGCCTTGAGGTTTGAAACTGAGTAGGTTAAGACCCAAGGTCTTGTCTGTATTGTCCAATGAAATGGTGGGGTCTCCCGTCTTTTCAGGAGAGCTCACCCTATGTTCTGAGAAGGATGAATTGAAAAGCTCCACTGAGGGTCGAGTCTCAGAGGTGGAGATAGATCCATAGGGTCAAGACTGAGAGATGGCTGGAAACAGCTCTTTCAAAGAGTTGTGTTCAGGCTTGGATCCATTTTGCTAGGGGATAATCCAGTCAGGTTTGTGTGTGAAGAAGAAGCCCTGGACTGCAGTGTGACCAGAGAAAGGGAGCTGGTGACATTCTAGGCAGAACACCCACCAGGCCTAAACTTGGGCAGTGATGCTGAAACTAGAGAGAAGGGATCCTTTGGATGTAGCCCCAGCTCTACTTTGCAGCGAATTCAATGAGACAGGGAATTCTTTACCAGCTTGGAGAATTAACAATCTTTTATACCTCTATTAGGTCTCCTTCATGAGAACATTTTGTGAATTTTCCTGATAAAACAGTTCCTTTGAACAACTAAAGAGCAGAACCCATTCTAACTCTGAAAAATGATCTGGAGCAGAATTATGTTACTATGTTTTCTATTCAATATCCCTTCATAGGAGCTTAATGATAGTTTTAATGACACAGTTGAAGTATGAGTGCAGAGTATGAAAAGCCCTTAGTAGCATCATTTTCCAGCTCAGTGACTTTGGGACGGTCACTTAAATTTACTTTAACTCTTGGTTTTTCTTCTGTACAGGGGAATACTAGAATCTAGAATATTATAAGGCTTGTGGGCTACTAGCTCACTGCCTGTTTCGGTAAATAAAATTTTGTTGGAACATAACATAGCCATGTGCATTAGTTTATGTATCGTGTATGGCTGTTTTAACCTAGAATGGCAGAGTTGAGCAGTTATCACAAAGTCCATGTGGTCTGTAAAACCTGGATGACCCTTTACAAATAATATGTATGGACCATTTCTGCAAGGGAATACTCTTTGTCTCACTACATAAACCATTTTGTCATCTCAGGGTAGCACCATAAGGCACTGCTCTTATTTAACTATGTGAAACACTTGGTAGATCTTAGAGCACATACTCTATGGTAGTATGGTTCTTGGATGGCCTGTGAAAATATGACAATGGCCCAAATAAAACTTCCATTCTTGGTAGGAGTGGAGGTGGCAATACTCACAGTGTCAAGGTTTCGTTGCACAGGCCCTGAAAAGCATTCGCAGGGATTGATGTCATGTAAGGGTTGTCTGTAATTTCACTGCAACAGAGCAACAAAGACACTTGGTGAAAAAAAGGCTTTCCTTCAGGAACTCTGCTCTTGCTGAACATGTGCACTTGAATAAATAACCCGATGCAATTCAGTTTCATCTTATTTCTTTTTAAGTGTCACTGACTCTTAGCCTCTGGTGGCTCAGAGGTGAGGTGGTGAGAGCTCTCCTAGGTGAGCTTGCACTCCAAGCCCCAAATGTGCATTGAACAAGTTGGCTTTGAGTGTGAACTGAGGTTCCTGACCAGCCTCATCTGCAGGCAGAGCAGGTGGGTCTCAGAGACTTCTCATGAATCTCTGACAAATCCTTTGTCCAAGGCAACAAATTTTCTCAGTGAATTGAACCCGTAAAAAGGGTCTGTAGAATGGGACCAATGGATTTCATTTCATGAGTTTTATTAAAGTGTCCTCCACTTATAAAACACTGCCATGCAGATGCTCCTGAAAAACATTTCCGTGCTGCTGGAAGACAGCCTATATTTTGAAATGAGCAATTCTGCAGTAAAGAAGCATGGACTTTTTTTTCCAGCAAAATCTCAAGAGACTAGATCCTACCATTCTATGTTTTGCTGATTCTCTAGTACAAACTAAACCTGTAATTCTCTCTGCATATGTTCTTTCACTTCTGCACAACTAGTAAGACCCTTGACCATGGCATGGATTTTGGAAAAGAGCACATGGCCCCAGTAAGAAGTCACAGGACCCAGTTTGAGCACCACTCGAGACTGCTCCTTGGGACTCTGCTCAGACAAAACCCTTAGGTTTTCTATTCCTCGGTTTCCTTATTTGTAGAATGGAAACATTATAACTTGCTTTTATGCCTTGTAAGGTAGTTGTGAGGAGCAAACATGATAATGCATGGGGAAGTGTTTGAAAGCTATGTGAAAAATAAAGTGTTAACCTTATCATCAAATATCTTTCTATTCAATCACTCCCATCAACAAACATATATGCCATAGTTTCTCCCATTAAAAAAAAAAACTTTCCTCCATATTTGATATGCTTCAACCACTGAGACATTTTCTGCTCCTTTTTTTTCCACCTTATGGCTGCACCCATGACATATGGAAGTTCCTATGCCAGGGAATGAATCTAAGCTGCAGCTGTGGCAATGCTGGATCCTTTAACCCACTGCATTGGGGCTGGGGCTCAAACTTGCACCTCCACAGCGACCTGAGCCACTGCAGTTGGATTCTTAACACTCAATGCCACAGCAGGAACCCCCTCTATTCCTTTGTCAATAGTAAAACTTTCCAAAAGAGTTTGTTATGGTTGCTCTCTCTAATTCTCTCTTCTGGTTCTTTCTTGAGCCCACTCCACCCAGACTTCTCCACCCCGAGAGCGCCAATGGAACTGGTCTTTTCAAATTTGTCAATGCCCCACATTACTAAACCCAATGGCCTTTTCTCAGTCTTTGTCTTACTACATCCATTAGCACATTTGTCACAGCTGATCACTGCTTCCTCCTTGAAACAACTGCCTCACTTGGTTTCAACCAACCCCTATGGCTGCCCCCTAGTTCTTGTCGGTGATAAGTAGAACACTGCCAAATATTGAATGCGTGCACACTTACAGTATGAAGAATACATCAGTGGAATACACTTTGGTCAGGTCTGGGAATATTCTAAGTCCAGTGTTGAAAATGCCACTGAAGGACATGAGAAAGAAAAAAAAAAGTAACAGAAATAAGGTGAGAACATCAACACATAGAAAGTAGAATAATGTAGTAACTGAAAGTATGTGTTCTGAAGTCAGACTAGGGCCAAATCCTAACTCCTTCCTTAATTACCTGAGAGACCATGGCAAGTTCTAACCTTCAGATGAGATGATGTTCCCTCAAAGTATAAGAATCTAACCCAGGGGAGTTCCCGTCATGGCGCAGTGGTTAACGAATCCGACTAGGAACCATGAGGTTGCGGGTTCGATCCCTGCCCTTGCTCAGTGGGTTAACGATCCGGCGTTGCCGTGAGCTGTGGTGTAGATTGCAGACGCGGCTCGGGTCCTGCGTTGCTGTGGCTCTGGCGTAGGCTGGTGGCCACAGCTCCGATTAGACCCCTAGCCTGGGAACCTCCATATGCCACGGGAGCGGCCAAAGAAATAGCAAAAAGACAAAAAAAAAAAAAAAAAAAAAAAAAAGAATCTAACCCAGTCCACCAATGTCAACACATCTTTTCTGTTTAGAAGAAACTGGAGATTGTTTGGGATTCTTTGTGTGTGTGAGATTTCCTTGTTTTAACTGGAGGACATTATGTGTCTATTAGAAAGAGAGGAGGGTAGAATAAGGGAAGGATGGGACCAGAAGACAATATAATCACCCAACTTCAAGTTAGACTTCCTCTTTCAAACTCTCCATTACATGTTCTCATTATTTTACCAAGCATGCTATTCCCATGGCAATCACCTGAGAATACCACAGCAGCAGTACCATAAAAAACATGTCCAGACAAGGAAGGAAATCAGTCAAAGACAATGTCTTTGCTCTCCAAAGCTTGTGCCATCAGGGCAAAATGTCAAGATTAAAACATGCATAAAACAGCATGAGTACAAAAACTTGAAGGGTCCAGATGCTTCCCAGATTTAGTTGGTTTAACACCTGTTGCAGCTAATGCAATGTAGGTAGTGGAAATAGTGATTTTTTTTAAGAGCTTTGGCATGGCATGGTGAGAACTTGTCATGACCGGTAAACTTTCACAGAAAGCTTTCCTGTAGAGAAAACTCTGGTTTCATAGATACACCTTCTGGGCAAATTGTGACCTGACTCCTTCCAGAAGGGAAGGTATAGGATTTAAAGAGGAACCAGGCATCTGAGGTCTCAAAAAAGAGCAAAATGGATATTCAAATAATAAAGAAGAAAAGTAAAATTCCATAAGGTATATGTGAAGAACAGTAAACAAACTAGTTCAATTGCAACAGTGGTTCATGTGGAAGAGTAGGGCAGAAAGGCCGAAGAGTTAACTAGGAACTATATGGAAAAGGGCTGGAAATGCCAGATTAGGCATTTGGACCAGGACTTCTCTATTCTTCAAAACCTCAAACAAGTCCATCTCCTTTTTGCTGCTCCCCCAGATAATGCATATGCCTCTCATTTGTCACTTACCATTATTCTCCTGTAGGGGAGGAACTTTTCAATTCCATGTATAATATCTTCCTTGGAATTCCTGTTGTGGCTCAGTGGTTAACGAATCCAACTAGGAACCATGAGGTTGTGGGTTCGATCCCTGGCCTTGCTCAGGGGGTTAAGGATCCTGCGTTGCTGTGGCTCTGGCGTAGGCTGGCAGCTACAGCTCCGATTAGACCCCTAGCCTGGGAACCTCCATATGATGCAGAAGAAGCCCTAGAAAAGGCAAAAAGACAAAAAATAAAAATAAAAAATATAGTATCTTCCTTAACTAGATTGTAAGCTTCTTGAAGGAAAGGATAAGGTTTAATTATCCTATGTGTTGCCCACAGAGCCTTGCACATAATAGGGGACCATCATATCAAAGAGTTACAGGTCGTTGAAACTCAGTCCACACAGGAACAATTGCCTTATGCCATAAGTTTTTTTGTTTATTTGTTTGTTTTTGCTTCTTACGGCCACACCTGTGGCATATGGAAGCTCCCAGGCTAGGGGTCGAATTGGATCTACAGCTGCTGGCCTGCACCACAGCCATAGCAATGCAGGATCCAAGCATCTGCAACCTGCGTCACAGCTCATGGCAACACCAGATCCTTAACCCGCTGAGGGAGGCCAAAGATTGAACCTGTGTCCTTGAACCTTCGTCCTCATGGATACAAGTTGGGTTTGTTACTGCTGAGCCACAACAGGAAATCCCTGCCATAAGTTATTATTCCTTCCCAGATACCCCTTTAGCCACCTATCTGGTCCATACCCCCTCCTGTTCTCCCATCATCTTCCATTCCTACCTCTTCAACACTGGACTATTTTTAGTTCCCCAGACAAGTCATGTGGTTTCATACCTCTGTTTTTATCATGCTATTCCATTCACCTGTATTTCTCTTCTACTCTCCACCCACCCCCTCCTTTCATGGATAACTTCTAACCATTCTTAAAGACTTATTTCATAAAATAAATATAGATATATATTTTATTTAAAATCCTAGATATAAATGGAGTTCCTGTCATGGCTCAGCGGTAACGAACCCAACTAGTACCCATGGGGATGTGGGTTCGATCCCTGGCCTCACTCAATGGGTTAAAGACCTGTTATTGCCATGGTTCGACCCTTGGCCTGGGAACGTCCCTGTGCCATGGGTGTGGCCCTAAAAAAATATAATAAAATAAAATCTTAGATGGAAATGAATATGTTAATAGTGATTATTTCTGGATATTGGGATTGAGGTTGCTTTTTTTGTCCCTCATAACGTTTTTGTGTTCTAATCTTTTACAGTGCGTGTGGTCAGGAAAGAAGGGAAGAAGTGAAAGTGCCCATAGGATCTGAGGCCGTAGACACACCTCCGCTGAACACATCTTCACGCTGTGCTAGGCAGTAAAGATATAACAGCAAGCAAAAATGCTGTGGTCCCTGCTCTCACGGAGGTTACAGTTAGCTCACAATGTGTCACCAAAGCGAAGCAGTAAGTGCTGTCCTTTCCATTTTTGTCCCCCAACCTCTAAGAGATTAGATTAACCCTTTTTTTGTTCTTTGTTTTTGTATGCATGTGTAACAGTCATTCTAATATTTTGATACCTATTTCCTAACAAAATGGATGGGTGGGCTCTCAGAGCATTCTGTTTTGTTTTTTTTCTGTTATGTTCCATTTAAAACTATATGTACATGCTGGCATTTTCTCCTTTAAGTTTCTTGGGGCAGGTCTCTGGTCCCACTATGCTTCACTTTTGAATAGGTTTTTAAAATGTGGATCATTTCATCTGAAACCTTCCCTGATGGGAAAAGGTGGCGAGTGAGTCACAGGATGTGGTTTGCCCCAGGCCACACACCCTTGAAATGACCCTGGCTCATATCATCCTAGGGATATTCCTACATTATAATTCACTTCTTCAGCTCCATACCAAAAAAACAAACAAGCCTATGAAAAAATGGGCAGAAGATCTAAACAGACAATTCTCCAAAGAAGACATACAGATGGCCAAGAAACATATGAAAAGATGTTCAACGTCACTCATTATTAGAGAAATGCAAATCAAAACCACTCTGAAGTACCGCCTTATACCAGCCAGAATGGCCATCATCAAAAAGTCTACAAACAATAAGTGCTGGAGAGGGTGTGGAGAAAAAGGAACCCTAGTACACTGTTGGTGGGATTGTAAATTGGTGCAACCACTGTGGAAAGCAGTATGGAGATTCCTCAGAAAACTAAACATAGAACTATCATTTGATCCAGCAATCCCATTCCTGGCATCTATCCAGAGAAAACCACGACTCGGAAAGACACAAGTACTCCAATGTTCATTGCAGCACTATTTACAATAGCCAAAACATGGAAACAACCTAAATGTCCATCGACAGAGGAGTGGATCCAGAAGATGTGGTACATATACACAATGGAATATTACTCAGCCATTAAAAAGAACGATATAATAGCATTTTTTGCAACATGGATGGACCTAGAAACTATCATGCTAAGTGAAGTCAGACATACAATGAGCCACCAACATCAAATGCTTTCACTGACATGTGGAATCTGAAAAAAGGACAGACTGAACTTCTTTGCAGAACAGATGCTGACTCACAGACATTGAAAAACTTATGATCTCTGGTGGAGACAGTTTGGGGGGTGGGGGGATGTGCCTGGGCTGTGGGATGGAAATCCTGTGAAACTGGACTGTTATGATCATTATACAACTACAGATGTGATAAATTCATTTGAGTAATAAAAAAAATGGGGAATTAAAAAAAAAGGTAGGATACGTGTAACTGGGTCACTTTGCTGTAAAAAAAAAAAAGAGAAGAAAAAGAAAAAGGATACTGAAGTTCCCATCGTGGTTCAATAGGTTAAGAACCTGTCATGGGGTCCCTGAGGTGGTGGATTGGGTCCCTGGCCTCCCTCAGTGGGTTGAGGAGTGGGTGTTGCCACAAGGTGTAGCAGTGGTCGCAGATGCACCTCAGATCTGGTGTTGCTGTGGCTGTGGTATAGGCTGGCAGCTGCAGCTCTGATTCGATGCCTATCCTGGGATCTTCCATATGCCACGGGTATGACCCTAATAAATAAATAAATAAATAAATAAAAAGGGTAGGATGTGATGGACGTTAATACTTACAGGAACTTTAGAAGGGGGAGATCTTTTAGGGCACCAGGGTTTATGTACGTTAAGCTTCTGGTATTCCGAATCTCTCTGTAAAAGTTATAAGGAACATAGTCACTATAATATATCCATTTCTGTTCTTATGAAAGATAAAACCACAAAAATCATGTGTAACAAATGTTCATGAGAAGAATACACATTAATATGGTGCCCCAGAGACTTTTTTTGCCAGAGTCAGTCCCATCAACAACAAGCTATTTTTGGCTCCTCTCAAGGACCTAATGGCTATTCAGTTCTTTCATCGTTGATTTCGTTTCAATCCATTTAAATTTGAGAGCGACCTTTCTCTTATTCATGGTCTCAAAGCATCTTTCTTTCCTTTTAGATTTAAATAGAAATGGAAAACCTCTCCAATGTTTTGTTGAGGGCAAATATCTTTATTGTAACAATAACAAGGAACCTGGCCCTGGAGTGGAGGTTTGAGTGGATTACATAATGGATGACAGCAGCGAGCAATAAGGTCAGGGAGGTTCCTCTGTCCATTGCTATTTCAGAAGTAGTAGAGGCAGTGAATATTAAGAGTTCATTCGGTTTATTTTTCTATATCAGTAATTTAAAGCTCTTCAGCATTGCGGAGATATCACCTAAGTCTATAGCTTATATACTTAGGTTTATATATGTGCTAATCAAAATGCACAAGTAGCATTAGTGAAATCAGTGCCTATTAGAAATAGGCTCTCACTGGTAGAATTAAATGTATTCAACATGTGTAGATGGGTTAAAAGAGTTTAAAGGCCCTCCCTAGGCTTATATGAGGAGGGTAGAACTTAGTAAGACCTATAGTCTATCCCCTTCTTGGTAGTTTGGTACTTAAGGCTTGATTCCTGAAGGAACTTGCATCTAGTTGTTGATGGTAACAACTAGATTTATTTATTTATTTATTTTTATTTTTAAATTTTTTTATTACTCAAATGAATTTATCACATCTGTAGTTGTATAATGACCATAACAGTCCAATTTCACAGGATTTCCATCCCACAACCCAAGCACATCCCCCCACTCCCCAAACTGTCTCCACCAGAGATCATAAGTTTTTCAATGTCTGTGAGTCAGCATCTGTTCTGCAAAGAAGTTCAGTCTGTCCTTTTTTCAGATTCCACATGTCAGTGAAAGCATTTGATGTTGGTGGCTCATTGTATGTCTGACTTCACTTAGCATGATAGTTTCTAGTCCATCCATGTTGCAAAAAATGCTGGTATTTCATTCTTTTTAATGGCTGAGTAATATTCCATTGTGTATATGTACCACAACTAGAAGATTTAAACAGTTTTATTGAGAATTTCCATAAAATTCATGTATGGCAATTTAGATGTAGTTAGATGATTTTTAGGAAACTTATAGAATTGTGTAATCATCATCACAATCCAGTTTTAGAACATGTCCATCAATGACAAAATTAATCATATGCACATTTGCAGTTAATTCCCACCCCCTGCCCCATGCCTAGCAACCACTGGATTTCCCTTCTGCCTCTAAATTTGCCTTTTCTGGACATTCACATAAACAGAATCGTAAACATATAGTCTTCTGCGTCAGGCATCTTTCAGTTAGTATGATGTCTGTGAGGTTCTTCCCCATTGTAGCATTTATCAGTAATTTCCTCCCTCCCCCCCACCTTTTTTTTTTTTTTTTGCCATTTCTTGGGCCACTCCTGGGGCATATGGAGGTTCCCAGGCTAGGGGTCTAATCGGAGCTGTAGCTGCCAGCCTACGCCAGAGCCACAGCAACGCAGGATCCAAGCCGCGTCTGCAACCTACACCACAGCTCACGGCAACGCCGGATTGTTAACCCACTGAGCAAGGCCAGGGATTGAACCCGCAACCTCATGGTTCCTAGTCGGATTCGTTAACCACTGCACCATGATGGGAACTCCTTTTTTTTCCTCTTTTGATGGCCGCACCTGCAGCATATGGAAGTCCCCTGGCCACGGGTCGAATCTGAGCGGCATCTATGACCTACACCACAGCTTGCAGCAATGCTGGATCCTTAACCCACTAAGCAAGGCTGGGGTTGAACCCACATTCTCATAGAGACAACACTGCATCCTTAATCCAGTGAGCCACAATGGGAACTCTAGTAATTTATTCCTTTTTCTTACTAAATAGTCGGATGAAACCGAGATCAAATCTTGGCTCTGCCACTTCTGGCTACATGACTTTGGGTAAGTTCCTTGACCTCTTTGAGCCATAGTTTCCTCATTTGTGAAAGAGGGACAATAATAGTGGCGCTTTCATAAGACTCTTGTAAGGATTAAATAATGTCTATAAGGGGTTTGATGTGTGTCCTAGCTTGCAGTGATGTCTCTATAGATGGTAGTTTTATTATTGTTATTCTCCTGAGCGGAAGGAAAGCTAGAGCAGACAATGGACACTTGGGGTTGGAGGTACTGTGATGTTTGGAAAAATTCAAAAACAAAAAACCAAAGAACCACTAGGTTTCTTATTTGATAAAGATACTGAATGTGAAGCAGACCTTGGGAAAGAGAGTGCGGCATTAAATCTGAGAACAGAAACCATCTCCCACCTCCCCCACCTCAGTTTTCTTACTGGTACCTTGTCTTCATTAGTATAACTTTTGCCCCCGGAAATAACTTTATTGTTCATTTATGGGACGTTCTTGAAAGACTCACCAATGCTTCAACAGTTTATATCCCAAGACTCTTAGAAATCCTCACCTCAAAATCTTTGCCTTGTTGTTTCCACTAATCCTAAGCTATCATATCATGATTCTTACCCAGTCAAGACCCTGCCTGTCAAGACTCACTTTAAACTAGATTTTAAATTTTGTTCTAGCTTGAAACTCAAAGCCCTGTATCCCCGAAACTCCCTCTATCCTGGGTAAACTGGGATGGTTGGCTACCTTACTGCACAGTTTCACTGCAGTCCCGCCTTGTCCCTGTAAAACTATCCAACTCTGCAGAGTCCAGGTGCTCCCTCTCTGAATGATGAGCCATAAACTCCTTGCCAGAGCTTTCCATCTGGGGAGGAGGATTCAAACTGCTGTCAATCAAATGTATACTAGTTAGAAAACTTTAAAAACGATCTAAGTGTGGTTTGCAGTCTGGAAAATTACTCCACGAGACCACTGCCAAACAAGCAGACTTGAAAGAGAAGCCCAAGAGAATGTCACAATGAAAGAGAGTGTAGCCCAGTCGAATCAGTTTTAGGAGTAGAGAATGAAAGGGAAATGAAACACTGCTATTGGTTACAGCTGATTAAATGAGGCTGGCAACCCCCGTGGAGGCTGTAAGAGAAGAGGTGGGAGAGGCTCCAAGGAGAGAGGAGAGACACAAAAGAGATGATGGATTTTTCAGGGAAAATGTAAGAGTGGAAAAAAGACAAGAGACACCACAAGAAAACACCAGGGAAAAGAAGCCGCTTTCTGAGGTAAGGTCAGTTAACACTTGCTCACCAATGACTTAAAGAAAAAAATCTCAGCTGAGATAAAGGTAAATACTGCATGATAGCATTTATACGTGGAATCTAAACATGCCAAACTCAGAGAAACAGAGAGTAGAGTGGTGGTTACCAGGGACCAGGGTGGGGCAGTGGGGAGATATTGGTTAAAGTGTACAATCTTCCAGTTATAAGATTAGCAGATTCTGGGAACCTAATGTATAGCATGATGATTATAGCTGATAATTCTGTATTATATCATTGAAAGTTACTGAGAGATCTTAAATGTTCTTAACACAAAAAGGAAACAGTAATTATGGAATGGGATAGAGGTGTTAGCTCTTGCTATAGTGGGAATCATTTTGCGATATATGTGTATCAAATCAATACATCATATACCTTAAACTTACGTGAAGTTATATGTCAGTTATATCTCAATAAAGCTAGAAAAATAAAATCTCTGTTGAAACAAAGAGGGGGAGGGACTGTGAACTGTCCGTAGTTTAGCTGAATGGTGACACATGTCAGAAGTGAATGCAGCTGGTATAATCTTGTCAAAGAAAGCGAGGGAGGCATAGAGGTAAGTACTAAAAATCTCTGATAAAGGAAGAATGAAATAAGAGCCCAAATCTGAGTGAGTTCCAAGCATGCCTGGGAGGGTGAATCTGAATTACACAATTTTGAGCTAAACAATTATGGCCCAAGCATGCAGGTGGCTAGGGAAGCAGGAAGCTAGGGAGGCTAGGGAACCAAGAGAAAGAAAACCTATATGTAATCGAAGCACAGGAATAGAGATGACCTGCAGGGTGAGTCTGAACAAGGGCTGGAGATGGCACTGCCTCTGTCTGGATCAGCAGCCTATGCTCATCCACCCAGTCCTGTCCCATGAACAGAAAATAAACTTCAGTAACTTTAGGACTTACACATTTTTATTTCTTACAGTACTTAGCCTCCCCAGCTCATACAGTAAGCACTGATAAAGTTCTTAAAGTACAGAGCACACTGTTGATAAAGGTCATCGCTGAGAGAAAGCTTAGGAAGTTAGGAATGTGTCACTTTCACTTTTTATTTTATCTTGTTCAAATGAAGAGCAACGATTACTAAAAAGGGATGCAAAAACCCCCAAATTAAAAAAAGCAAAGCAAATATGTTCTATATAAAATTTTTAATAGGCAGTGCCAAAGTCTGCTTAAATCTTCACAGCGCTCCTTTGTGAAGTGGGGTGATTTAGCTGCGTCAGGGAGCTATGTGAGGATCTTGAAGCTAATTGATTAGAAAAGCCTAGCCTTGGAAGAGTAAAAGGCAACAAGGGACTGAGTATACTTCTTATTACTCAAGATGGTTCTAGCAGTGAGCCAATATAAGAATTGACTTAAGCGCAGCAGGTAACAGCAACCTTATTTTGCAGACAAAACAATGGAGACGCTTAGAAAGGTTAAGTGATTTATCTCCTATTACACAGTTAGGAGGCAACTCTGGGCCTTAAGCTAGGAAATTTCTTTTCTTTTGTCTTTTTAGGGCAGCACTCACGGCATATGAATGTTCCCAGGCTAGGGGTTGAATTGGAGCTGTAGCCGCTGGCCTTCGCCACAGTCACAGCAATGCCAGATCCTTAACCCACTGAGTGAGGCCAGGGATTGAACTTGCATTTTCATGGATGCTAGTCAGTTGCCTTTCCACTGAGCCATGGGAACTCCAAGCTAGGAATTCTAATTCCAAATACAGCGTTTTTTTTTTTTGTTTGTTTGTTTTGTTTTTTAATGATACTTAAGGAGATCATTGACCAGAATCTAAAAGAAATATAAATATTCATTATTGTTTAATTTTCCTTTGTTGAATTTCAAATGAAATGCACATTTACATGAAAAGTCTCAACATGGAGTTCTTGATGTGGCACAGCAGAAACGAATCCAACTAGGAACCATGAGGTTGCGGGTTCGATCCCTGGCCTCACTCAGTGGGTTAAGGATCCGGCATTGCCATGAGCTATGGTGTAGGTCACAGACAAGGCTTGGATCTGGAGTTGCTGTGCCTGTGGCTGTGGCTGGCAGCTGTAGCTCTGATTAGACCCCTAGCCTGGGAACCTCCATATGCTGCCCTAAAAAAAAAAAAAAAAAACAAAGAAAAAGTCTTAACATTAATGCCCATTGTGCAGTATTTTCACAAGATAAGCAGATTAATAATTTGGCCTACATTAGGTTCATTTAATCATATGTCTAATTCTGGTATTTTTTTTTTCTGCTTCAGAAATATTTTATTGGTTCTCTTCCTCCTGTATACCATTGGGAACTATATCTAGTCACTTATGATGGAGCATGATAATATGAGAAAAAGAGTGCAAATATGTATGTATGTATGTATGTATGTGTGACTGGGTCACCTTGCTGTATAGTAAAAACTGACAAAGCACTGTAAACCAGCTATGTTGGAAAAAATAAAAATCATTTAAAAAATAAATTAAAATTAAAATTAAAGAAATATTTTGTTAATTTTCAATAAGAGCCAACGACACAGAAAATGGTTTGTTTAAAACAACTGGCACTGTGGCAGGTACTTAGTACCCAGCCTAAACCCCAAAGAACATGGGAAATGTGCAAGGTAGGAGAAGAGAGTTCTCAGGTTAGGGAGGGAGTAGCCAAAGGAGGGGGAAATGAAGGCCTAAATGCGCCTATGAAGGAACTGTCCAACTACTGATTTTCTTCCACTGTCCTGTCCCCCTCCCACCTCAATTATTCAATAAGCATTAATTAGTTCCTGGCTTTTGACAGTGCTGTTCAACCTTAGAGGTATTTACCCATGTCCTAAACATGCCCAGTCTCTGAATGAAAAGCACACCCAGCTGGGAGAGAATTGAGGGCAATGCCAAAGTCCAGTTGGCATTTCACCTGCAAAGTCAGATGGGACCAAGAGTGATTGGAAAGCTTCAAATGTGCACTGGGCATGGAGACTGAGTTAAGTGTCTCAAGAGAAGAGAAGCTGCCTCAGTCAGCACAGCCGAACTTGTAAAAAATACAAATGCAATAATGTGTAAGACTGTTGTTGAAAACGAGGAACTTAATGAGAATATCAGCCAGAAACCTAGCTCTCAGCCAGTTTCAGATCTTTTTCAACTCTTACTTCAATTTGATTTTCAGTTTTTTTCTAGTCTGCTTTTAAGTGGCAATAATTCAAGAAAATGGGAGGTGGGCCACTCTGACTAGATCTGTTTGCTCTAGTGAGTAGAATAGGGAGAGATTGATTAAAATTAAACAAATAGTTGTTAGGTATCTATTATGTGCAACTTTACTGCATGCCCCAGCAGGTAGAGAGAAGTAGTAAGTAATTATTGAACTGCTTTAAAAACAAGATATGAGTGTACTGGCAAAGCCATTATTGTTGTGTTAAAGACTTTAAATACTATACTGTACCCAGGTTAAAAGTAGGACTAAGAATTTGGTAAACTGATTTTTTTTTTAATTTTACTGTAGTATTACTTTCAGGTGTACAGCAAAGTAAAGCAATTGTACATAAGCATATATCCATTCTTTTTTTCCATTTCGGTTATTATAGAATATTGAGTAGATTGCCCTGTGTTATACTGTAGGTCTTTTTTAGTTATCTACTTTATGTATAGTATAGTGCATATATTAATCCCATCCTCCTAATTTATTCCCTTCTCCCACAGTTTCCACTTTGGTAATCCTAAACTTGATTTTGAAATCCGTGAATTTGTTTCTGTTTTGTGAAAAAGTTCTTTTGTATCATTCTTATTCATGTAAGTGATATCTTATGCTATTTGTCTCTGACTGACTTGGTATGATAATCTCTAGGTCTATCCATGTTGCTGCAAATGGCATTATTTCTTTTTCATGGCTGAGTAGTATTACATTGTATATATGTATCACATGTTCTTTATCTGTTCATCTGTCAATAGACATTTAGGTAGTTTCCATGTCTTGGCTATTGTAAATAATGCTGCTATGAACATAGGGGTGCAAGTATCATTCTGAATTACAGTTTTGTCTGGGTATATGCCCAGGAGTGGGATTGCTGATTCATATGGTAATTCTGTTTTAGTAGAATTAAAACAGCCTCCATACTGTTTTCCATTGTGGTTGTACCAACTTAAATTTTCACCAACAGTATAGGAGGGGAACCCCAACATTTAGAAATGGGGATGAAGAAGATTCCAACAAAGGAGAAAAAGAAAGATTGACCAACATGGTTGGAGGACAGCTAGGAGTGTGGTATCACAGAAGCTAAGGGAAGAGGGTATGGATAAAAATAGAATAATCCACTGTTTTGAATTCTGTGTATATTTTGCTCTAAGATGCAATGACTATGGCTTCAGCACAGTGTTAAACATAGTCTATTTATTGAACAAATGGGTAGCTTTGTATCTTTGGAAAGCTAGCCCATGGCCACTAACAAAAACAATGTAGGTGTTCATGTTCTATCACCCCAATTCATATCAGAGAACAAAATCTAAACATGAACTGGGAAGCCATCTCAGAGGATATATATTGAGCTTTGCCAGGAAAAGGCTGAGAGGCACTGGAGAGATGATGAGAAGTGGGGATGATGAGGTGTGAGCTCTCCATACCATGACCAGTCTATTTACTAAATCACATGGCCAAAAAAGGGCAGGGGGAGGAGAGGTGAGGAAGGAAACACACCATGAACAATAAATAACATTATCTTCTTTAACTGCTGGTGTTCTCCCCGAGGCTTTTCAATAAGTGCTGGCAATAGGCATTGACTTTTGAAGTCAATATTAACAACTACCCTTGCAGTAAATCCACCATGGTGAAGAGCAGTTTCCTAAATAAATCAGAGGCTTTAATTCTGGGCTCAAGAATCCCAGAAAAGTTTGATGGCACTATGTGGTTTACGTATTAAACAGATCATTCTGTATTGATGTTTGGCACCCAAAGTCTTCATTATCCTTTATGCTGACTGGAACCATTTGCAGATAATAACGTTGGATATATAGTAGGAACCTCTGAAGAATGCAAGATGCATTATTCTCTTATTTTCTAAGATAACAGATTCTTAATATCTTATGTATATAAAGAAAATTATCTTCTTAAAAATCCATTTTCAAATTGATCTTCCTTTTAGTCTTTGTATTTAATAGTTTCCTTTGTTCTAGGAAGTTAACACTTTCAGAGAGGGAAAATTGGTATTTATAAGAGAAATGTGAATACTAAGAATCTTTATGAGAAAAGGGCTGTAATAAAAACAAAAGAGTTGCTTTTAAGAGCTTCAGGGTTTTACAGAGCTTTATTACAAATTAGTTGCCTTGATTTTGTTGGTGTGTGGGGCAGAGAAGCAAAATAATATGATAAATGAACATTATATTTGGAGTCTAGAGATTTGGTTTTGAATTTTAACTGTTGTTCTTACTGAACTGAATTCTCAGTTTTCTTGGGTATTGTTCTACTTTCTTTGGTTTTAATTCACTGTTCCTTTCTAACATTATTGTGAAATTCATTTCTATATAAAATGAATCATTTCCAGCCTTCTTTTCTAATAGATAAATTGTCTTTGGGGTCTGATTTTAATTGTATTCTACATGTTTTGATTTGTAATATTTTTATTGGCATTTAGTTAAAATGATTTTCTAATACCTGTTGTGATTCCTGTTTGGATCCATGATTATTTAGAAGTGTACTGCTTACTGGTCAGAAAACATGTTTGATTTTATTTAATTCTTTTGTAAGCTACTGACACTTGTTTTCATCACACTGCATACAGTCAATTTTAATAAATGTTCCATGTGTCCTTGAAAAGAATATATATTCTGTAATTAGATATAGTATTTTAAATAAGTCTTAGTGTTAAGTTTGTAAATTACATCATTCAAATCTTCCATGCTTATTAATTTTGTATCAATATTATTATTTACTTTTTTGGTATGCATGTTCTGTCAGATAAAGCTATATTAAAACAATTCCACACTATAATTATGGATTTATCTATTTTATTTTGTTAGTTCTGTCACTTTCTGCTTTATAAGATTTGAAGCTTTGCTCTTATAGATTTTCAAATTTAGAATCGTTTTATCTTTTTGGTATAGTAATCCTTTTTTATCATAATAAAATTCCTCTTTTTGTATATAGCAAAGCTTCATGCTTTATATATTGTTATATCAGTTGTCTCCTGGTTACTATTTGCATGTTAATATTTTTATCCTTATGCTTTCAATTTTTCTATATTACTATATTTAAAGTGTGTGTAAGCAGCATACAGGTTGAAATTTTTTCTATGTCACAAGTGGAAATTCCATATTCTACTGTGGCATATGGAAGTTCCCACGCTAGGAACTGAATCTGAGTCACATCCTTAGCCCATTGAGCTAGGCCAGGGATTGAACTGGTGCCTCCACAGTGACTGAAGTCACTGCAGTCAGGTTCTTAACCCACTTTGCCATAGCAGGAACTCCCAAATCTTTGTATTTTAATTGAAGTTTTTAGTCCTTTTATGTACTTAATGTAAATACTGTTTATTTGGGGTTAAATCCACTGTCTGTTCCAGCAATTCTTTATTTCTTCTAATTTCTTGCCCTTTTTGTATTAATTTTATTATTCCACTCATAATTCCTATTAGCTTGTTTTTTATCTATTCTTTTACAATTATTTCAGTTGCCCTATGTATTAAAATATTTATTCATTATTTATAAAAATCTAAGTTGGTACTGTTACCATTTCTCAGACAATTCAAGGACCTTTAAATGCATGAATACTATTTAAAATCCTCCCATTATTTGTTTGCTATTGTGTATACAAGCAGTCCTTGCTTTGCATGGTTCCCATATGCTTGAAGTTCAGTTAATATTATTTAGTTGTTTAAATAATAATTGGCCTGACAGCATGATTCAAGTTTCAGTTACCACAATATATTAAATGTGAGTTTTGCATAAAGGACAAACTCTACTGCCAGCTTTTCAATCCATGCATCACCATGTAAATAACAGGGGCATATCACAAGAGATGATCAATTATACCACTTATTTCAAAGTCATTGGTGACTGGTCACTGAGCATCTGTTATTAAGGTCATGCACAAATAAAGTCTGCAAGTTTGTAGTTGTGTTTCCTGTATGACTCTCAGTGATAATAAACCCACATAACATTTTATAAAAGTAGGTAGTTGAAAGAGGGAACTGACCAACAAAGATGGGAGTGCAGCAAAGGAACAATGTTGTAGTGCTGGAAATGAAATTTCAATAATTGTAAATGGAGTCATAGAAGAAATAGCTGACCATGGGGATGTCCATACTGCCACCATTTGAGAGACTCTGGACATTTAGTAAGAGGAATTTAGTGAAGGCTCATTATGGACATAAATGCCAAAGGTGGTTGTGAATAAAAGAATAAAGATGTCCCAAAGAAATAATGCTGGTAAAAAAAATTCACATTAAAGAAATATTTTATCACTTTGAAAGAACAGAGGATTAGATATTAGAAGCTGATTCAGACCTAGAAAGGAGTATGACAATTTGCCAAGACACCGACATGATACTCTTTTGTGAGTTATACAACATAGAGAAAAAGGCATATGCTCTTCAAACTGCTCTTGATAAGTTTTTACAAAGAAAGAAGATATTTTACTTCTGCATACTTGTAATGTTTAAAATTAGTTTGCTAAAAATATTAGCAACTATAGCAAAACTATTTTTCCTTTCCTCATACATTTATACCCAATAGTAAGACAGAGTTTAATGTTTTGACAAGAATTTTTGTCACAAAAACATCGTATTTTTCATCAGTTAGTAAGATTGCTTTACACAGTTTCAGCACGCACAGTTTTATGATCTAGCACTATCAGGCAGAGCAAAGGCCGTCTGTATTTTAAACCACATAAGACATTTATTTTATTTTGTTTTGTACAGTCAAGATTAATTTCTATTTAGCTTTTCTTTTGCTTTTCATTTCCTCCTGTACCTCTGTGCTACCATGAATTATTGTTTTCCTTTTGCCTTAATAATTCCCTTTTCCAGTTTCTTTAATAAAAACCTAGTAGTGATGGATCTTCTCAATTTTCATTTGCTTGAAATGTGTTTCTTCTGTCTTCAATTTCAAAGACTCTTTCTGTTAGGTTAGCAGATATTTGTTTTATTGTTCTTTTTGCAGATATCTTTCTGTTACTTTATGGATTCTATCACTTCTGTTGAAAAGTCAGCTTTCAGTCTTATTGCTACTTCTTTGAAGGTATGTATTTCCACCACCCTCACCTTCACTGCTCTTTATGATTTTCTCTTTGATTTTCAGCACTTTTACTATGACGAGCCTTGATGTGGTTTTCTTTGTTTTTTATTTTTTTTGGAGTTTGCAGTACTCCTTACATCTGGAACTTGATGTCTCTTACAAATTTTGGAAAAGTTTCTTCAAATATTGCTTTCATTGTCTTTTCTTTTCCCTGAGATCCAATTATAGGTATGTTAGACTTTTCACTGTGCCACGTATTTCTTTTTCTCTCTATGCTTCAGGTTGGATAAATTCTTGACCTAGTTTCTAGATTACTAATTTTCTTTTGATCTATGTGTAATCTGTTGTTAAACTCTGTATTTAAGCTTTATTTTAGTTATTGAATTTCTAAGTTCTAGAGTTTCCATTTGGTCCATTTAAAAATAGTTTCCAATTCTATTATAAAATTCTGTCTTGCCAATTCAATTTTTTTTTTTTTTTTTTTTGCCATTTTAGGGACACACCCGCACCATATGGAGGTTCCCAGGCCAAGGGTCCAATTAGAGCTGCAGCCACCGGCCTACGCCACAGCCACAATAACGCAGGATCCAAGCTGTTTGCGACCTACACCACAGCTCATGGCAATGCCAGATCCTTAACCCACTGAGCAAGGCCAGGGATCCAACCGCCATCCTTGTGGCTGCCAGTCAAGTTTGCTAACCACTGAGCCACGATGGGAACTCCAATTTTTGAATGCATTAATTATAGTTATTTTAAAGTCTGTGTCTACTAACTCCAAAATTTAAATCTCCTATGGATCATTTTCTATTTTCTTCTCTTGATTTTTGAGATAAATTCTCTATTTTTTATGCTTGGTTATCTTTTATTGATTCAAAGCTGGGCTTCAGTCTTTGTTAGGACTGATCTATTTCCCATTATCCCATACTTCTAGGATGAAGCTCTTTGGGGGAATCCCGGCTAAAGTCCTTAGGTGTTTACTAAGAATCATCTCCTTAATAAGCCTTGAACTTCAGTCTTTATTTCCCTCTCTCTATGAGACTGCATAAACCCCAGTCAGACTCTTAGCCTCTTAGCTGTTGTTTACCATTCAGAAAATACTTCAGGAGGAAAACAATCAAATGTTGTTTTGGGGTTTGCTTCAATCCCCTCAAGTTCTTGCTGCCTTCATAACTCTCAAATACGTTTAAACAGATTTTTTCTCAGCTCCTCTAGCTGTTCTCAGACAGATGGTTGACCTAATAATGTCTGCTAGCTAGCCTATCATAACTGGAGGCAACTTTCTGAGCCTCAGTGTCTTGAAGGCAGCATACTACAGTGCATAGGAAAAGTATATTTGTGTCAGATATTTATGACATAAAAATTCTGGCCCTATCCCTTAGTAACTGTATGACCTAGAATAACATATTTAGTCTCTCTACATTTGTTTTTCTTAAATAAATAATGCAAATGATAATCTCTACTTCAGTGGTTATTTATTAAAGGTTAAATAAATAAAGTACATAAAATGTTCAGCATAATGTCTAGACCCTACTAAGTATTTATAGATGATAGGTATTTTTGTTTCTTCACCAAGAAAGGAGAGTTAGAGAGTTCCCATTGTGGCTCAGTGGGTTAAAAACCCAACTAATATCCATGAGGCTGCAGGTTTGATCCCTGGCCTTGATCAGTGGGTTAAAGTATCTGGCATTGCTGCAAGCTGTGCTATAGGTCACAGATGTGGCTTGGATCTGGCGTTGCTGTGGCTGTGGGATAGGCCAGCAGCTGCAGCTCCAATTTGACCACTAGCCTGGGAACTTCATATACCGCAGGTATGGCACTAAAAAAGAAAAAAAAAAAAAAAAAACCACGGGAAAGAAGGACGGAAGGAAGAAAGAAAGAAAGAAAGTAAGAAAGAAGGAAGAAAGAGGACTTAATATTTCATAATACATGGCTGCTTAAAAAAATGTAGTGTTATTATTTATATAAAACTTTTTATAGATTGTAAATGAAAACAGAATAATTATGAAGTATATTGACTGATTTTTATGTGGTAGGCATTGTGCTAAATGCATGATGTCATTCAATATTTATAATAAGCACATTAAGTTGGAACTCTTATAACTATTATTTTATAAATGAGGTAACCGAGGTTAGGAAAGATTACATAATTTGTCCAAAGTTAGATAATGAGATTGCCAAGTCCTAACCACTAGACCACCAGGGGACATCAAAGCTAGATAATGGTAAGCAAAGAAACCAGGGTTTTAAACCCAGCTCTGACCAACTCCAAAGCCAGAGCTCTTAACTCTACTCCTCTTCTAGTCTCAGAAGGCTATATTTCTCTTTAATGATTGAGGGAAAATGTTACTTTTTGAAAAACTAGCACAGGCCCTAAAATCCAGTAGGTAGTTAGTAAATATTTATTGACTCACTGACATCATACCAATAAAATCTGCTGACACGGTAGTAACAGAAAGAAATGACAATTCAAGAAGAGGACTTCTAAGTTGGTTTTTAACTTCTAACCATGGGCGTGACAATTTGGATGAATTTAACATGAACTGAGAGGGAGAACAAGATAAGAATTTAAGGAGTTCCCATTATGGCTCAGAGGTAACAAATCTGACTACTGTCCATGAGGATGTGGGTTGGATCCGTGGCCTTAGTGAGTTAAGGATCCAGCATAGCTTGAGCTATGGTATAGATCACAGATGTGTCTGGGATTCCACGTGCTGTGGCTGTGTTTTAAGCCAGCAGCTGCAGCTCTGATTAGACCCCCTAGCCTGGGAACTTCCACATGCCATAGGTGTAGCCCTAAAAGAAAGCAATAAATAAATAAAATAAAATAAAGAATTTAATCATAAACAGAAATTCTGACCCATGTTCTAGAAACCAGCTATTATTACCATCTGGAGCCCCAAAAATTATCAATCAAGAATGGCTGTGGCTTGGATCTGTGCTTTACTTTTCATTGTACTTACATGTGAGTCATTTTGCTCAAATTGTAGAAGGACTGTGATTCCAGCTGCTGTAGAGTTGCATCTATTGACAGGTAGCTGAACATCACAAAAACATAAGACAAAGCAGAAAGTTAGTAGGGTTATGAACTCCTAATGTACTATTAATTTTGATGTAATTTCTTTGTTACGGGGCTTCCCAGATCATGCAACATGCACAACCCTCACGGTTTCTCCATAATTATGTTAAAAGTATTGACTACTTCTTTTCAGACCCTGTGATATCTAAAAGTTCCTCCACTACATTAGTCCTATGCATCCTAAAAGAAACCTGAAGGATGATACTTCCTTTAGAAGCTTTCCTCAAATTTCCTGAATAGATCAATCAAATTCCCCATAGCATATTCCTCATGGCATCATGAACTTCTCCTTCTGCTAATTATCACAGTGAAACTTTGCAACTGCTTGGATGATATTGGATTTATGTTGTCTCATTAGACTGCCAGTTCTCTGAAATGGAGAACTGTTTCTGGTGAACACTGAATTTTGAATACCTTTCATACTGCTTGGCATGTAGTAGACTTCCAATAAATACGTGTTAAATGAATGAATAGGTGAGTTACTCGAAATAGCAGAAAATGAAAGACATGAGAAAAGAATACATGAATGAAGAAGAGGCATTTTTAAAGGAGTACCTAATAGCATGAGATGAGCGATGCAGTTGTAAAGAAGATGAAGAGAAAGCCACAGTTCTCCAGTGGACCGTTCCATGGAGTGGTAAATATATATTCTCTCAGGACTTCATTTCTTGATTTTATGAGGTTGAAAATTCAAGGTTTGTTTTGAACTTTGTAAGTGAAAGGTAACACAAAAGTTTTAAGTACTAAAAAGGAGAAAAGAGGAACTTGGCTAAATTACAACTTAGTGAGAATTCATAAGGGGTAATGTTTCAAATTGTCCCCTTAAATTCCATCTTGTAATAAGGAGGACCAATGCAGCCAAATTCAATGACTTCTTTTTACTGAGAGGCATTTCTATAACATTAGATTAATGATTAACAGACGGGGTCCACCTGTAGCCATAGCAGAGCTTCTCAACCCTGGCCATACAACTGAACTCTCTGGGAGGCTTTTAAAACATAAGATGTCCAAGGATACTTAATCAAGAGTATATGTGGAATGGGGCAAGCACTTTTATTTTTAAAAGGCTTCCCAGATGATTCTAATGTGCAGGCAGAGTTAAGAACTAATGGCCTATAGTCTGAATTGAATATGCCAGCAAAATATTTTCATTAATAAAATGTTTATAAGAGGAGTGCTGACTGTTCCACTTGCATTTTTATCTTGGGTATTGTGGGTGTTCTAGAGGTTCTGTGATTTCTGTTTTGAATTATCTCTGAACAATTATCCTTTGATTTACCAGGCCTCTCAAGCCACTGCCACTTGTGGATAACATTACGTAAATTATTTTGAGCCAAATAGCATATCTAACATAGAGGAAACAATGGAAGATGTTGAAAAGAATTAATTTATTGTGTAGAGATTGTGGGGATTTATAATGGATGAAGCTGAGCCATCTGAAGGACAAGATTAATTCCAAAAGCTGCACACTTGATTTCCTAACTTTGCATCATATCCATTGCTCTAAGTTTTCTCCTGTATTTCTCAGTTTAGGAGGTACAAAGCTTTCTTAAGGCTTTGGTGGGATAGTTACTCAGCACATGTCATAATAGCTGAAGTTCCAATTTCTCTAGCTGAATGATACTTCCTTAGAGGGATCTTATAGCTTAGTTGTGAAGACATCATGTAGGAACCATTTATTCAGTGGGATAAAAGCAATGATTCCCTGCTTGGTTATCCAATTTTTATAATCAGGAAAAATCAGATCCCACCTCTTCCTCGAATTTCTTTTTAAAAAGAAGACATGTAAATCTTATGTAATCACTAGAATAATCATATCATTTATCATCCAAAATAAGATATTTTTGTGAGTTAAAACAGGGTGCTATTAATAATTGTGCCAGAATGATAGGTGAGAATTTGTACTGTCCCAGGCAAACCCACCTGGTAAACTGTCTCTAGCTCCCTAGGTATGCCAGCTCTTTAACTATTATTCATATGTGTGTGCTTTCATTCAACAAATATCTATTGACCATTTACTGTATGTCAGTAAATGGGCATTAACCAACCAGACCCATTTCCTAGCTTCAAAGAATTCACAGTAGTGGGAGAAACAGACATGTAAATAGGATTAACATGTAGTGTAATAAATTCTCTTATTACATTCAGGGCACTCTTAACTCAGGATGGAGAATATAGGCAGAGTCTCCCTGGAGGGCCCCTCATCAGGACCTTCAAATCTGCCCAGATACCCTTAATATCTCAGTCAACCCTCCTTCTTTTATTGCCTATCATTTTATTTCAAACCTTCTTAAATTTCTAATTCTGCCAGCTCTACCTTAATATTAGTAGATAATCTTTTAATAATTTGTAGAAAAGACTGAAACCTTAACATGAGCATTCCTTGAATTCCCTTCAAATAAGCCTATTAATCCACTTGCACCTGCCCAATCTCTTACTACTACTACTTTCTTGTTATAGCATAAAAGGTGCCTATCTTCCTATAGAAGGTCAATCTCTCTATTTGGACCCCATTCCCTCCAGTGTCCTTAGGGAGCTCATGCTCTTTTTTTTTTTTTTTTTTTTTTTTTTTTTGTCTTTTTATGGCCACACCTGCAGCATATGGAAGTTCCCAGTTAAGGGACTAATCAGAGCTGCAGCTGCCAGCCTACACCACAGCCACAGCCATGCAGGATCAGAGCCACATCTGCAACCTATACCACAGCTCATGGATCCTTAACCCACTGAGTGAGGCCAGGAATCGAACCCATGTCCTCATGGATACTGGTCGGGTTCATTACCACTGAGCCACAACAGGAACTCCAGGGATCTCATGCTCTTAAAATTGTTCTTTCTTCAGTTTTTTTTTAGCCTCTTCCTTTCTAGGGATGCCTTTCCTGATAGTTACTTCTACGTGACTCTCAAGCCTCAATCTCTACCCAAATCTCTCCTGAGTGCCCTTACATGCCCAGAATTTCCAGTTCTCCTTCTTTACTTTGATTTTTCCTTTTTACCATATCCATATTCCCTCCTGAATTAATATTTATTTATTTGTTATATTTTTGGTCTCTTGTGTGTTTCTTTTCGTTCAAATGTAGAGTCCACAGAAACATGGGTCTTTGTCCATTTGTTCCCGGAGCTCTTGGAACAATGATTGATATATACTAGGGACTGAATAAATATTTCTTGCATGAATGAGTGAAAAAATTATATCTCCATGTCTACTAGACATAGATGCTTGAGGCCTCGAGGGCACCGCAAATGCTGTGTGCCTCAAATTGAATTCCTAATGTACGTCCTGCCCCTTCCCAGCAGATGCACAGAAAACTTCTTTCCCTTGGCAAGTGGGCTCATCAACCACACAGGTGTCCTAGTCAGAAACTGCAGTGAAATTCTCCATCTCCCTCTACCTCCAAATTAACTAACTTTTCAGTTTGTCAGTTTTCCCTTATTTCTCAAACCTGGCCACTTTTTCTTTATTCCCACTCAGTCATCACCATTCAATTTGCCATCCCTTCCCCTGGGGCACTGCATCAATCTCCCCAGTATCTTCCGGTCTCCAGTCTTACTCTATTCTCACCCCTTCTCCACCGCACAGCCAGGAACTCTTTCTAAAACATCTCATATATCACCTCCCTGCTAATAATCATTCAGTTACTTGGTCCTTATGAAAAATTTCAAACTGCTTCAAACGATTCACCAGGCCCTGTACTCCTTACCTCCCAGTTTTATTTTTCTCTACTCTTCCCATTCCCAGCCTAAGCTCCAGCCTCAACAAACTTATTTTTAATTTCACTGACAGCCCAGTCTTTTCTGCCTAAAACAATCTTTCCATCTTTTGGTTTTGGGCCAGATAATGCAGATTGCAAATTAGGCACCGTTCCCTCCAGGAAACCTGACCACAACCCTTATCTAAGTAACAGACCTCTCATATGAGTTCCCATGGCAACCTAGAACTGACACTATTATAGCACTTATCACTATCTTAGGAAGGAAACCAAAGCTGCCATGAGTATTGTCCACTGTTTATGTGCCACACCTAGCAAAGTGCCAGACACAAAGAAGGGCTCAATAAATATTTGTTGAATGAACAAATGAATATAGCCAAGTAGAGATACCAAATAGGCAACTGTATGAGGGAGACCAGGGAAAAGAAAGGGCTATAGCAGATTTTGAGGCTTTTAGCTTATAGGCCACTAAGTGGTGGGACTGTTAAAAGAAAGAGTAGAGAGAAAATAGTTTAGGAGGAGGGGGATGAGTTTATTTTTGTTTATTTTTTATAATTTTTATTTTTTCCATTATAGCTGGTTTACAGTGTTCTGTCAATTTTCTACTGTACAGCAAGGTGACCCAGTTACATACATGTGTACATTCTTTTTTCTCACATTGTCATGGATGAGTTTATTTTGGATATGCTGTTTCAAGTGCCTGTAGGACCCGAAGGTGTGACACGAAGTGGAAGGAAGTATGTAATACAGGCCGGAATTGTTGGAAGAACTTAGGGCTACAGATACTCCTTTAGGAAGTGGTGTACTATGAAAGAGAAGAGCCAGTGGGATGGGAGAGGAGAATATAAAGGAACTAGGACAAAATAAGGAACCGAATGATATTAAGGAATTCAATGACATGAAATAGAAGTTAGGAAAGAGAGGAGAAAGAGTAGCCAGGGTAAGATGTTAGAAAGAGGGAGGAGAGGGCAACATCAAGGGAACAGAGGAGGCAAGAATGAAAAAGGATGGGCTAGTAGGAAAAAAAAAACTGCAGAGATGTTCAGCTGGGATGCTTTCTCAGTCTCAGCAGCACTGGCATTTTGGACTAGATAATTCTTTGTTGTGGGAGGGTGACCTGTGTCTGGTAGGATCTTTAACCGATCCTTCACCTCTATCCCTTAGATGTCAATAGCATTTCTCTCTCTAGTTGTGACAACCAAAAACATTAAATGCCCCTGAAATAACACAATAGATACTCAGTAAATGGGCACAAAATGCATACATTTAGCCAGAAATCACACAGGCTGCTCCTGGTGGTATTGTCATTGGTGTGTCTGAATTATCTGTGTTGCTCGTCAGACTCAGCTAAGTGAAATAAAGACCTGGTTCATTTGATACACATTCGCTCTTGTCAATGCAACACGGAATCCCTTTTACCTCCCCATTCTTGAGTGTAGCAATTTGGTTTTCTATGATTTAGAATTATTTTTAATTTTTTTAAGTGAGAATTCTGACATTTTTGGCTACATTTATGACATAATATAAACATTTGTACCCGTCGTGAAAAGAGAATCAAGAATTGGTAACTAGGATAGATTAGAGATAGATAGATAAATCTGTTTACTGGAGAAATTCCTGATTAAGGTTTTGCTCCATCTTAAAGTATATTAAAATATCTCGAGAATTATTAAATTCTTAAGGTTAAAGGAATTTAAATTTACTTCAGGTTTAAAAATCATTTAGGAATTATGGGTGAAGATGTAGCAAAACCAAATAAAACATCTTGTACATAAACTTCATACGTATTGGAAATATAGATGTCATTGACTTGTTCAAGTGAAATATGTAATAATTTTTCTTGATAGAGAACATTTAAAAACTAAAATGTTACAATTTAAAGCTTATATTAAAAAAGCTTATATTAAAAAATGACTTACATCCTGGAAATATTGGGCAGATTTGAAAATGCACGACTGGGGATGGTTTTCAGATGAGTCTCTATAAACTTTCTATGAAAATAATAGTTACACAATTAGAGTTTAAATCATCAGACTTTTCTAGTAATCCATCTTAATTATACAGAACACATTATTAGAAGCATGACAGTCCTTACAATATGTATTTTACTATATATAATCAACAAAAATAATATTCAATGTAAAGCAAACCATTTCCCCCCCACAAACAAGAATTGAGAGTAAGATTCAAATGCAGAAAATAAATGTTCAAACTGAAGTAGCAGTAGACTGGGATGCCTTATATAACATCATATTCAATTTGTTAGACGTGTAACATAATATATTCATAAATCTATTCGATTACTGAATGCATTGTCAGAGGAAATATTTTGAAATACCACCAGAGTATGTTAAGAATGTATTGAGGATTAAATGCACTGTGTATAACTTAAAGATTAAAACAGTAGTATGATTATAACCCTCCCCCCCCCAACTTTGATCTTATCATCAACTTGCTGCAGTTTGGAAATACATAATTGACAATGAGTTAATTCTTCTCAGGATCATGATATCTTTGTTGCATATGCAACCTAAAGGTTGTGGCTTTTCTTCCAGTTTGCCTTTTTTTTTTTTTCCAGATATTTCTCAGAAGGCTAATTTTCCTCATGTAATGAGACATCTTTATGCATTCCAGTCTGCCTCTCTACCTAGATGCTCAATTTTTTACTTCCTTTCTTTGTTATAGCAGCTCTTGAATAGAATTCTGTATGGATAAAGTTGTACCTACTGTCCTAACTCACTATGCAAAAAGCCGTTGCCTCACCATGCTTATCATCTTCTCCAGGGGTCTGTTTTTGCCTTTCAAACGTTAGTAATTATACATTGTGCATTTACTACCTTTTAAATTCCACACATAAGTGAAATCATATGGGATTTGTCTCTCACTCTCTGACTTATTTCACTTAGCATAATACATTCAGGGTCCATCCATGCTGTTGCAAATGGCAAGACTGCCTTGTTTTTAAAGGGTGAATGGTATTCCATTGCGGTGTATATATACTACAGCTTCATTATCCATTCACCCACTGCCAGTGCTTAGACTGCTTCCATATCTTGGCTGTTGTAAATAATGCTGTAATAAACATAGGAGTGCACATACCTTTTAGAGTTAGTATTTCTGTTTCCTTTCAATAAATATCAGAAGTACAATTGCTAGATTGTATGGTAGTTTTTTTGTTTTTTTATTTTTTTGTCTTTTTAGGGCCACACCCATGGCATATGGAAGTTCCCACACTAGGGTTCAAATTGGAGCTGCAGTTGCCAGCCCACGCCACAGCAATGTGGGATCTGAGCCATATCTGTAACCTACGCCAAAGCTCATGGCAATGCCAGATCCTTAATCCCCTGATTGAGGCCAGGTATTGAACCCGTGTCCTCATGGATACTAGTCAGGTATGTTTTCTGCTGAGCCAAAAGGGGAACTCTGAATATCCACACATAACTTTATAGTTGGTTCCACATCCCCAGATTTAAGCAACCAGTGTTGGATTATGTAGTATTGTAGTATCTGCAATAGAAGAAAATCTACATATGAATGGACCCATGCAGCTGTTCTCTTTGATACCAGAGCGATGATATGTTCATGGTAGTCAAAGAATGAACTCTGAGAACACACAGGCAGCAAGCAAGCAAAGTCTTTATTAAAGGAAGGCAAATAGCTCCCAGGGCTGCTGGGAAGGGGGAGAAAAGCCCCCTTTCTCTATTGTCCTATAGGGGTTTTTACTCCTTAAAGATGGGGGGGGGTACCAACGTGGGGTCCAGAAAGATGTGGTTTTCTCCTATTGGGCCTTGTTCGATTGCCTATATCAGTCCTTGTCCAATAGGATCTTAGAGGTGAAAACGTCCTGCAAGTCTCATAGTTTCTTTGCCCTTTTCTTCCCATAAACTGAGTCACAGGGGATTAGGGATTACTGTCCATCTGGTATAGGTACACTCCCTATAGTAAACAAGGCCCATGGGGATGTTAATCAATGGCCATATCAAAGAAGGCATCGAAGCCACAAATGTTAATCAATGGCCATATCAAAGAAGGCATGGAAGCCCATGCTCCTACACTGACTACCTGAGTTAATATTCTGCCTCACTTTTACCCAGTACATCAGGTCTATCAAGAAATATATCTGTAACTTGGAGTTCCTGTCATGGCGCAGTGGAAATGAATCCAACTAGGAACCATGAGGTTTCAGGTTTGATCCCTGGCCTTGCTTGGTGGGTTAAGGATCCGGTGTTACAGTGAGCTGTGGTGTAGGTTGCAGATGCAGCTCGGATCCCCATTTGCTGTGGCTGTGGTGTAGGCTGGCAGCTGTAGCTCTGACTGGACCCCTAGCCTGGGAACCTCCATATGCCATGGGTGTAGCCCTAAAAAACAAAAAAACAAAAAAAAAAAAAAAGAAAGAAAGAAAAGAAATATATCTGTAACTTGCCTAATCAAAGCCTCATCAGGGCCAAATTAATTTATAAAAAGACCCATTAACTTGGAGGCAGAATGAGGTGATGTGAATGACAAAAGATTGTTAGCTCTTTGCAACCACTGGTGATTCAATGTAAAGTGCAATGTGCCTTAATGTAATTCCAGAAATTGAGTCCTTAAATTACCTGCATTTCCTCACAGGTCTCCCACTTACATTTCCATAACTGGATTGATTAAAAGCCTATTAGTACAGATCCAAGATTCTGAAGTTAAAAAGAAATGAGAATAACAACTTGTTTGGCTAAAATCTCCCAAATAATTGGGCCATGCCAAAGGAAGACAAAGGATAAGATATACACCTGTTGGGTATCACCTGAAGAGACAGAGTTTCTTTTCTTCCCCCCAGAGTATAGATTTTTTTTAGTATTTTACTTAAACAGATACACACGAATCAGATATACAGATAAATATTATTTTTCAAAGCACTCATGTTGTCACCCTGGGAAAATAAACCCAATTTCTAAGAATGTTGCTATTTCCCAAAAATACTTTTGGAACTGACCTCTGACCTCTCCAGTTACAAGTTTATAAGGAAACTAGACTCATTAGGCTCATACCTTAATTTTGATTAAAAACAGCATACCTTAGTATGAAAATAGTGCCATAAGTCAATAAAATTGATGAACATTGCTTCCCTCAAATGGAAATATATAAGGACAGATAATTCTCAAAATATATAAGGACAGGTAATTCTCAAAAGACAAGTATAAATGACCAGTAAACATAGGACAAGATGTTCAACCAAATATGGTCAAAGAATGCAAATTAAAATCACAAGAAAACACTTTTCATCTATCAGACGGACAAATATTTTTAAAGATTGGCAACATCCTGGAATAGCAAGGGTGGGGGTAAGGAATACTTTCATGAATTACTGGTGATAGTGTAACTTGGTACAATTTTTCTGGAAGGCAGTTAACAATACATCTCAAAATATTATCTAGGCATATCCCTGATCCGGATACCACACTTTTAAGAGTTTACTCCAAGAAAATAATTCTTATTCTACAAATTCTTTTTCTAAGAAGAGCATATGGCCAAGTGTACAAACAGCTAGCAACTAGGATGAGAGTTTCTTAAGCTTACTTTAGAGCATGTCCTAAGGCATAGATCAGGAGGCCATACTTATCTAAGACTGTACACACTGCTTGTTGGTAATGTGGACCTGATTTGTAACTTTCACCAGCTAAAAATATTTGGCTTTATTCTGTCTTCAAAAGTAAAGAACCTATATTTAGTTTAAAGAAAATTAGACTAACCGTGGTTCCTATAACGTTTGACTTGGAACAGAGCTAGCTTCTAAATGCAATTTAATCGCCTTTGGGTTAAAAGTTCAAATAATGTTCATATCGTTTCCCAATACACGATTTGCTGAAATTTGTAATATATGTCCCCTGGATTCTCTCTCACACATAAACACATACACACTCTAAGTCAGCACAAAGATCTTTTTCCTAATATTGAGTTAGCTGGAGTTGATGGAGTTCAGGACACACTCTCCCAAAACACGTTGTGTTGGCGTGTTGAATATTTTAAGCTGGAGGAATTTGAGAAGCAGCAGGTGTAGGAAGGATTCTTTGACCTCCCCCACCACCCACCCTTTACCCTCTGAAGCAAGTTATAAGACCCTCACATGAGTGGTGCCCTCCCTAAACCCAGAGGAAAGGAGCAGCCTTTTCTCCGAAGACAGAGGGATGCTGATAGGATTCTGAATGAACAGACCTTGCTGTTTTCCCTGGCTTACTATTCTTAGCTCATACCCTTTTTATTTCCTCCCACATTCTCCCACCACTTTCCACTCTTCATTAAACCTAACAGAAAAATGCTCAGGTTTAATCACTTCTTCAAGTCTTCATTTCTTCACAAAGGCTCACAGATCATGAAAAACTTGCATTATACATGTGTAGCCTTTCCTCTTGCGACTCTGTATTTGGTTACAGAGCCCTAGCTGAGAATCTAGAGGGGTAGAAGGAAAAGATTTTTTTCCTTACCTACACAGCAGAATGTGTTTTTAAAGACAACGATGTTTGAAATGCTAACATTTTGCTTGATTCCACAAACAAGTTGCTCATTTCAGCCAGATTTCTCATCAAAGAAAGACATTTACATGAACAGACCAATAAGGATTATGTTTCTCAGAACAGCTGTCTTACTAAAGAAGATAAAATGTGATAAAATATGCACAAGAAGTCCTAAGCAAAAGTGAATGGGAAGAATGGCAGTGACCTAGCCTAAGATGAAAATAAATTATCTACTTATTGGATGAACTTAGTTAGTATCATGGTGATTATAATGCAGCCCGAGAAGAAAGACTGGTGTCAGTAAAGCTGAATGAATGAATTATCAGAATGGCAACTGATCATATCAATGACCAAATTGAATTCAGCAGCTTGTATCTTTTACCTGGATATAGTCATACTAATATATACATAATCTGGAAAAATAAAGTCATTAATGAGTTAAAAATATGTTTTTTACTTTTCATATAAATTCTCTTAGTTGCCACTCTCAAATTCACCACGCCTAGCTTTTAAAATGTTATTAGCCTGATTAACGTTAGGAAAACATTTAGGAAGAGTTTTCCCTCAAAACATCTATTTCCCTTCTAATAATGAGCATGACATCTAGCTAATTAAATAGTGAAAATTCCATGTTTATTTAAAGAGCCTCTGTTCCATTTTCCCCAATAGTTTTACTACAAGATGAGGATCTTGGAGATGAAGTTATGGTGATACACGGATGCCTTGCTGACCCCAGATACGTGAGCATTACCCCTTAAGGAGGTTTGGTGGTAGTTTTGTTAGGCAGTAATTTCATAATTAGAGCTAATCGATATGTTTATCATCAAGTTACTTCTCTTTTTTGTCCCCTAATCTAGAGACATGCAGCTGGATGGTCTATATTTTCAAACGCAGAACTTTATTCACAGAATCTTGTGACATTGTGATCACTGCTTTAAAAGCAAATGGAAGAGAAAAAAAGCACATGATTGTAATGATTTAGCCAAAATAGTTTATTTTACTTTCAGAATACATTTTGAATATTTGCAAAAAAGAAAAATGCATGTTTAAGAATATATTCTGACAAAAGCACTGGAAAAGCTTCAAGGTGTTGTGCTATTGTCCAAAGAATTAGCATCAAAATATATTTACTTTCTATGAAAATATAGCAGGTACTTAAGAGACAGGTGTTGTCTTTTTTTTTTTTTGTCTTTGATTGTTCAAAATAAGAAGGCAATGATTATTCTCTATAAAATATAATTTTAAAAAATCAGAGGAGTTTCCACTATGATGCAGTGGGTTAAGAATCTGACTGCAGCAGCTTGGGTCACTGCGGAGATACAGATTTGATTCCTGGCCCAATGTGATAGGTTACGGATCTGGTGTTGCCGCAGGTACAGCCATAAAAACAAACAAACAAACCCCAAAACTTCAGAACACTTACTTTATACAAATAGTATCAGTACTTACTATTTATTTATTTTTAAAATTTATTTATTTATTTTTTTATGGCCAGTCTGGCAGCATATGGAAGTTCATGGGCCAGGGGTCAAATTGGAGCTGCAGCTGCACCCCACACCACAGCCACAGCCACACCAGAACCAAGCTGCATCTGTGACCTACATCACAGCTTGTGGCAATGCTAGGTCCTTAACCCACTGAATGAGGCCAAGTTTTGAACCCACATCCTCACAGAGACAGCTAGGTCCTTAACCCACTGCACCTCAATTGGAACTCCAGAACTTCCTATTTATGACTAAGGAATCACATGTAATTCATTGGGAAAAAAGAATTTACAGCTATAGTTTCGTATCCTAAGTGGGGTATGTCCATTTAATAGTTAACGAGTTGGCTTTAAGATATGGAAACTCTAAGAGAGAATAAATATTTAAGCTCATGATGTAATTTAATTTATTTTTCTAAGACTTATTTAACCAAGAATGATCAGTGAGAATATGACTTAGAGTCAAATGTTTCCTTTGAGCTTTCCTGAGGCAAGGTTTATATTTCTCAAATACCTGCATTGGAAGCTATAATGCAGAAATAGAAATGCATGTGAAATGCCACTGATTGACTTGCAGATTTTGCCCAATAGGATCCAGTTTTAAGTACGGTCTTTTGTGTTCTCACAGTAACATGGGGGAAGGAAATGTGGTTAATGCTACTAAAGAGAGCAGACAGTTCGCTGTGTTTCAACAAGAACAGTTTGTGCAATTAATTTTTTCACGGTAATCTTGCGTGATAGTAGGCTCATTTCACTGAAATTTTATCAACCTGTAAATCCAATCAGCATTTCAACAGCTTGTGTTTTACAAGATTTCTGGAATCATACACACGTAGTTTGCGTGTAGGTATGTACATGTGGGGGCAGGTTTTAATTAATCAATGCTGCAGGTTTTCCACTACAGCCCTTACTTGAAATGTGAAGTATGAGCAAATGAGCCAGGCTGAGTCTCCTGAGTTGAGGATCCCTGCTGATCTTTGCCATGACTAAGCGGTGAGGTTCAGAAATACCAAACTTCCCACTGGTGTGTCCCATTCTTATCTTTTGGTAATCAGGCTAGGAATATTTTGTGATTCTGTACCAAGCTTGTTTGTTTAATATAGTCACCTGCATTTTAAGGACTCCTTTTTACTTTTTATTTTAAAAAATTATTTTAGGAGAAAGAGTATCTTTTGTTCAGAATTACATTAATTCTATTTTTAACAGCTTTGTGCAAGTATGATTGATACACAAAAGAACTACACATATTTAATGTATACAGGTTTTTTTGTTGTTTTTTTTTGTTTTTTGTTTTTTTTGTCTTTTTGCTATTTCTTTGGGCCGCTCCTGCGGCATATGGAGGTTCCCAGGCTAGGGGTCGAATCGGAGCTGTAGCCACTGGCCTACGCCAGAGCCACAGCAATGCAGGATCCGAGCCGCATCTGCAACCTACACCACAGCTCACGGCAACGCCAGATCGTTAACCCACTGAGCAAGGGCAGGGACTGAACCCGCAACCTCATGGTTCCTAGTCGGAATCGTTAACCACTGCGCCCCAACAGGAACTCCAATGTATACAGTTTGATGAGTTTAGACATATGCACCCTCATGGGTTTCATGCCCCCATGAAACCACAACAAGAAAGATAATATATCTATCACCTCCAAAAATTTCCTTATGTCCCTTTTTTGGTTTGTTTTTTCTTTGTTTTTGTGTGTAGTAAGAACACTTAACACGGCTCTACCTGCTTAAAGAAATTTTTAGTCAGCAATACATTACTGTTAACTAACTGTAGGCACTATTTGTAGAGTAGATCTCCAAGGGCTCCTTTTGATTAAATACCTGTGTCCATCAATCACCCGATATTTCATTGAGATATGCCAATGTGTAACACTGAAGGAACCAACATGACCATAAAAAGTACTGGAAAGTACAGGTAGTAGAAAAAGAGGGGATTGGTGCAAATAATTCAGATACTTATATATTGTGAAATTGTGGATTATAAACTGGACAATAATAATATGACATTTATAATTTCCCTGTTGCTTTTACTTTGCTGAGAAGAACTTCTCATTGGTGGATTTGTTTTATTAGTATGAAAAAAAATTTTTCTTAAACTCTGGTGAATTGTGAGAGAGTACAGCAAGCACAGGGATTAAAGTCAGGGATGGAGGAAAAAGGATCTTGCAGTCCAACATCTGGGACGCTTTACATATAAACTGTACTTTTAAGTATATAAAAAATATTAATCTGTACTATGTTGTATTTTCTGTTTTTGGTGGTAGGGTGGGATTTTAGTCAGTGTTGTTGCTAAATTACTTATAAATAATACAAAAATACCAGGTAATGCCCATAACACAAGGTGTGAAACTGCAATACTCAGACTCTGAAGGCAACTATGAGTCACTCTTATGTGACAAACAGTCTCTGTTTGAGCTTTAGTTTTTGTGAGCTGAGACTGAGAAACCCAAGCTATGGGCTGACAGGTCTGACTTACAGAAATTGTCCAGCCTATATCATCTGGGAGAGCATTTTCTACTCACAACACTTGGTTTAGGTCTCCAGATTTCAATATATTTATTTAATTTACTTTTATTTTATTACTTGGGATACTTTTTATATTATTTTTTTCACAAATATAATTTATATCCAATAAGATGCACAAATCTTAAATATCTCCTCATACACTTAAAGGTATGCAAGTATGTCAATGAAAAAATTAATCACTAGTCTAAGAAAGAAATAGAAAATTTTATTTGAGCCAATCTGAGGGTTATAACCCAGGAGACAGTCTCTCAGAGATCTCTGAGAACTGCTCCAATGAGGTAAAGAGGGAGGCTAATATATATGGGACTTTGGTGAAGGGGGTACATGCAATTGAGCACATATCTCAGTATAGAGTTGTTCAAGTGCAAGGAACAGACATCTTAGTTAATAGTTTTAGTACTTTTCTAAGTGTGGGAAGATGCAAGAATATGGGTTCAGAAAATTTTTCTCCTAAAAATATCTATCTGAAAGTCTGTTCTCCCAGTTCTCCTCGAGGACAGAGTGCCTCATCCTGAGCTTTGCTCTGAATTCCTTTCAACAGCACTGTATGTGAGCGACTGCTGTGGCTATGATTTATTCTTGTAGAACTGGATGGAGGGCAACATTCTTTATTTTACAATCCCTTCCCTTTCAGACTTAATTGCAACCAAGGTTTGAGAGGCATTTCATGACCAGTTTGTCCCATGGTGCTAGGAATGCTTATTCCCAGGTCAGGTAAGGGTTTCATTGATAGGCCATTCAGTGCGCTGATACTGAACTGGGCTCTGCTAACATTAGACAACAGCTTCTGGACTGTCTGACTAGTTGTTATAGTCCTGGAAATGGTTCTCTTTTGTTGCTTCTTCCTATATTTAGAGTTATTACAAAAATTGATTTTATAGAACTATACCTTTGATCAGTTAGGTTTCAAATCACCTAATCATTATTACTTTTATCTGAGTCTCAGTCACACATTTGGCAATGGAAGAAACAATCTTGGGAGTTCCCATCGTGGCTCAGAGGTAACAAACCCAACTAGTATCCATGAGGATGTGGGTTCGATCCCTGGCCTTGCTTAGTGGGTTAAGGATCTGGCGTTGCTGTGAGCTGTGGTGTAGGTTGCAGAGGCAGCTTGGATCCCGCATTGCTGTGGCTCTGGCATAGGCCAGAGGCTACAATTCCTATTCATCCCCTAGCCTGGGAACTTCCATATGCTGTGGGTGTGACCCTAAAAAAGACAAAAAAAAAAAAAAGAAAAAAAAAAAAGAAAGAAAGAAAAGAAAGAATGAAAGAATGAAAGAAATAATCTTGTAAACTAGGCAGAATACAAGTGATATGGCTGATAACATTAAGGAGTCATAAGTAAGTATTTAATCTAAGAACTTCCATTTAGTGTGGCCTGGTATCTCCCCAGGTCATGTGACCAGTCTGTTCTACACCAATCCCTATCTTTAAGGGAAATGACACATTGGCATTGCACATAAAGTTCACCAGAGATGTCTGTAAATACAGGCGAGCAATGGGTCATTGTGACTCTTCACAGGATTGAGAAAGGAATGTTATCTTCCAAGGAATGCCATGGCTGACACCGGAGGGAGAAAACTGATCTTTCTGGGTGAGCAGTTATTTCTGCCATTGGGGAGGTCTGGTCAATGTATAATGCAGATGGACAATGCGCACTAGAAAGGAGGGAGGAGGCCAAAAATTTAAACATGAATATTTCCTGTCTTGCCTTAGAACATGAGTTTTTATTTCATCCAGTTCAGTAAGTATGTGTGTGTGTGTGTGTGTGTACATGTGTGTATACGCACACATCCATGTGGCCAGGACCTGGATCAAAGTATAGAATATTTCCATCATGAGAACGTTCCCTTGTTCCCCTTTTCAATTAATAGCCCCGTCCCTCTCAGAAGGTAACCACGGATGGCTCTCTGTTAACTTCACAGAATTATAATCATATGTCAGTCATCCTTTCTGTCTAGCTTCTTTTGTTCAACATAATTTTTGATATCCATCCACGTTGTTGCATTTATCCATCGTTCTACACATTGTTAATTATGAATGTGCACCATTTGTTTATTCATTCTCTAGTTGATATTTTTCCAATTTGGAGTTATTATGATTAAAGCTCCTATGAGCATTCACGTGCAAACATTTTTATGGCCATATACAATCACTGCTCTTAGATAAATACCAAGGAATGGGATTTATGAATCATAAACCGGTAATCATAGGTCATCATACTGAACTATAACAAAAACTGCCAGTTTCCAAGAAGACTGTACTATGTTCCCTCTTACCAGTGATAGATGGGTGTTCCATTAACTCCACATCCTCACCAACACCTTGTAGAAGCTGGCTCTCAAACTTTAGCCAGGCTGGTGGATGTCTACGCATGTAACAATCTTGACTGGTATTTTTAATTGCTAAAGGATTTGCAGAACTGTGCAGTCACATAAAAACATACACTTGTAAACCAAAGCACGAAGGTTCATGTTAATGTGTCCATTGACAGGGTCGTAGAGTGTCCATCTATTTGGTTAAGCATTGTTCTGGGTGTGGCTGCAAGGGTGTTTCCAGAGGAGGAGGTTAGCATGTGAACCAGTAGACTGAGGAAAGTTGATTTCCCTCCCCAAGATGGATGGACCTCCAACCAATTCACTGACGGTCTCATCACAATAAAAGACTATATAAGAAAGAATTATTTCTCCTTGCCTGCCTGTCTTCAAGCTGGGACACTGGTCCTCTCCTGCCTTTGGACTCAGACGTACCTGGAACTTACACAGAGGCTCTCCTGATTTGCAGGTCTTTGTACTCAGCCTGGAAATATACCAGAAGCTTTCCTGTGTTTCTAGCTTTCCAACTGCAGATCTTAGACTTCTCAGCCAACCAGTTCCTTATTGTAAAAAATCCTTCTCTTTCTGTCTGTCTGTTTATGTTTCCATATATGGAAAAATCAGACTAACCCTAGAGATTCCAGACTAATACAACAAGGGTCTAAATTGAAAAGGATAAATAACTACATAGCAATAACTGTGCCAGGCACTATAAAAGTGCCTTACATTTATTATTATCATTATAACAGCGCTGTGAGTTAGTAATATTATCATCCCTATTTTACAGATAATGATCTGAGATATAGAAAGGTTACATAAGTTGCTAAAAGCCATAGAGCTGTTCAGGAGGAGAGCAGGGTTTTAATCACAGGCAAAAAGACATCCGATTCTTCAATATATGCTACTGCTGTTCTGCAAAGTATAAAATGTAGAAGATAATAATGATGCCTACCTCAGAGGGTTGCCATGAAGATTTAACAAATTATCATTAGAAGCACATAGAACAATGCTTAACACTTAGTGCACTCTAGCTATGTTTTTTTAATAGAAACAAAAACATACAAATCAGTTTGCCAATTTATTAATCAATGATGAGAAAAACAACTGCCCATGGACCGGAAGATGCATGATGTCATACTTATTTTTTCTTGTGGGCAATCTATTGTAGGAAGCCAAGGCAGATTCAGAAGATTGCTTGAAGAGCATAAAATCAATCAAAACAAGGAGATTAACATATTTTTTAATGCTCTCAGGCTAAGACAGCCTGACACCACTTCGTGCAAGGAATAACCTTGCTTGTGGGGTCAGAACACTTGGCATTCACTGGTTTAAGGTTAGTTTGTCTCAGACATTGACTAGATGGAAATTTCCACAGTTCTCATCTGTGACTTCACTTTCTCTCTGTGTTTATGGCTGATCCATTCTCTGCCTGATGGATATTCTCTTCAACCAGATTGCAGGAGGTCATTCTGTTTTCTTTAAGAGATTTTATATATCTCTCCTATGATTCATTATTGTTACTTTAAAAATGTACTCTATTTCCGTTTGTTGCTACGAAACCAGCTGCTTTTATCTGGAAGTACAAACTGGAGCGTTACAGTACAGCCTCAGTATTCCTGGGGATATTTTATTATAGATCCTTGAATTCTTGTTCACTTTGTGTGGCGGACTTACTTGGTATGTAAATAAAAGAAAAAAAATGTATATGGTTCCTTTTAACACTCTTCCTCAACCTTCATGGAACACTTTAGGCTTTGAGGAACACTGTTTAAAACCTATATATTTGTGTAAACCTTGTTATTTTATGGATGAGTAATACGAAGAAATCTTAAATTCATATAATAAATAATGATACATACATAACACACATACTTCATAAATAGCAGCCAGGTTTCCTGCAAGCCTTCAATTATAAAGTATACATAGATACGGTGTTCAAAAACTACATAACCATAGACAGATCCCTTCCTTTGTTGTGAAGTCGTGATCCAGAGGTACTTCAGGAATCACCACATATCTATGACCACACATAAGCTGAGTGCTTACTGCGTTCCAGGCACCAAGCACCGTGGATGCAATGCAATGATAAACAAGTCAGATGAAGGTCCTGCTTTCATGAAGCTAAGGCCAGTGGGGGAGACATATTTTTAGAAACCTATTTAATATAGTTAAATGACTGTGTTATTATCATTGTGCTATGGAGGAAGAGTCTAGATCTATGCAGATGCATGAGAAGTCCTCTCCAAGTTAAGTGACTTGAGCTGAGAGGATTAAAACTGAAGGATTAAAACTGTCAGTAAAGGAAGCAGGGTGATGGACTGAGTCAGGGCTTTTTGAACCTCAACCAAAGAAGGGTGATGATATTATCCACTCTTCTCAATTTTTTATTATGAGGAAAATCAAAAGTGGATAATAGGGAGTTCCCATTGTGGTGCAGTGGAAATGAATCCGACTAGGAACCATGAAGTTGAGGGTTTGATCCCTGGCCTTGCTCAGTGGGTTAAGAATCTGGTGTTGCTGTGAGCTGTGGTGTGGGTCACAGATGTGGCTTTGAGCCCACGTTGCTGTGGCATAGGCTAACAGCTGTAGCTCCAATTTGAACCCTAGCCTGGGACCCTCCATATGCTGTGGGTGCAGCCCTGAAAAGCAAAAAAAATTAAGTGGGGGGGGGAATTATATATTGCAAAATACTGAATGAATGTTAGGAATTATCATGTATGAGGTCTTACCTAAAATGATGCCCATAAACATAGCTGGCCTTCATTTAGTAGTTCAAGATAAAGGCATCTTGGTGAGCACTTGTCATCTGTTCAGCATTCAGAAAGTAGCTTTCCTTAAAAAAGGCAATGCAGGCTTTGGCAGAGGGCAATATTAACATTTTTTCCTGGTACTCATTTGCCCACTGGCAGTTCACTAAGTTCATCATCTTTCATTAAAATTTCAAAGTATTTTTAGTGAATTTTATCCAGGGAGAAAGAAAAGACTATTGACTTAAGAAACATTCAGTTAGGACAATGAGTCAGATTTCAAAGAGACAGTATGCATAGACTTATCTGTATATTCTATTCAGAGATGTTAAATACTGGGGTCAAGCTTTTCTGAAGGAGGAGTGTGTGTGTGTTGTTATTGCTGTTGTCATCGGGAAGAAAAAAAATTTATTTGAAAAATGAGCAAAAAGCAAGTCTTCCCATTCCAAATTTGTATTTCAGGTATTAATATTTTTGAGTGAGTTAATTCTCCTTTCTATGCTTGCCTCTTAACTGTTATACACTAACTTCAAACTGCATTCTTGCTACCTGCCACTTCTGCTGCTCTTCATACATTTATGTAGATCCAAATTTCCATTTGGTATTGGTTTTTTCCTGCTAAAGAACTTTCTTTAACATGTTGTTGTTGTTAGTAGGGGTCTTTTGTTTATCTGAAAAAGTCTATTTTGCCTTCAGTGAGAAAAGATATTTCCACTGGGTATAACATTCTCTGTTAACAGCTTTTTCTTTTTTTCAGTACTTTAAAAACGTCATTCTGTTGCATTCCAACCTGTGTAGTGACTGACAGGAAGTCTGTGTATTTATTTTTTTTTGTTCTGGCTGTTTTTAGTTTCTTTTTATTATTTACTTTCAGCAATTTTGATATACCCCAGTGTAGTTTTTTTATGTTTATTCTTCTCTGGCTTCATTAGAGCTTCTTGGACTTGTGGGTATGAAGTTTTTATCAAATTTGGAAAACTTTGGGTCATTACTGCTTTGGATATATATATATATATATATATTTTTTTTATTTTCTCTCTCTCTCATTTCCTTTTGGAACTCCAATTACATATGTGTTAGATGACTTGATATTGTCACACAAATCATTTTTTTAAATCTTTTCTCTCCCTCTGGTATTCAATTTTGCATATTTTCTATTGCTAAGTCTTTAAGGTCTGAGGTAATTTTTTGTTCTGAAGTACTTAATGTTATTAAGCCTATCCAGTTAATTTTTTATTTTATATATTATATTCTTAACCATAGAATTCCATTTGGGTCTTCTTTGTCTCTTCTATTTCTTTCCACATTACGGTCATGTTTTCTTTTTGATGTCGTCTAGAAGATTTAAAACAGATATTTTGTGTCACTGCCTCTTAATTCCATCATCTCTGTCATTATGGGTGTGATGGTATCACCTGATTTTTCTCTTTGTTGTGAATCATATTTCCCGACCTTTCAAAAAAAAAAATCCTATTGCGTAGAGAAATAAGATAATGTGGAATCTGTTACTGAAGGAAATCAAAGGTGTACTGATATCCATTGCAACAGTAAAAAGATGGCCACAAATTTTCCTCCCTTTGAATCTGGGCTGGCCTTGGTTGCTTGACCAAGGAATGTGGTAGAAGTGGTGTTCTTGAGTTTTGAGGTTAGATTAGAAGAAGTCTTTCAGCTTCTGCATGGGTGTCTTTGCATATTCTCACGGAACTGTCATGAAATAAATCTGACTACCCTGAGATTATCATTCAGAGTATAGGAGCTCCAGTCACAGTTCCACCTGAGATCAGCATTCAGCCATTCCCGTGAAGCAGCAGACATGTGAAGGAAGCCACCTTGGGCCCTCCAGCCACACCCATTTGTCATGTGAATACCACTGAGTGAATTCTGATGATGTCATGAGAATGCCTCAGCTACATCTTACCCTAGTTCCTGATGTAATTTAACCATAATAAAACAGTTGTTTTAAACTTCTAAATTTTAATGCAACAATAGATAACTAAAACATGGAGTCAGATATTGTGCAATGAGTTTTTTATATATCACATATTGCTAAGAGTGAGTAGCCACATCTACCCATAATAAACCTCATTAAGGTAAGATAAATTTTATAGATTTGATTTA
Source organism: Sus scrofa (assembly GCF_054392235.1). Taxonomy (NCBI): domain Eukaryota; kingdom Metazoa; phylum Chordata; class Mammalia; order Artiodactyla; family Suidae; genus Sus; species Sus scrofa. The sequence goes on along the minus strand of NC_139389.1, from coordinate 114,916,615 downwards.
GTAAGCACCTGCAGAGTGACAGAAGTCAAGCTTTATGTCCACTGCTCTCTTTTCCTCTATTATTTCGATCTTGGTTTCAAAGTTACTTGAAAACTTGGGTAATAAGAGTTCAATAACCTATCAAGAGGTGATCTAGAAATGACTCTTCTCCATGTAGCACTGTCAGCATTTATTTTACCATCTGTTCCCCCAGTACAATGAGGGAGAATCTTTAGCTGCCTTTTGAATGGGCCGGCCAGTCTCAACTCTGCTATAACTATCTCTGTGACTTTAGGTATATTACAGACTCTCTGAGCCTCATTTTTTTTTCCATGTGTGAAGAATAATATCTCTTCTCATTAATCCAGTGGGTTATAATGGGCATCAGGTAAAGGAGTCTAATTGAAAGTAAATAGAATGTTTTATGATTGTGATTATAATTGTATTGTAATTAGCAAGCATTTAACTTCTTATCTCATAATATTTTCCCCCTTGATTATAAAGAAGTTATTTGAAGAGAACAGAGGTCTCTCATTTTCAAATTGAACTTGGTTCTGATTTAGGGAATAGCGAAAAGTAGAGATGGAAGTTAGTTAAAAAATACTCAAGCCCTCATGTGACCTAGGCTCACTGCAATGTTATTTTTCAAAGAAATGCTATTAAGTCAATAAAAGGAATACTTGTCTTCACTTGTGGGGCTTATCATTAAAGGGAAGCATTCATAATCCTCACAACACATTTTAAAAGTCCTTCTTCTACTTTACTTCTTTCAAAGCCACTCCCTGATGAACCTCCAAAATTCTCTGTCAAGTTTCTTCTTCCCTTTCTCTTCCTACTTTGTTCTTTCCTATAAGTGTTGGGTTATATAAACTGAGTAAGTCTTACTGGTTACTTCTGTCCCATTTTTAGATGCTATCCTACTCCATCCACTTTCCTGATTTTGTACCACAAGTCATACAAGAAAATGGCTGACAAAGAGCTTCCTTGAGGGGAAGGAGGGAGGCACAAGCTAATTAATACCATCCTTGCTGTATACAATTTTTTATTTTAAAAACAACATTAAAGATACTTTCTTACCACAGTTTAAAAACCAATTACTTTTTATAAGGCTACAAACACTCAGTTCTCCATATCATGAGACCCTCTAGGGGTAAGGTTTTTTAATAGGCATTTCATGGAATAATTTCAACTGTGTGGTAAAATGAGTTGCCTCAAAATGGCCAAATACTAATTTTTCCCCCATGAAATAAGTTATGAGGTTTCATTGTTATTTCAACCTTAAGGACAACTTTTATTAATTTTATTACATCTGGTAGCCAATTAAGCAGATTTGAATTTGTGTGAGCACAAAATAAAGTGCAGTTAACATTGTCAAGACATCAACACATCTTGGATTAGATTTTTCTTGTTTTGAAAAGAATCACTGGCTTTTCCTGTCTTAGTCCAGGTTGCCCAGAAGCTAACCCAAAACCAAGGATTTGTGTGTAAGTGATTTTATATTTGGGGAAACTGTAAAAGGACAGAGGGAAACAAAACAGGAAAGAATGAGAAGTGGGTGTGTGTGTGGATGTGTGTGTGAGAGAGAGAGAAAGAGAGAGAGAGAAATGGAGAGGGAGAGAGAGTGAAGGTGGAATTTCTGGTAGAGTTCCAGGACCCGCAGTGTCTCAGAGAGAGCTCTGGAGTATAGCTCATGCCTTAGAATTTGTCCTAACTCAAAGAAAGCACATGGCTTTCACAGGCCCACTTCAGTCCATAGTAAACTCCTCAAATCAGCTTTAGGCATTCCTCTAAAGAGTGAGTGTGACTTGCTAAAAGCAAAAGCACACAGAAGTTGGGGAAGGGATAGGTTGAAACAGTAAAGGGATCTAAATAGATATGGATGGGACACCGCAGTGTCTCCTATCTCCCTTCTTAGTTATGTAGAGGTAAGTAATAAGGAACAAATATTGTCATTCACTAGGTGCCTGCCGCAGGGCTAAGTGCTCTACATTAAACATAAGCCTCATAACACTCCTATGATGTAAATAGTATTAATTTCCATTTTACAAGGAGGGAAACTGAGGTTCAGTAAGGTTAAATGACTTTCCCAAGGTGAAACAACAAATGAATTGGCAAGGATTTGAACCCAAGCCCTCTATAGCCAGAGCTAAAGCCATCCTGGGAAAAAGGTAAGAAAAGCCCTTTTCTGGATTGATGATGCTCTCTATTCCATTTACCTTTTTGCCTGAAGGTCTGATCACTGAAGATGTGAGAAAGTCTGTACACAGATCAAGGTTTCCTGAGAAGGAAAGATTTTACCCCCTTCCCTCCTAGGCTGAGATGTTACTACAACGTCACTAAGGACCAATGGTTCTCAGTGAGATCTATTGAAAGGAAAAGACACCCAGGGGCCCCACTGATGGAACTCACCTGAGTGGAGGGCAAGCAAGACTCCTGATCTAAGTGCTACATGAGTGTAAACAGTTATGGAGCTAATAGTGATTCTGTGCAGGGTGGATGCATGGCTGGGTCATCCTTATTAATCTGATCATTATGGAAATAATTACTTATCATGAGAATATAAGCTAAGATATTGTAATTTGAGGCATGCTAACATGAACCTTACTTGGCTGAGGATAAGATTCTCCTTCTTTGAAGACCTGCTTCATTCCATGCAGAGACCTAGAAGAGCTTTATTACAATGGTGGGCTCTTTCTACTTGCTCTTAGGGAACAAAAGGGGACTTTGTGAAAAATTTAGCTTCTGTAAATTTTGAATAATTTGGGGCTAAGATAGAGATAGGACTCAACAAACTGTCTTTCCTCATTCCAACACCTTAGAAATGAGACACGAGGTAGATGTTTAACATTCATGAAATTATCCTTCAGATTTCTGGCTTCCCTAACTATTCAGAAAATGAAATGAGTTTGGATTTATGTTTTCACTGAAATAGAGATGATTATTCAAAAAACAAATTATAACATAAAAGAGATTGTGTTTGCCTATTTTATTTTCTTTCAGAATATCTCCTTGGAAAAAAGGAAGAGACTGTAATTATTATTATTTTCTTTCATTGTCCTGAAAAACATCTAAAATGTATTCAGTCTTTAGACACCTGCATGGTTTTTCTGATAATTTCATGAGGATTCTTCATTCATACTAAATTGAACATTTTAAAGTATCCAGACAGACCAAAAAACTATTATTTAGTTGGCAGCAATTTGCAACTATCTTCCTATTTTTTGGATTACATGCAAAATTGTTCCCTGCTCCCTCACTCCAGACATGAGCAAAACAAACCTAAAGAATAGGTTCCTTTGAAAGAGCAAAAAATATAGGTAAATAGTTGCAGTGTCCAAAGACAAGGCATTGCTTAAATAAATGATGGTACCTCCACTAAATGAAAAACTATTCTGCCACTAAAATTTATCTAGAAGTTTCAGAAAAAGAATACAAAAAGATTTTTTAAATGTAATATTAGGGTTTAAAAAAAAGAACCAGCTACAAAAGAGTGCATTATAAAATTGTTTTACATAAATTGCCCAAGAAAACTTTTAAATAGATGTACAACAAAATGTTAGCAGAAGGTCTCAGGGAGTAGGATTAGAGATATTTAAAATTGTCTTTTTGTAATCTGTACTTTCTAATTTGCCTGCAGAAAACATGTATTTCATTTGTAAGGAAAGAAAAGATTTTAGCCATTTTTAAAAGTGTGGTTAGGTGGAGCAGGCGGGATCATTATTACTCATAACCATCAACATTGTCTATAGTTCTAGAAGAGCCAGTTTTTCATTAAAAGCTCAAAGACACAGGAGTTGGGGGTTGCAGAAAGTGCAAAGAGGGAAGTATTGATTCTTTCCACCCACAGTAGCCAAAAACTCTGTTTATAGAGTAGAGCTACAATGTCCAACCCAATAGTCAGAGTCACACGTGGCTACTGAGCACTTGAAATGCAGCTGTTCTGAATTACAATGTGCTATAAGTGTAAAATACACACTGGATTTGGAAGACTTGATAACAAAAAAAGTAAAATATTTATAATATCTTATTGTGATTATATGTTAAAATTATAATTTTTGGATATAGTAATTTAATCATACCATTAACATTAATTTCACCTATTTCTCTTAGTTTAATATGATAACTAGAAAATTTAAAATTATATATGTGGCTTGCATTATATTTCTCTTGCATAGCACTGGAAAAAAAGAGTAAGCTTAGCCTTAACATTCTATGTCCCTTTCTGAACCACTAAGGATTTTTTTTGGAAATTGTTCTAAAAATGTGAAATACTAAAGCAGAATTAAAAGTGAATGAAGCAAATGCAGATTTTTTAAAAATTACTTTTATGATATCGCTTATATGTAGAATGATTTTTTTTTTTCGGCCATGATGTGCAGAAATTTAAGTGGGACCTCAGATCCCAAGCCAGGGGACCAGGGATTGAACCCCAGCTACAGCAGTGAAAGCATGGAGTCCTAACCACTAGATCACCAGGGAACTCCCCAAAAGTATTTTTAATATCTGAAACAAGACAACCTATTGGTGTTCTATAGTAGCAAAGTGTAAATAAATAAAGAACAATGTAGATAGGGCTTCCCTTAAAATATTTCTCCAGGGAGTTCCCATTGTGGCTCATTGGTAACAAACTGGACTGGTATCCATGAGGACATGGGTTCGATTCCTGGCCTCGCTCAGTGAGTTAAGGATCTGGCGTTGTAGTGAGCTGCGATATAGGTCGCAGATATGGCTCTGATCCTGCATTGCTGTGGCTGAGGTATAGGTCAGTAGCTACATCTCTGATTTGACCCCTAGCCTGGGAACATCCATATGCCGCGGGTGCAGCCCTAAAAAAAAAGACAAAAAATAAATTGTTTTGAGAAATATTATTCATCGAAATATTACTGTAGATGGTCAGAGCCAATGCCCACATTGCCTCCCATGGTTGTAGCTCCTCCAAAGCCACGAAACCTAAACTGGCTGATGACTTGATGCTGAGAGCAGAGTGGTGGCAGGATTGAAGGAACCCATGCCCTTCCAAATATAATGCTGTAGGTGTCACTGACAGATCCTCTTTCCACCTCTTCTGTCCCCAACTGGAAGGGTGTGGACAGGTTCTGTAAGGTCCAGGGCTTATTCAGGTATACATGGATACTCAAATCTATGGAAGGAAGTATTTCCTGGTTGTTTCTATTCATCCTACCAATGACTCAAAGCTTCCTGGTTCCCAATATACTTCAGCTTTCACAGACAGGTCTAAAGTTTTATGATGCTGTAATTGTATATGAAAAGGGCAGCAAAACATAATGTGTACCCCTGAAAAATCTCCTGTGTGTTAAGGAAAAAATGTCATACATGCTCCGTGGATATTTTATGCAGAAAACTCATTTCCTATATTGACAATTATCTTGATTAAAACAAAAAAAGGTAATAAAGCCATATACACATTTCCTCCTGACAATCTCCCAACTGAAAAAGCAATGAAAACAAAACCACGTGATTTTCCATTATGAATGAAATAGTCTAAGTGGGTGGGAAATCCAAATGCATTGGTATCTGGGAGGTCATATTCAGATAGCTCCATTTGGAATGATTAGAAACACTTGTCCACAAAGTCTTTTTTTTGAGTGATGCCTTAGGATACAGAAAACTTGGTTTCACAAAACAAAATATCATTGGTAAAAAGAATGTTAACATTTATTTCTCAATACAATTTTAAAATAACGCTTCTATATGTTTTAATTCATTGAAAGAGGAAAGGATTACCACCAAAATATTTCATGCCGTATCTTGACTTTCAGTAAAATGCAGAGTAAACTTTTTAGATTTTTAAGGAAAATATATTTTGATGTGATGACTTGGAGCTCAATCCTTGAGGTAAAAAATGAATTGAACCAAAAGCAATACAATTTCTTTTCTCGAAGTTAAGTGAAGGATCAGTTTTCTGTGGTTTCCACAGTTTTCTGTGACCAAGAGACAAGGAAAAAAATGAACTTATTCCATTCTGTTTGGACATCAGAGAGCAGGCAAACGAAAGTTCCCTGTGAAAGTAACTTTTTTTCCCTCAAGAGCTCTTGAGGGTTCATACTGGAATGTCAGTAACCATGTTTTTCAGAGTCTGTATCAGCCATTCCTAACTGCTCTCTTTGCTGCGATAAATATGCTCCAGTAATTGTATGTAATTAGTTTCCAGAACCTATCAACACCATTCCTTAACCATCACATCAGGGGCTGCTCTTTACAACAAAACAGTCTTTATACAGGGCTCTCACTGAACCCAACGTAATTCCCAGCATATCTATCCCCTACTACAGTCCAAAGTGCCGTGTTGGGTAAGGACACAATATAAAATTAATTGGAGCATGGTTATAGTGAATTATTTTTACAGTGCTGAGGCTTAGAAATTCCAGACAATGTTGGGCAGTTTCAACAAACCATATAACAGGCAACTGGCAAGGATGCAGAGTCCCTGGTATACGCATATATTTTAAAGAAAGGCCAAGTTATTATTTCACCCTCTTTTCTTTAGTAAAATGTCACGTTTTGATCAACTCCTAGGCCACCAGGTAGGCCACCTGAGAACTGTTTCCCATATTCATTTCTACCACTTAGTACAGAAAGTTTGTTTTTCCATGAAAGAGGCATAAAGAGACTTTGATAGATTTGGGTTCTTCCTCAACACATTCTAAAACCTAAAATCAAATCACATATACTTTTATTTTCTCTCCATCATCATTATAAATAGTAATAATTCTTCTATGTCCTCGGTGCCATGCTAATACTATTACATGTATTTTCTCATCTAATCTTTACAATGATATGGGAGGTGTACTATGATACTTATCTTATAGATTAGGAAGTTGAAAATTGGAGAGGTTAAATAATTTTCCAAGGACCTTGCTCAAGGACTGTAAGACCACACACACACACATACACACACATCTCAACCACTTTGCAGATTGCTCCTTCGAATATATTTCATATTTAATAATACCCATGACTATTCATGACTATTATATGTCAGAAGGCTATAAATAGGCAGCAAAGGGTGTGGTTGCAGAAATATAATAGTTCAAATCAGAACAGTTCTTTTTCTTCTCCCTTCTTCCATGTCTCCCTCTTTCCTCCTTTTCTTCTTTCACTCATATGCCACATGGTCTGCCCTCCTATGGTCTGAAATATAAGTGAGAAACTAACACATAAAATCCTTAAAAGGAAATCATAGGAGAGCTTCAGAAAATTGAGTAAAATAAGATGAAGAGGAAACTTCAGGTACTCATAATTTTAAAAAATTCCCCCCCAATTCAGATGTTAATGTCATCCAAAGACACAGAATAATGTTTGACCAAATAGGTGGGAACTCTATGGCCCATTAAATTTAACACATAAAATTAACCATCATACCCATACTAACAACTGTGCTTTTAAAGCCCACCTTCAGATCAATGAATGTGATGTACCATCTAATTGAGTAACATCAGTCATTGAGAACTGAGGTTGGGAGTTCCTGTCGTGGTGCAGTAGAAACAAGCCCGACCAGGAACCATGAGGTTGTGGGTTCAATCCCTGGCCTTGCTCAGTGGGTTAAGGATCTGACATTGCCGTGAGCTGTGATGTAGGTCGCAGACACGGCTTGGATCCTGTGTTGCTGTGACTGAGGTGTAGGCTGGCAGCTGAAGCTCCGATTAGACCCCTAGCCTGTGAACCTCCATATGCCTCAGATGTGGCCCTAAAAAGCAAAAAAAAAAAAAAAAGAGAGAGAGAGAACTGAGGTTGTAAACTTAGGAAAGAGCAAAAGTAGGTCATAAGTGAAAGTTCAGCCATATATTTACCAATATTATTACCTAAAAAATGTCTTTATCATGAGTCAGATTGTATACTTCACATTTTTAAACGTGTGCTAAGTGGTTTGAATACGCTGCAAAAAACATAAGCTGTGAAAAGAATTTGTATAAAACATTATAAAGCTACAGATTTCTTCCCAGAGCAGTAGGGCAATTAATGTCATTCGGTGATGTTTACTGAGTATAAGGTAGAATTGAGGTTTTAATAATCTAGCAACCGAGCTACCAGCTCTCTCATGCACTAATTTCCATAGAGCCAGGAGAACGTGATTGATTTCATTTTTTTCTTTCTCCCTTTCTGTCCTCTCGTCTGTTCTTCACTTCTCTTTCCTTTCTCCCTTTGCCTGCTATGATCAGTAGATTTGGGGAAAACAAAGATGGCTGAAACACAGATTCTTTTTGCTTTTATCTTATGGGGGAAAAAAGCAGGTAGAACACCTAACCCATACATGATGGATTAACTCTTTTAGTGCAACAGTGATCAATTATGCTGATAGAAGCCTTCGCAGGGGAGAAGATACATAAGCTGGACTCAAAGGGTGATCAGGGATTCATCAGCAAAGAGACATATTCTGGAGGGAATTATTAAATGACCTGAGTAAGCTCAAGAGTCTTTAAGTGCATTTTTTTCTTAAGGCATCCAAGGTTTCTTTTTGTGGTTGGAAACCAAATTACCCAAACTTTGATACCCACCATTCCCTGCTCTCTCCATCCTGCCAGTATCTTTCTCAATCCTTATTATTCTGATAACTTGTTTGCATAGCTCTTCTTAGGCTTTTTGTCCTGACTTCTATTTCTATTCACTGGACTCTTTGCTTGAACATTCTTGTTCAAAAAAAAAAAATAGCAACCAAGTTGAACATTTATCTTTTACATTTTGTTTGGAAATTATTAGCAAATAATACAATGTAAAAATATGACAGATTGCAATGACTGTTTGTAGGATTATTGGCAATGGAGGGATTGTGGAAAATACTAGAATTCTTTCTTACTCGTTGCCTCAGTTTCTGCACAGCAGCAACTCTTGTAAAAGCCAGTGTCTCCATGAGCTCTGGGTTTCTGACATGACACTAGATCTGTGTCAAGGGTAAACTTATAATCCACAGGTACTGTTGCACTACTATAGGTAGACTCTTGTGTATAAATTAGATATTGGCCTGTGAAGCCAGACTGCCTGATTTTGCAACCTAGCTTTGCCATATATTAGCTGTATGACCTTGGGCAAGTTGCCTGCCTCATACCTGTCTCATGAGAATTAACATGCATAGGTACCTAAAAGAGTGCTTTGGCACACAGTACATTCTCAATGAGTATTGGCAGTTAATTGTATCCCATATTTACTATTGAGGAAACATTTAAGGTGTAGGATTTGTATAGACCTTCATTCTCAAAGAGGGGTCCCTGGACCCAAAGCATCAATATCACCTGTGTACTGGAAAGAAATGCAAATTCTTGGCCCAGGGTTGGCAAGCCAATGTGTATTTTAACAAGTCCTTTAGCTGATTCTCACACACGCTTAAGTCTGACAACCACAAGTATACACAAAGAGCTATACGCTATGATTCAAGGAAACTGGGCTCTCAATCTAACCTTCTAAATTATAGGCTGTGTGTGCCCGTTGATACAGTGAGTTAAGGATATGATGTTATTACTACTGTGATTCGAGTTTGATCCCTGGCCCCAGAACTTCTGCATGCTGTAGGTGTGCTTAAATGAATGAATGAATGAATGAATAAGTAAATAAATAAATAAATAAATATAGACCGTATGACTTTGGGACATGTTTCTTAATATTTTTGAGCATCACTTTGAGATCAAGGATGTTGGGTTGATGCAAATTAATGATCAGTGAGGCAAAGTTCTCTGAATTCTTGATGACTCTGCTCTTTGCATAAACACATTCAGTGGTTATTCATACTTGTTTAGAAAGTGCCTGGGGTTGCCCATGTACTTTGGAGATTTAGATTGTTATGGAATCTTCTTCAAGGAGTTCTATCTTTCCTATTCTTCTATATCACAGGATCTAATCTAATGACCATACCTGTGTGATTTTGTCTTTGCAAATACAAGCAGGTTCATCACCTGCATCTACCTGGTACAAAAATCTGGTTTGGCCTCGTCATCTCCAGGTAGGCCTATGCCACCTTCAACTCCTGCCTTTATCTTCATGAAGGGGTAATTTGAGATAGATTTCTAACCATGGTAATCATGGGAATCCTAATTTGATTGCTTCAATCCATAGTGTTGTGACCATATTAAATAGCAAAGAATTGTGCAAGAGTGTAAAATGAAGGAATTTGAATGTAAATATGAAAATGATCTTTTTTTTTTGAGTGCTCATTCTTCTCTTTTTTTTCTTTAGGAACTGATATTTTTGTGACTTCTAGGCCATTGCTTTAGACTTCATCTAAGTCATAATCATAGTTCACAAAAATATATGTCTGCATGCACACTCCCCCCCAACTACCACCTCACATACACATCCCTTTTTTCCCATTTGTTTCACTAAAGTGAACTGTGGTAGCTCTAGTTCTTGTCTGTCTATCCTGCCTTTCCATGATCCTTGTCTTCTAGTAACAGAAACCCTCTTTCTCATAAATACTGTCTATGTGGTTCAAGCGGGGCTAACCCCTCGCTCTGCTCACCAACCCACCAATCTCTGAGCAGAGGCACTATTTTCTCATTGGGATCATTAGCAATGAAGACGATGTAAGCCTAGAGCTCCTAATGTCCAGGAGCTCCTCTGTCACCATATCGTAAGGCCATCTGAGAATATAACCTATGCAGAGGTAAGAGGGGGTGGCATTGTGAGGAGAAGGAGGATATCTGGGTGATACAGTTTTTTTCAGCTTTAAAAGGAGCATTTGGTTTACAGCAATATCTGTAGTTACCATATACTGAAATTTTACCATATGCTAGGCACTTTGCTAAACACTTTCTACACATTAATTTCATTTAATATTTACAATAACTCTCTGAGGCATACACTTTTATTCTTCTCCCACCCTGGTAAATGAGAAAACTGAGTCCCGCAAAAACAATCCTGTGTAAGGTAGTAAGGATGAGTTTTGTTCACCATTTTGAAGTTAGTTTCTATCAGTGTCTGGCCTAATAGTGAGATATCACAAAGAATTTGTCAAATAAATAGGCAAACCCAGATCTCCTTGACCTCAAAGCCTATGCCTTCATAACTACCATTGATACATTGAAACATCTGTTAAAGAATTAAATCTTGCCATTTATGACAACATGAACAGACCTAGAGGGTATTAATTAAGTGAAATAAGTCAGGCAGAGAAAGATAAATACTATATGATATCACTTATACATGGACTATAAAAAACAAAACAAATGAACTAACAGAGACAGTGACCACATAAATAGACTCAGAACAGAAAACACAAATAGATGCAGAGAACAAACCGGTAGTTGCCAGAGGGGAGGGAGATGGGGGGTTGAGTGAAATAAATGAAGGAGATTAAGGGTAGAAACTTCCAGCAACAAAATAAATGAGTCACAGGGATGTAAGAAACAGCCTAGGGAATATAGTCAATAATACTAAAATAACATAGTGTGGTGATCGATAACTAGACTCATCATTTTGTAATGTGTAAAATTATCAAATCACTATGTTGTATACCTGAAACTAGTATAGTATTGTGAGTCAGTTATACTTCAATTAAAAAATAGAAAGAATCAATCATGGTCTCCCAAGACTAAAGTAAGTAAGCAGCTTAATAAAATTTTGATTTTTGTAAGCATAAACAAACAAACAAACTGAAACATTCACTTACTTGATTAACTACCTAAGCTCACTAAGTGGTTATCTAAGGTTGTCTCCAGGTCTAACTATGTTTCTAAGAAATTTGAAATGATTAAAGATAGAAATAAATAGATATTGCCCTCAGATTTGACATTTATTTACAGTGAAATAAACAAAAGAAAAACATCTCTTTATCCATTTATCTATCTAGTCTGAATTAATCTTGAGTTGTCTCCTGAATGAGTAATCAGAGATTTCCTTTTATTTCACCAGGAATCCCAAGGTGCTGTTCTAGAACTTTAGGTCAAACCATATGAAACAACATATTCAACAATTTTTGACCGAAAAACAGCAATTCCATATATTTCAGCCTAATACAAAGATTGGGGAGTTGCATATGTGCATGTACATCTGTAAAATAAAAGAAGTTGTTTTGACCCTAAATAGATTTTCAAAAGATTTACATAATTAAAATTATTAAAGTGTACTCAGCTGAACTATTATCCAGGCTTCCTCTGAAATTTAATGACTAGTTATTAAGTAATATCCATACTTTATTCCTTTTAGTTAGCATAAAGTTGACAGGAAGAAAAACAGGTCTGTTGGGCAATCAATTCCATTTCAAAGAAGAGATTTACTTTTACTGCATAAATTGCTTTTAAAATAAACAATGTCCTGATATTCACTGCAAGTGCTGCATATTTTAAGCAGAACTCCTTAACCTTCCCTGCACAGGCCACTGTTTACTTTTTTGGCCTCATCTTACTTGGCTTTCCCCTGCCCCTCTAGACTTCTGTTCCTTGACTGCATTTGCTACACTCCTACATTCCAGGCCAAAGCACTCAGTCCTAGTCTTCCCTCTAGGGCCAACTCATACATGACTGGTACCCTCTAGAGTTTGTGCAGTGGACTACATGTCCAACCTTACACTGCAGCCCTGTCCCGTTTTTCCTCCCACCCTTCCACAGAGACACTATATATCTACATTTATGTATTTATCTATATATTATTGAAGTATAGTTGACTTACAATATTATATTAGTTTCATGTGTTATAGTGATTCAGTATTTTTACAGATTGTACTTCATATAAGGTTATTATAAAATATTAGCTATAGCCACACCCATGGCATATGGGAGTTCCCAGGCTAGGGGTCTAATCGTAGCTGCAGCTGCTAGCCGATACCACAGCCACAGCAACTCAGGATTCGAGCTGCATCTGTGACCTACACCACAGTTTATGGCAATGCCAGATTCCCAGCCTACTGAGCAAGGTCAGGGATCAAACCCACATCTGCATGGATACTAAGCGGATTTGTTTCCACTGCACCACAGTGGGAATTCTATGGTCATTTTTAAAGTAAACTCTGCTTTGTGATACAAATATACATATATATATATATATATATATATATATATATATATATTAGCTCAATACCTTGTCTTATAGATCATATCCTTGTATCTTGTTTATTTTATACCTTCCATAGAGATAGTTTATCTGACCCTCTGGCTTAAATTAATCGCTGTAAGTGCTCCAATAGAAACTGGTACATCTTTGCACCAATAGAAAAAAAAATAGACTCTGAAAAATGCATGTGTTAATGGGAAAGACAAGTGCAAAATTCAGTAGAGGGTGTTAAGTGCTATTATAGATATTGGGGAATATGGAATTTGCGGTGGTCAAACTCTCCAGAGGAAGTGACACTTGAGCTCAGATGTAAACAACAAATAGAAATCTGCCCTCAGGAGAAAGACATTCTAGGCAGAGGGAACAACAAAGTGCAAAGGCATGGAGACAAGGGAAAGCATGGTCTGTCTGGGAAAATGCAGTCAGCTCAGGATGGCTAGGCTATTCAATCCCAGATGGGAAATGGAGAGACATGAAATTGGCCAGTCTGTCCCAATAAGTGGCATGTTATCCACTAATTCAGCATTTTGCAATTCTTCCTTTCTTTCACTTATACTAGAAAGTCTCCAAAAATTCCAGATTCGAAGGTATCCCAGGGACTCTGAAGGCAATAGCAGAGATCTTGATCTACGTAAGGGCTATGGAAGCCTGAGAAGCAGCTATATTTATATATGGTATTTTAATGTATGGTATTTATAGGTTCCTTTCTCACTCACACTTTTTAACTTTTTTTAAATTTTATTTTATTGGAGTATAATTGACTTACAATGTTGTATTAGTTTCAGGGATACAGCAAAGTGAATAAGTCATACATATAAACATATCCATTCTTTTTTCCCATATAGGTTATTAAAAACTATTGAGTAGATTTCCTGTGCTAGACAGTGAGTTCTCATTGATCATCTGTTTTATACAGTAGTGTGTATGTTATTCCCACCCCTTTTCTGCTTACTCTTGACTTACTCCTTGGCACAAAGTTTCAAACAGGAGTGTGCATGCCTTGAAATGACCTAGGCTATTTTTTTGAAATGCATAGTCTCAGGCCTCATTCCCAGTGTTCTGATTTCAGTAATTTGGAGTGTCATCTGGGAAATTCAATTTTTAATGGGTTCACAGGTAATTTGGATACAAGATGTCTTAGGGCCACACTTTGAGAAATAATATTCTGGAGTGTCACACATGGCTAACTTTAGTTGTAAAGGGGGGCAAGTGTCCCCCTGGGCAGTTTCTCCCTCTGTATACCCTCCTAATGCCTTCAAGTTGCCCTTGAGTTACTCACACCTCCACCGGGGTCCCTCAGGTATTACCAGCATGCCCAGTTCCTTTCCTACTTACAAAAATTACAATAAATTTTATCTATAAAATTACAATATGTGAGCAGAACATTAGAACTGGTTGAAACTTGTAACCTGGGTAAAAATGCGGCATTACCCAAATTCAATTCCTTTCTCAGCTTACCTCTGTAACCACCAGTTGCCCCCAGCATTCCATCAACTGTGAAAGCCTGTGCTCTGTTTATATCCTTCCTCTCGTGCTATTCCCACCTCTTGTGCTATTAAAATTTAAGGAGGTGGTATTCATATGCTGGATTTCTAACACACATCTAACGCTGTAACAATGTTCAGATAAAATAAGCTGAAATTTTTGCCAGTCTTGAACACTGTACACTAGAAATTTAATACAGAATTTTAAATTGACAATAGTGACTTCTCCCCCTTCTTTTGCTCCCCTTTACCACAGAACAGAACTCCCTATCATCTCCCTTTCAATTATCCATCTTCTTTGCCAGTCTCAGGTTTTCAGAGTTATTTTTTAAAAGAAGCTTTCTAGATGCAGTACAGAACTTTATGGCAAGAAAACTCAATGCTTATTTAAAGTTTCTCAAACAAAAGGATTTAGATTGTTTGCAAAATTCAATTTCTAGGCTTCAAAAAATAACACGTGACTGAGAGAGGTTTCGAGTTAATATCAAAACACTGATCATGATCCTAGTACTCAGAACCAGACCATTTCTGTATTTATACCACATAAACACATTCTAAGAACTCCATCCGCAACACTCAAATTGCCAGTCTATGGAACTGAAATGAAAATCAGGATCAGGTGAAGGTTTATTTTTCAGGAATATGTGATCCAAAATAAAATTAAACTTAAAGCATAAATTCTGTTCTCCCTGACACTCTAGTTTCTCCCTGGCATTACAGCTGGCCAAAACCATCTGTGTGAAGAATCAGGTCTTTGGAAAGCATTTAGGAAATAACTTCTTGAGATTGTGTTCCATTCACACACCATGACTAATAGCAGCAGGAACTATGACCTGGTCTCCAAGTCATTTTAGGCCTCCTACTTGGTGTGGGAACTTTACGATGATAAAGTCCTTTTACTTAGTTTGGTTGCCAACCCCGATCCCATATGATGAAACTGTGGCAATCCGGGCATGTTAGAGTCTAATGGTATTAACTCTTTGGTGCCAAGTCCAATCAAACCTGTAGGGCTCATACAAGCAAGTCCAGAGAGGAGCTAAGGGTGAGAGGAAGAGAAGGAGGAAGTGGAGAAGAAATCTATTGAAGGCTATTATTCAGGCACTCTGGCTGGCTTGTCACACACACACATGATCTCATTTTTCCTCCTTTATATCCCCCTAGATACAAACTCCATACCATTCTTGATTAGACATCCAACAGATATTTGCTATTTGGCACCATGTGAATTAGCCGGGACACCTCTCAAACCATCTCTCTGACCATTCTCTCTTGGTCTGACCTGTAAGCTCAGATCATTCAGTTTCTCCCTGGGGAGACAAACACTCCCTAAAGGGCAGAACCTGTAGGGCTCTGAGGAAAATCATCCCTGGCATTGTTTTCATTCCTCTTCAAGGCTACAAGGAAATAAGACAGAACTCCTTCTCACAAGAGGGCTGGAGAACCTTGATACAGAACAGATCTCCAGTTGGCTTTTGGACTGAAATAACTGAACCAACAACATATTTTAGAAATGTTTGTTGCATTTCTCAAATTAAGGTGAATTTTACAGACTCATCTCTCATGGGAATCTCTGTTTTAGTCCTAAATTAAAGATTAGTACACATTTTTTTCTACGAGTCACTCTATGAGTGGGAATAATCCCATAACAATCATGACCCATGAAGTTAAGGCATGAAAATCCTTTCATCAAGAACTAGGATTATACTCTATCCCAAATCAAGCCAAGTAAATATAGATGGTGCCAGACCACTAAACAGTGTTTTTTCGGCCTCTAAAAGGACAGAGTAAAATCACTCCTTGGGCCATATGTGTGGTCTGGTATGAAGAGAAAGCTTTGGAGGATGGAATACAAGCTGACTGGCTGTGAGGTCTAGGCCAATCATTCTCCAAGGAAGTCAGTGCCAGTGTCATGACAACTGATTAATAAGCCTTGACTCATAACAGAGTATAGAGGACCATAAAGAGTGCTATAAATTTTTACTGGCTTGAAAACTCCTAGAGGAGAGAGCATGGGTGTTTATATTTGTAAAGCAATGCCTAGCACAATGGTGCTTATCTAACAAATCCTATATAAACACATGTTCATCAGAAAAAAAACCTAAATGTCTCTCCACTCATGTACATCTAAGATTCTCCTGCAAGAACCACATAGAAAAAAAAATCTTAATTCCTATTCTCTAGGAGGCTTTTCAGTGTCATTGAAACAAAGAAATAAACTTTTTCCTAGAAAGTACTGCATGTGACGAAAAATTCTAATTACAATTCCTTTTAGGCTATCAATATTGCAGCATAATTTTAAAAATTTGATAAACTAATATGAAAGCTGGATCTTTGAAAAAAAATAGACCAACAATTAGCAATATTGATCAGGAAAAAGGAGAGAGAAGGCACAATATATAATTAATTGTATTAGGAACGAAAAAGAGGCTATAATTACAACTACTGTACAAATTTATAGATATAAGAATACTATAAATAGCTTTATCTCATAAATTGTTGAAATTAAATAAAATGTTTAAGTCTCTAGAGAAAAAATGAATGATGAAAAATAGAAATAGAAAAGCCTAAATAGACAAATAATGATTATAAATTCTATCTCTCTATCTCTCTATCTCACCACCCCTCAAAAGACACCCAGTCTGAGTCGATTTACCAAACTTTGAAGAAACTAATACTCTCCTTCTTGCACAAATCATTTCAGAAAAAAAAAGAAAGAAAGAAAGAAGGAAAGGGAGGAAAGGAAGGCAGGGAGGGAGGGAGGAAAAGAGAAAAGGAAGAGAGAAAGGAGGGAGGGAAAGAAGGAAGGAAGGAATGAAGGGAGGGAGAGAAGAAGAAAGAAAAGAAAGGAATATTGACTCATTTTATGATGCTCATAAAATCCTGATAGTACAAGAAAGGAAAAGCCCAACCCAATCATGCTTACTGCTGAGCTTTTCTGTTACCTCTCACCCTATCTGACTGATACATCTTACAGTGGGCATCTACTAAAAAAACAGCAAATTTCATTTGTTATGGGAAAACTTTAGAAGCATTGTCATCATTTTTTTTGTCTTGTCTTTTAGGGCTGCATCCGTGGTAAATGGAGGTTCCCAGGATAGGGGTCGAATCAGAGCTATAGCTGCCAGCCTACACCACAGCCACAGCAATGCAGGATCCGAGCCGCATCTGCGACCTACACCATAGCTCAAGGCAACGCCAGATCCTTAACCCACTGAGCGAGGCCAGGGATCAAACCTGCAACCTCATGGTTCCTAGTCGGATTCGTTTCTGCTGTGCCACGATGGGAACTCTCTAGAAGCACTGTCTTTAAAGTCAAGAAGACATGATGCTAATATTCCATGTCGTACTGGAGTTCCTAATCAATGTACTTAGACAAAAATTTAGGAATTAATATTAAGATGGAAGAAACAAAAAGAAATCATATTTATATATTTTTCTGTAGGGAAAATCAAGAGAATTCAGCAAAGTTGGTGCAAACAGGATTAACATACAATCATCAATAGCATTCTTATAGACTAGCAAAATCATTTAGAAAATATACTTTAAAAAACTCATAGAAAAATGAAAACAAAACTACAAGATAGTTAAAAATAAATGGAAGATAAGCAAGACCTCAATGAAGAAAAGTTTTAGATGTGATTGAAAGGAAATTAAAGATACATTTGGCCACACACACCAAAATTTAAAGTATCTCTATAATAAAGGGTTGCATCAATAAAGTTAAATGACTAGAATATAACTTCCTAGTCAATATGTATTTTAAAAATTAAGTCAGAAAGCAAGTGATGGACTGGGAAAAGCTATTTACTGATTGTATACTAAAGCATTAATACCCAAGATATAGAAAGAACTCCTTGAAGCAATGAAAAGACAAGGCAATAAACAAGCAATTTATAAATGAAAAAGTTAAAATGATGATAAATAAAAAAATGAAAAAAAGTTCAACCTCAGTAATCATAAGGAATATGAGAGCAAGAAGCATATTCATCAGATTGGTAGATATTCAATGTCTAAGAATGTGGTGAGGATATTTGGAAATAAGAATTTTCATGTACTACTCTCAGTGGTGAAGCTACAACCATTACAAATAGTAATTTGGCAATGTCTAATAAAGTTGACATTTACTACATCTTAAAACCTAACAAATCCTCTTTCCTAGGTATATACTCCAAAGAAACTGGCACAAGGCAGCATATACAAGGATGTTCCTTGTAGCATCCTTCACAAGAGTCAACTTTTGGAAACAACTTAAAGCTCATCAAAAGGGAAATGGATAGGAGTTCCCATCGTGGCGCAGTGGTTAACGAATCCGCCTAGGAACCATGAGGTTGAGGGTTTGATTCCTCGCCTTGCTCAGTGGGTTAAGGATCTGGCGTTGCCGTGAGCTGTGGTGTAGGTTGCAAACACAGCTCAGATCCTGTGTTGCTGTGACTCTGGTGTAGGCCAGCAGCTATAGCTCCGATTGGACCCCTAGCCTGCAAACCTCCATATGCCTCAGGAAGCAGCCCTAGAAAAGGCAAAAAGACAAAAAAAAATTAATTTCTCTTATCACTAGTAATTAGGGAAATGCAAGTCAAACTACAATGAGGTACCACCTCACACCAGTCAGAATGGCCATCATTAATAAGTCTACAAATAACAAATGTGGAAAGGGTATGGAGAAAAAGGAACCCTCCTACACTGTTCCTGGGAATGTAAATTGGTACAACCAACTATGGAAGACAGTATAGAGGTTCATCAGAAAACTAAATATAGAATGACTATATGATCCAGCAACCCTACTCCTGGGCATATATGTGGACAAAACTACAAATCAAAACAATATGCAGGAGTTCCTGTCATGGCGCGCTGGAAACAAATCCGACTAGGAATGACGAGGTTGTGGGTTTGATCCCTGGCCTCGCTCAGTGGGTTAAAGGATCCAGCTTTGCCTTGAGCTGTGGTGTAGGTTGCAGATGCGGCTCGGATCTGGCGTTGCTGTGGCTGCAGCATAGGCTGGCGGCAACAGCTCCAATTAGACCACTAGCCTGGGAACCTCCATGTGCTGTGGGTATGGCCCTAAAAAGTAAAAAAAAAAAAAAAAAAAAGATATATGCACTCCTATGTTTTTTGCAGTACTATTCACAATAGCCAAGACATGGAAGCAACCTAAATGTCCATCACTAGATTGGTGGATTAAGAGGATGTAGTACATATATACAATGGAATACTACTCAGCCATAAAAGAACTAAATAATGCCATTTGCAGCAACATGAATGCAACTAGAGATTCTCATACTTAGTGAAATAAGTCAGAAAAAGAAAGACAAATACCACATGATATCACTTATATGTGGAATCTAAATTATGGCACAATGAACCTACCTACAAAATAGAAACAGACTTATAGACATAGAGAACAGACTTGTGGTTGAAGGGGGAGAAGGGAGGAAGTAGGATGGAATGGGAATTTGGAGTTAGTAGATGCAAACTGCTACATTTAGAATGGATAAGCAATGAGATCCTATTGTATAGCACAGGGAAACCTATCCAGTCTCTTCAGATAGACCAGGATGGCAGATTACATAAGAAAGGGAAAATATGTGTGTAAATGACTGGGTTGCTTTGCTATATAGCAGAAATTGGCACAAAATTGTAAATCAACTATTTAATAAAATAAATAAACAAATGATAAATTCTCTTGAGCTCATATATGGAGTCAAGAAGGCAAGCTATAGAATGGTACACACAATAGGATACTATTTAAAAAATGTTAAAATATAAAACACAATCCTATACTATTTCTAGATATGGTATATGTGATAAAACAACAATAATTGTTAATAATTTTCTTGGAGGTAGGTATTTGTTATAGTACACTGTGTATCTTTACACTTTTAAAATATTCCATAATAAAGAACCTACAATTACTATGCAGAGTATATTAATAGCCAGTATGTATGTGAATAAAAGTGGCCTACAAGACAAATGATGCTATTGAAAACATTCTGCCACCAAGAAAACCCCAGAAACTTTATTTAAAATTTTTTCTTGGAGTTCCTGTCATGGCTCAGTGGTTAACAAATCCAACTAGGAACTGCGAGGTTGTGGGTTCAATCCCTGGCCTCACTCAGTGGGTTAAGGATCCGGCATTGCCATAAGCTGCCATGTACATTGCAGACGAGGCTCGGATCCAGCGTTGCTGCAGTTGTGGCATAGGCTGGCAGCTACAGCTCTGATTAGACCCCTAGCCTGGGAACCTCTATATGCCGTGGGTATGGCCCTAGAAAAGACAAAAAAATAAAGTAAAATAAAATGAAATTTTTTCTTTTATTCAAGAAAAGATCATTTGCTTCCTCTCCCATAAATTATAAAGAGATGTAAAGTATGATTATATCAACATTGTTTAAAAAAATCTGAGAATGTGGAAGCTATTAATTATAATCACTCATAAATTAACACTGTAGAACTCTCCTTTAAAACTGTGGGTATTTTGCCCATGTAATCATGTTTAATGGGGCTTAAACTTGATTTTAATTCGCTCGTAAGCAGTAAAAGTATTTGTCATCTGAAGACTGTTTATGGATAGAATACAATTCCATGTTGCTTAAGTACAATGCTGTATATCCTGAACAGATGTGCTTTTATAATCATTAAAGAAGGAAGTACTCTTAAAGAACAACTAATTAGTGTTCCAGTACTTAGAGAAAAATGTCTATTGTACCTAGCATAATTGGAGCTTTCAAGAATCTCCTAATGTGAATACATTTAAGTTGCTGCAGGAAATAGAAAATTGATATGAAACAACTAGCAACTGTCCAGATTTTAAGAATAATTCATCTCTGATAAAGGTTAAAAATTCCCGTTCAACATTCATTTGCGTTGCCTTATTTTACATAATCATGTTGGTGGAATTTCAATGCATGCATCATATACTAGGATATAAAAACATAAACTTGTATTTTTTTATATTCAAGGTAAAATTTCTAGTCAGCTTCACCCTTTAAGAGTTGAATTAAGAGTTTGTTCTGTTTGTCAAATGCCAGTAATTAGCAATCAACATCATTATTGAATACCGATTACTGAAAACAGCGAGTTGCATCCCAAATCTGTCATCAGTGCGAAGAAGAGACCCCCACAAGATTTCAGAATTGAATCTGAACACAGAGGTTAAGTGACCCGTCCAAATCTGATCAATATTATTAGGACCAATGTCCAGGCATCAGGCCATCACATTGCCCTACACTCACAGTGTTGTTTTTTGTACTACCCCAGTCCAGAGTGACAGCTAAGGAGGCTAAAATTACAGGTTTGAACCAGAGTGATCCCGCATTCTCTGTTCTGTGAATAGAGACTTATTTTTAAGTCAGAACAATACATCTCATTGATTACGGGGAAAGAAATAAAGGTGATTCAGAACTTGACTAAAACAGCCCTGCTGGTTTATAGATTTAAAAATGTGAAAATCCATAACTCCCCATTCCTTAAGTGCAGGCTACACATGGTGACTTCCCTCCAAACAGCACAGGATTGAAGGGGGGAAAAAAGAGAAACTTTTAAGAGGAGAAACCTGAAAAGCCTTCCCTCAGACAGGTGATCAAGTTACCATCAATAGTGATAAGTCATGTTGATGGTATGTGCCCTGGTTTACAATTTGATGGGAAAGGCATTTTGTTCTGTGGTCTTCCTCTCAAACACCTACAACCCCAGTCTAGTCATGAGGAAAACATCAGACAAATACCAATCAAAGACAATTTTACAAAATACCTGAGCAGTACTCTTCAAATTGTCAGGGTCATCAAAAACAAGGAAACTTTAAAAATAGAATCAAGAGGAGCCTAGAGAGACAGGATGACTGTTTTTCTCTGCCCAGGCTGCCATGACAAAATACAATAGGCTGAGTGGCTTAAGCAGACATTGATTTCTCACAGTTCTGGAGGCTGGGAAATGCAAGATCATGGCGTTGGCAGATTTGGTTTCTGGTGAGGACTCTCTTCCTAGCTTGCAGATGGCAGTCTTTTTGCTTTGTCCTCTTGTGGTCAAGAGAGAGTGAGTTCGGGTCTCTCTCCCACTTGTATAAGGGCGCTGATCCCAACCTTGGGGGCCCCACCTTTGTGACCTCATCTAAACCTAATTACCTTGCAAAGACACCTATCTTCAAATACCATCACAGTGGGGGTTAGGCCTTCAACATAAGAATTTGGGGGGTGGGGAGGGGAGACATGATTCGATCCCTAACAAAATGTAATGTGGTGTCCTGGAGGGCATCCTGGAACAGGAAAACACTGTTAAGTAAAAATTAAGGAAATGTGAATAAAGTATGGACTTCACTAACTATATTAATATTAGTTATTGATTGCGACTATGTACTGTGCTCGGGGCATTAATAAAATGGTGTTGCAGACTGGGGTGTGTCTCCTCAAAAGCTAAACTTTGAAGTCCTCTCCCCTGTACCTCAGAATGGGACTGCTATAGGAAACACGGTCTTGAAAAATGGCCATGCAGTTAAAATGAGGTCATCCGGGTGGGCTCTAATCCAATCAGTGGGTGTCCTTATCAGAAGAGGTGATCAGGACACAGACAACACACGGATCAAAGCACAGCCATGAGAGGGCACAGTGAGGCCCAGCCAAAGAAGGAAGCCTCAGAAGAAACCAATGCTGCCGGCACTTTGGCCTTGGACTCCCAGCCTCCAGGACTGTGCGAAAATAAATTGTTGTTTAAGCCAGTGTGCAGTCCTTTGTTATGGCAGCTCTAGCAAACCAAAACATAAGAAAGCAGGTGTGGAGTATATAGGAACTACCTGTACTATCTTCACTATTTTCCTGTTAAATCTGAAACTGCTCTATAAATCGATACTTTGTTTTTAAGATGTGAACATCAAAGAGGTTAAGCAAAGCAGTACAGGAGTCAGAAATGCCCTGGTGAAGCTGGTTATACCTCATGCTGTGTGGGCAGGTTATCTGCCCTCTTTAAGCCTTTTCTCATTTGTAAAATGAAGATGGTAGTATCTGCCCTACTTATTTCACAGGTGTATGATGACATCAGTTGGATTAATACATGCAAAAGCAATTTAATGAAAGGACATATCATAAAATGTTTTGCCTAGGTCCCGTAGCTATTTTAGGCAGAGGTCAAATGATTTAGAATTCTTATCTGTTATTTATCATCCAGCCCTCTTCCCATCACTCCTGACTCCAAATTCAAAAACTTCTGTAGCCCAGCCATTTCCAGGGCATATTCGATTATAATCTGTGGCAGTTACAACTACTTTCCTAATCAGGGCTAGCCATCTCAAAACTGCAAATGCTCGTCTTGAATGTTGCCCTGGAGGATGTGACATGCAGACCAACACACCTTGAAAAGCAATTCTCTGAATAAATATGACTGTAAATTAATACTATTTATTATATGGAGCAAAGCATGTTCTTCTATTAAGTATAAAACTTTATAACTGGTTTGCCAAAGTGCTGTGTGCAAGGTAATATTCTGAGGTACAGAAAAATAATTAGAAATTTACTTATAATTAAAAATTTTTGAATTTCTATTTTTGTGTTTCTCATAATTTACACGGTATGTTAATACAGTGGTGTGTGTCTATAAAACATACACGTATAAACATACATTCTAAAATGCTGTTTGAGAGTGTGTACAAAAAAAGGCTTTGGAGACCATACCTTTAGTAGGCAGGAAAAACTGGACCACCGAGTAAGCAAGTATAAACTAGATTATTAGGGGTTTTTCCCCTTTTAATGCAGTAGCAGAGACAATAATACATGCTCATCTTTAATGATGTTTTCAAACTATAGGATCTGCCACTAAATGGGTAGATGCCTTGCACAAATTACTTAATCTCTCTATGCCCTGGCTCCCTCATCCTTTAACTGGAGATCCTAACAGTGCCTCCCTCATGTTGTCTTTCCAGGTAGGAGAGGGATAAGGAGGAAACCCGGCTTTTATCAAGATGGAAACACTTTTAATCAGGAAGCCATGTGGTTGTAAGACCTGTAGGTCACACTGTTCAGATTCACCTTTCTCCTTGTTCTTCAATAAACCTTGAACCTAACCTGCAGAACCTCTGAATCAGAACCTATCAGAGGAAAGTGAGGTTCAGCCTACTGCACCAGAGATTTATGGGGTGAGCTGAGCTGGTGGGAACTGCATGAGCTGTTCTGGGGCCACACTCAGTACAAAACAGAGTAACTGAAGAGGCACATAAACTGGGCTCAGTACCCTATTATCGGGTTATCTTTTGTCAAGAAATAGATTTTTATATACATTGCTAAAGGTAGACATTCACCTGATGAGAGTGTGGAAGGCACTCCCAGTCAGAATAATATGTGCAAAAGCATGAGGGTGAGATGCCTGGAGTGTTAAAGCACCTGCGAGGATTCTGAGCAAAAGTAAATGTAAAAACAAGTCATGCTTTTTTTTTTTTTTACCATTGCCATACGCTTTATGTATACAGCTCAATAAATATTCATTATTGTTTTGATAGCTGAGTAGAATATATAGGAAATATCAGAATCACCTGTGTGTGTCGGGGGGGGAGGGGGACATTTTCTTTTTCAAATTGCAACCCCAGGGAGTTCTCTGATGGCCTAGCGGGTTGAGGCTCCTGCGTTCTCACCGCTGTGGCTCTGGTTGCTGCTGTGTGGCGTAGGTTCAATCCCTGGCCCAGGAATTCCCACATACTGCCTGTGTGGCAAAAAAGAAAAAAAAAAAATACAAAAAAAAAAAAACAAGAGAGAACCTGAAATAAACCTTGCAACTCTCATTAAAAAAAAAAAAAAAATTGCAACCCCAACCCTTGGAGGTTCTGATACACACACCCTGGAGTATTGTGTATATTGAACCCCTGTTAAAGATATGCAGGAGGGAAGGGGTAGGGAAGCACCATTACTCTGGGTTATGTTTTTCCAAACTTCAAATTGTAACCCACTGGTATATCGTGAAATCAATTTAGTGTATCATGGCCATCAGTTTAGAGAAATGAAATAAACACACAGACACATCCATAAATATGTTTATATCCTGGGGCATGATGTAAAATATATTTTTTACGGTTGGTCATGGTCAAAAATGTGAAGCCACTGGTCAACACGATAGCTGATGGAAGTTCTCACTAAAGCAATAGGTAGATTCTGGTGGTGATATTGGAAAAGAATTGGTGGGATTAGTTACATTGAATGTGGAAGGTAAAGAAAGGTGGTGATTTGGCATTTCTGGCTCAAGCCAGCAGGTGAGGTACAATGTCATCAAAACTGAGATAAAAACGAAGAAGTAGGGA
Source organism: Sus scrofa (assembly GCF_054392235.1). Taxonomy (NCBI): domain Eukaryota; kingdom Metazoa; phylum Chordata; class Mammalia; order Artiodactyla; family Suidae; genus Sus; species Sus scrofa. The sequence continues at coordinate 114,890,887 of NC_139389.1, read as the reverse complement.
GTTCCCGTCATAACACAGCAGAAACGAATCCGACTAGGAACCATGAGGTTGCGGGTCGGTTCCCAGCCTCGCTCAGTGGGTTAAGGATCTGGCAGTGCCAGTGAGCTGTGATGTAGATCGAAGACGTGGCTCAGATCTGGCATTGCTGTGGCTATGGTGTAGGCAAGCAGCTGTAGCTCCAACTGGACCCCCAGCCTGGGAACCTCTATATGCTGCAGGTGTGGCCCTAAAAAAGACAAAAAAAAAGAAAAAAAGAAAGAAAGAAAGAAAAGGAAAGAAATAACGAAGAAGTACAAATGCTGTGGATTCTTTGGGGATTGGGAGTGGAGATTGTGGGCAGGATGTTGGTGGGAAGATAATGAGCTTGGTTAGATGAATGAGTTGAGATTCCTGCAGGTCATCCAAGTGGAGACGTCTAGGAGGCAATAGGAAATGTAGTCAAAGCACAGGGAAGGTTCAGGGTTAATAACCAAGCCTGGCGGTCATTATTATCCATGATTATTATGAGGCGCTGACATGTTAAATTGGATGAGATTTTCTTCTTTCTTTTTCTCTTTGATTTATTCAAATGTTATTCCTTTAGAAGCATACTTAAAACACTTTCTTATGACTCTGTAAAGGAATTATTAGTATAGCACCTGAATAAAGGATAACATTTAACATGTCGTTTAAACATGATTCACTGGCGATACAATTAACTGTAGATGGAACTAAAACAAAGCAATCAATAGAGGTACATTTTCTGCTGAGACTTTGAAATCTTTACAAAATGCAACAATTCACTGAAGAACATTAAAAGAACAATGTGAAATAAGCAGGCAATTTTATAAGGTGGCAAGAAATAACTGTCTGATGGTCTATGTTAACTTGACCTGAAGTGACTTTTATTTTATTAAAAAAATTTTAAAGTATAGTTGATTTACAATGTTGTACCAATTTCTACTGTTACAGAAAGTGAGTCAGCCATACATATATATACTTTCTTCTTTTTTAATATTATTTTCCATCATGGTCTATCCCAGGAGATTGGATATAGTTCCCTGTGCTATACAGTAAAACCTTGTTGTTTATCCATTCTAAATGTAATAGTTTACACCTACTAACCCCAAACTCCTAGTCCATCCCACTCCCTTTCTCTTCTCCTTGGCAGCCACAAGTTTGTTCTCTATGACTGTGAGTCTGTTTATGTTTTGTAGGTAGGTTTACTGGTGCCATATTTTAGATCCCACATATGTTATATGATATTTGTCTTTCTCTTTCTGACTTGCTTTACTTAGTATGAGAATCTCTAGTTGCATGGGAAGTGACTTTTAAAAGGTTAATCTATTGTGTGATCATTATGTTACTGCATAATAATTTGTTTTAATAGTGTTCAAAAGAAAAGAAACATCTTTCACATAAGCCATACTATGTTCTCACCCCATAAATATTAGTCATTCTTTTTCTTTTTTCCTTTATTTAGGGCTACACCATGGCATACGGAAGTTCTCATGCTAGCGGTCAAATCAGAGCTTCAGCTGCTGGCCACATCCACAGCCACAGCAATGCTGGATCCTTAACTCACTGAGCGAGGCCAAGGATTGAATCTGCCTCCTCATGGATACTGGTGAGGTTCATTACCACTGAACCACAACAGGAACTCTTAGGCATTCTTTTTCAAAACCTGCTTTTCCTTCTAGAAAAAATTATGAGAAACCTACCCCATCTAGTTGCCTATTGCATGACTACCAGCTTTTTCTGATTCAAATTTTAGGTACTATTTTATTTTCATTTTTTAACATTTTATTTTACTGTAGTGATAATACTAGAGATCTACTCTCTTAGGTTTTTATTTATTTATTTATTGTTTTTTGGGCCACACTCACGGCATATGGAGGTTCCTAGGCTAGGCATCTAATTGTAGCTACAGCTACCAGCCTACAACACAGCCACAGCAACACCAGATCCAAACCGAATCTGCAAACTACACCACAGCTCACAGCAACACCAGATCCTCAACCCAGTGGGCGAGGCCAGGGATCCAACCCGCAACCTCAGGGCTCCTAGTTGGATTTGATTCTGCTGCGCCACAAGAGGAACCCCTAGGTTTTTACATATATAATACATTAAGTGTACAATACATTACTGTTGACTGTATTTGTAGTGTTGTGCAGATGTCTAGAGCTTATTCATCTTGATTAGTTGAAACTTTACACCCCTTGATTAGCAAATGCCCATTTCCAACCCCCACTAGCTCCTGGCAACCACCACTCCACTCTGATTCTATGAATTTGACTACTTTAAATACTCCATATATGTGGAGTTATGCAGAACCTTGAGCAGGTTATACTGACATAAGCCAGTCACAGAAAGACAAATACTGGATGGGATTTTCTAAGTAGCCTGGGGAGCATGCAAAAAGAACAAAGGATGGACTCCTGGGGAAGGTCACCCTTTAATGAGCAAGTCTCAGGAGAGGCAGAATGGAGAAGAGGTAGAAGGCGGGTCTATTTGTTAGGGAAATATAATAGGTTACAGAAATATCAGGCAGAATAAAAACTAAAGTGCAACATTTTAAATTGGTAATTAAGGGTTATGAAACCTCCAGGGGAGCTGTTATCACGGAGTTTAGTGAAGGGATAAAGGATCAGATTTTAGCAGATTGAAGATAAATGGGAACTGCCAAAGTGTGGTCTTCTCTTTAGACAGAGAGCGGAAGGAAAGTGATAGAGGGTTAACGATGGGGGGACCAGGTCAAGGGTAGGGTATTTAATGGAGAAATTAGATAACATTTATAGGCAGTGGTGAAGGATAAAACATAAAATGCTTACTATGTACCAGGAATTATTCTAAGCTTTTTATATAATTAATTCATTTTAATTTTCAAATGAGGAAACTGAGGCACAGGGAGGTTAAGTAAATTAAGCAAGGTCACACACAACTAGTATCAGAGATGGGATGTAAATCTCACCTGCGAGACCAGAGTCTATGCTCTTAACTGTTATACTTCGCTGGAAAGAGGAAGATGAAAGACAATAGATCATAAAGGGTCTCAATTCCTTCCCCAGAAACAGTTGAAACCAGATGTATTTTGGAACTCAGAAAATCTCAGATTTTAGAAGGTAATATACAGATGCTTTACTATACCCAAGCAGGATCTTGGGCTGTACCTTAAACACGGTCACACTGATCATTGATATTTTTGTCATAAATATATGAATGAATTACAATTACAAATAACTCACTTCAGTTTGGGCCAACTTTTGCTTCTGAATGACCAAAAAAATTTTCAATGCGCAGAACTGTTTGAATTTTGGTCCTATGGATAAGGAATTGTGCTAACAGAATAGCCAAGCATGTCTCAGATGGAAAGAAGGAGAGAAGTGATGGTGGCGGGGGTACGGCCTTGGAAAGGGTTGGGAACATCTGTTCCTTTGTGACAAGAGAAGGGGGGGGAAGGAAGACCAATAAAGCTAGGTCCCAGCTCCTCATCCCTATTCCCACAGGAAGCTCTGTTCTGCTTTCTGATCAAAGGTCAGATGCCAGACAGAATCAGCATTTTTCTTTGAAGGTCTAGAGTGCCCTGTTCTTGCTTTTCCTGTATTTTACTTGACCCACCAGTAGGGTCAAGGTGATCCTACAGGTGATTCTGCCTCTCCCTTGCAGGTGTAAGTGAGACAGAGAATAGGGAGAGAGATCGAGGGGCAGAGGATGCTACTGGACAGATTCTTTAGAGTTACGATTTTCCTAGCAATCTTCATTCATTCATTCTGCACTGGGGGGATAAAAACCTTTAGAAAACTGTTAAAACTCTAGAGAATGCTTAAGGGATAAGTGAAGCAAATCTGAAAGACTTCATCATGACCTCCCCAGGAAGACAGAGAGAGAAAGAGAGGTTGAGAATGAATATGAAGACACTATGAATCGGGTTGACATGGAAGAAAAGAATGGGAGTCTAAGCAGAACTGGTGAAGTCTGAGACGCATACCTGAACATTATATTTTTTTCCAGAAGGTCTTTGCACCTATCATTGTACCTCACCCTCCCAGCCGTCATCAGGCCAGGTCGCGAGGAGCCCCAGGTTTCTTTGTTCACCTGACTGGGGCAGGGAGTCATTAACTCAACTGAAAAGGAAAAGGGAAACGTGAGGATGTTCTTGGTGATCCTGGTAGACACTTGGGCATTTTAGTCCAAAAAACATTGTTAAATATAGTGTTGGATGCTAGAATATTTCTGGTGGTCTTTAAAGAACATGGGCAGCAAAGAAACCTAAGATGGTGCTTTGGTCGGCCTCCAATTTCTGGTATGGTACTGCAATGTCTGGCATCTTAGGGGTTAACAAATCTTTGGTAGGCTAGCCAGAAAATTTAATACACATGTAAAATACATTTCAAACAATTGACTTATGGAACACAACCCTGTTTCCATAAGTTGTGTGGAAAACAACTTTTTTGTTTTTATATTCCCTTTGCCAATGTTACCAAAATTAGCAGCATAATAGAAATTAAAAAATAATATATTCTTGTGACTCAACAGCATGGCAGCATCTTCAAACCCAGAGCTTAATTTTAAAGTCAATATTATTTTATTGGGCATTCTCTAGAACCACAGGGAATGAATTGGCAAGCCATCCCACCTGGCAATATTAATGCAGAAATCTTGCTTTTATCTTTATGATTAAAGTAGTTTCATGCAATTTAATTATCCTTGTGAATGGGGGCACAGGTGGTATGCTGATCAAATCTGCTGATGTTGCAAAACTGTGAGAAATAACAAATATGTTAGGTAAGAGACACAAATATTTTGCTCCTCTCCCATCCCCTCAATGTATTATCCAAAATAGTAGCAGTGTGTTGGTGGGTATGGTGGTGAGCATAGCTGCCTTCCAAAATGGTAGCAGTTTGGAGGATCATGTTATGTAAAAAATGGAGGGAAAAACTGGAGTGTTTAGCCTAGAAAAGACATACTGGTAGTTAGGAAGAGGTAGGAAAGTCATTAACTGGAAGTGAGAGTCTTTCTGATTTACCTGTGGGACTCAAGTGGACACATCTAAGGCCAAGAGTGGTGGATTTCTCCAGCATAGGAAGGGATAATAGAATTCTTCAAAAACAAGATAGTAAGTTCTCTTTACCATGTGTACTCAAAGGGTGACTATCATGAATGAAATACAGGAGATTCTTACGCTGGGCAGAAGATTAAAGTAGATGATCTCCAAGTCCCTCTTTCCAATCCTAAAACTCTATATAAGTCCATGGCAATTATAATAACTACTCTTTCTTTCTTCCCCAAGCAATATGATATCCTCAAAACTGGATGCCAATGAGAAAATTCAAGTTGATGTTAAGGCCCCAGTTGGTCATACAATTGTGCAATCAAGTTTTAAGTGTTCTTGATGGAGCTGGCCAACCTGGGACTGCCCATTTCCTTAGTCATGGAGATGTACTTTTGGAAAGCAAAATCTGTAGTAGGCAAAAAATCAGTCCAAGCTATGTGGCTTTCCAACAGGGTATGATTACGCAAGAAGCCAAAATTATCACAGCCCAGAAGGGGAAAAGTCAGCAGAATTCATTATCCTTAAAAAAAAAAAAAAATTCTTTGATCCTTCCTTCTACCATATTGCCTGCACTGTTTCTTGGGCTATCTGGTGGTCAGTGAGGTCAAGATAATGCTGTATGTCTCTCATTTCCTTCATATTGCCTGGAGAGAGACTGAGAACCAAGATTAGCCATTCTAGTTTCTTTTTAGTATAGTTACTATTTTAAAAATTCAAGTTTTTCATTGTTGGAAATCATTTGGAGTTCTTTAGAATGTAGCAGTAGCTTCTTCTTGATCTTTATAAGCAATAACTTCAAGGTATTGTAGTATGCTCAAAATAAAATTGTAATGGAAGTCTGTTTTCTCCTTCTAACACCTGTCAAACTTAATTGATCAATGTCGGCCATCTATCTGGAATGCATATTCCATAAGCATATGGGCAGTTCTGTCTTGTTCAGAATCCCATTTCCAATGCCTAGCGTAGTGTTAGCATGTAAAAATATTAAATTGAATGAATATCTAGCAAGGAAATGATTACCTGCTCCTTCCAATGCTCCTCATATCTTCTGTGTAACAATATACACACACACTTTTTGTCTTTTGCCTTTTCTAGGGCTGTTCCCGAGGCATATCGAGGTTCCCGGGCTAGGGGTCTAATCAGAGCTGCTGCTGCTGTACTATGCCAAAGCCACAGCAACGCCAGATCTGAGCCGCATCTGCGACCCACACTACAGCTCAGGGCAACGCCGGATCCTCAACCCACTAAGCAAGGCCAGGGATCGAACCCACAAACTCATGGTTCCTAGTTGGACTCGTTAACCACTGTGCCACGATGGGAACTCCTGGAAAAATTTCTTAAAAAAATAAAAATAGCCTCCCTGGTTTCATAAACTGCAGGAAGAAAGTACTACTTTCTTCTCCCCTTGTCCTGGCTTGGGGCAAATATTCTATTTCTTCCTTTTAAATTACTTCATTAATCTCTGCAATCAACTACATCAAATGGGCGCTGGGACAGTTCACAGTGCTGTAAGCACAACTCACCTGGCTTTCAAGGTTTACCTGTCAGGTACAACAGAACTGCTTCCAAGTCCACACAGCAGAGAATGAGCTGTAGGTGGCTTCCCGAGTGGGTGCATAGCACTCATGGGACAGCTGAGATAGGCAGCCTCATCAAAGAAATTTAAGTAAATACGGAAGATTTCCTGCTTCTTAAATACCTTCAAATACCTTTTCAGGCAACCTTCCTTTCTGAGAGGCAAGACAAAGGCAGCAGGACTGTATGTGCTACCTGGGAACTGGGAGGCAGGGAGATGGGTAGTGTTAGCCACTAACCTGCTCTGGCATACAATTTTGCCAAAGCCAGACAATAATTTAACCAGGATAATCCTAACAATAATATTATCTTGGTTTGTCAATTGTCTATTTGTTTCATAAACACCTATGTTTATTACTCATTTGATCTTTATAATAATGCTTCCAGATAGTTAACTTAGGTATTAATTATTATTGTTTCATCTATTTTTCATGCAAAAACTGCAGAGTTTTTGTTTTTTTCTTTTTAGGGACATACATGCGACATATGGAAGTTCCCAGGCTAGGGGTCGAAACAAAGCTGCAGCTGCCAGTCTATGCAATAGCTAGAGCAGCAGGAGACCTACACTTAACCCACTAAGCAAGGCCAGGAATCAAACCCAGATCCTCCTGGATACTAGTCAGGTTCTTAACTCACTGAGCTACAATGGGAACTCCCCAAAACTGCAGGGTTTAAATGAAAAAACTGCAGGGTTTACATGACCATTTTAGGGTTGGTTAAAGGCAAAGCCGGGTCTCTATCTCTGGATGTTAAAGCAGTGTGGTATAGCAATCAAGTATTAAAGCCTGCTTAATCCCAACTCCATTTATTATCTATATGACCTTAGAAAAAAATCTTTGCATTTTCTAAGCTTTACTTTCATAATTATTTTAAAAATGCAGTCTAAAGGCACATGGAGGAACAGGGAGGTGCAGATGTTAATATTTTTCTTGTTTACCTTGGGATTATTTTGATGTGGGGAGACTAAAGATAAAAGTGCTCTGTTGGGTATAACCATGAGATGGTATTACTCTTCTCACTCCCAAGGGAGATGCAGAGCTTGAGGCTTTGGAGCGACAGAAGCTTCATTTTAGCCCCAGGGCCACTCCTTTCTAACTGTATGACTTTGACTGAGTTCCTGAACCTAACTAAGCCTCAATTTTCTCACCTGTAAAATGGGAACGCTAAAACCTGCCTCACAGGGGCTGACGTGAAGATTACATGAAATTAAGTGCAGGAAACAGAAGTGACTAAAAGGATGGTAATAGTATCATCATCATCTTGGGAGTTCCTGTTATGGCTCAGTGGGTTATGAAGCCGACTTGTGTCCATGAGGATGTGGGTTCCATCCCTGGCCTCACTCAATGGGTTAAGGATCCGACATTGCCATGAGCTGTGGTGTAGGTCACAGACTCAGCTTGGATCTGGCATTGTTACGGTTGTGGGGTAGGCTGGCAGCTGCAACTCCAATTTGACCCCTAGCCTGGGAACTTCCATATGCTGCAGGTGTGGCCCTAAAGAAAGCAAAATAAATAAATTAATTAATTAAATTAAAATAATAATAATCTTTATAGTTGAAGAAACTGAGATTGAATAATTTACTGATTCAGTCTCAAGGTACCTAGAGGGCAGAGCAGGGAGAGACTTGGTAAACCAGTGTTAAAGTCTGTGTTGGCTCTGAGAGAAACATTTGGTGAGTAGACGCTGGGTGAGAAGAAACTTTTTCCTTTTTCTGTCTCCCCGCTACCCACCTCTGTCCACAGGAGGCCTAAGAAGGAACTAATACAAGAGACTTCCCCTCTAGTGCTGCGGGGATCCCAAGAAAACTTAGGCAAGAGATTGGAGTCTTAATGGTGCCATTGCTTAAAGCCCAGATTTTCTTGATTACTAGAATGATGCATCTTCCCACTGAGGACCAGATTTGAATTTGTGGGAATTTTCTCTTCTCTTAGGTAACTGGAGGAAATCTCTAAGATGAAACTGTATTGTCTCTTAGTGCGCCCTCTGCTGGTTGGCTGAGAGCTTACTATGATAGAGCAAGAAGGTTTAGAAAATGTTGCAATAAGTTGTAGTCACTTACTGGGTCAAAGAAAAATGTTTCCAAATTAAAAAAAAAAAAAGAAAAGAAGAAGAAGAGAAATCATGGGAATATATAGCTGCATAATAAATTATACTTAATAATAATTTATTTAAAAATAATTCAAATCTCCCAGGAAAGGGAGGAGATATGGGAGAAGCAAAGAACATCTGAGTATTCAAACGAGGCTACCAAGTTTATCTTGGGACTTTGGGATTTAATTGGAAGTGTGACAGAAAGGAGTAATAACTATTGATTCAGTGCCTGCTGATTCATTCATTTAAATTTCTATCTCAACAGAAAGAGTTGTAATTTTGTAAAATTTACTATATTTATGAGGAAATGTACCTGTTTTTGAGAAACAAGATAGAAAACTTGGATCAAAATCATACAGGATCAACAAGAAACTGATTATTATTATTTTAGCCTTATAAAAATATGCAGAAACTCCAGAAAAATCACTTAATCCATCTTTTAAAAAATAATCCCTTCAACTGACAAAATTAGACTATTAGCAGTAGACTAAAGCATTACGTCAATAAAAAGGTATTTAAGTTAAAAAATAAATAAACACTTCACAATCCTAACTAGTTTTGTCCATATGGGAAAAGGGAAGTGGAAAAATTTAAGATTGCTATGTAGGTAATTCAGACCAAGAAGCATCCCATAAATTACAGGTATTTGAGACAGAATTATGTTAAGCTCCTTAATTGGTCCACTGGTTCTCTGCAAAGTGGGGGCTGTGTTGAGCCACTGTAGCACATAACACACTAGCATATCTTTTTCTCTTTCTCACCCCTTTTGCTTTTCCATTATTTGTGTGTTTCATAAACATGTATAAGATATGCTGATCAGTTCAGTAGTTTAGCATGGAATTTATAAGTAAATGTGTATATTGGGAGTACATGCTCAAAAATTTGCTGATAAGAGTACACAATAAATTGAATCTGGAGATTATGCCTCTGGATGACTTGCCCAATTCTAAATTTACTGGGCAGAGTAAGCGTGCACTCATAATTAAATATGATTATTTCCCTTGGCATTAACCTGAGAATTGAGGGAGTATGAATTACGTGCTCGGCGCTATGCTAGGCACAGAGGGGACCATGAGAAATGTCTAAGCCATAGGTATTCAGCCTGTGCCTGAATGCTTGTCATAACACAATCTCTCCATCTTCTAGAGGAGGCCATTCCATTGCTGAATAGCTGTTATCTTCAGAACGTTCCTCCTTAAACCGTCTCTAAATCTGACATTTGACAATCAATTTGGAAGAACAGTTTTTACTGGTTTAAGTTTTGCAGACAAGGGCAACACTGGACAGCTTTTAAATATCGGAAAATAGCTCAAGTCTATCTTTTCTTTTTCTCTCCTCCAGAGCCCTATTTGGGCTCTATCAACTTAAAAATATAGCCTGGGCCACTTCTATACCAAGACTTCTATATCAAGACGGTATAGCATACCTTTTTGGATGGCAGTCACCTGAATTTACTCTAGTTTGTCGATTCCCTTTTAAAATGTGGTTCAACTTGTGCTGAATGCAGTAAGATTGTCATTTCTCTTGATCTGGATGCCCTATACTATTATAAAATTAATATTTTTAGAGATTTCGGCTGTCTCTTGGTTTTCCCAGCTCCCTGTGGTTTCTACCAGGAAATCTGGACTAGGCCTTTACCATCCTGTAACTGTGTAATTTATTATTTAGGACTGATTATAGGGTTTATATTTATCTCAGTTAAATATCATCTGGCTCATTTTGATTTATTGCATAGCCTGCTGAGATTATTCTTTAATCTCTTCTCATTCAGCAAATATTGACTAAGTGTCCATTAAGTGCTAATCACGGTTTTGGGGTGCGGGGGTCAAAAGAAAAAAATTAGTCACAGTCTCTCTTCCTGAGTATTTCACATTCCAGTCAGGAAGCTGGACATAAGCTTTTCTATCGTGCAACACGTCAAGATCTGTAACAGAAGTACATGTAAAGTGCGATGAACGTGCAAGGGAGGAAGAGACATAAGCAATCGCTAACATTTTCATATTAGAATTTATGATTAGCTTGCATATCTTATTGTATTTATTTCTCAGAACAATGCTGATAGATGACAGGGTTAGTAAATAATCCTCGATGTACAGAAGAACCAGAGGCTCAGAGTAATTAAGTGACTCAGCAAATAAGAGGTATCTTTTCCCCCTTTTTAGAAAACCAGGACAAAGTGGTCCCATTTTGCTGTTCAACACTTATTTTCTAAGACTCTCCAGATATTCCATATGGTGCCCTCAGAGACGGATGACTGGATCTGCTCACCACCCAAGGATGTAATCTCTCTGAACTTGTATGTGTGAATTAATTTTAAGCAACTTTTCTACCCAACACACCAGTTGAACTTGCTCTGCAAAACTGCTTTCAAAGTTTGAAATCTATGAACTTTCCTTAGGCTTTTATTTGTCATCTGCTAATTTTACAGTGTCCTCTGAGCATCTGCTTATATTTAATTACTCTTCTACTCTGAACATGGCTTTTTTTTTTTTTTTTTTTTTGTCTTTTGTCTTTTGAGGGTCGTACCCTCGGCATATGGAGATTCCCAGGCTAGGGGTCTAATTGGAGCTGTAGCTGCCGGCCTATACCAGAGCCACGGCAACACTAGATCCGAGCCACATCTGCGACCTACACCACAGGTCATGGCAAAGCCGGATCCTTAACCCACTGAGCGAGGCCAGGGATCGAACCCTCAACCTCATTGTTCCTAGTCAGATTCGTTTTTACTGTGCCACGACGGGAACTCCCTGAACACGGCTTTAAAATGTCCCCTTTCTGTTGAATTTTATTTTCAATTCTCAGACTTTCCCATCCTCCTCCAATATCTGACAATAAAATCTGGAAAGAGTGGTATGGTTAATAATAAAATGAAGCAAAATCCTTGGACCTGTCATCATTAATTGCTGTCAAATTTTGGCCTGTCTTTATGTAATTTGTTTCTTTATTTCCTCTTTGAAAACAAACCTGGGTTATTGAAGAAAAATATTCAGAGGCTCTTGAAGTGTGTCCAAGTTCTCAAGTCCTTTTTGTAAGTAGGTAAAACCACTTGTTTGAAAAAAAGAATTCTTTTCCCCACTTAAGTTTTTTTGTCATGTGCACTGGTGAGCAACTTTCAGTAAAGATGTGAGTTAACATATGAGGACAGAGAGTGACAGGTTAAAAGGATGGATTCTTCTGCACTATATTGAGCAATGTAATGAAAAGAGGCATGTACAGGTCTTTTAATTTAGCAGAATAACATTATAGGAGAAAATACTGATTTTTAAAAGCCATGGATGAATTTACAAATTATTCTTGATTAAGAGAGGGAAAAATCAGGACCTGTTCAATCTGTATTTTAATCTTATTCATGAATGTCACTGTTTACTTATATAAACTGTTTAAAAATTATTCCTGTTTCAGGCCTCTCTCTTAAAGAAAACTGCCACCAATCTTGCGTTATTAGCATCAACATACTTCAGAAACTAAGGTTGAGTTGCAGTAACGACCATAACATGCTAGGTCAGGGATATTTTACTGGACACATCTTATGAGCATCCTCTTCTATTCTGGACCTAAATGAGAAGCTTTCTAATTGGGCAGGGACTCTGGCTTTCCAAGGAGCCATCAGAGGCCAGATGACACAATTGTATGTGCAGGGGAGTGACTTTAATCAATGGGAAACAAAAGATGGGAGGGAGTGGGTAAGTGCTTTCTTATGAGCTTCCTCAAAGTGCTGGTTTTCCACAGAGCCTGTCCATGGATACCGCACATGGCTGTGCAGATGCACCTGCCATATTACCTGCAGGGTTTTTCAGTTTTTCCCCCTGGCTCACTGGGAAGGAAGCAGCAACAGTGTATTGCTTTCCAGTCCTGGCCCCTGCCTTGCATTTCTTTTTCCTGACTCTCATATCAGTGAGTAACCTCTGCCTTAGACTCTTTTCTTTTCAGGGAATCCAGGACAAAATGGCTATTAGTTTAAAACATCCATTAGGCAGCATGCTAAAGTTCATTTTAATCTAGGAAAATTCTGTGAATCTACAAGGCACTAGATTAGATATACGAGGGAAGCGTCGCTGAACAAAATTCAATTCCTGACCTCAGGCATTAAGAGTCTAGAAAAAAAAGATAAAATAATTGCATAAGCAGTATAGCTCTGAAAAAGGGATTCAGGAAAGTTGCCTTCTAAAGTCTGGTTCTACGGGTCACTGGCTTGAGAAAAACATTTATTCTTTCCAGGCCTCTGTTCTCTTAGCTGTAAAATACAGGGTTGCCTTAGATAACCTCGGAAGTCTTCGCCAAATCTTCTAAAATCCTGTGACTTTATAAATTTGACAGGTGCATTCTCTGAATCCAAATGCTGTGGGAATCTAGGGCTTTAGAGATTTGGGAAACATTTGTGAAGAATGAAGCATTTGAGCTTGCAGGATTTGTAGGATTTTGATAGGCAGTTAGGTATGGGGCAAATGAGCATTTCAAGCAGGAAGAGAATCATATACAAGGAAAACAAAAGGAAAAAGTATAGTGTGCATGCAGGAGAGTAGTGCCTCGCTCAGTCTGGTCAAAGCAAGATGTCAGTGGATACCAAAATCAAAGAAACTAGTAAAGTAGAACATGGAAGATCTCAAATGCCAAGTGAAGCTTGAGCTTTATCCCATATTCATTGACTCAACATGTCTACAGAACACTTACTATGTGCCTGAGACAGTGCAAGATGCTGAGGACACAAATAAAGAAGATACAGATCCTAGCCACAGGAGGGTGATGCGCAGCGAGCAGGGGAATGTGAAGCACAAGTGAAAGTAGTGTGTAAAATTCTGTAACGGAAATAAGACTGCAGCGCAGGGGATGAAAGTGAGAGACATTCCAGAGGTATAATAACGCTGAAGAAGCTTGAGCGTCAATGATGATGGGAGATTGTAAAGATGGCAGGAAAGAGTGAAAGATGAGCAGTTTTGTTGAGAAGAAAATGAGTTTGTTATGGATGTTGAATTTAAGGTCCTTCCAGACAACCAGGCAGATATGTTTAAAAAGTAGAACAAATATTGGTCTGTAGTGAGGTTAAAATGTCAGAGCAAGAGACTGAAATATGAGAGTATTCTCTGAATAACTCATGGGCCTGGGATGTGTTGTCAAGGAAGAAAATCAAGACAGAAAAGAATATCGAAGAGAGCAACTTAGGGAATGGCCACACTTAAGTGTCAGAAGAAGGATAAAGGCATGAGTCTAGTCTGGAAGATGATACAGACAAGTAAATATGCACTTAAAATAGTGTAGTAGATTGAGGAAATATACAGTGTTGAATTAGGGCTATGTAATATAGAAGCAACGCAGAGTAGTTACGCTGCAAGCCACATGGGAAGTCCAGGGCTATCTAATATATATTTGAGAAATCAGGGAAAGTTCCCTAGAGAAACTGATGCCTAACTTATATTGTAAAATTGGTAGCTTAGGATCTATATCTGTTTTCCTTATGACACTGATCAATGTGGCACTATGACTTGATTGCACATTGTGGCCACTTGGTAGCAAGTTGACCACAGTTAGCCCTTTCTTCCTAGATGGACCAGTGGTTTATTGTCATAGCAGTAGGCATCACTGGTAACTGTTCATCTTTCTTGCTTTTAGAGCCTCAGCCAATACTATGAGAGATTTTGGTGTCTGATCCACTAGCATAGAATCTCATACAACAGAGCAACTGACCATGAGCCTACTTCACAGAGGACATAGGGAGATGAGCCCACGACCATGGAATCCACTGGTCCTATCAAATACCACATAATCCAGAAACAACTGATTTCACAGACAATGGGATGACCTGCCAAAGCAAGCAAAAGTGTCAACTTGTAGACAATACTCTGCCATGATGGAGTACCATTAGGCAGGTTACACAGTGAACCTCAAAGCTCTGTTTGGATGTTGTGTTTCATTAGGAAGGATATATGGGCCTGGGAACCAAGGGGCAGAAGTGGGAGTAGCCCCAGTTGCCATTATATCCAACAACCCACTGAGGGTCTTTATGTTTCCCATCCCTATGATTCTAGGCTCTGTAGGAACTTTAAGCTATGACTGCCACCTGGGCATTTTGGACTCCTTATGTCCAGGGATTGCAGACTAAAGGAGGAGTTAATATCTTAGCAGAAGTAACTGATCAGCAAGAAGAGGCAGGGCTGCTGTTCCACAATGAGAGCAGAGGGGACTATGCACGGAATTCAGGTGATCCATTTGGGCATGTTGGAGTACTTGATCCATTAAGACTGCAGTGGACGAGGATAGCAACCCCGATCTGAGGAGAGCATAGTTATCACAGACTCAAGCCCCTCAGGAATGAGAGCTTGGGTCAGACAACTAGAGAAGTCATCAAGGCGAGCAGAGGTGAAAGCTGAGTGTGAGGGGAATTTCAGATAGACAGCAGAGAGATGATAAGTACCAGTTATGATCCTGGGACTAGCTGAGATCCAGTTGTGGAAGGGAGCAATCCATTTCAGAACACATTGCTGCTGAGCTGTTGGAGTGCCGCCGACATGCCTAACTGGCTCTATATCTCAATATCTGCCCTCATTGTGCAAGGGCAGCCCTATCTTCAGAGATGATCAGAGAGCCCCACTGAGGCACAGGCAGTCAGAGTGTGAAGTGGAAGAGTCCAAGGGAGATGGTCATCACTGATAAAAGCCACCAAAGGGGAGTTCCTGTCATGGCGCAGCGGAAACAAATCCAACTAGGAACCATGAGGTTGTGGGTTCGATCCCTGGCCTCGCTCAGTGGGTTAAGGATCTGGCATTGCTGTGAGCTGTGGTGTAGGTTGCAGACGCACGCAGCTCGGATCCTGCATTGCTGTGGCTGTGGTGTAGGCCAGTGGGGCTGCAGCTCTGATTAGACCCCTAGGCTGGGACCTCCATATACTGCAAGTACAGCCCTAAAAAGGACAAAAAGACAAAAAAAAAAAAAGCCACCAAAGATTCAATCAGGGAAGGATCTAAAACTGTCCACTGGATTTTGCAACAAAAGTTGTTTGTGACTTTGGCAAAGAGATTTTTCAATTGAGTAATGGGGGCAGAAGCCAGATTGCACTAAGCTAAAGTGAACGAGAAGTAAAAACAGCAAGAGAATGACTTGAGAAAACACTCTCTCTCTCTTTGCTTTTTTTTTTTTTTTTTTTTTTTTAAGCGGTAACCTGAGCCACAGCAGTGACAAGGCTGAATCCTTAACCACTAGGACACCAGGGAACTCTCAAGAAAACTCTTTTTGAATGTTCAGCTATGAAGGGAAGAAGACAGGTAGGGAAGTAGGACTAAGAGGTGAGAACTATGAAGAATTAGAAGAGATTGGAGTGTGTTTAGATAGAAGTGGAAAGGATCTGGGAGAGGAGAGAGGGAAAAAGTCAAAGTAGGGTGAAGAGGCCAGGGAACATAGATGCAGGTGGAAGAGTGGTTCCATCATTATAAGAACCACTTCCATTGTCATAAGAGTGGAGGAGGACAGGATGCAGGCAGATGCTTTTAAAACGTTTAGCTGTTGTCGCTTTGTTTTTACAGTCTAACTCCTTCAAAATTCCCATAAGATGTATCTATGGTTCCCCAATATTTGATAAAGCATAACCACCACCGCCATAGTTTTACTCTGTTGAGTGAGAAAGACTGTCCCTGAATAATGAAGAGCCCTCTGTACACCTGAACAATTACCTCCCTGGTCCTCCTTCTCTGAGATAGGACAGAGCCATCCTGTGGTTTTCATTTAACAAATACAAAATGTGAGACACAGACAGATTAAGAGCCTTGTTAAAATGTTCATGACTTACTGAAGGTCTCCTGACTTAACGATCTCCATGTTGAATTATCACTCTTATTATACAAATAGGCCTGTCACATAGTCATACAATAATTTCCTCACTGCTCTGGGAACGTCCATCCTTTACTCTTCACTATGATTTCTAGCTGACGGGGCTTCAACCACGATATTTTCCCTCCCTACTAGGATGCTATGAAAATGAAGATACTGAATACAATATAAAAAGAAAGCAGAGCCCCTCCGAGTCATCCTACTTTTTTGTTTTGTTTCGTTTTTGGTCATGAGATACATACTTTCTGTAAAGTGCCAAGTTTCTTGAGAATAAAAGGAATTCTTCGTAAGTCCATTCAAACTTCTATTGTCATGTCGAACTGAATCAGACAGAACCTTAATAGAGTCTTTCATGCTTCGTAGAGCACATTTCAGAGCTTCTGGCTTTGTTGTTTTAGATTCCAGGGATTGAGGATGGTTTTAAAATGGCAACTTGGTTATGCTACATAAGAAGGCCAGCCAAGCATTAAATAGGGGCATCTGGAGAGTTTGGAAATACTAACAGGCTTTTCAGCCAAACTTTGACACAGAACAGATAAATCCTTCTTAGAGGTTTATGGGTCTTCTTGAGACAGAGACCCTCCCAGCCAGAATTTTGGTCACTTTACCCTACTAACAGTAACTTGAAGATGAGAAATCTTGAAAATTTTTTAAATTCCCTTTTGCACAGTGGACAAGCGTTTGCTCTTCTTAATCAAGCTGTACAACCCTCAAGCCAAACAGCTGCTGAATGGTCCCTGCATGGAATCATGCCCTCTCCAAGTGGATATAGTACACACCCCGAGGGTTAAATCAGGCCAGATCTCACAGGCTCTCAGACCCACTACTGCCTTAGGGATCACAGCTAACCTGTGATCAAGGTTTTACTCTGGTTTACCAAGTATTTCACATATATACTACTAGCCTAACCTCACATGATCCTCATAACCACTCTATGATGTGGGTATAGCTTACCTTACTAGTTCATCCTGCGAGTTGAGCAAATAGATTCTCCCACCCAGCGAGTTGGTAGAGAGCTCAAATTTGACTACACATCTTCTGCCTCCAATCCCAGAGCAGGTTGGCAAGAAATAGCTGAGAAATAAACTCTGGTAATCATAAGGGGAAGAATAATCTACTTCTCTCATTTAACCTTTTTTTTTATTCTTAGCAAATTTTCTTCATTGGCATATTGGTTAAAATTATTTCAAAGGAGATAGAAAATATCATTATAAGAAATGGCATTACAAATGGAATATTGTTTGTGTTCTGCAGTTTCCCTATAATAAAGAGAAGTCCTTTGTATAAATATAGGCTCTTACAACAGCTATGGGTAGTAGTCATGCACTGCCATTAAGTCACCTCTTTGTAGAAGTGTTGACCAAGATTGCCATGGGATCCAGATGGGATAAGAGCATGGTGTTCCTCAGCCAACCGGCCAGAAATATTCTCCCTTACAAGATGGATATTCCCCAAACCTTGGAGTTAAACAGCTCCAAGCCTCTGAGGATAAGTACAGTCATTTGGGGGGTTCATATTATGATATCTAAGCTAAGGTGTTAGACATTTAGACAAGGAGTGGAGCTGCTCTCTACACCAGCATTTTAGAAATGAAGCTGTCTGAAACATCCTGAGAGCAAACAGAGCTTGGCCTTTCTCATCTGCTTTTTCATGTGGGCTGTCTGACTGCCCACATTCTTTCTATCCCTACAACGTGGATGAAACATGAAACATTATATTAAATGCAAGAAGCCAGGCACGAAGGTCACCTGTCATATAATCCCATTTATATAAAATGTCTAGAAAAGGTAAATCCACAGAGACAGAAAGCATATTAATGGTTGCCCAAGGCTATGAGGAGAGGGGGAATGGGGCATGATGGGTTAATCAGGACAGGATCTTCTCCTTTAGAGATGATGAAAAGAGCTTGGAACTAGAGGTGATGGTTTTACAACATGATGACTATATTAAATACCATTGAATGGTATGTTGTATGAATTTCACATCAATTGAGAGAGGTGGGGGGAGGAGAGGGAAGAAGAAGACCAGATGTAGGAAGATAGCTACAGAATAGTAAAGAAAGGCTTGGATTTAGAGTTAGAATACCTGAGTTTGAATACTCTTTCCTTCCTGGTTGTGACATAAAAGATAAAGGGGAGGCTATTTCCAGTTCTCACATTCATCTAAAGTGAGGTCAAATACCTACCTCAAAGAGCTATTTGACTCGTGAGACACCATATATGAAAATATATAGAATTGGGTGGACACAGAGTTGATACACAGAACATAATTAAATAAAGAGAACAACGTTAACAGTGATAAGTGGTTTTTTTGTTTTGTTTTGTTTTTGGGTTTTTTTTTGCCATTTCTTGAGCCACTTCCGTGGCATATGGAGGTTCCCAGGCTAGGGGTTGAATCAGAGCCGTAGGCCACCGGCCTACGCCAGAGCCACAGCAACGTGGGATCCGAGCCATGTCTGTGACCTACACCACAGCTCACAGCAACGCCGGATCCTTAACCCACTGAGCAAGGCCAGGGATCGAACCTGCAACCCCATGGTTCCTAGTTGGATTCATTAACCACTGAGCCACAACGGGAACTCCCCAACAGTGGTTTTTAAAGGCAGTACACAAAACCCAGTTCATACTATAATCAAACTGTTACAATGTAATAAAAGTAACTTGGATTAATAGCTCATAGTAGATAGAAAGCATGGTAATTTTCAGAAATCCAAGCACTCCGAAGAATAAGATGTTTTTATAATTACAGTATATACTTAGTTTTCTTGCATTGAGGCATTAATTTAAACCTAAAAATGGGAGTTCCTATTGTGGCACAGCAGAAATGAATCTGACTAGGAACCATGAGGTTGCTGGTTTGATCCCTGGCGTCGCTCAGTGGGTTAAGGATCTGTCATTGTTGTGAGCTGTGGTGTAGATCGCAGATATGGCTTGGATCTGGCCTTGCTGGTGCTGTGGTGTAGGCTGCCAGCTACAGCTCTGATTAGACCCCTAGCCTGGGAACCTCCATATGCCACAGGTGCAGCCCTGAAAAGACAAAAACCAAAAAAAAAAAACCCAAAAAACAAAAACCTAAAAATGAATGTTATTATGGCAAATTCTTCACTCTAGTATTGTGTTTGAACTATAGTAAGAGTTTATTTTACCAACTTAAGGTGCATATTTTTTGGAAGAAAAAAAAACCCCAAAAAACTAATATATCTGAAACCAGGCGTTCGTTGATTGAAAAAATGGCTAAGATCACCCTAAAGAAATTTCTACACTGCCATCACAGAGGTGCTTCTTCACAGCCAAGTAGACACGATGACTTGTTCTATGGATGTCAACCAATGCTGGTACAATGGACATGAATGAAATGGCAATGGTGACAGAGACTGAAGCCATACATGAGCTTCTTTTCCTCAAAGCTAGTTAAGATACCACCTCTGTAAATGCCCTATCTGCCAACAGTAGAGCCCTATGCTGCCCACTTGATAAGGCAAATGTCCTCAGAGAACAGCCAACCATTTAGTAAAGTTAGCCTTTCCACCTTGTAGAAAATAATGATTCACTTTGAAAAGAACTGTTAACTAAATTTAGGTTTGTTTTCCCTGACCTCAGCACCTCCACCAGAGCTACTATTTGAGGGCTTAAAAAATGCCTACCAGTAGGAAATCCTGCAAAATACTGCAACAACCAACTTTTGCAGCGCCACAACAATACAACACTCAACAAGAGACACATTTCATGGCAGAGCAGATACAATGAAGGGCACGTGACTGCCATATCCACTAGTCCCACCCTGTATCTCATTGTGCAGAAGTAGACTACCCGATAAAATGGTGGACTGACCCATTAATGACTCAGCTAAGGTCCCAACTTGGAGACAAAATTCTGCAAGTTTGGGGTTCTGACCTAATGAGGTATTCAAGTTGAACCAATAGTTATTGTGCTCTTTACAGCAAGAATATATGGGTCTGAGGACCTAGGGGTGTTGGTAAGATTGGCCCCAGCCAGATCACAGGTCCTAATTCCTGGATGGAAAGATTACTTCCACCAAAAAAAAAAAAAAAAAAAAAAACACTGGAGGTCTGATGCTATAATGACTACCTGGCCATTTGAACCCCTCATACCAGTGGATAAATAGGCAACTGAAGGAGTTTTTATACTGATGGGACTAAGAGAACCATGAGAAGCTAGAGCGGCTGCTCTCAATTACATTAGCTGCTGCAAGAAGTATGTCTAGAACCTGGGACATATCTTGGTTCTGCTTTGGCCAATGATAATAATGAACAAAAAAATAGGGCAACTATAGTTGATAAATGCAAGACACTTAAGGGTTTAATCCTTGGAGGTGTAAGTCTAGGTCCTTATACCAGGCAATCACCCCGGCCAGTCAAAGTGCTGGCCCAGGATGAGATAAATCTGGAACTGGAGTTGCAGAGAGACTGTACCTAGCAACTACAAACTTCAGATCAACCACAACAGAGGAGACTTTAGCTCATTTTGCAAACTCTGGTTCATTATGTATCTGCAAAGACTGCATCTTGAAGGGAGCGCTATGGCAGATTCGACTTGTATTCCCTTCCCTCTCAGGAAAGAAGTAAGGGCATCTTACTGGTACAAAACTGAAGGTCTCATGTGTTAGTATGGGAGTAGGATATAATGGAAAGCTTGGGCAGATCTGAGTGGTGCAAAGAGTGGATTCCCTTGGAAACCTCTTATCCATCATTTGAGATCTTCTCGGCCTTATGTATGTCCTGTTCTAGCCCTGCTCAGCTACCGTTTCATGCAGAAGCTACCTAGCTTCCCTTGGGTACAACCTGACAGTGCTGTGCCTCAGCCCTGCATTGTGCTCCTCTCACCTACCCTCAGGCTTTTCTGTTAATATCTGGAAATTCTTTCATCATCCATGCACAAGAAACCTGGAGGGTTGGCGAGTTAACACTCTGACCTACAGAGAATAAGAATTGATGGATAAAAGTTTCCTTTTCCTCCCTCCCAGAGCACTTTGAATTCTCAGGGGTTCTCATAGGATCAGCAAGCATTCCCTTCTAGCAGAAGCAGCAAGCTCTCCCTCCCTCCCTCCCCCATCCCACCATTCTGCTCTCTGGAATCATGCTCCCAGTAAGAATTCACACAGAGGTTCTGCTAGCTGGAGAATCCAGGCTAAGACATCATTGATTTCTCTCTTTCATTCAGACCCCACACAGTCTGCCAGGAAATCCTGTTGTCTTTGCCTTTAGCATAATCCAGGATTCAACCATTTCTCACTACCTCCCTGCTATTAAGCTGATTCAAGCCATTGTCATTTCTCACCTGATTAACAAACACAGTAGCCTGAGTGATCCTAGTGAAATGCAATCAGTTCATGCAATTACTTTTTTGGGAGGGGGTCTCAAAACCCTAGCTTCTTATCTCATTCAGATACAAACAAATATTTATTACACACACACACACACACACACACACACACACACACCTTATAATGATCTACAAATATGATCTGACCCCTATAACTGCTCTAATCTCATTTCCTATAACCCTTTCTGCTTCAGCTACATTTCTCTCCTTGTTACTTCTTAAACATCCTATGTGTGTTCTTCTCATGTCCCCCCTGTCTCTGGGTCTTTGCATTTATTCAGAATTCCACAGCTCCCTCCCATATCAGCCTGGCTTAGTTTTTTTTAGATCCCTCAGGTCTTTATCCAAATGTCACCTTCTGAGTGGGGCCTTCTCTGACCATTTAAAATGCACTGGCCAGCATTCCTTCTCCCTCCTCCTTTAGTCTTCTCCATTATACTTATCATCATCTGGCATTCTATGTGTTTTCCTTATTTATTTATTTGTTTGTTTCTTTGTTTTTCATGGCTATATCCCCTGCTAGAACATAAGATCAAGGAAGTCATTTATTATATATCTCCAATGCCTAGAATAGTATTTGCATATAATAGGTGATCAATGAGTATTCATTGAAAAAAGGAGGGAAAGAAGAATAATTAGAATAAAATGCCTCTATCTAGAGGTAAGATTTCTGGCCATCTCAAGTCTTTGGACCATGGCCATGAAGCCAGAAATAATTGAAAAGGGTGTTGAGAAGGAAAGAGAGCAGTCACACAGCCCACTAAAGACTTTGTCACAGGAGAGCCCCTCACTTATGCCCTCGCTTTAGAGCCTTTTTAGTCTCATGTCCAGATTCCTTCCCCAAAGTTAGCCTTCTAGTTTTGCAGCTGACAAAAAGACTGAAATAACAGAATATAAAGTGACGGTACCTGGCAATGAGAAGAGACAATTTCAATCCCCTAACTGGAGTTGAGTAATTACGACAATACTCGGGTGTGGGTAAAATTAAGCTAATGCTTGCAAAATGTAAGCCAAGAGCTTCATGTATCATATAAATACAGAAATTGTGTTTTTGAAAGAAAAACTGGGACACAGTGAGCTCTTCCCAGGTGCAAAAAGGGTGTGGGAAGTTTAGTCAAGATGATGATGAAATATCCGAATTTCTGACTATGCTGATGGTAAAAAATCTAGGGCTTATTTATATGTCACTACTTGTATGAGAAGAACATTTTTTTTTTTCTGTCTTTTTTTTTTTTTTTTTTGTCTTTTCTAGGGCCGCTTCCATGGCATATGGAGTTTTCCAGGCTAGGGGTCTAATCGGAGCTGTAGCCACTGGCCTACACCAGAGCCACAGCAACGCCAGATCCTCAACCCACTGAGCAAGACCAGGGATCGAAGCTGCAACCTCGTGGTTCCTAGTTGGATTCATTAACCACTGAGATACGACGGGAACTCTGAAAAGAGCATTTATAAGATGTTTTGAAAATCACGAATGCCTGCTCTGTAACTTTAAGAGGTTGTTTTGAATATTTTTGGAACACCCTAAATGTTCTTAAGGATTCATACAAAAATGAAGTAATGTTAGTAGTGTCTGACATCTAAATGGAACCCTTTAAAAGCTAATTGGTAACTTTGAACAAAGGGACCATTTTGCTCATGTTTAAAATTTTCTTCAATGGTTTTTTAATTGTAGTAATGAAAGGCCAGCAAGTAATGAAGCATACTGACCAGCTTCAGTGAAAATGGAAATAGGGTCAGGTGGAAGATTTCATGTCAGATATGAAGTATTAAACACTTGTAAAATCTGTTTTTAAATTACTGACTTGTGTGGCACAGTGGAAATTAATCCATCTAGGAACCATGAGGTTGCGGGTTCGATCCCTGACCTCGCTCTGTGGGTTAAGGATCTGGCATTGCCATGAGCTGTGGTGTAGGTCACAGATGAGGCTGGGATCTGGTGTTGCTGTAGCTGTGGCATGACCCCTAGCCTGGGAACCTCCATATGCCCCAGGTGAGGCCCAAAACAGACCAAAGAAAAATAAATAAATAAAGTAAACTACTGACTTGAAGAACAGCCACATTCAGTGAATTTCTACATGAAGAAGATATTCAAAGGACAGGCTAAGTGTAAAACATAAAAAAGTAACCATACGTAGTTCCAGCTATGGCACCATGGGTTAAGGATTCAGTGCAGCTGTGGCATAAGTCACAGATGTGGCTCAGATTTGATTCCTGGCCCTGGAACTTCCATATGCCATAGGTGTGGCCAGAAAAAAAAAGTAACAATAATAATCTATTCAGGAGAAAAAATATCACATTCAAAGGTTAGGAAGTTTTTTTAAATGTATGTTTTAGTATTCTTCATAGTAAATAAAAATATTTATAGTTAATACCAAATATATACTTATAGTCAAACAAAAACGTCAAATTGTGCTAAAACAGAATTTCTTAACTTTTTTGGAAGTCACAGAGACCTTTGAAAATTTGAGAAAAGTTACAGACTCTCTTAGCAATGCACCAATATTCTTGTATACAAATGTTCACATTATCACAGATTCCCAGGAGGACCCCTGGGAAGCCCATGAACTTCTGGCTAGTAAATCTTAATGTGATGGGTAACAAATATACTTTATATAGACAAGAACCATTAAAATAATCAAAGAGATCAAGATAATTTCTCAGCTCTGGTGCGGGGGTGGGGGGGAGTATTTCAATTAATTGATAAATTCAGGTAAAATTCACTCATTTAACAACACATTTTCAGGTATTGTGAATTGATTTTCTATGCCTACTACCTTACCAGAGCTGATATAAGAATACAGACCCCCAGATAGCCAGGGTTTGTTCACATAGGTGAAATAACTAGCCATGCTGAATACAGGTCTCTGAGAACAGGTCCGAATGGGCTTCACCTCTACAGAGCTGGTCTGATCACTGAAGCTAGGCTCTCTTTTTTTTTTTTGGCCTTTCAGGACTGCACCCACGGCACATGAGGTTCCCAGGCTAGGGGTCAAATCAGAGCTGTAGCTACCAATCTAGGCCACAGCCACAGCAATGTCAGATCTGACCCAAATCTGTGACCTATACCACAGCTCATGGCAACACTGGATCCTTAACCCACTGTGTGAGGCCAGGAATCAAACTTGCAACCTCCTGGTTCCTAGTCGGATTTGTTTCTGCTGAGCCACAACGGGAACTCCGAAGCTAGGCTTTTAATCACACACAGCACTGCCACCCAAACTACATCACTGGCTTCCTTCAGTGCCTGCCCTTCTATGCATCAAGGCACTTCTACGGATCAAGAAACTGGGATTTTCAAAAACAGAGATGCTTTAACCTGAAGGTACAAGGAAATAATCATGGTCAGGTATCCAAGAAGCCACATGAAAAACAAATACATGATAGAAAAGAATTTAAAATTTTAGTAATTTTCTTTTTTTTTTTTTTTTTTTTTTGGTCTTTTTGCTATTTCTTTGGGCTGCTCCCGCGGCACATGGAGGTTCCCAGGCTAGGGGTTGAATCGGAGCTGCAGCCACCGGCCTACGCCAGAGCCACAGAAACTCGGGATCCGAGCCGCGTCTGCAACCTACACCACAGCTCACGGCAACGCCGGATCCTCAACCCACTGAGCAAGGGCAGGGACCGAACCCGCAACCTCATGGTTCCTAGTTGGATTCATTAACCACTGCACCACGACAGGAACTCTTTTTTTTTTTTTTTTTGTAATAGTAATTTTTTGGAACTTGAATTTAAAAACAAAACAAAACAAAACAAACAAACAAACAAAAAAAACCCCAAATTTCAAAGGAATACCCTGCTTGCTCTGGATTCCTTCAGGGTGTCCCAGATATCCTGGGGGTTCTCCTCGGTTTTCCTTTTGCTAAGGAGTACTGCTTTTGGAAAGTTTAAGAAGCACTGGGAGGAGTTAGTTTCTTGGAGGTGGCTGTTCAAAGGATCATCTTTAACATGTTAGTAAAATGAACAAGCAATGAGAGATGTGTGACCTCCCCCATCAGATGGCATTCCAATAGCTAAAAAAATATCTATCTATCTAAAAAAATCTATCTATCCCAGATAGCCAGGAAAAATATGAAGCAAAGCAGAATTCCATCTGTCTTAACAGGGCAATAAAACTAAAGGACTACAAAAAAGAATTATTTTTTAAAAAGTTCAAAGAACTCAATGGAATGACATTAAATTGACTCTGGAGACATTCATTGATGCATTTGTTCATCTATCAAGCAAATACTCACTGACTACTGATTATATATCAGGAATTTTCTGAGCACGGGGGATACATAACTGAACAAAACAGAAAAACAACAAGAAAACAAAAACCTCGCCCTTGTGGAGATTATATTCCTGTGGGAAAGGACATAAATAAGAAATAGTTTAAAAAGCAAATTGCATAGAATATTGGAAGGTGACAAGTGCTATGGATTAGAAAGTATTTTCTAAGGCAGGAGTGTTAAATTTTTAAATGGAGTGACTAGGAGTGAAGCCTTAATGAGAAAGTAGCATTGGCACAGAAACTTGAAGGTGATGCGGGGATTACCCAGAGGGATGTCAGGAAAATAATGTTTGAAACATAGACAAGGACCAAGTGTGTGAATCCTAACAAGTGTGAGGAGCAGCCAGGAGGCCAACGGAGTGAAGGATGGATTGTGAGTGAGAAGAATGAACAGAATTGGAAAAATAGAGAAGGTCTGAATCATGTAGGGCCTTGTAGGCCACTGCAAACGACTTTGGTTTTTAATCTTGAGATAATTCAGAACCTTGTGGGAAGTTCCTGACTAGAGGAGGGGCATGACCTGACCTGCATTTGAAAAGCTCTCTCTGGCTGCTGTGTGAAGAGCAGACTGGAGGGAGAAGAGACCAGGTGGAAGTCAGGGGATGGGTTAGGAAGTTCCTGCAGTAGGCCAGAAGGGAAGACACTTTAAGTATTTTAAGAGAGCCAAAGAAACGCAAAATCAATGGAAGCAGTGAAGGCAGTTAGCTACCATCTCTGGGAACTGCAGATTTTGAGGGGCTGTTGAGAGACCATCCCCTCTTTAAGTTATTGTCTCCTAGTTACGGTGACAATAAACAAGGCTGAGAATGTCCCCATGTGTCCCATGGGCCTCTGGACTTTATAGTCTGTTAGTAAGATAAATTAGTAACTTTCCTCTAAACGGGGACACCAATGAGAGGGACAGAAATGCTATTAATCACACCAGGACAACTGGTGTAAGAGAAAGTTCCTTTTAGATAAGGCAACTCTAAGTATAAGGGATCTAGGAAGCCAGTGGATGGTTCTATTAAAAAACAGAATTTATTAGAGGAGCAAGACCAACTTGCTTAATGAAGAAATGTCTTTTAGCCTGGAAAGTTTTAGCAGTGAGAATAGAAATGAGGTGTTCCCGTCGTGGCTCAGTGGTTAACGAATCCAACTAGGAACCATGAGGTTGCGGGTTCGATCCCTGAGCTTGCTCAGTGGGTTAAGGATCTGGCATTGCCGTGAGCTGTGGTGAAGGTTGCAGACGCGGCTTGGATCTGGCATTGCTGTGGCTCTGGCGTAGGCTGGCAGCTGCCGCTACAATTGGACCCGTAGCCTGGGAACCTCCATACGCCGCAGGTAAGGCCCTAGAAAAGACAAAAAGACAAAAAAAAAAAAAAAAGGAATAGAAATGAGAATCTAAATCAGACCCATTGTACTAACATGTTTGTACTGCATTTAAGAATAGTCAATACATATTTGGTATTTTTAGTATTTGTATTAGTTAATCTTGCCCTGCTGAAATAACTAGTAGACTAGTCTTAAAATTCCAATTTAAAATGTATAACTGAATAATTTATTTGAAACTGTGATTTAAGTTGAAAAGGAAATTATTTTTTACTGAATTTACTTTGAAACTATTAACTATTCTAAGCATTTTGTAGGTATTGTAGGGGAAAAATATCATGCTTCAGTGGAAAATTATGCATTGATTTAGAGCACATTCTTGCAAGATTCTGATTGATTCAACAAGAGCTATTTTACAACTCTGTAGATTGTTATATAACTGACAATGATGCAAAATAATTTTGTCTATAGACATGCAAATTTTGTGCTGCCTGTTAGAACTTTAATTTATTGACTCCGCCCACATCCCCCCCACACATAAAAAGTTAGTTTTGCCTCCATTAGCATATTCACCTCAGAATTCCAGATCTATAAATGTATTGCTTTTGTGGATTCTTCTTTAAGCTGACTGCAACATCTTACCAGTTTTCTCCCTGTAGTGGGTTGACTAGTGTCCCTCCTCGCCCCGAAACCCCATTCATGTCCACCTAGAATCTGAGAATGTGACTTGTTTGAAAATAGGTCTTTGTAGATGTAATTAAGTTGAGGTCATACTGGATTAGGGTGAGCCCCAAACCCAATGACCAGGATCGTTTTAAGATAAGAAAAGGACACACAAGAGGAGTTCCCAACATGGCTCAGTGGTTAACAAATCCAACTAAGAACCATGAGGTTGCGAGTTCGATCCCCGGCCTCGCTCAGTGGGTTAAGGATCTGGCCTTGCCGTGAGTGGTGGTGTAGGTCGAAGACGTGGCTCAGATCCTGCATTGCTGTGGCTGTGGTGTAGGCTAGCGGCTGTAGCTCCAATTCGACCCCTTGCCTGGGAATTTCCCTATCCTGCAGGTGAGGCCCTAAAAAGAGAGAGAGAGAGAGAGACAGAAATTCACGTTCCTTCAGCTACAAGGAACACCAAGGATTGCCACAGCCTCCAGAAGCTGAAAGAGGCAGGAAGCAATCTTTCCTAGAGCCTTGGGAGGAACATGGCCCCGTTAACACCTTGATTTTTGATTTTTAGCTTCCAGAACCGTGAGAGAATAAATTTCTGTTATTATAAGCCACTCGCTTTGCAGTACTTAGGAAAAAATACTCAATGAGTTAAATCCAATCTTTAATGTGTTTCAGTTTATAGCTGTAGGAGAGTCATAATTTTACCTGTCTTTGAAAAGTATTCTGTAACAGTATTAGCTCATTCACACCTCCCAGCAATCCAATGAAGCAGGTACTATTATTATCCCTATTTTATAGATGAAGAAACTGAGGCACAGAGCCATTAGGCAATGTTCCTGGTCGGGTTTAGGACATGGTACCCCCAAATACAGGACCTTGGCATATTGAATATTTTAAGGAATTTGAGAAAGAGTACGTGCAGGGAGGACTTTCTGACCTTCCTCTAAAGCAGGTCCTAGGACCCTCTTGTGTGGGTCCTCAGACCTGGAGGGAAGGAGCTGTCCTATCTCCCAAGAGAGAGGGAAAGCAAGAGAATCTGAATCAGACCTTGCTGTTTGCATCTTTATTACACTTGGCTGAGACCCTTTTTTGTCCCGTCATATTCCATGACTTTCCACTCTTCATCAAAACTGGCATAAAGATGCTCAGGTTTAATAGCTTCTTGGGGGTCTTCATTTCCTTACGAAGGCTCTGTGTCATTTTATATAAAACTTATATTAAATAAATGTACATAATTTTCCCTCGCTTATCTGTCTTTTGTTACAGTGCCATCCAAGAACTTAGATGGGCAAGGGGGAAATCTATTTTTTTCTTCCCTACATTCTCCAAAGCATACCTAGGAAATAACAGGGCAAGGCATTCAACCAGACGAGTCACTCCAGAGGGTGTGTTCTTAGTCACTTTACTCTCCTGCCCCTATAAAGAACAATGGGTGGGGAGTTCCCTGGTGGTCTAATGGTTAGGACTTGGTGCTTTCACCACTGCGGCCTGGGTTCAATCCCTGGCCACTTCATGCCACAGCCCCCTGCTTCACACATACAAAAGAGCACTGGGATGTCTAAAAACTCAGGTACTTTGAAAGTTTAATTTAATAGATTTTCTAGAATTTTCTAAATATTTGGAGAGTTTTGTCAAACATTTAAGTGCTTTAAAAGAAAAATATATTTGGAAGTCCCTGTTGGGGCTCAGTGGTAACGAACCCAACTAGTATCCATCCATGAGGACACGGGTTCAATCCCTGGCCTTGCTCAGTGGGTTAAGGATCTGGTGTTGCCATGAGCGGTGGTGTAGGTCACAGATGCAGCTCGTACCTGGCATGGCTGTGGCTGTGGCTGGTAGCTGCAGCTCCAATTTGACCACTGGTCTGGGAATTTCCATATGTCGCAGGTGTGGCCCTAAAAAAAAAAAAAAAAAGACCAAAAAAAAGAAAGAAAATATATTTTAAAAATAAGGAAAAAAAGAAAATATATTTGTATTCACTTAAACTACTTATTATTTTATTAATGTACTTGCTAAGATCATTAAATTGTGAAGTTTTTCTTAAAATAATTGTTACAATTTATTAGACTTACAAATAAAACAGTAAATATATGGAAAACTCAAAACTCCCCCTAGGTTTTACTTATTACTTTAATGAATCAAATATTTGTTTTTAAAGCTAGTTACCCTCAGAAGTCCTTTTTGTAGACAAAAGCTGCCCCCACAGATGTCATAATTCACCTTGACCTGTACTCTGTTAGGAAGAAAGTATGTAGGACATATTTTGTTGCCTATCACTATCTTTGTCCCAAGTGAATAAATCAAACCCTTCACCGTTCAAGTTAGAATTCTTGAAAAGCTCTTCAAATGAACGTTCCCATTTCCTGGAATAGTGCTTGTGCACCCTCTATCCCTAGCCATGAAACTGCTTATTCCCAACTTCTACTGGTTCAGGATACAGCTCAAAGCCTTCTTTGAGCCCCAGTTTAAGTCAGCCTCCTGATCCCCACCAGACACACTCTCTGCACACTTACATAATTTTTTTAGCTTTTCTTTTTTCTTTTTAATTTTTAATGATTTTTATTTTTTTCTTTATAGTTTACAGTGTTCTGTCAATTTTCTACTGTACAGCAAAGTGATCCAGTCTCTCTCTCTCTCTCACACACACACACACACACACACACACACACACACACACACACACATTATCCCCCATCATGTTCAATCACAAGTGACTAGATATAGTTCCCTATGCTATACAGCAGGATCTCCACAATTCTTATTATATGTTTATGTGATTATTTGAAGAATATTCAGCTTCCACATGAGACTATGAGATCCCTGGGGACAGGGACATTTGGCAATGTTCTCGGCCAAATCCAGAGCTTAGCACATGTCTGGAATAGAGTGAGTGCTTAATACACATTTGCGTGACGAAGAAGAGAGTGATGAGCAGTGTTGATGGCATTCAGCCCCTCTTTGGTGGGAAATTCTCTACTGTGTGTAATATTAGAAGGACACAGTTCTGCATCTCCCACCACTGACATCAAAAGTGGGAGGGGGGACCTCCTCCCTCTCTTTTACCTCTAGCAGCTAAGACACAGAAGGTAACCTACGCCTGACAATCAGATACTCTCATACAGGATAGCACACTCTGGCTGGTGGTTCAGAGAGGCAGGGATAATTGAGAAATTACTGATGGCAGCGTGCAGACTATCCAGCAGCTATATAACTAGATGTCCATCACCACAGATGTCCTGTGGCTGTGACTGCGGTATTGCCCATGAAATTGTGCCAACCAGATGGTTGGCTATGGATCCAACTTCCTGCCTGCCATGGTCCCTGGCCTATTTTCAAAGCCTGGTTCTACAATGATTCTATAAATTGTATATAATTCCTTCAAAGTATTTTTTTCTTCAAGCTAGACAGAGTGAGTTTTCTGTTACTTACCAACATAAACCTTGACTGATACACACACACACACACACACACACACACACACACACACACACAGAATGACAGAGAATAAATCATGAATCACGGAGCCTGGAAGTATGAAGTGAAGCTGCCTTTATGGACAGGAAGTATTGATCTGTGTTTGGACAGCATATGGATGCTGAAGCAGAGGGCTTCACTTTAGGTTGGGAACAAAATGCTTTTCAGGTTATGACTATAGATGATGACTAAAATAATTGTGAAATGTGGAATTAATCTACATGTCCCTCAGCATGGAACAGGTGTGCCTTGTAGATACCCAAGATTATTTTAAGTGGAATGTCTACATGGCATTAAGGAATGTTGAATCACACAGTGAGAAAGTGATTCCTCTTCCATTATCTTTCAATCCTTCTGATACCACCAAGGACAGCATGGTAGATTGGCAGCGCTTTATTTTATTTTATTTTTTTTTTTGTCTTTTGACTTTTTGTTGTTGTTGTTGCTATTTCTTGGGCCGCTCCCTCGGCATGTGGAGGTTCCCAGGCTAGGGGTCGAATCGGAGCTGTAGCCACCGGCCTACGCCAGAGCCACAGCAACGTGGCAGCGCTTTAATATCTCTCAACCACTTACTCCTCTTCCTTCGTATCAAAGGGAAGACAGCCTCAGGTTCAGAGTATTCACAGACAATAGTCTCAAGCTAGAATATAATTACATTTGTATTTTCACTGTATTTAATTTTCTTCCTATTTATAAGTCCTGCTAATTTTCCGTTTATGGTCTTGATAGACACTTTCTAAACAAATTTCTTTTAGTTAAAGAAATAAATGTAAAAATATTGAGTAAATAATTTTTAGCACAGGTAGAAGATAAATAGGGCAAAAATCCCGAAGATGGTGAGTTACTGTCTTCTCTTTAGAAAACACCAGGATAGTCTACTGATTACAGCCATAGTTACAGGATTCAAATGAGTAAAAACTGAAGCAACACCCAGAACCTGAAAACAAAAGCCACAACAACTCCTTCAGAAACATTTCTGAAGACAAACCATAACTCCACCGAAGTCCTAGACTCCAGAAGGTGGAGGACGGAGGGTGTGGTGGTAGTGATTGTCACCATCATAAAACCAAAACCAGGCAGGTCAAAAGGACAAGGCAAGGTAAGGCAGCACTTCCTTGAGGAAGAATCCACACAAATCCAGAACGGTCATCAAACCCCATTCACTTCCTCATTCAGAGAAGGGGTGGTCTCTAATATATAGAGGTAGCAAACAGCAACTCTCTGAATGAGAGTGATGGGTCAATTTTGCTTTCCTTGGTGTCAAGGCAATATGATCCATAATTATATATGAAAATTTAATTTTTTTTTGTCTTTGTAGGGTCACACCCACCGCATATGGAAGTTCCCAGGCTAGGGGTTGAATCGGACTGCAGCTGCCAGCCTATACCACAGCCACAGCAATGCCACAGCAATGCCAGATCTGAGCTGTGTCTGTGACCTACACCACAGCTCACAGCAATACCAGATTCTTAGCCCACTGAGCGAGGTCAAAGATTGAATCTCTGTCCTCATGGATATTAGTCAGGTTCATTACCCCTCAGCCACAACAGGAATTCCAAAATTTAATTTTTTAACAACTCGTCTTGCTTCTCTTAAGTTCCCTTAAATCAGTAATTCTGAATTGGAAGAAGCAATTTTTTTGAGCTACCTGTATATCAAAGATTCTAGAATGTTCCACTGGAGAGTAGGGATACAAGCTCTCCATCACTTTTCACCTAGTTAGAACCAATGTTATAGTAAGAGTATTTCATTCTCATGTGGAGGGGAGGGAGTGGAAGAAAAGATTCAGAACCACCATTTCAATGAGAGCCACAGTATAACTTTGTCTCACCCATCCATCAGACCATGTGGCAGGTGTAAGGGGGGTGAAGAAAGAGGCAATCTCTTTACCTTTCAGCACCATACTCTGTGGGTAGAAGATAAGAGTTAGGAAAAATTGTTCTCAGCACCATAATAATATGCAAAATGGATAGGCAGTGGTTAAACAGCATCTATATTTGGAGAAGGGGTTACCACCCAGAACAGGTTTTTTTTTTTTATTATAGTTGGTTTATAATGTTCCGTCAATTTCTGCTGTACAGCAAAGTGTCCTGTCATACATACATGTATATATATTCTTTTTCTCACAATATCCTCCATCATGTTCCATCACAAGTGACTAGATATAGTTCCCAATGCCATACAGCAGGATCTTACTGCTCTTCCATTCCAAATGCAACAGTTTGTATCTACTAACCCCAAACTCCCAGTCCATCCCACTCCCTCCCCCTCCCCCTTGCCAGAACAGGTTTTTAATGACAGATCTGGCTTGTTCCAGCAAGGAATACCTTCTGTGATATAACTTAAATGTAGTCTTTCTTTTTCTCCCCCTTCCCAACCCTCTCTTTCTTCTTTCCCTCCTTCTTTCTTTTGCCATTTTCTTTTCTTCCTAAGCTTCTGTTTTCTGAGTTACTGCATATTTCTCAGGCCAGGTTATCTGTGGCTTATTGGACATCACAAGCTTTCACATTTCTTTCTCCAAAGCCTCATGACCACACCAGTTAGGAGCTGGCAGGGTGAGACCCACTTTTATCTTCAGCGGGGGGTATAGGGTGCAGCTCTGTGGTATTGCACATCTGGGCACCCCCACTTACAATCTGTGTGACATTAAGCAAATTGCTTCATTTCTCTTGCGCCTCAGTTTTCTCTATGAGAGTAATAAAATCATCTACATAATTGGATTTTGTGAGGATTCACTGGGTGAGCTGGTATAAAGTACTGAGAACAGGAATAAGCACAGTATGATTGTTAGCTTTACATACGTGACTTCTCGCATAAGCTTTCCTTTCACAAAAGAGTTCTACTGCCCCCCAAAGATTTGAAAATCATTTGGCTACTTTTGTACAGGGTCGTGGGCATGGTTCAGATGAGCATTCTATTTAACCCGGACTTTTCATCAATTTTCTCTTCCCTTTCTCAGAATAACTTCATTCTTTAAAATAGTGCCTGCTCCTACCCACCCCCCCACTCTTCCTCCCATTGTTTTCATGGTCAGATTTTTCCTACTACTGTCTTTATCCTGTGATTTACTGGATTCCGTCGGACTGTTCTCACTGCTTCATGCAACAGAAAGTACCCAATCGAACCCTCCCTTTGACCCTGAAGGAAATGTGGGTCCTCCCACAGAAATCATCTCCCCTAAATTCACAGCTAGTGAGAAGCGGATGAAGAGATGTGTTTCCTGACTCTTGACTTCATTGTTCTTTTTCAGATATTAACCCGTCTCCTTCTCATTTGATGGAATTATATACAGAATGACTCCAGCTTCTCCTCTACTACAACAGCCACATTTCTCTTCAATGACTTTTTTTTTTTTTTTTTTTTTTTGTCTTTTTGCTTTTTCTAGAGCCACTTCCCATGGCATATGGAGGTTCCCAGGCTAGGGGTCGAATCAGAGCCGTAGGCCACCAGCCTACGCCAGAGCCACAGCAACGCGGGATCCGAGCCACGTCTGCGACCTACACCACAGCTCACGGCAAGGCCAGATCCTTAACCCACTGAGCAAGACCAGGGATCAAACCCACAACTCATGATTCCTAGTTGGATTCGTTAACCACTGAGCCACGATGGGAACTCCTCTCTTCAATGACTCTTGAAATCCTGCTCCTTTTAAAGAATTCTGTTAAGATGGGATGTCTCTGGCCTCCTTTCTCCCCATTACACAGTGAACGATCTGAGACCAGTATATTGTTTGTTCATTCATTCACCTAACAAGCTTTCTCTTTATTTATTTATTTATTTTTTCTTTTTGAACACCAAAGTGGTTTTAGGGTTGAATGACAGGGTCCCTGTGTTACAGAAGCTCATATCCTGCTTAGATAGGGCACCCAAACAAATAACAAGTTATAAGGAAAGCCGTGTGTAAGGGCTAGGATAGGGTTCAACAGAATGTTGTGGGGGAAGGTAGCTCACCCAGCCTAGGGGTCATGGGTCAAGAGAGGTTTCCTAAAGGAGCTGACCCCTAATCTGGACCGTGGAGTAGGCATGAGCCAGATGAAGAGAAGGGAAAAGTTGCTTTAGGCAGAGGGCACAGAACATGGGAGAGAAGACAAAAGCAGCTGGGAAAGCAATGTACTTTGAGGAAAGTGCCAGAAATTCCTTTCAGTAGGAGTAGAAAGTGAGACGGAGTAGGAGCTCTGAGGTGTGAAAGAGTAGGCTCAGTCTTAAAGGATCTTGTAGGTTGTACAATAGTTTTATCATAGGAGCCATAAGGAGTTAATCAAGAGCAAAAGAACAAATTTCATTCTGTGGTGGCACCACGGAGACAGAAGCCACCACTTGGAAGTTATTGCACTAATTAATCCAGGTGAGATAAGAAACGGAAGCATCTCAGCCCAGAAAGACACACCTGTGCTAAAACTTTTAGAACCTACTGTTGAATGTCCCCATGAGCTAAATTCTTGAGGAAATCTTAAATACAACTTCACCATTGCTTTTCATTTATCTACATTTTCTTTCTCAACCTGTGCTTTCTTCCCTTAACTGGTTTTATCCAGTTAAGTAAACAGTAAAAGCAGATTGTTTTACTGTTCTTTCTAACTGTTCTATTTCTAAACATCCAAGAAAGGCTTCTTTCCTTGTTTACAATGATACTTTCAATTGTCATCGATTTAAATGTCTGTTAAGGAACAGATAAATAAAACTTCTTAAACATCAAGTTTCTGATTTGGTAATATTTAACATGCAGATTAAAATGTGTTTTATGAAATTCTGTCTCTTCATACCTCTACCATTACTATCCCAAAGGAGGTGATACATTGGTGGGTAGTTCATATGTAAATAAGTAACTCAGATACTTCCTACAAAGTTAGCTTCTTACAAAGTATAAAGGGTATACAGTCAACCTTCCATATGTGCAGTTTTTACATCTACAGATTCAACCAAACCTGGATTCAAAATACACAGAAGAAAAATTCCAGAGTTTCCAAAAAGCATAACTTGAATTTGCTCCACACTGGCAACTACTGACACAGCATTTACATTGTACTTAGAATTATGTACATAGTATTTACATTGTATTAGGTATTATAAGTAATCCAGATGATCTAAAGTATACAGGAGAATGTGTGTAGGTGATATGCAAATACTACGCTTGAGCATCCTGAGATTTTGATATACCCAAAACCAATCCCCATGTATACCGAGACAATTGTATTTTGAAAAGAGCCTTGATTAAATTTTTGTCAATTATTGGATGAATCAAGAGACCTACTCAGATAATCTCCCATCTAGAAAGATTAAAAGTTGAAACACTTTTTTTTGCAATTTTTCATCACACAAAATAAGATCAAAACGATCAGTTCATTAGTTGCTATTAATCTTTGAGTAAAATTAAGATTCAGCCAGGACTAGGAATAGGCAAAGAGCAAAAGAGCAACTCTTCAGCAAGAACAGCTCTCACTTTAACCTTTACTAAAGTTTAGTTGCCTTTTTTCTGTTTGAAGTAACTATAGAGTCAGCAATCCCAAATTTGCCGCAGCCCCTCCCCCCCACACCTTGGCCTCTTCTCAAGCTCTTTTTGTGCACTTCTATCCACCTCTTCCAGCTGTCTTTGGCAGCTGAGTCCTCCCCGTCCCCTCCCTGGTACTCACAGTGTCTGAGTATTGGGTGGTAAGGGGGGGATGCTGTGGATATCCTTGCAGGTGACTCTGAAGTCGTCCTCCTGGTGGCATTCGCAGGGCGGAGACGGACACCCTTTCCCCCTGAGGCTCCTGGGCAGGGCGAGAAGCAGCGCCAGCTGCAACAGGGGCGTCAGACTCATTTTCCTCGGGCCTCCAAGGCTATCTCTTCATCTTCAGCCCTCTGCGCCTCCGGTGCCCTCAGGCTGATGGAGCAAGGGAAGGGTGGGAGGAAGGAGGACTCGAAGGGGTTGTGACTTCAGCACCAAAGAGGAGGCTGGAGAGAGGAAAGAAGAGGCTCTTAAGTGCTTCGTTTCCCTGGGCAACTCTCCACCCAAACAAGCTTGCTTACTTTCTTCACTTCTTGCCCGACGCCTCACAGCCCGCTCCGTCTGTTCCCTGACACTCCACACCAGTCCCAGCTGTCCCCTCTGCTTTCCAAACTGCCCCCTCGTGTTCCTCCCATTATTTCTCTCCAAAGCCTCACTTAGATGTCCTCTTCTTTCCTTGTCGCTAAACCCAGCGGGCCCCCTTTTCCCGTGGGTAACCTCCCCAAAGCACTGCCTGTTGGGATCCACTGCACGCACCCTCTTATTCAGAGAAAGTTCCAGCGGAACGGACAGTCTCGGGCGGACAAGGGTCCCGCACACTTTCAGCTCCTAGGACGCCTCTGCTGAGGGTCGGAGGCGGACACACGTGGCTTGCCAGCCCGAGGTGTGGCCAGGGCCGGGGCGAGACACCCCTGGAGGATCCTCTTGGCTCCCCAACTTCAGCGCAAGCCCGGGCTGGGCGCGCAGCCACAGGAGCAGAAGTCGCCTCGAAGAGGCGCCTAGTGGCGTCCGGCTCTGCCTGCAGACCGCGGACTCGGAGAGGCAGGGCACGAACTGGGCTCTGCGGCCACCTGCTGGGGAGAACCGGGAGCGGCAGAAACAGTTCGAGCACCTTGAACTGAACAATGAGCCCGCTTTGCTGTACCAAGTTGAAGCCAACTGGTAAATTCTGGTCTGCCCAGGAATTCTATCGAGCCATATTTCCCCCAGAAGATGGGAAGAAAAAGAATACCTAAGTGGCACAGTATCATCTACTCGTCATTCTTCAGACAGTAGCCAAAAAGATAAATTTAAATAGAAATCAGGTTGTGCCAATTTTCCTCTTAAAAGCCTTCCATTGCTAATTATTTCTTCTTGGGGTAAAAGGAATATCAATTTCTCACATACTGTATCATCTCATTTATGTGAACTTCTGATATGGGGGAAAAGCTGTGGTGATGGAAACCAGAATAATGACTAGGGGAAACACTGGAAAGGGACAAGAGAGAACTCACAGGAGTAATAGAAATGTTCGACATCTTGATTAGACTGGACATAAATGGATGTACATTTTGCCAACATTTATTGAACTGTATACTTAAAGGATGTGTACTTCAATCTTTGTAGTGTCTTTATTCATAATCCCCCAAACTAGAAATCACCCAAATGTCCTTCTACCACGTAATGGATCAACAGTGATACATCCATACAATGGGATACCATATCACAATAAAAATGAGATACGAATTTTTTAAAAGAAAATTGAGTATAAATTCTCTAGACTGACCAATAAAGTCCTACTCTAGGTGCTGGTATACTTTTCCTGTAAAGAACTATACGGTAAATGTTTTAGGCTTTGTGGACCGCATAGGGTCTTTGTCATATCTTTTTCTTTTTCATACAACCCTCTAAAAATGTAAAAACATTCTTAGCTTGTAGACTGTCCCAGAACAATCCTGGGGCAGGATTTGACCTAGAAGTCACGTTTGCTGATCTCTGTCTTTCATGATCTGACACTTACCGTCACTTTGATGGACCTGGAACAAGACAAGTTTATATCACCTCTGGGTCTTTGCTATCACCGAACTCTATGCCTGGAACAATCTGTCCCCAGATATTCACATCACTCAAATCATGATCTTAATACCACCTCCTTAGAAAGATTCCTTGAAAATCTTATCTAAAGTAATGGCCCCTCCATCATATTACCTCACCCAAACCCTCATGACTGCTTATTATTATTATTCATTAGTTTAATCATGTCTGCTGTCTCTTGCTGCTCTCCCATTCCCATCAGAATATAAGCTCCATGAAAGAAAGAACCCTGCTAATTTTTTTTTTTGCTACTGTATCCCTTACACCAAGAACAATACCTACTTCAGAGTTAGTAAATAATAAATGTTAAAAGAATGAACAGGCAATATCTATATTAGCTATTTGTTGCAGCATAATCAATAACCCCAAAATGTATTGGCTTAAAACAACATTTACTATCTCAGAGTTTCTGTATGGGGCAGTTTGGGAGGGGCCCAACTGGACACTCTGGCTTAAGGCTTATCATGAGTTTGCAAACAAAATGATGGTGAGGGCTGCAGTTCTCTGGGAGCTTGACTGCAATGTCACAAAATTCACTTATTGGTCCCAGAAGCTGTTTCACAGATTCTGTCAGATTATCTACATAGATGAATTGTGTTGTCTGAGAACAGACAGTTTGCTTCTTCCTCTCCAATCCGGATGCTTCTCATTTCTTTTTCTTGTCAAATTTCACAGGCTAGAAACTACAGTACTGTTTTGGGTAGAAAGAATAAGGGAAGACATCTTCTGGTTCCTAATCATCTGGGGGAAATCATTCTTTCATCATGAAATATAATGTTATCTATACATTTTCCATAGATGCTTTTCAACTGGTTGAGAAAATATCCTCCTATTTCTCATGTGCTTAGAGGTTTTAATCAGTAATAGATATTAGATTTTTGTCAAATGCTTTGCTTGCAACTGTTAAATATAACTTTTCTTTTTAATTTGTTAACATGGTAACTCACAGTGGTAGATTTTGGAATGTTAAAGCTATCTTGCATTGTAGGGGTAAACCCCACTTGATCATGATATATTAAGTTTTGGATTAGATTTTCTACAATTTTGTTATGAATTTTTCATGGATGTTAGTAAGGGGCAATAGTCTGTTATTTCCTTTTATGTGATGCTTTTGTTTAGTTTTTGTAGATGCCACCACAGGATGAGTTAGAAAATATTCCCACCTCTTCAAATTTCTATGGGTTTATATAGAATTGGTATTATTTCTTTCTTAATTATTTGGTAGAATTCACCAATGAAGCTATATGGACTTTGATTTTTACATAATATCAATCAATATTTTACATTGATTTGTTCGTAATATTCTTTTATCATCCTCTTTGTGTTTGTATAATCTGTTCTAAAGCTAGCACGCCTTGTTATTTTCTTTGTTAAGATAGCCTTTTAAGATATTTAAGTTGCAAGAAAAGACTCATTTATTTTTCATTTAGTTATGCTTTCTAGTCTTCTTCATTGCTTGGTGTATGTAGATCCATATTTTCCACTGATGCCACTTTGCTTCTTCCTGAAAAACTTTAACATTTCTTACAGTGCAGATCTCCTGGTTATAAATTGCCCTGAACTCAGAAAGGCCCTGATCTTACTTTACTGCTCATTTGTTGCTGTTTTGACATTCTCATTCAGTTTTGAACAGGGCCTTACCTTTTCCCTGGGCCTCAAAAATTATGTAGCCAGTCTTAGAATCCATATGCTTAATGTTCAAAAGTCAGGAAGAGACTACTTTTTCTTCTTTTCCTCTTTCACCTCCTCTCCTTTTCTGCTTCATGTGGTCACATCCCTTCTCTGAGCCATGAGCACAGCACAGCTTGGCTGGCTGCAATGGAGGAGTGTGGGTGAGTGAGCCAGGGGAGACAAGAAAATACTTGGGGGAAATTTTGGTTATATTTCAAATATATTTTCCTGTCACATAGAAATAATCTGTTTTCTTCTTTTGCTGCACAGTATTATGGGTTTGCAAGGTATTGGTGAAACAAGCTCTGCTCCTTCTACTTGAAAGGACCACCCAACAGCTTCTTAGTGATAGCTGTCTTCCCTTGGCTCTGATTATCCATTCTAGATTAGTTAGGTTATAAGGATCATGTCAATGCTTTCAGATTAGTCTCATCCCAAAACTTCTTCTTCTTCTTTTTTTTTTTTGATTCATGTGAGTTTTTTTTTTTTATATATAATGATTTTCATTTTTTCCATTATGGCTGGTTTACAGTATTCTGTCAATTTTCTACTGTATAGAAAGTTGACCCAGTTACACATACATGTATGCATTCTTTTTTCTCACATTATCATGCTCTATCAGTCACAAGTGACTAGACATAGTTCCCAATGCTATACAGCAGGATCTCATTGCTTATCCATTCCAAAGGCTATAGTTTGCATCTATTAACCCCAAATTCCCAACCCGTCCCACTCCCTCCTCCTCTCTCTTGGCAACCACAAGTCTGCTCTCCATGTCCATGATTTTCTTTTCTGTGGAAAGGTTCATTTGTGCCATATATTAGAACTTCTTTATTGATTAGCCCACCTAGATGTTTGGCGTGGTTCAAGAGTGTTTTTGATGAAACTGCTCAAAAAATTAGATGGGACATTAATACCTCAGACCTTACAGGCTGAACAGTTTGGCTTCACCAGTTGTTATCTTAGTCAAAGATCTTTGAATTTCAATCCATAGAGCTTATCTTAAGCCTCAAAAGGGAAACCGTCATATGGCAACATGTGCTAAGCACCTAGAACAAAGCAATAAACAAGGTCCCAATGTTCATAGAACTAACATGTTAGGATATCACAGTATGTATCAGCTAACCTATACTGATCCTTCACTATGGGCGAGGCACTGGGCTAAGTACTTCACAGACATTATTTTATCCTCAAAACAAACCTACACATTGGATACTCTTCATCTTCTTCTTTTTGTTGGCCACAGTGGGCAGTGGCTTGAGTGGGATCTCAGTTCCCAGACTACAGATCGAACCCAGGCTGCAGTGGTGAAAGCATTGAATCCTAACCATTAGGCCACTGGGGAACTCCCTTAAGTACTATTCTTATCATCCACATTTTTCAGAGGAAGAATTGAAAGCACAGAGTGTTTTAGGAGGTACTCAGGGTCATACAGTTGATAGGTGATTTGAACCCAAGAAGTCTGGCTCCAGAATCTGTTCATTTAAACACTTCCGGCTAACTCTAGAATATCCAGGAACACAAGTACAGGGCATACAAGTGGGGATAACACTTAATATAATACAAGCGGGATTGGAGCCAGAACTTGGAAGTCATCAAGAAGCAAAGCTCTCTCTTAGGCTTGTTTCCTCTGGGGCTGCACAGTTTACTTCTGCTCCTTTAATCAATTTGTTTCTGTCTGCAAATTAGATTTTTAATTTCTCCTTGAAGATGTTCACCTCACTGTGACAGCCTCAGCTTGTACCTGCACGTCAAGACTATTCAGGGAGTTCCTGTTGTGGCTCAGAGGTAAGGAACCTGACTAGTATCCATGAGGGTTCCTTCCCTGGCCTCACTCAGTGGGTTAAGGATCCTTTGTTGCTATGAGCTGTGGTGTAGGTCACAGACATGGCTCAGATCTGGCATTGCTGGGGCTAGGCTGCCAGCTACAGCTCTGATTAGATCCCTAGCCTGGGAACTTCCATATGCTGCCAGCGGGTCCCTAAAAAGGCAAAAGAAACAAAGAGAGAGAAACTATTCAGACAATGAATTCAATGCTTGAGTCCCAGTTTTAAAGGATAAAGAGCATCATTGGCCCCAGTTGTTTCAGGTATCTGGCCCTTGTCTAATCAGCCATGACCAGCGAGGTAGGGGGTTTGCATAATATAAACAAGGCTTCAGGGGCCTATTGCTGTGGGCAGGCTCATTCCCAGTAAGGGGTAATGTGGGTGGGGCATGTAATTTTGCCACACCTACTTTTATCAAAGTATTGCATGGGGGAGAAACACTGATGACGCTAATCCTGAATAGGTAACTTTTTTGGACTGAATTGTGTTCTCCTGCTTCCCCATCCCTTATGTTGAAGCCCCAATCCTCAATGTTACTATATTTGAAGATAGGGCCTTTAAGGGGGTAATTCAGGTTTAATGAGGCCATAAGGATGGGGACCTAATCCAATATGATTTCTATCTTTATAAGAAGAGAGACTCCAGGTAATTGCCTGCACAGAGTAAAGGCTATGGGGATGGACAGAGAGGAGACAACCATCTGCAAAGCAAGGA
Source organism: Sus scrofa (assembly GCF_054392235.1). Lineage (NCBI taxonomy): Eukaryota > Metazoa > Chordata > Mammalia > Artiodactyla > Suidae > Sus > Sus scrofa. The sequence continues at coordinate 114,847,536 of NC_139389.1, read as the reverse complement.
AAGAGGCCTCATGAGGACCAAACCCGCTAATGCCTTGATCTTGGACTTGCAGCCCCAGAACTGTGAGAAATAAATTTCTGTTGTTTCAGCCACCTATTCTGTTATTTCAGCCATCTATTTTATTATGGCAGTCCCTGCAAACCAAATATATCACATGACCTCTCTGTGCCTCTATTAACATTGTTTGTGGAAGAAGATTATGTACTGCAGGTAATAATCCTTGCAGGTTTTTTTTTTTTAACTCTAAATTTAGGTGATTCAGGTTGAGTATCAATTAAAAGCAATAAAGGTCATGTGGGAGAAAGTTCCATTGTGGTCCAGTGGGTTAATGATCTGATGTGGTCATGGCAGCTGGTCACTGCTGTGGCAATTGTTCAGTCCCTGGCCTGGGAACTTGCATATGCCACATGTGTGGGAGAAAAAAAAAAAAAGTTATGCGGGAGTTATAAGGTATATTTTGTGTAAAATCTTTTTTATTGGCTCTCTTATTTTCTCTCTTTTGTTAAGGATAAAGATTCTATGATCTGACTCCACTCTTTTTTCTGGGTATCCTATCTGTGTATTGACAGCACACCATATGACAGAAAACTACTATAAATTTAATAATATATTTTAAAATTACTTGGTCATCATGAACTCAAATGTGATTCTCTACCCATCAGGCCCAGTTGTATCCTCTGATTTCACTTTATCTTATTAATCTCACTTTAAAAATGGGACCTGCAGAATTAATTCTCTAAATATGATTGAACCAGAAAAGACAGATAGTGGGAAAATAAGTTTTATTAATGCATCCTAAGATTACATTAGCTTTATTGGTAGCCATTTTTTTCCTTTTCCTTTCTTTCCTTTTTCTTTCTTTCCTTTTTTTTTAAGGGTCTTTTTAGGGCTGTACCTGTGGCATATGGAAGTTCCCAGGCTGGGGTGGAATTGGAGCTGTAGCTGCCAGCCTATGCCATAGGCACAGCAACACTAGATCTGAGCAACATCTGCAACCTACATCACAGCTCATGGCAATGCTGGATCCTTAACCCACTGGGCAAGGCCAGGGAGTGAACCCATGTCCTCATGGATACTAGTTGGGTTGGTTACCTCTGAGCCACAACAGGAATGCTGGTAGCCATTTTTCCTGCAGTTGGTTAGCTATCACTTCCTCTGAAGTTTCTTTTTTATGTCTATCCCCAGAGCCTATGTGATACTCTCACCTGAATTTGAAATATATATTTTTTTTAATAATTTCTCTCTCTCACTTGACTCTGAGCAACATGAGGGCAGAGATTATGTTGTTTATCTCCTCATTTTTACTGTACCTTCGGTGTCTTATACAATGGATTATAGAAAGATTCAGTATACATTTGCTGATTTAAATAAATACATTTTTTGGAAAAATTAAAATGTTAAAGAGTTATTATTATACTTCCACATGCATATTTGGAAAATTTAAGGCTGTTCTGAATTATCTTAATTTATGTATTAAGTGGAGTGTATTCTTGAATCACGTCTTTCAGCAAACAGCATGAAGATAGATGCAGATACACAGGGAGATCTTAAGAAGAATTATTTTATGTTCAAACTGAATATAAAATAAACTACTGCTCAGTGATGACTAGAGCAAATATCTGAATGATTCTAATACATTATTTATGATTTTTGTGTGTGTGTGTGTGTGTGTATGGCTGGGGGAGGAGGAGAGAAAGAGGGAAATAGAAAGGGAGAGTGTGAAGTGGGGAAAAGCTGAGAAGGGAGAGAACAGTTTTAAAAGGTTAGTCTCTGTGTTTGAAAGACTTAGAGTGTGGCAGAGGAGACCAACTGGGAAACAGATGATTACGGTACAAACTTATTAGAATAGGGAAACTGTGTAGTTTAAAAATGTGAGCTAGCTCTTCTTAAGGTAAAGCTTTCACAGATAAAGTAAAATTTGATTTTAGCCTTGAGGAAGAAAGAATCGATGGTCTTTTGGGGGGAGCAGAAAGAATGCTCCACCTAATTTAATTTTCACTTAGCTTTTGCAAAGTTCAATTATTTGTTTTATTTGAGGTTTTTGTTATTACCTTTTCAGGACTGAAACCACTTCTCTGAGTGGAGTGTGTCTCTCTCACGCTCTAGAAGGACCGAGGAGATGACAACCCTACACTGAAGGTAGCAGCAGCCATGAAGTGACAGCTTCATGTACTTTGTGTTTGCCATGAATGAGCTATGTGGTTTTAGGCGAGTCACTTACTCTTTCCGGGCCTAAAGGATTTGATTAGATAATCTTCTCTGTTCCTTTCCAGTTCTAAGAATTTATGAACCTTCAGAAAAAGACATTGTGCCCTGGTATTAGGGGATTTTTACATTTCGCTGCTGGAAATTTTTCCTGTTCCCCAAGGAGTAAAAGAAACATAATTTATGTTAGTATTGCAACTAATTTGAATTGTTATTGTTCACAAAGTAAATATTTTAGGCTTTTATGACTATGTTAGCGTCAGCTCTCTAATTCACTCTCTGGTGTTTGCCTCTTTAGAAGCAACTGGCCCTTTAAAAAAAAAAGAGCAGGGCAGGAGGGTGCGGCCGAGGGACTCAGGTGCCTGCAAATCCGGCTTCTTCCGGTTAAGTTAAGAGAAGGCCAGTCGTATGGCATCCTGGGAAATGCAGTTTCTCTTGGTGCCGATCTTCCTTAGTAACTCCTTGCTTTTGAGCATGAGGGACTACAACTCCCAGAGGGCCAAGCGGTAGCAGCGGGGCTCGGTACACTTGCTGCGGCTGGGCGGCTAGTTCAAGTTGCCATAGCTGCGAGTCTGAGGAGAGTTGAGTCGGTTGTGCCGCGGCGTCTGGTCAGTTACACCTTCTGGGTCGCTGGTGGACGCGGGAGCCCTGTGGGGCCTTGGCGATGATCCGGCATTAAGGGCCCGGGGTCCTCTTCTATCGCAGGTACCTGCCCCCAAACCGTCCCCTCGCCTTTTTTTTTTTTTTTTTTTTTAAACCACTTCCCTGTCTTATCGTAGATGTTAGGTTCCCGCTTCCCCTCTTCCCCGTGGTGGGGACGTCAGATCTACGCAGAGATTTGGGATAGGGCCCTGGGTGGGTGGTGTATGTGTAAAAGTTGGGGGAGATGGCGTGCCTGGCATCCCGGTGACCCCGCCCTTGGCGTGGATGTCCACAGTCAGGTCCTGGGCAGGTTAAACAGGGAATTTCAACTTGGTTGTCCTTTTTTGAGAGCAGCTTGTACTGCCGCTAGTAGCAGTAAAGCTTGAGCTGTCAAGGAGTTAGCCTCGTTCTTGCCACCCTCCTTACGTGTACTTTTGCCGGGCCTGCGATATAATTTGACGTTTTGTACCTGTTTTAGAATCGCAAAAATTTGCTACCCTTGGGAATGCTGTATCGGTGACTTGTCCTTCTTTTGACTATATGGCTGTTGCCCTAACGTCATCTGCTAACAATTCCTTGAATTATTTTGTAGGAACACCTGATACTGAATTCCAGCGACATCCTTTATTGGTTTGATGGCGCTTTGTCACTTTCACATAGGCTTTGTAGCCTTGTGCCAAGTATTATGTAAAATTTCTAATACAGGGCCTGGCCCATTGGAAGTGCTCAGTATTTATTTATTTTTAATTATGCAGACCTGTGCTGTAAAAACGTAGTGTGAGCCACACAGGCAAATTTAAATTTTCTAGTACCCACACTCAATAAGTAAAAAGAAGCTGGTGAAATTACTTTGTAAATAGTTTGGTACAATGTATCCAGAATGTTTTCATTTCAACATGTTGTCAATAAGAAACTTGAGACATTTTACATACTAAAAAACTTAGGAAAAAAAAAAAGGTACTAAGCAGTTGTGTGTAGTTTAAGTTTATAGCACACATCACTTCAAACTGACCAGATTTCAAAAGCTTATTAGCCACATATGGCTAGTGACCACTGTATTGGACAGCATAGATAGAAGATTAAATTTTTTGTAGTTTTATGTTTGCACAGATAAATTTGGGTGTGCCTATGACTCATGCGGTGAACTTTGCTGCTTTGTTAAGAGTGAAATTTGTATCAGACCTGTGTCCTCTCTGCCATTGCATGACTTGGGTCACTTTGAATTCTGTCTTGACTTGTTGATTAACAGAATACCTTTTTTTGTTGGAGTGGTTTATGGATGTTTTCCAGATCCACTTTTTATGTGGACAACTACCAGTTTACTGGATAACTTTCTGTGGATTCTTACAAACTGCTTTGAAAGTAGTCACAAAAAATGGAAAATATTTCTGTCCATAGCTCTGACAACCAAAGGCATTTTATTTTTACTTATTTAATTGCAATACTAACGTAAGAAGATCTGGGCAGTTATAAAATATTTCCTTTGGGTGTACTAGCACATAGTTCATTTACTGCCTTAGAAATACAATTGAGGGAGTTCCCATCATGGCACAGCAGAAACGAATCCGATTAGTATCCATGAGAATATTTGTTAGGTCCCTGTCCTCGATACTCTGTGGGTTGGGGATCCAGTGTTCCCGTGGGAGAGCTGTGGTGTAGGTCACAGAAGCAGCTTGGATCTCATGTTGCTCTGACTATGGCGGAGTCCAGCAGTTGCAGCTCCAATTCGACTGCTTAGCCTGGGAACTTCCATCTGCAGTGGGTGCAGCCCTAAAAAGCAAAACAAGCGAACAAACACACAAAAAACAATTTGGCCCATCAAATTCACGAGTAATATGTTGATTTCATTACCTGCCTTAGTTTAACATTTAACACTGATAGACATGCTTAGGAATAGTATCTTTGACTAGACTTGGGCTACAGTTCACATTGTGACATGATCTAGTCAGTCCAAGGGATGGCCAGGTATGGGTGGAATTCTCCAGTGAGAAGTATACTGGCTGGGCACTTGTATGTGAAGCATTCCTGTGACTTCAGTGGGGCTTTCACATGATCCAAGGAGCATCTTCTCTGTTCTCTGGTTTATGATATATATTCTCTGCTGTGTACACAAACCATACACAGAGGGTGAGCTTATTTTTTCTTTAATTGTTTTTAAAAAATTAAGGTTGTAGATATGTTTTATCCCCTTGTTTCATTTATCTGTAGGTGGTTTGGGGGAAGTACAGGGGCAACCAAAGATCATCCACTTGACTAGGCCTTTTGCCCTGAACCTCATGAAGAAATGATAGGAGGCAGACATATGTGCTGGGTGTGCTTTGTAAGTATGCTTCCTCCCTGATTTATTGAGATGAGACATTTTTGCGTATTTATAGTGGAAAAGAATATGTCAACAAATAGGCTTTTAAGGGGCAAGAAATCCCTTTCTAACATACATTATCCAAATAAATAGGATAGTTGTAACTGTATTGTTACAGAAATTCAGGGGAACAAACTAGATATCTTATTAAAAGCAACAGTGATGCATCTGTTTCATTAGACAAGTATTTGAGAACCTATTTTGTCTCAGGCACTATATCAGGCATCTTTTGCATGATATTTATTATGCTTATCTTCATTTTATAAATGAGGCAGTTGAGGCTCAAGTTTCTTCAGACTCCAAATTCCGGTCCTGCCCACTACACAGAGGCCACATTGTATCTCTGATTGCCCTCTAATAGGATTTAACTTAAGGTTAATATTTTTAGATTGTGCACTATATTAGCAAAGTTTACTTTTAATTTACATATTTAAATATTCAAATAATTCTCTTATCTTTCTTAGTTTTTTCAAGGTATAATGGTCTTTACATTAAAATTGAGATAGATAATTGTATTCACAATTTCCATAAAATGTATATGTGGAAAACGAATTGTCATTGGTTATCAAGTGAATAGTGTTAATTCATGTTTTACAACATAGATTTAAAATTCTGGACACTTTTTAGTGTTTTAACATTGCATTTTGATAAAGGGCACTTAAATAAAATGTATAGGGAAGACCCACTGGGGCCATGTAGTAATACTTTGTCTGAGATAGGTGTGTAAAAACCTCTTGGAATTAAAGACTATTAGAGCTGGAGAGGCTTGATATGATATAATTCAGTCCAGAAATTTTAAACTTCAGTCTTGACACATTTGGAAATAATATAAAAATAACCTAGAGTAGATTTACTGTTATCCATGCAATAAGATCACTGGGTTAATTCTAATATTAAATATTTCGATACTATTCATACTATATAGTGTGTATGTTCATACTGTTCTATAGTAGGTTTTTCTTTCTTATAATAATTTATTTTTTTGTCAGCATATAAAATTTTACCTTATCTCTTTTAAACTGCTACATAATATCCCAAATGACTAGATGCATTTAATTTATGCCTTATCAGTGGATCTGTGGTTTTTAATTTTTTACAACTAAATAATTGAGCAGTGAAGCTCTTTTACCTCCATCTACACATATGATGTGTATATATATCTTTAACATACATCTCCTTTTGTTTTCCTAGGATAGTATTCATAGAAGTAGAATCTGTGTCAAAACATGTGCATATTACTTATTTTTACTTGCCAGATTAGTCTTTAGAAAAGCTACCCTAGTCAATATTCTTACAGCAAGATTTAAGGTAGGATCAGTGGTTAAAAAAAAAAAGACAGTGGTAGGATCTTTTTTTCATAGGTACAAACAAGGCTTATCAGGCCTTTATCAGATGTTAACACAGAAATTCATATAACCTTTTGTACAGATGTTCAATGCTGGTACTTGGATTTTTTGGGAGATGGCAATATTTGCTGTTAGATTAATTCATTTAGCTGATAAACATTGAGAATCTGCTCTAAGAACAGTGTTTGCCATGAAACAGGTTCTCATTGAATGAATGAGGTCATAGATGGATGGATAAGTGAATTAGACTTTTAAATAAGACATCGTGGAAGAAGTGAACTGTGATTATTATTTTAAAGGGAGAAGAGATAGTTTTATAGACTGTAGAAAGAAGGAAGAAGCTTAGCGTTCCTGTTGTGGTGCACTAGTCTAGGTGATGGGATCTAGCTTCTTGAATCAGGAGTTCAAGACCCTCATCAAGCCACCTTTCCCTTAACAAAAGAACCACAGAAAGGAGTTCCCATCGTGGGGCAGTGGAAACGAATCCGACTAGGAACCATGAGGTTGCAGGTTTGATCCCTGACCTTGCTCAGTCAGTTAAGGATCCGGTGTTGCTGTGAGCTGTGGTGTAGGTTGCGGATGCGGCTTGGATTCCATGTTGCTGCCATAGACCGGAGGCTACAGCTCCGATTCAACCCCTAGCCTGGGAACCTCCATATGCCATGGGAGCAGCCCAAGAAATGGCAAAAAAAAAAAAAAAAAAAGCTTGATTATGTGAGAGTGAAGGTTTAAAATGGCAAAAATGGATTAGCTTATGAGCAGCCATTGATACATTGAAACAGTCCTGAGGATGGACACAGACAATAAAGAGCCTAGTTTATTTGGAGTGTAGAGCTTTATAGTACAGATAAATAATAATTTAGGAATGTAGGTAGGTGCAAGTAACAGTGAGAAAATGATTTATAGCAATTAAAGAAAACCTTATAGGTTTGATTCAATTATAAGTTTTAGCACATTCAAAAGCATTTGAAATGTTTCAACATTGTTTATGAGGCATTATCACGTATTCATGTTTCTATTGTTTTTCAGTTCAGACTGTATTGTTTGAGGACTTAATTAATATAGGCCATTTGCTGCAAGAATTATTTCATCCAACAATTATTTAATTAAATTTACCAATTGCAAAGTCCTACATTTTGAAATTTGTCTCTGGATTAATCAGTGTTATAAAGAAAATTTAATTATAAATTCATTAAAAAATATTCCAGGTACATGCCAGGCACTATGCTAGGTGCTGAAATACAACCATGAACAACAACAAAAAATGGAGTGTCTAATGAAATTTAGAGTCTAACAGGGAGACAGACTAGTAAACAGCCAGTTAGCTATCTCTGGGATGTGGTGAGGTGGCCCAGGGTTAAGTTGGGGGCACTGTAGGAAAGCTTTATAGAGGAATTTTCCTCTGAACTAAGACTTGAAGAAAAAGCAAGAGTGACCTAAGGAAAAGAAGTGAGAAAAATGTTCTAGGTGATGAATCCAGAATAGATATGTTGGTGAGATGAGCCTAACATATTTGAGAAATTGAAGAAAAATTCTGTGGCATGAATAATTACATCTCAAACATGTTTAATAATTGTCTTGCTGTAAATACAGAGCTATAAGGATGCAGAGGGCGAAGAGATCACTTCTGGTAGGAGATGGATGGCTTCGCTAAGATCGTATTATTTGACCTATACCTGCAAAGATGAGTGGAATTTAAATAGGTAGCGATGGTTGGACAGTAGATGGCATTTCAGTCAGAACTAATGACAGTGAAGCATGGAAGTAGGAGAATAGCTGGTGTTAACAGCTAAATGAAGGCCTTATATATATATATATTAGACATCAGATCCGAGCCATGTCTGTGACCTAAAAAGCTCACAGCAGGGCTGGATCCTTAACCCACTGAGCAAGGCCAGGGATCGAACCTGCAACCTCAAGGTTCCTAGTCAGATTCGTTTCCACTGCCCCACAATGGGAACTCCTTTCTGTGGTTCTTTTGTTAAGGGAAGGGTGGCTTGATGAGGGTCTTGAATTCCTGATTCAAGAACCTAGATCCAATCACCTAGACTAGTGGGCAGTGGAATGCCACTGAAGGTTGGAATGGATAGTAAAAAAAATCAAAGTTGGGCAAACCATTATGGTGGCTAGGAATGAGTTAAGAAAAGTCCTGAATTATGAATGGTGCCAGTGATAATGAGAAGGGATACAGGGTTAGGAATCTGAGCCTTGAAGAAAGGTTCAAGGCTCAGCTCTGCCATTGCAAGCTGTGTAACCTTGAGTACCCTACATAGCTTCTTTAAGCCTCTTACGGATGTATCATGATGACAGTAGTACTTGCCTTGTAGGATTATTTTCATTCAAGAATCTGTGATATTAAAGCATTAGCTATTAAGCATTATTATTTCAGCTTTTTAAAAAGATTTTTAAAATGGAGGTTCTTTTTGTTTGTTTTTAGGGCCACATCCACGGCACATGGAGGTTCCCAGGCTAGGAATCGAATCAGTGTGCCGGCGTATACCACAGCCACAGCAACTCCAGATCCAAGCCTTGTCTGCTACCTACACCATAGCTCATGGCAATGCCGGATCCTTAACCTGCTGAGCAAGGTCTGGGATCGAACCCGCAACCTCATGGTTACTAGTCAGATTCGTTTCCACTGTGCCACAACGGGAACTCCTTAAAGTTGAGGTTCTTAACTGGAGTTTACATCCATGTTTGCAGTAGTTCAGTGTTTTAAGCTGTATTTCATTATAGCCTGATTCCTTTCTAATCTTTATCTTTGAAATTTTTAATGTATACATTTAAAAACATTCCAGGAGTAATTCCCGTCATGGCTCAGCGGTTGAGGAACCTGACTGACATCCATTAGGACACAGGTTCCATCCCTGGCCTCACTCAGTGGGTTGAGCATCTGGCATTGCCGTGAGTTGTGGTATAGGTCACAGATGCAGCTCGGATCCTGTGTTGCTGTGGCTGTGGTGTAGGCTGGCAGCTACAGCTCCAATTGGACCCCTAACCTGGGAACTTCCACATGCCATGGGTGCGGCCCTAAAAAAACAGAAAGACAAATACATACACACATACATACATTCCAGGAAACAGTTCATGGAGCAAAATTAATAATTCCAGTTACTTTTTTTTTTTTTTTGGCTGTGCCTGTGGCATGCAGAAGTTCTCTGGCCAGTGATTGAACCTGCACCACAGCAGTGTCCTGAGCCACAGCAGTGACAACACTGGATTCTTAACCTGCTAGGCCACCAGGGAATGCCTCAATTACCTTTTAAAAAATTTTAGAAGTTTTTATTATATCTTGGAAGATTATACAAATCATTCTTTTTTACATACTTTTAAAATAAGAATAAAGAATGCAAAACTCTTGAATAAGCATATTAGTAAATATAATCAAAATATATTCTAGCTCTTTATTTTAGAAGAGTTAAAGGGAGATCTAAAGATATAAAGTAAAAGGAGGGAAGAAAGAAATATGAAGATTGAGAAAGAGTGGAGGAAAAATACTTCTTTTTTTAATTTATTTTTTAATTTTTTTGGTCTTTTTGCCTTTTCTAGGGCTGCTCCTGCAGCATATGGAGATTCCCAGGCTAGGGGTCTAATTGGAGCTGTAGCCACTGGCCTATACCAGAGCCACAGCAATGCAGGATCCAAGCCGTGTCTGCAATCTACACCACAGCTCACGGCAACGCAGGATCCTTAACCCTTTGAGCAAGGGCAGGGACCGAACCTGCAACCTCATGGTTCCTAGTCGGATTCGTTAACCACTGTGCCACTTTTTTTTTTTTTTTTTAAGATTAAGGCTTTAGGATATGGTTTCTGAAAGAGAGAAAAAAAAAAAAAAAAAAAAAAAAAGGAATGCTTTCTTCCTGAAAGGGCTCGAAAATATTCTTTTTCACTAGAGATAGGATTATTTAAAAATAATCTTAAAATAGCTGTAGAAAGTTGGATTTATAGCAGATTTGCTTAATTAATACCTTATTATCTTATGCTATATTCTTTACATAAAATTTAGTTTTAAGTAAATAGGTACATGTGGAATTGTATGGCCTTAAATGTACTGGTGTATATATGGTGGGGGGAATGGATCATAAGAAATACAGTAGGGAAGGACTGAAGAAGCCCCAAACATTTCAGTGATTGGAAAATATGTATTTGGAATTTACACGTCTTTTGCATCTAAGAATGCAGTGGAAAAGGCACTGACTCAGAGCCATAAGATATGGGCTCTAGTTCTGTTATTGTAACTTCTTATCAAAGCAATTATGGACAGTATTTTACTCAAAACTTTGCTTTCCTTTAGCACCAGAAGTATAGGTTATAATTATACCAACTTTGGAGTTCCTGTCGTGGCTCAGTGGTTAACGAATCCAACTAGTAACCATGAAGTTTCGGGTTCGATCCTTGGCCTTGCTCAGTGGGTTAAGGATCCAGCGTTGCTGTGAGCTGTGGTGTGGGTCACAGACGTGGCTCGGATCCCTTGTTGCTGTATCTCTGACATAGGCCGGTGGCTACAGCTCCGATTAGACCCCTAGCCTGGGAATTTCTATATGCCGCGGGAGCGGCCCTAGAAAAGGCAAGAAGACTATATATATACATACATACATATATATATATACACATATACATACATATACATACATACATACATACATACACATACATACACATATATACATACATACATATATACACACATATATATACATACATATATACACATACATACATATGTATATACACACACACCAACTTTACAGAATTCAAGTAGAAATCAAGAGAAAATAGTGATGAAAATTCTTTGTAAGCTATAAAGCAATATGCAAATTTAAGGTATAAATAGCAGTAAGAAATATTTCCCTTTGTTAAAATTTTTATTGTTGTTCACTAGGAAATTCAAGAGGAATTTCTGTTTCTACTTTAAAAACTAGGAGCTTTATATAAAGTAAACTTAAGAAACAGTGAAAAACTCAATGTTACAGGGAACAAATAGCCCCAACTGATATTTATGATTTAAAAATTCATAAAAATTCAAAAATTGGTGGCCTGTTACTTATTTCAATTGTAAATACTTATGTTGTGCATCCTAATATGAATCTGTCCTTTTTTGCTTCTACCCTTAGAAGACAGTCTGAAACCAACCTGTTTTCTCAACGATAGGAGGCTTGAGAGGAAATGAACCATCTTCTGAACCAAGTCAGACAACTTATTAGTATCAGTTAGCCTTTGCTGCAAAACAAAATAACAAATAAAATCTTGCAGGCATACAAGAGTAAACCTTTGTGTCTGCTTATCTTGATCGGCCTCACTTGTTTGTTGGGGCTCAGCTGGCTGGTCTGCTGATGTAAGCTGGAAGTCACTGGCGCAACCATGTATCTCACACCTTTCAATGGGATAGCATGGGCATGTCCTCATAGTGATGGAAGAGTTGTGGGGGGGGGCAAGTTCTGGTGTGTAATCCTCTTGCAAGCAGCTGCTTGTGCCATATCAGCTAAAATCTTATTGGCCACAGTAGGTCATATAGATGAACCCAGAGGTAGAGGCCTGGGCGGGTAACTCCATCTCTAGTAGGAGGGCAGTGAGTCAAGGGAGTGGTGAAGAATTGAAGCCAATTTATGCAAGGTACAACATTTTGTTTTGAATTTAATTTCTTCTGTATATGATAGTGGGAAAACATTGTAAATAGTTTGCTTAAAATCAAGTCCTTTTGTTCAATTCTTTTATCTTGTTCTGATTTCATAGTCTATAGGGATGGTTAATACCAAAGCTGTATTACCCAATTTCCATTCTGGTCTGTAGAGGAAAGTATTATCTCTCGAGCATTTAACCTTGATTAATTCTTCACAATTGAATTGCTCATTTTTAACTAGGGAATGAGGCTGATAAACTTCCTTTGTCTTGGTTCTTTATCCAAAATAGGGCTGCAAACTCAACTGCTAATCAAGTGACACATTGCATGAAGCAGGCCAGGTGGAGATTTCAAAGAACAAACAAAAAGGTGTATGCCTGACTTTAGGGCAGCCACTATTTACGTCCATGTTGCCATCTGAAAATTCATCCCCTATGTTGCCAGATATTTGGATTTTTTTCAAGGGAAACTGGAAGTTAGATTTTTTTATGTGAAGTCTCTTTGTTTTCAAATTAAGATTTTAAGGTAACAGCATTGTTTTAAAATATATATTGGTTGGCTGGATTTGGTCTGCAGTTCTCCAGATTTAAACAAAATGGTGTCAGAAATATGGGGATTTTAGCTCTTTGTGCAGGCTGATCTCTTGCCCAATCTGGGGGCGGTTTGGACAATTATTAGGGGTTGTATGCACTCCTAGAGTGCTTCATTATTGTCTGCTATTTTGGGAATAGTGTAGTTTGTATTTATTTTTTAATCTTTCAGCATATGAGTGCAATTCTAGGGCTTAACTAATAAGAAATCCATCTCCTGGAGTTCCTGCTGTAGTGCAATAAGATCAGTGGTGTTTCTGTAGTACCAGGATGCAGGTTTGATCCCTGGATCCCTGGCCCTGTGGCACAGTGGGCTAAAGGATCTGATCCCTGGCCCAGGAACTCCATGTGCCTTGCGGCAGCCAAAAAAGATTAAAAAAAAAAAAAAAAAAAAGAAATCCATCTCCTATTTATTAGCATCCTTTCTCTAAGTTTTCTTTCTTTTTTTCTTGGATTTTTGTTGTGTTTTTTATTTTGACATGTTTTACTTTTAATTTAATTTTGTAAACTGCCTCATTTATTTTAGAAATATGTGTAGGTGTATGAGTCTAAAATATCTGTGTCATTCTCCTGGTGAGACAGGGAGAGAGTTATTAAATAACTTTATTTTCTGTTAAACTGCACCAATTTTTAACAACCAGCATACATGTAACCAAGAAGCTACTGGTTTTATCTTCATGTCTGAGTAAGCCGTCATTCTGTATGTCCCACAGCCTTTTCAAAAAATGCCCCTGTTCCTGTGACCCTGTCCTTGTTCTCCAAGGTGCTAGAGTGAGGGGAGGAAAGTGGACCCTGGGGGCTGAATCTGCTTTGCTTCATGCATGAAATTGTGTGTGTGTGTGTGTGTGTGTGTGTGTGTGTGTATGAGAGAGAGAGAGACAGAGACAGAGAGAGACAGAGAGAGAGGGAGGGAGGGAGGAAGGAGGGGAGAAAGGGGGAGAGAGGAAGAGAGGAAATGGATGGCAGCAACAGGAATAAGTAGAACATACAATAAAAAATCAAATCTAGTATATTTGGAGATATATATGTGTATATATGTTAATTCTGTAGGTCAGAAGGTCTCAACTGGGAATGATTTTACTCACCTACTCCCTCCCCATCCCTGCCTCAGAGGACCTTTAGGAATTTCTGGAGATAGTTTTAAATCCATGCCCTGATGGGAAGATGGGAGAACCCTGCTTATTTGTCTCTTCTTTAGTTCCTCTGAGATAGAAGATTTTAAACTTAATCCCGCTTTTTTGTCTCATCCATCTGTCACACTTCAACTCTATCCTTCCAGATGGGTGGAAAGATCCTGACCTGACTCCCCTGGTATTTTGTCATATTACTTACCATATTACATATGTAGAACTTTACAAGTCTTTCTATACTGTCAAGGACTGTGTCTGACTTTCATCTCTCATTTCTAATGTAGTGACAATCCAGTAAATGATAAATGCATGAATCTGTTGTTTCTTTTTGATTCTGTTTCCTATATTTTACATTGTCTCCTGACTTAACTGAGAACTGACTTCTGAACTAGACAGTTGACTTTGATCTTATATGAATTTACCAAAAAAGTTCAAGGAGATTAAGTTACAGAAGAGGACTGATGTAAAGAAGACAGATGCAAGTGATAGTTATTTGTACATGGTAACCTTTGCAGGTCTGTTAGCTTTTTCTCTTGAAGGATGAGGCAATAGCAGCATGTCCTACATTTATTGAGACAGGGAGAAATGCATTCCATAATTTGAACTCGGTTAGTGATTAAGCTTAAAATACACTTTCGAGCTCCCCTGACCCTCTTTAAATATCAACATCATTACCTTGAATATGTTCTTTGAGGACAGTCCCTTGGACAGGGACAGCTAAGACACTTAGAGGCCACAGAAGCAACCACCTAATTAACATGCACTAGTCAGCCTTTGTGAAATATCACCACTGATGCTGGGTGCTTATCTTTTATGGAACAGCTTGCAAATTCTAATTGTTTTAAACTGGCTCTGAGGAAAAGAGACTTGAGAATCAATAAATTACAGCTCTCATACATACAAATGTGCATCGTTATAATGAAGACAATCTGATGGCTCTTTAGGTCAAATAACAAAGAGGTGGTCTTGAGTTTGTAAAGTCTCACTGCCAGTCCTGTTTTTATAGGGTTGAGATTACAGAGTTGAATGTGGCTTTACTCTTGCAGTGTCCAGGTTTGCATATGGGCAGTTGTTTTTGATGGATAGATAGATCCTCCGTGGGAGCTTATTGATGAGGGGTTCATTACTTTCTTCAGTGGCCATATATCTTTATAAGGTTCATTAAGGCAGAAGCAACAGTATTTATGCCTTTAAATGCTAATATGTTGGGAATAGCTAAATAAACTATTCTAAGAATTGTACCATATGTTTTCAGACCCAGAGCTTTCTCTATGACTCTGGATACTTTCACCCAAGGTCACCGATCTTAGTCCTCTCTAGAGTCTTGGAAGAAGCTCAGCATCTGAAAAGCAGAAAGCATAAATATCACTGCTTTCTCATCAGCAAGAAATTTCCTTGTACCAGTAGGTGGTAGTAAGCTTCAGAGTATTTACTGCCTTTTCTCTAGTTAAAGGAAATGCCTTTCTCACCTTTAACTAGGATTTAGGTGATTCAGCTTCTTTAAATTGTTGAGTTCTTTTAATTATTCTTCAAATTCTTTCTTTTGTCAACAGACATCATGCTGACATTTCTTATAATGATGAGAGTAGATTTCTAATCCTACTGAACTTTTTTCTTTTAACTCTTTCAAAATAATAATGATTCATTTTGAGCATACATAGATGTTTTTCTACAAGTTATGATAATTCTTCTTTGGAATTCAGGTTGTAATAATGATTAAATATCATTCATGAACCATTTTAAATTTGTTTCCAAAGCAGAACTTGATTGCATAAGCCATGTTGGTAGACTTTAATATATTTTCACACAGTCCTTTAAAGTTCATTCCAGTATTTAAGATGTTTCTTTGAGAGAATCAGTTTTTTAATCAAATGTCTGAACCTGAACAAAATTGCAGAGGGAATCATATCTTAATTAAAAAAAAAAATTCTTTTAGCTTACAAACTCATGAAAAATGATTTCTTTGGCTAACCAGTTCTCTTCAGTATGAAACATTAGAGATTGACATCGAGATCCTGTTTCTTTAGCATTTATTTATTGTCTTTTTAGGGCTGCACTTTCGGCATATGGAGGTTCCCTGGCTAGGGGTCTAATTGGAGCTACAGGGGCCAGCCTACGCCACAGCCCTAGCAAATGCTGGATCCAAGCCTCATCTGTGGCCTGCACCACAGCTCACGGCAAGGCTGAATCCTTAACCCACTGAGCAAGGCCATGGATCCAATCCACTACCTCATGGTTCCTGGTTGGATTCGTTTCCACTGCGCCACTATGGGAACTCACCTTTAGCTTTTATTTAAACACATTTGCTAGGTTGTCAACCTGTTATAATCTGCTATTTCTGAAGGTGACTTTTATATCTGATTTCTTTCTTTTAAGTATATATTATATTTTTCTTTCTCATTATTCAATCATTTTAGAAAATTCAGGAAGGATAGAAATGTTTAAGAAATAGAAATCAGCTGTAAACTCTGCATGGTAAATATACTTCTAGTGTATTTTCTTCTGCTTTTATTGTCGCCCTTTCTTTCTCTTCTAAATTTTTATACTGGTTATTTATGTGCATATATTTATGTTTATTACAAAATTGGGATTCATACTTTTATCCTTTGCATTGCTACTAAATGTCTCCAGAAGCTGGGTTTTAATGTCTGTGTGCTTTATATTACATGTATATACTGTATTTTAACCATTCTCTTATAATTTGAAATATATGTTGTTTTTATTTTCTCCCTATTATAACTTCTCACTAAATATCCTTGCATGTAAATTTCTGTATATATTCCAGATGATTTTGTTAGGGTAAACTTTGGAAGTGTAGTTGCTAGGTCAAAGGTAAAAACTGCTCTTGACATACTGCCTGCTGACATCTAAACAATTTATATCAATTTACACATATCCATTAGGCCAAGATAGTAGTGCTCCTTCCTCTACAACCTGGTTAACCATAGCTGTGATTATTAAGAAAAAAAATGGGCTAGAAAAGCATCTTATTGATTATTTCTATTTCTTAGGTTAATAGAATATTTTTGCCTGGCCATGAATATATACATATAAATATATGTATATTTTTTAATGTTATGGCTCTCAGTATGCTTTTATCTTTTATCAACATGGAATGAATCGAATTGTTTGGGTACAGTTTCATTGAGGAGAAGATTTTCAGAGGTCTGAATTCTTATTTCCATTGATTCCACTGATATTAGGATAAACAATGCTTTTTTAAAATTAATTTTTTAATTGTAGTACAAAATAGTACATTCTTAGTGGTCAATGAAGAATGTGGAATTGACACTTATTGTTTCGTGCTTCTCTTCCTTAGTTATCTTAAGGGGCTCTTGAGAATCGTCTTAATGGCCCTCCATACATTTTACTCTAGGTTCTGATGATGTGGCATGAGCCTTTTGCCAACTCTAGCGGCCACTCCTTTCTCATTTGTTTCTCTCTTCTCCATCATCTCCATGACTGGGGAGTGCTGGTATTGGCTGTTGGCACCTTTTGGTAAGGTTATCCTTCTGCCACTGTGGCTGCCTTCTGCATTGTGACACTTAGGGTCAGGCGCTCTCTGTTAGCAGTAAGAGGCATGTTGGACCTTTGAATTGTCAGAAATAGTTATATAAAGTGCTAAGTTTTTATCAAAAATGAGCTATTAATCTAATTTCTATTTTTTGTTGTAATCAAATTCTATGTTTTAGTTCAACATTTATGACACTATGTAACTGAAGTCCTTTTATATGCCATAAAAGTAAATGTTTCATATGCTATTAAAAAAAAAAACCAAAATTCTCCAATATATCTCACCTTAAATCTTCATATTTCTGCAGGAGTTCCATCAGATGCAGAATTTTGAACATCTTTTATTGCTCAAAGTAATTGAAATTAAAAGCTGAAGACTTTGTGAACTAGCGAAATTCATGCCAGAAAGTGTGATTTTATTTCATTAAAAGTATGTAATTCTTACGGGGTAAGTGAGAGATCTTTTTTTTTTTTTTTGTATTATGTGACAATTATAGATAATTTAGTTAATGCTGTTCTTAATTTTATATAATGCTGCTGAGACTTTACATTTTTAAGTTAATTCAGATACCCAATATCTTCACTTGTTAATATTTATCAACTGATTATAATGTGAGTTCCATTAAGAAAGACTGTGAGGTACATATGCCTGTGGTAAAAGCATAAAAGTATGGTGTGGAGAGTTAAACATAAAATCATTTTAATAGTTATCTCATAGGAGGTGGAACAAGAATAGGAATAGTATTAGGTGGCAGGGAGGGTGTTTGTTATAGTGTCCTAAATATTTTATTAAAAATATTAGAAGCACACCTGTCATAATAGAAAATGATAATATTAGAAATATGTTCTTATAAAATAATAGGGAAATAACATGATAGAATAAGAGTATTAGAAAAATAGAAATAGAAAAGAATAGTATTCTAGGTAGTAATGCATGCTTATTGTATTATTCTCTATACTATTTTATAAACATTTTTCAAATTATTAAAAATAGCACTATTTGTAGTCAAGTTGAAACTCAAATTGTTTCTATTCATTAGAGTCTGATAAACAATTTATATCCATTGAAGTTATGTGTAGGTAACTGATTATTAAATTTTAGTATTTTGTTCCTTTTAAATCCTCTTACTTGTTCTCATCAACAACCATTGCAGTTAATGTCTGGCTTTTTCTTTTTGCTTTTTTTAAGATTTATTTATTTATTTGGCCACACCCATGACATGTGGAAGTTCCCAGGCCAGGAATTGAATCCACACCACAGCAGTTACCCAAGCTGCAATGACGATGTCGGTTCCTTAATCAGCTGCACCACCAGAGAACTTCAACATCTGACTTTTTCATTGTTACCTTATTATTCTGCCTGATATCTTAATGCCAATTTAGTTTCCAGAATTATGACTTATTAAACTGAAACTTACCGTACTTTTTTTTTCTTTTTCTTTTTACAGCCACACCCTCAGCATGTGAAAGTTCCCAGGCTAGGGGTTGAATCAGAGCTGTAGCTGCTGGTCTATGCCACAGCCACAGTAACACCAGATCTGATGTTAGGTGAGGCCAGGGATCGAACCTGCATCCTCATGGATACCAGTAGGGTTCTTAACCCACTGAGCCACAACGGGAACTTTTATTATGCTTTAGTTATAGAAATTTGACAGATCCAGGCCTAATTATTATTTTCTATTATGTAAGAGATAGTGGGAATAAGGAAATAAAAACCCCTTTATTCTGAGGCCAGTGGTTTGCTTTGTTTCCAGGCTCTTTATATGTAGCATAGATGTGTCACTTAGTTTTTTTCGTGGTGCCTAATAAAGGCTTCATATTATTAGTTTTTTTTCTTTTTTTGTCTTTTTAGGTCCATACGTGCGACATATGGAAGTTCTCAGGCTAGGGGTCAAATTGCAGCTGTAGCTGCTGGCCTATGCCACAGCCACAGCAACACCAGATCTGAGCTGCATCTGTGACCTACACCACAGCTGACAGCAACACCAGATCCTCACCCCACTGAGTGAGGCCAGGGATCAAACCTGTGTCCTCATGGATATTAGATTCATTGCCTCTGAGCCACGACAGGAACTCCCATATTATTAGTTTATTTCCACTGCCCCCACCACCTCCTCCAATAGTTTTATGCTTAAATGAAATGAGAGGAAGTTGAGAGGTGTGTAGACATATATGAACCATGGCTTGCTGCTGCCTTTCATGATTTTTACTGACTGTTGAGATTGTTCACAATTAGTGTTTAGAGGAAGCAGAGCAGAGTGGAATGAAGAGAATACTGAAGATAGACAAGCCTGGCTGAATGCTGGGTTTGCATCCTGGGTCTGCTACTTATTATCACTGTATAGAGTTGGACTTGTTACTTAATATCTTCCCCTCAGCATCCTTTATAGGTTAGAGGTTAATGATGCCTATTTTATTTTATTTTATTTTATTTTATTTATTTTATTTTATTTTATTTTTGTCTTTTTTTGCTATTTCTTGGGCCACTCCTGCAGCATATGGAGGTTCCCAGGCTAGGGGTTGAATCGGAGCTGCAGCCACCGGCCTACACCAGAGCCACAGCAACGCTGGATCCGAGCCGTGTCTGCAACCTACACCACAGCTCACGGCAACACCAGATCGTTAACCCACTGAGCAAGGGCAGGGACCGAACCCGCAACCTCATGGTTCCTAGTCGGATTCGTTAACCACTGCACCACAACGGGAACTCCAAATGATGCCTATTTTAATAGGTTGTTATGAGAAATAAATTATATTGTCTATGTGAGTGTCTGTATAGTATCTAGCATTGTAGCAGGCTCTTAGAAAATGTTGATTTTTCTTGCTTTCACTGATGGAAAATGTTGGAAAGCACTTTAACTTACAGTAAACAATTTTAGGTCATGTGGCATAGATTATGAATGTGTTCATGTGCATGTGCATGCACATAAACACACACACATGCACAAGTGATTTCCTAAGTTTATTTTTAATTATTATTATTATTATTTTTATTACTTTTGTGATTTCCTAAGTTTAAAAGGTGAACTTTGGAGTTCCTATCATGGCTCCGCAGTAACGAACCCAAATAGTGTGCATGAGGATGTGGGTTCAATCCCTGGCCCTGCTCAGTGGGTTAAGGATCTTTTGTTGCCATGAGCTCTGGTGTAGGTCAGAGACATGGTTCAGGTCTGGAGTTGTTATGGCTGTGGTGTAGGCCAGCAGCGGCAGTTCTGATTCAACACCTAGCCTGGGAACTTACATACGCTGCAGGTTGGCCCTAAAAAGACCAAAAAAAAAAAAAAAAGCAAACAGATGAACTTGACATTTAAGATTTTTTTTTGTTGTTAAATTTATTCTTTTGGACTTAAGCAGTGATGATCCTGGAAAAGCATAATCAAACAATTGCTTCAGCTTTTGTTTCTTGTTCATGTTTCCTGATGTCTGAGTGAGCTACATCATGGGCAGTATACTTTTGTACTTCTGGACAGGAGAAGAGGGGCAAGAACTAGGGAAAGCAGGTGTGGAAAGAGGTTGAGCAGCCTGGGCAGAGGAGAGGCTTGAGTCTGAGAGATGTTCTGTAGGCCTGTCTCAGATAGTTTGAAGAAATTGGATGTTTCATTGATTGTTTTTCTGATGCTACAAGGAAAGACTATATTTCACTTTGAAAAACATAAACTTACAGCAGGCTTCCTTGCTTATTTATCTTTTTGTTTAGTTTTTTATTTTGTTTTAAAAACATGACTACTTTCATTAAATGCTCTAGAATCTGTACATATTCAGCAAAGTGTGTACTGATTTGCTTTATTTGCTTTAGATGTATGGTCATGTACTTCCCAGATGCATTCAGAATAAAGATCCAAAAATTCTAGAATATTCTAGATTATTATTATTATTATTACCTTTTTGTCTTTTTGCCTCTTCTAGGGCTGCTCCTGTGGCATATGGAGGTTCCCAGGCTAGGGGTCTAATCGGAGTTGTAGCTGCCAGCCTACGCTAGAGCCGTAGCAACGCCAGATCTGAGCCGCGTCTGCGACCTACACCACAGCTCATGGCAACGCCGGATCCTTAACCCACTGAACAAGGCCAGGGATCGAACCCACAACCTCATGGTTCTGAGTCGGATTCGTTAACCACTGAGCCACGACGGGAACTCCCAGAATATTCTAGATTATTGAAGAGAGGTTTTATCACACTGTATTGAGAAAGCCAGCAAACTAGCCATATAGATTTTAGGAAGATTATAATAATTCATGTTAAAATAAAAATTAAATTAACTTTCTGTTAAGCAGAAAATGAAATTATTGGAATACTCAATAAACTTTCACTTTTGATTAATTGAATTTTCTCTAATACTTCTTCGTTACAAATATATTTCATTTCTTCAACTTTTATAAAAGGTTTTCTGAAACTTTTGAGATTGTCTTCCATGAAATAGTTTTCTTTTTCATTAGATTAAAAAGTGAGATAAAGATAGGAGGGAAGCATAGAGACTTGTAGTGATGATATTCAGGATGTTTGGCTTTCTATTTTGGTAGACACTGAAGATGCCATCTTTTCACATATTTGTTATTATAGAATTTATATCTGTTCTAGCATTTGTTTACTGTATTTTAAATTAAAGCATATGAGAGTGTTCACTCTGCACTGAATGGGATTCTCTTATTTTCTGAGGAATTGCTCTCTTAAAACAGAAAAGACAAAGGAGGGAGAATTACATGTGGAAGTCACTTGTGTTCAAGTTATGTATTAGAAAGTTATCATATGCTAAAGGATTAATGTAATAAATGCTTAAAAGATCAAAAAAGTAAATAGTTAAATTAATCTTTCTCTCTCTCTCTTTTTTTTTAATGGCCACACCCACAGCATATGGAAGTTCTGGGCCAAGGACTGAATCCAGGCTGTAGCTGTGACCTAAGCAGTAGCTGCGATCTATGCTACAGTTATGGTGAGGCCAGATCCTTTAACCCACTGTATTGGGCTGGGGATCAAACCCGTGCTTCTGCAGTGACTTGAGCTGCTGCAGTTGGATTCTTAACCCAGTGTGCCAGAGTGGGAACTCCTAAATGAATCTCTTGCTTCTCTACTGTTTACCATTTGGTTGACTTTGATCTGGAATTTTTTTAAAAGGAGTTTTGTACATCAATGGCTGAATCCTCCAGTGATTCAGACCACTTCTGCTCTCGTGACCGATTGAGTCGATGGGCTGCCAGTTCATTACAAAGGGAAACTCGAAATCGTCATACTGCAGATGTTACCGAGAAAGTCAACACTATAACAAGTACTTTACAGGTTAGTTTAGCAATGGTTGCATGAAATGGATTTTAATTAGTTAGTTTTGGATAGTGCATTGAGTTTTTTTTTTTTTTTTCCCATGGTAGCAAATCATCACAAAACAAATGTCTAAAAAAACTCAGGAATTTTTTTTCTTATGGTTCTGTAGACCAGAATCTGACACTGGTCTCATTGGACTAAAATCAGGATGTCTGTAGGGGCTTCATTCCTTTCTGGAGGCCCTAGGGGAATATCTGTTCCTTTTCCAACTTTGAGAGGCTGTCCATCTTCCTCTTCAAAGCCAATAACGGTGGGTTGAGCCCGTAACATCATATCACTCTGATTACTTTTGTGCTTCCCTCTGCAGCTTTTTTTCTTCCTTTTTTGGTTGCACTTGTGGCGTATGGATGTTCCTTGGCCAGGGAATCAAATTTGAATAGCATCTGTGACCTACACCACAGCTGTGGCAACACCAAATGCTTAACCCACTATACCACGCTGGGGAATTGAACTGGCAACACCACAGAGACAAGGTGGATCATTAACCTACTGTGCCACAATGGGAACATCTGCTCTTCCATTTTTAAGGATGCTTGTGATTACTTTGGGTCCACCTAAAATCCAGGATAATCTCCCCATTTCATGGTCCTTAACTTAATTATATCTGCAAGATTTTTTTGCCTTATAAGGTAATATATAAACAGGTTCAAGGGATTAGGACTTGGACATCTGTGGGGCCATTATTCTGTCTAACACAGTCAGTAAAGATATTTGAACTATATGATAGGTTGTGGAGATGTTTTAGAGTAAGGCAGTATTTCCAAATAAAATAGTGTGTGAATTAAACTAATAGGAATTACCATAGTTTAGCTTCTTGTGGACATGTGCATTGAAAAGAGTTGCTCTATTTTTGGTAGATGAATTATTCATGGATGGCTTATACTAAGATGCCATTTTTATTTAGAGGCTAATTTTGACAATATTTGGAAATTTGAGTGGAAGCAGTTTACATCCTCTGCAAAGAAAGAATTTCAGAAAGGAGGAGGGGAAGGTTATCACACTGGGAAAAAAGAAAATTTAGAAATAGAGTTTTTTTTCCTACCCTTTAATCTCTTACTTCTGTTTTGCTTGGATAAGCATGGATTTTGGCTTTCAGTTGTTTTGGGTTAGTATGCTTAAATAAGAAAAGGCTAATTTCTGGTGGAGAAACCATAATTTGATTTAAAACTCAGAAGGCTCCTTCTATTTAAACTTAGTTAAATTAATATAACATTGGAGTTTTAGAGTACAAATCCTTGTACTTTCTGATCAGTGAGACACATTAGTAAGTACATATTTTTGAAAGAAACGCCTCCATTCAACACTCAGGTGCAATCTAGAATATTTAGGTAGAAACCATTTTTATTGTAGTTAGAAACAAATTTGTTGTTTATAGCTAAAGATTAAAGGATACTTTGTTTTCTTTTCTCCTAATGAAGTTCTGAGGTGCAGTAATAATTGAAATAACACTAAATAATAGTTTTCTTCTCTTGTCTCTTGAACACAGATTTGTCCTCTCAGGATTTCTTTTTTATAAAAAGGATGTGAATTAGTTGAGGTGCACAAATTGATAATGAGGAGTCTTAAATTATGTGCTTGAAGTTTCATACAAGTAAATTGCATATGGATTTGAGTGCTGTTAATAAGGTTTATTTGATATTTAAAAAGTATATTGATATCCAATTTAATTATAATATAAATTGTATGTTTTGCAAATGGTTGACCTAGCTGTTTGATATTTGGCTAAGATAAATTGGGAAAAACATTATTTGGAGCAATTAACAAATGTTATTTTCTTTTTTTAGGACACCAGTCGGAACCTGAGACAAGTTGACCAGATGCTTGGACAGTATCGAGAATATAGTAATGGACAGGCGGGTGCTATAGAAAATGTAAGAATGTTTATATATGTTTACATTTTCTTTTATCCACCTTTTTGGAAATTCAGTTGTTGAGGAATAAGGATGTGAGATAAAGGAGATAACCATTGTGAACAGCTTTAGCTTATAGACTGCGTTATTATTTTGTAGTTTAAATTTGGGTTAGCTTATCAGATGGATTGCCAAATAGTTTATATAGGTTAGATTCTATTGAATTTGAAAGCTTTAAATCAGAGGGGATACAAGACTTAATAAATTGAACCATGGATAACCCTCATGGGGAGTTAAGAGTTTTAAGGATGGTTTTATTTATTTGTTTGTTGTTTATTTTTATGTTTAACACTGTTTATCTTGTTGCGGAAATACTTACAAAGTCATTGGCAGTCCCAAATATTCCCACATGGATTGTTTGCAAAGGGAGGTTTTGTGTGGTGAGGAACCCTGGGAAGAAGAGCCCACTGTTTCTCAGGCTGCAGGGATTGGAAAGTGGTGAGTGGTGCAGAGTGCTGACTTGGGCCCCCGGAGGTAGTTCTGGGATCTGCTGAGAGGGGACAATTTTCTTTCACTGGTCCGCACTGAGAGGTGGTGGCCATCACTCTACAGTGAGGTCCTGCCTTGGGATATAGACCTAGCTTTGCTGCTGCATTTACCAGGGGTAGCCCACCCATCCTCTGTGCAGCTGCCTTTTCTCACCTGTAGAGACAGGGATGGTTTAATTTAAAGTAAGACATGCTCATTGCTTAAATAAAATAAATAGTGGAACTTCTATTTCGAAGCTCTTTTTAGTCCCACTCGAAAGAGGTAGCAATTATGATAGTTTCTTGTTTCTCTTCCCAAACATTTACTATGCCTGTATAAGTAGACATGTGATTGCTTTAAAATCTAGCATCCTGGAGTTCCTGTCATGGCATAGTATCTGTGAGGGTGCTGGTTGGACCCCTGGACTTGCTCAGTGGGTTAAGGATCTGGTGTTGCCACAAGATTTGGCGAAGGTCGCAGATATGGCTAGGATCATGTGTGGCTGTGGTATAGGCCTCAGCTCCAGCTCCGATTTGACCCCTAGCCTGGGAGTTTCCATATGCCATAGGTGTAGTCATAAAAAAGGAAAACAAATAAACAAAAACCTAGCATCCTATAAAATATAATGTTATGAAACTTTCATTTAATAATGTATATTACATAATTTTCATATGCTGCAGTAGCTCTTCCTCATTATTTTAAAGTTATAATATTTCATATAGATATATCTAGGTTTTTGCCTGTTGATATAAATAGTGCAATAGTGCCTTTTATTACACATATGTTTTTGTATGTAATCATATATAATTCTTGAAAGTATGGAGTTCCTGGGTCCAAGGATATGTGCACTTGAAAATTTCCTAGATCTTTCAGAATTGCCCTTTCAAAGATATGCCAATTTATGCTTACTTCATATGGGAATATAAGCTGCAAAGATAACATGGAATTCTGTGATTAAAATGAATATTTTTTATTAACATTTTCTTTTTTTGCTTTTCAGGGCCACACTTACAGCATATGGAATTTCCCAGGCTAGGGGTTGAATCGGAGCTCCCAACTTCTGGCCTATACCACAGCCACACTTGGGATCTGAGCCATGTCTGCAATTTACACCATATGTCATAGCAGCGCTGGATCCTTAACCCACTGAGTGAGGCTAGGGATCAAACCTGCATCCACTTGGAACTAGTCGTGTTTGTAACCTGCCGAGGTACAACAAGAAATCCCTTATTAATATTTTCTAATTCTCTTATTTCCTTCTTTTGAAATTTGCTAACTCATCTTCTTTAAACTCTTGGAAAACCAATTAAATTGATTCCTTCATATTTCCACTTATGATTATGCACTCTAATAAGATTAGTGTTATATGTTTACTCTAATGATAATTTTATATACATATCTGTGCTGTACTGGGTTGTCATATAAGTCCCAAGTTTAACTGATGATTTGTTATTTTCTTTTTACAAAGCAAAAGTGTAGTCATCATTATTGGCTTGTAATTGGAAGCTAATAGCTTGAGCACAGGGAACATATTTTCTCTTATAAGGTTTTCTACTACTTTCACTTAGAAAATGAACTTGAACTTTCATGCATCTATAAAATTTTTATGATTTATGATGTATTTGCAGATGGAGCCATAGATTTTATATATTTGGGTAGCTCACAAAATGTTTTAGATTTAACTACCTTATTAATAATGGGAGTTAATTCTTTGCTCTTTAATTTATTAGTAAAAAATTAAAAACATTAACTAGTAGCAGGGAACAAACCTACTTTGTCAGACTCATTTTAGATGCTTTCTTATGGTGATAAATTTCCTTTGAATTGAGTAATTGGAAATAAAACTATGTATTAGAGAAACTTCTATACAGGTAAGCTTTTAAAACATAAGATGTGTTCTACTATGGCATTAAGCCTCTATGGTAGACCTAGAATTGAATAATATTGACCTCTGGGGGAATAGTTTTATACATGGGAAGTAAATAAACTCAACAGATACTTCATTTCCATCTGAGTTGTAAGTACATAGAATATAAAGTCACTCATTAAAAATAGGACACAGGAGAACAGGATTTTTTCCTTTTACTTCAGGTGGTTTTGTCTGTTCTAGAGTCTCCTACTTAGTTTCCCCAGATTTTCCCTCTTAAAATAGTTGATTCTCCATGCCAGAGGAGAATGTCATTGATTGCCTTATATTATTCTCCCTTGGTAGAGCAATGATTTTCACCCTACCACCTGTAAGTTACCTGGTGGAGAACCTGCCGTAATCTATGGAAGCATGTGACACTCAGAAAGAGTATTTGTCACAACAAGCAAATCTAATGAGCTGCTCAATTAAAATTGCTTTCTTAGCATTAAAATACTTACTATTATGAAATATGACAATAAAATGAGCATACATAAAAGTGAGTGTATGTAATATGCCAACTATCATGTGATTTATCTGATCTATTTATATAACGTCCTTTAAATAATGGTAACTACCTCTTTTTTAAGATTTTTAATCAGTGTGTGTTCTGTTTAGGGAGGGACTGTGGAGAGATTTTTTTGTTTGTTTTTGAGACTATGCTCTATCCAACTCATACACATTCTCTTATTGTGGAACCTGCAGATAGGTGGCAGATAGGTTAATCCATTTATTGTTAGTATTATTTTATTGAGGTATAGTTGATTTACAGTGTTGTGTTAGTTTCTGGCGTAGAGCATAGTGATTCAGTTTCATATTCTTTTCTCTTACAGTTTATTATAGGATATTGAATACAGTTCCTTGTGCTATACATTAGGACCTTATTGTTTATCTGTTTTGTATATAGTAGTTTATATCTGCTAATCCCAGACTCCTAATTTATCTCTTCCCCTTCATTTCCTTTTGGTAACCAGAAGTTTGTTTTCTATGTCCGTGAGTCTGCTTCTTCTTTTTTTTTCTTTCTTTTTTTTTTTTTGTCTTTTTGCCTTTTCTAGAATTGCTCCCTCGGCATATGGAGGTTCCCAGGCTAGGGATCAAATCAGAGCTGTAGCTGCCGGCCTATGCTACAGCCATAGCATGGGATCCGAGCTGTGTCTGCAACCTACACCACAGCTCAATGGCAACACCGGATCCTTAACCCATTGAGTGAGGCCAGCAATTGAACCTGTGTCTTCATGGATACTAGTGAGATTCATTTCTGCTGAGCTATGATGGAAACTCCTAGATTTTTTAATGATGGCAATTCAGACTGGTGTGAGGTTATACCTCATTGTAGTTTTGATTTGTATTCCTCTAATAATTTGCATTCCTCTATTAATGTTGAGTGTCTTTCCATGTGCTTATTGGTATGTATTCTTTGGAGAAATGTCTATTTAGATATTCTGCCCCTTAGTTGATTGTGTTTTTTTGTTATTGAGTTGTTTGAGCTGTTTGTTTATTTTGGAAATTAAGCCCTTTTGGTCATATTGTTTGCAGATATTTTCTGCCATTCTGTAGGTTGTCTTTTCATTTTGTTTATGGTTTCCTTTGCTGTGCAAAAGCTTATAATTTGATTCTGTCCAATTTATTTATTGCTCTTATTTCTATTGCCTTGGGAGACTGACCTAAGAAAACACTGGTATGATTTATGTCAGAGAATGTTTTGCATATGTTCTCTTGTAGGAGTTTTATGATGTTACGTCTTATATTTAAGTCTTTCAGCCATTTTGAATTTATCTTGGTCTATGGTTTGAGGGAGGGTTCTAATTTCATTGATTTACATATAGCTGTCCAGCTATCCCAGCACCACTTACTGAAGAGTACTGAATTCTCTGTTATATGTTCCTGCCTCCTTTATCAGAGTTTAATTGACTGTAGGTGAATGGGTTTATTTCTAGGCTTTCTGTTCTGTCCCATTGATCCACATACCTGTTTTTTTGTGTTAATACTATGCTGTTCTTGTTTGTTTGTTTGGCATATTTAGGGTTTTTTAAATTTTTTTTAAATTTCATTTATTTATTTATTTTGGCTGTACTTGCAAAATAAGTTCCCAGGCCAGGGATCAAACCTGCACCACAGCAGTGACCTGAGTCACAGCAATGACAATGCTGGATCCCTAACACACTGAGCTACCAGGGAACTCTAATACCATACTGTTTTGATTGCTGTGGCTTTGTTGTATTTTCTGAAGTCTGAGAGGGTTATACCTCTTATTTTGTTCTTTTTCCTCAGGATTGCTTTGACAATTCTGTCTTTTATAGTTCCAAATAAATTTTAGAATTATTTGCTCTAGTTCTGTGAAAAAAGTCATGGGTAATTTAATAGGGATTGCATTAAATCTTTAGATTGCTTTGGGTAGTATGGCCATTTTAACAATATTAATTCTTCCAATCCAAGGACATGGGATAGCTTTCCATTTCTTTGAATCATCTTTAGTTTGCTTTTATCAATGTTTTATAGTTCTCAGCGTATAAGTCTTTCACCTCCTTGGTCAAGTTTACTCCCAAGTATTTTATTTTATTTTTTGATGTAATTCTTTAAAATTACATTTTTTTAACTTTCCCTTTTTGATATTTCATTTTTAATGTAAAGAAATGCAACAGATTTCTGTATGTTAATCTTGTATTGTGCTACCTTGCTAAATTAATTAATCAGTTCTAGTAGTTTTCATGTAGTTTTTTCCCTTTTTGATATTTCATTTTTAATGTAAAGAAATGCAACAGATTTCTGTATGTTAATCTTGTATTTTGCTACCTTGCTAAATTAATTAATCAGTTCTAGTAGTTTTCATGTAGTTTTTAAGGTTTTCTATGTGTAGTATGTGTCATCTGCATATAATGACAATTTTATCTCTTCCAATTTGGATACCTTTTATTTCTTTTTATTGTCTGATTGCTGTAGCTAGAACTTCAAATACTGTTTTGAATAAAAGTGGTAAGAAAAGTGGCCATCTTTGTCTTGTTACAGATTTTAGTGGGAAGACTTTCAGCTTTACATTGTTGAGTATTACAGTGTTGGTTGTGGGTTTGTCATAGAAAGCTTTTATTATATTGAGATATATTCCCTTTGTACCCACTTTGGTAAGAGTTGTCATGCATGGATATTGAATTTTGGTTAATCCCTTTTAACCAATGTTCAGCTGTTAAAACATGTCTCCCTGTTCAATATCCATTATATCATTGTAATTGGCATTTCTCTTTTAAAATTTAAGTGATTTCCTAGGAAATTAGATCGTCTGTTTTGCTCTAGAAAAGATAAGAACTTTTACCATTAGCTTAGATTTTATAAATGATAGTATTGCTAAATCTCAGGACATGGATATGAGTGATATACAGTTGACCTTTGAACAACATGGAAGGTTGGGATCCCAGCTTTTTACACATTTGAAAATCTGTGTATGACTTTTTGCCCTTGGTATCTGAGCTTTCTTCCTATCCTCAGTTCCTCCATATCTGTGGTTCTGTGTTTAGGGGTTCAGCCAACCTTGAATCATTTAGTACTGTGGTATTTACTGTTGAAAAAAAAAATCTCCATTTAAGTGGACTGTTGCAGTTCAGACTCAGGTTGTTCAGGTCAACTGTATATGAACTTAAATATTTTTTTTGAGGGGGATTTAGTTTTGTGAACAGAATTTGCCAATGAGCGGAGGGGGGTGCTATGTAAATATATTCAGTGCAGTGTTTTCCTCTTCAGGTGATGTCTCCTGACAAGAGAATTGTGAGAATTATTTTTATCTTGTAACACCTAAGGATCAAGAGACACAATGAGTCACTTTTTGGACTACTTTTTTTTGAAATGTACATTGTTTCACTTTAGTTTTCTTGAATCTTTATAACCTTCAACCCTAAATTTAATTATTTGTTTATTATATGTGAAGGCCTCTCTAAGTGAAGAGTTGAGTGTTGTTAGAGGATCAGCAATAGGGTGTGTGGTGTTTCATAGAGAAGCAGCACCTACCTTTTCATAGTATCTGGGAATTTCTACGAAGGCTTAGTTTACAGGCACTTTTTTTGTAGTAACACATTTAATTCTCTCAATAGTCTTATTTGATAGATACTATTATTATGCTCATTTGCAAGATAAAAACGCTGGTGCACAGAATAGTCACTACTTGCCCGCATTAAAATCAGTGACTGAGCCAAGGATAGGATGTTATCCCAAAACTCAGCATCAGGATTTAGTTATGTCACTGAATTGTGGTTGCCTACATTTCCATGATACTATGAATTTATTTTTCTGAAAATTGTTTTTTTTGGATTCAAAGTTTGAAGTGTTATATAATTTACATTGGTAAACTATATTTTGAAGATTATCTTAACTGATTGAAAAACAGAAGCCCACCACCACGCAAGTCATTGTTATTATAGCTGGTACAGTGCCCAGAATGAGAGTTAAATGGAACGAATACAGAAATAGAATGGGAAGAAATCTGGCGCTGAGCTAGGATTGGCATTGAAGGCTTGTCAACGTCGGCAGTTCTAGCTGCCACTTAAGACAGTGTGATAGATTCTGCAAGTTGCTTACACCAGCATTGGTTTTCCCCTTCATCCTAAGTGAAAACCATTGGTTTTTTGCTAGCCTTTCTCATAGCCATTTCAGCTAATGAGCCATATTATGTTGAATAATGTCACTTAGGATCTTTGGGCTCAAAGAACTTCATGACCTTAAGGAATGGTCATCCCGCATTATTTACCATTCTGTAAATTTCTTTGTTGGTCTGGGAACATTTGCTCCAAAGAGGACCTGTGGAGAAGGTTTTGTTTGAAAGGTTACTGTGAAGATTTGGAACATATTATACTCTTGTGTTAAATAATGCAGTTGATTAGCTTAGTGTTTAGAATATTTCTGGAACTGTGGTTCCTATTCAGGAGAGAACAGGTCTGTCTTCATGTTAATGCCATAAAAATGGAATGCCCTCAAGAAGGAACATTCAGCCTAAAAGTTAAAAAGCTTCTGCAGTGGAAATTTGGACTACAGCTGATGAGTCTAAGTAGTTAATATTTGGTGTAAAAGAAAAACACAGTTCTCTTGATTCAAATCAGCAGATTCATTAAGTACATTTTAAAGGTAAAGATTGGTTAGAATATAGTAATATCAAATTAGAGTTTAGAAGTTTGCATTAATATGTGATTTTTCCTCTTATTAAGTACTCTGATTAAAATTTCCCTTTGGGGGTGTTCCTGTTGTGGCTCAGCAGGTTACGAACCCAACTAGTATCCATGAGGATGCAGGTTTGACCCCTGGCCTTGCTCAATGGGTTAAGGATCTGGCGTTGCCATGAGCTGTGGTGTAGGCTGGCACCTGCAGTTCTGTTTCGACTCTAGGCTGGGAACTTCCATATGCCACAGGTGTGGCCCTAAAAAGCAAAAAACAAAAGGAAAGAAAGAAAGAAATTTCCCTTTGGGAGTAATAGGACAGTACCATCTGACATATGAACTTTGGAAGAATTTGAATGATAAATAACAAAGTCCAGGTTTTTCCTTCTTTTCAATGAACTTCAGTTGTGAAATATACTTAGTGACAGAAGAATGGTGTTAGTGGTTTGGAGCCAGGCACAAACCACTTGTAATATTCCGGAGCTGAAGATAGCTTTCCCTTTCTCTCTTGGTGAGTTCTACTAATTGTCCTAAAGGTAAAAATTGTTCCATTTTTTAATAGCTTCATTGTTAAGTAGTAAGAATCTGTGGGTAAGAAATTGTAATGGAACAACTAAATTCTGTTAGGATCTTCTTTTTTATAAATATGTTTCAGATCTTAGAAATTAGGTCCTTAGAGTATTATGTTTAAAATTTTATTGCCAAGTCTCTCATGTAACTCCTGGACAGGAGGATAATTTTTACAAAATTTTGCTTTGAGGCTCGTGGAAAAAATCTAGACTTTGGAGTCAGACTTAAAATTGAATTCTGATTTTTCCACGAGAAGCCATTTCAGTGACTTTGGGCAAGTTACTAAACCTTTCTGAACTTGAGTTTAATTATCTGAAAAATGAACATAATCATATGTGCCTCATTAGAACTAACATTTATTGAAGTAGTCACACTGTTTTAGACTTGCTGAACATTTATGTTCTTGGTACTTCTTTAATTCATCCAATAATCCCTATCTTCAAGTATTTGCTGTTTCTAATATAGTTCTTGGTACAGTTTAGGCACGTAGTGCTATTACTTTCCTTTGAATTCATCAGACCTAACTTCAGTTTCTTTTGTCTATAATTGTGACTGTAACCAACATAATAATGTGTTGTAACATTCACGGTGATAGGTGCGTCTGATTATTTTCACTGCAAAGTATACACTAAGTGAGATAACATATGTAACACTGCTGTTTTCCCCTTATGCTCATGATCGTATTGTCCGTCCACCCAAAACACAATAAAAATGTACTGTATGTTCACATTCTATTTTCCATGCAGGCTATTTCATAATCTTCAAAATATTATCTGGAAATATTAATAAAAAATTTTTTTAAATTGTGGTTAGAATTTGTGTGATAAAAGAGCTTAGAATATATGAGATTTCACTAAAAAATAAAATAGTTACGTAAATAAGTATGATGTATCATTTGACAGGGAATTTCTGAGTTTAAGGAGTATTATGAACTTAAATTTCCATAAATCAGTGTATGGAGAGAGGTTAGGCATAGCAGTCAGAGCTAATGGTCCTTTTGGCAAATGAAAAATAAGATAGCAGCAACCATTTAAAAAATACATTTCAGCAACAGATGGTGGGACCAGAAAAGCATGCAAACCATAAATTTGCACTCCAGTTTTACAAAACTCCCCTCTCTTCCTCCTCCTCCCTTTCTTCATCTCCTCCTTTTCATCTTCCTCTTCCTTCTCTTTGTTCTGGTTTTAATAGTAGAAGATAAATAGACTATTAAGAAACCAAAGTAGAGCTGATAAAATTAACTCTATAACCAATCTATTTTGCAGTCTCTTGCCAGATCATCCTTGACATTCTGTGCCAAGCATGAAGGAAAGCCAAGCAGAAAGCACTTAATCAGTGTACCTATAGGTGACATTATCCTGGACAAAGTTTTTAAAATAATGTCTTTTCTACTACTTTTGTCCTGAATTCTGCCAAATTGGCCTCTGACGTTTGTCAAAGTCTTCAATTTTTTTTTTAATATCAACATTATATCTAAATTTACAACACAGCTCATAGTCACCAGTGCTATATACATTGTGAATGTTTGCTAAATACTGACTTTTTACTGTCAGGTGAAAACAAAACTAAATGGTTAGATGAGATATTCAGATGTTTCCACTTTCTGCTCATCTATGCTGCTAAGTGAATGCAGTTATCTATACATGACCAAATTTGCATGCATTTCTGTATAATCTATATTATGTCGCAGGATGTATTTTTTTTTTTTAGTGTGAAAATAAGAGAAAATTTGGAGTGAGACATTTATGAAGAAATTAAATAGGAGCTTTAAATAGTTTTGAAAATTTAAGCTACTTTTTTTTTTTTTTTTTTTTTCCCCTAAGGGCCACATTTGTGGCATGGAAGTTCCTGGGCTAGGGATTGGAATTGGACCTACAGCTGCTGGCCTATACCACAGTCACAGCAATGTGGGATCAAAGCCATGTCTGTGACCTACACCACAACTCATGGCAATGCAGGATTCTTAACTCACTGAACAAGGCCAGAGATTGAACCTACATCCTCATGGACACTAGTTGGGTTCTTAACCTACTGAGTCACAGGGGAACTCTTAAGCCTACTTTAAATTACAGCATTTAGAACTTTTACCGAAGTTGTTGGCTTTTTTTTTTTAATTGTGTTTTTCATTTTTATGTAAGTTAATTTCATGAATATTTGGTAGCTACAATGTTTATGTGTGGGTAATCACTCTTCCTACCTTATTTTTAGTATGGTCTGTTTGTGGCAGTATTGATAGATGTCTTTAAGAATTTCCTAGTGACTCTTTTTAGTGTGTTTTCTTTCTCTGTCACAATAAGCTTAGTCAAGGACAGGATTCTGTTGAGAATGTTCAATATGTGAGACATACCGGTTACTAGTATCAGTTATTATAAATTGACCAAGGAAATTTATTCATGTGGTTCTTTGCCCCTTCTCATCTCATCTTTTTGAAGCCAAATTTTACTGAATATGGTTTATTTCTTAGGCATTTTTGATACTATATGTGGAGTTAGTGCCTAGTTTCTTAGCTGTTTACTGTTGTTTGGAAATGTTACCTTCCCAGAGACTGGTCAAGATGTTTGCTATTAATGAGTTTTGGAAAGTCAATTTTTTTTTTTTTTTTTTTTTTTTTTTTTTTTTTGTCTTTTTGCCATTTCTTGGGCTGCTCCCGTGTCATATGGAGTTTCCCAGGCTAGGGGTCTAATCTGGCCTACGCCAGAGCCACAGCAACGCAGGATCTGAGCCTCGTCTGCAACCTACACCACGGCAATGCCGGATCCTTAACCCACTGAGCAAGGCCAGGGACCGAACCCGCAACCTCATGGTTCCTAGTCGGATTTGTTAACCACTGCTCCACGATGGGACCTCCGGTCAATATTTTTTTTACTTGAACAAACAAACCAGAATTCTGTTCCCAGGTGAGGTGGAATTTTGCTTACTCTTCTACTGAATACAGCTATAAAACCTCTACTGAATGCATGGAGCAGCTATTTGAGGACCCTGACAAGTAAAGACAGTCCTTGTTGCATGGTTTCAATGTGCATGGATTTCATTACCCCTGTTTGTTCAAGTAATACTATTCCCCAAGCAACACAATTAAAATTTCAATTAACACAGTGTATTAACCATGAGTAATTGCAAAAAGGACAAACTGCTGCCAGCTCTTCAGTCCACACATTACTGCTTTTGAAGTCTATTGCTGATTGGTCTCAGTGAAAAGTATAGTTGTGATACCTCCCAGTTTCCTAATGATAAACCTGCATGCTATTTTACAGAAATAAATAATAACAGTATTAGTAATCATAATAATAACAGAATTGATCAAAAAGGTGAAGTGTAGCAAAGAAATGAAAAGTGATACTGCTGAAAGTGAAATTTGAATTATATTATGGAGGAGTTATATGTGGGGTTATAAAGAAATAGCTGATAAGAGAATATCGACACTTCTGCTATTTACAAGCCTCTAGATTTACAGCTGGAGGAATTTAGTGTAGTCATTTTTAGGGGATGATGAATTCTTCTAGAGATCCTCTCCAAATTAAAACATCCTATTTTGTCATTTATTTTTTGCTCTTATAGTCATTGTCTATACTCATTTATAGTAAAAATTGCCATTTACTGAAGAAGCTAATCTTTCCTAGGCATTGCTCTAATTATTTTACGTACATTATCTCATTTCGTCCTCGAAATAAAATGTTAGGGTGCAAAATATGTCGACAGAAATGGAGGCAAAAGTGCTATAGCTGAGTAAAGTACTGCCAGGCTTTCTTCTGGCCCTTCTACATCAGGATGTTTTTAATCATATCTCTTTTACAGAGTACCCATTGCTGCCTGGATGATCTCCTTTTGTAGATTTGGTTTGCAGTGTAGTCAGTCCTTTGGAGTTATATATAAATATTTCAGTTCATTAAGCTTGAGTTATATTTTGTCTCAAATCAGAATTTTTCAAGTACAGACATCACAGCGCTTTCAGAGAGCTCTATTAGAATTTTAAAATTTGATATTTTAATGTTAATATAAAAACTTATGTAGTTTTTAATTTTTTTTTTTTTTTTTTTTTTTTTTTTTTTTTTTTTTTGCTTTTTAGGGCCATACCTGCAGCATATGGAGGTTCCCAGGCTAGGGGTAGAGTTGGAACTGTAGCCACTGGCCTATGCCAGAGCCACAGCAGTGAGGGATCTGAGCCACGTCTGCGACCTACACCACAGCTCACAGCTCACAGCTCAAGGCAACACTGGATCCTTAACCAGTGAGCAAGGCCAAGGATCGAACCTGCACCCTCCTGGTTTCTAGTTGGATTCATTTCTGCTGAGTCACGATGGAAACTCCAGTTTTTAAAAATTTTTATTTATTTACTGGTTTCCAAAGTAATGAGTTATTTCCCTAGTAGTATTGTCTACTGGTGACCGATGCCTTTTTTTTTCCTCCCTGAGAAAAAAAATTTGTATGTATTTGAAATGCTTTATTCCATTGTAGTAAATTTTTTTTTTTCATGCTCAAATTATTTATCTTTGGCTAGAGGGAGATTTCTTTTTGTTTATAATTTAAAGAGATTTATTTATTTATTTTTAATGAAAATACAGTTGATTTACAATGTGTTGCCAATTTCTGCTGAATAGCAAAGTAACCTGGTAAAATACACACACACACACACACACATATTCCCTTTCTTATATTTTCTTCCATCATGGTCTATTCCAAGAGGCTGGATAGTTCCCTGTGCTATATGTAGTAGGACCTCACTGCTTATACATTCTAAACATAATACTTTGTATCTACTAACCCCAAATTCTCAGTGCATCCCACTCTTTCCCCTTTCCCTTTTGGCAACCACAAGTCTGTTCTCAATATCTGTGAGTCTATTTCTGTTTTGTAGATAGGTTTATTTGTGCCATATTTTTGATTCCACATGTAAGTGATATCATATGATATTTGTCTTTCTCTTTCTGGACTTCCCTTATTATGAGAATCTCTGGTTTCACCCATGTTGCTGCAAATGGCATTATTTCATTCTTTTTATGGTGGAGTAGTATTCTGTTATATATTTGTAGTATATATGCAAAGAAGGATTCCATCAATGGACATTTGGCTCGTTTTCATGTCCTGGCTATTGTGAATAGTGCTGCTGTGAACATACAGGTGCATGTATCTTGTTGAATTGTAGTTATGTCCAGATATATGCGAGTGGGATTGCTGGATCATATGGTAGTTCTATATTGAGTTTTCTGAGAAATCTCCATACTGTTCTCTGTAGTGGTGGTACCAATTTACATTGTTACCAACAGTATAGGAGAGTTTCCTTTTTGCCACACCCTCTCCAGCATTTGTTATTTGTAGACTTATTATTACTATTATTATTATTATTATTTTTCTTTTTTTGGCTGCCCCATGGCATATGGAGTTCCTGGGCCAGGGATCAAATCTGAGCTGCAGTTGCAAACCAAGCCACAGCTGCAGCAACACTGGATCCTTAACCCAGTGTGCCAGGCTGAGGACTGAACATGTGTCCCAGTCCACTCAAGACGATGCTGCTCCTGTTGCGCCACAGAGAGAACTCTTCTGTGGACTTATTAATGATGACCATTCTGACCAGCGTGTGAGGTGATAACTCATTGTAGTTTCGATTTGCATTTCTCTAATAATTAGTGATGTGAGCCTTTTTTTTTTTTTTTTTTCATGTGCCTACTGGCCATCTATGTGTCTTCTGTGGAGAAATGTCTGTTTAGGTCTTCTGCCCATTTTTTGATTGGGTGGTGTGTTTTTTTGTTGTTGAGTTGTATGAGTTGTAGAGGGAGATTTCTCAGTTTGACTTCTACATTTAAAAGCGTGTCTTAACAATTTGATACACTACATTGTAAACAAGTATTGCCATTCGATTTCAGTGCCCAAGTTTTATTTTTATTCATACTGGTACATTATAGTAATGTATCAGTTGTTTTAGTCTAATGTCAAATGAGCAGAGGTTAAAAAAGAAAAAATAGACCTAATATGTCAAGGTACATTTATATCAAGTGAGGGTGGAAATATCTCACAACATGTTCTGTGATGCTGGTTTCGCAGTATTTCATATGTGAGAAAGGGGGGAAATGGAATCGACATTTGGTATGTGGTGAGAGATTCACACTAAACTCTTAGAATCTGCACCATTAGAGTCATCACCACAATCTATGTGGAACTCTGATTTAGTTTCAGCAAAATAACATCATCCATCATAGTAAATTAATGCTAACTTGAGTTTTATTAGTGTTGTTTTGTTGTTATGTAATTAGTTTCGTTTGCTTTCATGCCTAATTAAAAGTTATAATCCTAGGAGTTTAAAACAACTTTTATAATTTTATATGTTTTTATCTGTTTGCTTTTGTATTATGAGTTATCAAATTAGCTTTATACCTCATGATTAGATTTTGTGCAGTGTTTGTTGTATTATTGCTACTTTAAGTGTAGATTTTAATTCTATTGCATTTTTAGTTTTGTATCTTGGGTGGGAGATCTGTTTTTGCCATAATATTTGTAGGAATGATTAAAAAAAATCTTTATCTTACTCATTTACCTTTTACAGTTCCTTCTTTGGTCTTTATGTATTACCCTGTTCATCTGTTCAGTGACTTATGACATATCTTTTTAGAGTTTTTAAATGAGGCTGACAGTTTGTATAATTTTTATCTTATTTCTGAAATGATCAATTTTTCAACATCTGTTATTCCTCCTAGAATTTTGGGGGGGGGGTTCTGTATTGTTTCTCTTGTTCTGAAATATTTTTCCATATAGTCCACAGTGAGGTTTTTTTTTTTTTTTAACTGTTAGCAGGGATATTTTTGTGTATGTGTGTGTATGAAAATTCATCTTATTAATCAGCTTTTGGTTACAGCTCTGGATTTGTTAGCAAATAAACCCATATAAGAAGGATGCTGGCAAATTCTGCTTCAGGCATTGGTAGATAAGATTATTTTGGAGCAACTGTCCCATTCAGAACAACTGGAAAGGTGAAAAAAATGTAAAAAATAATGGTATGAACCCATCAGAGAACTACCAAAGCAATGAGGAATTTTATAGTCAAGGTCTAGCAAAACCTTGGAGTCCAGAGGAATAGTTCTGCATTTGGAACTCTTCCTCTATCAAGGCAGTAGCTAATTTCAGAAGAGATAGCTTAGAAGCAGATAGGCTTAGAGCTATCAATAGACTCAGAGAGGCTAGGGAGACCAAAATTGGAGTTCAGGAACCCTCCAGCTGTCTATTGAGACACCAGAGGGTGAGAGCCTAGGAAAAATGGTTAATTGAAAATTAGAGCAATGGTAAATTGAAAATTGACTAGAGCTAACGGGGACAGCAGCCTGGCTTTGAATCATCTCAGTTATAATCAATTACAGTACTTTGGGTTTCCTAGTTACCCTAGCCTGACTTTCTGATAGAACTAAAACTAAATCCCTTCTGAAGGAAGATATCATCCTGAGCTTTCAATAAATCCTATAATTTTTTATATATATTGTGTATCACATGATTAAAAAAAAATTCAGGCTTAAGAAGATATAAGAGGTGACTGAAAATCAAGGGAAAAAATAGACAACAGAAACATGGAGAGTACTATATAATAACTATGATTAACCTGTTCCAGAAATTAAAAGACAAAATTCAGGGGATTAAGATGGTGAAATAGAAGGACTGGAGCTCACCTTCTCTTATAAAAACAACAGAATTACAACCAAATGCTGAACAACCTTCATCCAAATGGACTGGAAACTTTCAAAAAAATATCCTACTCCAGAATACAAAGAGGAGGCCACATCAGATGGTAGGGGGGTGATTACGTGATATAAGCAACCCCATACCTCCCAGATGGGAAGTCCACAGACTGAAAAGTAACTGTATCACAGATACTCACCTGTAGGAGTGAGAATTCTGAGCAGCACATCAGGTCCCATGCCTGGGGATCTGGTATTGGGAGAAAGAGCCCCCAGAGCATCTGGCATTGAAGGCCAGTGGGGCTTGTGCACAGCAGCTCCACAGAACTGGGGGAAACAGAGACCCCATTCTTGAAAGGTGCACACATGCTTTCTTGTGTACCAGGTCTGAGGGCAAAGCAGAGTCTCCATAGGAATCTGGGTCGGACCTGACTGAAGTTCTTGGAGAATCTCCTGGGAAAATGGGGGATAACTGTGGCTCATTGTGGGGGAAAGACATTGAAGGCAAAGGTCTCAGGAATATTTATCAGCATGTGTTCCTCTAGAGGTGGCCATTTGGGAAAACCTGGCCCCACCCATCAGCACTGAGAAGCCCTAGGCCAAAAATAATCTGGGTGGGAATCACAGCCCCACCTCTCAGTAAACAGGCTGCCTAAAGACCCCACAGGCACACAGCCACCTCTACTCTCACCCAGAGACAAAGCCCCACCCACCAGAGGGATAAGAATTAGCCCCACCTACTAGTGGCCAGGTACCAGTCCCTCCCTTCGGGAACTCTACAGCAAGCTCCTGTACCAACTTCAGCCACAAGGGGAGCAGACACCAGAATTAAGAGAGGCTACAACTCTATTGTCTGCAAAAAGGAGACCACACCCAAAACCTATTAAAAATGAAAAGGCAGAGAACTATAACTCAGATAAGGGAGCAAGAAAAAAACCCGGAAAAATAGCTCAATGATCAGGAGATTCTCAGCCTCCAGGAATAAGACTGATGATAGTCAAGACGATCAAGACACTGGCAATAAACTGGAAGCAAAGATGGATAATTTACAGGAAACACTGAGTAAAGAAATACAAAATTTAAAACTTAAGAAAGCAGAGATGCAAAATACAAAAACTGAAATAAAAAATTCAGTAGAAGCAACCAATAGCAGAATACAGGAAACAGAAGAACAAACAATCGAGATGGAGGACAGACTAGTGGAAATCACTGATGTGGAACAGAAAAGAGAAAAAAAGATTGAAAAGAAATGAAGAGCCTCTTAGAGAGTCTCAGTCTCACCAAATCCATATTATAGGGTGCCAGAGAAGAGAGAGAGAAAGGGACAGAGAAAATATTCAAAGAGATAATAGCCGAAAAATTCTCTAACATGGGAAAGGAACCACTCACTCAAATCCAGGAAGAACAACGAGTACCATATAAAATAAAACCAAGGAGTAACATCCCAAGACACATATTAATCAAACTGACCAAAATTAGAGACAAAGAGAAAATGTTGAAAGCAGGTAGGGAGAAGAAACAAGTAACATACAAGGGAACCCTGATAAGGTTATCAGCAGAATTTTCATGAGAAACTCTGAAGGCCAGAAGGGAGTGGCATGATACATTTAATGTGATGAAAGGAAAAAACCTCCAACCAAGATTACTCTACCCAGCAAGGCTTTCATTCAGATTTGAAGAAGAAATCAAAGCTTTATACACAGGCAAAAGCTAAGAGAATTCTGCAACACTAAACCAGCTTTACAACAAATACTAAAAGAACTTCTCTAGGCAGAAAAGAAAAGGCCACAACCAGAAACAAAAATACTACAAATGACAAGGATCCTCAGTAAGGACATATATATAGTAAAAGAAGGAAATCATGCATGCACAAATATGCTACCAAGATCAGAAATTGTAAGAGGAGGATACAAATGCAGGACACTGGAGATGCACTTGCAATTAAGAGACCAACAACTTAAAACAATCTCATATATATGTCTAGACTCCTATATCAAAACTTCAGGGTAACTGCAAACCAAAAAGTTAGTTGATAAC
Organism: Sus scrofa; assembly: GCF_054392235.1. Taxonomy (NCBI): domain Eukaryota; kingdom Metazoa; phylum Chordata; class Mammalia; order Artiodactyla; family Suidae; genus Sus; species Sus scrofa. The sequence goes on along the minus strand of NC_139389.1, from coordinate 114,805,134 downwards.
ACACACAAATAAGAAAAATCAACTCAAATACAACACTAAAGATAGTCATCAAACCACAAGAGGAGAGAACAAGAGAAGAAGGGAAGAAAAAAGAGCAACAAAAAATCCAAAATGTTAATGAAATGGCAATAAGAACATACATATCAATAATTGCCTTAAGTGTTAATGGACTAATCGCCCCAACCAAAAGGCATAGACTGGCTGAATGGATACAAAAACAAGACCCATATATACGCTGTCTTCAAGCGATCCACTTCACTTCTAGGAACACATACAAATTGAAAGTGGGAGGATGGAAGAAAATATTCCATGCAAATGGGAATCAAAACAAAGCTGGCGTAGAAATACTCATATCAGACAAAACAGACCTTAACATAAGGAATGTTATAAGAGACAAAGAAGGACATTACATAATGATCAAAGGATCAGTCCAAGAAGATGATATAACAATTGCAAATATATGTGCACCCAACATAGGATCACCTCAGTATATAAGGCTAACAACCTTAAAAGAAGAAATTGACAATAATTTCATAATACCTGGGGCCTTTAACACCCCATTTCAGCAATGGACAGATCATCCAAACAGAAAATCAACAGGGAAACACAGGCCCTAAATGAAGCATTAGACCAGATGGACTTAATGGATATTTATAGGACATTCCATCCAAAAGCAACAGAATACACATTCTTCTCAAGTGCACATGGAACATTCTTGAAGATTGATCACATTGTGGGCCACACATCAAGCCTCAGTAACTTTAAGAAAACTGAAATCATATCAAGCATCTTTTCTGACCACAACACTATACAACTGGACAACAACAAGAAAAAAACTGTAAAAAAACACAAACACATGGAGACTAAACAACATGCTACTAAACAATCAATGGATCACTGAAGAAATCAAAGAGAAAATTAAAAACTACCTAGAAGCAAATGACAACAAAGATACAACACTCCAAAACCTATGGGATGCAGCAAAAGCTGTACTAAGAGTGAGGTTTATAGCAATACAAGCCCACCTCAGGAAACAGAAAAAGCTCACGTAAACAACCTAACTTTACATCTAAAGCAGCTAGAGAGAGAACAGACAAGACCTACAATTAGCCAAAGGAAAGAAATCATAAAGATCAGAACAGAAGTCAATGAAATAGAAACGATGCAAACCATAGAAAAGATCAATGAACCTAAAAGCTGGTTCTTTGAAAAGATCAACAAAATTAATAAACCCTTAGCCAGACTCATCAAGAAAAAAAAGAGAGAGGACTCAAATCAATAAAATTAGAAATAAAAAAGAAGTTACATCAGACATCACAGAAATACAAAGGATCATAAGAGACTACTACATGCAACTATAAGCCAATAAAATGGAAAGCCTAGAAAAAAGGGACAAATTCTTAGAAAAGTACAGTCTTTCAAGACTAAGACAAGAGGAAACAGAAAAGATGAATGGACCAATCACAAGTACTGAAATTGAAACTGTGCTTAAAAAACTTCCAACAAACAGAAGTCCAGGACCAGATGGCTTTACAAGTGAATTCTATCAAACATTTAGGGAAGAGCTAACACCTATCCTTCTGAAACTATTCCAAAAAATTGCAGAGGATGGAGACTCCCAAACTCATTCTACCATCACCCTGATACCAAAACCAGACAAAGATACCACAAAAAAAGAAAACTACAGGCCAATTTCACCAGGAACATAAATGCAAAAATCCTCAACAAAATACTAGCAAACCCAACCTAGCAATACATTAAAAGGATTGAACATCATGATCAAGTGGGATTTAGCCCAGGAATGTGAGGATTCTTCAATATCTGCAAAACAATCAGTGTGATACATCACATTAATAAATTGAGGAATAAAAACCATATGATTCTCTCAATAGATGTAGAAAAAGCCTTTGACAAAATTCAACACCCATTTCTGATAAGAACCCTTCAGAAAGTGGGCATAGAGGGAACCTACCTCAATATAATAAAGGCCATATATTACAAACCCAGAGCTAACACTGTTCTCAAAGGTGAGAAGCTGAAAGAATTCCTGCTCAGATCAGGAACAAGACAAGGATGTCTGTTCTCGCCACTACCATTCAACATATTTTGGAGGTCCTAGCCATGGCAATCAGAAAAGAAAAAGAAATAAAAGGAATCCAAATTGGAAAGGAAGAAGTAAAACTATCACTATTTGCAGATGACGTGATACTATACCTAGGAAATCCTAAAAATGCTACCATTAAACTGTTAGAGCTCATCAATGAATTTGACAAAGTCACAGGATATAAAATTAATACACAGAAATCGACTGCATTTCTGTATACTAAAAACAAAATATCAGAAGGAGAAATTAGACAAATAACCCCATGTATCACTGCATCCAAAAATTAAAATACTTAGGAATAAACCTACCTAAGGAGACAAAAGTCCTATACTCTGAAAACTATAAGATGCTGATGAATCAAAGACGACTCAAACAGGTGGAAAGATATACCATGCTCGTGGATTGGAAGAGTTAATATTATCAAAATGAATATACTACCCAAGGCAGTCTACAGATTCAATGCAATCCCTATCAAATCACCAATGACATTTTTCACAGAACTCTAACAAAATGTTTTAAAGTTTGTTTGGAAGCAAAAAAGGCCCAGAACAGCCAAAGCTATCCTAAAAAAGAAAAATGGAGCTGGAGGAATCAGGCTCCCTGAATTCAGACTCTACTACAAAGCTACAGTCATCAAAACCATATGTTACTCTCACAAAGACAGAAATATTGTGGAACAGGATAGAAAGCCCAGAAGTAAACCCACACACCTAGAGTCAACTAATCTGTGACAAAGGAGCCAAGAATATATAATGGAGAAAAGACGACCCCTTTAATAAGTGGTGCTGGGAAAACTGGATGGCCACATGTAATAGAATGAAATTAGAACACTTGCTAACACCATACACAAGAATAAACTCAAAATGTATTAAAGACCTAAATAGAAGACCAGATACTACAAAACTCTTAGAGGAAAACAGAGGCCAAACATTCTCTGACATAAACCACTGGAACTTCTTCTCAGATCCACCTCCTAGAGTACTGACAATAATGACAAAAATAAACAAATGGGACTTAATTAAACTTAAAATTTTCTGCACAGCAAAGGAAACCCTAGACAAAACAAAAAGACAACCCACAGAATGGGAGAAAATATTTGCAAAAGAAGCAACTGACAAGGGATTAATCTCCAAAATTTATAAGCACCTTCTGCAACTCAATACAAAAAAAATGAGCAACACCATCAAAAAATGGTCAGAATGGAGTTCCCGTCATGGCTCAGTGGTTAACGATTCCGACTAGGAGCCATGAGGTTGCGGATTTGATCCCTGGCCTTGCTCAGTGGGTTAAGGATCCGGTGTTGCCGTGAGCTGTGGTGTAGGTCGCAGACGCAGCTCTGATCCCACGTTGCTGTGGCTCTGTCGTAGGCCGGTGGCTGCAGCTCCGATTAGACCCCTAGCCTGGGAACCTCCATATGCCACAGGAGAGGCCCTAGAAAAGGCAAAAAGCCAAAAAAAAAAAAAAAAAAAAAAAAAAGGGCAGAAGATCTAAACAGACAATTCTCCGAAGAAGACATACAGATGGCCAAAAAATACATGAAACAGTGGTCAACATCACTCATTAGAGAAATGCACATCAAAACCACTATGAGGTACCACCTTACACTGGCCAGAATGGCCATCATCAAAAAGTCTACAAACCGTATATGCTGGAGAGAGTGTGGAGATTCCTTAGAAAACTAAAAACGGAGTTACCATTTGACCCAGGAATCCCACTCCTGGGCATTGCATTTATCCAGAGAAAACTAGGTCTCTAAAAGATACACATACTCCAATATTCATTGCAGCACTCTATATGCTAGCCAAGACATGGAAGCAACCTAAATATCCATCGACAGAGGAATGGATTAAGAAGATGTACATTTACACAATGGAATGTTAGTCGGCCATTAAAAGGAAAGAAATAATGGCATTTGCAGCAACATGGATGGACCTAGAAATCATGCTAAGTGAAGGCAGTCAGACAGCGAGACACCAACATCATATGCTATCACTTACACGTAGAATCTAAGAAAAGGACAAAATGAACTTCTTTGCAGAACAGATACTAGAGTCACAGATTTTGAAAGACTTATGGTTTCCAAATGAGACAGGTTGGTGGGTGGGGGGGATTCACTGGGAATTTGGGATGGAAATGCTGTAAAATTTGGTTGTGATGATCATTGTACAACTTTAAATGTAATAAAATTCATTGAGTAATTTGAAAAAAGACAAAATTCAGAATTTTGACAAAGAATTGGAAACTATTAAAGAATCAAATGGATATTATAGAAATTTAAAAATATAACTAAAATAAGCAAACAAATAAAATTAGAAAAAGCCATCAACAAATGGATTAAGTAGCATCTTGTATACTGTTGAAAGAATTAATAAATCAAGAGATAGGCCAGCATAATATATCCCAAAAGAAGAATGAATGAAGAGTTCCCATTGTGGCTCAGTGGGTTATGGATCTGACTAATATCCACGAGGATATGGGTTCGATCCCTGGTGTCACTCAGTGGGTTAAGGGTCCAGCGTTGCCATGAGCTGTGGTGTAGATGGCAGAGGTTGCATGGATTCCATATTGCTGTGCTGTGGCCTAGGCCAGCAGCTATAGCTCTGATTTGACCTCTAGCCTGGGAACTGCCATATGCCACAGGTGTGGCCCTTAAAAAAAAAAAAGAATGGAGAAATGAAAGGACGAGCAATCAGAAAAGAGCATAGATGACTTGGGATTTGGTAAAAAGATGCAATTTTAAATGCAACTGGATTTCCAGAAGGAGTGGGAAGAAAGAATGGGGCAGAAAGAATATTTAAAGAGATGTGGCTAAAAATTTACAACACATGAAACAGATCAAACTACAGATTCCATGATGTCTATGTGTCAGAAATGGGATAGTTATAAGAAAACTGCACGTAGTTGTATCATAGTAAAACCACTGACAAAGTCAAATAGAAAAATCTTAAAAATATCCAGAGCTATAAAGGGCAAATTACCTTAAAAAAAAAAAAAAAAGCAATAACTAGAAATGTCAGCTGACTTTGCCTCTAAAAGGATGATAATGAAAAATGCAGGTAGTAATGATAAACACAGGAAAAGTTAGTAGAGCTGGTTCCGTCACTAACTTGTCACTAAAGTCATTTTACATTTCTAGTTCTTTTTTCATGTTATGGTTTGGATTTGAGCTTTTTTTTTTTTCCTTTTTCTTTTTGGTCCTTTGTGTGTGTGTGTGTGTGTTTCTAGAGCCCCACTTGTGCCAAATGGAGTTTCCCCGGCTAGGGGTCAAATCAGAGCTGTAGCTGCCGGCCTACACTGCAGCCACGGCAACCCCAAAAGCTGAGCCACGTCTGCGGCCTGCACCATAGGTCATGAAAATGCTGGATTGAACCTGCGTCCTCATGGATACTAGTCAATTCATTTCTGCTGAGCCATGATGGGAACTCTGGATTTGACCTTTTAAATTTTAACATTGTTTAATTTTATTCTGAGCCTTTGTCATAGATTACTGATATGCTATTTTATGTTCACTGTGAAAGACCTCTCATCTACTTTTATGTTAGACAAGTTTTATTTTACTTGTGTATAAATTACTCTCCAGGTAGGCCGTAGTTCTTCCAGGCCTCACCTCTGTTTCCTTGGATCAATAGTCTGTGTCCTTCAGCTGATGAACATTCAGGCTGGAAGGTATTGCACATATCCCAATTTAGAGAAGGAGGGAACAGAGGGTATGGAAATACTAGTTTTACTAGCTTTTTCTTTTCTTTCTTTCTTTTTTTTTCAGAAACAAGAGCTGCAATAGAGATAGATTCCTGAAATTCTAGCTCTACTTCTTTTAATTCAGACTGTTTAAACCTTGGTTTTCCAGAAGAACTAAATCCAAACACCCAAAATAAAAAAGATTTTCTTATATGTGACTCATATTCTATTTCAGATGTGCTGTCCCTTCAGCTGAAGCTAATTCCTTTCTGTGCAGTTACCCAAGGAAACTAACTTGTTCTCTCCCTAAGTGATGCTCTACCTTTTAATTATGGCTAAATTTAGGAAGCCCTGTGTTGTCAATCAATTGTTTTGTTTTTACATTCTTTGTAAAGAGTTATGGGTGACTTGTTTTCTGGAATAATACATTACCTTTATTTATATTATTTTTACTCATCCTTGGCTAAAATATCTAGACCTGATATTTGTCAGCAATTCAGGGTATATGGATTTTCCTCAGTTTACTCTTTGTTCCTTTGAGTTTTAGTTGAATCTTCTTTTACAGTTCTATAGTTCTGTATAGTTCTGGATGCTATTCTCAGTGTTAAGCATGTTTTTATTTATTGTAGCTCTTTTGGTCTAAAAAGATGTCTTATTCTATCCCCTACTGGATAACTCCCTAATAATCTGCATAGGGCATTTGGAAAACTGTGATCCTTAGTTTGTACTAGCAGTCCAACAGCTGACCGCATTGTTTTCTGGGATTTGAAATCTTTGAATGAATGAAAGAGATATTTGACGCAGAGTTGGGCAGTGCACATTTTTTTCCATAGTAGTAGTCACTGGGACAGCTGTTCATTTTCCTGTTTGTTACAGATCTGGGGTATTTGAAGGAATGTATAGAAGGGAGGAAGGCTTTCTCTCTCTTTTTCAGATTTTTGACCTTGTTATGTTTCTAAGAACGGATGGCACATCAATTTGGTTTTGTAAACCATTAGCTAGTAGACATTTCTTCTGTATTCTGGTCGTAGAAAGGTGGAATTGGTAGTGACAAATGCTATTTAAACCAGATGTTGGAATTGGCTCTTAAAATATTTTTGTTTACTGTTTTTATATTTCTCTTATATTTCTCAAAATATTCTTTGATATCAGTTCCCTTTGGAAACCCAAACAATTCAGAAATAGCCTTAAAAATCTCTAGGCTATTTGTATTTGGAAATTGTTTAAAGAGATAAATCTGCTTTCATTATATTCTTTAATTTAGTTAAAAGAAAGCTTGGAACAATCAATAGGCCAACTTCGGAGTCAGCGTTTATCGAGAAACTCAGGAGGGAGAAGAAGTATTTCTGTTACAAGTCTGAGTACAAGTGACCTCGACGGTGGCACTGTGATAGGTAAACTCTTCAGATGTCCTGAAAACCTTTTTTTGACTTAAAGATATGCCTGAAGTGAATAATGTAATATTTGGAAAATGCAACCCATGCATAAAATCCTACAGATAAGATGTTAGAAGATGCAGTTGGGATTTTATAGTGAATATTTTGAAATATGTTCTGTGGGACTTTGATATTCTGAGTCTGTTGCTTTTGTTCTCCTCTAACTCTGAAGACTATGTAGAGCTTTACCTGAAAATATCTGGATTTAATTGTCTGCCTCCAATCAAAACAAACACACAGATAGGATTTATCATGTGGTGTACTTCCTGGATTATAAGTCTTATTCTAGCTTCATAGTTTTTCAGATGTCTCATTATGAAATACCCTGTGACACTTGTTAAAAATGGGAATTTTATCCTTGATGTGCAGCTAGATTTTGATGGCTACATAGAAGGTGATAACACTTAATTTACATGTAATTAATCTTACTTGTATTTTCTTATAGCACTGAAGTTCATGTTTGAATAGAAAAGACTTAGGAAAGTCTTCAGTGAAGAGATGACTTAGCTAGAGTGAACATGAGCTTTGATTGTCAACAATGCTGCTGATCATGATAATAATGATTAAAAATTGGACACAATCAGCTATTCTTTTTATGTAGTTTAGTTTATACTGACTTTTAAACACAATGCAGATTTTAGATAGAATTAACTTATTTGAAAAATTGTGTTTTATGAATATTATTTTAAGGAGTTATTAAAGTTAATTTTTTAAACAATTATTTTGATGTGAGAGAAAATACTTTATTGCTTCTTTGAAAGGTATAGTCATTTAGAACTTTTGATGTGTTCTATTTCCAAGTTATTTATGTTCATTTAATTGGCTTTAAGAGGAAGATAAGTGGAATTTTGTGGAATTTTATGGCCATAGCAAGATACTTGTTTGTGGGGAATAATCTGAATGGCAGGTGCATGTATATATCCATGTCTGCTTTTACTTATTGAGTAAAATTTTAGATTATTTCTTCTCATGTAGTGTTTTTAATCTTCTCCCTTTTCTTTCTTTTGTAAAGAGAGCCACCGCTTTCCACCTACCTCACCTCTAAAGGACTATGGGGATCAACAGGGCATTAAAAGAAATAGGTCCAGAACCGGTGTCCGATTTGTTCAGGAGACTGATGACATGGGCCAGGTACTTTGAACCCGTTCTTTAGTCTGTATTCCTTACATTTCTATTTAAATGACTAACACTTGAATTTTATGGCTATATTTTAACTAAGAGTTTGCTCATGACTAACTTTGTACTTTTAAGCCAAATAAACTATTTTATTTTCAATGTATTGATCATCGTATTTATTTTGAATTTTGTTATGGGGGATTGTACTCTGTAGAACATTTAAAAGTGAGTTTAGTTGACATGTTCTATGTTCTTGTTCAGTTGGCTCACTCTTCTGTATACGTATCCTACTAAGTCAGCTACTTTCTATTTTGCTAAGATTGGCTTAGCAAGAACAAGTTAGTGTTTGTCTGGTTAACCTATTGATTTTTCCATTAGTGTTTTTTTGATTGTTGAATCATTGATGGAGCTACTTCTGTAAAGCAGGAATTCTAGACTTTTTCTATGTATTCATTAAAGATTTGAAAGTATTTGTTCTATGGATATATTTCTTTTCCCACTTCTTAATCTTCTGTCTGCAAGAGCTGAAAATTTTGTTGTTGTTTTTACTTTGGTAGCTAAATTAATTAGAAAAGGGCAAGGAGATGTTACTTACTTTGATCTCTTTGTTTTGCTAGTTTTAAGGTTGAGGGCTCAGAGTTTAAGATAGTCATCTGCAGCTTTTGCTTCTTGTCGTATTACATAGAGATAGCAGAATCAAGTGCATTAGAAGACATCTTGTAGAAACTTTCCCTTGACTTAATTTTTGGTGAGTGCAACTTGCTAGTGTGGATTATGTGATTAAACCTGGAGCAGAGAACAATGTCTTAACATTACTTATCTAGTCTTCCATTTTAATTTATGTAGTGCCTCTGTCATGGGACTGTGCTTGTGCTTGAAAACAGTGATGAGCAAAAACCTTGCCTTTTCATGGAGCATTCCATTTAGAGGGGGAGCTATATACCAATAAAAAAGTATGTAAATACACTCATAATTATGAGTTGAGATAACATGCTGTAACAGAAAGAAGCATAGAGCTATGGGACCTGTCTCAGTTCAGGAAGGCTTCCCAAAGAATGGCTAATTGAGATAGATCCAAAAGTTGAGTAAGAGTCAGTTGCGGTAAAACAAATACCATGGCAGGAGGGAAGAAAGCACCTGTGAATCATTTAAAGAAAGCCATATGGCTAAAGAAGTTTGAAACCCTGAAACCATGCAAAGCCATCTAACAGGGTGACAATTATTTTGAGAATAGATCACTCTGGCTTTAGTAGAGGAAATAGTCAGTGTGGGCAAGCCAATTAGAATATTGCTGTGTTCTGGATCTGAGCTACTGGTCGCTTGGATTACGGTAAATGGAGTTGGAGATAAGGTGGTAAATTTAAAAACGGTTTAGTGGATGTAATGAAAGACCTTGAAGATCATATGGCCTTTGGGGAGGGTGGGAGTAAGTAAAAAGGAGGTGTCAAAAATGAGTCCTAGGATTCTGGTTTGCAAAACTTGAAAATCACGATGGCAAAACTTAAGTGAATTGTCTGTTATTCATCTACAATATTACCTTCATTCCTTTATTTTTTGTTCTTCCTTGTTTTCATCCTTTTCTTGTTTTTAGCTCCATATGCTGGTATATTTTCTTAATGCTCTGATGCAGTGTTTGTGGTTCTGTTAACGTATCTGTCTCCCATGTTAAATTCTTACCCATTTGTTTCCCAGTGCCATTGCTGGCTCTGATTAGTTGCTCAGTGTCCATTTGTTGAAATGAATCAATTTGTTTCCTCAAGTTTGTGTAACTTTTTTATTATAAATTATAGCCTATACATATATGTATAGTGTACATATTTACAATTAAAAATACAATAATATGAATGAAAAGCCATGTAACCACCACTTAGAGCAAGAAACAGGATTATTATACACCTCCAAGCCTCTTTTATACTCCTTCTGTCCCCAAGAGCTGTCAACTATTTTAACTTCTGTATTAATTATTCTCTTGATTTAAAGAAAAAAATCCTTTTTACTGCTTGTATCTTGTTTAGCATTGCCTCTTTTTAAACTTTATATAAATGGAATAATACTATCTTCTTTTGTAACTTGCCTTTTTCATTTGATGTTTTGTTTTTAAAGTGTAGGTGGGTTTGATTATTTCATTTTCAGGGCTGGGTGATATTCCACTGGAGGAATATATTGCAATTTATCTCCTTTCTACTCTTAATGGACTTTTGGTTTATTTTTGGTCTCATCGTGAACATTGTTGCTTCAGATTCTTATTCATGGTTCCTGGTGCCTGAGGGCAAGGGTTTCTTGGCAGCCTGAGTTGGTACACTAAGGCATATATTCTAGTTGAATAAAGTTTTTTTGTAACACAGCCATGCTCATTTGTTTATGGCTAACTGCTTTTGTGCCACACTAGCAGAGCTGAGTAATTGTGGCAGAGGCCATAGAACCCGAAAGCCTGAAATACTTGCTCTTGTACCCTTTATGGAAACTTTTCTGACCCGTTTTCTAGACTATCTATAAGGGGTAAAATACTGCACTATAGAGGATGGATGTAATGGTTCATGTTATATATAATTTAAAAAATTTTTCATTGGGAAAAATATTGTCTATCTTTCAGAATAGACATTTATTTTATTTGTCTTGATAACATTATAAGATTTGGGCATTATTACAGAAAACAAGTTCTTATTCTTACCTTCAGTGAGTCTTCATGAAAGAATTCAACAGAATCCTAAACGGATAACTGTGTTTTGCTTTTATTAGTTTCATGCTTTTCATCAGTCCCTCCGAGACCTCAGCAGTGAACAAGTTCGCCTTGGAGATGATTTCAACCGGGAACTTGTCAGAAGAAGCCGGTAAGAGCTGAATATGATTTTCGTTGGAGGCATGAATTATTAGAAGAATAAAATAAGTTCTGTAGTTGACATATTTATGTGATTTAAAAAACAGTGCTTTTTTTTAAACTCATATTTTTAAGTATAATAGAACAGTTCAAAACTCCTTAAATTTACAGAATATCATGACTCAATGTTAGAAAAATTAATTTCATGTTTGAAAAAAATTTTAATTTATTGTAATTTAATGTTGACATTATGGAGAGACACATTGTGAGATCTTAGCAGAGGGGTAAATTTGCAAACATATTGGAGAGAGAGACAGAGACTAATTGACAGACAATGGAGCAAATAAAAAGCATAGGGTGGAATTTGTCAGTGGACATGAGCCAGTATAGAATCTGATACTTTTGCTTTCAGTTGAAATCTTTAGAAGCTAGGTTTTTTTTTTTTTTTTTTTTTTGTCTTTTTGCTATTTCTTGGGCCACTCCCGCGGCATATGGATGTTCCCAGGCTAGGGGTCCAATCGGAGCTGTAGCCACCAGCCTACGCCAGAGCCACAGCAACGCAGGATCTGAGCTGCGTCTGCAACCTACACCACAGCTCACAGCAACGCTGGATCGTCAACCCACTGAGCAAGGGTAGGGACCAAACCCTCAACCTCATGGTTCCTAGTCAGATTCGTTAACCACTGCGCCACGATGGGAACTCCTAGGAGCTGGTTTTTATATCTGCCCAGTCTTTGCAAATTTTTCAATTCTGGGTAGTCCCTAAGAAGTATGACTTTATTTAAAATTTCTTCACTGTCTTCATTTTTATCATCAGCAGTGACAGGTGGCTTTCATTTAGCGGCCATATTTTAAAAGAAGAAATCATTTTATCCCATCTTGAAAGTCTCAGTCTTATTTATAGCTATGATTAGGGAACAACAAAGGTGAGTTGGAATTCATTTACTGGGTTCACTTGCTAACTCCCTTTCTAGCTAATGAAACCATTCCTCATGCTGGTTTTGTGCTGCTGTAGCAAAAAGAGTCAAAGCTATAAATGTTAAATCTATGAATATCAATTATAGTCTGCATAACTTATCTGCTTCTGTATGAGAAAAGCAGGGATTTTAGTAATAAGAATTAAAGAATGGTAATTTCTATTACCATTATTACTACTACTAGTACTTACTACTATTGAACACTTATTTTGTGTCAGGTAGATTTAGGTTTAATTCTTGCAAAAATTCTAATGAGATGGTCATTATCCCCATTTTTCAGAAGTGGAAATGGGCACAGAGAGATTAAGTAACTTAACTTGCTGGATATTAGACAGGGGAGAGTTGATGGAGTCAATTCAAATCAAGGAAGTAAGGCCACAGAGTGTGTGCTCTTTGTCACTTATATACCTTGTGGCTTAAGATCAATCTTCACAAGCAGCTCAGGAATTTAAATGCTTTATTCATTTTGAAGTATATTATTGAGCTGTTTTACTAATCTTTTAAATTGGCAATTGTTAGTTAATTTAATACTTAAGCATTTATTTCTGGCAAGCTGATAAAAATTTAAAAAATGGCATTAACATTCTACTATACTGTGTTCTTGGAGTGGCTTTATGTAGCTTTTCCATATTTGAAGGAAGGGTATAAATTAAGCACTAGGAATATGAGTTTCAGGAAATAGTTGTCCTGTATGGGACAGATATGGGAGAAGTTGCAGGGATGGTTTAGTTGACCAGTTTAATTAAATTTGGCTATGCAGTAGTGAACTGAGAATCTTCTGATCAATAGACTGGTACCATCTATTAATAGTTTGTGTGATCTAGAGGCATGTGTAAGGCAGAGAAACTTAAGTTAATCCAAAATAGGTCAAGTTTCCTCTGAACCTTGGTGGCTTAACTTTATGGCTGAGGAAGAATTTTAGGATCCAGTTCTGCTTTACCTGTACCACAATTGTTAATTCATGTTTATAAAAATCCTTGGTAGGAAATTAGGTTTAACTTCTTATATGATTCAGAAAGGTTGATATTCTCAGTTAATTACTAATTTTTCACTTTTTTCTTGGTATTTATTGGAAGAAGTACAATGGATAATAAAAGTACACTGAAAAGCAGACTTTTAGGAAGGATTAAATAATGTTTAATTCAGAACTCACCTACTTTGGATGCCATATGGAAAACTGGTTAGAGGAGAGGGAATTAGAAGACTGCTGCATTAGCATGAGAGATGATGACTTGACCAAGATTATGGCAAGTGAAAGATGAGTGAAGATATTTCAAGTTTTTTTTTGTTTTGTTTTGTTTTTTTAACATTAAAGAGCTAGAATTTGGTAATGGGTTGAATATGAGGGATTAGGGAGAATAAACCAAGATGACTGTCAGATTTCGAGTAACTGAATATTTGATAAATCTACTTCCTGAAATACGGAAGACTGATGAGGGGTAGGTGAGCCATAAAAATTGTTTGACCTCGGATATGTTAGCTTTAGGTGCCTTTGAGATATCGAAGTGGAAGTGTAAAATATGCAGCTAGATACTTACTCTGGAACTCTTAAGGAAAAGTCTCTATTAGATTTAAGAGTGGTGAGCATAAAGAAATGGTATTTAGAACTATGGAAATGGGAGTTCCCATTGTGGTGCAGGGGAAACAAATCTGACTAGTATCCATGAGGATGTGGGTTCAATCCCTGGCCTCACTCAGTGGGTTGAGGATCTGGTGTTGCTGTGAGCTGTAGCTGTGGCTGGCAGTTGCAGCTCCTATTTGACCCCTTGCCTGGGAACTTCCATGTGCCACAGATGCTGCCCTAAAAAGAAAAAACAAAGAGTAAGATAGATGATAGAAACAGTAAAACTAGCTCAGAATCTCAGTGAAAGTAATTCCTGGCATGATAGCCATATAACAGATGCAGGAAGTAATTACTTAATTAGAGCTGAAAGTGTCTTTTGAGAAGAAGGTACTCAATGAGAATGGAGTTGTTTCTACCTAGTTGATTCAGTAATATGTGGGAGAAAAATATCAATGATATGATAAGACCCATATAAGGCCAAAAGGTAATGGGAAACTCTAAAAAAACCAAAACCACAAGAAATTTAGTGATCCAGTTAAACTGACTAAAACACAAGCATGACAGAAGGTAAGCAGAAAGCATCAATTCTCTTTGCTGGACTAATGTATAAGGTGTGTAAATATATGAGATCACTTACATAGATAACCAGTACAATGACTAAAAATAGTAATAAGTTTATATAAATTGGACAGGAGTGTGAGTGATTTAAATATTTCAAAGCAGAGTTGAAAATGTCTAGAGTTGAAAATGGTAGAGGTAATCAGCAAAAGAAAATGTAGTTGCCCATGGGGATTAGAACCAGAGATAAGTGTGAGAGAGAGAAATGACTTTGCTTTTTCTTTATAAGTTTTTTAGTACTATGTTATTTATTATGTATATTACTAATTTTATAGGAAAAAAGGTAATGGGAGATAAATTAGTGATGGCTGTTTATACAGCACACTGTAATTTGATTATGAATTGCTAGAGAGGATGTAAGATCAATAGTTTTGCCTTCCCTAACTCTTTCATTCTCCTTAATTTAAAATGGGATATATTACAATGTGCTTGTTTATTGAAGGTTGTATTTCCGTATTGCATTGTTTCTCAGAATGTAGTTGCAGTATCAGTACCACCTAGGAATTTAGTAGGAATGCACATTCTTGGCTTCCATCACAGGCCTACTGATTCAGCAGTCTGTTTTAAAAGAAGCCCTCCAAGTGTTTCATATGTTTGCTAACATTTAAGAACCACTGCATCAGAGTTATTATGCAGCAACCTATTATGATGTTGTAAATTTCATGAATTATATATATTTTCTCAAAAAGCCAACTTAGGATATTTTTCTTTGGTTGCAGATCGGATGCTGAAACAAAAAGGGCTTTGGAAGAACTGACCGAAAAACTTAATGAAGCCCAAAGAAAAGAAGTGGTGAGAACTCTTTGTTTACAAAAACTTTTATTTCACATGCAGATTATAGAGTGGTAGAGCTGGTTGTCATCACAATGAAGTTTAGTAGATTTTAACTTTTTGGGTGGTTTATGCTATTTTGTCTAAAAATGTTTTTGCACCTCTTGTAAAATATTCATGAATTTTAAATATTTAAGCTTGAAATATTTAAAGTGGTAGTATACTAGTGACAATTTTTAGAGTTAGGGGTATTTGAAAGATGTTTAAAGTTTTACTCACTCAGTGATTTTGTGATTTTTATTAAATGATATTTGAGAAATACAGAGTTTTTTTGGTAGTGACTCTGTAGCACTTCACGTTAAGTTTTGTCAGGTCATTTCAAGTAATCTCACATAGCATGTAATCTTGATTGCTGCAAAGACCCTGCTACTATCTGTTTTTGTTTGACATGGTGATGACTGAAAATACCCTAATTCTCAACTTTTATTGTCTCAAACTCAGATTGTTGATACTTATTATTCAGTGATCTACTATTCTTGCTGTAATTAAAAGTGAAAAAGTACATACAGTGTCCATATCTTTACATCATCAGGGTTTTTTGTTTGTTTCAAGAGGAAACTATCAGCAGAAATTGTCATTAAACTGTTACAAATTTATGTACTTCAAGTGGAACATTGTGTATTATTTCCCACAATACCTTTGTTTTTTTTAAGGCAAAGAATGGTAGCAGAATTTTCTTTCCTTGACCTGGTTTATTCAAACTGAGAGTTTCTGAATAAAGGTAGAAAATTTTCTCCAGTTGTTACTGAATTTATTGTTCCGAATTTATAGTTCCTTTCACATATGTTGACTTTATTTTGGAGCTTGAATGTATCGGCAGCATATGCTAAGGGATGAATATGCTCTATTTTCAGAGAGATCAGCTTTTTTTTTTTCTCTTTAAAAAGTTTGGAGGTACAGTGTACTGACAGAAAAGTGCATATATTAGTGTATAGCCTGATACATTATTATAAGGTGAGTATGTGCATGTAACCACCACTCAGATCTAGAAATAGAACATTGACAGTGCACAAGAAGCCTCCTTATTCCCCCTTCCAATCACTAATTTCTCCTTTTCTGACCACCGTTTTGGCTTTTAAGTGGATTAACGTTGCCTGTTTTGAACTTTTTGTAGCGATGGAACCATGTAGGGCATGGTTTTTTTGTATGTTTGACTTATTTTGCTAATCATGATTGTGATGTTTCTGGGTGACATGTCATGTACTCGCAGTTTGTTAACTTTTATTGCTCCTTAGTATTTCATTGTGTAGATACACTGCAATAGTATTTTAGCATTTTATGGTAGATATTTGAATTATTTTAAATGTTGGGCTATTACAAATAAACTGTTACCAATCTTTTTATTTTAGTGCATATATACATGCATTTCTCTTGATATATAACATGGAGTACAATTGCTAGGTGCCTTTGGATTTAGTAGATACTGATAAATTAGGTTTCCAAAGTGGTTGCACTGATCTATACTTCCACTGGCAGGGTATGAAATATCATAACAATTTTCAAAGGTTAGCCTTTCATAGTAGCCATAATGTTAGGTGCTTACAGTATCTTATCATGGTTTTAATTGGCATTTTCATTATTGCTAATGATGATGAACATCTTCTCATATGTTTATGGACTATTTGCTGTTTTCTTTTTTGAATGGCAGTTTGCTTTTTTGCCAACTGTTGAAAAGTGGGTTACTTGTCTTTTTGTTACTGATTTGTGGGAGGTTTTTATATATTTTGTATATGAGCTCTGTTAGTTATATGTATTACAAATATTGTCTCCCTTTCTACAGCTGTTTATTCTTATTTAACTCTCTTAATGGTCTTTTGTTAAAATTTAATTTAGTTCATTTTCCATATTTTCTTTTGTGGTTAGTGCTTTTTTGACCTATTTAAGAAGTTGTTTCCTATTTTAAAAATCATGAAAATATTCTTGTATAATTTCCTAGAGGCATAGTGTTTTACCTTTCACATAAAGATCTGATATGTACTTGGAATTGTTGTGTTTCTGGTGTGAAGTAGAGGTCATACACTTTATACGGATATCCAATTGATTCAGTTTCATTTATTGAAAGGATCATCCTTTCTTCTCTACTTTATAGTTCTGTCTTGGTCATAAATTAGATGTTCATATGTACCTCTGTTACTGGACTCTGTTCAATCATCCGGTTAATTTGTCTATCCTAAAGCTTATATCACACTGTCTTGATTAATGTTGCTTTATGATAAATTGTGATACAGTAGAGTAAGTCCTTTTACTTTGTTCTTCAAGCTTGTCTTGTGTGTTTTTTACTCTTTGCATTTTTGTATACATTTTAGAAGCAACATGAAATTATTTAAAAACTTGCTGGGATCTTGATTGGAATACATTGTTTTTGTAGGTCAGCTTGGAGAGAATAGAAATCTTGACATATTGAATTTTCCAATTTATGAATGTAGCAAATCCTTCCAGTAATGTTTTATAGCTTTTTTTATCCAGATACAATGTTTAGAAGATTTTGCCTTGATTTGATATTTTTTATGCTATTTTAGAGAGTGTCATTTAACATGTAAAAAATAAATCAATCTTTGTTTTTAGTTTGGAGAATTTACCCTGCTATGTTGAATGTAAATATTGATTTAATCTGTGTAAATCTACCATTCTACTATTTGTATTGGCTCTACCTACATTGCTTTTTAAATTTTTCTCCGTCATTTGGATTAGTTTTCATTTTTCTTATTTATTATCTTGCTAATTGTACCTTATTTTGTTATTCTTTTTATGGCTAATGTAGGCTTTAAAACAGGCATCCTTAATTTATTAATCTAGTATAAATTAGCACTTTTAAGTTCTTCCCAGCAAATGCAAGGATCTAAGAACACTAACTCTATTAACCTCACTCTCTAATTTTCTGTCTCTCTTACATATTTTAATTCTATGTTTAATTGAGCCACATAGGACATCACTATTATTATTTTATACAGTAATTGTTCATTTAGATTTACCATTGTTTGTTTTCCATTTCTTTCTATGTTCTTCATTCCTTTCAAATCTCTCTGAGATTTCACATATGCCATAGGAACATATTTTAAAATTTCGTTTGGAGTGAATCTGCATATTCTTGAAAGAGTCCCATTTAGAATTTCCCTTAGAGTGGATTTTTGGTCACAGATCCTCTCTCTATATGTTTGAAACTATCTTTATTTCACTTTGTTTGTTGAAAGAGGTTTTCCCTGGATATAAAATTCTAGAGAGGTGGTTATTTCTCCATTCTATACTTTGAAGATATCATTTTATCATTTTTTGGGTTCTGCTGTTTCTGTTGAGAAGTCGTCTGTTAGTCTTAGTAGTGCCTTTTTGGATGATATGTTTTACTCTAATTGCTTTTGAATTTTTCCTGTTAGTTTTGGGTTTTTTATAGTTTTACTCTAACAAGCTTAGTTGTACTCTTGATTTGTTGTTTGGTGTTTATAGTTATTATCTTTTCAAAAATTACTTTTGCCTCATTCTCTGTCTCTTCTTTTTGGACCTCAAATTTCATTTAACATTAGACTTTTCACTGTATCCTTTTTGTCTCTTTTATGTTTATTTTTGTAATTCTTTTTTTGTGTGTGTGTTTGTCTTTTTAGGGCTGCACTCATGGCACATGGAGGTTCCCAGGCTAGGGGTCTAATTGGAGCTACAACTGCCAGCCTATACCACAGCAACGCCAGATCTGAGCCACCTCTGTGACCTACACCACAGCTCATGGCAACTCTGGATCCTTAACCCACTGAGCGAGGCCAGGGATAGAACCTGCGTCCTCATGGATGCTAGTCAGATTCATTTCTGCTGAGCCATGATGGGAGCTCCCATTTTTATAATTCTTTTTTGTTTTTCCATTCTTTGTTTTAAATGTTTTTTCTGACCTTTCATTTAATTACTCTTTCTTCCACTGAATCAAATATGTTAAACCCACCCACTGATTTTTATTTTCAATTATTACATATTTCATTTCTAGAATTTTTATTTCTCTTCTTTCTCCCCTCCCGTCCCACCACTCCCCTGGGTATCTGTGTCTCATAATTCCATTATCTGGATCTTCTGTAGGTCTGCTTCTATTATCTCTTATTTTTCTTGGATTTGGATCACATTGTTTTTGTCTTCTGTTTATTATTGATTGTCCAGGTTTTTTTTTTTTTTTTTTTTCCATTATAGGGCTGCATCTGAGGCATATGGAAGTTCCCAGACCAGGGGGTAGAAGGTAGAATCAGAGCTGAAGCTGCCGGCTTATGCCACAGCCACCCCAACACTGGACATAAGCTGCGTCTGAGACCTACACCACAGCTCATGGCAACCCCAGATCCTTTAACCCACTGGGCAAGGCCAGGGATTAAACCTGCATCCTCATGGATACTAGTCAGGTTCTTAATCCACTGAATCACAGTGGGAACTCCCTATCTAGTTATTTTTGATGACAGGAAATAAATTTCATCCTCTTCATAGAAAACATGCATAGGTAATTTGATGATAATTATGGACATATTTGCTTTCTGTTATAGATTGGGGCCATAGCAATTATGAATAACCTTGTCATTTATTGTTGAGATATTGCACTGTTAAACTTCAGTGCCAGGTTTCAACTATGTAAGATTCATCCTTATTGCTAGTGTGTAGTCCTTCAGGATTCTAGACCAAAGGCTGGCATGCGGGGTTGGGGGATGTTGAACCAGGAACTCCCTTTTTTAGAAAGACTCTCAACTCCAGTTTTTCCCCTGTAGTCCTACATTCTACTAAAAACTACTCATCTTCTCCCTGTCTTTGTGGTCTTTTCTGAAATGGACTGATATTTCAGGGAGAAATGATAGACTGACCTCTCTGGATTTCTTCTCTTGCCTTTTAATCTTATATGTCTTTATCTTTTTAGCTTTCCAATGCCTTATAACAGATTTTCTTTCAAAATATTGTTTCTAACTATTTAAGTTATTTTTAGTAGAAGGACTGGTCAGAATTGTCTGTCATTTTTAGAAGTGAAGCTGAATCTTTTTGTATATATCCAATTCCCTTACTATATTTGCTATTTCTAATGCCCATCAAGTTTTTATCAAGTTTTTCAGCTGTTGTATGAGGCTTCCTTTACTTGCTACATAGGTATACAATTTGTGAGCATGCATATAACAAGACTTTTGAACCAAACTCAAATATCCTCAATATTCTGCTGAGATCCTTGTAGATCTGACTAAGCCACGGACATATCCAGCTATACTGTCATGCTGGTTTTTGACATTGTTAGGCAGGTGGGATGGTTTGAGTTTGGAGTTTGAAATGCTCATTTGCATAATACACATTATATTTATTAAATTTCACCTTTTACCATTTAATGAGAGAACCCATAATGAACTGACTTATTTTTATTTCTTTTGTATAGTAAGTAAAATTATCAAATACTATCTACATAGTCTAGAGTGTTAATATGGATCCAAGGTATAACCACTGAGTTCAAAGTTAATAGCTGAATTCAAAGAAAGCCTGAGTTCTTGCATCATTGCCATCAAGAATTACTCCAAATCACTTAAAGCTATGATTGCACCAGGATGTCACACTTTACTAGTGTTCTCAGCTTATTGCTGTAATTGGTTTGTACAACTTGCTTGTTTACCCAACTGTCCAGTGTTCCCACCTTATCAGGTCACATCCTTTTATGTGGAAAATTGTACATACCTAATCATGCATGTGGTTGAAATGTCTATCTGTTAGTTCCTGGCATTCAGTTGTGATGTTACAGCTTGTTTTGGGCTTTCTGTAATTTGCTTTCAAAGTAAGATCGTCTCATAACTATGCAGAGAACATCTCAAACCTCACGTGGGTGTAGGTAGTTCTGATTAAGGACTTAAATTGATTAAAATCTTAAAAATAACATTGTCAAATTTTAGAAGGTCTTCTGAAGGCCACATGATGTTTACTTTCAATTTGTGCAAGGCTTAAATATAGATTTTTGTGACTCACTTCTTCCAATTGAAGTCAAATTTACATTTTATAACTGTTTGACATATTGTGTTGTATTTGTGAATTCATGATAGCGTGTTGTCAGGGAACATGCAGTTTTGTTGTTTGAACGTTTAAATTCTCAGGCTAGAGCTGTTCCCCACTCCCAACCCAGATTTAGGTTTAAAATAAAATTACCAATGATGCACATTTACTGTGGAAAACTTTTAAATATTGTACAAATATATAAAGAAAAATGAATGGCTGCCCCTATCTCCCACCAGTGTCATTATCTTTTGGTAACTGCTTTTAATCACATTTATTGTGCATTATTCTGATGCTATGATTGTTTACCTTGCATTTTCTCAGTAACTAAAATATATCTTGAAAGTTTACAAAACACATTTTTATAAATATGTTTTATAAAACATATTCTTTCTCTCTCTTTTTTTCTCTCTCTCTTTGTCTTTTTAGTGCTGCACCAGTGGCATATGGCAATTCCCAGGCTAGGGGTCAAATCAGAGCTATAGCTGCTGGCCTGCATCACAGCCACAGCAATGTGGGATCCGAGCCATGCCTGCAACCTACACCACAGCTCATGGCAATGCCAGATCCTTAACCGACTGAGTGAGGCCAAGGATTGAACCTGTGTCCTCATGGATGCTAGTCAGATTCATTTCCACTGAGCCACAATGGGAACTCCAGAACAAATTTTTCTTTGAAAGCCAAAAAAGTATTGGTTCCTATCACATATGCCAAGTTCTAATTTGTTAATCCTTTGTGAACCATAGATTTTTTTTTTTTCCCTCAAACTGCCCATTGGAAGGGAGATATTATTTCTAGCATGATGTTATGGAAAATATTTTCTGTTAACACTTAATTGTGATAATAAACAACCAGTATTTTGTGGGCCTCATACCACAGAGAAAATTTTAGTTGATTAGTTGTCTAGATTTTACCCAGTTGAGTGTGATATGAGTGCATATTAATTTCTATTACTTTTTTTTAGGGCCACAGGTGTGGCATACGGAAGTTCCCAGGCTAAGGGTGGAATCAGCTACAGCTGCTGGCCTATGCCACAGCAAAGCCAGATCCCAGCTGCGTCTCTGACCTACACCATAGCTTACGGCAATGTTGGATCCTTAAACCACTGAGTGGGGCCAGGGATTGAACCTGCATGCTCACGGATGCTAGTCAGATTTGCTTCTGCTGAACCACAACGGGAACTCCAAAGTTTAAGTCACTTTTGACTTTTCTTTTTTCCTTCTTTTTTTTTTGGCTGCACCTGTGGCATGTGGAAGTTCTGGGCCAGGAATCAAACCCATTCCACTGTAGTGACAATGCCAGATCCTTAACCTGCTGTGCCACAAGAGAACTCCTATTTTGTTTTCTATAGGAGCGTCACTATTTAAATTAAAAATGTAAACATGGATCCAGCTGCTTCTAGAAGAGTTGGTCATTAGTCGAACTCTAGGAATTCTCTCAACACTGCATTTAGGATAAGATAGTTAATGCGCAGTTCCCGTTGTGGCGCAGTGGTTGACGAATCCGACTAGGAACCATGAGGTTGAGGGTTAGATCCCTGCCCTTGCTCAGTGGGTTAAGGATCCGGCGTTGCCGCGAGCTGTGGTGTAGGTTGCAGACGCAGCTCGGATCCCTCGTTGCTGTGGCTCTGGCGTAGGCTGGTGGCTACAGCTCCGATTGGACCCCTAGCCTGGGAACCTCCATATGCCGCGGGAGCAGCCCAAGAAATAGCAAAAAGACAAAAAAAAAAAAAAAAAAAAAAAAGATAGTTAGTGCATGGAGTACAACAGTAGGAGATATAATAGATATTTACTGAAGTCGATTTTAAACCAGCCGATATTAAAGATATGAAAAATCAACATATTGAAAAGCCAGAATAAAATCCTATAAACAATATTTTTGCATTTGTTTCACCTTCTTTCATTAAATGCTAACTTTAAAAGCTATTCTAATTTTTATTATTATTTGGTTGTCTTTGTTACTAAATTTAAAGATTTAGGCATTTTTTATATCTTGTCTTTGATATCCAGTATTAAGTTTGATTGGTTGATATGACCTCTGATAAAAATGAGTTTATTAGTATTTTTGTTAATGCTTTTCCCCTTAAGTCTTAGAAACAGAAACTAAATTTAAAGATTTAGGCATTTTTGTATCTTGTCTTTTATATCTAGTATTAAGTTTGATTGGTTGATATGGCCTCTAATAAAAATGAATTTATTGTATTTTTGTTATTGTTTTTCCCTTAAGTCTTAGAAATAGAAAATAAATGTGAGGAATCAATAAAAAATGTAGTCTTTAAAATAATTCTATCATTGGGAATTATCATTCCAAAGGTATAAATATCTGCTGTGCCATTAGGTACAAAGTCCATGCCCCTCTGTTTAGAGCTGTTTTTATTTGCTCTTCCTTTGATCGCTTTTTTCCTATCTCAGGAAATAGCATCACAGTCCATCCAGTGGTTACCCAGGATTTATTCCAGATCTTCTTCATACCACATTTCCAGTTCATTGTCAGATCTTGTCTTTTTTTATTTGAAATCTTGCTCAATTCTGTCTGTCTACTTCTGTCTAATGTTCAATACTTCTGTTCAATCACTTTTACTGAATTCATGGCAATGGATTTGGTTTCTACCTCCTACAATTGCCCGTATCTGAGCTGACAGTAACCAAGTGATTTTTAAAAATTGTCATCATGGTGGATTACTCCCATGCCTTTTTTTTTTTTTTTTTTAACACATTATTTATTTATTTATTTATTTATTTTTGTCTTTTTGCCATTTCTTGGGCCGCTCCTGCGGTATATGGAGGTTAATCGGAGCTGTAGCCGCCAGCCTATGCCAGAGCCACAGCAACGCAGGATCCGAGCTGCGTCTGCGACCTACACCACAGCTCACAGCAACGCCGGATCGTTAACCCACTGAGCACGGGCAGGGATCGAACCCGCAACCTCATGGTTCCTAGTCGGATTCTTTAACCACTGCGCCACGACGGGAACTCTACTCCCAAACTTTTTAAACCCTACTGGAGCCTTTTCTATTTCAACATTCTTACCATAGCCTATAGTGCCAATATTAACTGGCTTTCTCTAGGTACCTTGAATTTGCCAAATTCATTCCTGTGTTAGGGTGTTACACTGGCTTCTCCTTTTTCCTTCCTCAATTTTTGGCATGCCTGGCTTCCTCTTGTCATTCAAGTCAGTGTTGAAGGTTACCACCTTGACAAAGGCCTCTCTTTCCTGCTCTTTCTTTTTGTTACATAATTGTTAGCAGTTAGCATAATAAATACACTATTCTATATATTGCCTTTTTCACTTAATATATTTTTGAGATTTGAGATTATTTCAAATTAGCCTCTAATAGCTTTCTAATTCCTTTATTTTAATATTTAAAGCATTCCATTGAATGAATGCCCCATAATTTATTTAACTGGTAGATTTACAAGATTAAAGTCTGTGTTTTTGTAATTTGTTACATATTGCTCAATTTAATAATTAGTATTTTAAATAACCTCATTTAGCACTTTTCATCTGAGAATTGCATTTATCTTATTCTTTTCCAAAAAGGATGAAAGATAGTTTACCTTAAAATTACAATATGTGTGTTGAAGTTATGTTAGTTCTAATTGGTCCATAATATTAAGTTTTTTCTTCCCTTTGGTTTCAGATCCCCATATTCCTTCTCACATCAGCCCCCTTCTCCCCCTTAGCTATTTTATTCAGGCACATGATTACTCACGTGGAGATGACATGTTTCAGTTTTCTGTGTGGCTGTGTTGTGACCCTGTGACGAAGCGTGAGTAAAGTGGTGTGTACAACTTGAAAACAAAGCCGCTTATCTGGGACTTTCTCTCTCTTTATGTAGGTTGAAATGGGGATGTAGCACTAACCCAGCTTAAACCATGCAGTCATGATAACATTTTGGGGATGGTGAAGCAATAGATGGGAGGAACCTGGACCACCGCACTTACTCATGTATCCTGTTTGCCAAAATTTAAGACACATGGCCAGCTAGCAGCTGGATTACATTTGGCAGCCACCTGTCTAGTTGAAAATTCCATTACTGTGGAAGAAACAGGAGATGGTAATATTTTGAAATGGAGAACATTTTACGGAATGGATAGTAATTTGTGTGTGGAATGGAGAGTCCTTCATCAGATTCTCTAGTTTATTTCTTGGGTAGGGATTTATTTGAAAACAGATTACAGGAGTTCCCGTCGTGGCGCAGTGGTTAACGAATCCGACTAGGAACCATGAGGTTGCGGGTTCGATCCCTGCCCTTGCTCAGTGGGTCAAGATTTCGGCGTTGCCATGAGCTGTGATGTAGGTTTTAGATGCGGCTCTGATCCTGCGTTGCTGTGGCTCTGGCATAGGCTGGCAGCTACAGCTCCGATTGGACCCCTAGCCTGGGAACCTCCATATGCTGCGGGAGTGGCCCAAGAAATGGCAAAAAGACAAAAAAAAAAAAAAAAAAAATGAAAACAGATTACAAAAATTGCATTAGTTATCTATTGCTGCATAACAAATTTCCTCAAACTTGGTGGTTTAAACCTTTATTATTATCTGACAGTTTCTCTGGGTTAGGAATGTAGGCATGACTTAGCAGGGCCCTTTGGCTCTGGGTCTCACAGGCTGCAGTCATCTCAAAGCTTGACTAGAATGGCTCTGCATTCTTGCTCATTCATTTCTCTCTTGGTTTGGATTGAAGCATAGTTCATTATGACTCTTGTTCAGAGTCCTCTCTTGTTTGACATGTCGTCTTTCCACAGGGCATCTCACAACATGGCAGCTTGCTTCATTAGAGCAAGCAGTGAGAAGGCAGGAGAGAGCATGCTAGCAAGATGAACATTTTTGGAAACCAATCGTGGAAGTGACATCTTATCCCTTTTGTTATGTTCTGTTCATTTGATGGAAGTTACTAGGGTCAGCCTATACTCAAGGGGAGGAAATTGAAGCAGGGACCATTAACACCATGCCAGAAGGTGCTTAACACAAACTTTACTTCAAAACTGAGAAAGATTCCTTCAAATATAGTAACTAAATCATCCCATGTACTATCTATCATGGCAAATTAGATAATGTCTAAATAATCTTGGATTTTGATTTGGTTACTTGAACTGCTTTCATTTTGATAGGGTGCTAATAAGCATAGCCTTTTTTCTTGAAATTTAGAAATCATTCAACTTATTGAATTTAATTAGAGAAATTCTAAATACTCATTCAACGTCAGTCTTCAATAGAAAGAAGCTATTTGAACACAAGGTCTGTGGATACATCATGTGTATTGCTGTATCTCTAACCTCTACATTGCATAAAGCTGGAACAAATTAGTGTCTGTATATACTTATTGAATTGAATGAAAATGGACCTGGGAATTACAAGATATTTCCTGAAATGGTGCCTTGTATTGGGTACATTTTTCTCATTAATTAGTTGTGTGATTCCCTGTTTAATACCTTACTTCACTTCCTCAGTCTTTTTGTTTAGAATAGAAGATTTGGATATAAATTCAAAATTCTTTCAGGTCCGTGTTTTATTTTATAATTGATTCATACTTTTTGATTCAATAATTTCATTTAATGATTATATAAAAATGATCTTATATGGGAGTATTTGTCACAGCATATGCCAGTAAAAATAAATAATTGTTATTCTTTTGTGAAGAGGGAATTGTTTTAATCAGTTACAGAGACTGTGCTTTTGTTAAGAATGAGGATGTATATTTGTCATGGAAAGTTGTCCATGATATGTGAACTGCAGAAAAAAATTATATATAAACTGAAAAAAGTTTATAAAACAATGTATAACCCTCAATTTTTGTTTAAAAATTTAAATGAAATGGATATGTATTTGACTACTTATGCACATACACATGGAAAAATTTCTTAAAGTATGCAACACAGTGCTTAACATTATTTCCCTTCTAATAGGTGGTATTAGCACATTTAAAAAAAACTTTTTATCGTTATATATTGTTTATTTTTAGTTGTTTATTTTCAACCTTTTTAAGCGTTCAGTCGTGTTATCATGTACTTTCTCATTGTTTTAAACCAAATACAGAACTCTTTTCATTTTATAAAACTGGAACTATAACCATTAAACAACAACTACCTATTTTCCCCTTCCCCCAGCCCCTGGCAACCACCATTCTATTTTCTGTTTCTATGCATGTAACCACTCTAGGTACTTGATATAAGTGGAATGATACAGTATTTGTCTTTTTGTGACTGGCTTATTTCACATAGCATGATGTCTTCAATTCATTCATGTTCATTCATGTTTAGCAAGTGTAAGAATTTCTTCCTTTTTAAGGCTGAATAATCTTCCATTATAGGTATGTCACATTTGGTTTATTCATTTATCTGTCAGTGGACACTTGAGTTGCTTCCACCTTTTGGCTATTATGGATAATGCTTCTGTGAACATGGGTGTGCAGCTATCTCTGAGACCTTGTTTTCAGTTCTTTTAGGCGTATACCTAGAAATAGAATTACTGGATCATATGGTAACTCTATTTTTAATTTTTTAAGGAACTACCATACTGTTTTCCATAGTGACCACACTCTTACATCCTGTCCATAATGCACTAGGTTCCAATTCCCCCACATCCTCCCTGACACTTTTCTTTTTGTTGTCGTCATTGTTGATAATAGCCATCTTAATGTATTTGACATGGTTCTCTGTTACTTATTTTTTCATAAATGTTGCCATTAATTACATTTTATAGTGAGTGAACAGCAAAGATATTTCCATTTTGTAAAAATGGAACAAAATAACTCTTTACTTTTTAGTATTTTAAGTATTATTGTTATTATTTTGTCTTTTTTCCTTTTCTAGGGCCGCTTCCCATGGCATATGGAGGTTCCCGGGCTAGGGGTTGAATCGGAGCCAATGGCCCCCGGCCTACACCACAGTCACAGCCACAGCAATGCCAGATTCGAGCTGTGTCTGCGACCTACACCACAGCTCACGGCAACGCTGGATCCTTAACCCACTCAGCAAGGCCAGGTATCGAACCCGCAACCTCATAGTTCCTAGTCGGATTCATTAACCACTGTGCCACGACGGGAACTCCTAAATATTATTTTCTATAACAGCAGGTACTGTCTTTATTTCAGATGCAATAGTAAATTGTTGGGATATTAGGGTTGATTGGTAGGATAAATTAGAAGCTTGCTGCTAAAGGGTGTTTTGAGTTTTTAGTAAAGCACTATGAATGTCATAGTAAATATCTTAGTTATTTTTAAGCACTCAAAGTTGGAAACCCAAGACTTATCAAGTCTTAGTAAATGTTAACTACTTATTTTTTGTTGCTGGGATATTTTGGCTTAGCCTTTATTGACTAATTAAACTGATGTTTACCAATGTCTTTTCAATAAATAACTTTATTTGATGTGTAATTTACCATAAAATTAATCTGCTGTAAGTGTACAATTCAGTGTTTTTTAGTGAATGTACTGAGTTGTACAGTAATCATAATCCAGTTTAGAACATCCCTTGTGACCAGGACCTTTCTTGGCTCTATAGAATTGCTTCTCTTAAATGAATATAAATGTCTCCTATCCATGTGTTCTACACCAAATATACACCAAATATAGTCAAATAGTGATATTTAGGGAAATATATAACGATATGCATAAAGTGTATTTGAATTTGCACAACTTTTAGCAAGGAAAATCTTGCATTAGAGAGAAAATTCTTTCATGTTTATTTTAGAGAATCCCAATTAAACATTTTTTCCATTTGACTTTACTTTTTGATCTTTTACAGCTGGTTTATTTTTAGCAAATCACAGTAGAAAAGATTGACAGGAAAATGAAAATCCCTTTCAATTATTTGCTGCCCGTAAACATCAAAACCATCCTGGGCAGGTCACGTTTATAGATAGTTAAGTGAAAGAGAAGCAAATATATAGACTAGTTTATCATTACTAGGGTAATAAGTGCAGTTGTAGGCAAAATTGGTATTATTTTATCTAACTCACCAGAGGGCACTCTTTTCTAGTGTATTACCTTTAACCGATCTTTTGTCATATTATACTTTGAAAAATTTATGTCCTTTATGGGGATCCAAGTTTGTGTTAATTAGAAACTAGTAATAGTTTTCTGTTGTGACTTTTAGTCAGTTTTTTTGTGACCTGTTTTATAATAGTCATTAAAAAGGGCTTTACAAACAAGCCAGTCTTAAATGCTTTAGGCAATAATGTATCTGGCATAAAATAATCTCTTCAGTTTAGCCTCCCATTTTTTTTTTTTTTTCTCCCTTACCAGCTTTATAATATCTCTGTTTCTCTTTGTTAATGTTAAGGTTTCAGATCGGGTGGAGCGACGGCTTCAGGAAATAGAAAGAGAAATGCGTACAGAAAGAGAGGTGGTGGAAAGACGTCAGGATCAACTGGGACTTATTTCTTTGCAGCTACAGGAGGTTTGTGAAAAATACCTTCTCAGAGTGTAAATCTTGAGTCTGGATAGTTCTTTAGCCATTATTAAAATGGTTATAGTTCCTTAGTTGTTACATGTGACAGTATAGTTCAGTTCCTGTGAGAACTATAGCGTATTGGTTATAATTC
Source organism: Sus scrofa (assembly GCF_054392235.1). Taxonomy (NCBI): domain Eukaryota; kingdom Metazoa; phylum Chordata; class Mammalia; order Artiodactyla; family Suidae; genus Sus; species Sus scrofa. The sequence continues at coordinate 114,775,475 of NC_139389.1, read as the reverse complement.
AGTGAATGAAGACAGCTCTACCTGATTCAAATCCAGAGTCTACTACTTACTGGCTGTGTGACCTTGGGCACATTCCTTAACTTGCCTACGCCCATTTCCTCTTGGGGAATGAAAACAGTTATTGTATTTGCTTAATCATTTGTGATGGGATAAATGAATTAATGTGGGTGAAGCACTTAACATAGTGTCCAGAAGGTGCTCAATCAGTACACGTTAACTGAAAATGTAATTTTTCTGATTAATTTTCTCTGGTGTGAGCTAGACCAAGAATTAGCTGTGGCCTGTGGGCTCAGTCTGGCCCATTGCTGATTTTTGTAAATAAAATTTAATTGGAACATAGCTACTTTCATTCATTTTCAATTTGTCTGTGGGTGCTTTTGTGACATAGTAGCAGAGTTGAGACTTGAAAAAGACCATATGGCCCACAAAGCTTAAAATTACTGTTGTCTTTTGGTCCTTTATAGAAAAAGTTTATAGACCCAATTCAAAATGGAGGTTACTTACCCTTTAGGTAACATTTTGAAATTTCAGATTTTTAAAGGTTGAAAAATTAAGAACAAAGGATTTCTGTATATCCTTTATATTTATTTCTTTATTTACTTATTTTAGGGGTGCACATGTTGCATATAGAAGTCCCAGGCTCTTGAATCAGAGCTGCAACTGCCGGGCTATGCCATAGCCACAGCAACACAGGATCTGAGCCACGTCTGTGACCTACACCACAGCTCAGGACCCTTAACCCACTGAGCAAGGCCAGGGATTGAACCCATATCCTCATGGATACTAGTCTGGTTCATCACTGCTGAGCCACAGTGGGAATTCCTGTATATACTTTATGTCAATTCCTCTAGTATTCATATTTTATCAGACTTTCTCTATCATTTTATGTATCTCTCTCCATATATATTTATATCTAAAAATTTTTTTTGAGCTACTTGGTGACATGATTTATGAATGTTTCTAAATAATATGGTGTGTACATTCTCTTCAGGAAATTAACTCTGGATCAATACTATGATTTATTCTATAGATTTTATTCAAATTTTGCCACTTAATAGTCCTTTTCTGGCCCAAGAAAATAGTACAGAATTACATAGAGCATTTGACCATCATCTCTCTTTGATTTCCTTTAATCTGGAACAAATATTTATTCTTTGTCATTCATGACATTGACAATTTTGTGGAGTATTAACTAGTTATTTTGTGGAATATCATTTGTTTAAGTTTTGTTGTTTTTTTCCTCATGACTAGATTTAGGTTATAAACTTTTGGCAGGTAACTCAGAGAATTGGTGTTGAATTTTTCCTAGGATAGCATATCAAGAGGCATGTAATGTTGATTTGTCTCTACTTGTGAAAACTGAACTTTGGTTAAAGTGTTGCTTGCCAAGTTTCTCTACTGTAAAGTTACTATATTATGACTTTTAAATTATTTGTTTTATGAGGAGACTCTTTGAAACTTGAACATAGTCTGTTTTTCATCATACATTCACCTGCAAATTTTAGCATCTAATGATGACTCTTTTATGAATCAGTTACTGCTATAAGTGACACTAAGTAATGATTTAAAAAATATTCTATTCTTTCTTCTACATTTATTAATTGGATTCCTACTGTAAGAAAGGGCTTTCGTCTTTTTCTCCACTCATTCATTCATATTGGTATTGGTTTGTGAATTATTTTATTGTATTGATTGTGTACAATACAATACAAAGGGACTTTGTATTGTCCCTTTAAATATTTCTTAGGTTTATACATAAAGTATAAAAAATTAGAAACAACAAGAAAACCAAAAGATTTAAAAACAAAAGGATTTTTTTATTTTACAAAATGATGTCTAAAAGTAATGTTCTACAAATGTACTTAGGTGCTTGAAGATCACTAACCCTTGTATATTGACAGATTTAAAAAAAAAATTAACTATTAGGAGATATACCAATTGAAAATTAGAAACAAAAATTGTAACCCTGAAATTATAATGTAAAGCTGATAGAAGAATCTGCTTTTGTTTTCCAAAATTCCATTTTTCCTCCATTTCACAAAAGGAAGTATATATACCCTTGTTAGTTGGTAATTATTTTGAAGAGGATACTTTGTTGAATAATTAGATACAGCATGTGGGTAGCCTTTTTTTTTAAACCTTGATTTTTATACATTTGTTCTCAAAGCAAATTGCATCTGGTGAGCATAAGAATCGTACTGAAGAGACCATTGTTCTTTTTTGCAAGAGAAAATTAGAGAAATTTTCCCTGCTTATTTTCTGCTCTCTTTGCAGAATGTACGAAATTATAAAGAGGGAGAGGAAGATTGCTTCCCACCCCTGTTCCTGAGATACCAGAGCCTGAATATTTGCATTGTAATTGTCAGTTTTACTAAAAGCTTGAGCAGTGATTTGGAATTCCATCTCTGACAGTACAATAGAGGATCATTATTGATAAGGAATGTTTAATTGCATATTTTGTCACTTTAATGTAAGTGGTGACCTATATGATTTTTAAAAGGTGGTTTTGGATTAAACAGTGCAGTGGAAACTGGAAGGGATTAATTTAGGCTGATGTGTTTTCCTACTCCCAAGTAAAGTGGCTCAGACTCTTCTTGGAAGGGTCATGTATAAGGAGAGAAGACATTTGACTTTCTTTTCTATATTAACAAGTACTTACGAGAATATCTATCCTGTCTGATATTAGTAATTTATATACTTTGTTTCTGTGTATGGTGAAAAATTGAATCTATACGTAAGAAGGCCTGGACTTTTAGTCTTTATGTTCTTCCACCTCCCTAAAATGTATAATTTAATGTTAGTGAAAATTATGACATTTAAAAGTTGTTAAGAGATTAGGAGTAGTCATTAAAAATTCTAGATTGTCAGAAATTTCTAGGTATAATGTCACAATACAGGGAGGCAATCTGTGGTTTTGGTTAAAACCTGCTCCTTTTTAGTGAACTGATGAGGTTCTTAGGTCCCTGGAGTTTTATTATCTGTTCCCATTTAATGAATATCACAGTATTAGTCATTGGAAATTGATTGAGGGAAAGCCAATCTCATTTTCTTGTTTAGAGGTTTTTTAAAGAATCGTTCAGGCATTCCCATCGTGGCGCAGTGGTTAACGAATCTGACTAGGAACCATGGGGTTGCGGATTCCATCCCTGGCCTTGCTCAGTGGGTTGAGCATCTGGCGTTGCCATGAGCTGTGGCGTAGGTCGCAGACGCAGCTCGGATCCCAAGTTGCTGTGGCTCTGGCGTAGGCTGGTGGCTACAGCTCCGATTCGACCCTAGCCTGGGAATCTCCATATGCCGCAGGAGCGGCCTTAGAAAAGGCAAAGACAAAAAAAAAAAAAAAAAAAAGAATCGTTCACTCTTCTCTGTTCTTTTTTTCCCTTTCTTCCTGACCTAAACAAAAGGGCTATGCATATGTTCTGGCATCTACTTCCTTCGGTAAGCCTCAACTACCCATGTGATACTGGTGTTATATGAATGCCAGCTTTTCTTAACTTGATAAGGACCTTCATGGGCCTTTAGACCTCACAAATCACATTTTAAACAATATTGTTTTGTATCTCAGTAGAGAACTCTTTAGAGAGATGAATGTGTTATTAGTTGTGCAGTGATGTTCTTTTTCTTTTTTTGGCCAGGCCCACGGCATAGGGAAGTTTCGGGGCAGGGATTGAACCTGCACAACAGCAGTGACCTGAGCCACAGCAGTGACAACACTGGATCCTTAACCTGCTGAGCCACTAGGGAATCTCAGTAATATTGTTTTCATATAGCCTTTTTAAAATATATTAACATATATTTTTAAATTGAAGTATAGTTGATTTACAGTGTTGCCGTAGTTTCAGGTATACAGCAAAGTGATTCAGTTATACATATGTATATATGTATACATGTATGAATGCTTATATTTGGAACCATACTTTTTTTTCCATGTCTGTGAGTCTATTTCTGATTTTAAATAAATTCATTTGTATCATTCTTTTAGATTCTACAGGTAAGTGATATGTGATATTTGTCTTTCTCTGACTAATTTCACTTAGTATGATAATCTCTAGGTCTATCCATGTTGCTGAAAATGGCATTATTTCATTCTTTTTATGGCTTTGTAATATTCCAGTGTGTTTGTGCGTGTGTGCACCACATCTCTATTCATTTATCTCTCAGTGGATATTTAGGTTGCTTCCATGTCTAGGCTATTATAAATAGTGGTGCTGTGAACATTGGGGTGCATATATCAAATAGAGTTTTTTCTGGATGTATGCCTATGAGTGAGATTGCTAGATCATATGGTAACTCTATGTTTAGTTTTTTAAGAAACCTTAGTACTGTTCTTCATAGTGGCTGCACCAATTTATACACCTGCAAACAGTGTAGGAGGGTTGTCTTTTCTCCACACCCTCTCCAGTATTTATTATTTGTAGACTTTTTAATGATGGTCACTCTGACCAATGTGAGGTGATAGCTTCATAGTTTTGACCTGCAATTTCTCCAATAATTAGTGATATTGAGTGTATTTTCATGTGCCTGTTGGCCATCTATCTGTCTTTGGAGAAATGTCTGTTTAGATCTTTTATCCATTTTTTGATCAGATTGTTTTTTTGGATATTGAACTGTATGAGCTGTTTGTGTATTTTGGAAATTAATCCCTTGTTGGTTGTATCATTTGCAAATATTTTCTCCCATTCTGTAAGTTGCCTTCATTTTGTTTATGGTTTCCTTTGTTATTCAAAAGGTTTTCAAGTTTAATTAGGTCCCATTTGTTTATTTTGCTTTTATTTCCATTTTGTGAAAGAGTGTACTGTCTGTGTTTTCCTCTAGGAATTTTAGAGTATCCTTTCTTATGGTTAGGTCTTTAATCCATTTTGTTTATTTTTGTATATGGTGTTAGAGAATGTTCTAATTTCATTCTGTTACAGGTAGCTGTCCTGTTTTCTCAGTACCATTCATATAACTGTTTTATTTTATTTGAGATTTAATGATTTTTATTTTTTTCCATTATAGCTGGTTTACAGTGTTCTGTCAGTTTTCTACTGTACAGCAAGGTGACCCAGTCACACATACATGTATACATTTTTTTTCTCACATTGTCATGTTCCATCATAAGTGACTAGATATAGTTCCCAGTGCTATACAGCATATAACTCTTTTAAATTTTGAATGGTTGTTCTAGTACTCTGAACTCTTTCTAATTGAATTCAAATATTCCTAAGCCTATAATCATCGGTTATTCCTTGTTGAACCATTGTGCAAACAAAGTGTTTAAGATACATTTGTCACATTACAAATTCTTTTTGATCAGACACTTGATAGTAGGGTAACTTTGATTACTTAAATTTAGTAGTATGAAGTAGAAATGATGGGTACTGGGGACCCGTTAGAGGTGTTCAGCTTTTAAGCCCAAATCAAAACTCTTTTGCAGGTTCAAATTTACCTAAAATTTAGATAACATTTCTAACTCTTGACTATGCCATTTTGGGAAATCCTGACATTTTTTTTTTTTCTTTTTTACTAACTCTTTCTTTTACATTGAATGTGATTTGTTCATCTTCACTTGAATTACGTAAAATGAAAAATGTGAAATAAATGCTGGGCATATATTTGAATATGTTTTTCAGAGCATGTTGTAGCATATTGGAATGCTAGTTCCCAGATGTACCTCACCAAGAATATTCTGTGCTTGCATATAACCTAAGGTGAATCAGCTCCCTTGAGGTGTAAAGGTACCTTATCGCGAAACACATGGGGCAGGCAAGGCATCAAATTTTAATAGAAGATAGTGAAAACTAGGTGAAAAATTCTGACACATTAGGTTAGGAGCTCAGCTCAGTGGTTTTCAGTCAGCTCTGCTGGAAAATAAGATTATTTGAGCCTCATCAATAAAATAAGAAAAATTGACAGATTTCCCCCCAATGTTTTCCTTCATCTTTTGGCATCTGTACCAATTGTAAAAAAAATGAATGAAGAAGTAGCTATGTATTCCTTCCCAGAAATTTTGTTGTGGCTCCAGAGATGCTAAGTAATATGGCTGCTTCAACTAAGAGAAGCCTTGGGTACTGTTTATTAATGTATTTAGTTTGGATTCATAAGGGAGAAGTTTCCACTGAAGCCAAGAATATTTTCCTGATGTCCTCTTAATAGCTTTAACATCTCCCTTGGGAATTCTGAGCCAGTTTAGAGAAGATTCTCATCTGGCAAATGTTCTAATGTGGGCTTGTTAACCCCTTCTCCCACTCTTCCTTTTGAGACTCTCCTGCTTGATTTGGTTCCCCTTCACTTTACCTTTCCAAAGCTAAATTGTGAAACTTATGCTCAGCCATTCACTTTACTGTCTTGTTCCCATAGTCAGTGCTTTCTTTTTTGTAGATATTCCCCACATTTTCACATATTTCAAAATGCTGTCTTCCCTTTCCCCATTGATATTATTAGATTCTTTTTATATAAGTGCCCATCAAATCACCTTCACAGTGACCATCCCAATAGCCTCCCTGGCTTTGAGAAAGAGCAGTGGAATTAATAAGTACATGAGGATTTCAAAACAAAACACAAGCTCAGTGGAAAGCTTAGAAGATGCACCTTATTTTCTCAATCCTTGGCATATGCATTCTAGAATTCAGTTCTTTGTCATCTCAGGTGACCACATGTGGTGTAATAGGCAGATAGTAACACAGGCAGGGTGACATGCAGGGTCCTCAGACTTCTAAGAGGCTGAAAGTACCGCATACCAGTGCACCTACAATGTGTACTACTAGGAAAATGTGTGTAATAAGGGAAAACATGAAAACTCCTGCTCTTTGTTCATTCTTTGTAGGGTGAGGTGGTATGCGAAGGAAGAATCTGGGCCTTGTTTTGAACCATACTTTTAATTCTTTTGATAGATCTTTATCCCACTGACTATTTTTCTGTTTCTTTTGTAAAGATGGCCTTTTTTTCTCCTCACTGTCTGGTTTCTGGTGATATGTATAATTTGAGGTGAGGTTTTAAAGTCTCAGGTTATTACTGTTGATTACCATTTTTTGATAAATTTTCTCTTTTAATTGTACTTGTTTTTAGCATTTAACATAGTATGGATTTAATAAATATTTGTTGAATGCATTAAGTAGTGATCATATTAATTAATTTAAATATATTGTTTTGATCTAATGACTAGTTTTATTTATCACATAGTTCTTTTAACATTTTTATTAAATATTTTGTATAAGAAGTACTTATATAATTTAAACAAATATATAACTGTTATCCGTGCTCATATAAACATTCTTTTTTATTTTTAAATTTCTCGAATTTTAATTTTTTTCTTTTTAGGGCTGCACTTGCAGCATGTGGAGGTTCCCAGGCTAGGGGTCGAATCATAGGTGCAGATGCTGGCCTATGCCGCAGCCATAGCAATGCCAGATCCGAACTTTGTCTGCAACCTACACCAAAGCCTGGTGGGAACACCAGATCCTTTAACTCACTGAGTGAGGCCAGGGATCAAACCCACATCCTCATGGATACTAGTCAACATTCTTAACCCACTGAGCCAACAGTAGGAACTCCCAACATTCTTTTGTTTTTAAATGCAGCTTTATTTGCTTGACTCATTCACCTGCTCCTCCCCCCAAACTCATTTGTTTCCCTCTCTTTTCTCATCATCAGTTATTACTCCCAGTCCCTAAAAAAGATGAACCAGTATGAATGACCTGAGTTAGATCTCTTATATTTTTCTTTGTGTTCTTAATTATTCTAGATGGTTGTGTGTCTCTGTATATACCTTTGCATATATAATTTTTTTGCTATGTTTTTATTTTAATAAAATGAAATCACACTACATATGTATTTCTTATTTCACCAGTACTTTCTGGAAATTCCTCCAACTAGCTGATGAGGTTCCAACTTAATCTTTTATTATCATGGACAGATCTTTTATTATAATACATATTATCAGATTACTATTTCAAAATGGTCTAAGTCTCCACATTTCTAGGTCAGCAAAACGTTGAGAGTGGCCTTTTTCCTTACATTCCTACCATCAGTAGTTGTTAAAATTCTTCTTAATTTTTGCCAAGTTTATGGCTATAAAGTATTACCTCCTTTTTGTGTTTATTTGCATTCCCTGATAATGAATTTGAGCATCTTTTCACATATTTGTTAGCGGTTTGCATTTGTATGCGTACAGATAGCTTATTTATAACTTATGCTTATTTAAAAATATTGGATTGAGTTTTCTTCTAGGAATTTAACTTTTTTAATGGCAGGAGGAAGGAATCTAATGAGTTGTCTCAGCATCATTTTTGAATAATGTCTTTTTTCCCTCTGATTTAAATGCCACTTCTATGGGGGTCTCTGTTGTTGCACAGTGGAAACGAATCTGACTGGTGTTCTGAGGACGTGGGTTCGATCCCTGGCCTCGCTTAGTGGGTTTGGGACCAGCATTGCTGTGAGCTGTGGTGTAGATCACAGATGCAGCTTGTGGCTCAGATCCTGCGTTGCCATGGCTGTGGTGTAGGCCAGCAGCTGTAGCTCCAGTTCAAGCCTTAGCTTGGGAACTTCCATGTGCCCTGGGTGCGGCCCTAAAAAGGCAAAAAAAAAAAAAAAAAGCCACTTCTTTTATATATTTTCTTGTGGTATCTGTCTGTTCTATATGCTTTGCTATTGATCTGTTTGTCTATTCCAGACTGTTACCATTTTGTTTTCATTATTAGCGCTTTCATTATATTTTGGTAAATGGTGATGAAAATCTCTTGTCATGTTCCATGAAAAATCTTGCTGGCATTTTTATTGTAATTGTGCTAAATATGTAGATTAATTTGAAGAGAAGGTGCTTTCTAATGTTCTTCAGTAATGTTTTATAATTGTCTGTATAAAGGTCTTGTACATCTTTTGTTAGACTTATTCCTAGATACCTTATCATTTTTCTTTTAATTGTGCATGGGATATTTATTTTATTGTACCTCTCATTGGTTATTTGTAGTGTATTGGAGTGCAGTTGGTTTTATATGTGGCTTTTTTATCTAACAGTTTTGCTTTATGATCTTATTAGTTCCTATAATTTGTTAGAAGCTTTACTGACATATTGTCTACTGTATAGATAATCATTATCATTTTAAATTAAAGGCAATTTAACCTTTAATTCTTTTTTTGTTGTGGTTTTATTGCACTAGCCGGAAACTCAAATGCAATATTTAATATTAGGAAAGATAGCAAAAATCCTTATTTTATTCTTTTTTTTTTTTTTTTTTTTTTGTCTTTTTAGGGCTGCACCTGTGGCATATGGAGGTTCCCAGACTGGGGCTCGAATTGGAGCTGTAGCTGCCGGCCTACGCCATAGCCATAGCAACTTGGAATGCCAGCTGTGTCTGCCACCCACAGCTCAGCCCATAGCAACACTGGATCCTTAACTCACTGAGCGAGGCCAGGGATCCAACCCATGTCCTCATGGATACTAGTTGGGTTCATTAACCGCTGAGTCATGACGGGGACTCCCCTTACTTCATTCTTATATTTTTGGAGATGCTTCTAAGGTGGTAACTACTCATTTTGAGTACTATCCTTTATCAGATTAGGAACATTGCCTTCTATCCCTAGGTTGCCAAAATAGGTTTGTTTTTTTTTTTTTTTTTAAATCACGAATGGGTTGTAAAATTTATCAAATTTATCAAATATTCTTGCTGCTGTAGTTCTGTGTCAGTATTTAAATACAGGGGACTCTATCAATAGATGCTGAGCTCTCCTTATATTCTTGAGAACTTTCTGTGGCCATAATGTATTATTTCTTCTGCATTGCTGAATTAATTTTCTAGTCTTTTCTTTAGAATTTTATATTTATGATTGAGATCAGTTGTAATTTTCTTTGCATTGCTCTTTTTGGTTTTGAATGCAAGGTTACATTAATTTCATAAAGTGAATTAGGTAGATTCCTTTTTTCTATTTCCTGGTTCTCTTTAAAGACGGATTGTCTATTTCTTGAATGTTTGTTAAAACTTACCCATGAAGTCGTTGGTACTTGTTATCTTTTTGGTGGCTAAGATTGTCAATTTCTTCAATTTTTTTTTTGGTTTATATAGCCTTTTTATTTTTAAAGTCAGTTTGGCAATTATTCATGAATTTATGTTATCCATTTTGTTGTGTTTTGAAATTAAAGAAGCAGTCATAGCCCTGCTTTTTTATTTTTTCAGTCTTTGAAGCTATATCCTTTTCCTTTTAATACTATTTTGTTCCTTTACTTTTTCCTTATTAGTCTTGCTATACATGATTACTTTGTTAGTTTTCATTTTCCCTAGCTTTGTTAATTACTTTATCAACTTCTGCTTTTAAATTTTTTTTAGTAATGTTTATTTTTAGGATGACTGTTTCATTTCTCAGACCTCTAAATTAAATGATTGACATTCTTTATAAAAATTTAATGCTATAAATTTATGAACAAATTACCCTATGTTTTGATTTTTTTTTTTTTTTTTGTCTTTTTTGTTTTTTTTAGGGCTGTACCCACGGTGCATGGAGGTTCCCAAGCTAGGGGTCAAATCAGAGCTATAGCTGACGGCCTACACCACAGTTATAGCAATGCGGGATTTGAGCTGTGTCTGCGACCTGCATCACAGCTAATGGTAATGCCAGATCCTTAACCCACTGAGCGAGGCCAGGGATCGAACCTGCGTCCTCATGGATACTAGTCAGATTCGTTTCCACTGAGCAACGATGGGAACTCCCTGATATCTTTTTTATAGTAGTTTATTTCTAAATCTTTTATGATTTTTATTATGATTTCTTCTGTAATTCATGGCTAATTTAGGAGTGCCTTTGAAATTTCCAAATATGGGCATCAGCTTATTTTTAAACTTTTAATTATTTATTTTTATATTAATTCCTTTGAAACTTGTTGAAACTTCTATTTGACCTAGTATCACTGTCAATTTCTTTTTTTATTAGTAAAAATATTAAACATATTCTGTTTTTTAATGTTTCTGTGTGACACTACAGATTATTCTAAGAAATATATTCCAGCCACAGTGATTTTCTCTTATTGTCTTGTTAGAACATTTTCCCTCTGACTCTCTGTGTAACTGATCCTTTTTCATCCTTCAGGTTTAATTGCCACCTCTTTAGAGAGGACTTCCCTTCCCCCTTTTCTAAAATAGCCCTTTTCTGTGCCATTGCTCCTTATCATGTCATATCACTTTATGTTTCAGTAGTACTTCATGTCACCAGTAATTGTAGTTTATTTGTTTACTTATTGTTCGTCTTCCCTGCTAGAGTCTTCCTCCACTGGCAGAAACTTTGTCCATCATGCCTGTTTCTGGGGCGTGTAGTACAGTGTTTATCACATGGCAGACATTCTGTGAATAGTTGTTGAAAGAATGAAAGCTGCTTTCAAATGTAAATAACCATTTAGCTGCATATAGCATTTTTGTTAAAATATTTTTCTTTTAAAGGTTTGTTTACATTGTGTTATTCTACTGCTTTTATTCTTGTAGAGAAGAAAATGCAGACCCATATATTTTAACTTCTTTGAAGTTTAATATGTAACAGTTTTAATGATTTAACCAAAATCACACAAACATTCTTCAAGAATTCAGACAATTAACATTAAATTTTAAATATTTCAGCTTTATAAAAGAACATTTTGATATTGTGAGGTTACTTTTTCAAGTTATATTGAAAATTTAGGACTGCTAGATTTCTGTCTTAGTGTCTAACAGACAGAAAAAACAATTAGAAATGCTCAGATACATGAAATCTAAAGCTAAGATCTCTTGAAATATTAATTATGGATTTTTGAAACGTTAATGTATCAATGAGGATGTGAATAAACTGGCATTTTATGTACTTGTTCCCATTATGGGTCAACAGCAGTGCTGATTCACTTGGGTTTGGGGACCTTGCAAATAACGGATGGAAAAGAGTTTTTAAGAGGCTTTGCAGGTACAGTTTTTTCTATTGTAATTTTCAAAATGTTTTTAGGGCAAGTTTTTTTTAAGGTTTTTCACATAATTTGCATTAACTGTTTCAAAGTTAGATGATAAAAATCATAAGATAAATAATTATTATGAAAGTACTACACGTTTTTGACCACTAGTCGTCAGTATTGAATCATCAATTGTGACCCTGCAGGCATTGTCTGTTAAAGTTGCTAAACTTTGTTGAAAAATGGTTATAGTATATACACATACCTCTTCTCTTAGGGCTTCTGAAAATACACTTGGCACAAACATTGTGACTGGAAAAATCTAATTATTTATTGATTGCTGTTTGAAAACTTAAAAACAATGTTGCTTTCCACTGTTGAAAAATAAAATATGACGTTGAGTATTACATATTAAGACATCTATTATATTTAGCAATAAATCTGTCATTTCTATGCCTTATTGTTAGAGTTTCTTCCATGCTTCCTATTCAGGGTGACAGTTCCTTTCTTCTTCTCCCTCCCTCTGAGGAGAAATCTTTTTATGTATAGAAAAACAGTTTGCAACTATAATTTGAAATGAGAGTTTATTTCACTAGAATCATATATTCTTATGCCCTTTTCCAAATTTCATATTTCTAAGCTGTATAGAAGTATCCCAAAGACATGTTCTCTAAACTTTTGTGTTATATAGATCTCAGACTGTTTCTCTTAATTATCACTTTTTCTCCTTCATAATCGCTGCCTTTTAACTCTGTTGTTCATCCAAGCCAGTTACGTTCATTTTTCACTGATGTCCTAATGCTTTTCTTCCTTTGGCTAGTCTTGTTTGTTTGCTTGTTTTTCTTTAGTTGATAGGAAATCTCTATTATAACTTCTTGAATTTCTAGTTAATTTATATTTCTATTCAGTACCCTGGATCCTTTTGTTTTTTTCTTTTTTAATTTATTTTTTGTCTTTTTAGGACCACACCCATGGCATATGAAGGTTCCCAGGCTACTGGTCGAATCGGAGCTGTAGCTGCTGGCTTGCACCACAGCCACAGCAACGCGGGATCTGAGCCACGTTTGCGGCCTACGCCACAGCTCACAGCAATACCGGATCCTTAACCCACTGAGCAAGGCCAGGGATCAAACCACGTCCTCATGGATACTAGTTGCGTTCGTCAACCACTGAGCCATGATGGGAACTCCTGTTCTTCTTTTTTAAATACTGAAGCTGTGGTTTTATTTATTGCTCAAAAAATGAGAAACTGCTTAGGTGTTTCTAACATATCTTTGTCCATATTATGGTCAAGTTAGTATAGTGTTTGTAGCTGTAGCCTTATTATGTAGTTGCTTAATGGGCCTCACATGGCAATAAGAAAGTTTTGCAGTTTTGTGTTTATTGTCTGAGATCCTGAAGCACTGCTTGCCATTGTCAGTCTTGGATGGGGATCAGATTAATGACGCTGTGATGCAGGCCACATTTGGTCTCTGGAGCTCCATTTGCTATTCCCCTCCTGACCTGTGAACTTGTACAGAAGATGCTAAATCTTAACATCTTTGTGAAGTTCATCACAATATGTAGAGCATATGATTTATTTCTTTGTAAAAAGATGGCTACTCATCTTGATAGTAAAATACCTTTAATTTTATATTAATAAAGTTTTGTTTCTTTCATATACTTACTTTTAATATTCCTCTCATTCTTCACATCCAGTTCATCATGAAATTGTCAGCTCTGTCTTGAAAATATTTTCTGAATTGATAACAATTCACCCCCTCTGTGGCTTCTCCTCTCATTTATCATCTTGTGATTATTATCTCTCACTTGGGCTAGTGCAGTAGCCTCCTTGCCTCCTTGCTTCCATTCTTGCCATCTTACAGTCTTTTCCCCATAGAATCAGATAATCTTTCTTTAAAATCGTTCAGTGGTTTCTTTAACCTATTCAGAAAGGAATTTAAACTCCCCAGCCTATAAGGCCCCTCTGATATGTTCTCTGCCTGCCCTCTTACCCTGATTTTCTATCATTCTTCCATTTGCCTACTTTTGGCCAACTACATTGGCCTTGCTTTTCCATGGACATGCCAGGCACCCTCCTGCTTCTGGATATTTACACTGTCCATTCCCAGAGCCAGGGATTTTCAACTTGGAAAACAGTTGCTTTGTTTATGCCTCATCTCATTCAGAATTCCTCCTCACAAAGGCCTTAGTAACTATCCTAGATAATACACCCCTTTTCCACTCCAGAGCTCCTTACACTGCTGTATTTTTTTCTATATAACACTTTTCTTTACTTGTCATCTGTATGCCATCTCTCCCCCACTGAGCAGAATGTAGTCTTCAAGAAGGGAGGTAATTAGTCTATTTGCTCATTGCTGTCTCTCCAACACATAGAGCAATGTCTGGTGTAGAACAGTGGCCTGGAATGAGTGAATGAATGAATGAATGACTATTACATGCTATGTAGTCAGAACTATACATAGTAAAATATTCACTTGGCCAATACCGTCGATTTCCTGCTCTGTGCTAAGTGTTGTTCTGGGGACTGGGGATTTAAAGATACTTAAAATGCTATATTGTTCTTTAGGGCTCCTGCTTTAGTTGAGAAAATGGAAATGTTAATCACTGTCATTCAATAAATGTGTTATTTTATTTTTGCATAGGCTCCAGAGTAGCCCAAAGAGGAAACAGTTACCCCTTCTTGGCCCTTTGGGAAAATTTAGATGAAAGAGATGGCATTTTTACTGAGATTGTGCATTTTCAAATAATTTTAGGCAATTCTTTTATGAATATGATTCTAACCCCATTGCTTATTGCTACATAATAAGCACTTTCCCAGTCTGTGACTGCAATAGTTATTTAAATTTGGACATGTTATAGTCTTGATTGACAACATTGCTCTGTCTTCTCATTTTATGCCATTGGAATTATTTTCTTCCCTCTTTTATGTTTGTTAACTGTGGATTACTTATTTCTTTTTCTTCACTTTTTTTTTCTTTTTTAAACACTTTTTTTTTTTTTTTTTTTTGGTAAGGTAATGAAAAAACTGTTAATGCCAACATGCTGAAAGCAAAGAAATAGATGGAAAAGGGAGATTGGCTGTTAACAGGATTTGTTTTCCAAAGCTGGTTGAACAATATTTGGTGCATCTTGAGACGTGCAGGTCCTAGACATATCATGTTCTTTAGTCTTCTTAGCCTTTTTCTTGATTTCCTTCCTTGCCTACCATGCCCACCCACACTCTTATTTATGTATAGCTGGCTGGATTAAAGAATCTTCCATTTTGGTAGCAGTTTTAAGAGGCCTACTATTTGGTATTAATAAGACAAAAGTTAAAAGTTTAGAGGTGTATTTCACTTCAGAGAAGAGGTAACATGTCAACTGTTCACATGCTGGTTAGGGCCTTTGGATTCCTTTGAAGGGTGCAGTTCTATGAGGTGATGTGTGGATGTCAGTTGTCCTGCAATTCATATAATCTCATTTCTATATAATTAACACATGTCATATCTTCTTAGGCATGTACTTTATTAAAAAGTATTACCTAAGGCCATTAGTTATTACATGCTTGTAATGTACTTTCTACCCTCTTTCATCTCCTCATTTCAACTATTTTTCTCCAAAATTCTCCCATGTATACAAACTTATGTTTTTTTATTAATCAAGTGTTTTTGGATAATGTATGTTTTTCAGGGTTGGTCACTTCACTTGTAGTTTCCTTGGTCCTAACCTCATTTCATCTCTTTTTCTCCAAAATTCTCCCATGTATACGAACTTACATTTTTTTTTATTAATCAAGTGTTTTTGGATAATGTATGTTTTTCAGGGTTGGTCACTTCACTTGTAGTTTCCTTGGTCCTAACCTCACTGAAGTTAGTCCTCATGCAGTTTTTTGTTTCTCTCTCTCTCTTTTTTTTTCCCTGATTGTTTTACTCTCTAGGTTCTTGAAGAGTCACTACTAATTCTTTTATGGACATTGTTGTCTCTGACTCATTATTTCACCTATTCTTTAAATATATGCATAGGTGTTCATGTAAAGTGCCTCAAATTCTATTTGGAAATAGTTTAGGTTTACATTATGAATAAATACTCATATTGCTTCTGTGCATTGCATTTAAGTCTGACATATATTTTATGTTGATAGTACATATGACCAGATCTCAAAGTGTTTTTTAATCACATTTGTTTTGCTATGTGTGCTTATTTTTTCTCACTAATATTGTCATTCTAAATTTTAACAAATAAGGCTAGCATGAATCTGTGTGAGTCCCTTTGTGTAGGGACCATATGCAGATAGACATTTAATGCTGTTAATGCTATGATGATGATGAAAAATTTTTGTGCTCTTATTGACTGAACAGCTGCCTGACAATAGACTGAGACTTTCTGAGTGCAGGACTTGTTTAATTTCTACTTTATGCTTTTCTTGAAGAGTGGAATGTTTCCATCTACATTTTCAGACCATCTGTTTATAAAGCCCTTTTCCATCTTTATCAATTAATATTTATTGGGCAACTACTGAGTACACAGTCATATTGTGCAAACAAAGATGACTCAGGTACAGATAGGCTTATTCATAGATTTGGTACTGTTTTATTTTGATTAGAAAACAGTAAAAAAACAAAAAAGAAAAAAAAACCCAAAGGCATAAAATAATATCCTCTAACTCTGAACAATGAAAGATGTTGTAAATTTACAGGACATTCTGCTTAAATACATAGAAAATATGAGAAATTATAAATTAAATTTCCATTATTATCTGTGTTCTTCTATTTGTCAACAGTTCAAATTCCATGGTTTTGCGTTTACAAGGTCAAATGAAGTACTATCATATTGCTCTGGGATTTCTACTAAAGCTATGAGTCTCTTTTTTGAGAGGAAACTACTTGGATAAAAGCAGACCCTCCACTAAGAGCGTTTGCTTTTTGATTTTGAAGGAAATCCTGGAAAGTGCACTTGTTGGACTCACATTTAACTTTACTTGCAAGATTTTTATTAAGTAAAAGATTGCATAAAAATAAAGTCCATTCCAGTAAAAACAATGGCATTTAGGGGAATAATACTCATTAGCATTGTTGCTTTTGAATTAAAGAAGTCAAAGGACTTATATGTCTTTTCAGCATACCAACTTTGTGGGCAGTAATTAAGGTTTTGCTTTGCCGATTGACAAATTTAATAACATTTGAAGAATGAAATCCTGACACTAGTCAATAGGGGTTTTACTTTTGAGTTATTTTTATAGTCATGGTAGTGGATTTTTGCTGATTCATCCATGGTCTCTGGCCTACTTAGTCTTCCATGTGGCCTTTGGCTCAGATTTAGAGTAGACTGTGGTCATGGAAGAGAGCAAAGGGAATTGGCTCTCATGGTGATTGAACCTATGACCTTGGTTGGCTTCATTAGCACAGGGTGCCCTAACCCCTTACAGACTCCATAAGTATGGACATAGTAGAACCCTTAAGTTTATTTATTTGTTTAGGTGAACAGGTCAGTAATATGTACTCATCTATCCTATCACAATAATTCCTATAAAAACTCATTCTTTGGACTTCTGAAATAATAAACACCTTATCATAAGAAGGGGAAAAAAGAGAAGGAAAGATACCTAGGCCATTCTCAAAGAAAAGTATTGAGTTTTAGGTTTCAAAACCTCAGGTGTCTTTAAAGAACATTATTTAGGATTACAGTTACCATCCGAGGTAATACCAATGTACTTACCTACTGATAAATCTTACTTAACTACCTGATACTTTATATTACTTTGCCCTTTGAAAAACAGGAATGTTATCATCTTGTGACTCCACTCACTTTGTGTTTACTACTTCCATCTGGAACATAAGTGTAATTCAATTGTCAGCAAGTTTTTAGAGTCTCCCTTTGATATCCCTCAAATCTGTATGGTTTTATAATGGTAAGGAAGAATATTGGATTCTCTTTGGACTTCTATCACCCTGACCTACTTTCACTTATTAAGCTGTTTTCGAATTGTAGGTGTTGGTACAGAATTTTTGTTCCTTCGTTATTGCTAAAAAGTAGTTTTTGGGAGCTTATCTATTTATTTATTTATTGTCTTTTTGCCTTTTCTAGGGCCGCTCCTGTGGCATATGGAGGTTCCCAGGCTAGGGGTCTAATCAGAGCTATAGCCACTGGCCTACGCCAGAGCCACATCAAAGCGGGATCTGAGCCGTGTCTGCAACCTACACCATGGCTTACAGCAACACTGGATCTTTAACCCGATGAGCAAGGCCAGGGATCGAACCTGCAACCTCATGGTTCCTAGTCGGATTCGTTAACCACTGCGCCATGACGGGAACTCCTGGGGCCAATTTAATATCCACTTAGCTACTTTTGAGTTAGATATTGGTTCAGGGATTTAGAATATGAATGTATTGTTTTCTGCCTTGAAAAGTAACTTAATTTTTTTTTTTTTTTGTTTTGGTTTTTGTTGGCACAGATAATCCCCAACTGGATGAATTTAAAGGCTAAAATTTTCCATGACTTTAGCTAGTTTTCTTGTGGGAGGAATCTCTAACGATTTAGGAAAAAACAAAATTTAGAAATTCGCAGAACTTGACAGAATAAAATCTGTGTTAATTGAAATGATAGTAGTAGTTATGAGCAATGAAATCATGCTGTATTATACATATACATTTCATTTCATAATATATATTTTTCTGTCAATGTTTGATGATTTTAGAGCTGATTTAGGTTTCCAAAAGAGAGCTTTGGAAATAGACACCAGATCTTCATTTTTTTGAAAAAAACTCTAGTTAAATCAGGTTCCCATTATAGTGTTTTACACATATTGAGTAATGTTTTTTCTTAATTTGAAATACAACGTCTTAGAGAACAGACTTGTGGTTTGCCAAGGGAGAAGAGAGAGGGAGTGGAATGAACTGGGGGCTTGGGGTTAGTAAATGCGAACTATTACATTTAGAATGGATAAACAACGTCCTACTGTATAGCATAGAGAGTTATATCCAATCTCCTGGGATAACGATGATAGAAAAGAATATAAAAAAGAATGTACATATGTGTATAACTGAGTCACTTTGCTGTGCAGCAGAAATTGGCACAAGATTGTAAATGAGTTATACTTTAGTAAAAAAATTAATTTAGAAAAAGGACAGCAAAACGTTGGATGTCAAATGTTTTAAAAAGAGCAACAAATGTGATTTACAGGGCAAAAAAATTATGTCTTTAAAACTATTTAATTTTTTAATACATAAATATAACTATAATTTATGGCTCATGTGGTCTAATTTGGATCATTATATTGTGAAGCTTAAAATATTGGTAATTTTTATTTTGTGTCTACATGAAAAATTTAATTATAAAAAAAGATGACTTATGAAGTCATGAAAAGATGAAACTGAAAGACATTTTACTAAGTGAAAGAAGCTAATTTGAAAAGATTATATACTGTATGATTCCAACTACATGACATTCTGGGGAAAAAAATATGGAGATTGGTGAAGAATTGGTTGTTACCTGGAATTGCGGTAGCGAGGGGAAAGATGACTAGGTGGAGCACAAGATTTTTAGGACATGAAAATACCCTGAGTGATACTTTAATAATGGGAACGTGTCATTTTACATTTGTTCAAAGCCACTGAATATACATCAGCAAGAGTGAGCTCTAATGTAAACCATAGACTGTGGATGATTATGATGTATCAAGCCTTTAAAAAATATGTATATATAAAGAGCAGATATCTTTACAATTCTCAATAACATGATCTCTTCATCCTTTATGGTTCCTGGGGAAAAAAATCAGACTTAAAAGTTTGTACTTTTAATGGAATATTACAGACGTATTGTTCGATATGAGCACAGACTTGTTTTTCTATAGTCCTGTTGGTTTACCAGTGAATCATCTACATGGTCTTGCCCTTGTGACCAAAAGCATGCAGTTGTAGCACTGCTGAGTGATTGGGATGAGACACGATAGCTTATGTTCATAATTTTTTTTTTTTTTTTGGTGGAAATTTCAGTGGCCTGTGTGGGAGTTAACATGTGACCTTTATTTCATTCCAACTCCATCATTCTTACCCAAGCTTGCTGGTCCATTTAAAAAAGACAAAGGGCCTTTAATTCCCTATTTGTTCTACATTTTTGAGTGTGTTATTTTTTTAGAGCCTCGTGATAAACATGCCTATTGTCAGAGTTGTGGGAGTTTTTATGGTCAGATGAGATGTCTACAAACATTTTGTTTTTCTCCTTTCCCCTACTCTTTCAAAGGAAAGCCTGCATTTTTTTTTTTTTTTAAATATGTGACTGTGAGAATTCAGAATCATCTACCTTTAAAGAACTGCAGTAGTATAATACTCAATATGTTAGTCTTTTTAATGGAAATAAGCACACTTAAGGAAAAGAAGAAAACTTGTTATTAAAGATTTAAATGTGCCCCAGGGACCCTTTATTAAGGCTTACTGTTGTTGCTGTGATCCTAAACATGTAAAAGACAGTCTGAATCCAGGAGCAGGGCACATGATAACTTTATAGTTAAACTGCTTGTAAGAAAAAACAAGCTTTAAAGGGCAAAATAACACAGTAATAGAAATTCATTGGCATGTTTTTTTTTTTTTTTCTTTTTATAACTGCTTTTACTGGGTCAGTTTTAATGTAATTCTAAGTTGCTTGATCTTAGTCAAATGGAGAAGAAATTCAGTGCAGCCTTACAAACTACAAAAAAAAATAAAAAAGATAGTAAATAAGTTAAAGTTTGTTCTTAATGTTTAAGGAAATGACTTGTAGTTTTGATTTAATTTTAAAGCAATCTCCCATTGACTGTTACCTGTGTTTTTGAAATTTAAAGCACATTAATATATATTTACTAGGTCTTAAAAGTTAGATTTTCTTGTCTTTCATTTCAAACTAAATAATGTAGAAAATAGATTCAATGTTCTGGGCTAGAATATTGCTTGTGTATTTACTTGTTTAATGGCTTATGTTGTATAGGAAGCGGAAATAATGTTTAAAATGAATGACATTTCAAAATGATATGGTAATTTGCTTTGGATTGTTCCTCAGTAACTCAATTTTGCTCCTCCACTGAAAAAAATAGAATTTAGGTTCTCATTGCCTAAGTAATTTTAGAATAAAAGGAGAAATTGAAAAAAAAAGGGGGGTATTAAATAACATTTTGAGCACTAGGTAGAGCTACAATAGAAAAATATATTATTTTGTAAAAGTGACATTATAAATAACTGGCCAGATGTTGAAGGTAGAAATTAAGGAAGAGAAGAAATTTTACTGCATATTCTTAGACATTCAAGAGAATTAGATGTTCTTTTTTTTTTTCAACTAGTTCATATGGAAATTCAAATTAAAAATAGTTGAATTTCAGGAGAATTATGTTTTATAGGGTAAAAACATGTACTAGAAAATACAGTATGGTTAATGTTCAGTTTATTGGTTTTTTATTTTCACATCAAGTAAAATTACTAATATTTACACTAATTATAAGAAATAAAGATTAAATATCTCTTAGTATCAGAATGAAAATAATTATTTCCCAACCCTCCTTTAAGGGGAATGGATCCTGATAACTGATAGATCTTTTTGTTATAGGGTAGCAAAAGTAGGGGTGTTGGGCATGGTAATTAGTAAAGGTATTCAAAACAGAATTGAAATAGAGGCAAATTGCTCTGCTTAATTCAGAGAAGAAGGTCAGGAGGCCTGTGGGGAAGGTCTAGGAGCTGCAAAGAAACCAAACAATGAGGCTGAATAAGATTCCAGGGAACAGGGATCAGGAGAATTCCTGGTTAGTGGAGTAGCCCAGGAGAATTAGGATTGGTGGAAACTTGATGAGTGTGCTCCATCCACCGGTAGTTTGATGCAGAAAAATTCATAGGCCAAAAAAGGACTGATAATGCTATATAGTTGGTTGATTTTGAGCTAAAATTTGTGGGTGAAACTTTAAGGATAGTTTCATAGCCTCTAAGTACCAAAATATTTTCTCATTACTTTAGTGGTTTTACCATATTTCCACATATTCTTTGATATTCTCCTTTTAGGAGGTGGAGGAGCTTAATTCTTCTCCCTTTGAGTGTGGGCTAGATTTAATGACTTGTTTCTAACAAATAGCCTGGAAAGGAAAGAATACTGACTTTATGGCAGGGAGATTCGGCAGATGCCACCCAACTTTAATCATGTGATTAAGGATAACATCACTAGACCTGAGTCATGCTGATATCATGTACCTACAGTGTGTTGCACTGAGAAGGGCACTTACCTCTGTGGTATTCTGCTCCCAAATTTATGAGCCTTGTCTAATCATAAGAAGTCATCAGAGAAACCAATATTGAGGGACATTCTACAAAATACCTAAATTGAAGATACCTGAAGTATCTCTTCAAAAATGTTGAGACAGTAAAAAAAAGGAAAGATTGAGAAACTTTTCCAGATTAGAGAACATAGACAAGCTGCTGTGCGGTATCCTATACTGAGTCTTAGAACAAAAAAGAATATTTGATAATTGAATAAAGTCTGTAGTTTAATGATTTTGTAACAGTGTTAATATCTTAGTTTTGATAAAACTACTGTGGTTATGTAAGATGTCAATTTTAGGGAAAGCTAGGTGAAAGGTATCTGATCTATCTTTACAACTGTTCTGTAAATCTAAATTTTTCAGAAAAAACCTCTTAAACCCATTCAAAGGATGTTTTTCTAGAGAAAAGACTAAAATGATAACTTGTGAAAACAGGAAAGGGCTGTTAACTCTCTGACCTAAATTCCCAAATAAATGTTTATTTTCTAGCATCACTATACCAATAATTGTTGTTTTTCTGGAAAGAGAAACAGCTTGGCGCTTGAGAAAATGTGGTTAAGAAAGATGGGAGAAATTGGGAACACTTTCATGTATGTGATGAACAGAGTTGGCCAGTTGCAAAGTGAAGTTGTTTTTCAGAGATTATATATTTTTTTCTTTTTTCCTTTTTTTTTTTTTTTTTTTTAGGGCTGCACCTGCTGCTATGAAAGTTCCCAGGCTAGGGGTTGAATCAAAACTGCAGCTGCCAGCTTATGCCATAGCCACAGCAACACTGGAGCCTACATCAAAGCTGGCAGCAATGCTGGATCCTTACCCCACTGAGCGAGGCCAGGGATCAAACCTGCATCCTCATGGATACTAGTCGGGTTCTTAACCCGCTGAGCTACAACAGTAACTCCATTATTCAGAGATTATAAAGGGATATTTATTCATCTTTCAATAACATATGTTTACCACCTAAATTGTGCCAAGTACTGTGTTACAAATAAAATGTGACTATGACAAGATGATGCCCTTGGCCTTTTGAAGTTTACAACATAGTGACACCAAAGCTTTTGTATTACTCTTTGGAAATGTAAGCCTCTGGATAAACAAGGATTATTTTGAATGTCTAAGAAAGTAAAAATAAGCATATAAATGAATTAAACATTTATAATGCTAAAATATAAAATATGTAAATACTCGGGAAATGTTAATATATCTTTCTTTTTGTTGTTGTTGTTGTTGTAAAATGAATAGGATTTTTAAAATATAAGGTTTGGCACTCATGAGAAAGAGACAGAAATGGATTAATTCCAGTTAGTAAAATGGAAAATTTTCTTCGCTGGAGAATATTTGGGGTTTAAATTCTTAAGTAAGTTAAACTCCGAGTTGCAGCGTGAAGTTAAATCAAATTTTAAAGGCTTCATGGGTGAGTCCTTCTGTTTCTCTTACCTCAGTAAGCAGAGGACAGTGGTGGAAACAATCCGGAACATGAAGAGATGCGCAAAATCACATTGGAAGTGTCTTAGCAACTGCTGGTTGAAGGTTTCAGAGTCTTCTGAGTTAGATTTTGAGTTTGACTTTGGAAGTGAATGGCTCTTATATTTGGGACAAGCCTGTCTTATTTGAAGTTGTTTATGGCCTCAAGTGGTGTCACCTGGCTTGGGTGAGCCTTCATTGCAAACTCATTTGGAGTGGCTTCTGCTCAAGAGTTTGAATCCAGAAGGGGAGCCTGACTATTTATAGTTTGATGAATATCAGCTGCCTGAAGAAGTCTTCCTCATAACCTCCCCTCTATGGAAAAGCCCAGGCTGGTTTTTATTTTATTTTATTTTTATTTCTCCTTTCCTTCTCCCCACCCCCACTTCAGGTGTCTCAGTCTAACCAGACTGAGAAGACATGGGAAGAATAAAGATGCCAGCAGTAATTTTCACTTTTCTAGGATAATTTTGTTCAGGAAAAATTTATAAACACATTCCACCAGGTAAAATTGAATAAATTATACATACAAAATTTAAGATTGCTACAAATTCCATTTACTCTACAATGAAGAGGAAATATCAAACATCAAAATCATTTGATAACTACCTGAAAGGCATTATGATTTGTAATACTTTATCAGTTGTTAACAATTTAGTGATCATAATGGTTGTTTTTTATTGTACATTTTAATGCTTTAGAAGTATCAAATTATTTATTCTTCATATCTACCCTACAAGCCTGATATTATTATTTCATCATGGGGAGGCAGTGCCATTCATTGGTTAAGAGGCAGACATCCTGAGTCTATGTCCTCTCTTTGTCATGAACTAGGTGCATGACCTTGGACAAATTATTCAACTCCTTATAAGCCAGCTTCCATCTCAATAAAATGGGCTTAATAATAACTTATGGAATTATTATAGAGATTAAATGTATATATTCAATATATGTAATGTATTTATTTAATATATATAAGAAGAAGAATACCCGGACATTATTTTATAATATAGTATATAGTTTACTATATAATATAGTTTACTATAGTTTCACAGTAATCACTATAAAAGTGTCATTATTATTATTATATTATGTATACTCAAACCAAAATTATTATTTATGTTGATGCTGTCTCTCTGCTTTTTACTTAATTGTTTATTAGTGAGAGTAGTATCCATGAGGCAGGAGTTGTAATCTCATGTCTATGGGGCTGAGGTTATTAATATATATCCATATATTAGTAGCCTATAGCACAGTGCTGGGCACATAGTAAATGCAGTTTGGAGATAATTGTTGGATACATGAGTTTCTGAAATTAGAATGTGACTGATTATACTTACATTAAAACAGTTTTAGCATGTTTTGCTTTTTGACTAAAAATAGTTTTTCTATTGACTGTCATAGATCTTGTTGGAAAAGCCTTCTGGAAATTTGGCTTTTCTCAATTTGGATGGCCTCTACACATACACCTTTTAAAGTCTAAATGCTAAAATTGTCAAAAAATTTTTTGAACAAATGGAATGTCTTTTAGATGTTATGAAAGATTGCTCTTAGTATATTTTTTTCCTTAAGTTTAATTTTAACATAGAAACAAACCAAAACAAACACATTTGTGGTTAACTTTTGAAATTTGTATTTCCTTTAAGTTCTTTTTTTTTCATTTTATTGAAGACAAAAATTTAGAAAAGAATACTTTTTTTGCTCTGCGTTAAGTATGGTTTGAAGAGCTAGTTATATGTTGTGATAAAATATCACATATGTATTAAAGATGTGGAGTTCCTGTCGTGGCTCAGTGGTTAACGGATCTGACTAGGAACCATGAGGTTGCGGGTTCGATCCCTGGCCTTGCTCAGTGGATTAAGGATCTGCCTTTGCCATGAGCTGTGGTGTAGGTTGCAGACAAGACTCCTATCCCACGTTGCTGTGGCTCTGGCGTAGGCCGGCGGCTGCAGCTCCGATTTGACCCCTAGCCTGGGAACCTCCATATACTGTGGGAGTGGCCCAAGAAAAGGCAAAAAGACAAAAAAAAAAAAAAAAAAAAAAAAGATGTGACAAGCATGTTTCTATCTCAATGAGATATTTTTTCAGAGTTTGAAAAACTCATGAACTAGTTTTTAGTATTGTGTTGAAATAGTTGAGCAGATAATGTAAATTTTAAATATTGTTATTTAGATAGGCAGTGAAATTTGTTCCTAAGAAAACTGTTAGCTGTCAAACCTGTCTACATGTGTTACACAATTCCCAAAGATGGGTAAGAGTGGAATTTAGTGGAACTTGATTAGGTAGATTGGGAAGTTGTCTATATTTGAATCCCCAATAAACGATCTTAGGACTTTAGCGAATGAGCTGGTTGTAATTCCTGTGACTATTTCGTACAACTCATGATCATCTTCCTCAGCCTTTTTTTAAAAAAGTAAATCCTGGTAATGTCTTTCAGTTTTGTATGTATTTTGGAATAATACTTATTTTCCCACCTCTTTTAAGGCATTGAAGAAACAAGAAGCTAAAGCTGATGAGAATGAGGAAGTAATGAAAAATAAGCTAAGACAGACTGAAACTGAGAAGAGTAAAGTAAGATTTTGAAAATTATCTTTCAAGGAGCCATGCTGTTTGGGGCCAGTGATATTCATTGAGTGCCTTAAAATGCGTCCCTGAGGTCATATGTTAGAATGCAGTGAAGCCTTTGTGCTTTGAGTTGGAGTCACTTGAAGGCTCTGTCATCCTCTGCTACTTGTTCTTGGAGAGATTCACAATTCATTTGCTACCTTGTCTTCTGGCCACTCTCCTTTTCTAGAGGCAAATTAAACATGACTATTTCTTGCTGGAGAACATTTAAAGACTTGTTGTTTAAAAGCTGGGCATTTTGGATATATTCATTTCCATTATAGAAGATAGGAATAGTTAGCAGCCTAGTTATGAAGAGTCCTCTATTCTCATTAAATATTAAGGACCTTTCATATATGTTCATATCTGTGAATCTATGGAGTCTAGCACTTTATAGCTAGAAAGTAATTCAGAGGGCAAACAACTCTTCTCCATTTGTGAATGAGTAAATTTAAGGATGAGCCCAAGGTGGTGAATGATAACATGAATATTTGCCTCTGATGTAATGTTCTTTACTTCATATCACCTTTTCTGTCTCCCATCACCTCCTTTATTTTATTTTACCAACCTATGTAGTTAAATGATGTGTCCATGCTGCCTTCATGGTGATAAGGTATGTCAGGTCATCAAGTTTTCCCTTTGGAAGTTGAGACTTGCTAGTATTACCCAGAGATCATGACCATTAATAGATTTTAAAACCATATATTTTACAATTGACTCTTCAGTATTGGGGGTTTAGGAGCCCTGACCCTCTCTCTGTAATAAAAAATCTGAGTAAAACATATAGTTGGGGAATTTCCTTCGTGGCTCAGTGGTTAACGAACCCAACTAGGATTCATGAGGAGGTTTGATCCCTGGTCTCGCGTTCTCAGTTAAGGAACTGGTGTTGCCGTGAGCTGTGGTGTAGGTCGCAGATGCAGCTCAGATCCCATGTTGCTGTGGCTGTGGCAAAGGCCGGCAGCTGTAGCTCTGATTCAACCCCTAGCCTGGAAACTTCTGTATGCCAGAAGTGCACCCCCTAAAATGCAAAAAGAAAACCCAACAAAAAACCCACAAAACATGTAGTTGGCCCTCCATATTTACAGTTTTTCCCTAGCCACAGTTACCCATTTGTGAATTCTACAACCTTGGGATCCTATAGTACTATAATTTACTATTGAAAAATCTGTGTATGAGTGGGCTTGTGCAGTTCAAACCTATGTTGTCAACTGTACTTTTTAAAATATGTGATATTTCTGAGCTGCATGTATGGTTTTAAAAAAACTATATAGCTGATTAACAATTATTTTGAAATAATAATAGATTCATAAGGTATTGCAAAACAAAATGCATCTTGTGCCCCGACCCAGTTATTATCGATGATAATGTTTTCTATAATTGCCATCCAAAATCAAAACCAGGAAATTGATCCTGTTACAATGTACAGATCTTAAGCAGATTTCCACCAGCTTTATGTACATTCACTTGTGTATTCAGTTTGTGTTTGTGTATGTGTGTGTGTGTACTTGTATTCAATTTTATCTCATGGCTCTCAGTCTTATCACTGCCACAGTTTCAAAATACAGATCCATCACTACAGTATCCCTTGTGCTACTTCTTACTAGCCACACCTACCACATGTACAATTTTTGAAGGACTAATATACAGATTGATAGTAGTTTGTTCAAATGAAAAGATGATTTAGGATAGCTATTACAAATTGAAGCACTTAATAACATCTTAGTATAAATTGTGATTTCACAAAACAACCTTACTGTTACAAAGTGCAAACAAGTCCAGCATATAGAAGCTCTGGATTTTCAACAAAGTTGTGTCCCATCTTGGGGAGGAAAAATAATTTTCCCTCTACTCTTCTAGGTTCTTTGCCTGATCTAATAATTAAATTGACATAAAACAGATTAACAGGAGAAAAACAAATTTGCTTTTGTATATGTGGGAGCTCCATAAAAATATGAGACTCAAAGGCAACCAGGCAATTGAAAGCTTAACAGTCGCCCTTATAGGAACCCAAAAAGGGTTTAGCTAAGGAAAGGAATTGGGGCCTGGGACATGAAAAGCGAGGAAGACAGTTCACAGGAAAATGAGAAGAGCATGTTGTTTGGTAAATAAATGTTTGCCTTGCCATGCAGATGGTCTTTCAGATATAGAAAGTTATCTTTGGTAATAGCTACCTTCCTGGTATAGACTCCCTTTTAAAATTTTTTTATGCATTTAAGGGAAAGGTAAAAAGCTTTTCCTGAGTCTCCTGGGTTTTGATTGCCATCAGCTCAGAATAGTACTTATACCAAAGAGGCATATTTTGGGATACTAGCAAGTCTCAACTGCTCCCCTTCACTTCATGTTGTAGTTTTCAACTTAAAGTCAGCTTGGCACATTCAGGCTTCGTAGGGTATATAGTCACCTAACTGGCACATTTTCTGTGGATATTTATCTGATGGCAGTATTAATAGGGAAATTATAAATATCTTATTCTGAACTGAGATATTTGAAAATTTTAGGAATATAATGACTTTTGGTAGTAGTATAGGATTTTTTTTTCTTTCTTTTTGTTAAGGTCGCACCTGAGGCACATGGAAGTTCCCAGGCTAGGGGTGGAATTGGAGCTGTAGCTGCCAGCCTACACCACAGGCACAGCAGTGCAGGATCTGAGCTGTGTGTTCACCCTATACCACAGCTCATGGCAGGGCCATGGGATCCTTAACCCACTGAGCATGGCCAGGGATCGAACCCACTTTCACAGGGATACTAGTTGGGTTCTTTACCACTGAGCTACAGTGGTAACTCCAGGAGTATAGGATATTAAGAATAAAAAAAAATCATCAGTTGGATGAACTATGCCTGTAGTCATTGAGTCTGAAATTTTTATTCTAATTTAGTTCATACAATACTATATATAGTAATTTAAAGAAAAAAATGCTTTAGAATTTACATTATAATGATTTAGAACTGAGAGGATCTCAGAAATTTTCAAATATAAAATCCTTATTTTTAGAGATGACAGGAGACCTAAGGAAAAGAGATTTAAGCAGGTTAATAATTGAGATGAAACTGACTGGAACTCAGACTTCCTGTGGTCTTGTCTCCTTCACTTTTTGTTATTTAATTACCATTATTTTAATGGGAGCATTGATACATGTTTATAGCAAGATACTTATCCTTTTATTTTAGCTGTAAAAAAATCTGAAAACTTACCACTTTGCTCCTTTTAAACTGTGCCCATAGTAATTTAGTTATTTTCTGCCCCATTGGACATTTTTCCTTATCCTTTGTTGAAACTCTAGCTTGAGCAGGAATTGGAGCTATCTCGAAGGTTATTGAATCAGTCAGAAGGCAGCAGAGAAATACTTTTGCATCAGGTAAGTCTATGCAAGCTATGATAATCTGCTTTTAAATTAAATCAGGATTAAGTCTCTTTCCCTATTATATGGCTTTGTGAAAGGGGAAAAAATTGAGAGATAGTAAATTTTTTTCTTAAGGAATATGTGTTAAAACACATAAGCAAAAATGAAATCCTTTCAGGAAGATTCAGAGAAAGCTAGTACAAAATACTAGCCTTAGTTCCCACTGTAACAGTGTATCTTCTGATTGCTGTTCCAATTTAGGAATTATCTCTCTTAGCATAACCGGTGTAAAAGTGAGACTGGATGTGTAAGATAAAATTTTCCCAGGAGCATAATTGTATTATTCAAGAAGGCATTGGAGAAAGAAGGAGGAAGTAAAATAGATAAAACAGACCTTTGCAGGTTCAAGTTACTTTGAATGCATCATTGTCTTGTATTCACGTTTTCAAGATGTTACTTGCTTCTTTTTAACCAGAGATAAGGCTTAATTTTAAAGCATAACATTTTGCAGCCCATTAGCCCATAATAGGAGTTTGGTGCTTCTGATATTTAAAATACAATAATTTGAAATAGCTATCTTACACATATTGGATAAGGGTACGTGAGTTTCTAACTGCCTTTCTGCTTGTGTTTAATATAAATTGCAATTACATTGTTCTTTGTTTTGAGGTATGGGTTACATAACTCACTACATAATGTGCTAGATAGGCACAGATGTCAGGCATCGCAGATGTTCTGAAGGCGTGTTACATTTTGACAATTAGTCCTGAAAATACACCATAATACCCTTTTTACAAAACCTTTACAGATGTGTAATGGCTTTGTTCTGCAGCCAGTGGTCCCATGGAATTAGTGTTGGCAGGGTTTAGCATTTCTTTGTTGGAAGTTTACATTTATATTTATTTCCTTCTGATTTTTTTTTAACTTTGTTACAATTTATAATCTTGTCTTTTGAAATAAGAGATTAATGTATTCAGGTTGTCATTGGGACTGAGTCTCTCTGCCACTGATAACTTGTTTTAACAGTCATTGGGGACATGCCCACTAGTCTGCAGATATACAAAGGTGAATAAAATGGTACCTAACCTTGGAGTTTACAACTTATTCTCAGCATTTATTGCTTATTTATTTTGAGCAGTACTTTTATATCAAAAGATGCTAAACTGTGGTCATTTCACTTGACTTTACCAGTAGACTGTGTTCTCATGAAAGAAAATAAGTGAAAGATATAAAAACATATAATACTTGGAGATGGTTTGGGTTAATCATAGCAGAGTGGACTGAGGTCAAAATAAGGGATTTAGAAAAAATGTGGTCAAATTCTTTGTCACGGTGGACACAGAGAAGGGGAAAAAACATTCCTTGTTTGTGGAAGGAATGGGAGGAATAAAGAAATGGAGCAAGAGACTGTTCCACTGTGCTTGGCATAACAAGGAGATTAACTTGGCTTCAACTTGTGCTTACAATAGCCCGTTGGAAGTAAAAATTTTTTCCCCTAGGAAAATAATTTGTAATAATTTGTAAGTTCATTTATTCTTTCCCTGCTTTTAAAACTGATAAAAGCTTCATTTTTGACTCTATGTATTTAGGTAGAAGAACTCCGTACACAACTTATGAAATTAGAAGGCGATCAAAAGGATTTACAACATCAGGTACCTCAGATTTCCAAGCAACAGTCAAACCATCAGGATAAACAAGGAGATGACTGGAGGATTAGGAGAGGTATAATTCTAATTTGTAAATGTGTGGGTTTTTTTTTTTTTTTTTTGATCTTTCTTAAATCCCATTTTCAGAATTGCATTTCTTATGTTATATTCTTTTCATCCTATCTATTTTTTGATCTATTATAAGGTTTTCCAAATTAATTGTAATAAGAGTTAACATCTAATTTTTTAAAAACAGACTTTTACATTTTAAGTTTCCAGCAATATTGAGCAAAGGGTATGGAGTTTTCCCATGTACCCCTGCCGCCACATACACACAGCTTTCCCACACTATAATCTCACCAGAATGGTGCATTTGTTATAACTGGTGAGCCTACACTGACACATCATTATCATCCACAGTCCTCTTTTACATTAGGGTTCACTCTTGGTTGTTATATGTTCTGTAATAATTGGACAAGTATATAATGGCATATATCATAGAAGAGTTTCACTGCCCTAAAAATTCTCTGTGTTTCACTATTTAGAAGGGTTAAGCCCTCTCTTCCCTTAACCTCTTACAAACACTGATCTTTTTATTGTTTCCATAGTTTTATCTTTTCCAGAATCTAATATAGTTGAAATCATACAGTATGTAGTCATTTCAAATTGACTTCTTTCACTTAATAATATGCCTTTAAGGTTTTTTTCTTTCATGTCTTTTCATGGCTTGGTAACTTTTTTTTAAGAAACACTGCATAATATTTCATTGTTTATATGTACCGTAGTTTATTTAGCCATTCACCTACTGAGGTCCGTTTTGTTTGCTTCCAAGTTTTGGTAATTATGAATAAAGATGCTGTAAGCTAAAAATCTGTGTTTAGATTTTTGTGTAGATATGTTTTCATCCTTTGGTTAAATACCAAAGAGTGTGATTGTTGCATCACACAAACACACACACACACACACATACACACACACACACACACACACACACACACACACACACACACACACACGTGTGTATACTTGTACTTAAATTGGAAATATCCCTATGCCTTTTACTTTCATATCTCATGTTCCTTCTTTTATTTCTTTTGTTTCCTCCACTTTTCTCTTTTGGCTGCACCTGTGGCATGCAGAAGTCCCTGGGCCAGGGATTGAACCTGTGCCATAGCAGTGAAACAAGCTGCTGCAGTGACAATGCCGGATCCTTTACCTGCTGATCACAAAAGAACTCCTCTTGCCTAATTTTCAATATATACAAACAATTAAAATTGATTCTTTTTTGTTACCTGAAGCTTGACTACAAAAATTAATCACGTTGTAGAAGTGGTCATGAACCATATTACTGGCTTTTTCTTATGTGGATTAGGAAGACTGTGTTTGACAACTGTAAGAATGCCTTTTCAGTGGAGGTGTTGACTTAGGTTGTAGAATTTAATTACTGTTGATGTACTTCTTTTTGAAAGTTTGTGTTTAACAGAAATAGAGATATTAAAATTTTATAATAAGGAGTTCCCTTTGTGGTGCAGTAGAAAGGAATCTGACTAGTACCCATGAGGATGCAAGTTTGATTCCTGTCCTTGCTCAGTGGGTCAAGGATCTGGCATTGCTGTGAGCTGTGGTGAAGGTTGCCAGATGCAGCTCGGATCCCGTGTTGCTGTAGGCCAGCAACTGTAGCTATGATTCGACTCCTAGCCTGGGAACTTCCATATGCCTCGAGTGGAGCCCTAAAAAGCCAAGAAAAGAAAAAAATTATAATGGTTTCGAATAGACTATTTCAGATTGTCCTGCTATAAATCATTTCAAAATTAAGGCTTTTACTCAAATGCCTAAATTATTGTAGAAACTGTCATAAGCATTTGATGTTATAAATTCCCCTATATCCCCCACATATATTGCCTAAGTTAGAATTTCCACATTGCCAGAAAATCTTCACTGGATGGCAGATTTTAACCTACTATGCTAATGTATTTGCCATTAAGTTCACTTGAGTTTCATGTGATGTTATATAATTTAAACATATTTTTGAGATCAAATATTTAAAATTTATTTTTAAATGTAAAATCATAAGGTATTATATTATTCATCAAATATTCATAAAGACGCACATAGGAACTCTCATTTTGTTTGGAAAATGACTCGATGGTATATTTTTTTATGTTTTGTTGCCTCATACAATCTAGTTATTTTTGGTGTCTTTTTGGACTAGAAGAATCTCACTTTTCTTAATTGTTTACCAGGTTTTTAAAAAGTCTGAAAGTTCTCTTGTCATTGTGACAATGGACTCCTTCACTTTTTAACAATTTTCATCCTTCATCTTTGTAGCATACTTGTATTATTTTAAAAAATTCTATGTAAGAAATTGCACTTGTCACACTCTGGCTGCTCTTTGTTCCTCCACCCATTGCAAAATGATTTCCACCTCTGCTAAAACTGAATGATTTTAGTGGTCTCCTCAGTTAAATTCAAAGGAATCTTTCCATTACTTATCTTACTTGACTCTTCTTTTGTTTCCTCTTCCTTGGAACTTGTCTACTACTGACTTTCTTGTTCCCACTTTTTTCTGGTTCTTTTGTCTTGTTTTCCGTCAGCCCTCAGATGGAGTTGTTCATTGGGTATCTCTCTATGTTCACAATGCTCAGTCAGCAGATTTGCAACTGAATTTATCCTTTCCTCAAAACCTGTTTTTATTTCCTGTCTTAATTGATTGTATCACTTTGTTCAGATAAGCCTGAAATACAAAGAAACATCCAAACCTATACCTTGTCCTCTCCATCTAGTTAGTCTCTGTATCCTATTTGTAGTTCCTGATATCTTTTGAAGTTGCTTCTTTCTTATTCCCCCTAGCCCAGTTAAGACATGCTTCATGTCATTTGTATTACCCCCTTGACTTGTCTTATTCTAGTCAGTCTGTAATCTGTCTTCTCTACTGCTACTAAATGGACCCTTCTAAGACACAAACCCTTCACGTTACTCTCTTGATTAAAACCTCTCATTATAATTTATTGAGTTCTTACAGGGCATTGTGCTACTCATTTTACACTGTCTCCTTTAGTTTGTACAGCTCTTCTACGAGAAGGATACTATTCTCATTTCCATTTTAACGATTTTTAAAAAAAGACTGTAGAACAGAGAGATTGAGTTCCTTGCTTAAGGTCACATTTGTGAAGTAGCAGACCAAATCTTTTATCTACTCAAACATGAACTCTTAACTGCTATCCTGTGCTGACCCATCTCTGAGTTCTTTAAAATGGAGTATATGAGATAATTCTCGGAGTGGGAAGAGAGTGTTTGTAACACTATTTATATTTTGTACTTTATCTTTTAAATAGTGTAATTTTGGTGTTTCATTATTTATGCATTGTATGTATGTATATATATATATATATATATATATATACATACTAATACTTTGTATGTATCTGTATCATGAAACATATCAAAATATGTCTCCACACTAAATTATATATACATGTTTTATAAATTCATGTATTTAGACACATATTCATATGTATTATGTCCATGTTTTATGTAATATATTCATATAAATGTTGGTTCAAATATGCATGTGTATACAGTAATGTTCTATATGTTCTATATGTCATGAAACATGTCTATATCTATAGATATGTACTGTAGAGGTATGTATATACACATAACACACATAAATTTATAAAATAAATATATTTATAAGTGAATTAATATGTATATTTACCAAGTGAATAGAAGCATTTATTTATATATACAAAATATTCATATATTTAGGTTGGAGACCTAGCAGGGGTGGGCAAAGTACAGCCATGGCCCAAATCCAGACTGCTTCCTGTTTTTGTGAAAAAACTTTATTGGAATATAGCTGTTCCCATTCATTCATGTACCATCTAGGTCACTTTTGCGATACAATTACAGAGATGGGTAGTTGTGACAGAGACCATACAGCTGAAATATTTACTATCTGACCCTTTGTAGAAAATGCTAACTCCTGGTCTGTGGGATAATTTTGAAGCTCCCTGGCAATGCATCAACTCCCTGCTGACTCTCCTGCTTCCCTCCCTCTTTATATAGTAGCTATGTAGAACTACTGTGTGTGTAGTTACCTGAATATGAAGTCCAATATTGTTCCTCTGTGCTTTATGCTGTTTCCTTTCCCTAAAATATCACCCTAACTTTATCTCCTTTGCTTTGTGAAATTCTATATCCTTTAAAACTAACTTAGTAACCAATTCTTCCTGCTTCAGTTTCTAGTGAAGATAGTCATTTTATCCTTTGGACTATTTTTGTATAATAACCATTTATAATACAGAATTTGTACAGATATAGAGAAATATCTATATAGTATCTGTTAGTGCTGTGATGCTATTTAAATGCCTATGTATCTTTCATCCAAAAGTGCAGTGTTTTTGTTTTTGTTTTTTGCTTTTCAGGGTCACATTGAAGTTCCCAGGCTAGGGATCAAATTGGAGCTGCAGCTGCCAGCCTACTCCACAGCCACAGCAACGTAGGATCCTAGCTGTGCCTACACCACAGCTCACGGCGACACCAGATACTTAACCTGCTAAGCAAGGAGAGGGATCGAACCCGCATCCTCATGGATGCTAGTTGGATTCATTACCACTGAGCCACAACGGGAACTCCCCAAAATGTATAGTTTTGAACACTGTACTATTTCTAAAGTTGGAATGTGTCTTATGAACAGATTGGATTTGCTAGCATTACCTTCCTCCTTTCCTTTTCTGCAAAGAAAACTGCTAGAAGAAGAATAGTTTTAAATTGATAGTATAGGTTCTAACTTTTGGAATCTTAAATTCATAGAACTACTTTATTTATATGTCTTCTTTCTCTTCTTGGAATGCAAGCTTATTGAGAAAGGGGTTTTTGTGTATTTATCTTTGAAAAAGGTAGTATTACAGTGCCCTGTTCATCATATGCCAAGAATTTCATGTTGAATTAAAAATTAATACAAAGTTAGTATTCAGTGATACAATTGTAGGTAGTAGTCTCCAGAATTAGCAAGTTAGTAGTCATTTACAGTAAGAGAGTTAGCAGCATTATTTATTTACGTTGCAAGAAAAGCATTTTGTTGTGTGAACTTCAGTTAGATGGAGTAGCTTAGTTAAAAATTCTTCCAGTATTTTTGCTTTATAGTTTGGAGGTTATATAGAGATGTAAGAAAAAGTAAAAAAAAATGTGTAGAATTTTCCTGAAATAAATTGTACTAGAAATCAGATATCACTTTTAAGTTTAGTATCAAAATGGGATGATATTGGATGACACCTCTCTCTCTCATAATATAATATGATATGGTATGGTATGATATGATATGATATAATATATAATAGAAATCTATATGAGACGTGAAACAATAGACTGACAAATTCTGAAAAGTGTGTTTAGTGACAGTGACCATTAATAAGTAGATTATGCTAGGTTGACTTTTAAAGCATACCCTTTGAAAGTGCATTCTTCTGTGAATAATGAACAACAATAAAGATTTTTGTTTTCTCTTTTAAGGGGTTGAGCGGGAAAAAGAGAATCTGGAGAAGCAGATGTCAGATTTGAGAGTGCAGCTGAACTTCAGTGCAATGGCGGCTGAGTTAGAGGAAGTGAAGCGGTGCATGGAGCGAAAAGACAAGGAGAGAGTACATTTGGCAGCACAAGTAGAGGTGACTGCTATTTTTAAGCCATATTCAAAGAACTCTTATTTCATAGAATTGCTCTCTGAAATTTTAATATAAATGTCGTGTTGTTCTATGAGCTCCAGTTTGGTAAGAAGTTATATAGATAATTACTTTAACTACATATAGAAATTTCTGTGAATTCATTTCCTTTAGATTGCATCTCAAAGCCAGGACACCTATGAAACTTGAAAATATCTTTGTACCAGTAACAACTGAGCTCTTCCTAAAGACAGAAGGGACCTTTCTTCTCTGAAAGAGCAGTTATTTGGCAGGGGGTGGGGTGGGGTGGGAGCAGGGTGATGTGAAACTGGCAGAGGCACAGTGAAAAGGTCTTACTAATATTTTCTCTTTGCAAATATAAACATTTCCAAATTTCTAGCTATTCTGCTTGAGGTAGACTTATGTATAGTAATAATGAATGAAGTATCCATGAGTGGTGTCACTAGGCAGCTGCTGTTTCCTGCTTGCCTTTTGTCTAGCTCGGATGGGGTAATTATCAGAAATATTAAAAATCAAAGGAAAACTTCATAAAAACAAAATGTTTTAGTTCCAATTTTTTATGCAAATTAGATCAAACATGGAAGACACTTTTGGAATTAGATGTGTATCAGTCTTCCTCTGTATCTATTCTTAATAGTGAAGCTGTGTTCTAATTGGAATAAATTGCCACAAATTACAATAAAAGGTAGAAAATTCCTAAATTATAACAAAAGGTAGAAAATTGCTGTTAAAAGCATCTAACTTTTTATGGTCCAAAGGAAATATTTAAAGTTACTGCACTCTAAGTTTCTCTTTCATCTTGTCAGTGCATTGAGAGAAAATGTATTTTAGGTTTGGCTCAAGATTCAGGCTGTAAAGATAGTGAAATAGTGACATGCTCTTTACAAAACCCTCTACATGTTTGTTTATTTGTTAATTTTTTTTAATGAAGGTATTGTTGACTTAAAATACTATATTAGTTTCAGCTGTACAATATAGTGATTTTCTATTTTTATAGATTATGCACCATACCAAGTTATTATAGTAGTATTTACTGTATTTCCTGTGTTATCCTTATGACTTTTTACTTAATTTTTTAATTTCAAAAATTATATTTTATTGAGGAAGATTGGTTCATAATACTATATATGTTTCATGTATACAACATTGTAGTTTTACTCCTGTATATACTACGGTGAGCTCATCACCAAAAATTAAGTTTCCATCTATCACATACAGTTGATTCCCTTTATCCATTTTGCCTTCCACTCCCACCCTGTCCCTCCCCCTCTGGTAACCATTAGTCTGTTCTCTACGTGTTTGGTTTGGTTTGTCTGTCCGTCCTTCTTCCTCCCTCCCTCCCTGCCTGCCTCTCTTTACACCCTCTTTATCTCCTTCTTCCCCTCTCCCTCCCTCCCCCCACTTCCTGCCTCCCTCCTTCCCTCCCTTCCTTCCTTCTCACATGCAAGTGAACTTATATGGTCTATCTCTCTCTGTCTGACTTTATTTCACTTAGCATAATACCCTCAAGGTCCATCCATGTTGTTGCAGATGATAAGATGACTAGTATTCTGTTGTGTGTCTATGTGAATCACATCTTCTGTATCCATTTATCCCTTGATTGGTGTGTGGGTTGTTTCCATATCTTGGCTATTGTAAGTAATGTTGCAAAAAATGAACAAAGAATGCATAGATCTTTTCAAATTAATTCTTTTATGTTACTTGGCTACATACCCAGAAATAGAACACATAGATCATATGGTAGTTCTATTCTTAATTTTTTGAAGAATCTCCATACTGTTTAAAATTGTTGCTCCAATTTACAGCCCTACCAATAATGTATGAAGGTTACTTTTTCTTCACATCCTTGCCAATGCTTTTTTGATAATAATTATTCTAACAGTTGTGAGGTGTTTTTCTTTGATTTCTTTTTTGACCCATTGATTTTTTCATAGCATATTTTTTAGTCTCCACGTGTTTGTGTTTTTTTCCAGTTTCCTCCCTGTAATTGGCTTCTGGTTTCATATTGTTGAAATGATGTTTGACATAATTTCAGTCTTCCTAAATTTATGGAGATTTGTTCTGTGGCCTAGTATGTGATCTATCATGGAGACCATTCTATGTGTTTTTGGATAAAATGTACTGTAGGTAATCATTAAGTCAGTCTGCTCTAATGTGTCATTTAAAGCCAGTATTTCCTTATTGGCTTTCTGTTTTGATGATCTATCCATTGATGTAAGTGAGGTATTAAAGTTCCTTTCCATTATTGTATTACTGTCAGTTTCTTCCTTTATGTCTGTTAATATTTGCTTTTTATGTTTATGTACTCCTATGTTAGAACACACATATATTTATGACTATTAATGTCTTCTTGGATTCAGCCCTCTATCTTTATGTAATGCCCTTCTTTTTTTTTATAGTCTTTGTTTTAAAATCTCTTTTGTCTGATATGAGTATCGTTATTTCACTTTTCTCTTTGTTTCCATTTCCATGGAATATTTTTCTGTCCCTTCATTTTCAGTCTGTATATGTCTTTAGCTCTGAGGTGAGTGTCTTGTAGGCAACATCTAGATGGCTTTTTTTTCCCAATCCATTCATCCACACTGTGCCTTTTGAAAGGGACATTTACCTTTAAAGTGATTATTGATAGGTATGTCCTTACTGCCATTTTGTTACTTACTGTTTTCTGTTTGTTTTTGTGGTGCTCTGTTTCTATTTTTTCAGTCTTTTACCTTGTGGTTTGATTTTTGTTAGTGTTATGTTTGGGTTCCTTTCTCTTTATTTTTTTGTGTATCATAGGTTTTCAGTTTGTGGTTATCATGAGCTTCTTTTATTTATTTAAAGACAATAGTTTTATATCATACATATCATAAATATATGTATATTTAAAGTTGATAGTTACTGAATTACAAACATATTCTAAAAACTCTGCATTTTTTTGTTCCCCCTCATTTTATGTTTTTGATATCAAATTTTACATCTTTTTGTGTATCCTTAAGTATTTATAGTTGATTTTATGACTTTTGTCTTTTAATTTTCCTATTAGCTCTTTAAGTGGCTGATTTTCTGCCTATACTATATGTTTTCCTTTAACAGTGAGCTTTTTCTTTCATATGTTTTCCTATTTCTTTATAGGACCTTTCTTTTTTTCACTTAACAAAGTTTCTTTAACATTTCTTGGAAGGGTTAGTGATGATAAACTCTCTTCAGTTTTTGCTTATCTAGGAAACTCTATCTGTAAGTTCTGAATAACTTTGCCACATAGAATATCCTTGGTTGTAGCTGTTTTTGTTTTTTTTTTTTTTTTTGCTTTTGTTAATTTTAATATATCATGTCATTCCCTCTGACCTGCAGTTTATGCTGAGAAATCAGGTGGTAGCCTTATGGGGCTTCCCTTCTATGAGTTTTAGGTTTTTTTTCTTGCTGTCTTGAAAATTCTATCTTTAACTTTTGTTGTTTTAATTATAGTAGGTCTTGGTGTGGATCTCTTTGGATTCATCTTGTTTGGAATTTTCTTTGCTTCCTGGACCTGTATATCTCTTTCTTCCTGCAAGTTAGAGAAAATTTTCAGCCATTATTTTATCAAATATATTTTCTGCCCCTTTCTCTCTCTTCTTTTTAAACCTCTATAATGTGAATGTCACTGTGCTTGATGTTATTTTAGAGGTATCTTAAACTGTCTTCATTTTAATTTTTTTTTTTGGCTGTTATTAGTGAGTGATATCAACTATTCTGTTTAAGGTTGCCTGTGTGTTCTTCTGTACAAGCTAATCAACAGTTGATTCCCTCTAGTCTATTTTTTTACATCACTTATTGTATTCTTCACCTCTGATAGGTTATTTTTTATATTTTCTAATTCTTCTGAGTTCTGTGTTACTCCATTATTCTCCCAAGCTCAGAGAGCATTTATGTTTTTATTTTTCAGGTTGCACCTCTGTCATATGGAAGTTCCCAGGTTAGGGGTTGAATTGGAACTGCAGCTGTCCACCTATGCCACAGCCATAGCAATGCCAGATATGAGCTGCATCTGTGACCTACACTGTAGCTCACAGCAACAATGGATCCTTAACCCATTGAGTGAGACCAGGGATTGAACCTGTATCCTTGTGCATACTGTTTGGGCTCTTAATCTGCTGAGCCACAGTAGGAACTCCCTAGAAATCATTTTTATGATCATTACATTAAACTCTTTACTAGGTAAGTTACATATCTCAATTTCATTAGACGTTCCCTCCACCCCCACCCTAAGGGTTTTATTTCTTTCTTTGGTTTGGAACACATTCTACTGTGTTCTCATTTTGTTTGATTTTCTTTGTTTGTGTTTTGAATTAGGAGAAAGAGTTACTTCTCCGTGTCTTCAAGGTGTATCCTTGTGTAGGGGTGTCTCTGTACAAACTCTGTGTGTCTAGTCACTTGACAGGAGGGCTGGAGCATAAGTGAGCCTGGGCTTCATTCAAGGTGCACTGGGGGCTTCTCCCTGATGATAGGAGGACTGGAGCCAGAGCCTGGTATGGGGATTCTCCCAGGGTGTGCCTTGGTGGGAGGATTGGAATGGATTGCTGCCTTGGTGGGAGGATTGGAATGGAAACCTGGTGTAAGCTGGGGGTCTGCTGTTGCAGCTTGGTCAGGCCAACTAGGATGTGAGGCACTTGTCATCCAGCTGCCTCTGACCTGGGAGTGAGTGAGTAAATTCGTGTGCACAGTCTTTAAGAACAGAGCCTCAATTGTCTATAGCCCTTTGGCTGTCTTGGCTGTAAGCCCTGCTGGTTTTCAAAACCAGTTAAGAGGCTTGTCTGTCTGGTGCCATTCCTGAAGGCTGGGGTGCCCAAAATGGGAACTGAACCCCTTGCTCCTTAGTGAGGACCTCTGAGTTTTTGATATTTCCTTTCTCTTTTGCACTACCTGCTGGGGGCATGGGTCCTGACTAAATCACTTCTCTTCTTGTACATATCTTGGGGCATTTTTATTTTATTTTTTTTATTTTTTTTCTTTTTAGGGCCTCACCCAGAGCATATGGAGGCTCCCAGTCTAGGGGTCGAATTGGAGCTGCATCTGTCGGCCTATGCCACAGCCACAGTAACACCAGCTCTGAGCCACATCTGCAACCTACATCGCAGCTCACAGCAATGCTGGATCCTTAACCCACTGAGCTAGGTCAGGGATCAAACTCGCATCCTCATGGATGCTAGTTGGGTTCATTAATCACTGAGCCACAACCGAAACTCCTTGGGGTGTTTTTTTTTTTCCTTTATATCCTTAATTGTGGAAGGGCTTTCCTGCTAGTGTTTAGGTCATTCTCAGAGATAATTGTTCTGTGTGTAGTTCTGGTTTTAGTGTGTCCTTAGGGGGAGGTGAGCTCAAGGTCTTCCTACTCTGCCAATTTGATCCTGGCTTCTTCTCTACATGTTTAATAAATTACCAGGAATATTCTCAGAGCAATTGTTTGTAGAACTTTAACATTTTTTTCATGAGTATTATTGTGTTTTATTCCACTGAAAAACATGATAAAATATGATTATTCTGTCAAAGTTATATATTAAAAAAAACTAAACTAATAATGTCAAAGGTGGAAAATTCCCTTTGCTGATTTGTTTAAAACTACAAGTTGGTCTGTCTTCTCCCCCTTCCTATTGTTTCTCTTAATTTTTCACTTATGGAAAAAATTGAGAAAAATCTCATTTAAAAATTACTTTTGAGGTAATAATGTTCTCATTCAAAGATCATGGCTTTCTTTTGTCTTAAATTAATAGTTCTTTTACACTTTAATGTAATAGTTTCTTTCACATTAGGGGGAGATTTGGAGTTCTCTTGGATTAGTTTGGATTAGTTTTATAGGTTTCGATGTGAAATATAGTTGGAGAGAAAGATTGAATATTTACTAACATATGAAATACTTAATGAGGTCTGTTATATGCCAAGCACTGTTCTAGGTACTGATGACTGAGCAATGAACAAAAACCCCTCAGATTTCCCCCTTTCTATGAAGATGACATTCTAAAATTGATATAGAATGTTCTTTGAGTTTGTTGCAGTTGTAATTTAAATTCCTTTTGGAGGATGAAAGATTTTTTCCTAATTGCCATTAAGAAGGATAGCACAAAAAGACATTGTTCATCCTGGAAAAAATTACCAATAACCATTTTTTTCCCGATTTTCTTATTTTTAACAGTAAAGTAATTAATTGAATTATATCAATTGTTTTAGATTTAGTGACACTTCTGATTATGGCTTATTTATTTATTTTGTCATTTTAGGGCTGCACCTGTGACACATGGAAGTTCCCAGGCTAGGGGTCAAATCGGAGCTGGAGCTGCTGGCCTACACCACAGCCACAATGAGGGATCTGAGCCACATCTGCGACCTACATCACAGCTCATGGCAATGCCAGATCCTTAACCAACTGAGTGAGGCCAGGATTTGAACCTGTGTCCTCATGGATACGAGTCAAGTTCATTATGCTGAGCCATGGTGGGAACTCTGCCTTATTTATTTTTTATACCTTGTGGAGTCCCTTTGAATATCTTTATTACCAAGGCATTCTCAAAGTGACATTGAGTGTAGACTTTGTGAGAGATATATAGCTCATGGATGTCCCAGTTTAACCTCTAATGGTGGAAATTCTATTTAAATTTGATTGAAAAGTATTTAGCCTCTGCTTTACTTTTGGTGATATGCAGTGTAGCCTTAATTATTATATAAAAATTGGCAGTTAATCCCCTTTAGTTGTTTTTGAGAGATAGAATGTAAATAAGAAAAAATGAGATTATTGTTCATGCCCAAGAACATTTGTATAGCGATATTTCTTATGATTTGTGTTGTCATATCTTTCTCTCCAACCTTGACTTAACATCTCTCTTACAGAACCTTAAACACAGTCCTGCTGACTCATTTTTTCTTAATCTCCACCGCCCCTGCCCTCATTTCCATCTTTTGTTTTGTCTTTGTTCCAGTTGTTCACTGTTTCTGTGAGGTCCTCTTTTTGTGGAAATCCTAATGCTCTTGCCCTCTGAAGACTTCTTGGTTATATCAGTTGCAAGCAATAATCCTTCCTTATGTGCCATCCTTTTGCCTTTATCACTAAGAATCTTATGACACCTTTCTCACACTTTTTTCCCCATTTTTTTAAAGTTTTATTGAAGTATAGTTGATTTACAGTGTTGTGATAATTTCTGCTCTACAGCAAAGTGATTCCATTCTACACATACAAATACCACACTCTTAAAGAAATACAGATATATTTATTTAAAATTTCAAAGCAGGTTAAAGTAAAGGAGAAACAGGGCTGCAGAAGAAAGCTGTCCTGTCACCAAGACAAATCCAACCTTGATGTTCCTACCTTGCTAAAGATAACATTTTTCAAAGTCTTGTCCTCACATCTGGCAGCTTGAGTTTTCTATGTCCTAGAATTAAATGTAAGCCTGGGGTCTAGCTCATATTAATAATGAAGCTCACAAGAGAACAGTATATGAAAGAGAGTTAGTTCATTGATGTACCATATGGAAGTCCTATATGGATATTTAAAAGCTGTTTTTCTGTACAAAGAACCAGTCTCCTGATTTTCTTTA
Source organism: Sus scrofa (assembly GCF_054392235.1). NCBI lineage: Eukaryota > Metazoa > Chordata > Mammalia > Artiodactyla > Suidae > Sus > Sus scrofa. The sequence goes on along the minus strand of NC_139389.1, from coordinate 114,731,071 downwards.
CCTAGGTTTTAGAAAGCTGAATTAGTAACCAGGAATTGCTTGGTAAGCACAGAATCAGAGAATAGTGGTATCTAAAGGACTTATTTGCTCATGTCTATGGTAAGGCACCCCACCCTTCACCTCTCTAACAGTGTTCTTGTGTTCTTGAGATCCTATTTACTTTAGCAGATTCTGTCTTTATTCCTACAGTGTGTTGAACTGATTTCTTTTTCTTTTTCTCCTTCCACTTTGATGCTTAACTTTTTGTTTATATTTTCTTGTGATATATTGCTATACACAGATTTTGCTCTGGGCCATATATGCCTTGATGTTATAATTCAAACTTGTGGTATTCTGGGAGCCACTTATGAATTAAAGACTTAGATTCCTTTTAAAATTATAAATGAATATGGGGTAAGAACCAGGTCTTATCTCAGTGTCCTTTAGTGCCTGCCCCCCAACAGGGTCTCACCCATTTTTAGGCACTCAACTAGTATTTGTTGACTGAAGTAATATAGTGTAGAAGATTTTTATGGTTATTTTTCAAAGCTAACATTTGTTGTCCATCATCCCTTAAAAGCACATTAATTTCTGGAAGAGTTGTCAGTATTCAAGGGGACCTTTGCTACTTCTCAATAATTGCATCAGTTTTTGTTGATCTGGAATATATATTTTAAGCAATTGTTCTACACTGGGGAGAAACAATGAAAATAGCTTGTAAAAAAACGAAATGAAAGCTATATTTGAGTTTGCATAATTTACCTTTCATATCCTACCTAAGACCTTAAATCTGTATATGCATAGAAAATACTCAGTACATTTTTTCCTTCTTCTAAACTTGAGTTGAACCTCATTAACCTTGATAGGCTATTTGTATTCATAAGAATTCCAAGCATCCTTGATCAATGATTCCTCCTGATTTAATCTGGGCCTCCATCTTCCATCAACTTACTCTTCTTGAGAAAAAAAATTTGACTTTTAAATTCACTGAAGAACTTCAAAGATAAAAAAAAAAAGGTGCTGTACATAATTTAGATTAAGTTTTGGAAGTGATAATTGAGTGACAACTGACATGACTGATTATTCAGTAGCAGAAACTTGGACTGTAATGCCAGAATTTGCTTGTAAAAAGAGAGAAGGTAATGGAAAACAAATGATAATCAATAACTTTTTTATGGTTAGTATAGTAAAAACAAAAGGAAGATTGTTCCTTTTATGCATTTTTTTTTTTTTTTTGTCTTTTTGCCATTTCTTGGGCCACTCCTGCAGCATATGGAGGTTCCCAGGCTAGGGGTCTAATCAGAACTGTAGACGCCGGCCTACGCCAGAGCCGCGGCAACGCAGGATCCGAGCCATGTCTGCAACCGATACCACAGCTCACGGCATGCTGGATCTTTAACCCACAGAGCGAGGGATTGAACCCGCAACCTCATGGGTCCTAGTCGGATTCGTTAACCACTGCGCCGTGACAGGAACTCCTTTTATGCATGCTTTTAGGATAAACTTATGATTTTTTGTTTCTTATATAATGCTGACCTCTTTGCTATGCAGTAACCACCTCAGTAGTACTTTTAAGCTCTTTTTAGAGACCTGTGGTCATGGCTATCTTAATAACCCTGTCTGTAATTTCCTATTGTATTTCTTTTTTAAAAAAATCAATTTCTTTCTCATCCAAGTGAATGTTGTAAAATAAGGTATTACCTGAGCAATAAGTAATTTTTAATATACTGATTAGATTACAAAGGAAAATACTAGCAGCAAATATAGAGATATCAAGACTCAAATTGTCAAATCTAGTAGAGATGAAATTTGCCTGTATCATTAACCAAATTAACTCTGACATTAGGGCAAATTACTAAGACTGTAGGGACTATACTCCAAGTTCATAAAAAAGATAACTATTGGAAGAGATACTATAGAGTAAAAACTTTAAATAAACCTTTACACTTGCTGCAGATTTAGCTTAATTCTGAGATCTTTCATCTATCTGGAAAAATAGGAATTTTAGGATTTGTGGACAAAGGTAATTTTTCTATTTTCTGTAACTCTGAATTGCAGTGGATATTTCAAAGAAGTGGAAGTGGACTGATTTTTTATTTTTATTTTTGGGCATGCTTATGGCATGCAAAAGTTCCTGGACCAGGGATCAAATCCTCACCACAGCAGCAACCCAAATTGCTGCAGTGACAACGCTAGATCCTTAACCCACTGTGCCACAAGAGAACTCCTGGACTGAATATTTTAATTTTGCCTGTAAACTATTACTTATATTTATTATAATTTATTATTTGGATGTGGTAAATAAAGAAATAATAGAGGAATAAAAACATCCCTTTTCAAGTTCTTTATTTTCTGAAATGATAATTTTTGCACTGTGTTTTACATATAAATTGAACGATAGGCCTTTTCAGTTCTTGTCTTTATATACAATTGTGTGTGCGTGCTTGCATGTATGTGCATGCAAGGGTGAGGTGGTGCTAAGAGAGGAGGAAACTTAAGCACCTCACAAAATAATGAAGTATTGAAGGAAACTTAAATTCCTCACAAAATAATGAAGTATTATATTAGCTATAGATTTTATATTTAAAGCATTTAGAGTAATAAAGCTTTGGGAATAATTATTGAAGGCCTTGCTTTGAAAAAAAATTGGTGATATGAAACAAATGAGGTAATGTCCTTGCATCTAAGTAATTGATGGCTATTCATTTCTTGACTACCACAAATACAAAAGAAGCATAGTGTACTTTATAATAAGCAAACTTTAACTGTTTGTGCATTATTCCTGTAGTCTTTATCATTACGTTATCATTAGAGTGATTTAATTTGATAACATATCATTTTAGGTAGAAAATTAAATTGGGTTTTAGGTGTTTGTTTTCAGGTAACATTCTTCAAGTAGAAATGACATTATATTGAGCCTTAAACCATAAAAGAGTCAACAATTTCATTATGCTCTTGAAAATGTTCAAATAGTATAGATTATCTTTGTAAGAAAATAAAACTAAATTATTCATATGCACTATATATTCTTTCAGTTTTTAATTTGTAATGCATAGCTAACAGAAAGGTTAATGTTAGCAAGTTTTTTCAACTGTATTAAATGAATTTAGTTTCTGGTCCTTCTCTTGGGTGAAGTATGTGTTTATATCATGCCCTATTTTATTTTGGAGGAACCTGTAATGATAAGATGTTAGACTGCTTTTCCACAGAGAAGATTACAAATTAGACAAACTTGCACATTCTGATTAAAGAACAGTTTCTGCCTTTGGTAATGGTGGATTCGCTTGCTGCAGAATAGACCTCCCACTGAGAAAAACTAGAAAATCTGGGTAAGATATATACTTTGAAAAATCTGTTTGAAGGTATCAGTTATCTGGGCACAAGAACAAGAGAGAAATCAAGTATTCTATTGAGGTGAGCAATGCAGAATGATGGATCTGACACTTGGCACCACTTTCCCTGGTAATGTGTTCTGAATCTCAAGTTGAACAAATCTTAGAATATAGCTTAGGCCCACTGAAGAGGAAGAGCCTGGCAAACACACTTGTGCTTTCAGTTGTGTTACCCCAAGAGCTAAATCCCAGGAATCTCAACTGAAAATACAATAACAGTCACGAAGACTGTAGCATAGTTTTTAATATACTTTGATTTTATCTGTTCCTATCCTAACTGTTCGTTTAAACAAAAGTACTCTTGACCCAGGAATTCCCTTCATGGCTCAGAGATTAACGAACCCAACTAGCATCCATGAGGATGTGGGTTTGATCACTGACCTCACTCAGTGAGTTAAGGATCCAGCATTACTGTGAGCTGTGGTGTAGGTCACAGACATGGCTTGGATCCCACATTGCTCTGGCTGTGGCATAGGCCAATGGCTGTAGCTCTGATTCGACCCCTAGCCAGGGAACGTCCATATGCTGCAGGTGCAAAAAAAAAATTGTACTGTTGACCCTGAATAATGTGGGTTTGAATCACATAGGTCCAACTATGTGTGGATATTTTTCAGCAGTAAATATTGGTAATATATGGTCTGTGGTTGGTTGAATCTATGGATGTGCAGGAACCATGGATATGGAAAGCCAACTATAAGTTGTACTTGGATTAACTCGCCATGTTGTTCAAAAGTCAACTGTAAATCATTTGGGTAAGAAGGTATTATTATCTAGAGCCCTCATGTTATTTCTGTAATTTGTCACACAGTGTCTAGCCTTTATACAAAACTTAGCAGGCACATCAGGAAACAAAATCACACTACTGAAAAGCAAGAGGGAGGAGTTCCTGTTGTGGCTCAGCAGGTTGAGGACCCAACATTGTCTCTGTGAGGATGGGGGTTTGATCCCTGACCTTGCTCTGTGGGTTAAGGATCTGGCATTGACACAAGCTGCAGCATAGGTCACAGATCTGGCTCCCATCCAGTTTTTCTGTGGCTGTGGCTTAGGCCACAACTGCAGCTCCTCTTCAAGCCCTGGCCTGGGAACTTACATACACTGCAAGCGTGGCTACAAACAGGAAGAAATTAATAAAAAGCAAGAAGGAAAAAAAAAGCAAGAACTAGAAACAGGGATAAAACTATTCAGATATAGGTGTTAACAGAAATAAACTTTAAACAATGGTTATTAATATGTTAAGAAAATAGGTTTTAAGATACTTAATTCTAGCAAAGAATAGGACATTATGTGAAGAATCACTGGAAATCTGAGAACTGAAATATATAATAAATTAAGAGCTAGATAGGTAGGTAGAGTTTAATAGAAGACTAGTCATATTTTTCTTATTACTTAAAAGAACTTTATGAGGCCTCCATCCATATGTATGTTTAGAGTATATAATATATGGCTTGGTTTGTGGTTTTGTGTTCTGTTTTTTTTCTATCTTATAATTGGCAGTGAGAAAAACAACTTGTTAAATCATTCTTTCAATAAATTTTGATTAAGGGCCTTTTAGATATTGAGTCTGGTGCTAGGATCTGGGGTACATGAATGAAATCAACATTGCCCTCATTAAAGGTACAATCATTGAACTCACATTTAGCACTGAAGTGTAAGTTTGCTAGAAAAATTAGGCCTCTTCAATATGGATGGGCAGAATCACCATGAGCTTAAAATGGGGAACGGGATCAGGAGGGGCATCTCCAAACCTTTGGAAATGGGCATAAGGCTCCTTCATGCTTATTGCGCCAAGATGACTCCTACCTTCCAAGGATAGAGCAATATGTATAAAGTCAAAGAGTCATCAGATGGCAAAACAGCAGAAATATTTTCAAAAACAAATTGGTATTTGGTGATTGAAAATCTGAAACAGCGATTTTCTAGTTTTATAGGTTTAATTATTCATTATTATGTCACATTTCTTCAGTTATTTTTGTTTGTCCTTTCTCAGTTACAAGAAATGGAGACACATTCAGATAGGCATTTTATATAAAGGAGACAAGGAACTATCTTGGCAGTTGCCCTGATGGATTTCATAAAGAAAATAAATTTCATGCATGTAACCACATTAACTCTGTGTCATTTTTGAGACTCTTTATTCCCAAAATGAAAAACTCTTAGATTTAGTATTAATTTTTTAGTCTATCTATGACTTTTGTGGTACAGTTACAAGTTTCTTCTGGCACTCTGTGTGTGTGTGTATTTGAATTACTAGTGAACATCACTTGCTTTCAGCATGAAAAACTTCCTTTAGCATTTCTTGTAAGCCTGATCTACTAGCAGCAAATTTTCCTAGTTTTTGTTTATCTGAGAATGTCTTTATTTTACCTCATTTTAAACAAATACTTTTGCTGTATTTAAGACCTCAGTTGACTTTTTTTTTTGACTAGTACAATCTTTATTGAACTCTTTCTTCTGCTTTTTTGAATTTACATTTTAGCACCAACATTTTTTTTCTTTACAAAAACTAGAAAGCTATTTCTAAAAGTAAAATGAATTTCAAGATATCTAGTTTAAAAGGGTAGCTAATAATCCTCATGCCTGCCAAACATATTTTTTATTAGCTTCAGTTGACTTTCTTTTAGCACTTTGAATATGCCATCTCAGTGATTTCTGTTTTCTGTTGTTTGTCATGAGAAATCAGCTGTTAATCTCATTGGATTCCCTCTTTTATGATGAGTAGTATTTCTCTTGATGCTTTTAAGATTTTCTCATTGTCTTTGTCTTTTCAGCATTTAATTATAATATGCTTGGATATGGATATCTTTGTTTTATTTTTTTTTATTTTTCCTCTTTTCTAGGGCCACACCCATAGCATATGGAGGTTCCCAGGCTAGGGGTCTAATCAGAGCTATAGTGCCAGCCTACACAGAGCCACAGCAATGCAGCCGCGTCTGCGACCTATACCACAGCTCTTGGCAATGCCGGATCCTTAACCCACTGAGCAAGGCCAGGGATCGAATCTGCAACCTCATGGTTCCTAGTCAGATTCATTAACTACTGTGCCATGACAGGAACTCCAGATATCTTTGTTTTTATTCTACTTGGGGTTCTTTATACTTCCTGGATATATAGATTAATGCTATTCCTCAAATTTTGGAAGTTTTTAGCTGTTATTTCTTTTTGTATTTTTCCATTCCTTTCTATACCTCCTTTCTTTTTGGTATTTTTATTACAGGTATTTTGGTATTGCACTTTTCTCTTGGGGCTTTGTTCATTTTTATTATTTTTTTCTCTTTCTTCCTCAGATTACACAATCTCTCTTGACTTATTTTAAGTTTTTGGATCCTTTCTTCTGCAAGGTCAAATCTATTGAGCCTTCCAAGTGAATTTTACCTGTTACTTATTACAATTTTCAACTTCAAATTTTTTATTTTTTAAAATAATTTCTTTTTTTAATGATATTCTCTATTTGAAGAGATATTATTATCATCATTTTTTTAAATTTAAAAATGATTTTCTTTAGTTCTTGGAACACTTTTTTTCCTTTCTTCTTTTTAGGGCCACACATGCAGCATATGGAAGTTCCCAGGCTAGGGGTCAGTTTGGAGCTACAGCTGCTGGCATACACTGCAGCCATAGCAATGTCAGATCTGAGTCACACCTGCGCCCTATACCACAGATCACGGCAATGTTGGATCCTTTAACCCACTGAGCAATGCCAGGGATTGAACCTGCATCCTCCTGGATACTAGTCAGGTTCTTAACCTGCTGAGCCATTGCAGTAACACCCATTGGAACACTTTTCTAATAGCTGATTTTAAATATTTGCCCATTAAATTCAACATCTGGATGTCTTCAAAAGCAATTTTTACTGTCTACATTTTCCCCATGTTTTCCTTTGTATAGGTTATGCTTTCCTAATTTTTTATATCTTGTAATTTTTGTTGAAATAGATTTTAGATAATATATTGTATTAAGTCTGGGTACTGACTAACTCCTCACTTTCTGGGGTTTGTTGTTGTTTTGCTTTTTTATTAGTTCAGTAAAATGGCTGGAGTAGTTCAAGTGAAACCTGTTTTCCCTGCAGTGTGAAGCCTCTGATTCACATATCAGTGGGTTCAGCCTTAGGGTGTATGCACAGTCTCCATGACAACCAGGGATGATTGTTGTTTTAGCTGGATTCTCTTTGACTGTCTAGTTCCCTGGTCTTCCCTTTAAGCTCTGGCTAGTCTGACCTGTTGTTGTCTCACTTAACTTTTAGTTTGTCCACTAAGTTCTAGCTAGCTGGTTTTTTGGTTTGTGTTTTGACAATGCCCTTTGGTATAAATTGCTCCTCAACTTGATTCAATTAAAGTTGGGTTTCTTTGCAGGGGTCACCCCAAGATCAGCATTGTTTTTGAGATCATCCTTAGAAACGAATTTTCTTATGCTCTGTTAGAATAAGGTCAGTTCCCTTAGGCGTAGCTGTTGAGCTCTACTCATTTGAGCTCTCTACTTCTCAGCCGGATCTCTGCATCACTGTACCAGAGCTGAATTGAGGGACTCTTAACTTGCTTCCCTCTGGAATGACACCCCAACTCTTTTAAGTATGATGTTTAGTGGGGATTGGTAGTGTTTGATCTTCTCATTTCCCCCTTCTGTTATGGAATCTTCACTGTATGGGTGAACTGGGGCAGGGACAATCTAGACTATATGCCTTCTGACCTGCAGGTGGGTGCTGATTGAGGGATAGGATCCTGTGTCCTTTGGCTGTATCATCTCGGGATAGAGCTTCTGCAGCTCTGATATGGGGTCCTGCCCCTCTCTGGGTGAATCTGTAGCCCTAGACTAGGAGTTGGGCACAGGGGGAAGCTGCATTTTCTTGAACGTATTTGTCTCATTCACACTAAGCTGGGGAATGGTATATTGGAATAGGTTGTAGTCCAGCATACTGAATACTATATATACTGGTTATTCACAGTATATATAGTATTCAGTATGCTGAATATTGTTCTTATGCTGATTATGGCTATATGGGAAGAGGATTGTGTTCTTGGATTTTGAGGGACTGACTATAGACATATCCCCTCAAAGACTTTTAAATCCCTCTCTGTGTCTGCTGGAGTCAAGAAAGGAATTATTATTATTTTTCTTTTTTTATACTGAAGTATAGTTAATTTATAGTATAGTTAATTTACAATGTGTTAGTTTCAGGTATACTGCAAAGTGATTCAGTTATATATGTATGTATAGTTATATATTTTTTCAGATTCTTTTCATTATAGATTATTACAAGATATTGAGTATAACTCTTTGTGCTATACACAGGTCTTTGTTTATATATTTTAGTATATATATGTGTACAGTATATTTATAGCAATGTGTATCTGTTAATCCTGTTAATCCCAAACTCCTAATTTATCCCTCTCCCCCACCTTTCCAAGCCACCATAAGTTTGTTTTCTATGTCCTTGAGTCTGTTTTGTAAATAAGTTCCTTTTCATCATTTTTTTAGATTTCACATATAAATGATAGCATATATTTGTATTTCTTTTTCTGACGTACTTCATTTAGTATAAAAATCTCTAGGTCCATCCATTTTGATGTAAAATGGCATTATTTCTTTTTTATGGCTGAGTAATATTCCATTGTGTGTAAATACTACATTTTTATTTTTCCATTTATCTGTTAATGGACATTTAGGATATTCTCATGTCTTGGCTACTGTAAATACTGCTGCTGTGAACATTGGGGTGCATGTATCTTTCCAAATTAGTTTTCTCTGGTTGCATACCCAGGAGCGGGATTGCTGGATCATGTGGTAATTCTATGTTTAATTTTTCCATGGTGTTGCATCAGTTTACATTCCCACCAACAGTATAGGAGGGTTTCCTTTTTTACCAAACTATAAACCATCTCCAGCTTTTATTATTTGACCATTATCAGTGGTGTGTGGTGGTACCTCATTATAGTTTTGATTTCCATTTCTCTAATGAGTATTTACATTGAGCATCTTTTCACATGCCTCTTGGCCATCTGTATGTCTTCTTTGGAGAAATGTCTATTTATTTTTCTTTTTTGTGGTAAAATGCATATAACATAAAACTTACTATCTTAAACATTTTTCACTGTACAGTTCCATGATACTAAATACTTGCAGATTGTTGTGCAGTCATCCCCATTCCCACTGAAACTCTACACCTATTAAAAAGTAACTTCCTGCATTTCCTGCTGTGGCACAGTTGTTTGGGAATCTGATTGCAGTGGCTTGAACTGCTGTGTAGGCACGGGTTTGGCCCCGCTCAGTGAGTTAAGAAATCCAGCACTGTCACTGATGGGCTCAGATTTAATCCTGAAACTTCCATATGCCATGGATGTGGCCATAAAACTGAAAAAAAAAAATTAAAAAAAAGAAGAGTTACCATTTTCTCTTCCCTCCAGCATCTGGCAATAACCATTATACTTTCTGTCTATGATTTTTGACTACTCTGAGTAACTCATATAAGTAGAGTCATATAGTATTTGTCTTTTTGTGTCTATTTCACTTAGCATAATGTCCTCAAGATTCATCCTTGTTGTAGCATATTGCAGAATTTTCTCCCTTTCTAAGGTTGAATAATATTCATTGTGTATATATTTTGCTTGCCCATGCGTCAATTGATAAATAGTTGGGTTGCTTCCACATTTTGTTTATAGTAAAAAATAATGCCGCTTTGCTCATGGGTATCCAGACATCTCTTGAAGACCTGCTTCCAGTTCTTTGGGGGCTATATATCCAGCCTTTAGAGGAACTGCTATACTGTTTACCACAGTAGCTATACCATTTTGTATTCCCATCAGCAGGACACAAGAGTTCCAATTTCTGCAACACTTTTTTTCTGCTTTTTTTTGTTGTTTTTTTACACTGGTAGCCACCTTAATGGATGGGAGGTGGTATGTCAAGGGATCATTAGTTTTGTTTGAAACCATATTTACTTTAAAAAAAAATAAAATATGCCTCTCTTATTTCATTTAGCTTTCCTTAGTTTCCCTTTTCTCCTCCTTTCTGAAGTAGAAAAACTTATTTCTCTCAATCCCACAAGGTTATTTTATCATATAAATAATGGGTCTGATCTGTTTCAAATAAACCATAATGCTCTATGATGATGTAGAGCAATAAAATTGTGTTACGCTACGTTTAATGTCCCATCTTCACATGTAAGAGGAATATTACATATATCATGTAATTAGGAATATTTCTTCAGTTTTTTTTTTTTTTTGGGTCTTTTTAGGACTGTACCCACGGCATATGGAGGTTCCCAGGCTAGGGGTCTAATCGGAGCTGTAGCTGCCAGCCTATGCCACAGCCACAGCCATGCCAGATCCGAGCCACGTTTGTGACCTACGTCACAGCTCACAGCAATGTCAGATCCTCAACCCACTGAGCGAGGCCAGGAATCGAACCTGAGTCCTCATGGATCCTGGTCTGTTTCGTTAACCACTGAGCCATGATGGGAACTCCAGGAATATTTCTTTAGTTGAACTATGTAGTTTATCTTAGCCCTCATAGCTGCCACATTAATATTGGTAAGTCATAGGTTAATGTCTCACTGATAACAGGCTTTGGCTTGTCGCATTTCATAGCACATATGTAACCACATGTTGTTCTACCTCAATCAGAGCTGTCCCAAATACCAATCAGTTTAAAGCAGAGCAGTTTTACCTTATCTATATTCAAATTTTCTCTTCCTGAAGTGCCTTCTCTAGTTAAATATCAGAGTTGCAGAGTTAGAATTATTAGTCTAATAGAGTGTGAGAAAAATTAAGAAAACACAAGTGTACTTTGAGATATGTCTACCGCGGTCAGAATTCCCCTAGTGTGTTGTTGGGACCTAGCTGTTAATTATATGCCCCTTGTGTTTAGGGTTAAACACTCTGAGGAAATGTGTATTTAAAATGTTCCATGCAGTGAACATCCTAACTAATGAAATAGAAATTAGTATTTTATTTCTTCACAAAGAAATGAATGTATTTAATTAATTGAACATTATTTTCTGTACTTTGCTGAAGCTTACTATCATGTTTTCATTAAAAAGTACACGGATGCAGACGCGGCTCGGATCCTGTGTTGCTGTGGCTCTGGCGTAGGCCAGTGGCTACAGCTCCGATTAGACCCCTAGCCTGGGAACCTCCATATGCCACGGGAGTGGCCCAAAAAAATAGCAAAAAGACAAAAAAAAAAAAAAAAGTACACGGAAACTGTAGTTGTATGAAGCAGTTATGTTCTCATAGGACTTGTGATGAAATAATTATTTTTAATTGCTGAGAAAGATTGAGGAACTTATTATTTGGGATTAATGCCCTTTGTGTGTCTCTGCTTCATTGGGTGAAAAGAAAATGATAATAGTGCATGTGATCAAAATTAGTATGATAAGAAAAGACAGAGCTGTATTTTTTTTTTTTTAATTTTCCCACTGTACAGCAAGGGGGTCAGGTTATCCTTACATGTATACATTACAATTACAGTTTTTCCCCCACCCTTTCTTCTGTTGCAACATGAGTCAGAGCTGTATTTTTAAAGGAAGAATATTTGTGACATGGTTACCATGGTGGCCCCTGACGTTTTATGTGGCTAATCCTTCACCCTTTAGTAATCAGTTTTTAAAGATTATTAATATGTGTTTTGCTTGAGTTAAAAAAAAAGACTCACATGTTTTAAGTATACTCTACTTTTCAACCAATCATGACTTTAAAGAAAAGTTTTGAATAATATAATCCCCATGAGTGATGGGCTAATTTAGTGGCATGTGAGTGTATTTAGGGGCTTCCACACTGGTTTTGATTGATTTGAGTTCTTTTATTCAAAGAGACTTGCCTTAGTTCTTCTGGCTGTGGAAAACTGATTAGTTGTCCTCTTGGTATCAGTTCATAAAATACCTAAATTATACTGAAATGAATGAGTTCATCAAGATATGCAAGAATATGTCAAGCTAATTTCCCAGTAGTGGTGAGTGGGGCATGGCTTAATTGAGAATCAGAGAATTTCAGGTGAAATCCTATTAAATCTCTTAGTTCTTTTGTTTACTCGGTAAAAGCAAAACTTTATAATATCAGTTAGGGTTTAATGCAGGAAATAGAACTGCTTTAGGTATTCTATACAGTAGTTGTTTATAATATTGGCAGATGGAGTCCTGCCTAGGCTTCCAAGAAAGGATGGATAGCACAAAGGGAGAGATTCAGTAGAACAAAATAAATTTTATCTCTTATGACCTTGCTGGCCAGGAGCAAAAAGCCAAATAAGCAAGTACATGGTTTGTGCCTCTCTTCCACATCTGATTTGTTCCTAGAACCTAGCTCAAGGGAGTGCTGAGCATTTGGTTTTGTAGCCTCCCTGGAATAGGAGAGTGTGTTAGGACATGTGGCTGGCTGCTGTTGGCAGTAATCAGGTTTTCTTTTATTTGAGAAACATGACCTTGCCTTGCCTTTTTCATAGTCTTTCAGCCAGCCTTGTGGCACTTAGTAAACATTGGTTGAATTCATGTTAAACCTCATATCACATTTACAGATACATATCCATGCATTAGTAATGTTATATTCAATCTGTGGTTTCTTTGTACTTTTTTTTAAACCTTACTGTCCATTTTAGTTTAGTTAAAACTAAATCATCTGTAAACGCAACTGATTGGTCACATGGAAACTGAAATGTTCCAGCATGCTGGAAAAGAGTTTAATTGCCATAAAAAGCCAAAAATATAAATAAAAATTTAATCATTTTTTTCTGTACTTTAGTCAATCATCTTCCTTACTGGACTATTTATATCTCACGTTGGGTATCAATGTTATTGTTTTCTTCAGTCAGTATTTTCTTCTTGTCCCTGCTTTAAGTAAGTTATATTGTGGGCTGGACTTGCAGAGTCAATATTAATAATGATTAATTGAATTGCATTTCAAATGGTGTTCTCCTCCAGGCTTGTTTGCTGTTGATTGGCTTTAAAGTCACTGTTTTTGTCCTTGTAACTAAGTTTTTTGCTTTAAACATCATTTTCGTTTCAGTGTATCATTTTGATACATTCAGACAATTACTACTTTTATTCTACTGGGTTTTTAGAAACTGTATTATAAAACAGACTATTTTATTGTGGCTTGTATGTTTTTATATGATAAATATTGTAATTAACAGTCATGTTTCTAAATCTAAGGATTTTAACCAAAATATTTTATGCTTAAAATGAAGTTATTATAATGACAAGATTTACAAACTCTTAATCTCTGTAATAATTAAAATTTTAAAATATTCTTTATTTTGAGTAAAATGAGTATAATATAAATAGCAAGTAATTTTACAGCTTATATGTTTATTCATATGTTTATTCTATTACACTTAAAAGAGTGTATGTGTACTTATAAATATTGTATCTTATATTTGATCTATCTAAAACTGAGCACCTAGCTATTATAAACATTAAAATAAAAATGTGTAGTTAATTTTTTAAAATTTTTGCCCCTACAATTTAGAAGGGGCTTTCTTAGATGTTATCCAACTGTTTTGGGAAACTGAACAAGTGGCTTTTTCTCTTTATTAATTTTTCATTGGTAAATGGACACTTTACAAATGATTGTTCTTCCTTTGGCTTGCCCCTAATTTGGGATCTTTTTTTTTTCATTACAGAAACATTACAAGATCAAATTATTTTGAATTCGTACAAAAGGCTTTATTTGTGAACATTTGGGAGAGGTGTCTTGTTGATCAGATTCTCCTGTTAGTGTTTTTCCTCTTCTTCTTTCAACCCTGTTTCCCCTAATGACACGAATGTTAAGGGCGTGTCCATCTATAAAGAAGACACTAAAGCGAAGTATGGCAGAAGTGCTAGGCACTCTCTTGCATTAGTGCTGTTGGTGGTTATTTGAGTTCTGGGATTGGCTACATGGGAATTCATTTTCTCTTTCTCTCTCTCTCTGTTTCTGTATCTCTCTTCCCTATCACTCCCTCTCTTTTCTCTCTGTTTATTACTTTCAGTAGCAACTGTTGAATTATCTTCTTTTTGTTCCCTTTGTCATTATTGCATGTTGTTAGTTCAGGGCTCTTTCCTTTTGGACAGATTCTTACTGTTAGACATCATGTAATCAGATAAAGACACTGAAGAATGAAATGTAAGTATAGACTGGGTAGCATAAATTGGAAAGAGAGGCAGACTTTGAAATATGGAAGGAAGATTTCTCATGTATATCAGATTTATTCAAAATAACTGTTATGTGTCTGTTTCCCCAGCTAGGCTGTATGGTTCTCCAGAGCTGTAGAACGTAGAGCCATGTTGCCTTATTCATCTTTGTGTCTCAACAGTTTGCTGAGATGCAATAATTTTTTATTGGACTGAATAGAAACATACCTGTATTTTCCTCAAAAGAGAGACAAGTAGCTTTTCTTCTTTTTTTTTTCTAGTCTCTTAAATGTCACAGTTGGTTCTTATTTGTTATAAACTAGGTTCCATTTGTTGTAAACTAGATTTGTTGAATTTTATTGCTGAAGTTGCATTCACATGAGAAGCATTGGTTCCAAAAGTCCATTCCTGCTTTAAAAGGATGATCTTCAATTATTTTGAATGTCACTGTAATATTTTAATATCCTAGTGTGAGGATAATGTCCTTTGGTGATTAATCTTCCTCCAGCACATATTCGATCATATTATTCCCTTGTTCAAAAAATGTTGAAAGCTTAAGCTGGATTTTAGCATCCCCCAACCTGATTTCTGACCCTAACGTTCTGATCTTTTTTTAGCCCTCTTGAGCTGTTGTTACTCTTCATGAACAGCCATGGATGGCTGCTGACTCTGTGGTTCTTGCTCATGCTCTCTTTGGTCATGAATGCTCATCTCTTTCCCATCAGTGACCCTAACTTTACTCTTCTTCACACTTTAGTTTGCCTATTGGGTCCTTATTTTGTGTCTCTTTCTTTATGAGGTCTTGCTGATCAGAATGGTTTCCCTTAAATTTACTGACTTAAATCCTCTTTCTGCTAGCTAACATTGTTGCTTCCCTCCTGCTTGGTCATATTTGCCCCACCAGTCTTTCCCATACAGTATGTTCCTTGTTTTGTTTTAACCCGAGTCAGCCTTATCCTGTGGGTTTTTTTTCTGTTTCAAAAAAGTTCTAGGAACATCTATGCATCAGAGATTGTATAATTCCCATTCAGAATTTCCTTCTGTCTCAGGAAGGAACTTGGCAACTTAATTATTAAAAAAGTTGTTTGGCTAGTATCCAAGATAGTAACGTAGTGAAGTAGAATCAATATTTGGTTGAATATTAGAGGCCTGTGGCTAGTCCTTTCTCCCTTGAAAACTATCTACCTTATCTTATATTCATCACTTTAATCTTCCTGTGTCTTCAATTTCCTTATCTCTAAAATGTAGGCATTGGATTGCCTCTCTGATTCCAACATTGTTTCTAGTTAGTAATAAAAAGCTATTATTGTTGAGTTCCTAAAATGTGCTAGGTACTTTTCTGGGTGTTTTATCTGAGTGATCTCATGTATATCATATTTCTTCTGTGATGTAGATGTTATTGAGTCCCTTTAAAAAATTTACTTGTTACTTTGGTTCACAGGCAATAAGCAGTTCTTCTAAGGTCAAGTACTGGTAGAGCTGGGATTTGAACTCAAGTCTGTTACTCATGGTTTTTCCATGGTATGTCACTATCTCCCTATGGATGTTACTTTTGAGTCTTTTAAGTCTAGCTATTTTCTCATTAGCTTTTTAAGTTTCCACAGGAAGTACACAATACTGTAGATGGAAACATTTAGTTAAAATATATGCTATTCAGAGTACCCTGGCTTATTTGGGGCCAGGTTTTCTTTTTCTTTTCTTTTTTCTTTTTTTTTAAGGCCTGCACCCACGGCATATGGAGGTTCCCAGGCTAGGGAGTCAAATTGGAGCTGTAGCCGCCAGCCTACACCACAGCTGTAGCAACACAGGATCCTAGCTGTGTCTGTCACCTACACCACAGCTCACGGCAACCCCGGATTCTTAACCCACTGAGCGAGGCCAGGGATCGAACCCATGTCCTCATGGGTACTAGTTGGGTTTGTTAACTGCTGATCCATGAAGGGAACTCCTTGGTTTTCATTTTTAAATGTTCATTAAGGTACCCAGTCTTTTGTTTGTGTTGACTGTCAAGTAAGAGTAGAAGAGAAATTGTATTTTATTGTATTTTAGTTAAATTAGTGAACAAATAATTATTGTTACTACTTCCACCATAGTCTACATATTGTCCTTTAATCCCTCATGGACAGTGTTTTAAATGTAGGCTTAGTACTTCTTCATGAATAGAGAAATAGGAAGAAGGTGGGTAGAAAGATTTTTGTAAGCTAGACAGCTGATTTCATTATTTTGTGAATTTGCTCCATTATTCTCCTACCTTGTCCAGTTTTTCCACTTTTGTAATTTCAAGTTGATAAATATACTTTCATAATCAAAATGTGTAAAATTATCTCAGGTGTGTGATCAGGTAAAGCTAGAATTTATGGTGGGTCCTAGTCATGTTTTTTTTTAACAGAGTATCTTTTTAATCTATTTTTGTTGTTATGGCTTATTCATATGAGTAGACTATAATTTTTTAAAAATTTGAATACAACTACTACAGTAATTAAAAAGGGAGCCAATGGCAGCCAAAGCCAATCAATTTTGAAGAGAAAGAGAGAGTTCTTTTCTACCGTCTTCTAAAAGCATTGTTTTACAGGTATTATTTGTAGTTAATTGTATTTTAATTAAGAACTCATATAGGGCCTTAGTATCTTTTTTCCTTTCTGTCCATTCTTTGGCCATTTTACTACTGGGAGGAGAAGAGTTAACTTAGTAGCCCTAAGATAGCTTTCCTTAGGAAGATCTGCTTGCAAAGTAGCCCCTTGTTTGACAAACTTGAGTGATAATCACTTCTTTACACTGATATGAAACCTTCCCTAAATGATGAGGTCAGCTTAATGTACCTAGCTAGACCTTTTGTACAAACAAAACGTGGTTTATGAGCAATACCTGCTTTCCTTCTGGAAGTCTGGAATTTTGGTACATACTAGTGAGACAGTGCCTTAGTGACTAGCCCCCAGTTTGGGGCACTGAGTCTCTAATGAGGGGCACTGAGTCTCTAATGAGTGTCCCTGGTAGCCAAAACTTTACAGGTGTCAGAATTCATTGCTAGGAGCCTTGCACCTGGTTTCCCCTAGTCTTCACTTGCATGCCCTTTTCCCTTTGTTGATTTTGCTTTGCATCTTTTCACTGTAATAAATCTTATACTTATACAACTATATACTTCGGGGTGCTTGTAGTCCTCTGAATTCTTCTAGCTGTGACCAAACCTGAGACCCTCAACACAACTACCCATTAATATTTTATTCCACCTGAAGAAGGAAAGATGGAAAAAAATGGCATTCAAGTGTATGAAGTTTTAGTAAGTCGGAGCTTTTATAAACATTATAAACATTTTGGTACTGTGAAGGGGAGTAGAACATGCCACCCCAAACTATGCCTTTTGGGCACATTGATTATTTTTTGCTGAGAGTACTTGAGAACCAGTAGATGCAGGAAGCATTCTCTGGTCTCCTGTTTCTACCGAAAAGCAGGTCAATATTTCTCATGAGGAAGAAGCCTTCCTGGTGTGCCAGGAGGAGAACAACATTTGGAGTCAATGCCAGAATGAATCTGTATAAACAAACTTAAAATAACCCATATCCTCCATTAATTTCCCCTGTATATTTCCTAGTCACTTTCCCATGATTAAATAGATCCCTTTTCCTTTGTCTTGCCATTTCTCCATAAACTCTTTGTTAAAAAAGTATATAAGCTCTCAATTCTAACCATTCTTTGGGTCTTCACTTTTTTCCTATCAAGGCCTTTGTGTATACTTAAAAATACTAAATAAAATTTTTATACATTTCTCCTGTTAATTTATCTTATGTTCATTTAATTCTCAGGTCCAGACCCAAAAACTAAAAGGTTCCCCTTAGGAACCTAAAGGTTTTTTTCTCCCTACAACTGGAAGGAATTCTTGGTAAAAAGTATGTTTTTCTGCTTTTGGATTTTTCTTATCTTTGTTGATACTTATATAGTGAGAAATAAATAATGGGCTTAAGTGATATGAAATTTAAGCACCCTGCTTTTTAGTAGCTTAGATAATTTCACATAATTTAAATGTAAAAAGTTCTTCATGGTAGAAGATGCTTCTAGGAACGCATGATAGAAGTGTTGGAATTAAAAAATCATCATAATGAAATAAATAAGAAAATTTCATTTAACATTGCATGCAGTACATAGGAGGATACTAATATTTACTATATGTTCCTACCCTGATAGCATGTATCCATGGATTAATGATGTGTTTGTGAACTTTTGTACTCTCTGTGTGTAAACACATGTGTCTGTATGTGAGTATATGTTTATGGGAGGAATTGTTATGAGGGTTCTATGGTACTGATGAAAGAAAACTCATCTTATAAACATTAGATTATTCCGATGGTTATGTGAGGAAGATGGACTAAAGAGAAGGTGAAAACAGTGACTGAATACGATCTGCAGAGGAATGAAGAATGAGCCTTGGAAGGAATTCTCTGACAAGTTTGACCTGAAGCATAATGCAATCAGACTGACAAGAGCAAAACAGTAGCCATTTTCTAGACTCAGGGCAATAAGAGGCAGTGTCCATCCAGTTTGAATTGAAACGTAGTTTCCCATCAGTAGCCAGAACTACATTATTTACAATAAGAACCACCCCTTTTCGTTTACACTCACATACACAACCAGTGCCCTGATGTTTTCAGATGGTCTTTTTTAAGTGAATTATTGTCTGTTATCTGTTATTATGAAAGTCCAAAGTTTAAAAAATGTGAGAACAAAGGTATTTATGTTGTTAAGCTCTGTGCCTATTCTTGCTGCTCTGTAATTACAGAAGAATAATGCTGAACTTACTCTGGATTCAAAAGAGTTGCTAGAGAAATTCGAAGAATTTTATACACTCTTGGGTACATTATAAATTTGAGACTCTCTAACTATAACTTTATTTCTGTTTTCAGCTTTTAAATATTTATCTCTAGTTTATTTTCCTACAGCAGTTATTTCAGACTTTCTCACTATATTTAAATACGTAAGTCCACTTCCATTTTTATCCTTCTTCAGCATAGAGCTTTTACCACTGTTTTAATAGGACTATCTTTTTGTTAGGAGTTGGACATCTAATAAATTCACTTTTTTGACATGCTAAAATTAAGATGCCTGTGGGACTGATTACCAAATGTGGAAAGTCATTACATAATTAAATACTTAAAGGTGTGGGGTTTAACAAGATCAGTGTCTCTGAATCACTTATATCTTTATTTACCTGGATACTTATCATCAAAGACATTTTGTAGATGGAATGGTACTTCATACTAGAACCCTGTACAGTTATCACTATTGAAAAGCTAAATGGTAGAATAGACCCAGGAAAGGAGATTATGAAAGAGCAGGAAGAGAAAGGAGAACCAGTGAAGAGTGGTATTATGAAAGTCAGGAAAGGAGAGAGACTTGAGAATGAGAAGTGAAGTTATTAGCAGTATCACATGTGACAAGGATACCAGGAAAGATTTTGAGAGTCCACTGTAATTGGCTATAGGTGATCTTTGGGGATTTTCATGAGAGCTATTTTAATTATAGGGTAGGAATGGAAACCAGATCCAGTGAATTGCAAATAAGCTTGTGAGATGTTAAGTGTGGTCTGCCCTTTCCAGGAGTTTGGTTTAACGGGAAGAGTAGTTTTGTTTTCAAGTTTTTGTTTGTTTCATTTTTAAAAATTTTAAAAATCATTATGACTTTTTAAGCTGGGAGTAATAGAGAAGAGTGATCCAAAAGGAAGAGAGTGGTTCAAGGCATGGAAGAGAGGGCATAATTGATGGAGTGAAGACCTTGAGGGACGTGGAAGGAAGTAGCAAAGATAGGTTGTTTTGCTGTCAGGAAGAAAGATCCCTTTTCCTCAGAACCTGGAGAGGGCGAGAGACCAAATCATGGGGAAGACGCAGGATGGTACCTGTAGAAAATGTGGGGGTGTCCTGCCTAATCGCCTCAATTTTGTTTCTCAAGGGGGAACTATGTTATATCCCAGAGTGAGTGGAAAGCTGGTCAGTTCAGAGACAGCTCATTGGATTGGGTGGGGGCCTGCAGAAGGCTTGCATCCTCTGGGAACCGAATATGGCTTTCATGGTGCCATCACATCACCTGATACCTGTGTGTGATTTTCCTTAGGGAACTCAGTAATCTGATGTAGAAAATAGATTTTTTTAAAATTCTTCCAGAGCTGTAGGTTTTGCTGTTCAAGTTCAGTAGATGGAAAGTTTTTAAAAGCAGTGTGAGATGTGAGCAAGAAAGTGGCGATAGTAAAATAAGAAACTTAGGTTAAAGAGCCTGGATTTAAAGTCAGCAAAAGGAATATCAAGGAAGTGGTCATCCTCTTGACAATGAAGAGCAGATGTTTCAGAAGAAAAGTGGTGAGGGAACTGGGCAGATTGCTACGTAGAGCCAAAGGCCTGAGGAGGAGATAACGGGGGACGGGGAGGATGGGACATAATCTCTTGCTTCAAAGGTGACAGTTCTGAAAAAAACAAAAACAAAAAAACAAAAACACTGGGATAGGGCTGTATGAGTTGGGTGACTGAAAAAGCATGGAGTTAGGGTCATCTGGGAATCTGAAAGCTTAGTAAAGAATGTAAAACACAGGCTCTGGAGTCACACTATCTAGGTCCAAATCCAGTGCCCTCACTTTTTAGGTTTGTGATCTTGGGCAAGTTCCATGTGTTGGTTACCTGTCACTAAAATCAAGATAATGAAAGTGCTTTACTTTAGTCTGTGTTGTGATTGAATGAGGTAATTCATATAAAGCATTTACATTATCCCTTGAACAACTTAAGTCTCCAGTAAACTTCAGTAGTAGTTACTATCATTATAATTGCTAGCTCCTTCTCGTTTAGATTTTAGCTCATAGGTCACATCCTAAAAGAGACCCTCCCCAGCTACACTGTAGAATATGGACCCGTTCAGTTACCTGTCCATCATATTTTAGCACCTTGCCCTATCCACTTTGCCCTATCACGCTGCTGTGCAAATATCTCTCCATATATGTTATTAGCTTCTGGTGTTGAAGCCAGGCCTTATTAATCTTTCTGTAAACTATGTGCCTAACACATAGGAAGTGTAACCACTCTCCCAAATGTTTGTTGTGGGGGGAAAAGGTATCTCTCTGTTGATGTAGAAACGACATGAATACTGCGTGTTAATAAAGTTGATTTCTGGCATAGTGGTAAAACTTTTAGATAAGGGCAAAAGCATAAACCACCATCACTAAGGTCTTCTGATCTCATTTTAGAATTTTCCACACAAACAAGTGCAGAGTTCTCAATTTACTATTTTGTTTGGGTGGGTAAGGGAGTGACTCATCTCTTCCAGGCTGCATTGAATTTAGCAGACTGAGCACACACAAACCCCTTGTTTTTGAGGCATTATTTTAATTTTGTTGCTATCATGTCAAACCATGACTTTAATCATAAGAGAAATAATATTTAACTTTATTTGAGCCACAGTTCAGGGATAATGAATCTAGAACTGAACATACTGCTATTAGAGCTAGAGGAGGTTGGTAAATGTTTACAATCTCTCTTTGTAGGTGCTTTAGTACAGTGCAGATAATATTTATTATTTGTCCAGCTCACAGCATCATCTTAGCCTCCTGGAACCACACTCTTACTTGGACACATGACTTCCATGTTACCCCCTTTTTAACCGCAGGTGTTTGGAAACCAAGGCTGGTGAGGGACAGCTCAGGAGAAACATTGTAAGCACTTAGTCCTTAACTTGTCACTCCTTTTCAGATCTTTACAAGAGTGGCTTAATATTAATGTTATAACATTCTTTTATTTGTATAAAATGTTACGTAAAAGCAGTATCCTCTGATCTCTTGTAGAGGTTAAGAATTGATCTTTTTCCATTCTTCTCAAATTAAAGCAGCATGAATCATGATGATTTAGTGTAAGTTCCAAATGTATTATTGACCAGTTCTGGTTTAGGGAAACTAGATTTTAAGAGTCCAGGTCCTTTTCTTGATTAGGTAAGTATTCCACGTAAACTTAAGTTTATTTGAAAATCTACCCTGCAGTGATTTATGTAAGCTTGAAATAAGATCATTAGCTTATAAAATTTGGTTGATTTAGCTGGAAATAACTTATCTATAAATCCTTTATTGAGGGTTTTTTAAATAGACTTTCACATATTTCACATTATATTGTTATCTCTACAGATGTTTCTACCACTAGTGCTCATTTTTTGTTACAGATTTTTATTTTATTATAGCAAAATCTTATGTGTTGCCAGAAAGTGAAGCATTACACATGATTACACATGATTGCTTGTGATAATCTGACAAATTTTAAAACACTGACATTTCCTCAAATTGTAAAAAACATGAGGTTCTTACTAAAGTAATGCACATGGTTTTTCTCATTTACAAGGCCTTCTATTTTAGTGAGAGTCACATGAAAACAAAACAAAACAAAACTGTATTTTTCCCTTTCTGGATATGAAATAGTCTACAGAAGAAAATATTTTTATAAAAATTTATTCTCAATTAATGTAATCATAAAATACATGGAAATGGATTGTATTTCTTTTTCTTTTTCTTTTTTTTTGTGTGTGTGTGTGTGTGTTTTCTAGGGCCGCTCCCGTGCTATATGGAGGTTCTCAGGCTAGGGGTCTAATCAGAGCTGTAGCCGCCGCCCTACACCACAGCCACAGCAACACCAGATCCGAGCCACATCTGCAACCTGCACCATAGCTCAAGGCCAGATCCTGAACCAGGCCAGGGATCAAACCCGCAACCTCATGGTTCCTAGTTGGATTCATTAATCACTGAGCCACAATGGGAACTCCTAAATTGTATTTCTAGATTGATTGCTAATTTGGTTGATATTAATGATTCTTCTTTGATGATACACATCCAATTTTGTCAAGAATGAGTTCCTGATATTTCACTTGCTTTATTCCTAGAATTTAACATGTGAATTAGAGAACAAGGAAAAACAGCAACTACAGATGTTGGATGAATTGAAGGAGATCCAGAGTCACTTTGAGACGTGTGACGCCAGACGTAAGCGAGCTGACCTCCAGATCTCAAAGCTGACTCAACATGCTGAGGATGCAACCAAGCAGGCTGAGCAGTACCTCACGGAGTTCCAGCAGTCAGAGGCCCTGAGACAGGAGGCAGAGAAAAGGAGAGAAGAGCTGAAGGTGAAAGCTCAGGAGTCTATTAGGCAGTGGAAGCTTAAGCACAAGAAGTTAGAGCGAGCACTGGAGAAACAATCTGAAACTCTTGATCAACTGGCAGAGAAGAATAATCAGGTATAAAAGCCAAATGCCCAATGAGTGATTTTTGCTATGACCAACCATTTATTCATTTGTCCTTTGAACAAACACCTCAGTGCCATATTGTTCGTAGAATAAGGTATTCTTGATGAAAGAGTCTTTGTCTTGACTATTTCGAGGTAAAAAGTAATTTCATTTTTTTAATCTTGTAAAAGCCTTCTTAATAGTTTAACATTCTGTAGCTTTTCAGAGTAGGTACTTAAAATAGATCCACTCCCCTCCTACACTTTAAATTTTAATTCCCTAAATTGAAATTATTCTTTAGTATCCAAATGGAAGGAAATCACAAAATCTTCCTTAGCATTGCTGTATCCTCCAATGCATGTATTTGAAAATTTCATTTTTTTGTGTATTTTAACTTAAGTATTGGTTAGAAAGAAGCATTTAAAATGCAATAGTTTCTACTGGACTTTTTTTCTGGCAGCAACTGTAAGTTGAGTTAAGTGAGTGACATTTGATAATCTCACTGAGCGGTATTGTCAGATTCTAAGCCTCTTTAAGACTTTGCGCTTCTTTGATAGCAACAAAAAGTATTTCACTGATCTATGTATGCATTTCACATCATCTTTTCTATTGTATCACTTTAAATGGATTTTAAGCTCCTATGTTGATTCTCAACTGTATCTCTGCATTGAATTAAACCCAGATGTTTGTAAGATAATAAGCAGGAAAGTCATGATTGATTTATATCCATGTATAGACTTGGTTTATCACTTCTGCTTTGCCATTTGTCACTTGTCAAGAACTCTGCACATTCCAGAAAAATAATCATTTGGATAAGTTGACTTTCTTTCAAAAGTAAGCAAAATGTAGGGCAATTATATTTATAAAATCAATTGTCAGCACTTAAGAGTGACAGATGCTTATTTCATGACAGATCAGTTGTCCAGAAGATGCTTTAGTTTTTACATACAAATTTCTTGGACGTATAGAAGATGGAGGAAGTGATCACTGCACTCACTGTGGAGTGCTTTTCACTTTAACCCATCTGACGCTTACTGGGTGACTGGTCGTCCCAAGGTAAAGGTAAAGCAGTTCTAGAGCTTTCTGGCTTGCATCTGAATTGATTTGAAATTGTTCTACCTTGATTATTCTGTTATCAGCCTGGTTTGGCAATAACTTCAAGGAACCTGGCTATAAGTGAGGTAGCTAGAGATTAGAGTGGTTGGAGGGATTAATTGATTGAGAACCATCTGGGAATTTTACTTAATTAGAGGAAATTAGAAGGGTCCCTGTCATCAGACAGTATCCTAATCCATGGTGCTGAGAGTTTTCTTAGATTGAGCCTTTCAGAATATTAAAAATTGTTAAATAGTCATTTCCCAGAATACTCTTGATAAAATTATTTTTATCACTTAGCATTGCTAATGATAAGCAAAGAAGTAGTTTTAAAGTGATTGCCACAGTTAGGGTAGTATTACAATTATCACAGCAGGCATTGTAATTTCCACTTTGAAAGCCTTAAAAATTAATGCAGCATGTCACAGTTAGAGCAATGGTTAATCAAGGAAGAAAGGGTAACAGATATTTCACTGCAAATTCAAGTGTCCAGTAAGTCTGTGATGTGGAAATACATAGTAAATAATTTTGGAAAAAGGATATTTTTTAATATATTATTGAATAATACCTCTAAAGACTGTTTAATTTTTAATAAAATCACAGATAGCTTTAAGACATTAGTAATACTGCCTACTCCTTTTTTGTTTGTTAGGACTAATTATTTTCTGAAAGTGACTCCAGGGTGTATTTGGAAGTATATGTTCAAATAAAAAGGATACTGGCTTACAAATAAAACACATTATAGCTTAACGAATGAATTAATTGTTTAATAAGTAGCCTTGTTGAGCCATTTTATATGCTCAACAGATGCAATCTGCATTTTCAAAATAGTTCTATGCTTCCATTTTTCTTCCAGCTTTATTTGTTTTCTGCTTCAAGATGTGCCAGTTAAAAATTCATAAGGAGTCCAGAGGCTTTTATTCTCTTAAAAATTGCTCCGATTTATTTATTTTTCCTGCTTTTTACATTTTTGAATCTTGGTAAGATTATCAGATATATATCATATTATAAAACTGCTTCATTACTATCAAACAAACAGCATGTCATTGCAGGAAAAAAACGAAAAGGTCAAAATGTATACTCTCCTCAAAAGACAATGGCATGGTTGTTTTTTTTGGTTTTGTTTTGTTTTGTTTTTGTTTGTTTTGGAGGGGGCTGCACATGTGCATATGGAAGTTCCAAGGCTAGGGGTCAAATGTGAGCTGTAGCTGCTGGCCTACACCACAGCCACAGCAACACCAGATCTAAGCTGAATCTACAACCTACACCGCAACTTACAGCAATTGAGTTAAGGGATTGAACCCATGTGCTCATGGATACTAGTTGGGTTTATTACCACTGAGCCATGACCATGGCGTGGTTGTTTACATCAGAGAATCATGATATTCTTTGGAGATATGAAGATGAATGCATAATGGAAGACCTAAAATTCTGTTGATATAAATAATCATAAATTGTGATATTTTTGCCTTTTAAAAGTGTTTTTTGAAGTATTGGTTTTTATATATGCTTTGAAAATGATAAAGGAAAAATTTGAAATTGGATTGTGATTATCGTGTATGCTCTTCTGAATGTTTCCAAATTCATATATTTTTTTTAACATGGATAATGGGAACAATTCCTAGGTTTTATTTTGTCTTGCTTTTCTTGTTGAATTGGCAGAGTAATTGGCTTGTCCAGGTATTGAGCTTTTTGCTTAATAATATTTGGCCTCAAAAATCTTAAACTGCCATCTTTTCCTTCTGTGTATTGCCTTCATACTGAGGGAGATAAAAGAGCTATATGTTGTGTATAATGTCTTTTAAAATTTGAATTTCTTAATGGTTGAAAAGTAAGAAGGAATGCTGCTAAGTGCATAGTTTTTTAATGTGTATGCAGATCTGTTATATGTGATTTAAGAAAGACTAGAGTACTGACATATTAGTACAATCTAGCAGTCTTTCTGCATGTTCTCTCACATGTGGAAAGAATTTTTTTTTCTTTGTAAAATTGTCTTGTTTACCTTTTAGTTAATTCAAAAAAACTATATATACTTGGTATTCAGGCCTTTGAGGAGTTGGTTCTTGTTCCTATAACCACCGTGGTTTTAGGCAGCATCATTCTTTTGGCTTCACACAGCCATTTTCAATCCTTATTTCATAGTCTTCCTTTATAACTCTTCTTCGACGGGAGCAGTGTTTGTTTGGTTAGAACATTGTCTTCCCATTGTTCCTGACTGCTACTTATTTTTCCATTACACCTCCACATTTCTCAAGGGTTTTCACACCTGGCTTCTCCTCAGCCTGTTTCATCACATGTAATTCTTGCCATTATCTTTGGTGATCTCATAGTTCAAGTCAACAACCCATTGAACTCTGTAGCCTTATACTTCACTGGTTTCCTACTTTACAGTGACCTTCAAGTCACTCTGCAACTAATTTCTGTGGCTAAAATTTGTCATCATCTGTAACATCAATCTGTGTTCAAATCTTTAGTTCTGAAATTTTGATTTGCGATTGTACACATTTCTTTTATTCTCTTTTCCTTTTTTAACCATTGCCATTTGATTTTGATCTTTCCACATTCCTTTGGTTGACCAGCCATTTCCTGGAATCAGTTTTTCCCTGTCAGACTGGACTTCATGAATAGCTACTCTGATGACGACATGTTTACCAGCACCTTCAATTTCTTGTTTCTACCTCACGCATTTTACTAATCTTCAATCTGGAATCCAACTCTTCACTTTTTCTATTCTTGCTCTTGAGTAGTATTAGCAAAACTTGCATGGAATTGGCTCTTAGAGTGCCAATTCTGTTAAAAAAAATTAATGCAGGCCAATTACTAGACATACAGCCCTCTTCTAATCAATGAAGAATGATATGAAGTCTGTTGGCCGGCTTCTGGTAAACGTTTACTCACTCCTAAAAAAAGATAGAATAGAAGGGAAATGTTTTCCTTCCCTGAATATTGTTGTATTTGGCTGGGGTACCAGAAATGGCTGAAGCTGTCTTGCTATGGTCCAGAGAATGAAGCCTTACTCAGAGGAAGGATATTGCTGAGAGAAAAGCAGAAAGGTGGGCCTAGAGCTTTGACAGACTGTGTCTAGAGCAGTTCTGCCTGGAGTGATAGTAAATTACTTTGTAGTTTAAACCAACTTGAATAGAAGTTTTCTCTTATTCTCAGCAGAAGAAATTCAAGCTGATGTGAAATATTAATTCTAGGAGTAAGGAGCTAAAAGTTAACCTAAAATGTAGGATTGACTAGGTTGAGAAGAGGGGTGAGAACAGGGAGGCTCATACTTTTCTAAAGGGAAAATTGGAAAACCTTACTATGCTGTTATATTGGAAGTAGTTGAGCAAACCATCAGAAGTCATACCTTGGGATATTGATTCTGTGCTTCAGACATGACTAGTAGCAAAACTAGGATGTCAGAGTCTTGTGTACTTACTGCAGGTTTCAAAAAAAGTCCTAGAAGAGAAAGACACGTACAGGTTGAATCCGGTCTGTCTCAAAGCAGAGAACAAGATTTTTTTTGCGGGGGCCGGGCGGGGGGAGGTGTTTACTGAAAATCTTCAATGTGTTATCCAGATGTACTGATTCTGATAATTTGAAGTCTTTCAGGGTTGGAAAAGCCAAATTATCTATCCATGCCGAAGTTAGTCCAAGCCAGAGAGGGAGGTAGGAAACTTAGCAGAAATACAAGTGAGGTAAAAAGAAAGCTCCTTTCAGTACTACTGCTTAAGCATTCCTGGCCAGACTAAGGGGACCCATGTCCATTGTATTGAGTTCTCTCAGGATAAGGACTATTCAATTGAGGGCCCATGGGAATGTCCAGGATGTATAAGTGGTGGTTAGGACACTGACATTTTCAGACTCAGAGACACTGTCTAGATAAAAGTTTGGGGCTATGGCTACTAGCCAAGCATTAACCAAAAGCAAACAGACAGAACTTACTTAGTTTTTAGTATCTGTATTACCAACAAAATTCTGAACCTGACCAACATAGTCTGTGACTGACTACCCTAAAGCTGTCACTTTTATCATGAATTGAGGTAATGCCTGGAACACTGGAGCTGAGGGCAAAACCAGCAGAGTTGTGAAGTAGCAGAGCCTGATCTTTGGAGGACTCATCTTAAACCACCCCATCTCTGGTCTGTCCGTCATGTGAGAAAAATAAATATTCTTGCTGTTTAAACCAACTTATAGTATTTTGCAAAGACATTTTACTCGCTAGAACTTCGTTT
Organism: Sus scrofa; assembly: GCF_054392235.1. NCBI lineage: Eukaryota > Metazoa > Chordata > Mammalia > Artiodactyla > Suidae > Sus > Sus scrofa. The sequence continues at coordinate 114,702,059 of NC_139389.1, read as the reverse complement.
TGAAAATATGATTTTTATCTTTAAGGCTACATGGAAGTCTCCTAACTTAGGGTAAGGGGTCTCTATGTTTTCTCTTCCAAACATTAATCACTATATTAAAGTCACTTCCCTTCATTCTAATGTCCCTCCCACATTACCTTTTCAGCCAGGACTGGATTCTATCAGTTTTTGTTTTCTTTAGTGTGGTAAATAGAGTGACTTCCCAAAGATGTCTCAACCTAATTCTTGGACCCTGTGAATATGATGAACTCTTACTCCTATGATTATGATATGATATATGGCACAACTGATTTTAAGATAAGGAGATTAGCTGGATAGAGCCCTTAAAAGCAGATGCATTGCTCTGGCTGTTGGGAAAAAAGGAAGTCAGAGGGATTCAAAACACAGGAAGGATTTGGTGTGGTGTTACTGGCTCCAGAGACAGAGGAGTCCATGAGCCAAGGAGTATGGGTGGCCTTTACAAGCTCAGAAAAACCCTGGGCCAAAGCTAGCAAGGAAACAGGAACCCAAGTCCTAGGTGCATAGAACTAAATTTTGCTAATACCTAGAGTGAACTTGAAAGTGGATTCTTCCCCAAAGACCCCAGATAAGAGTCCAGTTTAGCTGATGTCTTGATTTTAGCCTTAGGAGATCCTAGGCAGAATGCCTTGTCAGGACTTACAACCTTTGAAAACAGTGAGATAATAAATGGGTATTTTTTTAAGACAGAGAGTTTGTTGGAATTTGTTACATTGCAATAGAAAAATAATACATCCACCCTTAGGCTTATCTTCATTTCTCGCCATTTTCCTGCCTTAAAATCTTTTCTAAAGTGAACTCTTTCTTCTGTGTTCCAGTCTTTTCAATCCAGTGACATGTATCCCCTCTTTTCACAGTTTTGATCACTATCTTGCGTAAATACCTCCCCAAGATCCTAATTTCTCCTTGAACTTAAATTCCCCCTCCCATCTTTTCCATAAGTCTTCATTGCAACCCTATGAAGTAGCTATTATTACTGTCATTATAAAGATAATTTCCTCAAGGACATAAAACTGCTTTTGAACTGGACTGAGAATCAAATTCAGTTCTCTCTGATGAGAACTCAACTGCTTAATCACCACCTTTTATTATTTCTTCTGGTAGCTTCATGCTGTTTTTCCCTGTTAAACTGAGAGGGATTTGAGGAAACTTTTTTTGGCGTGATCGACTCATTACATTTTATCATGAATTGTTTCACGCTGAAGTATAAAATGTAAAGTGTAAAAATGCCTTGAAAGTATTTGCATTTTAACTCATTATTTCTAATTCTAAAATGAGAATCTTAATTTCTTTTCTGGGTTTAAGCCATAGCAGGCATCAGTAAACAAGTACAGAGATGGTCTTGGTGCTGATGTTGGGGGCGGGGGGGGGCAGTTTCAGCTTCCTTAGCTCCTGGCTTTTTCATTTGCATTAATGAGTGGTGAGGATTAGAGGGCTAGTTCTTGGCCTTCATACCTCATCGAAGCCCTAACCACCTAAAGACCTAAAGAGGCTGGCAGAGGCCGTTGGCCTTCTGGTCCTTTGACTTTTCTCATGAGTTCCTTCCCAACCTCTCTTAATCTTAAATTAATCTCATTTCTACCTTTGTGGGACTTAGGATTCCCTGTTATAGACCGGTGTTTCTTGGTACTATGGAGGTTATTTGATTAATAATGACTGATTGTACCATAATTGTATTTACATGCTTCCCTATATTGTCTTCCGTATCTTTTTGAGGTTTCTCCTTTTAAAAAGGGCCATTGAAATGCAAATCGTTATTTTAACTAATAGTATTATTTCAACCTCTGGTAAAATATAAATGGAATATTTTTGTTTATTTTTTACAGCTTTATCTTTTGTTATTAAAATATAGTTGATTTACAATATTTCTTCAGTTTCTGTTGTACAGCCAAGTGACCCAATCACACCAGTTCCCTGTGCTGTACAGTAGGAGCCCTTTGCCCATCTATTCCAAATGTTATAGTATGTACCACCAACCCCAAACTCCCTGTCCATCCCACTCCCTCCCCCATCCTTAAATGGCATTTTTCCCCCCATTCATTTGCTCAATTTTATCTTATATTTAAATAATTATTTATGATCTTGGATTGATATGTTTTGGGACAAAAATCTGAAATGTGTTTCAGTATGGTGCTACCTCAGAGTAATTGTATTTTTCTTCCTTTTTCTGGCCCCAAAAGTATTTTTCATTAAAAACTAGAAAAACAAGGTATTATTTGATAAATTTTTCTTTTCCTTGTGGAGAAGAAACTTTATTTTGTCTTCTGGCAGTGTCTGTGGTGAATTTTACAGTAATTTTTGTTTTCTGTCCCTAACTTGATAGATTCTAAAAGAAAAGGATGAATTGAAAAGCCAGCTTTATGCAGCATTACAACAAATAGAGAATCTTCGAAAAGAATTGAATGATGTGTTAACCAAGCGTGCCCTTCAAGAGGAGGAGCTTCACTGTAAGGAGCAGAAGCTAAATGATGTTAAGTCTCATCAAGCTGACCTTGAACTAGAAGTCAAGGATTCCCTGGATACCATCCATAGGCTGGAAGGTGAATTGAAAAAGCAGAGTAAGATTCAAAGCCAGATGAAAGTTGACAAAGCTCACCTGGAGGAAGAAATTGCAGAGCTAAAGAAGAGCCAGGCCAAGGACAAAGCTCAACTTCTTGAGATGCAGGAGGCCATCAAAGACTTGAGTGCCATTCGGGCAGATCTTGCAAATAAATTGTCGGAGGAACAGAAAGCCAGGAAAGAGGTTCTTAAGAACCTTTCTGACCTCAAGACACAGGCAAAATCTAAAGATGAAGAAACAGCTACAATCATCACACAGTTAAAGCTAGAAAGAGATGTTCACCAGAGGGAGCTGGAAGATCTCACATCCTCACTGCAGAGTGTAAAAAGTAAACATGAACAAAATATCCAGGAGCTGATGAAGCACTTCAAGAAAGAAAAGAGTGAGGCTGAGAGTCATATTAGGACACTGAAGGTACCTGCGCTGAATTATCCTGATGATACTAGAGGAAATTTTCTGGTGGCTCATGAAGTTAACAAAGCATAAACTTTTAGAGATCAATCTGTATTCCCAGGCACTGAAGGAAAGATAAAACTAACAATAAAGAGGCTTATTCATGCTCTTCGGCCAGGTTGAAATGAGTTATAGCAGCCACCTGGGAGCACCTATTTCAGAGCACTGAAGCCCTTTAAAAAGAACATTTAGCTATTTGGGGAGTTTAAGAAAGACAGAGGTGGCAGTAAGTTGTGGACCTGAAACATGCCCTCATTCAGCATTTATGATCTCCTAAAATATAAAAAGCAAAGACTTGTCAAGGCCGTAGGAGCTATAACTGTGGTCCTTATTAGTATGGTAACTAAAGTGGATCAGCCTATGGATTTGGTAAACGCAAGGCTTTTTGACATTTACCCCTTCTTTTCCAAATCAGAGTAGCCTGGGTAAATGGATAACTGAGATCTTGCATTTGGGGAAATACTTCTAGAATCTAATGATGGTAGCACTTATCACCATGCAGGAGAATCATTTCACAACATGATTGTCAGGAGTGTGGTAAATCTGTCCCTCCTTCCTGCTTTAGTTTTTCTCCATAGTACTCATCATCATATGGTATAGATTCCACATTATTTATTTTTTCTCCCTTTACTAATATGAAAACTCTATGAGGATTGGGATTTGATTTCCTTTTGTTTACAGCTATATCCCTAGTACCCAGTTCCTGGAACATTATAAATATCTGTTGAATAGGTGAATACAGGGATTTAAATCTTTGAAGATTAATTATAATTTTTTTTCTCAAAATTCCTTGAAATGCGTTTACCATAAAAATGTTTATGATAAAAGAAGAAATTATTTGAAATAGTTGCCATTTATAGAATGTGTTCAGCTGTTTTATGAATTCTTCTCCACTGCTATATGTATGACTGGCAGTAGCAGATTTGAGATCATTTAAATGGGGTGGGCAGAGCAGAATTGAGGCTGAAAGAATAGATAAGAGGCCTTTATTTCATGGAACCTAAGACACCCATCAATTGAAAGATGCATCATTGTTGTGTGCAACTAAGAAAAAAAAATACTGCCTATGAAGACATGACTTGCTATATCACCTGTAAGACAATATCCTAAGACAGAAGGTAAAATATGAAAAAATATGTCTTGATATTGGTGAAATATGGCAGAGTAGTTTTTCAGAGTTGATGAAGACATAAATAAAAGTAACACCAGAGATATGGAGGCGAGCTTATCATAAAGAGAATAAATAAAATACATATCATAAATTGATTGGCTGTGACAACAATAATAATACTAGCAGACCTTTTTCAGCATTTAGTCTGTGCTGGTTTTATTACTGTAAGAACTTTACACGTGTTACTCACTTAATACCCATATCATCCCTGCAGATTATATGGTACTAATTTTTCTCTGGTGAGACATAGAAAGTTAAGTAACCTGCCCAAGGTCCTACAGCTGTAGAGTAGTAGAGACAGGGTTTGAACTCAGATAATCAAGTGCTTATCTTGATTTCCTAACCACATTGTGGTACTGGAGAAGGTTTAGAATCAAGGTTGACTAGGAATAGATTTGAGTGAGTAGTTGGATAATGAGGCTATTTGTAAAGATGGATAATATAGACAGAATAGCAGATTTGTAGCAGGTTTTTTTTTGTTGTTTTTTTGTGTGTGTTGAGTGAGGTAGAAGGGACCTTAAGCCTAACTGTAAAAGTCCAGGTAGAACAATTTTGTACATAAGGGGTTAGAAGTTGAGGAGGTAGTTGAGATTAAAGTTAAATGTTTGGGAGACAATAATCCATTGTTGGTAGTTGAAATCATAGGATTTTGGATGACATTATGTAAGGAGAAAGAAGATGAAATTCTAAATCACTCCAGTGTTTAAGAGAAGAATGGAGAATTTCTAGCAAATAAAAATTAAGGACGATGTGTGAAGTAGGGGGGAGAACCAGAGGAGAATGGTAGCTTCGAAGCCCTGCAGGACATTTTATGAAAGGTATAGTCAGGACTGTCAATGTGGCAGACAGGCTACAAGAACTGAAGAACTGTTCATTCCATTGGTCACAGATGGGTGGAGAAGGTCCATGAGGAGATGTGAGGGGCTGGATCAAAAACAGAGTGGGTAGAATTTAGTAGGAGGCAAAGGTATATCTTTCACTGAAGGTTTTGAAAGAAAAGTAAGCTTGCATAAATTGGCCAGGATGGACTAGGATTGCTGATGTGAATCTTGTCTGATACTCTCTTTCTTCCCTTGAAGAAGAACAGAGCAACAGTGAAGTAAGTTATTTATGGTGGCGAAGACTGCTGTATAAACTGCATGAGGCCAGTATAAACTGCATGAGGCCAGTCTGGGAGCACATAATGTACTGCCACGTGGCTGCTCTTGAAAAAAGTATCATGCGCAAGGGATGACAGAGTGGAAGGAAAGGAATCTGTGATCACAGATTGCTAATTTGGTTGGAATTCTTATATTAGAGTTGACATTTTCAGAGTTAAGGTCCAAGGAGTGGTAATGCAGTGGGTTGCCTATGTGGAATGAGGGTGAATGTAGTTGGAATAGAATAGGTCAAATAACTTTGATGTTAGTTTGTGGGATAGATATTTGGGTATTTATGATGCTGTTGTGAAGGCATTAATTGATCACATGGCAAAAACCTCAGTGAAGAGGTCACCTGCTGCCACCAAGGGAGGCAGAGTCAATGAGGAATAGTGTAAATCTCGAAGGAAGGTGGGATGTTAGCAAGAGGATGAGTAAGTAATGATTTGTTAGGTCATGGCTTGAGAAATAGTTCTTTCAAGGAACTTGCAGTTTTCTTGGGAATGTGGTTGAAACTACCCACTCCTTTTCTTCTCACTATTTCTGACCTATATATTTTGCCTCTCATCACCACTATTTAGGTTGTGTGAAGCAGGAGTTTCAGAGGAGACAGTAATCCTTTAATAAGTTATTACATACCTAAGATCACCTGTATAAGAATACCATTTGCACATTGTAATATGCTTTCTTGAGAGGGCAATGAAGTCACGAGGCACAGCCTGCTTGTCAGAAGCTGCATTTACTCTTGGATGCACTGACATTTGAACAGCATATCATGTGTCATGGTAAATTGCAGGATGCAAACTGCTGATTTGGAGTATGGAGACACAGCTCTGAGTAGCCTCCCTTCTCCCTCTTAGTTTCCTTTTCTACCCCCAGCTTCTCCCTTTCAACCTTCAGATACCACCAGATTGATTGCCTTTTTCAAAATAATGGCCAGAGTATGTTACTTCTTGCTCACAAATCTTCAAAAACCATTACTTTCTCTGAAACAAAGTCTCATGATACGGTCCCACCTGAGCTGTTCACATTTGTAACCTTTTGTGCTCCCCAACTGTGCTCATACAAATACACACCCATTTCCCACACATCCTTTTCACTGCTTGCTCTTCATTGGGATTGTCTTTTCCCTCAGTCTGCAGAAGGAAAAATACTGCCTAATTTTCCAAGGCCCAATTAATTTTTCACTTCTTGTATGGACTCTGAAGTTGGAATACATCTCAACTGAGGTTGGGATAAATCTCTTGATGCTTTTTGTTTGCATAGCTGTTTGTTGGTGCCACCAGAACAGCATGCTTAGATTGCCTTATCCTGCTTTATTTGTTGTGTGTTCATCTGTCTCCAGATGGGCAGGCAGCAGGTCTTAGCCATTTTTGTTTCCTCTTATGGTGTCTAGCATTATATTCGAGACATGGAGAACATGGTCTGTGGACACTGGGTTGGAATGTTTAGAAAGCTAGAAGTCAGAGGATTTGGTCCTGACCTGCTTTGTAATCTTTCTGGTTTGGATTTCTCTCTGTAATGTGGGAAAGTTGATTTGCTCATCCTTTCTTTAGCAAGTACTTTGTATTCATGTATAGTGAGGTGACAATAAAGCTTTAAGAAATTACTTATATATAGGGAAGATATGGTTTAGAACAATTCTGTAGATTCTCTGAAAAATTTAGTTGGTTTTTTTTTTTTAATTTGGGAGGCTTAAATGGGGAGGAATGTTTCAGTCACTGTTTAATGTAGTGCAAAAGCAGAGTATCAGCTTAATGAACCAGAGATCATGAGAGCCCAGCACTTTCTATTTATTTATTCTTTATTTATTTATGGCCACATCCATGGCATATGGAGGTTCCCAGGCTAGAGGTCTAATTGAAACTACAGCTGCCCACCTACGCCACAGCCACAGCAATGCCAGATCCAAGCTGCGTCTGTAACCTATACACCACAGCTCACAGCAACACTGGATCCTTAACCTATTGAGCAAGACCAGAGATCGAACCCACAACCTCATGGTTCCTAGTTGGATTCGATTCTGCTGTGCCATGATGGGAACTCCACACTTAACCTTTTAAATGGAATAAGTTACCCAAAGGAACGACTCCACTTCATGCTATTTTACTAATATAGTCCTGTACTTTTGATTTATTTATATGAATTAAAAAGAGTTGTTAATTGTCATCATCAAAGATTTAGTATACTGAGTTATGTATGAGAGGGCATTAGATAAATAGCTCTGTAAGTGTTATATTCCTTCATCTTTTGGCTTCACTGTTATTTATCTTTTTCTGGGTCTGATAAGTGCTAATATATACCCATATATTTTTTTCTCTGCACAAATTATATTTTTCCCCATTTAGACCTACGCTTCTCGTGCTTATCTTTAAATTTAACATTTTAATGAAATATTCTAGCTGCTTTTAATATTTGAAGGATGTTGGGTTATCACCTCTTGATGATTTCAACAGAAATCATTTTGTAGACCCTTTATTGGAATTGACAGACCAAGAGGAGAATTCTATATTTTTGCTCTTTGCTGGCCATATGATCTTGGTCAAGCTACCTAACTTTTTTATACCTTATCAGTAAAATGGAAACAATAACGTCTTTCTCTTTGACAGGGTTTTTATGCGTAAACCCTAAAAGCACTATGTAAACCCTAAAATGAAATGTGAATGTAAAAATAAAATCAAAACAAGAAGTAATTTTTCTTCATCAAAGTTAGGCATTAGTGTGCTGGTAAAAGTTTTACAATAGATTCTCCAGGGGTAAAGGGGGGGAACCCTGATTTGTAGCATTTGCCAAGTTCAGTGGTGTAGAAACTCTCCGCTTGGCTGATTTCAAGCTATCAAATAACATCACTGGAGACGACAGAGTTAGGAACTGTTAAACACATTTGATTCCTGAAAGTCTCTGAGCTGGTGTGACTAGTTACCATTGCAGGTTGCACCCAGCTGGTTTTGAAAACCTTATGATTATACATACATTTTAAAGGCAGTGAATCAGAGTAGTTAAAAGCATGCACAGTAGAGAGAATTCTTGGTTCAAATCCCTGGCTCTGCATTACTCGCTGTACACTTTTGGGTAAATTGCTAGTGTCATTCTGCTTCAGTTTCAAAAAAAGGGAGACAGTTACAGTATCTTCCTAGTCAGGTTGCGATGAGGACAAAATGAGGAAAAATTATACAAAAAGGTCTTATAGCAGCGCCCGACAACATATAGTCACTATTCACATGTTATTTTAGAAGTCTCTAGGTTCACACACCTGGCAAATTCTTAATTGAATCCCATTCACAGATTAGCCCCCCCCCCCCTTTTAAAGCTGATTCTGGTTATATATAATGAATGAAAACCAGGTAGTTTATTGCACCATTGGTAGTAAAATAATGACTGGTAAACTCTTTTTCATATTATTTGTGGCTTTTTGGCTGCTACGATTCATAATCTTTTTAGCTCCATAAGAGTGGTATTAATAATTACATTGTATAAAAAGGACACTTTTTTTTAAACAAAGTTGCTTGTGTAGGAATATTGTTAAGCTCCTTTTATAGATGAGGAAATGGAACAGGCAGTATTATCCCAGAGTGTGTCCTTTTAGGGACATTTCTATAATAACCCTTCCCTCTCAGCAGTTAGTGTCCCACCTTTGAGTTGTATGTTCCCCTGCTTGCACCTTTATTAAACACTTCTTATTTATTGTCGAAATTGATTTTTGCCTCTCTCTCTTTTACGGTTCATGCCTGTTATCTTCAGTACCTAGCACAGTACTTTTCCCTTCTTAGTAGGCGCTCAGTGAGTGCTAACAAGTGATTGAACACATGCAAAGAACATTTCCTTTGCATGTATTTGCAAAAGCTTAGAGGTAGCAAAATTCTGACATAATTGCCCACTGATACAATGTGGAATTTGTTTTGTGTACAGTTTGGCTGTGGCCAGTGGACTTTCTCTTTTCTCCTTTTTTTTTCCTCAGGCAGAAAGCTTAGAAGATAAAAATATGGCTAAAGTCCAGCGTTGTCAGCTAGAGAAGTTGAAGTCACAGTATGACAGGCTGACAGAGGAATTAACCCAGAATGAAAATGAGAACAAAAAACTGAAGCTAAAATATCAGTGCTTGAAGGACCAACTAGAAGAAAAGGTAAAAACGTGAATGAATTGTAATTTAAAATACTTATTTGAATTTCTTCTAGAGCATAGTTTATGTATTAATAAATGCTAATTGCAGGCTTTCATAGGAGAGTTGTATTGGTGCCAGAAAAAGTCATAGACATTTATTAGAATGCTGTGATTTTTATTCTTTCAACCAACTAGTAACCTTCTAATACTTTTGATTTTAAATTTCTTCTGGATCTTAAAATTGGCATTTAGAGGCAAGGTAGCAAAGAAAGGAATTATGGCTTATTGAAGACCTACTCTAAGTCGAGTATTTGTGCCACCTGATAATATGTATGTGTATTCATTTAATTCTCAAAACTCTTTGGGTTTGATTTTATTGATCTCTTTTAACCTGTGAAGAAACTGAGGTTCAAAAAATATATATGAGAGTTAAGTGGTCACTGTGTGTAAGACACTTTTAATGTTCATAGTAACTTTTGAAATCGAAGCTATTATGCTCATTTTTGCAGTTGCTGAGACAGAAGCTTAAGAAGATTGGCAGCCGTGGAACATCCCCAGCAGGCTTACTGCTTTTCTGTCAGTAGATATGTACATTTTGCAGGGTGTCTCCTATATAGCAGGCATTGGGTAGAATGCTAGGGGCTTTTAGAGAGAGAGTCACTACTTTTGTGGCAAAAAGTCAACTAAGAATAGAAGACAAAATATTTAAATTTGCTTTGTTTCTTTACCAAGGTCCTAAAAGGATTTGCATTCTAGTGTGTTAGAAGTCAAATATAAAAAAGACTGTTAACATATGGATAAAAGTATAAGGCACTGTAGACTTGGCCAAGTGAAACCTCTACTTGGCAAGTGTTGTTAATTAATATATGTGATGAAGGAACTATCACTGGGTGGAGGGGATCATAAAACTCTTCATAAACCTCAGAAGGAATTTTCGTAATGCCTTGCTCATATTTTCCTTTTTTTGTTTTTTGCAGAATTCACTGTATTTTTTACATATTTTTAACCTTTCTAGTAGTTAATAAAATCAAGGAAATAAAATGTAGTTAGTTTGAATTTATCATTAAATGTGCTTAAGCTGCTAAATTTAAGCCTGCAGTCTTGATACATGTTGCAGTTTGGTTCTTATGTCATGCTTTTCTGTAATAATTTTTTTGTGTACATGATTGTTAAATACTTTTGATTGACTTAGCTGTTTGTGTTGACCTGTTCTTTTAGTATAGTTAGCTGTGAATCAAAATTTCTTTGGGTCAAGCCGCCTACAGATGGGTCCTTTCTCTTTGGGAGGTAGTGTAGCAGTAGTGGCTATGGGTAGAGCTTTGAGTATAACTCATTTGCTTGCTGTGTGGCTTAAGGCAAATTGCTTAAAACTCAGTTATATTATCCTTAAATATAATGCCTCTATTACAGAATTAGTTATAAAAACGTATATGAACTGCTTGACAGAGTATCTGATACCTGATAAGCTATCATTGAGCAGCTGCCATTATTTTGTTATTGTTATGTTACCAAATAGATACCAATTAATGGTTCAACCAAGCGGTAAACCAATCAGCAAGTATTGGTTGATTACCTAATAAAGGATTAAGGGCCTGGGAACTGGGAGTAAGACTTACTTTAGGACTATACTGATTGGAAGTTTAGAGCCAGATTGTGTTGAATCACTTGAGATGAGGGTCCACAAAGAAGGTGCTGATGTTACAAGAGCTGGCAGTTCTATAACTAGATGATGTTGAAGGCATGTGTGCAAGTAAACCAAACAGGTGGACAGTTTTGTAATTATGTTTGCAATTTGAAGACAGGAACCAAATCTCGTTTTTCTATTCCCAAGACCAGGCGCAGAGCCTGACACTCAGTAGGTAATTGATAAGTATATTGTTGATAAAGAGATATTTGTGTATACAAATGTGTAATGTTTACATGTAGATAAAGAAATATGGGTAACCTATGGATATATATGTATACACACATATATCCACATAAACATTCATTCTCTCTCTCTGTGAGTGAAGAGTGTGTGTGTGTGTGTGTGTGTGTGTGTGTGTGTGTGTGTGTGTGTTGGCCAGACTAGGGGAAATCAAAGCAAGAAAACAGGAAAAATATGCTTTTAGTGAAACAAAGCCTATGACTTACATCTCAGAAATTTCTGCCATCTAAGCAATGCAGTGATCTTGATAAATGGATCCTCATGGATTGAAGGGATTTCTAATCAAAAGGGTTTCTATAACCTTTTAGTATTTAGATTGGCCAGTATATAGATTATATAGGTTTCTGCAATACTTAGCTATCCCGTATAATACTTGTTTATTTCTGTAGTTAGACTGAATTTTCTTTAGAAGGCTTTTTCTCTTATTAGTTATTTTGGGAGATGGGAATAGCTGCAATGAAACAGGGGACAAATTGTGAGACATCTAAGCCTGTTGGCAGTTCACAGGAACTTAAGTGTTGAATAGACTAGGATTTGTAGGAATGTATTTTTGTTCCTTCTCATGAAATCCTTTATTTAAATCATTTTTGAAGTGACACCTAGCAGCATATTTAAAGCTATGACCATGTTGGATGAAGACATTTAGGCAATAATTTTCTTATGCAAAATGTGTCTCTTTAAAAAAAAAGGTAATTATAATTCACATTTGCAAGTGTAATTGTGATGCCCATTTTTACAGATGCTGGAAACTGAGTTTGAGAGTGTAGTATAGTGACTTGCCCAACATTGCATAGCTAGTGGTGGAAACAGGATATGAGTAAGATTCCTTGTATTTTTTCCTTTATTTACTGCCAGTAAAATGACTCACATTTGTGTCTTTTCATTGAACTTTTAGTGTTGAACTTAAATTTAGGATTATTATATTCAACAGTTTAACATATCCTCTCTCTCTTTTTTTTTTTTTTTTAGTCTGACAAAATTTTGGAATAGTAGTCATCAATGATTTTGTTAGAAAAGTCTAATTAAAGCCTGATATTTCCACATAAAAGATATCTGTAGCTGGAAAAAATGAATCAGTGTTGTTTAATTTTGTGTTTTGTTTCTAATGTGACCATCTGTTTAGGATTGCCATTTTTCACGATGTGGAAATATACATGTGATTATCAGATGTCTGTTATGTTGACTACTTTGCAGAATCACAGTTTCACGTTTTTTGCTAAGCACTCTTTGATAGTAGCAGGGAGAATTCTCTGATTTCAATTTTTTTTTTTCTGGAAGTATGAGAAAGAAATAGAAGCAAATGAGCTGTTGACTTCTAGTATTTATTTTAATGTTTACACTTTAGGCCATTTTTAGACAGACTATGCTCTTTCTTTGGTGCTCGGTCTATTTTAAATTGTGTGAGTAGAATAAAACAGTAGCTATCACATATTTATTTGGACTTAAACCAGATACTTTAAACACTAACTAGGTTACTCTGAGTAATTTCCTGTCAGGTTTCTCTCATCTTAAAAATAACAACAACAAAAAATAACAACAATGAAAATAACAATCAAATGGTCAAATTAAAGGTAAATTATTAATTTTGCATTTGTCATTTATAAAGTGCTTTTAATTAAATCCCTGATAGTCGTTAACTCCAGAGTAGTCCTTACTTTTACAGGGAATTGATAGAAACATCAGAGTGTTTACCATCTACGAAACACTCTGCCAGATGTTAAACAAGTTTAGAATGCAAAGATCAAGTGACTCTGCACTGGGGTGGAGGTGAGGGTGAGGTGAGGCCAGTTGTACATTCAGCTGTGGCAGAGAGAGGGGCAAGACAGAAAGATGTATAGCAGGACTTTTGGTCTCTGCTTTCCAGACTGGAACCCAAATGTGGTGTAACCATTTTCAAACTTTTTCTATTGGCGAAGACCAGTTATAATTAAAGAGGTTGAATTTAAATTAATTTAAGGAGGGAAGTCAAAGTTTATGTCTTTATGACTCCTGATTTGAACTTGGTATTTTTGAGGGATTTAGTCTTTAACTTGCTGAGTGATTGATAGCTACAAGCCTTTGAGAAAGTCCTGTTGGGCACTTTCCTTTAAAATCCTGTATTGTTAGATTGATTTCATTTGCTTGTGAAACTGTGAGTGCTGCCCATAGTGTTGGAGTTAGACTAAGTAATGGTGCCTGTAATTGGCTGTGACGTGTAAAGCCAAGAGAAATAGGTCATGTGAAAGTTCTCTATTGCATGTTAGTTAGTGCTTTGCTGGATATTAAGCAGTCCTAGCTTGCTTTGTTAGACCCTTAAAGGGAACATGAAATGAATGTTCAGGTTTGTTTTCATTGAGGGTTTTTTTTTTTTTCATCACTGTTTAAAGTTATTGACTCAATCCATTTTGTCATTTAATGTTGAACAAGCAATATTCTGTAAATTTTAGGAAAAACCAATAACTAGAAAGTACTTACATATATATATATATGAGCTATTTTATTTGTAAATTTCTTTTTAACCTTTTCCCCCCATATTGTTTCATATGAATAAGTTCATGATTAAGCATCGAAAGGGAAAAGAAAGAGGAGAAGAAGATATCCTGATGGTTTTAAAGACACTGTAAGCTCATAAACATTTTTCTGGAGATGAATGATGCATTTTTTTCTTTTGAAAATTAAACAATGTTCGTTCCAAATGCATAATTTGAAACTCTAGTTGTTTGTTTCTTTGTCCATATTTTGTTTTAGAAATAGAAATTCATCAAAAGTGGCTGATTTTAAGTAACTAATGTTATTTCTATTTGCAGGCATTGACGTAAGAGAAACATGTAATAATTACAAAATGATCCTAAAACTTAATGAATGCATAAAATACCCTTTAGAGCTGTTTTGTTTCCAGCTTGGAATGTTAATTTCTAGGAATATATCATACATATCCTAACATCTTTTTGATTGTGCTGCCAATGATCTTTGTATTTCTTCGGTAGTCTCCTAAAAAAAGATACTGAAAAGCCTGAGGCAAGGATGATTTTCCATAAATGGGTTTAGAAGTTTAAATCTGAATTTCCATTTTTGACTTCTGTGTTATGGATACGATTCCTAAGCCTGCCTAAGATCAGTTTATAGTTTGGAAAGCCACACTCAGGTTTTAACATGCGTCAAATCGTATATCCAGTTTTCTAATTGTGCCATTACTTTTTTCAGCAACTACTGTTTTACTAATGCTCTTAGTTCTTACTCTTACAAACTATGAATCATAATTTCTTCCCCTCCTTTGAAGGAAATAGCATAAAACATCTACTTATAGAGGAGAAGGAAATGTATATCTAACTCACAGAACAGTAGCATTTTGATTTTAATATTCTAGTAAGAATTGCAGTGTTCTTTTGCTTACTAAATATATATGAAGAACTATCTATTTTCTCACATGTAGACCTATGAGTAACTCATTGAAGGTCTTATTGGCTCTATCCTTAAAATTCATTCTGTGTCTGATTACTTCTTAACACTGGCAGTGCTCTTAATTTTGAGATGTCAACTTGCCTTGATGGTTATAATAACCTGCTACAGATAAGATACTTGCCCTCAATGATTTTACTAATATATTACAAAAACAAACTTACTGAAATATAAGAAGTAATTTGGGTTTAAGAGATTTGGGTTTTTTTTCCATTGTTATATAGTTGGGGTCTATTGTGCTTTGCATGTACAGAACACACTAAAAACAAAAATAAAGCACTGCGGGGAGTTCCTATCATGGCTCAGCAGTTAACTAGCCCAACTAGCATCCATGAGGCCTGATCCATGATCCCTGGCCTCGCTCAGTGGGTTAAGGATCTGGCATTGCCTTGAGCTGTGGTATAGGCTGCAGACATGGCTCGGATCCCACATTGCTGTGGATCTGGCGTAGGCTGGTGGTTACAGCTCCAATTGGACACTTAGCCTGGCAGCCTCCACATGCCTTGGGTGTGGCTCTAAAAAAAAAAAAAGCAACACCAAAAAAGGGCAAAAAATAAATAAATAAAACACTTGTGGAATGAATGGAATGTAAAAAGATATTTATGTTCCAATAAGATTTATCAATTGACTGCTATATGAGACACTATTAGGTGCTGAGATTTTTTTTCTTTTTTTTTAATTTACTTTTTACTGAGGTAACATTGGTTTTTATTTCTACTTCTATATACACTGCAGCATGCACACCATCTGTTGCCCTACATTTGGGTCCCCCTTACCGATTTTGCCCTACCCCCTTCCCTTACCCCTGTGTTAACTACTACTCTGTTCTCTGAATCTGTGTGTTTGCTTTTGCTTGTTCATTTATTTTGTTTGTTTTTTTATATTCCATGTAGGAATGAAATCAGGTTTTTTCCTTTTTCTGCCTGACTTGTTTCACTTAGCATAATACCTTCAAGGTCCATCCATATTGTTGTAAATAACAAGGTTTCATCCTTTTTTTTTCTTTAAATGGCTGAGAAGTATTATATTTTGTGTACATATACACATGTGCGCACACACACACACACATCTTTTTTATCCACTTATCTGTTGATGGGCATGTAGATTGTTTCCATATCTTGTCTGTTGTAAATAAAGCTATGATGAACATAGGGGTGCATGTATCTTTTCTAGTTAGTGTTTTTGTTTTCACACAGCAAAAGCTTGTGTGAAGTGCCACAGGAATAGAGACAAGGAACACCTATAATTCCCAAGAACTCAGGTTACCTATTGTAATATTCACGTGGATGAGGAAGAGGTGCATATTATTGGACTTTTGTAACAAGTAAAACAGTGCAATTTATGATTTTCCTTTGTCTTTTTTATTCCCGATAGTGTTGGATTCTCAGAGGGCAAAGGATATGCTTAGATTGAATTCACAGAGACTTTTTCAAACTGATCTGAACTATTGATTTTAGAATTGTTGTTGCTTTGTGATTTTTTTATTTTTTTATTCCAATCTAAGGGTTTAATATCTAGGAGTACTTTGAATTTAAGAAATCTACCATCATGTAAGTTTTTTTTTTTTTTTTTTTTTTTTTTTTGTCTTTTTGTCTTCTCAAGGGCCACTTCCCGCGGCATATGGATGTTTCCAGGCTAGGGGTCAAATCGGAGCTGTAGTCACCGGCCTTCGCCAGAGCCACAGTAACGGGGGATCCAAGCTGCGTCTGCAACCTACACCACAGCTCACGGTGACGCCGGATCCTTAACCTGCTGAGCAAGGCGAGAGATCGAACCCGCAACCTCATGGTTCCTAGTCGGATTCATTAACCACTGCGCCATGACGGGAACTCCAAGATCTTTTTTTTTTTTTAAAGAAATGTTTGGAAAAAATAATTACAAGTGGAGTTCCCGTCGTGGCGCAGTGGTTAACGAATCCGACTAGGAACCATGAGGTTGCGGGTTCGGTCCCTGCCCTTGCTCAGTGGGTTAAGGATCCGGCGTTGCCGTGAGCTGTGGTGTAGGTTGCAGACGCGGCTCGGATCCAGCGTTGCTGTGGCTCTGGCGTAGGCCGGTGGCTACAGCTCCGATTCAACCCCTAGCCTGGGAACCTCCATATGCCGCGGGAGCGGCCCAAAGAAATAGCAACAACAACAACAACAAAAAGACAAAAGACAAAAAAAAAAAAAAAAAATTATAAGTGATAGCAATTAATGCTTTATTTATTTATTTATTGGCTGTTTTGCAAGTCACTTTGAACTGCGGTGTAGTAATTTTCCAGAATAAACTCTTTTCAGATTTCCTATAATATCCATAGTAGATCCTTCTTTTTCAGTTTTGCTGCAGCTTCTGCCTTGGTTGGCATTTCATATTGTATCTTAACTTCCTGCAGCTGAGTCAACTCTGTTGGCAGAAGTAATGTGAGCCTTCTTTAGAGAGTGACATAAATGGCTTCCAGACAGATCCAATTTTTTGTCCAGGATGGTTTAATAATTTGCCTTGTAATGTTAGTGTCCTGGATTTAAGGCTTAGGCATAACAGTTATCTTGAGTTGCAGAAAATTCTTTTTCAAAACTTTTTATGTCATGTGTGCAGGTCTATAGTTTCAACATGCCATGCTTCTAAGTTTGAATTACACTGTATTAGATTAAATTTCATTAAATTAACATTGTTTGATTTCTTTTTACCTTTTACCCTATCTCTCCCCCACCCCTTGCTCATTATATTATAGATTGTCTTGAGGCTAAAATATTGCACATTTATTCAAGTTAGTTTTCAGCAAAAGAAAAACATTAACTTTGTATATTAATGATTTCTTTAATTGTGTGATTGTGCTCTATTTGCTGTAATGTTTCTCTTAAGATGTGTGAAAAACTGTTTTCATTTTATGTAATAACCATATTGGAAATTAAGTGGTTTTTCTGGAATCTTAAGACATTAAAGGAATTTCATAAGCTTTTACCAAGAAGATAACATTTTGGACATGCTCTAGTTTTATTAAAGTTGTTCTTTTTTTGTTAAAATCATGTCTCCTTGTAATCTTTACAGCCTTTGGGAAAGTAAATGTTCTGAGTTGTAAAGAGCATACTGAAACACAAACGTAATTAGAGGAGCATTTCTTATCCTTTGTTAAGAGGCTTAATCAATGAACCTGTAATTTGTGTGTGTGTGTGTGTGTGTGTGTGTGTGTGTGTGTGCGCACATGTGCACATATGTATGATAACATTGTGAGCAATATGGTTTTTGTTTCCCTTTGGATACAAATGTCAGCAGTGTTAGCCTTTTCTTTCCTGAAATGGAAACTTCATGAAATCTTTGCTGTCTTGATAGTAGAACTGTACCTTGTTTAGTAGGGTATTAGTTATAGTTTTTAACTAAAATCTGATTTTATATGTATACAAGGTACATCTCCAATGTAGAGGAGAGGTATAGCCCTGAAAAGTTTAGGATATTGTGTGCGTTTTGAAATATTTTTTTGAGTTGTTCTTTCTATTTTATGACTGCATTGTGAGTCCCTACCTGACCAACTGATAACTTTTCTGAGATTTTCGCACTGGCTTTCTGAATTCTAGTTTTAAGAATTCAACCTAGCATTTCAGTAGAGAGCACTAGTAAGAGAGTCAGGGGACTCTCAGTTTATGGGTCGTTGGCTCTTTGACTTTAATCAGGTTACTTTGCCTGAACTTTGGTTTCCACATTTGTAAGATTTAAAAGTTGGTTTTGTTTTCTGTAGTTCCTTCTCAAACTTGGTCATAATCTAGGATATCCTTTTTCTTGGATCATATAGACTCCCTATAGACTCCTATGGTCAGCTTTATCTTTCCTACACCCCTTATCCCTCCTTATATTCCCAAGACCCCAGCATCTGTATCCATTTACAGTGAAATATTGAAGTTAGACTGTTTCCATATCGCTAAACAGTCTCTGAAATACCTTGTCTTACTTCTGGTTCTCTAGATATATGGTAGCTTTTTTTTTCTTTTCTTATTTTAGGCAAGAAATAGATTTATTACAATAGGATGCTTGTGAGAGGTGCAAGTGGGCAGGCAGGAGGCTCTGCCTTGAGAAGTAGGTGGGCTGCAGTTTTCAATGACAGCTTTTTTTTTTTTTTTTTTTTTTTGTCTTTTTGCTATTTCTTAAGCCGCTGCCATGGCATATGGAGATTCCCAGGCTAGGGGTCTAATCGGAGCTGTAGTCACCGGCCTACGCCAGAGCCATAGCAACGCTGGATCCGAGCCGCGTCTGCAACCTACACCACAGCTCACGGCAACGCCGGATCCTTAACCCACTGAGCAAGGGCAGGGACTGAACCTGCAACCTCATGGTTCCTAGTCGGATTCGTTAACCACTGCGCCACGACGGGAACTCCCAATGATAGCTTTTTATTAATCTTGTAGAATTATTGCTCCCTCTTGATTTCATTAGAAGACCAGGGAATAGCCATAATAGTATGTACCTAAATATTATCATCTACTTTTATAAACCTGTACACCCCCAAGTTAGATGAATGATCAAATTAATGTCAGCCAGTTTAACACCCTCCTACAGAATTAGCTGTGCTTGCTTCATTGGTAGAGCTGTTTCTGAAACATGAAACTGAAAGAAACAGCTAATTCTTTGGGTGCCATAATTAGTGTTCAAATTGATATTCTCAAGTGAGAAGAACAGAAGTGTTAAAATTTCGTGGAGAAATCTGTTGGCTCTCTGAGAGTAGTAGCCTTATCTCACTTACTCTATCCCTACCACTCAGAAGAATGTCCTGCCACAGTAGGCCTTCCATAAAAAAAAATTGTAGAATGAGTGAATAAATCAAATTCCAATTGCTTAAGTACAAAATGAAAAATCTTGGAGTACATGCAGAAAGGATGGAGAACCAGTATGGTGTGGTAGCTGAAACAAAGTTAAATAAAAGAACAGGAACCTTTACCTGGAACATTAGAGGATTTAGTAGGGTGGAGGATTCTTTTATTTTAATTTTTTAGTATAGTACTTAGACTAATGCAAAGACTGTGCAGTTTTGTCAAATACTCTTTTCCTTGAAACCTGAGCTGGTCATGTAGGGGCTGGAAGACCATCTGTCAGAAATGTCAAAGAAGGGGTTCCTTAAAGAACAGCTAGTTGGACCCACAGATCTCTAATGTTCATGTGAGTTTATAGCTCTAAGCCTTTTGCTTCAAAGGGAGATTGGACATGGCATGCTAACTCTCAGAGGATAGTGAAGTAGATAATGAAATTTTTGGTCTTTGCTGAAGTAATTGAACTTACAGAGCCTTTCTGACAATATTGACATATTGTTATGAATATCAAAATGTGGAAGTCATTTTGTGTTCTTTTTAATAAGTAATAAGAGCACAGAAAAGTGATAGTGGAAAAGAAAGATGGCTGTGGGGGAAAAGAGAAAGAAAAATTAGAACATCATTGTGATTTGTGTGGATTTAGAATGTGAATAGATGTCCTCTAAGTATGTCAGTACCCCGATAGAGAATTTTCTTAATTAATATCACATCAGTGAGAATACTACAGGCCTATATTTGTCTGGAGACCTGTTTGTATAGAGGAAACCTAGAACACCTCAGTAGCCTTTGAGTATATATATCTCCATGGTAATTGATGAAATGATCTTTACAGTGTTGAATTTGAGTCTTCAAAATATGTTTAAATCACTTATTCAGCAAAGGCGAAGGAGTTTAAAGTTGACTATAAACATGTTTTGTGGTCTCCTGAACTTAGCAGTTTATTAAGGGAGATAGGTATAAAACCTAATAATTAAATTACGTAATGCATTAAAAAAAAACCTATGGTATACGTAACATACAATGGGAACATTTTATATTGTGAGATCAGGAAAGAAAGAAGACTGGGCCTTGAAGGATAGACTTTGAAGGGTAAGAATTATAGCTGGGTAGGTACATAACAACAATACAGAGCCAAGTGTCCTCACGTAGGGACTTGACAGGTTGCTTTTTAGTAAGAAAACTATAAAATTATCAGTTATTCAGAGCCAGGATGTTAATTTTTCAGAAAGGCTCTTAGATGAGAGCAAGACTTCATGAAGCTATCGTTATATTTAAAGAGATGCCTCCTGACTGCAGGAAGGAGTATTTGAACAGAAAATGAGTGTGGACAAAGGAGAAAGTTAGCAAGATATGTTTCAGTTTCAGCTCTATCCAAACACTACCCAAGATAATGGAACACTCTTGTTATATGAAATTCCTGATGTGTAGATGGACATGCCAGACTGCCATTAGCATGATGCCATTTAAACATTGTATCATGAAGCAAACTCCCATTGCCCTGATATCCTGTTCATTAAACAACATTCTGATTATAATTTGCCTTTGCATCTAGATTGGTCTACAGGGAGAAAATATGCTGGTTATGCTGACATGAGCATTCTGATCCATATGGCATTTATGGTTCTCATTGTAAACTAAGAAGTTAATTGAATAGCATTCTAGTTTGTACATTGGTCTCTTGTGAGCTTAATGTACTCTACTGCTGAAAGATAAGTCAAATCAGAGTATCAAAAAGAAAATTCAGCTCCTAAGTTTTCAAAGGTGAGATTCAGACCAGGATGATGTATTCATGAATGTGAACGCTGTCTCTTGTCTACCAGCTCCATTTTAAAATAGTTCAATTTCAAGCAGAATTGTTCAGATCATATGTAATCAAAGGAGACATATGTAGGCATTCTTGAGAAGCCACAATTAGTTTAAGTACGAGGGGGATTGGAAAGGATGGAGAGAAGGTTGTAGAGAAGGCCAGAAGACAGGTTGTGAAAAGACTCTCTTTTGTGCAGAGAGTATTTCATTCTTTTTTTTTATATAATGATTTTTATTTTTTTCCATTATAGCTGGTTTATAGTGTTCTGTCAATTTTGTACTGTACAGCATGGTGACCCAGTTACACCTACATGCATAGATTCTTTTTTCTCACATTATCATGCTCCATCAGAAATGACTAGACATAGTTCCCAGTGTTACACAGCAGGATCTCATTGCTAATCCATTCCAAAGGCAATAGTCTCCATCTGTTAACCTCCAGTTCCCAATCCATCCCACTCCCTCCCCCTCCCCCTTGGCAACCACAAGTCTATTCTCCAAGTCCATGATTTTCTTTTCTGTGGAAAGGTTCATTTGTGCTGTATGTTAGATTCAAGATATAAGTGATATCATAAATTTGTCTTTCTCTTTCTGACTTACTTCACTCAGGATGAGAGTCTCTAGTTCCATCCATGTTGCTACAAATGGCATTATTTTGTTCTTTTTAATGGCTGAGTAGTATTCCATTGTGTACATATACCACATCTTCCTAGTCCAACTATCTGTCCATGGACATTTGGGTTGTTCCCATGTCTTGGCTGTTGTGAATAGTGCTGCAATGAACATGCTGTGCACGTGTCTTTTTTAAAGGAAAGTTTTGTCCCAAGAGTGGGGTTGCTGAGTCATGCGGTAGTTCTATATATAGTTTTATAAGATACCTTCATACTGTTCTGCATAGTGGTCGTATCGGCTTACATGCCCATCAGCAGTACAGAAGGGTTCCCTTTTTTTCCCACCCTCTCCAGCATTTGTTATTTGTGGACTTATTAATGATGGCCATTCTGACTGGTGTGAGGTGGAATCTCCTGGTAGTTTTGATCTGCATTTGTCTAATAATCACTGGTGTTGGACATTTTTTTCATGTGCTTTTTGGCCATCTGTATATCTTCTTTGGAGAAATTATTCAGGTCTTGTGCCCATTTTTCAGTTGGGTTGTTGATTTTTTTGCTACTGAGTTGTATAAGTTTTTTGTATATTTTAGAGATTAAGCCCTTATCAGTTGCATCATTTGAAACTATTTTCTCCCATTCTGTAAGTTGTCTTTTTGTTTTCATTTTGGTTTCCTTTGCTGTGCAAAACTTGTCTATTTGTTTAGGTCTCATTGGTTTATTTTTCCTTTTATTTCTGTTGCTTTGGTAGACTGACCTGAGAAAACATTTGTAAGGTAGATGTTAGAGAAAGTTTAAATTATGTTCTCTTCTAGGAGTCTGATGGTGTCTTGTCTTATATTTAAGTCTTTCAGCCATTTTGTGTTTATTTTTGTGCATGGTGTAAGGGTGTGTTCTAGTTTCACTGATTTGCATGCAGCTGTCCAGGTTTCCAAGCACCACTTGCTGGAAAGACTGTCTTTTTCCCATTTTCTGTTCTTGCCTTCTTTGTCAAAGATTAGTTGACCATAGGTGTCTGGGTTTATTTCTGGGTTGTCTCTTCTGCTCCATTGGTCTGTATGTCTGTTTTGGTACCAGTACCACACTGTCTTGATGACTATGGCCTTGTAATATTGCCTGAAGTCTGGGAGAGTTATGCCTCCTGCTTGGTTTTTGTTCCTCAGGATTGCTTTGCCAATTCTGGGTCTTTTATGGTTCCATATAAATTTCTGGATTGTTTGTTCTAGTTCTGTGAAAAATGTCATGGGTAATTTGATAGGGATTGCATTGACTCTGTAGATTGCTTTGGGTGGTATGGCCATTTTAACAATATTAATTTTTCCAACCCAGGAGCATGGGAAATCTTTCCATTTCTTTACATATTCTTTAATTTCCTTGAGTAATGTTTTATAGTTCTCAGCATATAAGTCTTTTACCTCCTTGGTCAAGTGTATTCCCAGGTATTTGATTTTTTTAGTTGCAATTTTAAAAGGTAGTGTATTTTTGTATTACTTTTCTAATGTTTCATTGTTAGTATACAGAAATGTAACTGATTTCTGAATGTTAATCTTTTTTTTTTTTTTTTTTTGTCTTTTTGCCATTTCTTGGGCCGTTCCTGTGGCATATGGAGTTTCCCCGGCTAGGGGTCTAATCGGAGCTGTAGCCACCGGCCTATGCCAGAGCCACAGCAATGCAGGATCCGAGCCGCGTCTGCACCCTACAGCACAGCTCACGGCAATGCTGGATCCTTAACCCACTGAACAAGGCCAGGGATCGAACCCGCAACCTCATGGTTCCTAGTCAGATTCGTTAACCACTGCGCCATGATGGGAACTCATGAATGTTAATCTTACATCATGCTACTTTGCTGAATTTGTTGATAAGTTCAGGTAGTTTTTGAGTTGAGTCCTTAGGGTTTTCCATATGTAGTATCATGTCATTTGCATACAGTGACAGTTTTACTTCTTCTCTTTCTATTTGGATGCCTTTTATTTCCTTTGTCTGATTGCTATGGCTTGGACTTCTAATACTATGTTGAATATAAGTGGTGAGAGTGGGCATCCTTGTCTTGTTTCAGATTTTAGTGGGAAGGCTTTCAGCTTTTCTCCATTGAGTATTATATTTGCTGGGGGTTTGCCATAAATGGCTTTTATTATGTTAAGGAATGTTCACTCTATACCCACTTTGGTAAGAGTTTTTATACTGACTGAATGTTGGACTTTGTCAAATGCTTTTTTCTCCATCTATTGAAATGATCATGTGGTTTTTGACTTTTCTTTTGATAATGTGGTATATGACATTGATTGATTTGTATATGTTGAACCATCCTTGTGAACCTGGGATGAATCCCACCTAATCATAATGTATGATCTTTTTAATATATTGTTGGATTTGGGTTGGCTAAAATTTTGTTGAGAATTTTTGCATTTATAGCCATCAAAGATATTGGCCTGTAGTTTTCTTTTTTGGTGTTATCTTTGTCTGGTTTTGGAATTAGGATGATGGTGGCATCTTAGAATGTCTTTGGGAGTGTTCCTTCTTCTTCAATCTTTTGAAAAAGTTTAAGGAGGATGGATATAAGTTCCTCTTTGTATGTTTGATAGAATTCACCTGTGAAGCCATCTGGACCTGGACTTCTATTTGTAGGGAATGTTTTTATGACATATTAAATTTCATTTTTAGTGATCTATTTCTTTTTGATTCAGTTTTGGCAGTCTGTAAGTATCTAGAAAGCTGTTTACGTTGTCAAATTTGTTGGCATACAATCGTTGATAGTATTCTCTAATGTTTTTTTTTGTATTTCTATAGTATCTGTTATGACTTCTCCTTTTCCATTTCTTATTTTATTTATTTCAGTTTTTTCCCTCCTCTCCTTGGTGAGTCTTGCCAGAGGTTTGTGAATTTTGTTTACCTTTTAAAAGAACTAGCTCTTAGTTTTATTGATCTTTTTCTATTATTTTTTGCATCTCTATTTTATTGATTTCCTCTCTGATCTTTATGATTTCCTTCCTTCTGTGAACTTCAGGGTTTTGTTTGTTCTTTTCTGATTCATTTAAGTGGTGGGTTAAGTTGTCTATTTGAGAATTTTCTTTTTTTTTTTTTTTTTGAGGAAGGCCTGTATTGCTATGAGTTTCCCTCTGAGCACTGCTTTTTCGGCATCCCATAGATTTTGAATGTCTGTGTTTTCATTATCGTTTGCTCAAGGTATTTTTTAATTTCCGTCTTGATTTCCTCATTGACCCATTGGTTTTTTAGCAGCACGTTGTTTAATCTCCATGTAGTCAGTTTTTTCTTATTTCTTTTCCTGTGATTGATTTCTAGTTTCATTCCATTGTGGTCAGAGAAGATACTTGAAATAATTTCTATACTCTTTTTTTTTGTCTCTTCTAGGGTTGCACCTGTGGCATATGGAGGTTCCCAGGCTAGGTGTCCAACTGGTGCTGTAGACGCCAGCCTACTCCACAGCCATGGCAATGCCAGATCTGAGCCATGTCTGTGACCTACACTGTAGCTCACG
Organism: Sus scrofa; assembly: GCF_054392235.1. Lineage (NCBI taxonomy): Eukaryota > Metazoa > Chordata > Mammalia > Artiodactyla > Suidae > Sus > Sus scrofa. Next base: position 114,676,567 of record NC_139389.1, on the reverse strand, counting down.
GTAACGCCACATCCTTAACCCACTGAGCAAGGCCGGGGATCGAACCCGTAACTTCATGGTTCCTAGTCGGATTTGTTAATCACTGAGCCACTACGGGAACTCCAATGTCTATACTCATAAATTTGTTGAGGTTAGCTTTGTGCTTCAGTATGTGATCAATTCTTGAGAATGTTCCATCTGCACTTGAGAAGAATGTGTATTCTGATGTTTTTGGATGTAATGTCCTGAAAATGTCGATTATGTCTAACTTTTGTATTGTGTCCTTTCGGATCTCTGTTGCCTTATTGATTTTCTGTCTAGAGGATCTGTCCATGGATGTGAGTGGGGTGTTAAAGTCTCCTACTATGATTGTATTCCCATCACTTTCTCCTTATATTTCTGTTAGTATTTGTTGTAGGTATCTGGGTGCTTCTATATTCGGGCATATATGTGGATGATTGTAATATCCTCTTCTTAAATCATCCTGTAACCATTAAATAGTGTCCTTCTTTGTCTTTCTTTATGGCCTTTGTTTTAATGTCTGTTTTGTCTGATATGAATATTGCAACTCCTGCTTTCCTGTCTTGTCTGTTGGCATTAAATATCTTTTCCCATCCCCTCAGTTTCAATCTTTATATGTCCTTTGCCCTAAGGTGAGTTTCTTGTAGACAGCAGATTGAAGGTTTTTGCTTTTTTATCCAATCTGCCATTGTGTGTCTTTTGATTCGGGCATTCAGTCCATTGACATTTAAGGTGATTATTGATAGATATGCATTTATTGCCATTTTAAACCTTGTTTTCCAGTTGATTCTATGTTTCTCTTTTCTTCTTTTTTTGGTTGGATGCTTTCCATTTATTTTATGCCTAAATACTTTTTTTTTTTCCGTTTTTTGTGAATGTAATGTTCAGTTTTGATTTGTGGTTGCCCTGTCTTTTAAATATGTTAACAGCTTCCTCTACCTGCTTGCTTTAGTCTGATAATCATATAGGCTCAAACACATCATTAAAATAAAAAAAGAGAATCTAGATTTTCTTACTTTCCTTCCCCACATTGTATGATTTTGATGTCTTTTTTTTTTTAACATCTTCATATTTATATCTGTATGCTGGCTTATTTAAATGGTTGCTTTCCAGCTGTGTTTTCAGAGTTTCTTGCCCTTCTTGGAGGTATAGGTTCTTCTGCCAGCATTCAGTTGATGTTCTCTGTGAGTCATTTTACATGTGGGTGTGTTTTTTTTATGTGTTTGTGGGAGAAGGTGAGTGTGACCTCTTACTCCTTTGCCTTCTTGCTCTTCTTCATTCATTTTTTTTTTAAAGCAAGTTGAATTGCAAGGAAGTGTGATCACTGTGTTCAAATACCATTCTGTCTTCCATGATTAATTTTCATGGGATAGGTCTATTTTTTATTTTAAATTCAAGCTGATTTGTTGTCCATGTACTCTTCCTGCTTGTGTTGTTTTTACTATGACAGGTAAAGATGATTAGGTTACTGTCTAAATACTGAAGGCAAGACCATCCAGCCATTGTGACTTTCGTTCCATTGATTATACTTACAATTCTAGTGATTTTGTTATCTTCCTCCAAGCCTTGTGCAATACCACTTGAATTTCTCTAATGAATTTCTAATAAAACTGTGTAATCATAATGATTGAAAATTATTTTGCTTAGGGGGATCCGCAAGTCCTTGTAATCTCTTAAAGCATTCTTTAGAAAACCCCTTTTCATGAAGTATGTTTGCTTACTTGATAAGTACCTCCATCTTCTACCAGATTTTCATGACTCACGGCATTTATGCAGTATGACTGCTTTTGAAAACTTAAGAGTCAGGAGTTCCCGTCGTGGCGCAGCGGTTAACGAATCCGACTAGGAACCATGAGGTTGCTGGTTCGGTACCTGCCCTTGCTCAGTGGGTTAACGATCCGGTGTTGCCGTGAGCTGTGGTGTAGGTTGCAGACGCGGCTCGGATCCTGCGTTGCTGTGCCTCTGGCGTAGGCCAGGGGCTACAGCTCCGATTCAACCCCTAGCCTGGGAACCTCCATGTGCCGCGGGAGTGGCCCAAGAAATAGCAACAACAACAACAACAAAAAGACAAAAGACAAAAAAAAAAAAAAAAAAAAAAAGAAAACTTAAGAGTCAGTTTTAAAAAACTGTTTTGATGAGATAAATATAGTAATAACACTTTTTTTTCTGAAACAAATAAACTAACATTGTCTTATTTGATATATTGCATTTTCTGGTGTTTTACTAATAGTTATTGAAAGCTCAAAGTCAGTTTGTGGTATAAGCTTTTACTCTCTGATCCATTAATAGCACAGTGTTATTAAAACAGTGAAGGATTTTTTAAATTTTCTTTTTTTTTCATTTTGTTACAGAATTACTATAATTTTCTTTGCCATGTATCCACTCACTGTTTCTTTCCTTCAATGTCCTACTTCTGAATCCTTTATTACTTGACCTCAGTTAATGAGTAGGAAGAATATTTTATTTTAATAAAGTAAATTAGGAACAAAGACCTATTTTCTAATATGCTTCTTTGAGTTGGTTGTAGAAATATTACATGTATTTCTTGCCTCCACTTAATAATTAACTTCTATTTCTTCTCAATACCTTAGGAAAAACATATAAGCAATGAAGAAGAGCACTTAAGGAGGATGGAAGAGGCCAGATTGCAGCTCAAGGATCAACTTCTTTGTCTGGAGACTGAACAGGAATCAATTCTTGGTGTGATAGGAAAGGAAATTGATGCAGCTTGTAAAACATTCTCCAGGGACTCGATGGAGAAACTGAAAGTAATTATGAGTTCTCATTGTGCCTATTAGTTTCCTAATACATAATTATAATAAGATTTTAATGCATGGTTACATGGTGGTCTCATATTTATTCCAGAAAGTTTTATGGAACAAAATAACACCTTGCATTTTTTTAGAATGAGCTATTTCATTTATTGCCCAGTCATGGTGGGAGAAAGTGTGCTGTTATTCCACTGAATTGCCTGCATCTCACTCTGTAAAAGAAAATTTCATACAAGAGAGGTAGCAGTTCTGACTAAAAAAATATTCTTAGAGGCAGAAAGCCTGGATTTTGAGTTTTATATTATCATAGGCATTTTTGTTGTTATTACTATGTTACTGGCTAGCATCTATTGACTACTAGTTATTTTACAGATACTGTGTATATATTCGCTCCCTTAATTGCTGAAACCACCCTATCCTTTAGGTACTTAAATTAAATCCATTTTTTCTTTTTTCTTTTTTTCTTTTTTTAAGGGCTGCATGTGCAGCATATGGAAGCTCCCAGGCCTGGGCTCAAATTGGAGCCGCAGCTGCTGGCCTATGCCACAGTCAGAGCAACGCCAGATGCAAGCTGTGTCTGTGACCTATATCACAGCTTATGGCTATGCTGGATCCTTAACCCACTGAGTGAGGCCAGGGATCGATCCCGCATCTTTATGGATAATAGTCACGTTCATTAATGCTGAGCCACAATGGGAACTCTCTAAATCCACTTTTAACAAGAGAAAGCAAGGGTTGGAGGGGTTAAGTAGCTTGCCCCTCGCTAAATGCTAGAACTAGGACTTCAAACCCTAGGTGTCTAACTCTGGAGCTTTAACAAGTCACCACCATGCTACTTGCCTTCCCTATTTAAACAGATTACATTTAATTTAGTTTTCCTGTCTTTAAAATGGAAAGATGGCTTATTGCTATTCCATTTGTAGTCCTAGTGAAATAACAAATCAAAACAGAAGTAATCATGGATGTTCTTACTTCCTTGGAGCTAGGCACCTCTTTTGATTCTAGGTTCTGGTATATATTACATATTATATTACATACAGAGAGTATTGCATTGCTTTGATATGGCATAACCATAATACATTATAGTTTAGCCCATCATTTACCCCTGTATTTATTTTATTTGATGATATGACAGCACTCAAATTACAGTATTATTCATAAGGGTTTTTTTACTTAACCTTTTCAGATGTTTCTTTTATTTTGTCATTCATCTTTTTTCTCATATAAAATATTTTTTCCCATACTACTTTCCCCTCTTTTTTCCTCCTCTTCTTGGCCATCTTTTTTTTTTTTTCCTTAAGTAATGTTTTAAAGAACATAAAATGATAATTCTACTCTTGTGTCTTAGGATTCAACTTCAAAGGAAATATTTCAATTGGTAGAATTTAGTGAAGTTGATGGAATTTCTACAATATATATTTTTATATACTTTTTTTTAGCTCAGATGTAAATTTGAGGGGACTGTGATTCAAATATGAGAAGTAATTGGCTTTAGGGGAAAACCTACACTCTGAGTTCTTATTTTAATGCTGGCTTATTCTTTTCCCTGTCCAATGCTGCTTTATTTAAGACTTGTCTTTTTTACATATACTTAAAGCCTTGAAATCCTAATTTATTGAAAAGATGCACATATTAACAATGTAATATTTATTTTACATTTAAAAATTTTTGTCAGGATGGCTTGTTTTCAGTCAAGTAGAGATGTAAAAATGGAAACCTTTGGGTCATGTTATAAGATGTATAAACCTAAGGCCAATTACAGGCTAAAATATAATGTCCAGATAGCAGATTATTTAAATATTTTTATTTCTTTACGAGGTTCAAATGGTTCTTCCAACATATTCTGTAAAGTACCCTATTCTTTAATAGGCTTTCAGGAATGTAGGGACTGTGGTAATGGGTCTTTACACCTCTCCCCCTAGAGAAAGACTAAATCAATCCAACTGATGGGTGGAAAGTAAATCGAAAAGATTGGAAATTCTATTAAGATTTTGTTTAGGAGTTCTTGTTGTGGCACAGTGGAAACAAATGCGACTAGTATCCATGAGGATATGGGTTCGATCCCTGGCCTTTCTCAGTGGGTCGGGTATCTGGCATTGCCCTGGGCTGTGGTGTAAGTCACAAATGTGGCTCGGATCCCGAGTTGCTGTGCCTGTGGCTTAGGCTGGCAGCTGTGGCATAGGCCAGCATCTGTGGCTTCAATTTGATTCCTAGCCTGGAAACCTCCATATGCTGTGGATGTGGCCCTAAAAAACAGAGAAAAGATATTGTTTAAGAGTACATTTTTTTTTTTCATTATGGGTCTCTTTCCATTAATAAATTGTTGTTTCATTCCTTTAAACTTAAGAAAAAAAGGAACACTCAAGAGCATAACATTAGCTCTCACCTCACAGAAACCACCAAGATGTTTGCTAAAATAAAATTGATTCTTTGCTTTAGGTCAGAAGTACAGGGTAGATCAGTGGTCCTTGTAAAATGTTTTCATAAGTGAAATAGTTCCAATTATTCCTTGTCATTTGTTGATTTTTGAAATATTGCTGATGAAATTTTCAGCCGCTTTATGTAGAAAGTGACTGTGAGAGGTGAAAGATTTATACATCCGTAGAGCATGAAATGGATAAACTGTGGATCAAGATAGATGTAGGTTCAAATTTCATCTCTCCAAATTGCTGATACATGACCTTGGACAAGTTATATAATCTCTGTTCTCTCTCATGTCCCATTTATAAGTTGGGTTATTATGAAAATAGAGTAAAAAAGATTTAGCAGGTGCACATCATAGTGTGAAATACCTTGCACTTAGCAGATATTCCACAAAAGACAGCTATCATTATTATGTAGTCTCTTTTTTATGTGCTCATATTATCATGTTTCTTTAAGTTTTTTATGACAAATGTCTGTTAAGAGCTCTTGTCAATAATACACTTTGAAACTTACGTATTGATGATGACATCTTGGATATTCACTTAGTATGGTGTTCTATATGCCAGACACTATGCTAACAGTCATTTTATTTAACGTATAGCTTGTCCTGATGAGGTAGTTTACTCATTTTATACATGATAACCTACAGCTTAGAGAAATTAAGTTACACTATTTGTAAGTGAACAAGTGGTTGTTCTCTTCAACACTAGGCTGTATATAATTTGTAAAGGAAATTACAAAAAATGAACATTATTTGTACTTGTCTTACATAATTTTAGTCTTTTATCTTGGGCACTGTATCTTAGGTTACTGAAGACTTGAGGCTATGGCATAGATCAATAAAAGAATAAAAAACCCCATCATAATCAGTGAAAAATGGATGGTTACAAATTTTAAGACAGACGAGAGGTGGAAGAGGAAGCAAACTAGTGATTAAGGAAAATCTCACTGAAGAGGTCAGGAAAGCAGGAGAGTTGAGTGAGATTTAGACAATGAGAGAAATAGAACGAAAACAACACTTTTGTATATGGCATGTGGTCAGCACTCATTATACATTCATCGTATGTCTAAATGAATTACCTAATGATATTCCTTAGGGGAGTGATGTGCATACACATCAGGAAGTATGAAAGTATTTGAGAATAGGAGTAGACAGAGGGAAGGATATTTTTAAGCAGAAAATTTCTAGGAAAAAGTGATGCAAATCATAGGTGGCACAAAGTTCAAAGAAAGTAGTAATTAAGCGGAACTTTTGTGTGTACAATTATGAAGTCATTGAAAACCTTTGAGTACAGTTTTATCAGTAATAAGTCAGAACCAGATGGCATGGGATTCTAGAAATGAACTGGTGTGAAAGAAGTCAGGGCAGCTGGTATAGACAGCCTGTTTATTGTAGAATTTTGTCATTCATTATGAAATATAAAGAATGTTTGCATGAAGTCATATTGATTAGGTTATATCAGTCCTGTATAACCATTAATGAGACAAAATGGCCCTCATGGTATAAAATTAAAAAGGAAAAATGAGACAAAGAATTTCCTTTTAATTACATCTAACCCACTATGAAATACACTACCTGGAGCAAGACTGAGGAAAAGAAACACAAATGAAGTAAACTGGTTTATATGAGTCTGCTTGCTATGCAGAACTCCATGGAATTAGCCTCAGAGATGCTATCAGTAATAGCACCTGAGACTTGATTCATGTCTCTTTACGTGAGGTAAATATTTACCGTTGATACATACTCATATACATGCTTACATAAGCAGACATTCGTTAAATTAACAGTGATTGGGAATTGGTTTTGAACTTGGTATGAACACTATTCTTTTTAAACCCTTATGTCTAGAGACTAAACTTCTGGATGTAATGGTGAACAATTTTCATATATATAAGTTCATTTCAGAAAAAAAAATCTACTTTTAATAGATGACTTCCGCTTTTTTATAGGTTTTTTCATCTGGTCCTGATATTAATTATGACCCACATCGCTGGTTAGCAGAAAGCAAGGTAATTAATCTTTGAATACTAAAGCTATCATAATGTTTATGACCTTCAAGGCATCATATTTGGGCTAGTCATATATTTTGGCATATAACTGAGCATATGAATGTATAATACTTCATTGCTGGGGAAGATATCATTGTATGCATTCGAGAAACCTCTGTGTTCTTTTAGTTTAACATTTAAACATTAACGTAAATATGTAAGTATGAAATAAGAGAATAAAGTAAAAATGTTTGCTTTTTTTTTTTCTTTTTAGGGCCACACCTGCAGCATATGAAAGTTCCCAGGCTAGGGGTGGAATCAGAGATACAGCTGCCAGCCTACACCATGGCCACAGCAACACGGATCCAAGCCACCTCTGCAACCCACACACAGCTCATGGCAATGCCAGATGCTTAACCCACTGAGCGAGGCCAGGGATCAAACCCACATCCTCCTGGATACTAGTCGGATTCATTTCTGCTGAGCCATGATGGGAACTCCTTAAAAATTTTGAAATATCAAAATTAGATATTGATGTTGAAATTGATATTCAAAATTGAAATATCAAAATTGTAAGAGAGACAAATTCTTCTGCCTTTTCCTTGGGATAGACAGTGTCTCTGGAGGGCCACAAAAGGTAGCTGTAACCAACCTTCATTTACACATATGTACTTATATTCTGGTTCTGGAGGGCAAGTTCAAAGCCTGCCAAATTTCTGTGTAGCTCAAGCAAATCCTTTACCTCTCTAGGTGTCTTGTTTTCTCATTTATAAAATGGAAAATGTAAATGTTATATTCTGAAGATAACTTTCCTGCTTTATGATTCTTTGATGTCATGATTTAAATTTAATGGAAGGTAAGAACAGTGTGCTAATTTTAGCAAAAAGATTCTTCTGTACTGTGGGATAGTTATCAGCTATCTTCATAAATAAGATCAACTCAGAAATTCATTAATTTAAATATATAGAAAAATTATGACCACATGAGATGTAGCTGTGTATTCAAGTACTAATACTTATGCATTTGCATTCTTTTTTAGAATTTTTTTTTTTTTTTGGCTTTAAAGTACTAAAATCTCCCATCCCATTTAAACTCTATAAGAAAACAAACTGTGCTATAAATCTCACCAGTTGTGGTCCAACTTAGAATTTTATTGCAGGAAAAAAAACCTTTAAGTTTGTACAATATATCCTTATTTTAAAATATGAGCAAAATGAGGTTTTAGAGAAAGTATGTAACTTTCCCAGTGCCATATAAGGGAATGGGAAAATGGATTACATGCCATGTCAGGGAGTTCCCTGAGTCTTTAAAACTTGTTCGAAGGAGTTCCCGTTGTAGTTCAGCAGATTAAGAACCCAGCATAGTCTCCATGAGGATGTGGGTTCCATCTCTGGTCCCGCTTAGTGGGTTAAGGATCAGTGGTTGTTGCAAACTGCAGTGTAAGTCACAGATGTGGCTCAGATCTGGTGTTGCTGTGGCACTGCAGCTGTGAATCAACCCTTATTCAGGGAACTTCTATATGCTACAGGTGTGGCTCTAAAAAGAAAAAAAAAATTTTTTTTAAATACATGCCATGTCAGATTCACAATTAACGTCATTACCATTATGTGTATAACCTTCTGAAGTCTTTGTTCATTCAGCCAAGATTTATTGATTATGTACTTTTTTGTGTATATACATGGGGGATATAAGTGGTATTAAGACATGGAAATTAATAGGAAAATGGAGATGTAAACAAATTTTAGAAATCCTAAGGTATGTTTTATTATGGAAATGTGTAGACATTGATAAAGGAACATAGAAGAAAGAAGAGCCGATCATGCTATTTGTGCTGGCAGAATGGGAGGGTACAATGCTGCTGGTATGCCAGAGAGGGCTTCTGCAAAAAGTACAGTGTTAAAACTTAGTCATACAGGAGTTCCATCGTGACTCAGCGGTTAACGAATCTGACTAGGAACCATGAGATTGCGGGTTTCATCCCTGGTTTTGCTCAGTAGGTTAAGGATCCAGCGATGCCGTGAGTTGTGGTGTAGATCACAGACGCGGCTCGAATCTGGCGTTGCTGTGGCTCTGGCATAGGCCGGCGGCTACAGCTCTGATTAGACCCCTAGCCTGGGAACCTCCATATGCCGCGGAAGCGGCCCTAGAAAAGGCAAAAAGACAAAAACAAAAAACAAACAAAAAAACTTAGTCATACAAAAAATATGCAGAAGTTCTCTAGTTGGCTCAGTATAACAGTGGCAAGAAGATGAATACTTGAGCAAACACAGATAATGCCCTGAGATTGGTGAGTAAGGTATAGATGGGAGGTGATACAAAGGCGGAGTTCACTTTTGAAAACCAGATATTCATTAGAGAAGCTTCTTTTAAAAAACAAAACAAAACAAAAAAACAAAAAAAAACCTCTTAGTAGGAAACTAACAATATTATGACTCAACCTTGCAATCTACTTGGCTTTATAAAATTTCTCTCCTGCATTAAATACATTGGTCTTGTGCATACCTAACCATTTTTGATAGAGGCAGATGCAAACGTGTATTTATGCTACTTATACAGAAAATTTGTAATATCCATATTTTGCTGCCTCGGGATTTTTTAGCTTGAAATTTGTGCATTATTAAAGCATTTCTCTTTTTTTCTTTTTCCCAACCCCACAATTCTGACAAGAGCAATGTACTTGGAATTTTCTTTCAAGTTAAAATCTTTATCATTTCTGAATAGAAAGCTTTCACAGCTGTTGTTCAGTTAAATTATGAGAGCCAGAGATGACTCTTAATCATAGCTCTTTAATTTGGGAGCCAGTGAGCAGTTTTCCCTTATCATTTAATGGGATTGAACTTCTGATCAGACGAGTTTTAATACTGTGTGAGACATCTGTTCCTCCACAGTGTAAAAGGGTTGTGATAAGCAGTACTATGCTGACCAACTGAATTGAATCTATTTACTAGAAAGATGGCCTAGGTTATTGATGGGCTACAAAACTGTAATTCCCATGAACTATGACTGGACAGTTCTATAAGTATTAAAGATAAGATCTGAAATCAGAGGACAAAAGCTATATAGAAAGTAGAATTGCTCTTCAGCTAGTCCATGCTGACATCTTGCAGTATTAGAAGGACCTCTGATGGCATTTGGTAATTGTTTTCATAAATCTGCCAAATGAATTTCTTCTTTTAGTGTTAATTCTAGAAGAACTAGGGGATTAGGTGGCAATTGTGTCACTGTTGCTTTGTTGGTAATGGTGACACAGCATAATCATGAAGCCCAACTAAGAGCTGGACTAGGCTTATAGATAAAATAACCAGTGAATGGTGAGAATAATACATTACAGGGGAGAAGAGGGTTGACATGGTTGTTAAGTAAGGTAAGGATTTGATAAGGAATAGATAGGGGGTTAGTTTTCTCATAAATCCTGACAAGCCTAATAGAGGCCAAATTTTATTCAGTTTACAGAGAATTTACTAAGTAGCTACTATGCCCTGATTCTATATTACATTCTGTGGACGTAAAAATTAAGATATGATCCTTCCTCTTGAGGAACATGTTTACTTTAGAAAAGCTGAAACTTTAGCTGATAATTTCAATATCATATGTAAGAGATGTATCAGAGGTATGCAGGAGCTGCCTTAGAGGCTGATGCCACAGATGAATTTTGATGCTAGGCAGGTAAAGAGGAAAGACTCTTCATACAGAGTAAACAATTGTAGGAATGGCCTCGAAGAGAAATAGCATCATAAATGCAAAAGAACCCGAAGTGATTTGGCAATACTGCAGTACGAAAATGTGAGACGGGGAATGTCAGAGATGAGGCTCAAGGAGTTAGAGATAGGATCCATCAAGAAGAGCATTGTATGTCGTTTTAAAAGCTTGGGTCAGCTTTGCATTTAGAGGAGGAACCTCAAAGGAGTTTTGAATAGGAGAGCGATATGTTCATATTCATATTTTAGAAGCATCACTCTTGATAGTGATGTGAAAGGTAGATTAGAGAAGGAAAGCCCAAAGCCAGTAACACCGGCTCAGGGATGTTCAGGTGAGACCCATGTCTCTGGTTGAGGGAGGGTGAAATTTCAAGTTTAGGAAATTATAGAGATTCAGAGGAAGGAATAGACCAAAGAAATATTTGGATAACAATATGCAGGTTATGCTTAATGTTCTGTCAGGGGCTGCTGGAGAGGGAGATGTCCAGGATTTTCCATTTAAACTAGAGGATGCAGTCAAAGGTTGGTATCATAATAAACAAGCATGCAGGATCCTAGGAAGGCAAGCTAGCAGAAATATTGGAAGAGTTTCCACCACAGGAATTGATATCCAGAAAGTTCCATCTGGATAGGAAGGCCCAAAGAGAAGCAGGGATAAAGGCACAGGTCAGAGTTTAGGTTCAAATCATGGAAAGAAATGAGATTTAGCAAAGACAATTCTAATGAGAAAATAGGGATAAATGATCGTATCTAGAGCCAACAGGTACTCTTCAAGATGGAATCGCAGTACTAGCAAGCATCACTCGTCATCCCAGATCTTAAGTTATCATTTTATCATAGTGAATAAAAGGAAAGTTGGTGTGAGCTGCTCTTCAGCATGAGGCAGGAACCTTAGTGCCTCTTTGTTTTCTGAGCACATTTAATTCTGGGAGTCTGGTATTAATTATTCTTAAGATACACAAAGGTGAATTTATATGATTCTTTAGCTGTGATGATCTTTTCCTTCTTGGTCTTTATCCTACTGTGTTGAAATTCCCAGTTATTCTTTTCCTTTCTTTAGTCTGTAAGCTTCATAAGGGAAGACCTGTGTCTTTTCTGTTCCTTACTGCATCTTTAACACCACAAGCCTTGGCTAAATGCTCCATAAATATCTTTTAAGATAGTAATTGTATTTGGTTTGCTGCATCTTTTAAGATAGTAATTGCATTAGGTTTGATGGTAACTGTATTACATTTTACTACTCAGGTTACTTCCTTTGCTTAAATATCACCAATGTATAAATAATAAGCAGATAGATTTTGATAAATATGTGGATTCTCAAATACTAGTTTTATTTGAGATTTTAAGATTATAAATATAAGAAATGTGTTTCCAAATGACCTGCGAATTTTCCTGTATTCTATTTGGTATCATCCCAAAGAGTCATACTTTTTATAGTATAACATGTTCTACATGTTGACAAGCATTTGTTTTTCTCTATGATTTTTGTAGTATTGTAACCAAAGCAGCTTTTAGAGATCACAAAGTTTAACTTTCTTATTTTGTAGATGAGAAAGAGGTCCTGGGAGTTGTGAGTTTTACCTAAGGATATAAAGCTAGTTACTGAGAAGAATTTGCTACCTGGGTCTCTGAAATCTGTGCCATTGTTTTTTCCACTGATTGTGTGACCTACACTTAATATAGATGCTATATTTATGAATATTATCTTTTTAATGATGTGGATTTTAAAAAATAGTGAGAAGTGTTAGACCCATTGTATTTAATTCTTATTGAAGGATGCAAATTTGATCATCTAGTACTTTATTCTTCCTGTGTAGACGTCAAAATGTGGCACAAATACTTCAATATCTTCATTCATGTGTTGGAAATATATTTTAGGTAGTATACAGGGAACATATCCAGTTTAATTAGAGAAATTATTTTGTACTTTTAATGTACTCTTATTGGAGATATTTCTTCCTGATTATATTCAAATTAAGTAGAAAATGGAGGAAGAATTATTGAAAGAATTATAATTGTACTTTGAGGTTGATTTAGATTTGAATTTTGCATTTCTGATTTAATTCTTATTTTGGTGATCTGGCATATTCTAAAACATTGCCATACTCTTTATCTCTGATTCTTATGTAAATACTTTCTCTCAAAATTGTTTTTTAGAGTTTTGGTATAGGAAGCATAGTAGTTAAAAGCAGCAAAATTATGGTTCTTGATATTATTCCTAACTCTACCAACTATAATCTTTTTATTTGAATTTTCTGTTTTCCTTAGTTTTTAGCTTTGAGTCATTTCTTAGTGACTCAAGATATTATTTCACTAAATCTCACTAGCAGATTCTTACAGACCAAGAAGATTATTTTTATTATTTACTGGGTACTTATAAATATTCCCACCTAATCACAACTAAGAAAGTAAAAAACTGCCTTATTTATAAATTCTTTCCCTATTTTGGTTTATTTAGCAATACTTGTTGATGTAATTAAATAAATGAGAGTATTGTGTAATCTGTAAGATGCTCTTGTGAGTAGTTAATAGAATGGTGTTTGCACTGTGATTAATAGCCTTGTCAGCTAATTATTGTTTGGAATTGGTAAAGTTATTCCTATACTGTGTTCCAAGCTGCTTCTCAAGAGTACTTAATGAAAGATGCTGGCTGTTTCTCTAATAAACACTGATTCTCATAATTGATTATTGGTTGATTAAATTTCCATAAGTTGATTTGTTTTATAAGATTAATAATATATTCTGCCTACTTATTCAATTCATAACAAGCATCTAACTATAACCTATTTTTAATTCTATATGGCACTGGAATAAAGCCTTCATATGAATTAACTGAAGCTTTAGGTCATAAAGTGTTAATCTGCTGGGAATGCCATAACAAAATATCACAGACTGGGTAGCTTGAGCGGAAGATATTTATTTTCTCACAGTTGTGGAGCCCAGAAGTCCAAGATCAAGGTGCCAGTCTTGGTTTCTGGTGAGGCTTCTCTTTGCCTTGTGGACAGCTACCTTTCAAGTGGGAGCAGGGAGTGAGGGACTAGGAGGTATGGTTGGAAGAACTGAAGGTTAAGGGTCGGAGAGTGTGTCTTCCTCTTCTTTAAGGACACCAGCCTTGTAGGATAGAGCCCCACCCTTATGGCCTCTTGAACCAACTTAATTACTTCCCTAAAGCCTCTATGTTCAATACTTTCACACTGATGGTTGGGGCTTTAACATATGATTTTGAGGGTATAGAATTCAGTCCACAACACAGATCAAACCTGACTAATGCTTTGTTTCAGAAAATTTTTTGTAATTGTTTTGGTTTTATCAGGATTAGTAAAAGTATTGTTAGGACAAAACAGAATTCGTGTATTTCTGTTATCATCTCTTAGCAGTGGTAGTGAACACAGGCCATAGATTAGATGGAATAAGTAGGAGAGCACTGAGAACAGAGAAACGTGAAGTTATTTTCTAAATTTTAAGTTAAATCATTGGGAAAGAACAGATTAAACTGGATGATTGGAGCTGATGATCCCCAGGGACTCATTTTGTTTGGACCACATGAGTTTTAAAAAATTGACTTGGTAGTGAATATTAAAAAAAAATCAAGTAAGTGCATTGGTACAACATGGAATTTGGTTTCCTTTTGAGATATCAGAAGGTCTGATAATGCTAGAGTTTCATTCTCTTATGATAGAAAACCATCAGAGTTGAGAAGAACCATTGACATGCCCACATTAGATAGTGTTTCCTTCTAACCCTTTTTTTATGTGATTGCATTTTTATAATCCAAATTGATAATTTCAGATCCTAAATATGTTATTTTTGAATGTTGGCTAAGCTTTTTAAATACAGTTTACTGTCATTTGACATAGTCTCCATCAAATTCTATTGACTCCCAGTATGGAAGAGAAGTATTACTTGCATTTTTATCTTTATGCATGCATGTTATTTTTCTTAAAGTAAATTTAGGAGGACTACATATATCTCTTGTATCCATGTGTGGTTCAAAATGGTAAAATATGTGGCACTTCTCAAGAAAAACAAAAGAGAACATATTTTCTATGTACTTTTTTCTTTTTCTTTTTTTGGTCTTTTTAGGGCCCCACCCATGGCATATGGAAGTTCACAGTTTAGGGGTTGAATTGGAGCTGTAGCCACTGGCCTGTGCCACAGCCACAGCAACACCAGGTCTGAGCCACATTTGCGGCCTACACTGCAGCTCAGGGCAATGCCGGATCCTTAACCCACTGAGCAAGGGCAGGGATTGAACCTGCGTCCTCACGATACTAGTAGGGAGGGTTCATTACTGCTAGCCACAATGGGAACTCCCTATTTTCTATGAACTTTTATTAATGTTTCCTACTTGGCACCTTTAGCATTTATAGTTGTGGTCTCCGATGTAAACCAATTGAATTAACTGTTATATTATCTATCTGATAATGGCTTGGTCCTAGAACAGTTGGTCTTCCCATTAAAAGAGATGAAATAACCTGACTCCTTTTGCTCTGTCTTAACCGGGATTCTAATGACCAGATGTAGACCTCATAGCTTTTACCAATCCATATTTGATGGTTTTTTTTGCTTTTTTTTTTTTTTTAGGGCTGCACCCATAGTATATGGAGATTCTCAGGCCAGGGGTCGAATCAGAGCCACGGCTGCCAGCCTATGCCAGAGCCACAGCAACACGGGATCCAAGCTGCATCTTTGACCTACACCACAGCTCACAGCAACACCGGATCCTTAACCCGCTGAGCAAGGCCGGGGATTGAACCCACAACCTCATGGTTCCTAACCGGGTTCGTTTCCACTGTGCCACGACGGGAACTCCCACATTTGATTTTTTAAAAGTGCATTTCTTCAGGTTAATCTCTTTCAAATTTTATCTTGCATGTTTGTATTCTTCTGTATATCAAGGCTATTTCATTTTATTCTTGATTTAAAGGTATTGTCTATCATGCAGATATATCAATTTAATATTCTAATACCTATCATTTGTGAGAATATTAAGTAGTATCTGATCTTAGACTAATCCTGGGGTATTTGCCATCTGAAAGCTGTTGTTTAGGACTGTGCACATATGGCGTACAGTTATCAGGGTTGGCATATGTACATCCTTCCAGCTCCTCTTTGTGGTTGTGTTTTTTATAATTCGAATGAGTAGTGTTTAGTCTTAAACATGTTACATTTGAATGTTCACTAAGCTTTTTTAATATAGTAATACTAAAAATACTAAAAATAATCCTTTTTTGTTTGTTTTTCAGATCCACAATCTCTTTTTCTTTTTCTACCTCTTTACAAAAAAACAAAACAAAAACTAGCATCTAATCTAATTAAATGTATTCATTTAATTATGCATTTCAGGGCCTCACTATGTGCAGAACTAGCGGTCTGTGTGTGTGTGTGCACAAGCATATGTATGTTATGTATAAAAATCCCAAGGAGGGAGTTCCTGTCGTGGCTCAGCGGTAACGAACCCGACTAGTATCCATGAGGACGCGGGTTCAATCCCTAGCCTCGTGCAGTGTGTTAAATGATCTGGCCTTGCAGTGAGCTGTGGTAAAGGTTGCAGATGCGGCTTGAATCTGGTGTTGCTCAGCTGTGGTGTAGGCCAGCAGCTACAGCTCTGATTCGACCCCTAGTCTGGGAACTTGTGTATATTCAGGCATGACACTAAAAAAAAAAAAAAAAAAAAACCCAAGGAGATTTTAATTGAAGAATATTATAAAATTCTTGAAAAATGTCTTGAGGATTCATTATATTAAATCCTTTAACATACAAGAATAAAGATGTGTATGTATGTGTTTGAGGTGCCAAGAACAAAAAGCCTTTGTTGAAAGTATATCTATTCCAGAAACTATATATCTAACCTTTTCCTCTTTTTCTTTTTCCCTTGCATCATACCAATAATAATATGATTGTCACTGGGGCTTTTCAGATTATTTACTTTTCTCTTCTTTTCTTTTTTTTTTTTTTTTTTTTTTGGTCTTTTCTAGGGCCACACCAGTGGCATATGGAGGTTCCCAGGCTAGAGGTCTAATCAGGGATCGAACCCGCAACCTCATAGTTCCTTGTCGGATTCGTTAACCACTGAGCCACGATGGGAACTCCCCAGATTATTTTCTTGAGGAACTGGCAAAGTTTGATAAGATGAACAAAAGATGTGGCCTATAGATTCAGAAGCAGGCAGTGATAGCGTAGGTTTTTCCTTATTTTGCCTTGTTAAGATCAAATAATAAATTAATGATTTAAGTAATAATGTTTTAGGATAGTTTTCCAACTGAACTGTATCTAAAATTACTGATTAAATTATCTAGAATAATTTTTATTAGATAGTATGTTGAGTACATTCTCATTTTAAGATTATAACTATCTATACATACAGACACACACATGTATGTAATCCGTTATTAGTTACACAGTTAAAAAAAAAAAAAGCATGTAAATTGTAATAGCAATAACCTAACATGTGAGAGGGAAGAGAAGTAAAGGCATAAAGTTCAAATTTCTATTGAAGTTAACTTGTTACCAGTTTAAAAATAGGGTGTTTTAACTTTAAGATATTTTATGTAAGCCTCATGAGTACAAGCGTAATCCTGTAGTGATTACATAAAACATCATGATAAAGATGTCAAAGAATTCTGTTACCAGAAGACAACAAAACACAAAAAAAGGATAGCAGGATAAGAAACAAGGAACACGGAATCTGCAAAATAGCCAGGAAACAATGAATAAAATGGCAATAGTGAGTCCTTACCTATCAATAATTACTTTAAATGTACATGAATAAAATTCTCCAATTAAAAGATACAGAATAAATAGATTTTAAAAAAAAAGATCCAACAGTATTCTGTCTATTAAGAGACTTACTTTAGTCTTAAAGATACACATAGATTGAGAGTGAAGTGATGGACGAAGACATTTCAAGCAGATGGTAACCAAACCAAACCAAAAACAAGGGTAGCCATACTTAGACAAAATAGACTTTAAACTAAAAATGTTAAAAAGAGCCAAGGAAACTATTATATCTGGAATGGATGGGTAGTGGGGTCCCTGTATAGCACGGGGAATGTGTGTAATTGGGTCACTTTGTTGTACAACAGAACTTGCTGAAACATTGTAAATCAACTATACTTTAATAATAATAAAAAATATGAAGTATAGAAAAAAGAGCCAAGGAAGATCATTATAAAGGGATCAATACAAGAAGAGAGAACAGTTGTAAATATTCGTGTGCCCATCGTTTGAGCACCTAAATATTTAAAAGAACTAACAGAGCTGAAATGGGAAAGACACAGTAATAAATAGAGTAATTATATAAACGTTTTAATATTTATATTCGTCTTTAGTAGGTATAAAGGCATATTCAGCATAAACAATTTGATGGTCATGTTCTCAGTCCTATCTTGATTTGATGGGCTGAGCTGCAGTTATTTTTGACAAAAATGTATATTTTTAAAATTACTTGTGCCTTCTTTTTGACAGTTTTTGACGTTAATGATATCCGCTTTGTTGTAATTTATTCCTTTGGAGGTCTGTCATCCCAGACCCTTGTATTTTCCTCCTGCCTTTCCATCTACATCCCAGTTTTATTTTTAAATTTCTCTTATGTTCATCTTTTCTTAGCCCTATTCTATTCTCTCTGTAAATATTCCTCATGGTTTATTTTATCTGTTCTTGTACTGTTAGCTTGCTTTATGCTTCCTTTATGTTTAGTCTGTATCTCTTGCCCACAGTTTACATCTCTTGAGCTTTAGATTTATGTATCTAGTTAGTCATCTTTACTTCAGTTTCTTTTTTTCCTAACAATTTCATTACATTTCAACCTAATGTTAACTTCTTAGGCCCTAAGTCTTTGCTTTGTCTAGGTTTCCTGTTTCAATTTCTTAGGCTAAAAATTGGCCATCAATATTGATTTCTTCTTCTTCCTTACTCCTCACATTTAATTCTCAAGCACATACACTTTGGTCCAATCCTTACCATTTTCACTTGTTTGGAATACTGTAGCAGCCTCTTGACTTCCAGCCTCCAGTATTTGCTCCACTCTGTGTAGAGAGTATGCTTTCTACAGACAGTTAAATTCACTTCCTTGTCTCTCATATTGTGGTTAGATGGGGATAGTGTTACATTTCTCATCCTCACCCTAACCATGTTTTCTTTCTAAATGCATTAGTAGAAAGTTATAATAAAAAGTACTTGTTTTATCTCACAAAATTGACCATATTTTCTGTGCTCTGGAACTCTTTTTCTCTCTTTCTATTTGCACGAGTATTTCAAAGTGGATATTGGGAAATGAAGCAGGCCTAATTAAGGTTCTGGAATAATAATTGGAAGTCAATATCCTAATTTAAGTTTGGGACTTCCTGTATTTGTTTAGTGATATATAGACAAGACAGAGGCCTACAAATTGTATGGTAAGTACTACAACCAGGTCTCATCTCTGCAGGAAGGTTTAATTTTATCTTTGTTCATCTGTCCCCTCTTACTTCCCCCTCCTCCCCCTTTTTTTGTTGTTGTTAAATAACAGATAAATTGAGATACAATTTGTGTAGCATACAATGCAATTTATTTAGAGTTACCATTCAGTAGTTTTTAGTATATTCACAGAGATGTGCAGCCATCACTATGTGAATTTTAGAACATTTTTATTATATCCCAAAAAGAAAATATAGACCATTATCCATCACATCCTTTTTTTTTTTTTAACCATTTTAACCATTCATAAGTGTATAGCTCAGTGATATTAAGTAACATTCACATTGTCATGCAGACATCCCCACCATTCATCTCCAGGACTTTTTGTCTTCCCAAACCGACACTCTACAACCATTAACAATAATTCTCCATCCCTCTCTCCGCCAGCCCCTGGTAACCACCATTCTACTTTCTGTGTTGATGAATTTGACTACTCGGGGCACCCAGCATGCGTGGGATTATACAGTATCTGTCTTTTGTGACTGGCTTGTTTTCATTTAGCAGAATGTCTTCTAAGTTTGTCCCATGTCGTAGCATGTGTCAGAATTGCCTTCCTTTTTCAGGCACATGATATTCCACTAAGTGGACATGCCACATTTGGGGCGTGTGGATTGGTGGACACTTAGGAGAAGTGTCTAGTGGCTATTGTGAATAATGCTACTGCGAACATGGGTGCATAAAAATGTGTTTGCGTCCCTTCTTTCAATTCTTTTGGGTATATATCCAGAAATGGAATTGCTGGATAACATGGTGATTGTTTTTTTGGATTTTTTTGAGGAACTGCTGCACAGCAGTTTTCCAGAGCAGCTAGCTGCATCATTTTACATCCCCATCAGCAGTGCACCAGGGCCCTAATTTCTCTACATCCTCGCCAACAATTGTTATTTTCTAGTTTTTTGATTATAGCCATTCTATTGGGTGTTGTTATTTGCATTTCCCTAAGGATTAGTGGTGTTGAGCATCTTTTCTTATACTTATTGACCATTTATGTATCTTCTTTGGAGAAAGGTCTATTCAAGTCCTTTCTCCATTTGGAATTGGTTTTTTGTTGTTGTTAAGTTGCAGGAGTTCTTTATATATTCTGGATATTAATCCCTTATCAGATATTTTCTCCCCTTTTGTGGGCTGCCTTTTCACTCTGATAGTGTCCTGTGATGCACAAAAGTTTTAAATATTGTTGCAGTCCATTTAATCTATTTTTTCTTTTGTTTCCTTTGCTGTTGGTCTCATATCCAAGAAATCATTTTCAGACAATGGTATTTTTATTGTTTTTAATTATTTATTTTTGAATTTATCACATCTGTATTTGTATAATGATCATAACAATCTGATTTCACAGGATTTCCATTCCACAGCCCAGGAACATCCCCCACCCCCCAAACTGGCTCCTCCGGAGACCATAAGTTTTTCAATGTCTGTGAGTCAGCATCTGTTCTGCAAAGAAGTTCAGTCTGTCCTTTTTTCAGGTTTCACATGTCAGTGAAAGCATTGGATGTTGGTGTCTCATTGTATGGCTGACTTCACTTAGCATGATAGATTCTAGGTCCATCCGTGTTGCAAAAAATGCTGGTATTTCGTTCTTTTTAATGGCTGAGTAATATTCCATTGTGTATATGTACCACATCTTCTGGATCCACTCCTCTGTCGATGGACATTTAGGTTGTTTCCATGTCTTGGCTATTGTAAATAGTGCTGCAATGAACATTGGAGTACATGTGTCTTTGCGAGTCATGGTTTTCTCTGGATAGATGCCAGGAGTGGGATTGCTGGATCAAATGGTAGTTCTATGTTTAGTTTTCTGAGGCATCTCCATACTGCTTTCCACAGTGGTTGCACCAATTTACAATCCCACCAACAGTGTACTAGTGTTCCTTTTTCTCCACACCCTCTCCAGCACTTATTGTTTGTAGACTTTTGGATGAAGGCCATTCTGGCTGGTGTAAGGTGGTACCTCAGAGTGGTTTTGATTTGCATCTCTCTAATAATGAGTGATGTTGAACATCTTTTCATGTTTTTCTTGGCCATCTGTATGTCTTCTTTGGAGAATTGTCTGTTTAGATCTTCTGCCCATTTTTTCATAGGCTTGTTTGGTTTTTTGGTATGGAGCTGTAGAAGGTGTTTATAAATTTTGTAGATTAATCCCTTGTCAGTTGATTCACTTGCAAAGATTTTCTCCCATTCTGTAGGTTGTCTTTTTGTGTTGTTTAGGGTTTCCTTTGCTGTGCAGAAACTTTGAAGTTTGATTAGGTCCTATTTGTTTATTTTTGTTGTTGTTGTCAATACTCTGATAGGTGGATCTGAGAAGATGTTGCTGTCATTTATGTCCACGAGTGTTTGGCCTATGTTTTCCTCTAAGAGTTTTATAGTGTCTGGTCTTATATCTAGGTCTTTAATCCATTTGGAGTTTATTTTTGTGTATGGTGTTAGGGATGTTCTAATTTCATTCTTTTCCATGTGGCTGTCTAGTGTTCCCAGCACTGCTTATTGAAGGGGCTGTCCTTTCTCCATTGTATATTCTTGCCTCCTTTGTCATAGATTAGTTGACTGTAGGTGCGTGGGTTTAATTCTGGGCTTTCTATCCTATTCCACTGATCTATATATTTCTGTCTTTGTGCCAGTACCATGCGGTTTTGATGATTGTAGCTTTGTAGTAGAGTCTGAAGTCTGGGAGCCTGATGCCTCCAGCTCCATTTTTCTTTTTCAGGATGTCTTTGGCTATTCTGGGTCTTTTGTGCTTCCAAACAAACTTTAAAATATTTTGTTCGAGTTCTGTGAAAAATATCCTTGGTGATTTGATAGGGATTGCATTGAATCTGTAGATTGCCTTAGGTAGTATAGTCATTTTGATACTATTAACTCTTCCAATCCACGAGCATGGTATATCTTTCCATCTATTTGTGTCCTCTTTGATTTCTTTCATCAGTAGCTTGTAGTTTTCAGAGTACAGGTCTTTTGTCTCTTTAGGTAGGTTTACTCCTAGGTATTTTATTCTTTTGGATGTGATGGTAAATGGGATTGCTTCCCTAACTTCCTTTTCTGCTCTTTCACTGTTAGTGTATAGAAATGCCGTTGATTTCTGTGTATTGATTTTGTATCCTGCGACTTTGCCAAATTCGTGGATGAGCTCTAACAGTTTTCTGGTAGAGTCTTTAGGATTCTCTAGGTGTAGTATCATGTCATCTGCAAATAGGAATAGTTTTACTTCTTCCTTTCCAATCTGGATTCCTTTTATTTCTTTTACTTCTCTGATTGCCATAGCTAGGACTTCCAAAACTTTATGTTGAAGAGTAGTGGCAAGAGTGGACATCCTTGTCTTGTTCCTGATCTCAGTTGGAATTCTTTCAGCTTTTCACCATTGAAAATGATGTTTGCTGTGGGTTTGTCGTATATGGCCTTTATTATGTTGAGGTAGGTTCCTGCTGTGCCCACTTTCTGAAGGGTTTTTATCAGAAATGGGTGTTGGATTTTGTCAAAGGCTTTTTCTGTTTCTATTGAGAGGATCATATGGTTTTTATTCTTTAGTTTGTTCATCTAGTGGTATATCACACTGATGGATTTGCAGATATTGAAGAACCCTTGTGTCCCTGGGATAAATCCCACTTGATCATGATGGACAATACTTTTAATGTATTGTTGGATCTGGTTTGCTAGTATTTTGTTGAGGATTTTTGCATCAATGTTCATCAGTGAAATTGGCCTGTAGTTTTCTTTTTTTGTGGTATCTTTGTCTGGTTTTGGTATCAGGGTGATGGTGGCCTCATAAAATGAGTTTGGGAGTATTCCTCCCTCTGCAATTTTTTGAAATAGTTTCAGAAGGAGAGGTGTTAGCTCTTCTCTAATTGTTTGATAGTATTCGCCTGTGAAGCCATCTGGTCCTGGACTTTTGTTTGTTGGAAGTTTTTTAATCCCAGTTTCAATTTCAGTTCTTGTGGTTGGCCCATTCATCTTTTCTCTTTCATCTTGGTTTAGTCTCGGAAGATTATACTTTTCTAAGAATTTGTCCATTTCTTCTAGGTTTTCCATTTTATTGGCGTATAGTTGCATATAGTAGTATCTTATGATCCTTTCTATTTCTTTGATGTGCATTCTTACTTCTCCTTTTTCATTTCTAATTTTATTGATTTGAGTCCTCTCTCTTTTTTGCTCGATAAGTCTGGCTAGGGGTTTATCAATTTTGTTGATTTTTTCAAAGAACCAGTTTTTCATTTCATTGATCTTTTCTATTGTTTTCTTTGTTTCTATCTCATTGATTTCTGCTCTGATCTTTATGATTTCTTTCCTACTACTGACGTTAGATCTTGTCTGTTCTTCTCTCTCTATCTGCTTTAGATGTAAAGTTAGTTTGTTCATTTGAGCTTTTTCTTATTTCCTGAGGTGGCCTTGTATTGCTATAAACTTTCCTCTTAGAATGGCTTTTGCTGCATCCCATAGGTTTTCGAGTCTTGTATCTTTGTTGTCATTTGCTTCTAGGTATTTTTTAATTTCCTCTTTGATTTCTTCAGTGATCCATTGGTTGTTTAGTAGCATGTTTTTTAGTCTCCACGTTTTTGTGTTTTTTTGCAGTTTTTTTCTTGTTGTTGATTTCCAATCATATGGTGTTGTGGTCAGAAAAGATGCTTGATATGATTTCAGTTTCTTAAAGTTACTGAGGTTTGATGTGTGGCCCACAATGTGATCAATCGTAGAGAATGTTCCATGTGCACTTGAGAAGAATGTGTATTCTGTTGCTTTTGGATGAAATGTCCTATAAATATCTGTTAAGTCCATCTGGTTTAATGCTTCATTCAGGGCCTGTGTTTCCCTGTTGATTTTCTGTCTGGATGATCTATCCATTGCTGTAAGTCGGGTGTTAAAGTCCCCCACTATGATTGTGTTATTGTCGATTTCTCCTTTTAAGGTTATTAGCAGTTGCCTTACATATTGTGGTGAACCTGTGTTGGGTGCGTAGATATTTAAAATTGTTATATCATCTTCTCGGATTGATCCTTTGATCATTATGCAATGTGCTTCTTTGTCCCTTAAAATATTCTTCATTTTAAAGTCTATTTTGTCCGATATGAGTATTGCTACTCCAGCTTTCTTTTGATCCTGGTTTGCGTGAGATATTTTTTTCTATCCTCTCACTTTTAATTTGTGTGTGTCCCTTGAAGTGAAGTGGGTCTCTTGAAGACAGCATATATATGGGTCTTGTTTTTGTATCCATTCAGCCAGTCTATGTCTTTTGGCTGGGGCATTTAGTCCATTCACATTTAAGGTAATTATTGATATGGATGTTCTTATTGCCATTTTATTAATTTTTTTGGATTTATTTTTGCTGCTTTGTTTTCTTCCCTTCTTCTCTTGTTCTATTCTTCCTATAAAAGTTCCTTTAGTATTTGTTGTACGCCTGGTTTAGTGTTGCTGAATTCTCTCTGCTTTTGCTTATCTGTGAAGGTTTTGATTTTTCCTTCAAATCTGAATGAGAGCGTTGCTGGGTAGAGTAATTTTGGTTGGAGGTTTTTTTCTTTCATCTCGTTAAGTATATCATGCCATTCTCTTCTGGCCTGCAGAGTTTCTGTTGAAAACTCTGCCGATAACCTTATCAGGGTTCCCTTGTATGTTACTTGTTTCTTTTTCCTGCCTGCTTTCAAGATTTTTTTTTCTTTAATTTTGGTCAGTTTGATTAGTATGTGTCTTGGTGTGTTCCTCCTTGGGTTTATTTTATATGGTACTCGTTGTGCTTCCTGGATTTGAGTGAGTGATTCCTTCCCCATGTTAGGGAAGTTTTCAGCTATTATCTCTTGGAATATTTTTTTCTGTCTCCTTCTCTCTCTCTTCTCCTTCTGGCACCCCTATAATAATGATGTTGTTGCATTTAACGTTGTCCCAGAGTTCTCTGAGACTCTCTTCATTTGTTTTCAATCTTTTTTCTCTTTTCTGTTCTGCATCCTTAATTTCCACTAATCTGTCCTCCACCTCGCTTATTCATTCTTCTGCCTCCTGTATTCTGCTGTTAGCTGCTTCTAGTGAATTTTTTATTTCAGTTATTGTATGTTGCATCTCTTCTTGTTTAAGTTTTATATCTTGTATCTCTTTGGTCAGTCTTTCCTGTAAGTTATCCATCTTTGCCTCCAGTTTATTTCCAATGTCTTGCATCATCTTCAGCATCAACAGTCTAAAATCTTTTTCCTGGAGGCTAAGAATCTCCTCCTCACTTAGCTGTTTTTCTGGGGTTTTTTCTTTCTCCCTCATCTGAGTTACAGTCCTCTGTCTTTTCATTTTTATAGGTTTTTGGTGTGGTGACCTTCTTACAGATAATAGAATTGTAGCCCCTCTTACTTTTTTTTTTTTTTTTTTTTTGTCTTTTGTCTTTTTGTTGTTGTTGTTGTTGTTGTTGTTGTTGTTGCTATTTCTTGGGCCGCTCCCACGGCATATGGAGGTTCCCAGGCTAGGGGTTGAATCGGAGCTGTAGCCACCGGCCTACGCCAGAGCCACAGCAACACGGGATCCGAGCCGCGTCTGCAACCTACACCACAGCTCACGGCAACGCTGGATCGTTAACCCACTGAGCAAGGGCAGGGACCGAATCCGCAACCTCATGGTTCCTAGTGGGATTCGTTAACCACTGCGCCACGACGGGAACTCCCCCTCTTACTTCTGATTTCTGCCCCCCTGCAGCTGAAGTCAGTATGGGGGCTTGCTGTAGGCTTCCTGATGGGAGGGACTGATGCCTGCCCCCTGGTAGGTAGAGCCGTTTCTAATCCCTCTGGTGGGTGGGGCTTAGTCTCTGGATGGGATTAGAGGCAGCTGTGTGCCTGAGGGGTTTTTCAGTAGCCTGTTTACTGAGGGGTGGGGCTGTGATCCCACCTGGGTTGTTGTTTGCCCTGGGGCTTCTCAGCAGCTAACTGATGTGTGGGGCCAGATTTTCCCAAAATGGCCACCTCTAGAGAAAGGCAATGCTGCTGAATATTCCCTGAGAGCTTTGCTTTCAATGGCCTTTCCTCACAACAAGCCACGTTAACCCCTGTTTTCCCAGGATGTCCTCCAAGAACTGCAGTCAGGTTTGACCCAGATTCCCTTGGAGACTTTGCTTTGCCCTGGAACTCAGTGCACATGAAAATCTGTGTGCGCCTTTTAAGAATGGGGTCTCCGTTTCCCCCAGTCCCGTGGAGCTCCTGTGCACAAGCCCTGCTGGCCTTCAATGCCAGATGCTCCAGGGCTCTTTCTCCCCATGCCAGATTCCCACACATGAGAGTTTGATGTGTGGCTCAGAACTTTCACTCCTGTAGGTGAGTCTCTGTGAACCAGTTAGTTCCAGTCTGTGGAGGGTCCCACCCATGAGGTGTCGGGTTGTTTATATCACGAAATTGCCCCTCCTACCTCTTGGTGTGCCCTCCTCTTTTTCTTCTGGAGTAGGGTATCTTTTTTAAGGTTTCCGGTCCATTTGGGTGAAGTGTGCTCAGTCTTTAGTTGTTTTTAGGAGAGAAGTTGAGCTCCAGTCCTTCTATTCGCCATCTTAATCCCGTCTTGACCATCCATCACATCCTTATCAGTTCATCCCACAATCCCCATAGTTATAATCCAACAAGTAATCTGATTTTTTTTATCTCTATAAATTTGTCCTTTCTAGAAATGTCCTATGAATAGAATTGCGTATGTGGTCCTTTATGATTAACTTCTTTCAATTAGCAGACTGTTATCAAGGTTCATCCATCATTACTTCTTCTTGCTAAATAACTGTTCACTATTTGAATATACCACAGTTTATACATCTATTTACCAGTTGATGTTCATTTGGATTATTTTTACTTCTCGGCAATCATAAATAATGCTGCAGTCAACATTTGAGTACAAGTTTTTGCATGAACACATGTTTTCATTTCTCATAGGCACTACCTAGGAGAGTGTTGCTGGGTTGTGTGGTAACTGTGTTTAAACTTTTGAAGAAAGTTCGATTGTTTTCCAAAGTTGCTGCACCACAACTATTACTCCCCAGGTGGCCTCAGGATGGGGCCAGTCATTAGAGAGTTGGAAATTACAGTCCCACCCAAAGGGGGGATGGGAGGCAGGCAGGGGAGGACTGGAAATTAAGCTCTAAAAAAACCTGAGAACAATGAGGATTTGATGAGCTTCCAGGCTGGTGAACACATCCATTTCATCCTGAGGCCATCTGGGGGGCCCCACCCTAAGCTACTTCATTAACACAAACCGTAGTGTGATCCAAAGGGCTTGTTATTAATAAACCATGCCTTTACAAGCATGATTTCCATTTTTCCTTCACCCAACATATTATGCATTGGTCACCTTACAATGTTATTGTACAGTTTTTCTGTAATTTGACTAATGGTGATATTTATTCTATGTCACTATCTGTTAAACAGATCATCTGACCAAAGGAACTGTACTTTTTTTTCATTTCTGGGGATGTTTGAAAGCTGACATATGTGGGGAATCCCCAGTCTAGGGGCCATATCCCAGTTTTGCTTCATCATAGGCTGTATGATTATGTTATGGCTACACTTAAAAAACTGTGGCATGCCCTAAGAAATTCCTAGCTTCTGGAGGCCTAGAACTTTCTTGTTTGTGGTTGTGTGCTATACAGGGAAATTGTCCCTTAGCTTAATTTCATTTTCCCTTCTAATCAGGGCTTCCTCTGTTTTGCTTCTTCAGATGAAGACTAATATTTAGAGTATCTGTAATTAAATAGGGGACTTCCTGCTGTGGTGCGGTAGCTCCAGGTGCTGCAGAGGCACGGTTTCAGTCCCTGGCCTGGTGCAGTGAGTTAAAGGATCTGGCATTGCTGCAGTTTTGGTATAGGTTGCAGCTGAAGCTTGAATTCAATCACTGCTCTGGATGTGGTCAAAAAATAAAATTAAATAAAAATAAGATCAACTAGAAATTAGAGGGTAGCATCACTTGGAAAGGTGCTGACAAATTCTGTTCTATTGAAGGTAGAAGAAAGATTTATTTTCTCATCCTTGCTTTAAATATCTAAATATGAGTTGGTAAAATTTGAGTCCATGGAAAAGAGAGTTACTTCAATTAAATTTCCTAGTTTTAAATGTGCACAAATGTCGACATTATCTACCTTATGCTGTAGAGAATCTCTTTCTCTCTACCTGATTAGCTGAACCTTTGGCCATATACATTTTTAGAAAACGTTATTAGGAATTTTATTTTACTTTCAGTCTCTGAACTAAACTCCCTTATAACAAGTTTCTATGTCTATATGGGGTGTTTTTGATTTTCAGATGCTTTTACTATATTATATTATGAAATTAGAGAGCTAATTATATTACAACTGTAAGTTAAGTAGGCCAAACTTTTCTGTAGTATTGCCTTTTGTCAGTTGATCTAAGAAGGGAGTGGAAAATTTATTGTAGCCAAATTTGAGGATTATAACCTGGGAAGAACAACTCAGAAAGCTCTAAGAATTATTCTACTCAATAGAAATCAAGATATATAAGTTTTTTGAGACCAAAAGTTATATATCAAATTATGTATTATTGACAGTTTCCATAATCCACATCTAACATTTACATGGGTCATGTGACCTCTTCAAGATCAAGAAGGAATATTACCTATTAAGGAGCTGTCTTTTGATGCTAGGAGAATGTTACTCTTTATGGTTGAGCAGGTATTCCTGCCTGTGGGTGGGTCTGGTCAATGAGTAAGTGAATACACAATGCACAGTGGTGGTGGTGGTAGGGGGGAGAAGAGACCAAACGGTGGAGAATTTATGTTTAAATTTTCTTGTCTTACCATAAAATATGAATTTTATTTCACACTTTGCAAAAATGATAGAATATTTTATAAAAATGCCAATATTTTATAAAAATCAAAAAAAATCATTTCTGCACCAAATTTTATCTGATAAAAAACCATTATGTAAATTAAAATATTATGAGTATTTTATAATTTTGCTTGAATTTATTGTCTATATTTGTTCAAATTATCATGTCTTTCACATGTTTTGCAATGCTCCTGTTTTCTATATTTTTAAAAAATTTGATGTAAATGTCATATTTTTAGACAAAACTTCAATGGCTCTGTGAGGAACTGAAAGAGAGAGAAAACAGAGAGAAAAGTCTCCAGCACCAGCTGATGCTATGCAGACAGCAGCTCAGGAATATGACTGAAAACAAGGAATCTGAGCTCCAGTGTCTCTTTGAACAGATAGAAAGACAGGAACAGCTTCTGGAAGAAATACATCGGGAGAAGAGAGGTGTGTTATGTTTTATTTTTCTTTGTTTATATTTGTGGCATCTTAGGGTTGGAGGAAAAACAGAAAAAACTCTTATTTCTCTTGCTTCTAGTTCAAACCACAGAATTTCCAAATTCCTCTCCTTTCCTTGTCTCTTGTCTCCTTATCTTCATTTCTGGGTCTAGAAGAAAAAACTATTTCTCCCTGAGAATTTCTCCTTCAACTACTGTATATCCGTCCTGTGTCCATCGATACCATTTGTGTCTCTTGGCCATTTGCACCTGCTTCTTTGGTAAGACATGTTTATTATTCTCCGGCAAAATGCTAAAGTTTTTATTTTACTTCAGTACTTCAGTAAAATATCCATTAATTCATTCAACAAATACTTACTTTGTGTCTGTTTTACCTTGGGCAGTATTATAGGTTCTAGGAATACATCAGTAAATAAAGCAGAAAAATATCCTACTGTTGTTTAGTTTACATTATATTGAGTGGGGGTGACATAAATGTGAAAAGTAAATAAATTATGTAATATATTAGATTTTAAGTACAATGGTGAAAAAAGTAAGTGAAGGCTAGTTTGAGAGAGCAGGGAGCAGGGTTTAATGTGTAGGTAATACTTAACTTTAAAAGTTAGACAAGAGTCTTGGAACATTAAGTATATTATGTTCAGTTCTACCAGGGATTTGTATGATGGGAAGAAGGAAACAGCATCATGTATGGGAATCCTGTGTGTATTTTATGTTGTGTTGTTCTTAGCCTTTTTTTTTTTCTTGCTGAACTTTATTAAGAACCAGAAAGAGGTGTCCTACAGTGTCCCTCTAAGAAAAACTAAGCTTTAACATAGGATTGTTCTTTTTAAAATAATTTTTTTGTTTTTATTTTAATAATAAGGATTATTCTTTCCACATGTACCACTTAAAATTGTTTATTACTGTCTTGAGTGATTCTCAAATTTTTGGTGTGAGGATCATTTTACATTCTTAAAACTTTTGAGACCTCAAAGAGCTTTTATTAATGTACATTATATATGTCACTATCTACCTATTAAAACTGAGTACTTGAAAATATTTATTTCTTTAAAATAATTGTAAACTCATTACATACTAGAGTAAAATTAATGAAATTTATTTTTCAGTACAAGAAAATTGAAGTGGCATTGTTTTTTGAACTTTTGTAAATCTCCTTAATTGCTGTCTTAAAAGAAGACAGTTACATTTTCATTTTTGCTTCACAACTCATATGTTGTTGTATTACCTGGCATGTACCCCCTAAAATATCGACATTTTATATTCATGGAAATTGAATATGAAAAAGACAGTTAACAATGTTATTATTAAGGGGTCTTGGATCATCTACACACGTCCCTTGAGAATTGCTGCTCTAGTGCAATTGAAAGATGTAAATTAAGCCGGTAGTAACAGTCAGGGATGCCTTTGCGAATTTTTTTTTTTTTTTTTTTTTTTTTTTTTTGTCCTTTTAGGGCCGTGCCGGTGGCATATGGAGGTGACCAAGCTAGGAGTCTAATTGGAGCTGTAGCTGCTGGCCTATGCAGAGCCATAGCAACGCCAGATCCCAGCTGCCTCTGCGACCTACACCACAGCTCATGGCAACACCAGATCCTTAACCCCCTGAGTGAGGCCAGGGATCGAACCCGCAACCTCATGGTTCCTAGTCGGATTCATTTCTGCTGTGCCATGACAAGAACTCCAATATTTTTTAATGACAGTAACAATAAAATCTAATTATGGAACTTATAAACAAAACATTGTATGTTCTGTATGCATGCTATATGTTATAGCCTACTTACTAATTAATATTAGATTACAACACTATTTTTCTTTAAGTAAATATTATCAATATCGTCAGTCATTTCTTTGCGTAAGAAATAAGCAATATTGTATTATAAAGTCATAAAACTGTCAGTGGAAAGAAATCCCAAAGAACCAAATATCTGTGCATATAGATAATTATATCAAATGCCATGCTTTTTCATAAAAGCCTCAGAAGGTGAGGTATAAAGGTTATAATCTCTCAAGCTGATGGTTTTTATATCTACTTTTTGAATTTAGTAAATATTTATTGCTTCCCTTGTTATCTTAGAGCACTTGAATTCCTTTGTACATCTTAGAATCAGCCTGTCGTTTTTTTAAACAGGATCTACTGATGTTTTAATAGAATTATGATAAATGTATAGATTAATTTGAGAATAGATATTGGAAACAAATCTGAATACTATCCATGATGACACAGGTTTGATCCCTGGCCTCGATCAGTGGGTTAGGCATCTGGCATTGCCATGACCTGTGGTGTAGGTCCCAAATGTGGCTTGGATCTGGTGTTTCTAGGCTGTGGTGAAGGCCAGCAGCTGATTTGACCCCTAGCCTGGGAACCTTCATGTGCTGCGGGTGCAGCCCTAAAAAGATGAAAAAAATTTAAAAATTTTTAAATTTGAAAAAAAAGAGAATGGAAATCTTAATCTTGAGTCTTCCAATCAATGAACATGGTGTATTTATCCATTAATTTATGTTTTCTTTAACTTTTCTTCTAATGCTTTGTAGATTTCAGCCAATAGCTCTTGCACATCTTTTTTAGATATATTCCTTTTTTTTTTTTTTAACTTATGAAGTTTTAGGAAATAGCATTTAAAATTTGATTTTCCAAGTTCTTTTCTAGTAGCTAGAAATGCAATTTTTTTGTGTGCGTGTCTATTAAACTTGTATTCTGTAACCTTAAGTTCATTTATTAGTTGTAGTAGCTTTTAGTTATTGTTTTTTATTCTTTGCACTTAGAGTTCTCTTTGTACATGATCATGTCATCTGCAGATAAGGCTAGTTTTGCTTCTCTTCCTTTTCTTTTTCCTTTCTTAATTAAATTGTTAGGACTTTCAGTACATATTAACATATACTTGTATTCCTGGGATAAACTCTACTTTGTCAAAATATATTTTTCCTTTTACATATGGCTAAATTTGGTTTAATAATGATTTGTTAAGAATTTTTGCGTCTGTATTCATGAGGAATATTGATTTGTAGCTTCTTTTCTTGTAATGTCTTTGTCATATTTAAATGTTAGTGTAACTGACTCTTAAATTGGTTTGCGTTTTCCCTTATACTATTGGGAAGCATTTGTGTAAAGTTTGTATTACTTTTTTAAATGTAGGATAGAATTCATCAATGAAATCTTCTGGGCTTCTAGTTTTTGTTTTGTGAAGGTTTTTAATTTTAAACTCAAATTATTTAATGTATGGCTATTCAGAATTCTACTGCTTCTTTAGTCAGTTTTGTTAATGTGTACCTTTTAAGATATTTTTCCCATTTCATAGGGGTTGTCAAATTTATTGACTTAAAATTCTTCATAATATTTTTGTTTTGAATTCTTTTAGTTTCTATAAGATCTGTGCTGATTTCTCTTATTATATTTCCTGATATTGGTAATTTGTTTTCTCTCTTTTGTTCTTTGTAAATCTTGCTGAGGATTTTATTAAATTTTTTTATTATCTTTGAGAAAAACTTTGAATTTAATTTTTTTCCATTGTATGCCTTTTTTCATGTTTTATTGACCTCTATTGCTATTTTTATTTCCTTTTACTACTTTTGTGTATCATTTATTCTTCTCTTGGATTCCTAAGTTTCAAGCTTCATTTTAATACTTCTCTTTCCTATGACTTTAGTCATTTAAAGTCATAAATTTCCATGTCAGCAATACTTTAATTGCATTCCACAAATTCTGGTATATTATCTTTTTATTATCATTTTGAGTTAGAAAATATTTCTCTTGTGATTTTTTCTCTTACCTATGGTTTTTTAAGAAGCGTTATACTTAATTTCAGAGTATTAAGCATTTTCTAGATGTTACATTATCAGTTTCTAAATGTAGTACCCTTGCAGTCATAAAACATACTCTTCATAATTTTGATCCTTTACTGAGAATTGTTTTATGGCCCCAAATGTGGTTTTAGAATTTTCCATGTTCACGTGTGTTTGTGTGTGATTTTTTTTTTCCTCCAAATATTTTGAAACTCTCTTTTTAGATCCCGTCTTAGTATTGATTATAGAAATACACTGAGTATGGAGCCTATTGTAATAGTCTCAGTCACAGTAAAAGAGGGACTGACAAAGGATATTGGTAATGACAACAAATGCAAAAGATACAGTGGAGGAATTAGTGAAAGGTCGTACAGTGTGGGTGAATGAGAAAGGATTGCCATTAAGAGCAAGAGCAAAGTCAGGAAGTAGGCTGATTTAGTGGGAGTGCTAGAGGAATCCTATTTTTATCTAGTCCTTAAAATTATTTAAAAAAAAAATCTTAGGAAGACTCAAACTTTTGTAACAGAGTGACAATATGATAATTCCTTGCCTTGTAGGTGTAAGATGTATTGTATTAGGTGCTATCTGGTCATTCAGAAATCATGAGGACTTAATGCGAATAATGACCAAGCAAAGGCTGTTATAGTTGTATACTTAGAGATATGTTTATTATGAGGTAGAATGAAATAAATACATTGCTAGAAATGCCATTTCATTCCCTGGTGAAAAGGGAAGTTTTGATTACATCCATTGAGGCCTATATGGGGAGGTTTTTTTCGTAGGACATCTTTTGATTTAATTCTTGAAAGATGCAGCAGGATTTCTATAAGAATGAGAGAAGGAGGAAGGTTTCTCTCTGGGGCTTAACTGCATAGCCATTTCTTCTTGCATACTTCAGCATTTGTTTACAATGTTTTACATAGAAGGGGTGAAGGACAGTAAAACTGATGATTAAATTTAGATATTTCTTTTTTTTTCTTTTTAGGGCCATATCTGCAGCAAATGGAAGTTCCCAGGCTAGGGGTCAAAATGGAGCTACAGCTGCTGGCCTACACCACAGCCACAGCAGTGTGGGATTCAAGCTGCGTCTGCAGCCTACACCACAGTTCAAGGCAATGCCAGATCCTTAACCTGCTGAGGCCAGGGATCGAACCTGCATCCTCATGGATACTAGTCGGATTTGTTTCCGCTGTGCCACAACAGGAACTCCCTAAATTTAGGTATTTCTGAAGTTAATCATTATAGAAATTTATATTTAATTGCCTTAATTATCTTACAAACTTGTCTGTTAGGTAAAACAAGGTTAACCTATTTGTGTGTGAAACATGACAGAGAAATTTCTCACTTGTTGGGATTGTCCTTCTCTGCACTAATATTTGTAGTTTGGTTTAGTATATTATTGACATGTGCCAGGTTAATCTAAGCTCACATACAAGGAGTCTCTATCACTGAGTGCTGCTAAATTTGTAGATCTGAATTATCTTATGTTCCCTGGGCTATTTTAACCCTGTAGGTTGGGGCTGGGTGTTCCAAAAGGAGAGGAAATCTTTTGAGAAGTCCTAGACTTCTTAGAAGTTTAGTAAGTATTGACTTAGAAATTCTTTGTTGTTGTGAATGACAACAAAGAGTAAAAAGATGTAAACTGCAGCTAGGAGAATTTAGCTATTATGATATTTTAATTTGTGTTACTAGTTATTTTTAATAATTTCTTAATAAACCAGCTGTTGCCTGCCATCTTAATATTCTGATAACTCACTGTTCCTCTATGTGCCAGTTTTTCTCTGTAAGAACACATACTTTGAAACTATGAGGTTTACTAAAAATTAGACTTTATGTGCATACTGGAAGGATTTCTTTTTAAAAAAATCTTTAGAAGGAGGGGTATCTGTATAGTTCGATTTAGCTGCATTCTTGCTTATGAAGTATTATTATGAACAAATACAGCAAACAATTTTCTTATATTTTTTCTTAAACTGAAATTATTAACTCTTAATTAAAGAGTCCATCTTTGCTTCTAGGCACTTTATGATTGTGACTGTGACTATTTAGTGTACATGTTTTTTCTTTCTAAAGTAACTAGAGATTGACATCTTAAATCCCTTTCTCTTAAACATGAAAATTTATCTCTTACCCAATGTCTTGTTTTTGGCTAGGTGTTATACTCATTTGGCTTTGTTGGATTCTGTGGGGTCTTCATCACTTCCCTATTGCTCTGATAGATACAATGCCTAGAAAGACACTAATTCTCAGCAGCAGTCACTGTAGATTTAGGCTTCTCAGATCTGCCTTTCCCTTTCTTATATCACTTACTAGGAATGTACATGTAATGATGAAGTAAGCCATTATCAAGGACTCTTTGTTCGGGAGTTATCTTTTCTGTATAAAAGGGAAAGAAAGTGCTAATAAGATGTGGAAGAAAGGAAATAGACCTTTAGCTACTGAAGTAAGTAATGTTTTTGGAGCAGAGGACTAATTACTCAGGTTGGTTGTTTGATTAGCACCAGTGCCTTAGCCAAGAAGTGGGCAATGGAGACAAGGTGCATCATTGCCCTACTTTTTTTTTCTTATAGTTGAATAATTTTAACTCTTGTATTAGCGATGACTATGGCTGTGGCAAGCATTCAGAAGACTGTCCTGGGCCAAAAATATCTTGTTTTCTTGCCTCAGTGAGTTTTGGTAAGACTCACAGTTGAGATATATGTTTAGTTGAGTGGACCTACTAGATGGAGGTTCCATGAAAGTAATGGTCTTTTAAATTATTTTTTTGTTCAATACCCCAGAGCCTAGAAAGAACCTGGCATATAGTAGATATATCTAACTAATATTTGCTGACTAAGTGAGTGAATGAATGAAAGAACATTAGAGGGGCATAGTTAATAGGGAAGCCATATTGTTTATGTTTATTGAAAAAAAAAACACGGAGTTCCCGTCGTGGCGCAGTGGTTAACGAATCCGACTAGGAACCATGAGGTTGCAGGTTCGATCCCTGCCCTTGCTCAGTGGGTTAACGATCCGGCGTTGCCGTGAGCTGTGGTGTAGGTTGCAGACGCGGCTCGGATCCTGCGTTGCTGTGGCTCTGGCATAGGCCGGTGGCTACAGCTCTGATTGGACCCCTAGCCCGGGAACCTCCATATGCCGCGGGAGCGGCCCAAGAAATAGCAAAAAGACGAAAAAAAAGAAAAAAAAATGCAATAGACTCTGTGTAACCAAATTTAATTCTACCTAACCAAAAGACAAGTCAGCAAATATTTGGCAGAAGTTAAGTCCTTTAATCAGAATGGTTTACATTTTGGGAGTTCCCATTGCAGCTCAGTGGTTAGCAAACCCAATTAGCATTCATGAGGACGCAGGTTCAATCCCTGGTCTTGCTCAGTGGGTTAAGGATCTGGCATTGCTGTGAGCTGTGGTTTAGGTCACAGACGCAGCTCAGACCCCGCATTGCTGTGGCTCTGGTGTAGGCTGGTGGCTACAGCTCTGATTGGACTCCTAACCTGGGAACCACCATATGCCAGGGGTGTGGCCCTAAAAAGACCAAAAAAAAAAAAAAAAAAAAAGAAAGAAAAAAAGAGAGAGAGTGGTTTACATTTTGTTGACACTCTGGGATTAGGTAACAATATTTGTCTTTCGTACTACTTCAGACGTGTATTGCATTTTATGGTAGAAGTATTCAACTAATTTGTATTCTTATTCATTTTGTGAAAATTTGTTGAGTAGAAGGATTCAGGATTGGGAGACATTGAACAAATGAAAGAAAGCTTAATTGTAGAAAATATGAGAGTGAATGGGGTCAGAAGTAAAGGTGGAGAGATGAATCTTGGAAAGAGAAAGGACAAGAGTTAGGCATTTCTTCTTCCATCACCTTTTAACACTTTGAATACAGTACTATTTGGGATAGTTTCACTTATCACAATTTTTTAAATGGTTTCCTTAGTTTGACAGTTAGTTCCTCAACATTTGTGATTAGATTTTAACTAATCCTTCCCTTGTATATGCTCAATACCTGTTTGAAGAAAAGGATGGAAGCAATGAGAAGTAGTTACTGGATTTGCCATGTTAGACTTTGGAAGATCTATTTTATTAAAAGCTATGTGAGTTTTAAGCCAGAACCTCTCTCATGACTATATTATTATTATTTATTTATTTATTTATTTATTTATTTATTTATTTTGCAAAATATCCAAAGGATAACACTTGACATCTGATGGATACTAAAGGTATAGGGAGTCAGCTCAATGATGAAGCTAGTATACTATACATTTGTCATTCTGGCCTTATAAATGGCTCTGAGGATAAGTGTTTTTACTGTATAAAAGAGATATAACTCAGGTTTTTTTTTATTTTATTTTTTTTCAGTTCTCTAAAATTGCTGTTCTTTTCATGGCATTGACTCTACAAAAGCACTGGTTTTCCACAGGTTCTCATCTACCTGATTTGTCTGTGGCAGTAGTGATCTCAACTTTTTAAAGGTTTTCCTTTGGTTTCCTAGTGCTCTGAGAAACTCCTTTCAGCTGATTTCTCTATTTTTTTTTTCTTGCTCTTCTTTTGAATCTCTATACCCCTCATTCTGTGGTGATGGCAGAACAGAGGATAATTTCTTAGAATTCATTTGTGGGACAGAAACAGGAGGGACTTGTGAACTGAAGGAATCTTTCCTAACATCTTCCCTAGTCTAGGGAAAGACAGGGTTGCATCATTTATGTTTTATGTGTACATTATTTATTTATTGGTTTAATTTTTCTGCCACTTGTGATTTACCTATTATTCCGCACATTGTTTCAAGCAGTTTTTTGGCTTGGATATTTTTCACACACACACACACACACAAATATATATATATATATATATATATATATATATATATATATATAGTCATTAGATCAAGTGGGATTCATCCCAGGTTCACAAGGATGGTTCGACATTTATGAACCAATCAACATCATACACCACATTAAAAAAAGAAAAGTCAAAAACCACGTGATCATCTCAGTAGTGCAGAGAAAGCATTTGACAAAGTCCAACATCCATTCAGGATTAAAAACTC
Source organism: Sus scrofa (assembly GCF_054392235.1). Taxonomy (NCBI): domain Eukaryota; kingdom Metazoa; phylum Chordata; class Mammalia; order Artiodactyla; family Suidae; genus Sus; species Sus scrofa. Next base: position 114,638,195 of record NC_139389.1, on the reverse strand, counting down.
TTACCAAAGTGGGTATAAAGGGACCATACCTTAACTTGATAAAAGCCATTTATAACAAACCCATAACAAATATAATACTCAATGGAGATCAGCTGAAAGCCTTCCCACTAAAATCTGGAACATGAAAAGAACTCCCACTCTCACCACTTTTATTCAACATAGTATTGCAAATCCTAGCCACAGCAGTCAGACAAACAAAAGAAATAAAAGCTATCCAAATTGGAAGAGGTAAAATTGTCACTGTATACAGATATCATGATACAATATATAAAAAACCTCAAGGTATCAACCCCAAAACTACTCAAACTGATCAACAAATTCAACAAAGTAGCAGGATACAAGATTAATACTCAGAAGTCAGTCTTGATTTTGTATACTAACAATGAAATGTTAGAAAAGGAATAAAAAAATACACTACCTTTTAAAATTGTACCCCCTAAAAACTAAATACTTGGGAATAAACCTGACCAAGGAGATGAAAGATTTATATGCTGAGAACTATAAAACATTCAAGGAAGTTAAAGAGGATGTAAAGAAATGGAAAGATTTCCCATGCTCCTGGGTTGGAAAAATTAATATTGTTAAAATGGCCATACTATCCAAAGCAATCTATAGAGTCAATGCAATCCCTATCAAATTACCCATGACATTTTTCACAGAACTAGAACAAACAATCCAGAAATTTATATGGAACCATAAAAGACCCAGAATTGGCAAAGCAATCCTGAGGAACGAAAACCAAGCAGGAGGCATAACTCTCCCAGACTTCAGGCAATATTACAAGGCCATAGTCATCAAGACAGTGTGGTACTGGTACCAAAACAGACATACAGACCAATGGAGCAGAAGAGACAACCCAGAAATAAACCCAGACACCTATGGTCAATTAATCTTTGACAAAGGAGGCATTTCCCATAAAAATGGGAAAAAGACAGTCTTTCCAGCAAGTGGTGCTGGGAAACCTGGACAGCTGCATGCAAATCAGTGAAACTAGAACACACCCTCACACCATGCATGAAAATAAACTAAAAATGGCTGTAAGACTTAAACATAAGACATGATACCATAAAAATCCTAGAAGAGAGCATAGGCAAAACATTCTCTTACATCAACCTTACAAATGTTTTCTCAGGTCAGTCTCCCAAAGCAACAGAAATAAAAGCAAAAATAAACCAATGGGACCTAATCAAACTGACAAGATTTGCATAGCAAAGGAAACCAAAATGAAAACAAAAAGACAACTTACAGAATGGGAGAAAATAGTTTCAAATGGTGCAACTGACAAGGCCTTAATAACTAGAATATACAAACAACTTATACAACTCAGCAGCAAAAAAGCCCAACAACCTAATGGAAAAATGGGCAAAAGACCTGAATAGACACTCCTCCAAATAAGATAATACAGATGTCCAACAAACACATGGAAAAATGCTCAACTTCACTGATTATTAGAGAAATGCAAATTAGAACTATCATGATATACCACCTCACACCAGTCAGAATGGCCATCATTAATAAGTCCACAAATAACAGATGCTGGAGGAGGTGTGAAGCAAAGGGAACCCTCCTGCACTGTTGATGGGAATGTAAATTGCTATAACCACTATGGAAAACAGTATGGAGGTACCTTAGACAACTAAATATAGAACTACCATATGACCCAGCAATCCCACTCTTGGGCATATATCTGGAAAAAACTTTTCCTTGAAAAAGACACATGCACCCCTATGTTCATTGCAGCACTATTCACAACGCCCAAGACATGGAAACAACCCAAATGTCCATTGACAGATAATTGGATTAGGAAGATGTGGTATGTATACACAGTGGAATACTACTCAGCCATAACCAAGAGCAAAACAATGCCATTTGCAGCAACATGGGTGGAACTAGAGACTCTCATCCTGAGTGACGTAAGTCAGAAAAAGACAAATACCACATGATATCACTTATATCTGGAATGTAATATATGGCACAAATGAACCTTTCCACAGAAAAGAAAATCATGAACTTGGAGAACAGACTTGTGGTTGCCAAGGGGAAGGGAGAGGGAACGTGATGAACTGGGAATTTGGGGTTAAAAATGCGAACTATTGCCTTTGGAAAGGATAAGCAATGAGATCCAGCTGTATAGCACTGGGAACTATATCTGGTCACTTACGATGGAGCATGATGGAGGATAATGTGTGAAAAAGAGTGTAAATGTGTATGTGTGACTGGGTCACCTTGCTGTACAGTAGAAAATTGACAGAACACTGTAAACCAGCTATGACGGAAAAAATAAAAATCATTTAAAAAATTTACAAAATAATATAGTCATAAGAGATAAAGATAAAGCTGCATGTGCTAAAAAAGATTTGATATGAATTTTTAGGTTACTAAATGTTTCATTAAATTCAAAGCTTATCTTTGCTATGTTTGAGTTCTTTTAAGGTAATCCTTCTTTTCTATTTTGTTGTGTACATAATAATCACTAATTTCCAGAATAATGCCAGCCCACCTCTCCCAAAAATACCAAAATCCTAATCCCCAGAAGCTTTTAATATGTTACATGTCAGAAGAAACTTTGTAGCAATGTTCAAGTATCCTGCAGTATCTGTTTAGACCCAGTGTAGTCATGAGTGTTTTTGAAAGTAAAAGATGCAGAGAAGGAATGATTTGATGTAAGAAAGACTCAATATACAATTGATGGCCTTGAAGATGGAGGAAGAAGGCCATAAGCCAAGCAATGTGGTAAGCCTGAAGAAGCTGTAAAAGATAAGGAAATTGATTCTTCCTGGAACCTCTAGAAAAGAATGCAGCCTTGCTGACAGCATGATTTTTAACCCAATGAGATCCATATAGAACTTCTCACCTGCAGAATTGTAATATCCTAAATCTGCATTGTTCTCAGGCACTAAATTTGTGGTAATTTGTTATAGCATACAGAGCAAACTAATATACCAATGAAATTATGAAATGAGAGATTTGTAATAGTTTCTCTGCACTTGCTTCTCAGTTCTCTTTATGTCGAGTAATTCTCCAGCCTGCTCCAGCCTCTTTGGGTACATATGCTCATTTTTGGATATTTGTTAGCAAGTTAAGAATATATGGGTATTATCTTCAGTTTACTAAGATTAACTTTGAAATGCACCGATACAGTTCTTAAAATGTGTGAAATGTGTTATTTTCAAAATGAATGTAATTTACTTACCTTTGTGTATACACATTTGGTATTCTTTAAGGATAGCAATTAAATTTAAAGAAGTTACATGAGTCATGAATGAACCTGAGATGTAAATAGCCTTTATTGGTTTAGTCGTTTATAAGGCCTTTGTTTATTTTTAGTCCTCTCTTTAAATTTTATTCATCCAGTTTGAATTATAGCATAACAGTAAGTAGGCGTTAGCCAAGCAAGTGGTGATGGCAGAGTGGTCCCAGCAGAGGAAACCATGTTTGTGAAGAGCTAAAGTGGGAAAGAACGTGGCTGGAGCGTAATGAGATAAGTAAATTGAAGTGCAGACACACAGGCTGTTGCTGACTTAATTCTCTACACCTAGTAGATGTAAAAACAAAAAAATTATTTCTATCCTTCCAGTGAACTCAATTTTCAGATGAGTAGTAACCTGTGGTAGATTTTAAGCTTCAATTTATGGCTGAATTCTTGAATAAATGTTTGAAGTTTGATTATTCTTTTTTTTTTTTTTTTTTTTTTTTGTCTTTTTGTCTTTTGTCTTTTGTTGTTGTTGTTGTTGCTATTTCTTGGGCCGCTCCCGCGGCATATGGAGGTTCCCAGGCCAGGGGTTGAATCGGAGCTGTAGCCACCAGCCTACGCCAGAGCCACAGCAACGCGGGATCCGAGCCGCCTCTGCAACCTACACCACAGCTCACAGCAACGCCGGATTGTTAACCCACTGAGCAAGGGCAGGGACCTAACCCGCAACCTCATGGTTCCTAGTCGGATTCGTTAACCACTGCGCCATGACGGGAACTCCTGATTATTCTTTATTAAGTTGGAATCCAGAATGCCTTTGATATCCAGATGCGGTTGCTTAGAATAAACATACATGCCAGGAAATTTAAAATGTAAATATTTAAAAATAGTGAATGGCAACATATTGTATATGAAGCTTCTATTGCCTTATAGCTATGAAATTTTAATTTGAAACTCTAAGGAAATTTTTCTTAGTTTATTAACTTGAAAGCTCTCTGGAGAGCATTCAAATCCTGTTTTACACTTCCGATTTGAAAGAAAAATTGCTTCCTCCCACTTCCTTGTCCCCTGCAACTGCTTTCCTTGGTGGTTTCTTGCATATCTACTTCTCCCTCTGCATTGAGACTACTCTGTCTTATTTAGCTTTCCATTACTTTATGTCTTCAAAGACTGCAGAAACTTCTCTTTTTGCAAGATCTTCTTAACCTCTAGTCTCTGCTCTCTACTTAACTGATCCTCACCTATGAGCCTGTCAGAGCCCCCAAGGCAGGTGACTTTCCCAAGCTGGCACACTCCAGCGTGTGTGTTCAAATTGACATCATTCTCTGAACCCCAGTTATCCTCCATATATTTCTCTGCTATTTAATTAAGTATTTGGCAAGGGTGACATCTTTTAGGAATAACCTTGCATATGCTTAGATTACTATAAAAAAGTAAATCATTCTCAAATATGATCTTGAGCTTTTGATAATAAATTACTTGAAACACACCCCCACAATTGACCTCTACGCAATGTTTCATTGGAAAATCTCACATATGCACACACATAAAGCTGCTGGTCTAATCAGTTCTGCCAGATGAATCTTCATTAAACACAGCTTTGAGCCATGACTCCTCAGCTCAGTTACCTTCTGTGGATTTCTCACTGCTGAACAAATAATGTTCAAACTCTTACAAGATCCCCATCATTTTTCCTTCTCTTTATGTGAAAACTATCATTGTTATCACTCTTGATGGGAACATTTTTCCTTTTACCACCCCATTACTACTAAAACTTTTTGGGTATAATTTCATGACATTTGCCATTTACCGCCTTTTCCTCTAACTGCCTATGTATCTTTTTACGTTGTTTTAATATCTTGTGTTATAGACTCTTGTTTTCTCACTGCATTTAGCAACATGTTTTATATTAAAATACGAAATAAACATACTCACTGAATGTTTGGGTAGGTGGATGAATGAGAGCCAATGCATGAATGGACAAATGGATAGCCCAGATTTAGCTTTCTGTCTCTTTATCCCATTTATTATGTTGTCTTCATCAGAAGCCATATATCCCCTTATCATATCTACTTTAGACACTTAGGTCTGTTCTACCAGTCAGAAAGAGAACAAACATCAGGTTGATTTATTCTTAATTTTGCCTCTTCAAGACACAGAAACAAACATGAAGTGTTAACAACTCAGAATTACTCTACCAAACTATTCTGATGATGTCCTTTATTAACAAAGCTATTTTCACTATCTTTTTGATACTAGGTTAATTGGCAATAGGAGAATCTTTCCCCTCTTTATCTTTCCAGATTAAAGTCCTTCAAGTTCTCCCTAATAATGTCTGGAAAGACTTTGATACACACGTACTCTTTCCTACTTTAGATGAGTCACATAACATCAACCAGAAGAGATTACACAATTGCTTTATTTCCTATTGAAACTATTGACTTTGTGCTTAAGAGATGATGCTCAACTCTTCAACCACATTGTCTTTGAAATTCTCTTAGGGTAATGAAGGAAGCTAATATTTCTTGAAGGCTTGCTAATATTCAGGATTTTATGTGTATTATCACATTTCATCCTTAAAACAACCAAGTGAGGTAATTAACCCATTTTTACAGTTAGGCAGCTGAGTCTGGGAAGCAGTGGGGTAGGTTGTTTCTTACAATAAGGGATAGTAAATTAGAAATGGGAATGGATTTTGTGAAACTCAAGCTTGTGTTCCTACTATCTTATCACATGTCAAAATGAACCAGCACTCCACAATCAACTTCATTGGGTCTTGCAAATTGGAAATAACTTGTTTTTTTCACTTTGTTGGGATCTATTCCTTGAAGTTGTAAAGAGGTCAAGTTTTTATTAAGAATAGAAAATTGCTCTGTCAAAATATCAGTCCTTTCGGCTACCATAATGGCTAAACCACTGGAAATACTTTTCTAGAAAAAAATAATCAGCTTTGCTGTTTGGGTATTAACTCTTTGGTTTTATACCTCTCATATTCCCAGGATTTTCTTTCATGTCATTTTATCATGTGATAACCTATAATTGCTTGAGTAGCTCATAAGAACACCAAGCCTTGGGCCCATTTAAGAGGTGAATTCTAATATGGGATAGAACCGTTCGCTCCCATAAATAGAGAACTAAGTCCAAGCCTTTTCTCGTGTTGCCTCCACCATGAAAATGTTATCTACTGCCAAATCAGTCACCCTAGAGTACCCTTTTAAAGGACACTGTAGTTGTCAGGACAACCAGTCTGTTTTTATATCCATCCTATTTTAATCCCTTGGAACAATTATTTCCAAGAACTATTCTAACTTATACTTTTATGGTCATGAAAAATTTGGCTCTCATTAAAGCTTTTGAAGCCCACTTAACCCGGTCTTATCTCTCCTTAGAACCTCAGTTGAGTCTGGCAGTGTTATCAGCAGTTGCTCTCAGGTTAACATCTCTACCTTTTTCTGTTCTGACTGCCGAATGATTCAACACACTTTAACAAAGAAACGTTTTCATCTTAAGAGATGTAAACTGCAGCAGGAAGGATTTAGCTAAGATGTAAGAATATTTTGAAACTATGAGGTTACTAGAAACTAAAATGTCTCTGTGGCAGTTTGAGGAGTTTTTCTTTAGAAATCTTCAGACAGAGAGACAGACATCTGTGTAGTAAGATATAGCTGCAGTGAAGTGCTAATGATTATGAACAAATAATCATAGAAATTAGGTTTTTTATCTTTCTTTAACTGAAATTGTGAACTCTCATTTAAATTAGAGATTGATCTTACTTCTCAGGCACTTTGTGTCTATGGCTATTCAATGTGAACACTTCACAGAGGTATGTTTCTAGATAACACAACCTTTTGTACTTACATATCAGTGAAACCTCTGATGGCTTCACTTTAATATTTGTATCTTTGTTCATGGTGAGGTTAAAACGTTTTTTGAGACAATACAGGGAAGAGAAAATGCTGCTGTGTGTAATACATCTTTGGAGATACTCTCTATACACATTTCTCATAATATTTCACTAACTATGGTTATCATAAAAATGTTCATTATGGGAGGAGAGAAAAACCAAATGCAATTTTGGTGAAATACCTGTTTTCAAGCAAATATTCTTCATGTAAATTATTCCCAAAAAATATTAAAAGAGGAAAAATATAACTAATTGATGCATGGCCACATTCCATTTGGAAGTCAGAGTGAAAAAAAACCCTGGCCTACCATATTTATAGTGTTTTGCAATGTTGGTATTTGCATATGTGTTTATACTAATTTTCTACCTAAGTCTAAAAATTATTCATAAAGCCCTTGTATTAATCCAGGCAAAGGAATAATCTGTCTGTTATTAAGAGAATAAAAAAGCTTTGAGTTAAATAAGTTTAAGGATATGACTTAACAAGAATTTGGAATATCTTTCTGCTCTTTGAATTTGAATTCAATACTAATATTTTTTACCCAATTCCCATAGAAATGTGTACCTATACCTCTTTTCCTTTTCATTTGGAAATCTGTGCAGCAAATCCTTAAAATGTACTTTCTGGCAGAGGGTTGCTTTAGTATTTGCTTTTTCTGACATCTTGAATGAGCTGGGATGGGTATCTGTACATTCTCTTTAATTTTTTTTTTATTTTTTAAAACTACTGTCAGTTGATCTTTATCCCATCTTAATGTGCCTTACTATTTAACTTCTTTACAACCCCCCATTCCCAGGTCAAATTGTAGCCTTGTTTTGTGTAAGTCTTGGTGTTAGACAAGACATAAATGTTGTTTGGCCTCAGATGTACATCTTGATGTAAACCACTCTGAACTTTTTTACAATGGTATTATATTGGTCTTTCAATTTCCATGCTCCTTTTCCACAACTCTAGCTCCATCTAAACTTCCAGTTTACTTTTTATTGGCTTTTTTTTTTTTGCAGCCTTTCTTTAGTTCAGTTTTCCTCCATGAGTACCTTGAAATTATGCCCCCCTTATACATTTCTAGCTCTCATATATTTCATTCACCTTTCAGCATCTCAGTGGTAAAGTCCATTTTTTTAAGTAATTGGAAAGTCTCTTTCCCTCTCTTCTTGAAATAATCCATTATTTATTTATTTTTAATGTAAAAGACATATTCTTTTATCCTTATTATTACCTGGACAAAAGTATTAAGTGAGATCCATGGCTGTATAATGAATATTTAGCTGTACGGTTTTCTTTTTTTTTTCTCTTTCAGTTCAGTTTGTCCTAATGAAAGTACTTGCCTTGCTCAGACAAGCCACAGGAAAACCAAAACTGACTTATTTTCTTTTTTCTTTTTCTTTTTTTTTTGTGTGTGTGTCTTTTTGCCTTTTCTAGGGCCACACCCATGGCATATGGAGGTTCCCAGTCTAGGGGTCTAAATGGAGCTGTAGCTGCCAGCCTACGCCAGAGCCACAGCAACGCAGGATCGGAGCCACGTCTGCGACCTACACCACAGCTCACGGCAACGCCGGATCCTTAACCCACTGAGCAAGGCCAGGGACTGAACCCACAACCTCATTGTTCCTAGTCAGATTCGTTAACCACTGCGCCATGATGGGAACTCCAAAAAACTGACTTATTTTCAATGACTACCTGTTAGTGTCTCTGGAGTATGTGTTGTTCCATGGAGTTCCATATGTGAAAGAGATAAACTCTTTACTTTTAAATTTAAAATTCTAGTTCAGATAAGGATTTACAGAAGCGTTTACATGTAAGGCTATGAAAAAGACTATATAGTTGTGGGTGTATGTTTTACAAAAGGGAAACATTGGAGGAGTGGCTCTGGTTGCTTCTAGAGTTCTGTTTTGCACATAGGTTCGGGCTTGGGAAGAGACAACCACTAAAGGGATCGTTTCCTCTCTTTTCTATGACTATGAGTGCCATAAATGCCCTGAAGCAATGTAAATTGTGGATTATTGTAAAACTTGTAAATAAAAGTTTTTCTTTGTGATTTTATTGTTAGAATGTTTCCCTACAAGTCAGGTGTTATTGCCCGTTGCTTTGGCTGAATCAGACCTCATAGCTGTCTTGATAATAAAAGACAGGAGATATTGTTGGTTTCTAAGCTATAAGAAAATGAAGGTGATTGGGAAAGAGGATATACATGTGCTGATTGCCTACAGAAAGGATCTTATAGGGGTTCCTATTTATTTTTACACATGGTACCTTATATTGCGTCTTCCCTTTTCTTATTCCAGGTGAATGAACAGAAATAAGTGGATGGTTAGAGCATTTATTGAGGAAGAGTTATGTTGGGGGGGCAGTAGTTTTCTCATTTCTGTTTGTTTTAGCTCTCATTAGCCTCTTTTGTAATATCTAAAGCTCTGCAAATGTAGCTGAAAAATACCAGTGTCTGATTACTCAATGTAAGTTAATTAATTGAAATTAATACTATTTAGGACTTATAGTTTTTTTTTTAATGCTGCACTTTTTCTCCCAAAGGAGGTTTTTCTTTTAGACTTTAATTTTGATTGTGAATTACATTGTCTTGTGATTGACATGAACCTTTTCTTTTGTTGAACTCTAGCATATTATAATTCTTGGAATTGTAGAATTTTCCCTGCTTGTGTATTCAGTCTTCATCAATTGTGGGTCATTCCTATTGACAATAATTGGAAAATTAGGGAATTTGTTTTCTAGAATAGATAATAAAAATAAAGAAGGAGTACTTTTCTGCAGAAAAAGGCCATGGGAAAATAAGAATAAGATAGAGTATACCTGAATTTAAGATTTTAGATTTATAGAGAAAGAAATCAAATAGACACAACACTTTTATTGTGTAATAGGGACAGGTGAAGGTAGAACACAAGGATCGCAGGCATCTTGATTTTTCTCATTCATTATAGCATGTAGGAGTTACACAGTAAATAGTTGTTGAGGAAAGTAATGAGTGAATGTACAGAGGAGCAAACAAGTAGGGTAGTAATACATGCTAATAAATAATAATAATCCAGGGTAAATAATCAAAAAGTATTAATTGCATGGAGAACTATCCTGAAAAAAATTAAGCTTCTTATTATATATTTGTAATGGAAAAGTAAAACAAATTTATGAGCATTTTAGTATCTGATGGTATATGGAAACTTGTAGTAATTCCTCACTATTATCAATCCCCAAAATGTAAAATATCTTTTGATATCTTATTTTTATTATGTCTTTCTTATTTATGTGAACATATAACAGTGTTAAAGTTTTTTAAGGTTAATTCTGGACCTTTAACTTTTCTTTTTCTGTAGAGTCTTGAATTTCACGAATGAGAACTGGTCTTCTCAAGTTTTCTTGGTTTGTTTGCGGAACCTGTCATCTGTGGTTAGAGTTGATGATGAATTAATTTAGTTAACATTATTCCAAATTGGATATTTTTATAATGGTTGTATGTTGATGAATTATTAATTAGTATTAAATAATACTGAACTGCTTGGAGGCCAAGATAATTTTATCCAATGACATAAGTGCCTTTTATCACATAACACACAAAAAATGTTGGGTGGGTAAATGGATGGAGGGGTAGATAGATGGATGATTATTCAGCTTGGTGAAGGTTAAAGTAGACTATAGATCCAGTAGTATCAAATGAAAAAAAGTGTTAGTAAGTATCAATCCTGTTAAATTGCAAGCACATGGTTTCTGGGATTTAGGATTATGAGAAGATATAACTGACTCTTTGATATCAACAACACACTACAGATCCAGTCTCCATAAAGCTTGCTTGGCTTGTTATGATATTCAATTATTAAGTGAAGGTAACTGTTTCTATTTTAATTGTTCTGTTTTCACAAGCTGACTTCAGCACCTCTGGGTTCTGTATTATGATGGATGATTGTGTTCCATTCTGTGTAAGTTACTATTTGGTAAAACTTCCCAGAACACTAAGATTTCAGCAATAGCTTCCAGTTAGCTCTTCATCTGTTGTCAAGTGACCTGGCAATCTTGCCCTTCTCTGTGAAGTGGGCTTTGTATGGTCTCCCATTGCCTCAGCCAATTAAGACCTTGAAATTAGGCTTTGAGGAACCCTGCTCATGCTTCCAGGAACATAATAGCTCCACTTTTCATTGAAGGAGATGAGAAGTGTTTAAGTTTGGCCACTGAACAAAGCAAGGATAAAAACAAGTGCTAAAATCACAATTAGCCCTGAATATTTTAATGCAAAAAGGGTATCAGTTTTTGGACACTGTTCCACCATTATACTAGCTTTCCCTCCATAATTTATGGTTCAGAGTTTTTTGCTTCTTATAGAGATAATTAAGTTAGGTAGTAAGGCATTTTGGAAAGGGTACTACACCCTTATTTTTGAGGCAAATAGCTTTGCTACCCTAGATGTAAGCATGGATTAAAACATTCCTGTTGCCTCAAGCCTGAATAAGATTCTAGAATGTAAGTTCTTCCAAGGAACTTTCTTTGATTTGGGTGGGAGAGATGAGCAGGTCTGATTTAAGACATGGCATTTTTATGGATTTCATACATAGCTAAAAGTTATTGTTATCAAATAACAAATTCCTTAATTTCTATTTTTGAGAGTTTGACCTCTTTCACTTTTAATGATTCTGGTATTTTGTATTGAGTAGTGACTGTCTTTTGGTCACCCATCTTTTGCTCACCATACTATTCTAGATTGGCAGTATCCTTTCTAATGGTTGAAAGGAATAAAGTGTGACCTCCCTGACAAATGACAGAAAGGGTTTCCCATACCCACCCCTGCTTATTTGTCAATTGGGAATCAGGTTAGAATGGCAAGATTGATATTTCTGCTCAGTAACAAAAATATTTGTAAATGGAAAAAAATTGTTTTTAAAGTTCTTTGCTTACATATGAAAATTCTGTTTTGTAGCTATTAAATGCTTCAGGTAACATTTTTTCTTAGACTGACAATGGTGAAATATGTTATTAATGACACACCATCTATAAAAGTGTACATGATATATATGTGTGTGTATATATGTACACACACAGACGTACACACCAAAGAATAAAGATAGTTTTGTATAATGTTATGTTGATTGCATTCATAGAATGGAGTTTCTGAGCATTCTGAAATCACTCCAGTGTTCAGGAACCAGCATAATTCAGACACACTGCAAATATTTTGAATTGGAGAGTTCTTTGTGGTACAAATTGGAGGACATTTGATTATCCTGGTCTCCAAACACTAAAGAGCAGCAGCATTGTCCATTCTCTGCAATAAGAAAAATATCTCTACACAGTTTTTTAGAGCACTAGATTCCTTAATCATAGCACCAGAAATTTTTTTGCCCTTAACTTTTCTTATTTTTATTCTTCAAGAAAACTATGACTCACATGAGAGCATATACCTTGTCTTGAATATATTGATATTTATGACTTATCACACATAAGCATTTAAGTTTAATACGTGTTTATTCATCAGATGTAATACTATAACTTTTAATTATTTAAATAGCTTTTCTCTCAATTATTAAGCAATATTGTGAAATAATTTAACCAGAGAGATCGTATTTATCTACTTATTCATTTATTCACCTATTCATATTTTTATGCTCTGACTCATAAAACAGATTTACACAGAGTTGATTTTATTAAAAATGTACAACTAGAGCGCTAAGCTGCTCTGTGTCCCAAAGAAATGACACAAATATCAGCTACATATGTTATTGAAAAGTCACATTAAGAACTGTAAAATGGAAATGTGAAGGTAATTTTAATAATATATTTTATGTGGCTCTTTATATGCTAAATGTGGTCATTTCAATATGTCCTGAGTATAAAAAATTACTGAATTATTTTTACAGTCTTTTTTTTATATGGGGCTTTTGAAACCTGGCATGTTTTACCCATTCAGCACACCTTGGTCCCAGCCAGCCATGTTTCAGATGCTCAGTAGCTGCATGTGTTTCATGGCAGTATACGTGACAGCATAGCCCGAGAAGACCTTCTGTAGCAACCATAGTTTCATCTCATCATTCCTTTGATGAGAGATTTGCCTGTAGTCATAGGATTCCTAGGCTTGTTGGGAACTCTTTAGGAAACCCAAGATGATGAATGTAAACAGAATAAGCTCATGTACTCTAATATTCTATTTATGAAAAAAATTATGTCTAAAAAAATGATGTAAGGTATCTTACAACCAGACAGTACCAAAATACAAAAATATATGGAGGGAAATTAGAGATGTATAGAAATTATTTGCATGGTTAATTTCTTTGAGTTTTTCAATTTTTTGTACATCTGTTTAGAAACAGATGGTAGAGCATAACACTTGCAGCTGGGCAGTAGACAGAGATAACTTTAGCAAATCTGATGGGAGGACATTTCAAGGAGATTTATTTACCAAGATTTTTCTGTGTGTCATATAGATTGCAGTAAAGAATTTGGATAGTTCTTAGGGAGTCATATTGTCTTTTGTTTAGAGTGTAGAGCTTAGGACATATTTTTTGCTTGAGTCAAGGTTATTTTCCATTGAGGCTACAGAGTCTAAGTTGCTTAGGGTCTTTTTCGACTGCCCCAACCAAGTTGTTTGGCTCCAGCTTTTTATTTTTCAAAAGTTAGCACCTTCTAATGAATTTGGAAGGGTTTATATTAGCTACACAGGAAGTAAATGAAAAAGGACCTAATGTTTTCGGAGTATTTACCACATGCCCAGTTCTACATTTGACATGTTACATAATTTCTCAGATAATATTTCATTTGAGATAGGTATTTTTAAACCTGATTTATATTGAGGAAATTGAAACTCATGGAGGGAGGTTAAGTGACAAGCTTTTGGATCTGTGGATAATGTAGAAGAGATTCCTCTATAAAATGTGGCTTGACTGGGAGTGCAGGAAATTACTGTCTTTTTATTTTGTCCCATTAAACTGTGACCTATACCTGTTATTCACCACTCAGCAGCCTGGAGTAATTATTTTATAACACAAATTGTACCATCTTATTTTCCCACCTCAGCCCTTCAATAACTCATACCTCGGGGAAAAAACTCATGTTCTTTACCATGATTTGCAATATCCCTCCCAGTTTGGCTTCTGCCTACTCTCCAGCTTTATCTATCTCACCTCTCCACTTGAACATTAAGTCCTAAACATATTTTATATTGACTTTATTTTTTATTTTTATTTTTTTGCTTGTTAGTATGGGGATTGCCATAATTGCATCCTAACCTATTTTCCCAATTTCATTTTCTAACTTCTCTGTTTCATCTGCTGATGTTGCCAAATTGTAATAATTACTGATCGGGTTGACTTTCTAGGCCCATATCCCTCACTTTGTTCTAAAGGATCCAATTTCCTGATTTACATGGATGGCTGTGTAGTGAGGCCTGACCAGGCCCAGTAGTTCACTCCCCGTCACCACAGGGCTTTGGTTCAAGAGATATAGTCCAGTCCATTCTGAGACCTTCCTTGACTGAAATTTTCAAACGCAAAATAGGAGAACCTATGCTTTGGACATGGTATTGAAAGGTTACAGACTTTCTCTATCAGAGATCATATTCCATGTGAAGAGGAAAAAACTGTGATAGCAGAGAAGTAAGTCAACACTCAGAAAAAAAAAAAAAAAACTGAAGATGTGCGACAAATGATAGAGTTGCTGGTGTTAAGCCTTCCTACCCATTTACCTTCAGTTATGCCTGTATCTTTATAAGATGCTGTATTTCATTTCTTCCCTTTTGACTTAAACTAGTTAACTGTGGCTCTCCCTTCCTTATAAGCAGAGTCTTGACAGATTAATGTTCCCAATTGCATCCCTAAATACACACAGCAAGGGATTATCAGAACCCATTTTGTTTTCTTGTGTTAAATATTTCTCCACATCACTATCAGATCATGTTAAACTAACTTTAGTGTGGAAATGGTGGTTACACTTTCTGTATTGCTGTGTATTTTCTGTTCATAATTTTTTCTAGTACTCCTTTTAATTTCTGAAAACCTAGAGAGGTAAAATATCTGTGTAGGGTGTGTGTGTCTGTATTTGTGCCTTATAAATTTGGGTCTATTTAAACTTGATTATTTATGAGTCAGCATTATTTATACTAAAACGTAGTAGTAAATACTATGAAACTTTGTTGAAAAGATGAAAGTGATATAAATACCTACTCATGCAAAATTATCTCCATGCTAGAAATTCATGAATTGGCATTGATAATTTGTACAGACTTTTATTATACTAGTCAAGTCATTGCTATTGAACTGTGTAAGACTTGTTGATATCATCCTAGTGTATTTCATATGTGGGAAAATAACAGGCTCACCATTGTGGCTTTATTACATTATGTGAAAATAAGGATTAGGGAATGGAGAAGATGCATATGAGGTGGCATCCTATCAGTTGGTTATTAGATAAATAAAATGTGGTGTAGCTATACAATGGAATATTATTTATCAATAAGAAAGCAGTATTAATAAATTTTACAATATAAGTGAACATTTGGTCATTGTCAAATATTATGACATTGTCTTTTGTTTAGAGTATAGAGGTTAGGACATATCTAAGTATCTCTAATTTCTTTAAGTTAATCTTTATCATTTAAAAAAATCTTTTTGAATTGCTTTTATACTTTCAAGATATATAAACCTTCTTGGGAGTTCCCATCATGGCTCAGTGGTTAACCAACCTGACTGGTATCCGTGAGGACATGGGTTAGATCCCTGGCCTTGCTCAGTGGGTTAATAAGGATCTGGCATTGCCGTGAGCTGCAGTATAGGTGGCAAACTTGATTCAGATCCCACTGTTGCTGTGGCTGTGGCGTAGGCTAGCAACTACAGCTCTGATTCAACCCCTCGCCTGGGAACCTCCCAGAAAAAAAAAAAAAAGATACATAAACCTTCTTAATCATGGTGCCTTACCACACTTGCCGCTATTATCTTCTGATGCTCACAGAAGACACTACTAAAAAGTTTTCTCTGAGTCTGCTATCAGTATTCTTCCTAAAACATTGTTCTAGGTAACCATTGCCAACTGATTTGAATTGACTCATGCAGTGAAATTTAATTGTTAATATGTGCAGGATATGAAGTCTAAATGTTATATCTTTCTGTCTAAACTGAAGATAATGGCATTTGCTTCTTGCTTCAAGCATTCTATTTTCAGTATTTTCATTTGCTCTTTAAAATATTTGACTTCCAATTCTGCTAGTCTCTCTGCAGGGGAGAAGTATCATTCAAAGTGAAAGATGACAGAGTTCTTGCCCTTAAGAGTTTACAAATATTGTGAACTTTCATGACATGCTGGATTTGGCCATTTCTTTCTCAATTAACCTTGGCTTTGATTAAGGTATTTTGCTTTGCTCCTACAACTCAGTGATGAAATGACAAATAACTCAATTAAAAATGGGCAAAGGTCTGAAAAGGCAGTTCTCCAAAGAAGATATACAATGGCTAATGAGCACATGAAAGGATGTTCAACATCATTAACTATCAGGGAAATGCAAATCAAAACCACAACGTGATACTTTTCACACCCACCAGGATAGCTGTAATCAAAAAGACAGATAATAACTGTTGGTGAGGATGTGGAGATATCATTGCCAATGAGAATGTAAAATGGTGGAATCACTTTGGAAAAGTCTAGCATTTATCTAAAAAATTAAACATAAGAATTCCCATATTATTCAGCTTGTACTTAAGAGAAATGAAAGCATATGTCCACGTAAAAACTTGTACATGAATATTCATAGCAGTCAAATGTTCATAATAGCTGAAAAGTAGAAGCAACCCAAATGTCCATCACTCGGTTATTAGATAAATAAAATGTGGTGTAGCTATACAATGGAATATTATTTATCAATAAGAAATGCAGTATTAATAAATTTTACAATGTAAGTGAACACTAAGCTAAGTGAGAGAAGTCAGTCACAAAGAAGTACAGATTGTATGATCCCATTTATATCAAATGTCCCCAGGAGGCAAATCTATAGAGACAAAAAAATAGATTAGTGGTTGCCTAGGACCAAGATGGCAGGAGGAATGTGTGGATTGGGAAGTCTCAGCTAAGGGGTACAGTATTTCTTTTTGGAGTAATGAAAATGTTCTGAAATTGTGATGATGGTTGTATAATTTTGTGAGCATACTTAAAGCCATTGAATTGAACACTTTAAAGGGGGTGATTCTTATGATGTATGAATTATATGTCAATTAAGCTGTTAAAAACTAGTATTATTTAATTTCCACTGTTTCCTTCACTCTGCATATTCAATTCTTTAAATAGTGTTATTGGCTCTGCCTGTAAATTATATTCCATATCTATCTTATTTTATAATCTTGGTTCAACAACAACTTTTGCCTGGACATTATTGCAGTGACCTCCTAGCTGGTTTATACCTGTCTCCACTCTTGTTTTCATGAAATTATTTGTTTCACCTACAGATGGAGTGAATATTTTAAAATTGATGATGGGTAATATTAATGCTAATGAGATAGCAGTAAAGTCATTTCACAATTACTGTGCCACATACTCTTCTAAGTGCTAAAATGTTCACTCAGTTAATCCTTAGAATTCTCTGCTGTAGGTGCCCATTTAACAGATGAGGAAACTCAGGTTCAGAGAGGTTAAGTAATTTACCCAAGGCCATACAGCAAGTAACAGCTGCTATATATGGTAGTCAAGGCATTCCTCAGCTAAACATTCACTCAGTCCTTTGCCCCTCTTTAACTAATCTCTAGTCTGCCAACATTATGCTTGTCTTGGGCCATTTGTGCTTGTTCCTTTATCACTCTCTCTCTCTCTCTCTCTCTCTTTTTTGGAAAGATTTTAACTTAGACTTCCTTTTCCTTTTATTCTTGACTTCAGTATCACCTCCACAGAGAAGCTATCTTTCATAATTCCAACTTGCTTTCACATGTTTGGGTATTTTCTTCATTGCTTTATTTGGAATTACCTTATTTAAAATTTTTAATCGTATAAACTTTGCCCCTGCCTAGTAGAATAATGCCTGACAAATAGTAAGGGTTCAAAAAAATTTTGTTTACTGACTTACTGGCTTGTGGGAGGTTAGGATTTTGTTTTTCAAATTATGGCTGAGGCAAATTTTCAAAGGATAAAGTGTGTGGGAAGACTATTTTTATGCTCTAATGACTCATTATGAGACTGTTTTTCAGATGTTGTAATTACTTTTAAAAATCATATTATTGATACCTTTCCAAGGGTCATTTTGCCCTTCAGTTGGCTTAAGGTGGAAATTGGCCTTTTGATAATATGATATTTGAGTGATTGGACAATATTAGTATTCTTAAGATGTTCCATGATTGTTTTGTAAGGTGTTAATGTGCTGCTTCTAGGATATGGTTAGATTTTTCTCTGGTGATGAGTATGAGCAGAGCGTGTGATGAGGTGGTGAGGAAAGCAGTTCTTGGCTGTTGGTTTTATGGGGGCTTTGAAGTGATGGAGCTACAGTCAGCATTAGGAAAATATGAGTGAGCTTGGGTCATTTTCTAGATCTTTTCTTGTTGATATTAGTTAATTCTAAGTGGGCACTGAGAAACGCTGCTGTGTCATGCCTTCTGTTTAGTTGAATCCCCACATACTTATTTGCTCATGTGTACTTACACATAATGCATAGAAATAACCTTAATGTTCCATTTACCTAATGGCCTTTCAGCAGTAGCCTCCCTTCTCTTACTTTTCTGTTGTGTTTCTCATCTTTGAATAGTGGTGTTTATATTTCTACTGACAGAAATAGCTTTGTGTTTGTGCGTGCACGTGTGTGTACGTATATCACCGCTTGAGTGAATGATGCAACCCATGTACATACATGTGGAAATTTAAAGATTCCAGTTATGTGCGCCCATCCTAAAGAAAACATGGACTTGTTGAAGAAAATACATTGTTCAATTAGATGTCTGAGATTTACATTTTGATATTTTGCTGGCCTCTGCTATGTTGAAAATGAATACAGTATTCAGTGTATTCTTACAAGTAGCTTTACTTTTTCAGAATATTAAAATTGCATCCCATGTGCATAAATAATATTCATAAAATTGAATTCTCTAACTTCACACTAGTCAGCAGAGCGAGAGAGATAAACATTAGGTGCTAAAAAATAAAATAGGAAACTGCAGCATTGAATGGCTGGGCTCCAGTTGCTTTTACATACTTTCTAATAACCAAAATTTTCCAAGCAGCTGACTCTTGATTCTTTGTGCAAAAGGCTGGTTGTAAGATGATGAATACAAACTACATAAAATTAGAAACCAAATCATTATGATTATTTTAGGCTTCTCTTTTATCCAGTACCTATAAGTGATGCTAAACAGAAGTTATTCTCATTTTAAAACATTTTCTGTTTTAAATACCACAAAAATAAACTTACTATGTGTAAGACTGGGAAGATTCAAGGAATAATAAGACCCTATCCTTCTCCTAGGGGGGGTATGGCCCAGTATTCTAGATATTCACTTCAGTGTACCTTTGGATATATTGCTGTAGATATGAATAAAATCCTGTATACACATGTAATGGAAACATTAGCTCTGTATGGATGAGTCAGGGAAGTGAGAGCTATTTCAATTGGACTCTGAAGGTTAAATAGGAGTTTGCCAGGTGAAGAAGTAGGCAATGGAAGCAACCTATACAAAAGTCAGAATTCTGAAAGGGCTATGCCTGCCTAGGAAATAGGAAGATATCCAGGAAGGCATAAATAGAAAATGGTTCCTTTAGATAAGGAGCAGGAGTAAATTTCAGCAGATGAGAAGTGGAAGAAGAAGGAAATAAGATGAACCTTGAAATGTGGCTTGTATCAAGAGTGCTTTATATCAACTACCAGATGTTTTCAGTGAGTGAATGTGAGGATTCCTTTTACTTATGGGAAAAATGTTCTTGATTTATAAAGCCTCTCATGTAAAGTGCTTTTCTTGATAGATATTCTAATATTGGTCATGACCAGAAGCTACAGTATTGTTCGGTATTATTGTACTGTGTCTACCTTGATTACCCTCTGATATGGTTAACTTTTACATTCTTTCCTACAGATCAGGGCATTATCTAGCACATTAACCTTGCATGTTACAGTTTAGGGATTGTAGGTTATATGGCATTTGGAGGTCTAGCCTGAGTTGGATCTAATTGGGGAATACAAGGCTCAGAGAAAGTGCATCCTTGCTACTGACTTGGTTATTTGTCATTTCAGGATATTCATGGTGGAATAGCTGATGTTTTTCTCAGTGAGATAGATTGATTGGCAAAACTTTCAGATGGCTTCCAGTTGAACAACTACACAAGTCCAGATGATTACTCTTGCTACTTTGAGCTGCCTTTGAGGATACATTTAAGTGTTTGCCTGGGTCTTATACTTTGGAGCACCCTTCTACGGGATGAGGTGTATGTGGGACCATGGATAGATAGCTCCCCATTCATAGCCCTTTTAGAGACCATGCTCTTGAGTACTAGACCCCAGAATTCTCTGAGCAAACTGCCAGACTCTCCTTGGAGGCAAAGTTCAGGCTCTTTCCCTAGATCTGTCTTCTCAAGGACAGTGTGAATACCTCTGTGGCAAGAGACGGCCACAGAGTCTGAGAGGGATCAGATGTTCAATGGTTTCCACCCTTGTCTTCCTATGGCCCCTTATGGTGCTAGATAGAGACTAGGGTGGGACGAGAAGGGCACAGACTCCAGGGGCTCATTTTACATCCCTAAAAATGTTCAAAACAGCCTGCCTGGATCTGATAGGATTAGTTGAAAGTGCAAAAGTTAAAATGATTAAGAGGCTCCAATATAGGATTTGAAACTTGTCAATTTAGAGAGTCTGTACTACTTTTCCTTGGAGTTATCTGTCTCAAACCCCTTATTGTGTTGGAGGCACATCTTAAATCCAGTGTCTGTATTTTCAAACTTTTCTACCCTCTTATATTCAATTTTCCCCCAAAAGTTTCAAATTTAAAAATTTCTTTCTAAAGATTATTGAATTATGCTGTTATGCAATAATTCCCTCTCGGGGTCATGTTTAGTCATTGGAATTAGACTAGAAGGAACAAATTATGTTCATATACTTGTGTTTGTAATAGAATAAGATAATCGAGAATGAATTGGTTGAGTTCCCTTGTGGTGCAGTGGGTTAAGGATCAGGAACATTAACATGCCATGGGTGTGGCCAAAAAAAAAAAAAGGAATGAATTGGCATTAAACAACTAAATAGCATTAGGGCTGTAGGGCTGTAGAATTATTTTCGCTCCATTTTAAAAGAGCAAACATGATGGCCAAGAAACACATGAAAAAAATGCTCAACATCACTGCTTATTAGAGAAATGCAAATCAAAACTACCATGGTATACCACCTCACACCAGTCAGAATGGCCATCATTAATAAGTCCACAAATAACAAATGCTGGACGGGGTGTGGAGAAAAGGGAACCCTCCTGCACTGTTGGTGGGAATATAAGCTGGTACAACCACCATGGAGAACAGTATGAAGGTACCTTAGAAGACTATACATAGAACTACCATATGACCCAGCAACCCCACTCTTGGGCATATATCAGGACAAAACTTTCCTTAAAAAGACACATGCAGAGTTCCGTCATGGCGCAGTGGTTAACGAATCCGACTAGGAACCATGGGTTTGTGGATTTGTTCCCTGGTCTTGCTCAGTGGGTTAAGGATATGGCGTTGCTGTGAACTGTGATGTGGGTCACAGACGCGGCTCAGATCCTGCATTGTTGTGGCTCTGGTGTAGGCCGGAGGCTGCAGCTCTGATTCGACGCCTAGCCTGGGAACCTCTATATGCCGTGGGAGTGCTCAAGAAAAACGCAAAAAAAAAAAAAAAAGACAAAAAAAGAAAGACATATGCACCCGCGTATTCACTGTAGCTCTATTCACAATAGCCAAAACACAGAACCAACCCAAATGTCCATGGACAGATAATTGGATTAGGAAGATGTGGTATATGTACACAATGGAATACTACTCAGCCATTAAAAAGAACAAAATAATGCCATTTGTAGCAACATGGATGGAACTAGAAACTCTCATCCTGAGTGAAGTAAGTCAGAAAGACAAATACCATATGATATTACTTACATCTGGAATCTAATATACAGCACAAATGAACCTTTCCACAGGAAGGAAATTCATGGACTTGGAGAATAGACTTGTGGTTGCCAAAGGGGTGGGGGAGTGGGATGGATTGGGAGCTGGAGGTTAACAGATGCAGACTATTGCCTTTGGAATAGATTAGCAATGAGATCCTGCTGTGTGGCACTGGGAACTATGTCTGGTCACTTATGATGGAGCATGATAATATGAGAAAAAAGAAATATGTGTGTATGTGTAACTGGGTCACCATACTGTACAGTAGAAAAAAAATGTATTGTGGAAATAAAAATAAAATAAAAAAGCAAACACAGGGAGTTCCCTTGTGGTGCAGGGGGTTAAGGACCTGGCATTTTCATTGTGGTGGCTTGGGTTCCTGCTGTAGCACAGGATTGAGAGCTGGCCTGGGAACTTCCACGTGCTGCAGGCACTGCCAAAACAAACAAAAACAAATACACTACAATTGGAATTCCATTTATATTTTATGCTGTAGCTTCTTGCTATATGTTTGAAGGGAAAGCGATTGTTTTATGTGTTATTTGATGCTATATAGGTATTATATTAACGTGGTAAAAACATACATATACGTATATATACTGTATATGTCTCATATGTCAATTTTCAAAACTTTAAGGCGAGTGTTCTTTTTCCTTCATGAGAAAGAACAAATAATAAAGAACTCATTTACAGTGGTTACAGGGAAGGTACCCTGTGTGTATTCATTGGTTTTATATTGTTTCAGTTTAACATTTACCTCAATCTATATACCTGATGAAAAATCATTTTTGGAGATTCAAAAAATAAATAAAATTAGATAACCTCTCCTGTAAGCCAAAAGACTGCTCTTGCTTTTGGGTGCTATACATTGTTTTCTGAAGGGGATGGCTGTGTATTGTATTTGATGAGTTATTAAGATTTACTTTAATGCTCTGGAGTATGCAAGTTAATGATTTTAGCCTGAAATTTCTTTTATCATTTTAAAGAAAACTGTTGGACAATTTGAATATCAGATGGTGTGTTTCACAATCATATTACGGTCTTGAAATTGTTCTATGTAAATATTTTGTTGGAGTTTGCACATTGTCAGTTCTAGTTATTCTAAATAACTCTTGATATTTTTTTAATCTGTTCAAGAAAATATCCAGTTAAGGTCAATGGCATGTGCATGCTGTAAAATTCCTGACGAGTAATGAGGTGCTTGGGCACGTTGCTGTGTACATCAAACAACAAAGGGTTAATTAGATGTTATTTTTGTTTTTAAGAGAAGTGTAAATTATAAATGACTTGCTTTATTTTGTATTCAGTTGTATACTACTTAATGACAGTGTATAAATAGAAATATATATTACTTTAAAATTTATAATATCCTAAAATAACTTCAGGAAAAGTCTAGGAAATTACGTTTTTATGACATGGATAAGTTATTTCTACTTTTTTACAGCAATGTGTTTTTCACAATTATTATTTCAATAGTTGGTCCAGTCAACTGTGAAATGGACGAGCGTAGAAATATCTTGTTTCTTAGTGCTTAATCAGAATTTCTTAACTTTTCTTCTATCCTATCCTCAGCATAGTAACTGATTTTTTTGCCATAATTCTGGGATTTCCCATTAGAGAACAAAGTCAATAAGAACTGTTGCCTAGTAACAAATTATCAAAGAAAGCAGATGAGACGAACACAAAAACTGTTTCAGCCTGTGTTTAAAATAACCCTTTGGCGATGTAGATTATGTTTGTACCAATTTACAATATGATTTCAGTCCAAGATTGTTCATAACCACCTTTAACAAATAGCTGTGTTTTGCAGATAGCTGTAGGTATAGAATGTCTGTTTCTGGCCCTCAAAGTTCAGGGTTCAAAAATAATTACTAGTCCAGAGTTAATTGTTGTGCTGGCTAATTTTTTTAAAACAAGAAAGTTCTAATTTTAACCATTCTCTTATTCTTCGTTACTTTTCTAGTTTTTAGATTTGCCACATTGCTTTGCAGTCTGAAATAGAAATATGACAATCAGTTGTGGCATATATGAGTTGATTACAGAGACAAATGTGAAATACATGTTGATCCCATTACAAGTTTGTTCCAGCTCCACATTATGCTTTACTTCTTAATACCCTGTGTACAGTTAGATAGGGGAATCTACATTGATCAGATATTATCCTTAAGCAAGGCAGATATTTCATTTGACATTTTGTTTGTGAACTACCACAGTGTTGGTGATAAGAAATAAAAATTCAGAGAAAAAATCCAATTGATAAAATGTAAGTAAAGAACGTATTCATCTGTAAAAAAGTGTAAATACCGAAGTGTAACTCACCTTAGAAATGGATATGTATATATGTATAACTAATTTACATTGCTGTACCTGAAACTAACACAACTTTGTAAGTCAACTATACTCCAATAAAATTAAAAATATATATATATGAGGAAAACAAACACACCTGAGGGACTTAGAAGGATACTGGAAGGGCTACTATTTCTTGGATAGGAAGACTCAAATATCATTATAATATCATTTATTCGTAAATTAATTTATGACTTTAACGCAATCCCATACACATACTATCTCATTTTTTGTTTTTGTTTTTCTTTCTTTCTTTCTTTCTTTTTTTTTTTTTGTTTTTCCTTTTTAGGGCCTCACCCTCAGCACATGAAGTTCCCAGGCTAGGGTTCCAATTGGAGTTGTAGCCTACATCATAGACATCTGAGCCGCATCTGTGACCTACACCACAGATCATGGCAGTGCTGGATCCTTAACCCATTGAGCAAGGCCAGGGATCAAACCTGCAACCTCATGGTTACTAGTTGGATTCATTTCTATTGAGCCACTATGGGAACTCCCCTTTTTTTTTTTAACCTAGGCTTGGAAAGCCAATTATAAAATTCATTGGGAAGAATGAAAAAGCATGAATATCCAGGAAAATCCTGAAAAAGAAGAGCAAGGGAAAAGGGTAGTTCTAAACTTCTCTTACTTAAAAAAATTTTTTTAACTAGGCTGACTACTGGTACAGAATAGAAAATCCAGGCACAGACCCAAATATTTAAAGAAATTTAGTCTACAATAAATCTAGAATTTTAAATCAGTGGAGATGTATAGATTTTTTTAATAAGTGTACTGGAATAACTGAATATCTATATGGAAAAAGATAAAACAGGTCCATTCCTAATACCATCCATTGGAATATATTTTAAATGAATCAGATTTTAGTATAAAAAATGAAATTGTACGAATACTAGAAAGAACATGGACAATGCCTCTATAGTCTGGCAGTAGGCAAAAGTTACCTGTTGGCTAAAATTCAGATGCAATAGGGATAAAAAAAAAAAATTGATGTATTTGTTTGCAAAGAAGTTTTTGTTTTAATGGCTTAAAAACATCATAAGCAAAATAAAAAGACAAATTATAGATTAGGAAAAATATTTGCAACTCTTGTAGATAAGAGGTGAGATCCCTGTTATATAAACAGTGGGGCTGGGAACTGTGACGAAACAGGCTCTTTTATATATTGCTTATGGGAATCCAAAATGGTACCCTTTGAAGGCGCCTTTGAATCTTAGTTAATTTTCATAAGCATTTTGACTTTTGACTCCTTGATCCTACTTCTAGGTATCCATGTCACAGATATAGTGGCAATGATACAAAAAAACCCAGTGCATAATGCTCCTTTTTTTTTTTTTTTTTTTTTTTGTCTTTTTGCCATTTCTTTGGGCTGCTCCGGCGGCATATGGAGATTCCCAGGCTAGGGGTCGAATCAGAACTGTAGCCGCGGCCTACACCAGAGCCACAATAACGTGGGATCCGAGCCGCATCTGCAACTTACACCACAGCTCATGGCAACAACGGATCGTTAACCCACTGAGCAAGGGCAGGGACCTAACCCGCAACCTCATGGTTCCTAGTCGGATTCGTTAACCACTGCGCCACGACGGGAACTCCATAATGCTACTTATTGCAACACTTTTTGATAGTGAAAGGAAATAACCCAATACTCAATGTCTGGTATCTGCTGGGGAGGATTCAGAGACTATGATTGCCTATTGGAGAATCTCCACATGGCTCCATTTCCTCCTAGCATGGCAGCCTCAGCGCTCCTAGCACAAGCAACCTGGGAAAGAGTGTAGAAGCTGCATTGCCTCTCCTAACCTAGCTGTAGAAGTCACACGCAACACTTCCCTGAATCCTTTTGGCTACAAGCTACTCACAAGCTGGTTCATATGCAAGGAGGGGGACATGGCCCTCCTCCCACCTCTCCGTGGGGGAAACATTGAAGGTTTTCAGGTGTTTTAAAACCACCACCATGCTCTTTATTCTTTATGAAATAGTCTTGCTTCCTCTCTCATAAACATATGCACAAAATTGAACCTGAGTCTGATGAAGGTTCTAGATCTAATTACCAATTTATGGGAAATATGTAAAAATCATTTCAATCAGTAGAGTTCAGACTGCAAAACTTTACAAGGCAGAAGATCTGTTTTCTCAGCAACAAAATTATAAGGAGAATAATAAGAATTGGAAGGAGAATTTATAGATTAAAACAATTTAAGAGGCCTTTCAACAAACATGAAAAAAAAAAGGCAGGGAAATAAGAACACTGTATAATAATGTTGATATGCTATTAAAGAATTATTTTTTGGTGTGATCAAGGTATTGTAGTAATGTTTAAATAAGACTTATTTTAGCCAAAGAATGTTCAAAATAAATATTTACAGATGACATAATATAGTCTGCTTCAGGATAACTGGAATGAGATAATGAAAGTAGCTTGGGTATATGCATAAAGGATTATTCAGGCATTGATAAAAGCTGTAACAGGGTAATATGTATATCAGTTCATTATACTGATCTAGCATTTTGCTTTTCAATAGATTTGAAAATTTCCATGACATTAGGGTTTAAAAAGGAAGGAAGAAATGAAGCAAGGAAGAAAAGATGGGAAGGGATGGAAAGATTGAGAATAGTAAAGATAGAATTGATCAAGGTGAAATTTCAGCATAATTCAATATTGTTCTGTCTTACTTTTATAGAAGATTATAGTTATCTTACCTTTCCATTGTTCAAGCATAAAAATGTGGGCCTAAGATACTTCTGTAGTTTTTTAGCTTATTAGGAGTAGTCCTGAAAATCTCTAATAAGTTGTTTGCTATTGTTGAAGTACAGATGTGATGGGAAAATATATGTATTTGCAATATAGCCTCAGAATTCTCATGTATATATAATCCTCATACAGTAACATATCTATATACAAAATACAAAAAAATATATATATATGACATTTCATTTGTCTGACACCCATAAATAATCATTTTCAAGTAACCAAATCCTAAATTTTATTTAGTATATCATACTTCTTTTTTTCCTCTTAGAAAATTTAGTTTGAAAATTCTTTTGGCTAAAATGTTAACTTTTGGCTGGAATGTTTGCTTGATGGTTTTCTTTATTCTCTAAATGAATACTGGCTGCCTAAATCCCAATTTAATCGTAGTGAAGTCGCCTAATGATTTACAGATACATGTTGAAATTATTTCCCAGAAGTACCGTCATTCTATATTTAATTGTGTGGTAAAGAACAAATAAAGGTGTTATTTTTAATGTTTTTCCCATTACATAAGCATCTGTCTTGCTAATCTTAATAGTTTCTTAATTCTGGTTTAAAGTTTTATCAGTAAACATTTTGTGGGTTGAGTCTAAATTAAAATGCTATTGCCCAGACAATTTTCTTTTCTTTGGTTTTGTTTTACTGTTAAAGAAAAAAAAAAAAAAAATTGGGAGGGAGGATGATATCTGTGGCTGTGAAAGGGTAGGATGAGGGATCTTTTTGTAGAAACTTTCTGGATCTTGACTGTGTTGGTGTTCACACGAATCTGCATGTGTGATGAGATTATAAAATTGCACGGAATTAAATACATACACACACACACATGCAAAAGTGCAGGGAAAAACTGATGAAACCCATGTAAATTTTATGGGTTGTATCCATGTCAGCTTACTGGTTGTAGTATTAAATGGCACTTATGCAGACTGGTACCATCAGAGGAAAGTGGGCAAAGGATATAACACTTCTCTCTCTCTCTCTCTGTTATTTCTAGCAACTACATCCGATTCTATTATTATCTCAATAAAAATCTGAAAAAGAGATTACATTGATTTTAATGTTTGAATTAGAAATTATCAATATAAGAAGATGAAATATCCAACCTAGTTAAAATACTGAATACATCTTTTCTAATTTGTTATTTTTTAGCTTTTGGATTTTTAAAATTTTAAATTGGAATAGGACCTGAGTCTCAATAACTGATAACTGTTCAATAAAAGGATCTTTCAGTGGGCCATGACAAATACAGTCTGCAGAAAGTCAGTAACTGAAGGAGTGTTAACACCTTGGGATTCTATGGAGAATGAAGTTTCATGGTTAGGTGCTGGAGAACTTATGTTTGACTGGGAGATAATCATAGTTTTGAGAACTGGGAGGGTCCCTTTATACCTTATGTGTTTATACCTGTCTCCATTACAAGTGAATGAATGGACCCAGAAAGGTTAAGTGATTTTTTTTTCTGAAGTTTTACTGTTTTAAAAAAAGTAGTGATTGATTTTGTCTACCTTTTATCTCTGACTTCCTTTTTTCCATATCATCTGTCAGTCTGTAAATTCTTCACTATTTTAACAACTTTTCCTTTAGTTCTCTTCTCTCCAGAATTACCATAAGAATAGTAAAAATAGTCCTTTTAGCCTGTATATTTTTGGATGATTACATTTATGTAAGAAAGAACCCTGCTATGTATGGATCCTTTGGCTAGTGTTTTGCTTTATGTATTTGTGTTATTGTACCTCTCACAAATGTTTTTGCTTATTTTTAAAGAAATAGATCTTATTATAGTCTTGTGCACAGAATACTCAGGTGCTTGCAGCAAGGTATCCAGGTAACCTGTGAAAATGCATGGACTCTGAATTCCTGCTGCCTAGCTTTGATTCCTGGTTTATGGCATTTTGACCTTGGGATACTTTCCCAGTGTCTTTGTCCCTTATTGTCTCATTCGTTAAATGGAGTTAATAATATTGTTTACCTGGAAAGGTTGTTGTATCAGTTGCAATGATATAGGTAAATTGATTGGAACCATGACTGAGTACATTGAAACCAAAGTCGGTAAATGTTAATTGCTGTTTTTCTTGTGACTCTTAGTTTTGGTGTGATTCTCATTAGAAATTGCTTAGTCTGGGACTGTACTGGGGAATAGGTAAGGTTGACAATCAGAATATGGTCAGAAGTACATACACAAGGAATCAATAATCATCTATGAGCATCTGTAATGTCAAGGGCAAATGGATGTGTAGGGAAATGTGATCTCCTTCATTTAGTATATGATTAATCTTCTGGGCATATCTGGGGAAGAGCATCCCAGATAGAAACACTGGTGCAAGGGCCCCGAGGCAGCTGTGTGTCCTGCATATTTGACACACAGAATTGCGGAGAAGCCAGCGAGGCTGGAGCAAAGTGAGCAAAGGGGCAGGTGGTTGTGGCATTTGAGAAGAGAGGAGTCAAAGATGATGA
Source organism: Sus scrofa (assembly GCF_054392235.1). NCBI lineage: Eukaryota > Metazoa > Chordata > Mammalia > Artiodactyla > Suidae > Sus > Sus scrofa. The sequence continues at coordinate 114,608,473 of NC_139389.1, read as the reverse complement.
CAGTGTTTTTAGTTTCAACAGCTGAAACAACGGCCTCCCAGTGCCTGAGATAGGAATACTAGTGGTGGAGCAGTAAAGAAAATTAGTGGGGAAGAGTGAACTAAATGTTAGATCTAGTTTAAAATTTTAAACTCTCTCTTTTAATCTGCCCTGAGCCAAGAAAGCTTAGTCTCTCAGGATAATCTTCTTGACACCCTGGCGGAGGTCAGCTTATGACTCTTCGAGGCAGGAGGGAAGATTGATTTTCTCTCCCTCCTTTGGCATTGAGTGTAGTTCCCATCCATTTGATTGTTGCTTCCCTGCCCATGTTCACTTCATGGATGGGATCTGTGGCTGCTGGGGCTTGCCATCTGCTGCATTTCATCTCAGGTGGTATTCCCCAGTGTGCTGGACAGCTTCATTTCACCTCTTCTCCTGCTGCTTCCCTCTGTTCCTCTCAGACCTGCATGTACGTCCAGTGTGATTCCATAGAACTGTCTGCTTTGCAGCCTCCCTGCGTTATGGAAGCCTCTTGGGTAGCGGCCCCAGTCAGACTCTCAGCTGCTTCCGCTTTCCTTTCAGACTGTGGGAACCAAGGGCTCATCAGCAGATTAAATCTGGGGTCTTCCTTTCTCATAGACAGTGCTCTCCTGCTAGGGTGGTGTGGCTTTGCCATCTTGGGCAGCCTGAGGGGCAGTCACTTTTCAGAGTCCTGAACTAGGACCAAGAAGCCAAGGCCCAGCCCTGCCCTTAGTTTTGACCTTGCTAATCCAGTAGCTGCTGCTTCTCGAGGGAGAGCACAGAGAAGGGAAAATCAACTCACATGTGAGCCCATCTTGTTCAGCTTCCTTCCTCTTCCCTTTCCTTCTTTAGGACAGTCAAGGGACAGCCTCGCTCATCTATCATATCCTGTTCCTGTTTGAATGTCCCTTACATTAAAACTATATGGTCAGCGAGACAAGCTTGTCCCTTGGTTTGCTAAAAGGGAAGACAAACAGTATTTTCTCTCAAGTTGGTATTTGGACTGACAAGCCTATATGGCTCCATAAATCCTATTTTGCATGAAAGAAGCTTAATATTACATTGTTCTTTTTCTTTAAATTTCTTATGTCCCAAAAACGCTATAATATTAATTCAAAACAGAATGGTTAGTTACTAATTGTAACCTTCACTCGGTCAGATAGGTGCTTTAGAGTGATTAGGACAAAGCCACATATTCAGAAAGACAAAAAGAAAAAATAATAATTTGAAGATCTATAGCTATAATATATATATGGTCTTTTGGTCTCTGAAATACCTTTTTTTTTTTTTTTTTAAATAAACAAGTGCAAGTATACAGTCCTGTGAAAAGCTTTCTTTGGTCATGTTTGATGCCATAATGATATCTTCCTCAAATGTTGAAATGTGTCTGGTTTTCAACTTTTGGCCTTAACAATTCTTTGTTTAATGAATCTCCTTGTAATCTTCCTGAAACTCTTGTTTAATAAAATAAAAAAAAAGTACATTTAAAATCTGATTGAACATTGCTTCACGTTTTGAGGTAAGCAGATAGAGCAGATGTTCCAGTGTCTGTATATTTCTATTTAAAAATGTTAGCCTGTTTTCTATTCAGCATTTTCCAAGTGAGTCTGAGTTATTAAAAACAAAATGCAAACACAGACAGAAAAGAAAATGACTCTACTTATTTTAAGAATAAAATCAATTAAATAAGGTTTTTCCAGCCATGATTTTAATAGTAATAAGTTTTGATGGGGAAAAAATAGGTAACTTAGATTCTATTTTATTAGAAATCCCTAATGTCAGATATTTCAAGATGTGTTTGAAGATAATCAGTTGAATGACTGTTACATACATTTTGGGAGATATAATTATGGCATGAAGATAGAAAACCTATTAACTAATCCTTAGTACCTCTAAATTCTTTTTACTGTGTAAGAAGAACAAGTATTATACTCCTAGTTCATCGATAAGATATGCTTTATAGTAAAGCTAAAATAAGAGAGAGAAGCCTTGTATCTCTGAAAGGTCACATTGATTTCAAGAGTTCCTTACTTTCAATGTCTAGAAAACTTCTCTATTTCTTAAATTTCAGTTTCTGGCTTTTGGTAATTGGCTATGCCCCAAATTCGAAGAAACCACTAACTTGAAGGAGTCATGTCTTAGGTTTAATCCAGATAATGTACAGTCTAGTGACAGGGTTCCACTTGAAAACCATCTTCCACCTTTGTACCAGAGTGTGGTCTCCTACCTCCATTATCCTTATTCTCTCCTATATCTTTATCCTCATGTCTCTTATTGCTTTCTATCCTGCAGTGTATCAGTGTGCTCAAGTCTATCCTATCCTAACAAACAGACAACCCTTTCTGAATCTCATATACCACCTAGGTACAACTTCATTCCTGTTCAAAGACCTCTGAAGAACCATCTTACTCATGGTTGTGTTGTTTTGTTTTGTTTTGTTTTCAACTCCCCCTTCTTTTCTTCAACCTACTGAAATTTGATTTCTCATCTTACTGCTTTTGTGAAACCAAAAAGACCAGTGGTGATACCCTAATTGTAAAATCATCAAGTCACTTTGCAGTGGTTGTTCTTTTATCTCCGTCTAGTCCTTGACATTGATAGCAGTTCTCTTCTCAGCAAACCTCTTGAAACTACTTTTCTCAGCTTACAAAGTACGCTGCTAAACATTTCCCAGGCTCCTTTATAAGCTTTTTTTACTCTATCCATTCCTTAAATTTTGGTCTTTCCTAAATATTGATTCCAGACCCTCTTATCTTTTCATACCTCATGTGTTCCTTTGGCGATTTAATCCACTCAAATGGTTTAAATATCCAAATGCTCTTGACCTCAATCTCTTTCTCAGGATTCAGATTTAGATCTTATTGTCTCATTCATTGAATATACTACTAGTAGCTCAAATGCAATTGTATCCGAATATTAACTTACTGTGTTCTTTCACATACTAGTTTTCTTCCTTTATTCCCTATTTACCCACTTAACAAAGCTAGAAACCTCCAGGTCTTTCCAGTTTCCTCTCAATACTCACCCTTCCCTCCCCACCCTGGTTCCATTCCAGTAACCAAGCTATCAATAAGTGGTTCGTTCTCATTTATCTTCTTCAAGCTTGAAAATTTATACTCCTCAACCCACCTCTACCATTGCTTTTTTCCCTCCCATTTACTGCTGAACTGTGCTTCAGACTTTCTACATACTGTGCCTGGCACATTCCCTGTCTAACTCTTTCCACCATCCAGTTTATTATCTATAATACCAGACTGTTATCCATAAGAATTCTGAAGATGTTTACTCCTACTTAAAACCTTTCCATGGTATTTTGTTGTCCAAAGAATACAGTATACAAACCCTCTGAAGATCTCTTAATACTCTTACTCTCCCAGACACTTTGCCCTCCAGCAGCACCAACTTTGTTTGAACACATCCTTCCATTTCATATCATGACCCTTTGGAAAATCCCTTCTTCAACTACTGGTAAACTAATTATCTCTTAAATCTCAACATATATGTCACCTACTCTCCACAGCATTGCCCAGCCTTTGCCTAGACTCTCTGTGGACCAGAGAAGAAATTTCTGACCCAATGTTTCCCAAACCTCATTTTCTCCTTTATGAGGTATTCTTTCCACCGCTTTTCTCCTGCCTTGCATTCCACATTTTCCACAGTAGGCAACTCCTACAACAAATTTTCTTCTCTTTCTATTCCAGATTTTACCTTCAAAAACATCTCTACTCCTTTTTTTTTTTAACATTCCTATTCATAAACTGTTAATAATATGATCAGCTTAATAGTTTAAGCAACAGGGAATCCTTAATTATTATTAATATACAGAAATCATGCAAGTGAAATCTTTTGTCTTAAGGAAAAAAAATAAAATTTTGAACTGCAGTCATGATCAGGCAGAGTCTAAAGCACTTGTGGGCAGAAACCCATTTTGCTGTATCCCTCTTTGTCCTCAGATGTGCCTTTTTAAACATTAGCATCTAGTGTAAACTAAAAATGATTTATTTAATGCAACATTTTTCTTTTAAATTATTATTTTTTCAGAAGTATATTTATTTTGGCAATACGGACAACAATATTTCAACCCATTTATTAGTGTGAGTATGTATTATGCTCTATCTTAGGAATAGCAAAAATTTTAATTGGGAAATTATGGTCTAAATTTCAAACAACTGACTTAAAGGTAGTTAAACATATTAGTAAGTCCAGCTGCCTTTTTGTATCATTTTTGATTTTTAGACTTCATACCTTATTGGATACTTGTTTTCTCTCTCTCTTTTAAGATAAAGAAGTAAATAGTCTCTCATCCTTGTTTTGTAGATCACCTTTAAAATATTTGATGAATTTGTTTTTTCTCCCTTAAAAGAAATAATGATTTGAGGTTTGTTTTTTGTTTTTTTAATGATCAAAAACAAATTCCATATAGAAAGAAATTGGATTTCAATTGAGCTTTGACAGAGTACTTTATGTTTCATTAAAGGATAAAGTCAATTTTTTGAGAATAACCCCCAAATGTGAATACTGTTGCTTCTGAAATAGAACATAGCTATTTACAACCTGCATTTTCTGAGAACTACTGCATAAGTGACATGGTGGTGTGGTTGTCTTTCTAACTGACACAATTAAATTGTGGTCCTAAAGTGAAATATTAGTAGTGGAATGGAAATCGTATCTTTGTTACATGGGACTTGAAAACAAATTAAACTGGCAAATAGGCCTTAGATTTCTTCTAGAACATGAATATTTCATTGAATTATTGCTCTACAGGCTTTAGGAAATCTAGTGTATGCTGCTGCTGCTTTTTTCAAGGCCTTGGAGACTTCCAGAGTATCTTCAGACCTTTGCTATTCAAACTATGGTCCATGAACCAGCAGCATTTACATTGCCTGAGAGACTGTTAGAAATAAAGAATCTCATGCTCCCACCTAGATCTTCTGAATTAAATTCTGCATTTTGATGAGATCTCCAAGTGATTCAAATGCACATTAAAGTATGAGAAGCACTGCCATAGATCAGTAGGATATTGTATTCCTACATTAGAGAAAGATAGAAAGCCTCCTTGTTCAGGGGAATTCTCTCCTTATCTGAAGAAAACCAGGGAGAAGTGAATTGATGTGTGGAAGACTGAGGTAACCCAATGAGAATTATGTTTTTAGTCTGGAAAGATCCTCAGAGATGATCTAGTCCAAATCGTGTCTTTTTATAACTAGAAATCCAAGTCCCTTTCAAATAAAATATTTATTGAATAAAATTTGTTGCCTGAGATCATACAGAATAGTCTAGAACAACTAATACCACTTAATAACTAACTAGAAATAGAGAGGGACATTCCAAGCTTGTACCTTTTTGTTTTACTTACGAAGCTTTCTCCAATCCCCAGAAATCATTGTGACCCTGTTATTCAGATGTTTACTTAAGTCTGTTAATGATAGCCAGTTTTCAGGTAAATCATACCTATTTGTACTTTCAACATTTCAAAGTATATGTCTCCTTCTTTGATGTCATCATGATAGTCATGATATTACATGAATAATTGAACTCAATAGGTTAATTTTACTTTTCAGGTAGAGTGTTTCTGAGATTTTCCAATATAGAGGTGACAAATGGAAGCTGATTTCTGGATATGATTTAGAATCATGACCTTTAACTCTTGCACAATTTCTTAGCCAGCCTTGGAGTTCCCATCATGGCACAGCGGAAATGAATCCGACTAGTATCTGTGAGGATGCTGGTTCGATCCCTGGCCTCGCTGACTGGGTTGGGGATCCTGTGTTGCCATGAGCTGTGGTGTAGGTCACAGAGGCAGCTCGGATCCTGCGTTGCTGTGGCTGTGGCATAGGTTGGTAGCTGTAGCTCCAATTCGACCTCTAGCTTGGGAACCTTCGTATGCCACGGGTGTGGCCCTAAAAAGAAAAAAAATATTTCTTAGCCAACCAAATTTCTTGACATACCACTTTGCTCCCTCCACTAAGTCTTCCAGGTACTGTGTTATTCTTTTCCTTTTCATAACATACTGTTACTGCCTTCTGGCTGGATCTTCTGTCCTGGCCTGTCCTGACAAACAGCCACAATTTCTCTGTTTTAGCAAGCTGTCACAACCCTAAATCTGAGTTCCATCTTCTGTTCACAACCCTTTTAAAAGTGGGTGATTGTCTTTTGGTGGCCTTCTCTATCCACCCTGTCTATGACCAAGATGAGGTAGTCCTATTTACTTGCATTGCGTATTTTATTTGCCTTTCATTCTGTCAAATTTCTGACTTTACCTGATTCAACAGTTAGAATGTTTTATTACGTATTTCTGGGTATCGATTATTTAAAAAGTATATCAGCAATAAATGCAAGATATTAAAAACCTCATTTAGTTTTAATTATCATATCATAATTTTTAATCTTCCTGGAACTTTGAATTTTTTACCTATAATACTGTAAGGTAAACCTACAAAACTACAGACCTACAGAACTGTAATTTCACTTGGTTCAACTCTAGATGTATGCAGTTAGTTCATTGGCCCTTTATTTATGAAGATTTAGTGAGTAGTTTACTTTTCTTCCTTTGGGTAATATTTTTTAAATTGGGATTTTATAAATCTGGGAAGGTCTACGTTGTTAGTGAGAGAATTACCTGGTTTCCTCTTCTTTCTCCCTGCTAGGCAGTCAGCCCCAGTCAACTGTTGATTAGTTGCTGAGGCCTGTGGGTAAGGTGAGCATGTCTTAGGTCTTTCTGTAACTCTGCTGTGGTTAATCCACACCGGAGTCTGACCCCAGATAGTGGGGGGAAGATTATAATTTAACAGTAATTTAGGATTAGCTATGATATTCTCTTCTCCCCCAGTATGTGCATGACCATTATAATTTCTTAGTAAATGGAGAATTGGCTGCTCTGAGTAATATCATTTGTCTTTTTCAGCTTATTGTAAGTTTTAGAGTAAATTTCACCCCATTTAAAGAAGAAAAATAAAGATGTTCCTAAGGTCAGGAATCTAAGAGTTTGTGTCCATATTTATTGGCCTGTGGATTTTAGTACAAAATTTCTGTCTTAATATTTCAAAATGAGATGATACTGAATACTTAGAGGTCACAATACATGTTTTAATTGAACATACAAAAGTGTGTGAGGTTATTTCTCTGTTGTTAGAGTAAATTTGTGTTGTGATGGAGAATAGGAAAGATATTACAATATTGTCCTTTTGTCACAGTTATTATTAAAAGTATGTTTGTGTGTTAAAATTCCGTAGGAGATATTTAAACTGAATGTATATTTATAACTGATTATTTATTTAAATGAATGAAAAAATGCATGAAAAACTTTCTGACTCGTGAATTCATCTTATTTAGCATCCTTCATTTAATAATAATGCAGTAGTTTAGGATACTGTTCCAAAGTGGTTTAATAATAAAGAGACATCAGTTCAGTAAAGGGATGTGGGAAAATCGCAAATAGTAGCTATTTAAGTAATATTAAATCAGATATTGATAGTTAGATTTGTTGTTAATAAATTCTTAAAGTGGGTCTTTATACATTGGTTTCAAATTGTACTCACATGAAAAGAAATATATTTTCTTGGGTATGTAGGTGTATGTTATGATGTAGGTTTTTTTTTAACACTTCTCTTAAAATATCTTGGACAGAGTGCTTTGCAATGATTTTTATCTACCCCTGGGCCAACCAATGTGAGAGATTTAATTTCCAGAAGACTAACGTTGCTTATTATCAAATTCTCTTCCTGAACTAAGAATATATGTCTGCCAAACTGTGTTTTCTGTCAATCCTAAACATAAAGCAGTATAAAACAATGAACCTCATTTAAACATTAAGCCCTCTACTTTGGGCTTAATGTAGAGGGTAGACCAACTTACTGTAAAGACTACTTTACTGATGCAAGTGGAAAGAGTTCAAACAGGTTGGATGGTTGATATTTTCAAGATTTCCCTGCCTTGAATTCTGTATCATAGACCTACTCTCTTACTTTGTTAAGTATACCCCTTTTTTCTTGTCCTTTTCCACAAGTTATTATATGATTTTTTTTTAAGGATATAGTTCAGGAAGTCACTAAAAGTAGTCTATAATCTTTTGGCTCTATATGATTATATAAATTAATTCATGGCTGCATAAGTTAAGAATGCTTTTGCTTTAAAATATTTTAATATATTATCTGTTCTAGAAAATAACTTCCTTGGCCTCTAATATAATAAGCCTATTATATTATGCACCAATTACATATATGTACATATGTACATAAAGCCTAATGTCTTTAATGCTTGTATTCTAAGACTCTAAGATATATTCAGTATATTTTTGAGCAATTTCTTATTTAAATATGATGTATCTCCTATGTAGTTGACAAGAACTTGGGTATAATACTTAATATTATAGCAGTTTGAGTAGTGTAGAATCCTTGCCCCTTTTCTTGCCCTCTTTAACTCCAAGACTGTCTCTCCTATTAGCTTATTTCACTTCAGAGATGCCTCCAAATTTTAGGCTGATGTAGCTTGATCTCCTATTTAGATTTCAAGTAACTTAAGGATAAGAAATGTTTTGCATCCTCTTTGTGTCTCTAGTGTATTACTGTTTTATGAGGTATCATAACAGTTTCTTCATGAATGTTATGGGATAATTTGCTGTAAAAAAACTCTACCTTATGATTCCTTCATCTTTAATTCTTGTTATTTTTTCTTGCATTCATCTAAAGTCTACCCTCAAACGGACTTGATGTAATTCAGACTTGATGGTAAGAATTGTATAGATTAAGTTATAATAAAGTATACTAAAGTTATTTGATTTAATTATTTCAAAGCTTTATAAAGCAAGGACTCTTCTCACTTGTTTTCTTACAAAAATAGAGATAGAACAATATTCTCTTATTGTTTCTAAACTATCTTTGGGGAGTATTTCTTGCATTTTAGTACCCTTCTACTTGCTGTCATCAGTTAATAGAAAGGTGAATGGGAGATTGGGAAGGGGCACCGTTGAGCTTCCTATGTGATGCTTTAATCTGCTCTAACAATCATGGAAACAAAATGAAACAAATATGCAAGTTTGTTTAGTATGAAAGCATTAATTATCTAGGTTTGAGAACTATTGCAAAGAGTTTCTTGCTAAAGTTGATGTTATTTATTAAGGCAAGAGTGTTGATTATACTTATTTTTATTAATGGATATAGAATAGTCTAATGAATCACTGAATATGTGTGTTCTTTGTAATTGTTGTTAAGGCTATTTTCATAATGAGTACAAAATAGCAGAAATGCAAGAATGAAGATCAGTATAGGTTCTAGAGCAGACAAGTGAAATTGGTAAACATAAGGATAAAAAAAAATTAAAGAACTCAAGATGGAGTTACTGATCACCTGCAATCCTTTTTTGTTGTTTTAAATAAAATTAATATAATAATTAATACTTGTTCTAATCAGTGTAGACTTTAAGAGAAGCATGCATTTTGTTAGAGCATAAATATTTAAGGATAAGGTTAAATTGAAATGCTGGCAAGTGTGTATTTTATAAAAGATCTGACAGAGTACTGGACACAGATAATCAGAGACTTAATCTAATAAAAGTCAACCCAGAATAAGTTAAAGCAACTGTTAGAAAGAGAGAAAGGAGGTAAATAATTGGCTTAATGCTTTTTTATAAAATGATTTGAAAACAGTGTTATTAATTCCTAGTCTATATGCATTTTATATGTCACATGGAAAAATCTATATTATGTATTTGGGTTTTTTTTTTTTAAAGAACATGGTGTGTCATCAGGTAATAGCAGACATTCAGCAATCAGATTTCAAAGCATGAGTAGAATCTCATTTCTGGGGAGAATTCACTCTTACCTTTGTAGCTTCTAACTAGTTAACCTCATATTTATTTAGCGTCTTATTTATTTATTTATTCATTTTAAGGACTGTAGGTAGAACATTGTGGATTAAGCAATGTAAAGTATTTTTGGTAGATAATCTCTTACGTGAAAGTAGCACTTCTGTTTATTTCCTTTCACAGCAGGATTACAGATTATCCCCAATGATTGTATCCAAGAAAAAAGTGATGGAGAGTCTGGCTCCACTGTATACATGCTGTTCTATTTCATTTTAATTGAAATAGAGCTCTCAGGTCACCCGTGGGAATCCGTGCTAACTGATGGGCAGTTCTTCATGATTGCAGCTGCTGTGTAATTTTCCCTTGAGCATATATATCTCTTAAAGAATAACTGCCCATGTTCAAAATAGAGGGTGGATAGCAGTTGACAACTAGCCTTTTCTTAAGCTGAGAAAATCTGAAAAACATAGATTAGTTCATCCTAGCTTGCCATATTAGAAACTCTGCTATATAATTCTAAAGCATGTAAAAAGATGGCTGTTAAAAACATATTTTGGAACATCCAAACACTTTTCTTGCTAAAGCTAAATTATTTGTTGTATTAATGCCAGTCTAATACCCCAAATATGATAACGTTTTTGTGGTTTTTTGATGTATTATAAAATAAATAATACTGCACTTTTCTTTTGATATGTATCTAAATATTTCACTTTATTTTTTCATTAGACTCAGCCACACTCAAGCAAGTTATGCATTTCCTATAGTCTACTTGAGGAAGAATATTTTTTCCTTTAAATATGCAAAGGTTTCTACTTTTTGTATAACTAAAGAACTTCCTTAAATTGTTATTGTAGGTTTTTTTAACCTAAATAACATCACTTGCTTTCACTCTTTGTTGTATATTTTTGGTTAAATTTATATTCTTTGGATTAAAAACATCCATTTGGGAGAATTGCTTTCTAGCTCTTTGTAAGGCTAATATGACTGTAGATGAGAAACAGATTATCAACAGACAAGAAGCAGAAAAATACCCATGAAGCATACATGCTCCAAGTTTGAAGACATGTTGAAGTACACTTTTCATAGGTAATTTAAAGATAAAACTACTTCATATATAAAAACCCAATTTTGTACATAGTGCTTTTTCAGTTTGGCTCCCAGTGTTCTCAAATATGAGGCCACTAGAATTTTGATACTAAAGCCATAAAAGAAGTATAATTAAGGTCAAGTTGGGTTTGTCCCAGAACTGCAAAGATTTGTTTAGTATTAGAAAATCTATAAATTCCGCTGACCTCATTGAAGGAGTAAATGTTAAAAACCATATGATCACTAGTTGCAGGGTAAAAAAGAATTTAATTAATTTCTACATAAATGTATGTCACAAACATTTCTTATTAAATTAAGGAACTTGTTAAACATGATATAAAATATCTATCAAAATATTCCTTTAAAATAGCATTTAAAATAGAAATATACTTAAAAAAACAGGTTCAAGGAACAATATTCATTATCACCATCTCCAATCAACCTTACATTTGTATGAGCTGCTAGCTAGCGCAATAAAGTAAAAAAAAAGAAATTACGCAGTAACGGTAGGAAAGGAGGAGATAACACTGCCATGATTTGTAGATAATTTAACTGTTGAAAGAAAAATAATCTACAGAAAAGTTATTAGAAATGATAGAAGAAATTAACAAGTGTCTGGATATAAAATTCAATATGTGGAATCAATTACATTTCTGTTTACCAGCAATGAGCAATTAGAAAACATAGTTTTAAAGATTACAATTACAAAAGCAACACAAAGATAATGCACTTTGGAATGTATCTATGAAAATATGTTTAAGATTTTCACATGCACATTTATAAAACTACTGAAATACTTTAAAAAATAAATGTTTAAATATATCATGTTTATGAGTAGGAAAACTATATCATAAAGATGTTCAGTCCTTTCTAAATTAAACTATAGATTCAGTGATATTAATTGTAATTAAAATACCAAAGTGCTTTATATATAACTTGACAACTTTATATATAACTTAACAAAGTGCTTTATATATAACACTGATTCTAAAGTGTTTGGGGATATGTAAATGAACAAATGTGGCCTAGAGAAATTCTGAAACAAACAAGTATACGGCCTTATGCTAATACATGTCAAAGCTTATTGCAAAGCTATAGTAATCAAGACTTGTGTGGTATTGGTTCAAGGATAAACAATTCATTAGCAGTCTCAGAGGAAAGGAAAAAAATATACAAAACTGATATGACAGAGTTTACATGGCACTTTAGGGGGAAATGCAGGACTATTCAGTAAATATAATAGGGAAAAATGGTTAATCCACAGAGAAAAAAGTTTAAAAGTATCCATTACTCATTTACAGTTTTGAGTATCTTAAAATTAAGTACATCTTTTTATCAAAAGAGACTTGAAAAAAGAAACTACAGATTAAAACACAGTTGTTAGTCCTCAAATATAACCTACTGAGGGTTAATATCAGAATAAATGAACTCCTGGAGTACCCGTCATGGCTCAATAGTTAATGAACCCGACTATTATCCATGAGGACGCTGGTTCGAACCCTAGCCTCACTTGGTGGATTGAGGATCCAGCGTTGCTGTGAGTTGTGGTGTAGGTCGCAGATGTGGCTTCTTGGATCCTGCGTTGCTGTGGCTGTGATGTAGGCTGGCACCTGCAGCGCCCATTCAACCGTAGCCTGGGAACTTCCATATGCCATGGGTGTGGCCCTCAAAAGACAAAAGACAAAATAATAATAATAATAATAATAATAAATGAACTCCTAAAAAACCAATAAGAAAAAGATAATCAAAATGGGCAAAAGAAATGAATAAATATTTAATAGAAGAAAGACATATAGATTCAGTAAACAAGAAGAAATAATGGGGTACTTGCAGTTTAGTAATTCAATAAAATCCCATTTCCTCTCTGTAGTATAAATTTAAATCTAACACCATCAAGGATTGGAAAGGATATAGATCACCAGTTCTTACGAATTGTTGATGTAGTGTAAGTTAGTAAAACCTCTCTTCATAAAAAAGTGTATTCTCTTATAGAGTTGAACATGCACATATCATATGTATGAGAAATATTACTCCTAAGTATTTAATTAAGAGAACCTCTTGCATATGTCTAAGAGCATTTTTAAGATCATGTAAAGGAAAAGGAGAGAGGAAAAAGGAAGGGTATTGATTGTGAGATTATAGCAAAATGTCTATAATTAATGGTTTCATTAAGGTAGAATGAGGTTTCCATTTGAGCTTACGACAGTTCTATACTCTAAAGGAGATGTAAGTATTATACTACACATAGTAAGTAGTATCTTTATGGATTAATGGAGATTCCATATATTACTTTCATGCAGTGAAACAAGCTATTTGAGTCACTTTATAGGGAAAAATGTGAAGTAAGTTCTATAGTGGCTAAGCCAGTTGTGACTCTTTTACCTTACTGTTTTCTCTTATCTGTAATATAGGAAGCCCAGTGGCAGAAATGATGTGAAACAAGTTAAAATGAACTCTACCCCTTTTTTCCCGTTTACACATATACTTCTAAACATACATATATACATATCACATATACATTTTCGAGACATATTTTTTTCCTTTATTTAAAATTGTAGTGTTTTCCAAGACTAAATAAAGAAATGTTCTTATAAGGAGAAGAAAATTAAACTTTTAAACATTTTCTTCTACCTGTTTCAAAATATATTTTACATTTGATGTTGAATATTTTCAGAACCTCCCAATCCATTTACAGAAATAATGGGATATGTCACAGACTTTGAGTGATGTAGGGTCACTTGTTGGTGAGCAGAAGTAGAAAATATAAAACGTCTATAATAAGGATGATAATGATGATGGTGAATAATTACAGGAATAATTATTACTATAATAAGATTATTCATGGCTGCTGGCTAGGCACTAAGCATAGTGTTAATTGCTTATATTAATCCTTTTAAATGTCTTTTGATTTAGATATTATCCTTTTAGGCTCAAAGATCACACAGTTGATATGGGTCAAAACTAATTTTGGAAGTCAAGTTTTCTGATCAGTTCTCTATAACAAATATATGTTTTCCAAAGTGGAATAAAAAATGAAATGAATATTCAAGGAACTCTCCAAAAAATCTTTTGTCTAGGAAAAGAAAGGTAAATGGGCCTATTTTTCATAATCCCACTTATAAAATTTTCTATTTTCTCTGCTGAGGTGCTTCTGAATTTGCAAATCAGAAGTATATTTTCTATAAATGACCATTGATTCAAAATCTTTTACTGATTTTGCTGTGAACATAGCATGCTCTTGATTTTATTAATTAATTTCTGGGAGTTTATGGAAGCTTATCTTTTTAGAGTTCTGATGGCTAAAAAGGGAAGAAAGGAACAAAAAATTCATATTTCTTCTGGAAAACCAAAGGTAGGCCAGGATTATAGGTTGTAAGCAATTTTACATTTCTGAGTGTGTTATTCCTTTGCTTTAATGTGTTAAAAAATGCTTATCACTTCATTAGTGAAACAGAAGTTTTAGTGAGGCAAGAAATGATAATATATATTTCTTTTGATGAATATTCTAGCTTTCTTTAATTTTGCAAATAGTTACCACAAATGGTTCCTTTATAATTCAGAATGAAGCTGTTTTATAATGGTTTATAATTATCTACATCTTCCTCTAGAATGGTAATTTTAAAATTTTGCTAAGACTATAAATTTTCTTTTTATTGTTGATCATAGTCCTAAAATAGATTTAAGGGGAAAAAATAGACCCTGGATATGAGAAACATTGTTACACACATCATACTATACATAAATATTTACCTCTCTTTTCTAAAAAAATTCCTAGTCATTACACTTTAATATTTTAATATCTTAAATATCTTAGAGACAAAAGTTTAGAACCTTGAGCTTGAGAACAAATTACATTGAGAAGATAAAGACAAATTAAATTGCCACTGATAGCTTTCACTTAATTTACTTAATTTTACAAACTTCAATGAAATGATTATACAGAGAAGTATTGTCCTTTGATTTTGCTTAGTTTTCATGTGATACAATGTTCTTTTCAGATGCTAAAGTACTTCTGAATTAGTAAGTAAACGTTATTGAATTAGAAAACATAGGCCATTCTTATGAAATGAAACTAATTGATTTTGAGGTCAAGGAAGTTTTAGAAAAAAATTGGAAAATAAACTATACTGTAGATGGGGCTTTACTGGAGACAAATGCATATCTGTAATAGGCAGTGGGCCAGTTACAATGGGCCAAGGGAAGTGTTTAAAACATTGAAATTTGGTTCAAATTGTTATGGTTCCCTACATCCCCAGCCCTCTACACTTTATAGCTGAGTACTTTACTTTAAACAACTTAGCTGTTTTAGATTTGTTTATTTGATTATTGGTTATCTTTGTAGTTCCTTTTTATACAAACTAATTTCAATATGTATTTTAGGAGTTCCTGTAATGGCTCAGTGATTAATGAATCCGACTAGGAACCGTGAGGTTGCAGGGTGGATCCCTGGCCTCGGTCAGTGGGTTAAGGATCCAGTGTTGATGTCAGCTGTGGTGTAGGTTGCAAACGCGGCTTGGATCCCACGTTGCTGTGGCTCTGGCATAGGCCGGCGGGCTACAATTCCAATTAGACCCCTAGTGGGTGTGGCCCTAGAAAAGACAAAAAGACAAAAAAATTTTTAGAAGAAGTATTTTAATATACTGACTATAGCATTATCAATTCTATGACATTATTTTTTTTAATTACTCAATGAATTTATCACATCTGTAGTTGTATAATGATCATCACAATCCAGTTTCACAGGATTTCCATCTCTCAACCCAAGCACATCCCCCACCCCCCAAACTGTCTCCTCCAGATATCATAAGTTTTTCAGTCTCTGAGTCAGCATCTGTGCTTTTTTTAATTTAATTTAATTTTTATTTAATTTTATTTTATTTATTACTCAATGAATTTATCACATCTGTAGTTGTATAATGATAACAATCTTATTTCACAGGATTTCCATCCCACAGCCCAAGCACATTCTCCCACCCCCCAAACTATCTCCTCCAGAGACCATAAGTTTTTCAATGTCTGTGAGTCAGCATCTGTTCTACAAAGTTCAGTCTGTCCTTTTTTCAGATTCCACATGTCTATGACATTATTTTTTAAAAGATTTTTTCTGTTCATTTTTAGTGCACTTTCTTTTGTTACTTAATAAGTATCTTAAAATTTGTTTAATGATAATGCCAGGTTAATTTCAGAGAACAAGAAATGACTACTGTGTTTCTGGGATTTTTTTTTGTATGATTCTATTTTTTTATTAATGAATTTATTACATTTATAACTGTGCAATGATAATCACAGTCCAATTTTATAGGATTTCCATCCCATAACCCCAGTGCATCCCCCACCTGCCAAATTGTCTCCTTTGGAAACCGTAAGTTTTTCAAAGTCTGTGAGTCAGTATCTGTTCTGCAAAGAAGTTCATTGTGTCCTTTTTTCCAATTCCATATGTCAGTGAAAGCATTTGATGTTGGTGTCTCATTGTATGACTGACTTCACTTAGCATGATAATTTCTAGGTCCATCCATGTTGCTAAAAATGCTGTTATTTCGTTCCTTTTAATGGCTGAGTAATATTCCATTGTGTATATGTACCACATCTTCTTGATCCACTCTTCTACTGTGCTTCTTGTGAAGATTATTTTAAACAATAGTTTTTCCTAGTGTGAATTTATTTATAATAAATTGTATAGACTTGTTAATTTTACAGCCAGTTTCTAGCTTATCTATTGCCAGAAAAATAGGCCTAGAAATCTATAATTTATAATTGGCAGTCCACTGGGCTTCAAGGTCAGTTTATATGTGTCATCTTTTTGGTGTAAATCTCTGTTTTTGCTTTTTCTAAATTGGAGTTGTGAAAAGTGCTTTTAAACTTCACAAGCCTGTCAGTTTTGATATGTGAGGATAATTTTGAAGATGTAAATTTCTCTCCAACCTGTCCCCTCTGCTCTTTCCCCAAAAAGCAAGAAGGAGAAAACATATCACTGTGTATAGACAATACATTAAGGAGATCAGTGATTTGTGAACAGTAGACCATAAAGCAACATCCTTTATAATCAATTAGTCCGTCTCCATGGCACATTAAAGCATCCAATTTGCCGAGCTTGCAAAGAGTGGTGAATTTCACTTCTAACTACTCACATGTCTAAACTCTTTTTTGTTTGTTATCAGTCGGTTGCCTGCTTAGTTTTCTTTATTCCCCATGTCTTGACTTTGGCATAGAAAGGGGATTTTATCTTTCAGTTAAGGTCTAGAAAAGGGCTATGCTTCCTATTTTCACTGTAGGGACAGTGTTTGTATTGTGTTCTGGTTTAGCTTGACAAAAGGTTTGAGAATGACTCAATCGATCTTTAGTTTAGTTTTGATATTCTTCTCCTGGAGTTTGCCTTGTGGTATTTTTTTTTTAATTTTATTTTACTAATAATGAATATTTGTAACTAAGATGGGAAAGTCTTTTAAAGAACCTGGTATTTATTAAGCTTTATATGACACCACCAGTACCTTACCTATAATCCAAGGAAGACTGTCTATAGAGCAGTGATTTGTAGTTCTCATTCCTTATTTTAATTCAAAAATACTTAATCAACTTAATAGATGACTTTTTATAAATAGTTTACCTTTATCCCCCTAATGGAAATATTTAGTATTCTAACTTTTCAGTGTGTTGTATTTGATAACTTATCATCTGATCAAATGCTGGAAGTCTTCATGACAAACTCCAATCCTCTTTCTGGGTCAGTATTTGTCCTGCAACATCCAGGAGCCATCAAGTACTTATAGTCATACCTTTGACGACCTCTTGGCTATATAAGGATTCTTTAATTTAGTAGAAGCTAAAATTAAGAAGGTAAAAAGTAACTGAATGTGATATGGCTCAAGGTAACTTACAGCTAGAGTATATAAAAGTCAAAGTATGGAATCTTTCTCACTGATAAAAATCTTTATGAAAATAATTTTAAGATTTGTATTATTTTTTAAATGGTAATGGATCTGCATAAACATGATGAAAGTTGGAGGTGAGTTATGCAAGTAGTAGCTGATAAATGAAGTGTGATGGCTCTAACTTTTAAAAATATTGATCTGTTATGATACCACTAAATATCTTGGATTTTAGCTTCATTTCACATTTATGGGTTAGAAACGCTGAAGCATTTAGTTCTGTGCCCTCTTATTAACCTCCCTGTGAAATTGGATAATCATTGGATAATCCTATTGCCATGTTCTTCCAAATTTTGTCTTTTTAGAAGTACTTTTTATTAGTAAAAATCTGACTACGAGGAAGCAATCAAAGCAGGAAAAAACCTGGGAGAGAGAGTAGACAGAGTTATGTTCATATATACAAAAGCAGCATCAAGATTTTTTTTCTCAAAAAAAAAGCCTCCAATAATGCAATACAATAATAGAAGTATTACAGTGTAGAGTACAGAATATAGTTTCCAGTTTTGCTGGAGTGAGATATATATCAGCACTGGGTGCATTAAGTAGATACACATTCACTTTCAGTTGCTTTCCAAATTCTTGCCTTTAAAAATTCAGTATCTTCAACTTGGTGTTTATCATTCCTAAATATATACTTTTATTAGTATATATTATCAACAATGCATATACTATTGGTTATAGATTTTTAAGTTTTACAGATATTGCTTTTTTTCACACAGTAATCAAAATTTTAATTTTACTGTGTTGACCATATACTGTAGTTTTAATTCATTTTAACTGCAGTTATGCCATAATTCATCTTTAGGGTTGCTTCAGTAACTTTGATTACTCACTTATTTCCTTCAATGAGTATGCATTTAATGAGGCTTTCTATTTCTTTTTTAAGCCAATTATCATAAAGTTGGTTATAGTATTCTCTTACTAGTTTAAGAAACAACTGCATTTCCAACTGGCACCCTACTTTTTTCCTAGTAATTTTATCTTTTTTTTTTTTTTTTTTAGGGCTGCACTCACAGCATATGGAAGTTGCCAGGGTAGGGGTCAAATCTGAGCTGTACCTGTCGGCCTACGCCACAGCCACAGGAATAACAGTGCAGGATCTGAGCCACATCTGTAACCTACACCACAGCTCAAGGCAATGCCAGATCCTTAACCCAGTGAGTGAGGCCAATAATCGAATCCATGTCCTCATGGATACTGGTTGGGTTTGTTAACCACTGAGCCACTACAGGAACTCCTTTTTTTTTATCCTTTTTTTTTTGCTATTACCAATTTATGATCAGTTTGTTTGTTAGTGTTTTTCTCTTTCCAAGAGAAATTTTTGATATTCCTATTTCTTTAATCTTTTTTTTTGTTGTTGCCTTAACATTAATTTCTGCCCTTATATTTAATATTTCACTCTTTTTACTCTCTTAATATTTAGTTTGTTATTCTAGTTTCTTAAGCAGAATAAACTAATTGATATCCAGTATTTTAAATGCACTGAAGTAATACATTTATTTATGTTTAGTTGCATTCCTTAAGTTTTTATATGTGGTGCTTTAATTTCTACTCATTATAAATATTTATTTCCAATATGAGTTATATGGGAGTACAACTTGTCTTTTCAATCTCTCAAATTTTTGTTTCACTACATTTCCAATGTCAATTTTAAATTTAATTGCAGTATTATAAATGGTATTTTTAATATTTGTCCCTTGGAATTTATGGGAACTTCCTTTATATCCTGGTGCTTGTCATACTTTTGTAAATATTTCAGGTATAGTTTAAAAATATATGCATACATTTCTGTTTGTAGTTTTAAGAATTTTCTTTGTATCTAATAGATTTAGCTTATTTTTTTTGAATGTTTTTGTGTTTTTCTTTCTTAGTCTGTTTATGGTAGAGTATGTTAAAGTCACCAATAAAATTATGAGTAGATATGTTTCTTCCTAAAATTTTGTTAGTTTCAATATTGTGACTCTTTGTTGCTTGGTAAGTACAAGGTCATCGTTGTTATATCTTCTTAGTGGCTTGTATTTTTTTTTTTTCTTTCTCTTTTTAGGGCCGCATCTGCAGCATATAGAAGTTCCCAGGCTAGGGATCTAATCGGAGCTGCAGCTGCTGACCTACACCACAGCCATAGCAACACAGGATCTGAGCTGCATCTGCACCCTACACCACAGCTCATGGCCACACCAAATACTTAATGGACTGAGCAAGGCCAGGGATCAAAACCACATCCTTGTGGATACTAGTTGGATTTGTTACTGCAGAGCCACAATGGGAACACCCATATATTTTTTTTTAACGTTGTCTTTCATTTTATCCACACTAAAGTTCAATGTAGTTTTTCGTTTTGTTTTTTGTTTTGTTTTGTTTTTGGCTTTTTTGTCTTTTCTAGAGCCACACCCGCAGCATATGGAGGTTCCCAGGCTAGGGGTCCAATCAGAGCTGTAGCCACCAGCCTACGCCAGAGCCACAGCAACACAGGATCCGAGCCGAGTCTGTGACCTACACCACAGCTCACGGCAACGCCGGATCCTTAACCCACTGAGCGAGGCCAGGGATTGAACCCGCAACCTCATGGTTCCTAGTCGGATTCGTTAACCACTGAGCCATGATGGGAACTCCCTGAAGTTCAATATAGTTTTGTTTGATTTAAAAAATGCCACAGTGGCTTTTCTGTGGTTCATCATTGACTGCAATTTTTTTCTCATCAATTTAATTTTATTCCTTGGTGTTGCTGCTCTCTGGTTGATTTTTATAATCAGCAGACTTTTTCTTTGTTTTTTGGTAATATGTCATTATTAGGTAAGTTTATTCAATTTGTATGTATTGTCTCTAGAAATATATTTGGACACAACTGCTGCTGTCTTTTTGATGGGATTTTTGTTTATTATCCTTCACATTGTTTTTCTTTTCTTCTTTGACCTGAATTGAACTGATAACATTTTCTTTATTTTCCCTTTTCCCACTTGATGCTTTCAGAGGTATAGATTCTATTCTAGTTTTATTCACAAAAAATAATTACAATCAGAGAGTTTTTTTTTTTTTTTTAGGACTCAGTACTTAATTGCATTTTTTTTCAATTTTAAGCTGTTTCTATTTTTATATCCTCAACCTTCCTCTTGTTTTATCTTTCTGCTTGCCGAAATCGATTATTTACTGATTCTTTTTTTTCTTTAGTGAGAGTATTGGTTTGTGTATATCTGGAAATACTTTTAGCTTTTTGTTCTAGCTTATCACAGGTAATTATATATTCTGCTTATGTTACATGCTGACTACATCAGTTTACTGGTGTCTACTCATTTTAAGAATCAGGCTGGAGCAGCCGCAGTTGGGAACATGTTACTTTTGTAGCAAGCAGGACGGACCAAGGCAGATCCAAGCTATGTTTCTGATGCTTCTGCAAGAGGGGGCACATATCACTTCCCTTCCTTTTCTTTGGCCAAAGCAAATTATATGGCCCTTATGTCAGTGAGGGGGGAAGTATAATTCTCTTGTGAGAAGGGACAGTATATAATATGAATCAATGGTATAAATTCATTTGAATACTAAATTCTAATTTAATTTTTCTTTTGAATATTACACCATTATTTCTTGGAAGCTGTTGCCAAAGAGAAATCTGCTGTCAATCTGGTTGTCTTTTTCTTTTCTGTACGTTAACTGTCTCTCTCTAGTAACCTTTAAGATAGTCACTTTTTTTTGGTTAGTGTTTCATGATTTCACGTTGATATCCCCACCTTATATGTCAAGCAATCTTGGGATTTAAGAACTCACATCTTCTTCAGTTCTTAAGATTCTTACCTGTTATTTCTTCCAAAATTGTACCTATAAATCCTCTTCCTTCTTTCCCTCTGGATGTTAACTGATTATTGAAACCTCTCACTGTACTCTTCATATGGCATAATTGCGATTTCTTGTTATTTTAAGAGTCTCTTTGTCTCTGTCTTACTTTTTTTTTTTTTCCCCCAGGGCCACACCTGCAACATATGGAAGTTCCCGGGCTAGGGTTTAAATCAGAGCCATAGCTGCTGGTCTACACCACAGCCACAGCATCGTGGATCTGAGCTGTGTCTGTGACCTACACCACAGCTCATGGCAGAGCTGAATCCTTAATCCACTGAGCGAGGCCAAGGATCAAACCCACGTCCTCATGGATACTAGTTGGGTGTGTTACCCCTGAGCCATGACGGGAACACCTGTCTCTGAATTACATTCTAAATTCCCCAGCACTTTTCATTTTCTAATTCTCTAATTTACTTTGTTCAATCCAAAAATTATCACATATTTAATTTGAGTGTATTTCTTTCTCTCTCTCTCTCTCTTTTTTTTTTTTTTTTTTTTGACTTTTTAGGGTGGCACCCCTGGCATATGGAAGCAATGTGGGATCTGAACCACATCTGCAACCTACACCACAGCTCATGGCAATGCTGTATCCTTAACCCACTGAGCAAGGCCAGGGATTGAACCCTCGTCTTCAATGGATACTAGTCAGGTTCATTACCACTGAGCTACGATGGGAACTCCCTATATCTTCATTTCTGGATGTTTTTTACTTTCTCTATATACAAGTACTATTTCATTTCAGCCTCATTTTGTTTCACAGTTTCTCGTTCTTTTAAAAACGATTTCCAATGCTTTTTATTTCTTCCTTCAGAAATACAGTATGACATATTTGAATGTACAGGCTCTGGAGGCAGCCTGCCTGGATTTGAATTCTAGCTATACACATAACAGTTGTGTTCCTTTAGGCAAGTTACTTAACTTGATCATGTCTCAATTTACTCAGTAGAATTCAGGTAATATAAATATTTATCTTATAGGTTGTTTTCATTCTTGTGTATAAGAGTATATGAGTTACTTCATGTAACATGTTTAGAACAATGCCTTACACATAGTAAGTTTTTAATTACTGTTAATTGTCATTATTAGTAATTCCAGATTGGATAGCTAATGAGAAGTGGTAGATAGGTCCCAGAAGATTGGCGTAGTTTCTTCCTGCCCTGGCCAGATATGGTTGCACTGGGGCCTGCTTAGAGTGGAAGTGTGGAGAAGTAGGGGATGAGGTGTGCAGGGTAGGGGGCTACCAGGGTAATTTTGCACTGGAACTACCTCTCAGTTCTAACATTACAACTGATGGCACTGTTGATGCCAGATGAGGTGGTAACAGTGCTGAAATGTGGACCACGAGTGAGATTCGATGTCATTCCTATCTGAGATATCTGCAATGAAATTGTGGACTTCATTTTCCTATTACACTTGCTTTGGGCCCAAGCCTCAGGTGGTTCTCTTATAATGGGGCTGAGGGAAATGACTCCACCCTCCTTGAGCTGGTGGGAAAATTCAGAGAAATCAGGTTCATAAAGTACCTATGACTATGCCTGGCCCAGAGAACTGGTGCCATTACCGATCATCCTCTTTCTGTTGCCGCTGCTTTTAAGTGATTTGTTGTTGTTATTGCAAGGTGCCTGTGCACGAGTTTTTTCACATTATGGAGGCATTTGATATATTGACTGGTGAACAGTGTTAAACATAGTGTCCTATAACCTAAATATGTTCAGTAACCAAAATCAAAATTTTATTCTTGCAGTAGATTGTAATATTGTTGAAATTATTTCTACTGCTTCTTGGAGGAAGATTGTATTGCCTGGGCCCACTGGCATCAGCTTGGCATTAGGTTTCATCATTTTGAAATCGAGAGAGACCATGCAGTTTGACCAGTAAAATGTGCATCAACGTGACATGAGTTACTTTTAAATAGAAACTTTAAAAGCCAGATTTATAGTCAGCAGTTTGTTTCTCTTTCTTTTGGTTATAAGGCTGGTAGTCCAGATAGCAGCTGCCCCCTCAGCCTAGAGCATGTAATGGAGCCAGCATAGAGCATGATAAAAAATAATTCTTAGTCACTCACGATATTGGGATCATTTATGATATAACAGAGTGTAACACAGTGATGCAATACTCATATGTTGTACCTCAGACACTCAAAAATGTCACTGTCAAAGTTGGTTCAGAGAAGAAGTCGAAGTTTAGAATTTGTACTGCCCAGTACAGAGTCCGTTAACTACATGTGGCTATGTAAAATTGAATAAAATTAAAATTTCAATTCTTTAGTTGCACTGTCCGCATTTCCAGTGCTCAGTAGCCACATGTGGCTAGTGGCTTCCATATTGAACAGCTGTAAAACATTTCTGTTATCACAAAGTTCTACTGGACGGTGGTTGTATAAATATTAGTATGTTTAAGCCTGCCTGAGCTTAGTTCAAGGGGCATGTCTAGTGTTTTATTTTTTCTCTTTCATGTTTTTAAAAACATATTATCCCGTCGTCTGTCATCTAATTATTATATATGGGAAAATTACAGGTACACCCTAAGTTACAGGATATGATGATGTCGGTTACTCCCTTCTCCCTCATTTTTCTTCATAGTGTTGCAAATCTCCACTTAACCGCATGCTGTCAGGTTAAAGGCTTAAGGTTGTTGAGTGGACAAAGTAGAGATTGACTTTGATAGTCCATCTTGATTCTTGCAAGACTAAGGTCACAATGAATAATAATTCAGTAAAAATAGTTGATTTAAAAATTATAATCAGTAATTAATTTAAAAATGGTAGTAAAACTTAGTAAAATAACAAGCTCTCGAGAGTGCAATGTTATTTAATTTTTAGATATAAATTTAATTTTAGACTTTAAAATGTAGTGTTTGAGAGCATGCTTCATAGTTTCTATTCTAAACAGAAACAGAGGTGCTACTGTAAAACACATGTCAGCCACCTTCCATGACATAAACTATTTAGACTAACTTTCCTAAATATTTTAGTGCCTACAATTGATAGATATATATCCCCGTTTTTTAAAATTAATTATTGAATGTTTCAGAAATGTTATCCTCTGATGCTGGTGTCATTTGAAATGCTGTCACTGCTATTTCTCATTCATTCAGCTCAGATCAAGTTGCTCATACCCAAAAATCTTGTAGTACTACCAAATCTAGAAAAAGTGTTTGTCTAAGCAGTTGGAAAGCTTATATCTCTGCCTATGGATGATATGATAGAAACTAAGTGGTATTGTTTCAGCCCAGTGTATTCCGTATAATTAAGCAATTGATGTTCTTCAGCTAATTAAACAATTCATCCACCCTCCCCAAAACTACTTTAAATTCATATTTTGTTGGTTATTCTGAACTTTTTCTTTGTTGTTTTGTTTTGTTTTGTTTTTTAGGGTTACACCCTCGACATATGGAGGTTCCCAGGCGAGGGGGCCAATCGAAGCTACAGCTGCCAGCCTATGCAACAGCAATGTGGGATCCGAGCCCAGTCTGCGACCTACACCACAGCTCACAGCAACGCCAGATCCTTAACCCTCTGAGAGAGGCCAGGGATTGAACCCACAATCTCATGGTTCCTAGTTGGATTCGTTTCCGCTGCACCAGGATGGGAACTCCTGATCTTTTTCTAAATCTCATTAGTTGGCATTGAGAGGCAACATTTGGGAAAATTTTGAAATATAAAGCATGAAGCATTGTGGGAAAATGTACTTATATTTCTTAATACATATGATTACTTGAAGTCAAACTGCCTAGAAAAAGCCTTCTCTAATGAAAAGATAAGAATTTTAATTTTATAATATCTTTTTAAGGGACACTGTCAGTCTGTATTTATGTTATACATATACACACATTGTGGTCTCTCAACTGTGTAAATATTCCCCTTAAATACAATTTGCAGTATTTTTATTAATGTTATTCTTAAGAGGGAGACTTCAGTTTAGCCCCTGTTGCAAACAAAAATTTATCTCCACATAGATTCAGGACCTTGGACCATTAGGCAGAACAATTCCCAATTTCTTCTGTGGTTATCCAGGTACTCTCATATCCCTGAAGTATATTCATAGTGGCTCCAAGATCTAGAGGTGATCCTAGCAATGACAAATATTATCACAATAAACCAGTACACTCTAGTTTTAAGCACATAGAAATAAAGCCATAGCATTGTTAACAATGGAGCAGAAGTGGAGAAATGACTGATGCTCTTGCTTTGTCTGATGGGGGAGCCCATTTGATTTATTTTCACTGGATAAAAAAATGGATACAATTTTTCCAACCAAAGAAATAAAGATTTTGGGTAGAGCTTTTTTTCAGGTATATTCGTTAATTTAGATAAAATGTCTCCATATGTTTCCTGGCATATGTTTAAGGAAAATGTGCTAGGGACATGGAATAGCCAATGGCTAAAAAATCAGGCTCCAATTTACTACTTTTCATGTGCCTTTGGCTATGTTCTATGACATTTCTGACCCTTGGTTTGCTCTCATACATAAGTTGTGACTAAAAATAAAACCGTATACCTCATAAGATTGTTGTGAATATCAACTGTATTAAAAATGACAAACATTTAGTAAATTCTGTTGCTGAAGCATTCTGGTCAACATGACAATGTTCTATTAATGCTTTAAAAATGCTATTTAGCTCATGTCTAAACCTAAATCTGATGTAGGCTAAATTTATGTTTGTTGCGGACTCTTGTAGATTTATCACTGCAATCACACAGTCTGATAAAAGAACTAATTTTATGTTCTGTATAATTGGCAAGTATGTCTAGTGTAGAAAATGGCACATAACTCACTGGAGACCAACAGTTATTGTGTGGGTATTAATTATTGCACTTGTATCTCTGAACTAATTGATATGATACAATTAGCAAATAATATTTTAACATATGACAAGTTGACATGTTAATTCAGGTGATATGTACAAACTGAAGTTTTTAATTTTACAATGACAAAATAGACACAAAGTATTTGAAGTGCTGTGAGCCCCATCCTGTTATTTAAACCTCTTCATATCACAAAGCCACATTCTATTCTGGCTTTGAGGGATTTAGAGTATATAGGTAAAGAAAAGGGGGAAATAAAGCACTGAGAGATTGAAGATGTTACAATTTTGATAATTCATGGCATCTTAGTGCATAAAATACCTGTTCATCCATTTGTAAGCATTTGTCACATACCTGAAATTTGCAGTCTCTGATAAACAAGCTTTTAGCATGCTGACTGGCTCTTGGAACACTGCAGCTAAAAGGTCTGGATTCTGGGAAAGTTTAGCATTGTACTTCAGTGAAAGGCCTCTCAAACTATCTGATAATGGACATGGGTAGTCAGAAGCCACCATCATAATTGAGGAATCATAAATACTGCTGATTTGTTATGTATTTGCTCGTCTGGCTGGGAAATGGGTGTCATAATTATTTTAAATGGCTTTACATGAGTTTTTAATAAGCAAATGCTGCTAATGAAATACACACCTGATTCAGTAGTTTCCATTGTAACAAATTGGTACTGGCCTGTTTTATTAGTTACAATGTAAATATTATCATCATGTTTCAGTGGTAATACTATAATTATTTAGATAAGCAAGGGCTTTTCATTTTATTTAGTATTATTTCAAATTTTTAAAGTGGTAGAGCTCTCAACTGAGTGAACTGGGGATTTATAGACATCACTCAGGCTTGTTACATGAGGAAAAGCCATAAATGATGGCACTACTGTTGTGATTTTCTACTTGGATATCGTTGTGTACATATCCGCATTCATTTAACAAATATTTATAGTGCAGTTGTTAGGTGTTGAGTCCCCCTCTAGAAGCACACAGTCCAGTGGAGAAGATAGGCCTTTAAGCAAGTGATAATAATTAATTATATTATAATATTAAGATAAATTATTTTGATGCAGAGAGGAGCATTTTGGAATCTATATATATATATTTTTTTCTTGACTACTTTCCTGCTGTGGATCAAAATTATTATTCATCTTAATTAGCAAAGCTTATTTTCAGTTAAAAGATCTGCTTGAAGGGAATGAAGGTCTTCAGTAGCTTTGTCCTTTGAAATCATTTTAATGCTTGTCACCATACTCTGTCCTCTGTCTTTCTAAAAATGTCTCTAAATTCACTTCTTCAAGTATTCACGGGCCATGTTTACCCTTTATGTTCATGTGAGTCAGTTAATACGGAAACATAAGTTTTGCTCTACCATCTGGTTGCTCCCTGACCTCTGTCAACAGTCTCATTTTGTAGCTTTAAGCATTACTTTAGGAACTGAATCCTCATCTAAGGTAATAGAAATTCTTTACAGCTACTGTGATTTTTCTCATGGTGTTCCCATATCAAAATAATTCTTGATATGTTGCATGAGCCTGGTTTTGTCAGTTGCTTGATAACTATACCTGTTCTACTTACAAAGATGCTACATCTGTTATACCTATTGTCAACTTGTAGGGAGGAATCTGCTTCATTCTTTTTTTTAAGATGTTATAGACATTGTAATCTGTATAGATGTTTAAAAACTTGCATTGCTAGTTGCTTTGAGCCTTCACATCTCAACATGATTATCCTACTTTTGAAGTATTGTCACTAGAATATAGTCATAGTTAATTTAAAAATAAGTAAATATGCAAGCTACCCAGGTCCAAGTGATACACCATCTCTTAAAAGGAGGAAGCTGGCACTCTTCTAGAAATCAGATATGTCACTGAGCCAAGAATTGGCTTTGATAAATTCTTTATTCATTGGGAACTGTGGATGAACAGCTGCCTTTCGAATGTAGCCAAAGGAAATTTTCTGACAAGCATAAATATGAATAAGGCAATAAAGCTTTCAAACAACAACAAACAAATGTTGATGCAAAACCTAAGAAGACTCACAACCAATTTCCTCTCTCTATCATTTTCTATATCCCTTACCATAATTCTTCCATAGTTGCCATGCCCATAAGCAATGTTAGATCAAAAATGACAAATTACCTTTTTTAAACTTGTACTAGATGAATTAAAAACCAATTAGCTTTTATTTTTTTTTCTCCATGTTCTTGGGTGATCTAAATTTTCAATCTAAACTACTCTACTTTGATGATAGCTTTTAAAAACTTAAGTATACACAGTAACAGGAGACTATATTCAATGAGACCTTCAGCTTAAATTTGGTTTACTCAAGAATTCTTGTCTTCAAAAAGAATTTTTAAAGGTATTTTTATTGTTTTGCTTCACATCAGTACCTGCCACCTGTTAGTTTGGTTTTTTTTTTTTTTTTTTTTTTTTTTGTCTTTTGTCTTTTTTGTTGTTGTTTTGTTGTTGTTGTTGTTGCTATTTCTTGGGCCGCTCCCGCGGCATATGGAGGTTCCCAGGCTAGGGGTTGAATCGGAGCTGTAGCCACCGGCCTATGCCAGAGCCACAGCAACACGGGATCCGAGCCGCATCTGCAACCTACACCACAGCTCACGGCAATGCCGGATCGTTAACCCACTGAGCAAGGGCAGGGACCGAACCCACAACCTCATGGTTCCTAGTCGGATTCGTTAACCACTGCGTCCACGACAGGAACTCCAGTTTGGGTTTTTTGTTTGTTTATTTGTTATGCTTTGTTTTGTTTTTGGTTACAAAAAATTTCTTGTTCTTGCTCAAAACTGACCTCTGGCTGCCTTACTAAAAAGAGTTTCAAACTGCCCTTTTCCCCTCCCATCCTTCCATAAATCTATGTACATGTTTGTTCTCTAGTATTAATGGGAATTACGTGTAAAAATCACACATTAAATGCAGCTACTTCTTTATGTCATTTCCCTGAAAGAATCTTAATCTCCATTTAACAGCCACCAAATACCAAGCCAAAATAGACTTCTGACTTTTGAGAAAAATGAGATGCCACCGTTAAAAAAAAAAGGTTCCATTTATTCTTAGAAAATGAATGGATTTCCAACTAGTCAAACCTGGCTGAGTGGTTTAGGGCTATTTACATCACATTAGGGTTAGGCCAGGACAGTGCAAAACAGGAAGAGTCTGTATGAATGAGGTTAGGTGGATTCAGGGCCAGTAAAAAGAAATAGGAACGTGAATATTAGGTGATGACCAGAGGAGAATTTAGTAAAGTGCTATAAATATTAATTCTGGTCTCTTTCTTTGCTACTGAATGTTAAATTTGGATTTGGTTTTCTTTTGATTTTGATTTTGTTTTAAGTTTGCTTATTCACAAATTTCTCTTTAGATTTAGGTAGAATGAGCTACATTTAATCTTCTCCATAGGCATCTTAGATTGTGTCACATTTGGTGAAAAATTCCATGATTTAGAAAGATAACACCTTTTTAGCTGGAAGGAAGAAAAAGGAGTCCCATCTTTCCATGCAGTCCTATTTGTTTTCACCCATTGCTGTAATTTTCCACCCTTGGTGGCATGCCCTCACTTTAAACAAGGTTGAATAAGTGCAACCTGTTAATTCAAGCTATAGGAAGAAGACTCTTGAAAGCAGGGGAGCTGTTGTCCTTACTGTGTTTTCCTTTATAAATTTGGATTTTTCAAGAAATACTTGGGGATCCTTTACATCCACATTGATTCCCCCCCCCCCATCAAATCTCAATGGAGAGCTTTATTATAGAAAATTAACTTTGGATTTTGCCAAAGATGTAAAATTTCTCCTTAGGTTTTTGAAAGGAGAAAACCAAATGCGTGATCCTTGGAGTGGAGAAACAGCAATATGCAACACAGAAGGATGAGTGAAACAGATTAAAAGGTCAGCAAAGGCTTGTTAGAGTAGGTCTTAGTAGGATACTTTCCGTTTCAGCAAACAGAAGATAGACCCAAATTGGTCTAGACAAAAGAAAAAGAATTTGCTTTGCTCACATTCCAAAAGCCCATAGGTCTGTTGTCAGGAATTTGCTTTTGTCACTTTTCCATTTGCTACTGTGTTTCTCAGGCAGGTTTCTCCCATGTGGTGGCAAAGTTAGTCACTGACATCCCCCATCTGTCTTTCTGTCAGCCATACAATCCCAGTGGTCACATGCTCCTTTCTTAAAGGTCCTAGCAGAATTTCTAGGAGGAGTTCTCCTGTGGCACAGCAATTCAAGGATCCACTGTTGTCACTGCAGTGGCGCAGGTTTGAACCCTCACCCTGGAAATTCCACATGTTATGGGAATGGCCAAAAAAAAAAAAAAAAAAAAGTCCCCATGAGACTCCTTAACTCAGCCATCTGCGTTTCAGGGAGCCAATCACGGTGGCCAAGAGGAAGTTGTTTTTTTGAATTGCCTGGCCTGGGTCATGTCCTTACCTCTGTATGCTTTACGATGCCAGGCAGACAAAGGAGAGGAGCAGGGAGGAAGAGAATAGGATTAGAAAGGACACATATGATTGTAGTGAAGGGCATGGGGTAAATGACTGGACAACAAGTGGATATAGTAGCCACATTGTGACTAGTGTTTCATGTTAACCAAGGATTTTGCACATCATTGTAAATCTCTGCTTGAAAGATGTACAGGGATATGATGTTACTAAATTTATATTTTAATAAAATCACTCTGGTAATATGATGAAGAGGCTAGAGAGACAGACAGACAGAAAGGCAGAGGGCTATAAATAATGGGATATTGACATGGAAGTTAAGATATTTTATTCCTGAATTCTAAATATAATTTATGTACCCCTAGCTCCCTGCCTGGATTTAGCACTCAGGTCTAGAAATGGAATATGAAATAATAAGGGCATAAACAAAGGTAGAAACAATACAAATAGGTGAAAGGATTAGATGTGAGTGTATGTGAACAAAAATTCAGCAGAAATTACCAACTCATTTAAGAGAGTGGAGGATGAAAGGGGCATTTATTTAGACTGTGTGACTTATGAAAATTTCAGTGACATTTAGAAAAAAGAGTAATTTTGATGTCCTGTAGATGACTTTTATACAAATTGTATCCTCAGAACTATTAGAACATGAGCTGAAATGGTGAAACTATAGTTTAGTAAGAGCATTTGCAGCTTATAAAGAGTGAGTTAAAGCTCATGGAGTTTTGGATCATGCATATGGAGACTGAGTTCACACAGAATGAGTGAAAGAAAAAAATGACTTACAAAGAGAAAAGTGTCAGGAATAAGACCTTGAAAAAATACCAACATGTTGAGGTGGAGAAAAGTAGGAAGAGGAGACCAACGAAACATGAAAATATTGATCTGAGAGGTAGGTGAACCTTGAGAGTAAAAAATCCAAAGAAAGTGTTCTAAGAAAGAGAGAGAGTAGTTGTGTAAAATACCCCAAGAAAGTTAATGATGAAAACTGAGGAAAAGGAAAGGACCTTTCATTTGGCAATTACGTCACCATTGATATTTGAGAGACCATTCAGGCCAAAGTTAAAGAGTAAATAGATGTTAAGAAAGTGGAAACATAACTACTGTCTCTTTCAGGAAGTTTTCTTTCTTTTCTTTTTTTTTTTTTTTTTTTTTTTTGTCTTTTTGCTATTTCTTTGGCCGCTCCTGCGGCATATGGAGGTTCCCAGGCTAGGGGTTGAATCGGAGCTGTAGCTGCCGGCCTACACCAGAGCCGCAGCAACGTGGGATCCGAGCCGCATCTGCAACCTACACCACAGCTCACGGCAACGCCGGATCGTTAACCCACTGAGCAAGGGCAGGGACCGAACCCGAAACCTCATGGTTCCTAGTCGGATTCGTTAACCACTGCGCCACGACGGGAACTCCAGGAAGTTTTCTGATGAGAAGAAATCTCTATCCAGGGACCTTAGGCACTCATGATTTCAACCTCCATGACGATTTTCACTCTATCCCAGAGTCTCACCAAGTCCAACCTATTACCTATCATTGAATTAATTTTCTTAGGGTTCTTTTAGATCACATCACTTCTGTCTCGGGAATCCTCAGTCGCTTCCCATTGCTATATGTACAGCGTAGTAAAGCCTGATTCAAATCATTCAACCAGAGCCAGTCTAACTTTCAAATGTTAATTTCTCACCAAATCTCTGGTTGAATGTTATGTTCTTCTATATGCTCCCAGCATTCCAGCCAAATTAAAATTCATGCTGTTTCTTGGTCATGTCCTGTGCTCTCTAGTCCAACTAGTCTAGAATATATCAAGTGCTCTTTTTAAAAACTTTCATTTATTTATTTTTTGTTCATTCTTTCAGTCACTTGCTCAGCAAATGTTCGTTGTATACTGTTTGAAGTAGGAGAAAGGGAATAAATGGAGGGGTGATGTACAGTAAATGCAAAGATAAATAGGACAGTTGCTGACAAGGTGAGACACCGAAATAGTATTTTTGCTCTTCCTTCACTACTAGATCTTGCTCTGTGGTCTGGTTTTACAGTAAGTTTTAAAAATACCATCTTCCATGTTATCTGTTTAACAAGGCAGGATATTATTCTCCACAGAAATAGCAACCTATTTTTCTTTCCTTTATTCACAAAAGCTGTTCACTACACCTCCTAATTTTTATTCATATATTTGTACACATATTTATGACAAATATACATGTATGAGATATACAAATAAGTATATAAAAATATTGGAGTATTTTGCTCGTCCCTGACCACTTCATTGAATTTAATTTCTAAAACAATTCTTACTATTCCATTACCCTACTCCAGAAATGATTTTTGAGTCTGATTCCTCTTATAAGACTTGTTTTAAAATAAGCTACCTCTTGCAGAAAGCTTTCCCTAATTTCCCTCCCAAGTCTTTTCTTCTAAACTCCAACTGCAATTTATTTGCATTTTGGGGGATATCAATCACATTCCATTATTATAATTTTAAATATTAGGTGCCTCTTTTCCTAAAGTCAAACATTTTGGGGGTAAAGCCATTTCTTCTCTAAATAAGAGAAGAAACTGAGTATCTGTTGAATAAGTGAGCCTCATGGATGAAACTTATGGCATTGTTTTTATATCCATCTGTTCACTTCTAAAGTTCATAGTAACTGTCACCCACTTTCTCCGTAATGATACGTAGATGTCCATGGCTGTCCATATAATCCTTTGCCTTTCCATGAGTTATTTCCTCCTATAAAATATTTAGCTCACCCTGAATAGTGATTCACATAGTATCTGATTTTAAACTTTTTTCCATTTATCCACATTTCAGATCAGAATTCTTTTTGACATTTTGATAAAAATCCCACCAACTTTTTCTTCCTAGAAATGATGAGATAAATTTCTTTCCCTACCAGAAGCCCATTTTGGCTTCATATCCTTGGTTCATTTTGTCCTGTATCACCTATGTAGCTAGTTTTTCACTTCCCACATCCCCATGTCTATTTTAATGTCCTGACCTTCAACTAAAAGAAGAAATGAGAACTCTATCTGCCAAGCCCTTCAGCTTCCTATCTTGGGCTTCAGAGTCACTATACATATATTCCATTTTTTTTTTCCTGACTGTATTATTCATGGCCAAGTGAATCAGAAATAATAAATACCAGCCAGTGGATTTGATAAGCCTTGTCAGGTCACATATCTGATATTTGCTGCAGGAAAACAGTACACTTTCTAATTTGTTATGTCAGGCCTATATAGAAGGAAATCACCAATCATAAATACCCAACTCTTCTTCCTGAGGTCAAAAACTGAATTCCTTAAACCTGCGATTGCCTGTGAATGTTCTTTGTTGTTCCGTAAAACAATTTTTAAAAACCTTTCCCAATTTTTTTGACCATGACCTTCCATAAGAAATGTACTCTTTGTCACTGCCTGGTGTACATGTGTAGCAGTGGATATACATACATGCATTGCACATATGTTTATGACTTAATGCCAGCACGTAATTTTTTTTTAATACTGTGCTGTGCACTCTGTGTCATTACAAAGTGAAGAAACGTAACTGAATAAACTGACACAATGATCCACTATGGGTCACATCTCATATTTTTTAAATGTCAGTTGAGATTTGAAAGATTGCTTTTAAATGGAAAAGACTAGATTCTCCTTCCATTCCAATGGATTCCCCCAAATTAATGTGCATAAATATTTGGGGGGCTCTTTAAACTGCATTTTTGAGGCCCATTTCTCAAAGATTGCAGACTGGGAAGCTTTGCATCTTTCTTTCCAAGGTTGCAGAGGCTTAGAGTTCCTGCTTCTTCTGCTTCATCTTTTTGTTTAATTCATCTACTCTCCATTCTTTTCACCAGGCTCTCATTTTCTCCACTGCAGTGGCATCTTCATTTCTTTTGAGGGTTTTTGGTTTGTTTTTTTCTTTTTAGGGCCACAGCAGCAGGGGAGGTTCCCAGGCTAGGGGTCTAATCGGAGCTACACTTTAATTGGGCTGTGGTCTAAACTTCTGGCCCCAGCCCCAGCCACAGCAAGGCCAGATCCGAGCTGCATCTGCGCCCTACTCCACAGCTCAGGACAACGCTGGATCTTTAACCCACTGACAAGGCCAGGGATCTTGAACGAGCAACCTCATGTTTTTGTTTTGTTTTGTTTTACCTCTTAAACTCTTTTATGCTCCCTAGATACCATATCTTTTGTCATAAACTAGAAGTTAGAGACATGCTCTTCAGGTTTTTTTTTTTTTTTTCCCCCTTTTCACCTCCACCAGACAAATTAGCATCAAGTAGAACAAGTTCATATTAACCTACTTCTTATCTGTTGCTGCCTATGTGCTTCATGCCAGTGTTTTACACTTTCTTACAGCTAGATTTACGTAGGGTCCTTTGAGCCAAACATACTTTCATACGCTTTTAGAGAAATTCTTAGCCATGTTGGAAACCCACATGATACTACCTGTACTTCACTGTGAATCAGTTTATATTTTACTTTATCATTGTTTCCCTGTTTGCTGAAATTAGGTCTTACCTTTCTCCTTGTAAAAATCATAAGGTTGCAGAGATGAGTAGTATGTTGCCTATTTTCCTTTGATCCACTAGTGTTTTTAATATAATTTCACATTTAAACTTAAATTTATTAAATGAATGAATGAGTAAACAGACGAATATTAAACTTTGAGGGTTTTTTAAGTTTAAAAACTTGTAGATATTATTTTACAGACCTCTTTTAGTAATTGGTATTTTCCTTAGCATGCTTTTATTTCTATGTACCCATCTTATGATCTCTTTTAGGGAAAGATTGAAATAGACTTTGGTTTAATAAAGTAAATAAAGAATAACAAGGAAGGATCGGAGTTCCCGTTGTGGCGCAGTGGTTAATGAATCTGACTAGAAACTGTGAGGTTGCGGGTTTGATCCCTGCCCTTGCTTAGTGGGTTAACGATCCAGCATTGCCGTGAGCTGTGGTGTAGGTCGCAGACGCGGCTTGGATCCCACGTTGCTGTGGCTCTGGCATAGGCTGGCTGCTACAGCTCCGATTCGACCCCTAGCCTGGGAACCTCCATATGCCGCGGGGGCAGCCCAAGAAATGGCAAAAAGACAAAACAAAACAAAACAAAACAAAAAAACAAGGAAGGATTGGTAATATTAGTTTAGTTGGAGCATCTATTGTTGTCAATAACTGAAAATCGTAATTCACTCTTTAATTCATATTTGTGTATTAGTTATAGTCTCTAATGAAGAGCATTCCAACATCCCACCAAAATGTCTATCAAACTACTTACCAAGACAAAAAATATCAGTAATACTAAAAACCAAGACTAACAAATAATCTAATACTGAAATTCTAGAATTAAACTCCATAAACATAAGGCAGGTAAAGCTGAAATGAGGAAAAGTGAATCAGGCTTTACTTCCTTAATTAAAGACCCTATGAAAAGAGGTAGGAAGACAGTTTTGCGTATCCGTCATCTTTTCTCATGACTCAAATACCCAAATTCTTTAGTAACCATAAACTGGCTAACTCTCACTCAGTGATTTTTTTAGGTAGCCATATCCCTGTGTCCATTGGGAAGCAGTAAATTCCAGAAATTAATTCATCAAGGCATAAGGGGTAGACTGGTATATGCATATGTTGACCTATATTGTCTATAGTAAATCCTGGAAAAATACTGGAGTTAATTAAATTTGGCAAATAGGGAAATTTAATTTTCCTTATACCCTGCTAGTTTAGAGGGCGTGCAAACCAAGCAGTGAGATTAGGAGTTAATATCCATCTTACACACAAAACTGCATTATGTTAATGAATGCCTGCAAAGTATTGTGAATTAGATCCAAAGCAGTGAATGTCAACAGGTTTTTTAACATGAGGTTGTTTTGTACTGTGCAATTCTTTGTTTTGGGAGGCTGAGCTGTTCATTACAGGCTGTTCAGTCACATTCCTGACTTTTTCTTAGTAGATGCCAGTAGCACACCCATTCTTCCCAGTGTCAATGATCAAAAGTATTTTCAGACATTGCCAAATGTCCCTTGGGGACAAAATTGCCCCCAGTTAAGGATCACTGCAACAGTAAGTCTCAAAGGGGCATGATTGAGTCTTGATAGCTATTGCCTTATTTAAGGATCAGTAAAGGAGAAGAAATCAATATAGAGTCTATTTTTAAAATACTACAGTTCAAGAAAAAGAAAATATTACCTGAAGACTCAGAGCAAAAGCACAGCTTTGAAAGTGATGTACTTCAAATTCCAGTAAAAATATAATTCTTAGGCTATTTGATGTAGTCAGCAGAATGCAAGGTCCTCAGATGAAGGGGGATGAAAAATGTCATAAATTGTGCAGAGAAAACAAAACAGGAAAATGGAGAGCAAAGATTAAAGGAGATAGGTAAATTGTGTGGAAATTTTGGCAAATTTTGTTTTAAGCTGCTGATACGTAGTGTTGGTAGGTGGTAGACATTCCATTCAGTCTTTATACAATGCAATATTCATTTATTTACACACACACATACATATATATGTGTATATATATTCAAAAGTCTATAATCCAAAGTACTCTTTGACCTACTTCTAAGAAATTGCTCTTAGAAAAGTAAAAAAAATGCATGAAAGATTTATGTAAATGTATGTTCATCTTAATGTTATATTTATTAATGAAGTAAACATAATTAACCAAAGTAAAGAACACTGAATGAATTCTGGGGCACCTAAGTAGTGCCTGAACACAGTAGGAATGCAATAATATTTATTTATTACCTTCATGAATGTATTTAGTGGAATACTACACAGTCGTTTCGAATGATGTTATTACATATCATGTATATAATATATATAAAGATGTGTATTTCGTGTCTGCACTTTACATTTAAGACGTATTCATTAAAAGTCAATTATTTACTAAAGATCAATTCATTAAAGAATTCATTAAGGATCAGTTCTATTACTGATGCAGATGAATGGTGTTTTGACCAATCTGAATGTCACCTGAACCCTTAAGAGCCACTGTGCTTTTCTATCTCAGTTCCCTTGTTTATATTTTTATGTTTGCTTAGAATGTCTTATCTTCCAAGTCCTTCCACTAATTTTTCCTTTTGTAAAAAAAATAGACTATTTTTTAGATGAGTTTTAGGTTCATTGCAAGAGTGGGTCAAAAGTACGTAGAGTTCCTGTATACCCCTTGCTTCTACATGCACATCCCCCATTATCAACGCCTCCCACAAACAGCACATGTATTATAATTGATGAACCTATAATGACACATCATAATCATCCAAGATCCATAGTTTACATTATGATTCACTCTTGGTGTTATAAATTATATGGGTTTTAGAAATTTTACAGTGACATGTATCTACCATTATAGTGTCAAATGGAGTATTTTTACTACCCTAAAAATCCTCCATGCTTCCGCTGTTCATCTTTCTCTCTTCCTGAAGATGAGTAGTCACTGAACTTCTTATTGTCCTCATAATCTTACCTTTCCCAGAATGTCTTAGCATTGGAATCATACAGTGTGTTGTCTTTTGAGATTGGCTTCTTTCACTCTGTAGTATGCAATGAAGGCTCTGCCATGTCTTTTCATGGTTTGAAAGTCATTTCTTTTTAGCACTGAAAAATATTGTCTAGGTGTAGCATAGTTTATCCATCCACCTACTGACAGGCATCTTGATTACTTCCAAGTTTTGGCAATTATGAATGAAGCTGTTATCAACATCCTTGTGCAACTTTTTATGTGGACATACTTTTGCCATTTATTTGGGATAATGCTAAGGAGCAGCTGCCTTTTGAAGAGCACAATTGCTGGATCATATGGTAAGAATATGTTTAGTTTTATAAGAAACTGCAAGATTGTTTTCCAAAGTATCTGTAGACTTTTGTGTTCCTTCCAGTAATGAGTGAGAGTTCTTGCTGCACATTCTTGCCAGCATTTGATATTGTCAGTGTTCTTTGCTTATTTTAATTCCTTTTCATCTGAAATGCCCAATTCAAATGCTACATCCTAGGTAATATTGCCTTAACCAATTTGTTCAGTAGTAATACCTCCATTCCATACTATAATTATTATCCTTTTTACTACTTCTTTGGACTTGCTGCATGTTGCTAATTTCTTGTCTTATTTTTCTTATTAAATATTAATTCTTTGATGATAACAGCTATTTTTAATGCAATGTACAATACTTTAATGCATTTCCGTAAAATATAGACTAACATTTATTGAATAAAAGAATTGGGGATATATTTTATATATGAAAATCATTTTTAAAAGGAGAATCATTTAGAAGTATACCCGTAGTATATATCAACTGCTTCATTTTTTTGAAAAATGAATAAAAGATTGTTATGTTTATATATAGTTCATGGAGTGGTAGCTTGTTAGAGTGAAAAGTAACTTAGTAACCTAGTTATCTCTTAACTTATTGATGAGGAACTGGGATGCAGAATGTTTTGGTAATCTAGCCCATGTTACATAGGAAGCATTGTAATGTGTTTCATGTATCACCCTTTATTTTAAAGTCTTTTCTCAGAACTGCACTATTACTTTCTTATTTTTACTGAATGAGGTAATTTTTGTTCCATGAAAGTGGCTTATTTTTCTAGAAAATGAAAATTGGTAATTTAAGAATATATTAATGAAAATGTTGTATTTCATTTTCACATATAATAGTGTGTTATATATGTTACTGTACCTTTTTTTGTATCTTTATCATCTAATCAATTAAATCACATGAGACATTAACTGAAGGCCAATTGTCATGACTCACATCCTTTCAGTTATCATGAGCTCAATTTTATACAAATAAAGAGTGGTTAAATTATTACCTTAAAAGAAGGATTTTATATTAATGCTATTTTGTGTTGAGTTGAATATTAACAAAAGAGGCTAATATTAATAGCAATCATTATTAATTGCTCCTTTGATATTTGAACTTTGATTTCTCTTTATTTTGTGTCAGTGAGATTTCTGAGAAGGACAATATCTTTATGAAATAGAAACGAGTGACGGTAAAAAAAAAAAAATGCAGAGTAAACAAAGTAGACTGTATTTCTCTTGAGAGTATAACACTCTTTGTTTTACTAGCTCTTGTCCTTACTTGCTTTTGCAAGTCTCACCCTCTTAGTAAAGTCTTTTCTCCTGTTGCTGCAAGTATTTTGAGAAGTCTGTTTGTCTCATGTGCATATACCCTTGTCTAATTAGTAACACATGCTCAGTTGATTTCCCAGGGCTACCATGACAAAATACTGCAAACTGGGTAGCTTAAAACCATAAATCTATCCCATCATAGTCCTGGAGGCAAGAAGTAAGAAATCGAGGTATTACCTGGGCCATGCGCCCTTTGAAGACACTAGGGAATAATCCTTTCTTGCCTCTTCCAGCTTCTGGTGGTAACTGGAAAGCTTTGACATTACTTGGCTTATAGCTGCAGCACTCATCTATTTCTACCTCCGTCATCTTGTGCCCTTCTTCCCTGTGTGTCTATGTCTCTGCATTCAAATCTCCTTCTCCTTTATCTTATAACGACATCTGTCATTGGATTTAGGACCCACTCTAAATCCAGGATGATTTCTTCTTGAGATCTTTAATTAACCCTCTTTTCTTTTTCTTTTTTTTTTTTTTGGCCACAGCCATGGCATGCGGAAGTTCACCAGGCCAGAGGTCAAACCTGTGCTACAACTATAACCAGAGTCACAACTGTGATGAGACTGGATCCTTATCTGCTGAGCCATGAGGGAACTCCTAACCTTATGTTCAGATAAGATCACCTTCTGAGTTTCCAGGTGGACAAGCAATTGGGGGCATCACTATTGAACTTATAACCCTTGGTATGAACCAAGCCCTCCACCCCCTTTTGCAGGGATAGTGTTTGTTTCTTCCACATGTTGCTGCTCCTACCCGGCTTTGCTGCCTCTGTTGGATAACAGCACTCCTTTGGCTGCATATTTCGTATGTTACCATCACTAGCAGGCCTCCCGGCCCAAGATAGGCTGTGCATGGCATTGGTGACGCCTCCCAGCTATCTCTGCTGATTGCTGCAGTACTTGCTGCCCTCCATTACTGATGGGCATGCCTGGCATCCGCTCCTTTGTGGTACCACTGCTGATGCATGGGAAACTTATGGAGCCTAATAGCATTCTTTTTCAAGTGTATACAGTTGAAGTAGTTATAAAACAATACTAATTATCCATCCCATGTTGTAGTAAGAATTACTGTTGGAGTTCCTTCGTGGCTCAGTGTGTTATAAATCCAGCATTGTCACTGCTGTGGCTCAGGTCACTGTTGTGGCACAGGTTCGATCCCTGACCCAGGAACTTCTGCATGCTGTGGGCATGGCCAAAAAAAAATTATTAAAAAAATAAGAATTACTCTTTTCATTAATGCTAAAGCTTTATTACTGGACAAAGCTTGACTCCCTCTTTTCTTAGGATGAGGTCTCTCCAGGAGACTCTTACATCTTTCAAGTGAACTGGTTCTGGCAGGCCCTTCTTTACTTACTGCTCCAATGTCTCTGGGCTGATATGAATCCCAGCAGTTTGAAGCTTAAGTTCAAGACCAGGACATCTCCCAATTTCTTTTTATTTCCCCCATCCCACACATGCAGTACTAAATTGAATTGAGTTATATTGCTAAGTTGTTCTGACATGGCAGTTTTCATTATTTACAATAGAGCTTTCTTTCGTTGTTGAGACACTCCTGAATAGGGAGAAAATATCCTTTTTTAATAACCTTTTAACAATAGTCACATTATTCCCGGAAAACACTCTTTAGCAGCCATGAATACTTTAAAATTGATTTCAAACTGTAGAGAATTTTAATTCAACAAGTATTTATTCTATGCTTACTTTATATCAGGTCATGCATCAGACTCTAGGAAAAAAGTTAGAAGGACAGGCTCACAACCCAAAGCTAGAGAAATAATGAAGTGATGACAACAAAGCATCAGTAGCCTGTGACTGAAGCTTAAGGTACTGGAGAAATTGACATTTGATAAAATTAAAAAGGCATATGGAGACCAAGCAGAAAAGGCACTTGCACCC
Source organism: Sus scrofa (assembly GCF_054392235.1). Classification (NCBI taxonomy): domain Eukaryota; kingdom Metazoa; phylum Chordata; class Mammalia; order Artiodactyla; family Suidae; genus Sus; species Sus scrofa. The sequence continues at coordinate 114,566,567 of NC_139389.1, read as the reverse complement.
AATGCTAAGACTATAAAATATTGGCTTTTGTGAAGCAAGAAACCTAAACGTATTGTTTATGTTTAGGGAAGTAGTATAAAGGTTTGGTTGAAAGCATGGATGTGAACGTACTGTTGCAATAGGGAACTATGAAGATTTAATCTAAAATGATTGTGGTTATAGAGAGGGGGAAAATGCTAGGGATATGCAGATGGTAGACAGTTCAGAGTTGATTACTAATTGGTTACAGGTGTGTGGAGAGGAAGCTATGTCCAGAATGAGTCTCAGGTTTCTGCCTTACTGTCTAGGTGGATAGTGTACTTTGAACTGAGATAAAGACTACAGGCAAGTAGGATGAAACTTGGAAACTTGAGTTTATGGAGGACCATTATGTAATGTAATTTAATTCTCATAATAACAGCCCTTCAAAGGAATTAGGAATCAATTCTCAATAAATTTAAATAAATTAGTCTAAATAAATTTAACTCGGCAGTGACAGAACTGGGTATGTTCTCTGGGAATTTCACTCATGCTCTTATATTTCTAGGAGAATGGTGGGGCATGACAAGTTCAAACTTAGATGCTGTGTTTGAGGTACCCTTAAAACATCTAGGTCAAGTGTGCTATTAGATTATTGGAATTTGAAACTTAAGCTCAGAAAAGGAAAGATCCTTTTGGAGGGCCAGTTTGGGAGCTTTTTACATATGGGCACTTGTTAAAGCCATATTTCATATTTGTGATTGTCCAGAGGCCAAGTCTAGAGTGAGAAAAAAGGCTCTTGATGGAACCTGGGGAGCATAAACATTTTAAAGCATTTTAAAGGATGATAAAAGAAGGAGAGCCAGGAAAGCATACAGAGATGTGAGGATTCATGAAATAATAGGAGAGAGTGTTGGAGAAAAGAAATAGGGGAAAAGTTTGAGGAAATTGTCCATAGTGTTCAGTGCAACTTACGGGTCAAGTTAGGTAAGTCATTTTCAATGTCTATTGGACTCAACGTTAGCAGAGAATGGGTAGTGATTTTAAAAAGAAGGTGAGGAGTTCCCGTCATGGCTCAGTGGTTAACGAATCCGACTAGGAACCATGAGATTGCGGGTTCAAACCCTGGCCTCACTCAGTGGGTTAAGGATCTGGTGTTGCTGTAAGCTGTGGTGTAGGTCACAGACGTGGCATGGATCCGGAATTGCTGTGGCTCTAGGGTAGGCTCGTGGCTACAGCGTCTATTGGATCCCTAGCCTGGGAACCTCCATATGCCATGGGTGAGGCACTGAAAAGACAAAAGACAAAAAATAAATAAATAAATAAAATAAAAATAAAAAGAAGGTGAGAGTCCCTTTATAGTAGCTCAGAGAATTAATAGATGAGGTAGTAAAAATAATATTGAATATTCTGTCCTTCATATGTTAGCATTGTAGTCTTTATCCTTTACTGAAAGGTCGTGAAATGTGTTTTTTTAGCAGTAGTCATGGTGAATTTAAAAAAAAAAAAGTTTAGGAATTCCTGTTGTGGCTCAGGGGATTAAGAATCTGACATAGTATCCATGAAGATGCTGGTTCAATCCCTGCTCTCACTCAGCAGATTAAGGATCTATTGTTGCCACAAGCTGCAGTGTAGGTCAGAGTTGCAGCTTGGATCTGGTGTTGCTGTGGCTGTGGTATAGGCCAGCAGCTGCAGCTCTGATTCAACCCCTAGACTGGGAACTTCCACATGCCACAAGTGCAGCTGTAAAAAATTAAAAAAAAAATTTAAAAAGAAGAAATTTATTCTCCATCTCTGGTTTGATCCCACCTGTTACTAATAACATACTTTGTAATCTAGAAAAGAAAGATCAGGATACTTCATACAAACATGAATTAGACTTATTTGCACTGTGATCTAACAGGTTGAACTGACAAACCACAGATCTATCACTGTTTTTTGGGAAGTGGGGGGCACTCATGTGACATGTGGAAGTTTCCAGGCTAGGGATCAAATCAGAGCTGCAGTTGCTGGCCACAGCCACAGTCACAGCCACAGCAACTCCAGATCCAAGCCATGTCTGTCTGCAACCTACACCACAGCTCACAGCAATGCTGGGTCCTTAATTCCCTGGGTAGGGCCAGGGATCAAACCTGTATCCTCACGGATACTAGCAGGGTTCATTACCATTGCGCCATTATAGGAACTCCAGATCTATCACTTTTGAAATAAAAGATATGTTACTGTGAATACTCTTCCAAAGCAAAATAACAAAAGATGTCTCAATATTCTAAAGGACAGTGGTTAGAAACAATGCCTTGTTATTGAGGTTTTTATAAACTTCATGCAGTTGTGCTTTTACTGGTCTTGGTCCATGGAAAAGTCACTTTCTATAAGAAAGAATTTGATTATGTGTTATTTGCCTTTGTAGTCAGAAAGATTGAGTTAAACTTCTTTGTTTAGTCTTTGGTTCTGACAGCATGTGATAATTACTGTCAGCTGCTCTTACCTATTCCAGTCTGAGAACACAACTCTCCATCAAAACAAACCATAGCTCCATGTGAAATTATAATTCTACTCAAAGGAGTGGGAAAGTTTATCTTTTCAACTCCTCTGTTTGGCCCCACAAGGTAAAGATTAGTTATTATTGAAAGGTGGTAATCAACTGTTTCTGACATAAAAACTAAAAACATTATTTCCAGTAATATTTAACTTTATTCAAATTATATTAGAATAAGAAGATTTGGGTGGTCCACAGATTTTCATTGTAAGAAATCTAACAAATGTCAACCATAAACATATTTTAAAAGGGCATAGAATACATTATTGTCTTTCAATTATAATAAAGACAATGAGTTTACCTCAGGCACACATTTGCTGGGGAGAATTCCAGGTCTCTCAAATTTGTATTTTACTCTTCTCCCACATTCTTCATTTGAATTGTATGTAAATACCCTTCTTGCTCTCAGTGGAGCATATTGGTGTTTTTTGCTTCAGCAGTTCTCTTTTGGTAACTTATTCCATATGTTTGTTAGCCTTTGCATAAAATTGTTTTGTCTGAACTCAGCTTCTGAACCATATCTTATATGTATCTGCCAGAATGAGTACCGTGTGACTTATTTTTATACACTTAACTTCAGAATCAGAAACATGTTAGTTATTTGAAGGTAAAATGAGTTTAAATCTCATTTGCAGAAGAAAAGAGTATGAATTTAATATAGATGAGTTTTTTGGTTCAATTCCATTTTTTAACATAGTCTACTCAATGGACAAATGGTCAGTTTGTCATTGCTGGGTATTGTAACCAACTGTCTGTGAATTATAGAGCCATTCCATAATTTTTTCTTCTCATCTCAACTTTCAGGGCTTCCATATAATGGAATGAAAAGATGAAGGACTGCATTTTTTTTTTTTTAACTTCTAAGTGGTTTTGCAATGGGTTATTGCCTTTAGAAGAAACTGAATACAGGGACTACTGGAGTTGAAATTCTGGGCCTTGGTTGAATTTAGAGATAACATTTCAAATGTTAGGAGCTACCATTTCATTCACCTATGTTCAGACTACTTAGTCTCATAAAGCTAATAAAAATATCAATATTAGACGTTTCCTTACATTGAGTCATTCATTCAGTAAATATTGCTTGAGTTCCTACTGTGTGCTAATCACTGTCCTCACCTTCTTGGTGTTCAGTGTCTTATTGTGGAAGAGGAAGAGACGGCATGAACAAAAGCTGTATCGAGCGGTATGAAAAGTATTGCAGAGAAAAAATTAAGTAGGGTAAGGAAGTAGAAAGATATGGGAGGGATGCTGTTTTAGATTGGGTGGCCTCTCTGATAAGATGACAGGGGAATAAACATCTGAGAGAACAGAGTCATGAAGCCCTGTGAGCATCTGGGAAGAAAGCATTCCAGACCCTTTATGCCCATAAGTAAGGTTTTGTGCACAGTCTGAGGGACACTAGAAAAAAATTAAACACTGCATAGCTTCTGTGGGATAATTAGAAAAATATACCAGTGGGTATACCAAGTCCCAGATTATAAAATTCTGTAGAATCTATTGTCTCTATGTCCAAATGAGGTAGATTTACCTGGCCTGGAGTATTTGGAGAACACTTTATGGAGGAAATAATATTTGAAGGAACTGTATGATTTGGCTCTTTGTTGTTACTTACAGAACATTTTTGACACATGAGGAGAAGGAAGGGCTTTTCATTTCCTCTGGGACTTCTAATAGAGAATCTGTTCCTTTCCTCTTCTAGCTTCTTGTGGCTACTGATACTTTTTGATTTGTGCCTGCATCGCTCTCATTTCTGTCTCTGTTTTATATTGTCTCTTCCTGTGTTTCCTTTATAAGGACATTTGTGATGATATTTAGGGCACATCTGGATAATCTAGGATAATTTCCTTGTCTCAAGAAACATTTACATCTGTTAACTCAGTTACATCTGGATAATCCATTATAATCTCATTGCAAAATCCTTAACCTCATCTGCAAGAAAGTATATAAGGTAACATTGGCAGGTTCCAGGGATGAGGTCTTGATGTCTTTTGGGACACTATAAGGAAGATACGCATATTAAAAGTACAGAGACTGACCTGATAAAACTGTGAGTTCCTATTTAGAATATTTTGTGCAAATGTTTATTGATTATCTTCATGCATTTAGGAAATGTCTCCTGCAGTGGACACTGTAGGACACAGTGGTGGGCACAAAAGTAAACATAGCCCTTGGCCTATAAATGAGGGGAAAGTAAGGACATAAAACAGAGAACCTGTAATTAAGAATTGGAAATTATTGAATCATGTAGCCCTTGTCCAGATACTTAACCTCCATAATATTATTGCAACTTAAGAGTGAAGAACCTGAAGCCCAGAGGGGTTAACTAAATCATCTAAATTCACATACCTCAGCAAAGAAGTAGCAAAAAGTGGAATTGCAGTGTGCTTCACTGCTGTACGTCCCCCTAAGTGACCTTGATCTATGAACAGTTACTGAGACAATTCCTAAATTGAGAAATTATGTGTTTGCTAATTTAGGAGACTATGTCCAGGATAGGAGTACTGGATGTGTTAGAGGAGAGAAACACTGGAGCAGCAGTCCACTAGAGGGCTGTAATCAAGGGTCTGATCGTGCATATATGTGGATGCATGCATTCAACAAGTATTCATTTAGCCTATAGTCTGTCAGACTCTGGGTTGGGAGATTGCGACAGGATGTCGAATGACCTGGAGACACTGTCTACCTATAAAATTTCCCACCCAGAAATGCCATTCAGGAATCTCTAGCTTCAGGAGTCCTCTTGTGGTGCAATAGATTAATGATTCAGTGTTGTCACTCAGTGGCCTGGGAACTTCCACATGCCATGGGTGCAGCAAAAAAAAAAAAAAATGAGGAGTCTCTGGCTTCAAAATCCAAAAAGTGTTTTCAGTAGGAAAACATGAAGAACTCAACTTTCAGTCTATATAAAGGAAAAGTTGACATCATGAGTTTCCAGTAAGAAGTCTTGTTTATTAACAGTTTTTTTTTCCATAGAGCATCCTAATAAGTTTGTCTGAAACACCAAAATAATCATAACTTGCCTAAGCTTAAATCTGGCAGTGGTTGCCATTTTCTATAGGACAAAATCTGCAGTAGATAATCCAGCAGGCAGGCCCCTTTGTAGCCCACAGTTCTTGCCTCTTTCACACACAGCTCTCTAGCCTTGGCAAATTGTCAATATTTTAAATATTGAAGAGGATACATGTGGCACAGACAGTTTCTGTCATAGATATACATACCCAGAGAAGACTCCTTGACCCAAGAAGATTCAGTAGGAAGCCCTTGACTTTTATAAATACACCATGGGCTAGGGTCTGATACTTAGACTTATGGATTCAGATTTTTTTCACACCAAGAATTGATACCTCTCATAAGGAGCACAATAATCTTAACTAGAAACTGATAATCATTCATTTAAATACTTATTGAGGGCTTAACTTGAACCAGACAGTGAGCTAAACAAAGGAGATAGAGTGGTAAATGAGATAGATATGATCCCCAACTTCTTTTTCTGTCTGTTTTTTGGGGTTTTTTTTGACTGCGCCCACAGGATGTGCAAATTCCTTGGCCAGGGATCGAACCCATGCCGCAGCAGCGACCTGAGCCACTTCAGTGACAATGCTGGATCCTTAACCCATTGAGCCACATGGGAACTCCATTCCCCACCTTCTTAAAACCTACAGTTCAGCTGGTCAATGGGAACATGTATTAGGAAGTTCCGCCCATCCTTGGTGTGGAAGCAGCATGTAAGAGGCAGAGGGTCACTGATTATTAAGCCTAGAAGTTTCATTGGAGGAATTAGAAGAAGTTTAGTTTGACACTAGCATTCAGGAGAGGAAGAGAAAGGAATACTGGTGACAGAAGTGGCTGGAGAAGCAGGTAGGGACTAGTAACAGAACCAGGAGACTGTCTGAGCCATGCAAGGCATTTGGAATATAGATCCTTGTGATGTCTTTTATGCTTTAAGCAGGGAGAGGAATGTGAGTAGATTTAAATCTTAATACTGACATGAGACTTTACAATGGAACTTTGGCAGGGAAAGTATCATTATCAATATAGCAGGCCTTTCATGCCAATATTATCATCCCTCTGGAGGAAAATCATAAAAGGGTTTTTTTTCTTTCCCTTTCTTTTTTTTCTTTTTTTCTTTTTTTTTAAGATACTAGCAATCTTAAAAAAAAATTAAATATATTACAAATGAAGTGAAGACAAGAGGAATAGAACTTTCATTCCTTTTTAGAGCGTATTTATAATACCAGTTTTTAAATATAAAAACACTGGAAAAAACTCAGCATTGTTTTATATAAAGTTGAATGTGTGCTTGCCACATGATTGAGCAATTCCACTCCTGGTTATACACCCATGAGAAACTCTTGCAAACCTAAACTGGGAGATTACACACATAAATATTCACCATTTGTAACTGCAAAACAAATCGAAAATTATCAACATGCCTACCCATAGAAGAATTTTTAAAACTTGGCATGTCCATAGTGCTGGACACTTTTAAAAAGTTAAAATGAATTCATTATATATATCAACTCACTAATATGGTTGTCTCAGAAGTATATAGTTGAGTGAGAATAGCAAGTCACAAAAAAACACATACAGTAGAATTATATTTATAAAATGTTGAAAGGGAACAGAAACTATGTTATTTAGACATACGTACAAATATCAGAAACTATAAAGAACAGTCCTAATAGTGGTCATTGTATGTATTCTTCTTCTTTTTCTGATTTTTCTGTTTGTTGTTATGTAGTGTTCCTGCTGTAGTGTTTCAGATGTATAACATATGTTTTAGAAGAAGCCAGTTTTTAATCAGAAGCTTGTTGAAGAGTCAGGACAGATGAGACAAATAGCATTTTTTTTTTTTTTTTTTTTGGTCTTTTTGTCTTTTTGCTATTTCTTGGGCCGCTCCCGCGGCATATGGAGGTTCCTAGGCTAGGGGTCCAATTGGAGCTGTAGCCACCGGCCCACGCCAGAGCCACAGCAACGCGGCATCCGAGCCACGTCTGCAACCTACACCACAGCTCACGGCAACGCCGGATCGTTAACCCACTGAGCAAGGCCAGGGACCGAACCCGCAGCCTCATGGTTCCTAGTCGGATTCGTTAACCACTGCGCCATGACGGGAACTCCGACAAATAGCATATTGACTAAGGGTTTGGAGTTTGGAGTCACACAAACCTTGGTTCAAATTTAGCCTCTCTCTTTTAGTTAATTGTGAAATTGTTTTACATGCTTGGGATATATGACTGAGCAAAATAGGCAAAAATTCCTATCCTTATGCAGGTTACTTTCTAGCTGTTAGAATTACATTTTTATGAATTCTCCTTAAAATGTTAAGATCCCTAGAATGTAGGCTTTGTTTTATTCACCTTTGTTTATCTGGCACCTGAATCTGGCACATAGTAGATACGTTTATGGAATTGAATTACCTGAGAAAATGAACATTGTACTTTATACTTCTGTGGAACAAAAGAAATACAAATTGCTTCCGGTTTTCTCAATCCCAGTTAAAAACTCAAATCGAATTGGTCTAAGAACTTCATTGATCTTAGCCGCTGAACCATATATAGAAACTGATATCTTAGTGTTGTCTTTGAATATGAAGAATAAACATTGTTAATAACATATAAGCATCTTTGTAGCCTTCAATTTTTGAATTTTTTTTCCTTCTAAGTACTTTAGACCAGACATTCAAATTTCAGTAGTAAGTGTATTGCATTTTTCCACTTCTGTGAAAATTTTGCATTCTCTTCCTTCCATCGTCCTAAAAGTTATTCCTATAGATTGTTTACTCCTTTAATTGACTCCTTTAATAGTTTTCAAAATGAGATGACAAGGTAATTTTTATTTGATGGTCAGTGCATGTATGTGTGCATACCCACACATGTGTCTTATAAAAGCAAAGCAAATTGACCCTTAAATAACGGGGTTATAACTACATGTCCACTTATACCTGGATATTTTTCAATAGTAAATACTACTGTACTACATAACCCATGGTTGATTGAATCCTCAGATGTGGAGGAATTGAGGATACATAGGGCTGACTATAAATTATACACAGATTAACCTCTACTTTGTTAAGGAGTCAGCTTTATATTTCTGCTGTGAAGTATCCTGAGTGTTCATCACCTTCTTAAAGGAGATGATATCTAATCTAATGCCAAACATTGGGTCCTTTAGAAAATGTGCTTATTATAAATAATAAGAGAATGATCATCTTTGCATATATATAATTTTGTACATTTCTCATTATTCTTTTAAATGGAATTACTGGATCAAAAAGCATAAATATTTACCTCTTGGTAAAAGGTATGTTGGCATTGCAGGTTTTCTTTTGCTTTTGTCCATAAGAGAAAAGTAGAAAACCAAATACAATATGTTATAGAGAATTGTTTGACGTTATAAGATTATGTCTCTTGTAATCTTAATACTACCTTCTGTTCACATTATATTAGGTTGTGCCGTGACAGTGACTTTTTGTGATTCTAGATTTATGTAGAGTTATTTGTCTTTTTTATCTGGATTGATTAACCTATTTTCATTATATTGATCAGCCCTTAAAAATAAAGACTTGCATAGATTCTGCTAAGAGAATAGATAATGAAAATTTAATAAAATATTTATTTATTGGCCTAGAGAGCTGAAGTTTTGTTATTGTCCTTACAATTCAGAATAAATGTGTATATTATTGTAGCAGGTCAACTTTTATGGTTACTTGTGGTTTTTTGCCATGTGACTCAATTTCTTACAAAGGCTTATTTGAGAGTGTTTCTTAAGAGTTTGTTTTTTGTATGCTAAGGAATCTTTCATAATGCTAGCCATTAAATTGACTGCTCATAAAGTACTATCCCAATGAATTGACTTCACATCTAAGTGTAAATGCTAAAGCCTATAGAAAATTTTAATATTAGATATTATGTCACATTGTCATTCTACTTAATCTCAATAACAAGTTTTCAACTTGAGTTGCTTACAGAATTCTATGATTTCTGCAAAATCACAGGTTAGATAATTTACAGTAAATTGCTTTGAGCATATAGAATCTGATTTTCATTCATAATCTCATGCCATTTAAGAGGAGTATCCAGCATAGTTTGTAGAAATATGTGAATATTTAAGAGTAATAGTTGATTATTTTATCACTTTTTTAAACCACCAGTGAAACTGGTATGTCCATATTGAACACTGCTAAAGAAACATTAAACAAAGCAAAAGAAACTCGTCTTTATGTAATAATATAGAGTGCTTTTTTTTGTTCTTTTGAGGGTATGTAATAATATCAAAATATCTAGACTGAGCTTCAAAGGTAGAAGAAAAATTGAAATATTCTAAATTTTATGCTAGCTGATGTCTTTAGAAATTTACAAGTTTCTTGAGTTCATTATGGAGTTTATTGATTGGTTAAGTGAATAGCAAACGTCATGGTTAAAACATGTTAAATTCACTTTTAAATAGATTTGTCTACCTAAAACCAACTCAAAATGTTTTGTTACCAGGACACCTAATTCTCATGTTGTTGTGAGAGCTATAGTACCTTAGGAATGTAGGAGTCAAAGTTATGGACACTCAGACTGAGTGAGTCATTGATGAAAAAGGAAAGAAAAACAAAAGACAAAAGCATCAAGCCAGTTAAAATCAATAAACAACAAAAATCACTTTGGCACAAACCTTAGGCCTGCCTAGACTGTATCTCATACTGATATACATTACTAAGGCTTTTGCTTGTGTGAAAAAAATTGATTAGATTCTTTATTAATGACCCTCCTCTAGAATTTTAATTTTTGGTTCCCCAACACAGGATATCCTTACCTTAAAAAAAAAAAAAAGTCACTTGTTGAAGTGTTAAGGTTTAATTACCTTGTCTTTTGAATTTGAAAACCCTTTCTCAGAGGAGCTTTCTGTCATTCCACTTATGAAAAGTAAAAAATATAAATATGCAAAAGTCCATCTATTTCTCCCAAAAGGGCAAGGAAATGCAGTTTACCACGTTTCTGCTGTTCTGGACATACTCTGCATTTTATCTTTCTCACAACCCTGCAAGATACATATTCTGTGTGTTTTACAGGCAGAGAAACCAGACAGAGAGGACATAGCTTGTCAAAGATCACAAAACTTGCATTGCTGAAGCCAGGATTAGAACTCAGGCCTCTGAGAAGCCAAAGCCCAGTTTGTTCAGTTGTTGCAAAATAATAAAATCTAAGTCAATTGGAGAAAAAAGTATGGAGTTGTAAGAGCTATTGTTTTAGTTAGGGAATCTTGACTGAAGTGACATTAAACCTGGTATTAAAAAAAAGAAAGAAAGAAAAAGAGTTGGAATTATATTGACTTAGACCACCTTTGTATTCTTAGATTCTAAGAATCTAAGGCACAAGAAAATTCATTTATGGCATCAAAAATCTTACTCCATTAATCTATCAGCATTTTAAAGTTTCCCTTTACATTAACTTTATTCTCAGCCTTGTTTTCTCTGAGTAGTGACAACATGGCCCCAGTATAGTGTAGGCTTCTTATATCCTTAGCAAGGAAAGCTATCATATCAGTAGCTCCAGTAAAAGTCCTGGGGTTGATGCTCCTTGACATTGATTTACCTGATGATCATGTATGCTACCCTTAAAGTATTCTCCTTTGTAGAATACTGTAAGGGATCATTGACTAGGTTTCCATCACTTGTCCAAAGCTAAAACCAGATGATGGTGGGTTAGCCCTTTATAGGTTGAGTGTGGGGAGGGATAGTTGCCAAAGCAAAATCTGAGTACCCTCTTTAGAGAAAAGGAGAAAATGGTGCTGGATAGGCAAAAATAATACACATCCAATGGAGCTATATTTATTTTATGTTGGGAATTGAGCCTATTAAAGAAAGGCATGTCATATTTTGAAATTGGTTTCAGTATATTGAAAGAAATGCCCTTTTCTTCGGTTTCTCTTCCATGTAGCTGTTTTTGCAGAATGATTATCCTAATTTGGTACTTGATGCTATGTCTAAAGATATGCAGTCAAGCTAAAAAAAAATGTACATTAATTTTGAAGATACAAGAGGATATCAATAAACAGATATCTTTAGTGTTCCCAAATGAGGGAGAGGAAAATCTCTATTGCCAACATTCATTACTTAGGATAACAGATGCATTAATCTATGTTTCTGAATAAAACTTCAAGCACATGTCCATAATCATCTACTTACTATTCAAATGGAAAGCTCCTTTTGGAGGTTAGTTTGATCTGTCAAATCACCATATGGGTCTATAACAGTATAAAGTTCTCTGAATTTTCTGCCCTTGCAATCTAAGATTTTTCACCAGTGTGCTTACTCCTAGAAACTAAAATGCCTTCAATAGGACTGTGCTGAGGAGATTTTGAACATGGTTTAAACACACATACAGTCTGAACAAGGTAAATGTATTAGGTTGCTTGAAAAACTCTTAAGGGAAATTGAATGCAATCTCTGATATGGGACTTTCATTTTATTGCCTAGTGGGGTTATTGCTCTAGTTCTATTATGTCTAACACAAAAAATCTGAGCAGACAGTGTTTTTTTTATTAAAGCATTTTTGAAATGGACTTCAAATTATGTTTCTAAGTATTTTCACTTATCTAATTTTCTTCTTTTTCTGAAACTGCTCTTGAAAGAAATAATTTCTAAATATCTTAATTAAATACAATTGAAATGAATATATAATTTATTGCGATTATATCTGCATATCTACAACAAATAATATTCATCAATATACTATTTATTTATGAATTTACCCATTAAATGTTCATTGAATATCTAGTGTCCTGCCAGCAGCGTTAGTAATGAGGTATTGTACATAGATAAATGTTTCAGTGCTTGACACTTTCTTAAGCAAGAATATTTTAATTGCATCTGACAATCTTTTGATAAGATCCTTAAGTTTATTGTTTTCCCTTACATTCTTAAGCAGAATGTGCTGAACATGTACTTAAGGACCAGGAGCAATTGTTCTCAACCTTGATGATAGTACTTTAACACAGTAATAGTCTTCAGCATCACCTAGAATCTCACTACTTGCCCTTGCACCATGTTCTAACAGGTTCTTTGTCTCTTTCTTATTATGAAATTTTGCTTCATCCAGTGACTGAGGTGTGTTCTCTTACTAGTTCCTCAGAATCTCCATGTACCCAAGTATGGTTGACTTCTTTAAATATGCTTTGGCCTGAAAAATTACTTTGATGGGATTTTATGAAATATAAAAGTCATTACATTCTGAGAAAAGCCTTGAGGGATTTACCTGTGAATCAAATGTATGATTTTTTTGGATGAATAGATTTTAGTATATCTGTTTTGGCTACTCATATCATTCCCATATCCCTCAATCTCTTGCGCATATGCATGGTGGGGAAAAGTAAAATGATGGTATGTCTTTGGAGAGATGATATTGCTTTTTTCATGACTGCATTCTAAAGATTGAGACCACTGGGTATTTAGAGAAGGCACATAGATAATTTTTAAAATTATCTTCTTTTTATTTTTTAATATTTTATTTTTGCTTTTTAGGGCTGTACCTGCAGCATATGGAAGTTCTCTGGCTTGGGGTCAAATAGAAGCTTCAGCTGCTGGTCTACACCACAGCCACAGCAATGCCAGTTCCAAGCTGAGTCTGAGATCTATACCACAGCTCAGGGCAAGGCGGGATTCTTAACCCACTGAATGAGCCCAGGAATCAAACCCACATTCTCATGGATGCCAGTTAGGTTTGTTACTACTGAGCCACAACAGGAACTCCCATAAAATTATCTTCTTTTTAGATGAATATTTTCAGTATAAAAATTGGAGACATAGGAGTTCCCATCATGGCGCAGCAGAAACAGATCTGACTGGGAGCCATGGGGTTGCGGGTTCAATCCCTGGCCTTGCTCAGTGGGTTAAGGATCTGGCATTGCCATGAGCTGTGGTGTACGTCACAGATGCAGCTTGGATCTGGCGTTGCTGTGGCTGTGGTGTAGGCTGGCAGCTACAGCTCTGATTGTACCCCTAGCCTGGGAACCTCCATATGCCATGGGTGTGGCCCTCAAAAGACCAAGACAAAAGACAAAAAAAAAAAAATTGGGGACATAACTTACATGAAAATTCTCAATAGTTAATCAAGAAATGTATTAACAGGATTTGCTTTAGGGAGAGAAAAGTTACCTGGGTTTAGACCCTTACTACCTGTCATTTTAGTTTGTATATTTCTCTAGTTGTTAAACTCATAGAAATTCAGATTGTTTATATCCTGATTTCTCAGAAGCCAGATATTAAACTCAGTAAAAATTAAGGTGAAAAGGTTCAGGACTAGTTAGTACCTGTTGGTGGAAGCAGGGATGAATACTTCCTTTATCGGTTTCTTATTGCTGGTATAACAAACTACCACAAAGTTTATTGCTTAAAACAACACAGATTTATTCTCTTACAGGTCCAGAAGTCAGAAGTCTGAAATCAGTTTCATTGGGTTGAATTTAAGGTGTCCGCAGGGCTGGTTTCTTTTAGAAACTCTGAGGGGAGGATCTGCATTCTTGCCTTTTTCAGCGTCCAGTGGTTGTCTGTATTCCTTGGCATAGGGTCCCTTCCTGTCTTCAGAGTATGTCACTCCAAGCTCTGTTTCCAACATCACGCTGGATTTTCCTCTCCTGTAGTCAGATCTCCCTCTGTCTCCTTTAATAAGCAAAATTGTAATTACACTTAGGGCACATCTAGATAATCCAGGAAAGTATCTTCATCTCAAGATCCTTAAGTCTAGAAAGTTCTTTTTAACCATGTAAAGTTATATAGTCACAGGTTCTAGAAAATAGAACCTAGATGTCTTTGGAGGCCATTATTCAGCCTACCACAGTTCCCATTTAGTATATTGTGGCTTTTAAGAGTAATAACGGGACACTTAATTTCAGTATAATGAGAGAACTAAACTGATACCTCAAAAATCACTTCGAGAAGGAAATTTTTAACATATGTATTTCATCTAATGTTAAGTAGAATATCAAGCTTTTAGATATTTCCTTTTTTTATAAAAATGCTTGTTGCTGTTGGATTTAAAAGAATAGTAATTGAACACATTAGGTAATCAGTTCTAATCTTCTAGATTATTGGTTTTTGAAGCCACTGATATCTTGAAAATCTGAGGAAGGTTCCACTGAGTCTAGAGAAAAATGCACATGTAAACCATTATTTACAACTTCAAATATCAAGAACTTAAGGAACCCCTGAAGACTAGCCATGTTTCTAAGTATATAGATTTATAGGTCCCGAATTCCTGCCCTAGATGTAGGTTTGCATTGTTATAAAATTCAGCTCAAATCAATGTATCTATATTTTCACAACATGTCTTGCTTTCAACCTGGCAACATGAATCAGACATTACATTAATCAGAAGTTACTAATCCTTTGTGAAACTACTCAAAGAGAAAAATATATATGTAATTGTGTATAGACTTTAAATGAATTAATGGTTTTTACTACTTTGGCCATGCTTTCAGTTGTTATATATTATCTAACTATCCTCACAATTTAATCCCTTATATTCCACATGTAATTTTAAAGAATAAGATCGGATGGTTTATGAAATCACTGAACTCTCTTTCTGTGATCAGTAAACTATGACTCACAGGCCATTTCTGGCTCTGCCTGTTTTTGTGTGGCCCATGAGTAAAAATAGTTTTTATATTTTTAAAGGTTAAAAAAAAAAATCAAATGAGGAACAGTATTTTGTGGTACATGAAACCTACATAAAATTCAAATTTCATTGTTCATAAATAAAGTTTTTCTGGGACACAGCTATGTTTATTTGTGTACATATTATCTAAAGCTGTTTTCCCACTACAATGGCAGAGTTAAATATTTGAAAATGAGATCATATGGCTAGCAAATCTAAAATAATTGTTACCTAATCATTTATAGGGAAAACTAGTTGGCCTCTGCTCTAGTTCAGCATTGAATTCCCCAAATGTTTAGTGAGTACCTCTTATGTTCTAAGAGTCATGTTACATTCCACTTTCCTGTTCATCTGCTTCATGACATTGGCAGATATATTTTGGTTTTGTTATATGAAATATGATTGTAAGTTATCACATTTTATATTTCTGACTAGAGCTGAAAAACCTGAAGCAGACAGTGCTTTAGATCTTAATACATGAGACTGGCAAGGATAGGACAGCTTGGAGGCTTATTTCAATGAAAAAGAGGTATTTGAAAGGTGCCATCTTTGTCTAAAGGTAAAAACAAACAAAACACAAAAACAAAAAAACCCAAAACAAAACCAAAAAACACTTCTTCATATATACCTATTTTTAGCTGTATAAATAATGCCGTAAACTGCTCCCTAAAGTGTATCACCACATCTGTGTGCACATATTTTTCTTTTACCCCATTGTACCTGTCAACTTTAATTTTAAAAGCTAGGTAGGCAATTGTATTTCTCTGATTTCTGCCCTTCTGCTGCTGCCTTATAAGAAATGAGCAGCTGGAGAGGGGAAAGGTCAAGCATGCACATACCTGCCTGTGAAGGAAGTGGAAGTCAAAAGGCCTAATTTTAGTCTTCGTTCTCCTGGGGACATAACAGTCACTAACATGAATTATTTTGGAATTAATAAACAACATACTGTAAGATATGAGTCATTAAAGAAAAAATAAGCATGATTTTTATATAATGTTGAGTGGGGGGAAAATATCCTTGCACATAGCAGAGTGATTGAGTTATCAGTGAAAAATGCTGAGTTTAGAGATCCTTTGAAGCCAAAGCAGAAAAATATATCACAGCTGATTTGGAGCTTGACATTTGAAAAACAAGAAAACTTATACATTTCAAAGACTAATCTAGAATGCAACCTGTTTTTAGTCTTTCTGATATTCTCATGTGTATGTTTCAAGCTGATTAGTATAGTACTATCATCCTTCAAACAGTTTTATAAGATTTTGTTTGATTTGGGAGTTCCCGTCATGGCTCAGTGGTTAACAAACCCGACTGGGAACCAATGAGGTTGCGGGTTCAATCCCTAGCCTTGCTCAGTGGGTTAAGGATCCGGCGTTGCTATGAGCTGTGGTGTAGATTGCAGACGAGGCTCAGATACCAAATTTTTGTGGCTCTGGTGTAGGCCGGTGGTTACAGCTCCAATTCGACCCCTAGCCTGGGAACCTCCATATGCCGTGGGAGTGGCCCTAGAAAAGGTAAAAAAAGACAAAAAAAAAAAAAAAAAAAATTTCCTTGACTTGTAGAATTTGGTTGCTTGCTTGCTTGCTTTATTTATTTATTTATTTATTTATTTATGCTTTTTAAGGCCAGACCCGAAGCATATGGAAGTTCCTAGGCTAGGGGTTGAATCAGAGCTGTAGCCTCCAGCTACTTCACAGCCACAGCAACAGCAATGTCAGATCTGAGCCATCGCTTAATGTCAGAGTATCTGCGACCTACACCACAGCTCACGGCAACACCGGGATCCTTAAATCCACTGATCGAGGCCAGGGATCGAACCTTGGTTCCTAGTTGGATTCGTTTCCTCTGAGCCACAACAGGAACTCCCTAGAATTTGCTTTAAATCACATCTAATACCATCTTTCTCTTTTTTTTTTTTTTTTTTTTTTTTTTGGTTTTTTTCTTTAGGGCCACACCCATGGCATATGGAGGTTCCCATGCTAGGGGTCTAATCAGGGCTACAGCTCACGGCAACGCCAGATCCTTAACCCACTGAATGAGGCCACGGATCAAACCTGCAACCTCATAGTTCCCAGTCAGATTTGTTTCTGCTGCACCATGACAGGAACTCCCTAATACCGTCTCTTATTCATTCATCTCCACTTCTGACCACTTATAAGTTCATCTACAATCAAAGACTCATAGATGAACCAAAGAGAGATTCAAGAAAGAGAATGCATATTAAACATTTTAAACCTGGTTTTCCTTGAACCTACCACCTGATTAGTTTTTAGCCAACTATGACTTCTTATTGGAAAATAAATAGGACTACTGGTAGATTGTAATCCAGTTAAACTAAGCCTTTCTTACTGTGTTGGCTTAGCTAAATTTCTTTGCTTTCTTCACCTAAAAAAATTCATCCTGAAGTATTTCAAACATATAGTATACAAAGTCAAAATTCCATGTACCTGCAACCCAGATGTAGCAGATGGCAACACGTTGCCATATTTGCTTGAAAATATTGCTATATATTATTAGGATCCTATGCCTATCACTTTTCCTTCTTTGATTTTTCAGTTGTGACCACTCTCTTGAACTTGGTACCTATCATTCTTGTGTGTATATCTATACTTTTACTATTCTGTGTGAATCCAAACCTTGTTTCAATTTTCGTTGCATTTTTTCATATCTGCATCTTAGAAGTATTGCATCCTGTTTCTATTAATTTAGTACGTTCCTTTGAGACTATAACATGTCTCCTCAATGTAAAGTATAGTGACTCAGTACCTTGATCCTCAGACATTAAAAGGACCTTAGAATCCTTTTACTCTTTTCACTCACTCCATTTTGCATATTAGATAGAACTACCTACTTATAGTTCTATATTGTTTTTAAATCTTCTTAAATTAGTTATTATTGGTAATCGCAATGCTTATTTAGCTTTACCCACATATTTGCCATTTTCATTGCTCGTCATTGTCACTCTGATCTAGTCTTTTCTTCTGGGCTCAGTTTTCTTTTTACTGAAAAGCATCATTCAGTTCTTTCAATGAGTGTAAATTCTCTGTTTTGGAAATATCTTTTATTTGGCCTTATTTATTAGACAATTGTATACCTGAGTAAAGAATTTTAGGTTGACAATTATGCTCTCTCAACACTTGAAAGATATCTTACTGTCTCCTAGTCTCTTTTTTGCTGCTGTTATTTATCTTCCATCACCAAATTGAAAGTTCTTTACAAATGAATTGTCTTTTTCATCTCTCTGATCCTTTCTGCTAAAGTATTCTTCAGTATTACCCTTTTATAGACTTATTTTTATTTATTTTGCTTGGTTCTCTCTGTGATTGTTTAATCGTAGAATTCTAGTTCTAGAGGATTCTTAACTATTCTAAAATTGCTTCTGTTATATTTGTGGACAACTTATAAAATCCCTATTAGCCCCATGTTGGAATTTCTCATCCTATCCTTAGTGGACTTTTACTGCTATTTAGTATCTTTTATCTTTTTATTCCCTTTGCTGTATTCTGTGTAATTTCTTTAGACAAGTCTTCCAGTTTATTATATCTTTTTTTCTGGTGAAAAAAGAACTATTGAAATTTTAGTAACAATGGCTATTATTTTTCGTTTCTAGAAGTTACTTTTTTATGTTTTCTTTCTTGTGTGTGTACATCTTTAAATAATTGAAAACCTATTTTATATGTTCTTTTAATTGTTATGTTATCTTACATTTTGGGAGTACCAGTCCTCCTTTTTAAAATTTTTGTAGACTATTTCCTCATGTGTTTTGTAATTATTGGTTGTGAGTTACTTAAGTGGGAATTTTATATAATCTGGCTTTTGAAAGTTTCACTACAGAGCAGTCTTAAGTTTACTTCTTCCAAATACCTCAGAAGAATCCCCAACCCAGAACCAGTTTTTTAATGTTAATTTCTTAGGTGTAGCATTCATTTACCATGTAGACAGTGAATATTTTCACTCCAAACCAGTATACCTCATAGGAGCCCTGGTTAGAGATATGCTTTCTTAATCATTTTTTTTTCTGGTGAAAGAAAGGTAATTTTTGGGATCCATTTCACTAATGATGCAGCTGTTGGATCAGTGCTTTTCAGAATGTGTTCCATGGACCAGGAGCATAGCCATTACCTAGGAGCTTGATAGAAATGCAAGTTCCCAGACTTGCTGAGTCATAGTCTCTGGAAATGGATTAAGCAATTTGGATTTTAATAAGCTCTCATTTCTTCTGGATTCCAAAATTTGACAGGTATGGCCTTAAAGAGGATTCTAGCTTCATGCAAGAATCTCAGTTCCAACTACCTGTCTCATTCAGGATGGTCAAAGACCTTATTTCCTCTCTCTTAATGGGTGTTGAAATCCAAAACTCTAGCTGTTAGGGCTTCTCTTGAAATCCATTCCCACCTCAGGGTCTGCTGCAGCAACAGCTTCTTTGTACCTCAGGTTTTCGCTTAACTCTCTGTGTATCTGGGGACTTCCCCGCACCCCCGCCCTTTTTCCTTTTATATATTAGTTTTATTTAGAATTTCAAGTTGTGTGTGGTAACAAGATTTTAGAGCCATCTTGTTGACAGGAAGACCTTAGATAAATTGTTCATATTGTATATTGATTTTATCTTGAATGGTGAATACACAGTGCGATTTGTTTTAAATTTGGATATTGAGAATGCATATGTAGCCTTCAGTTTCTATGTTATAGTAGATTCTTTGTAGCATCTGCTTTAACAACCTGATGACAACAGGTTTTTGAACTGTACCAAAAAGATGATATGGAAATAAAAATTGAAGCCAGTGTATTCACAAAGTAGCTTTTAGAGAATAGAAATAAATGAGTGTATTGGATGCTTGTATTTCTTTTATATTACAGAAGAGAATCAAAATAATTCCTCCCAGGAACACTTATGTCTTGGGATATAAGCTAAATGCTTTACCATGTGTCTAGTTAAATTCTTAGAAATAGTCCATTCTCATTTTTTAAATTAGAAAGCTAAAACACGGGGTAAGTATCTTACCCAAATAACATGGCTGTCATGTGAAGTAGAATGAACCCATGTAGCCCAACTACATAGCTGATGCTTTAACCAACATACCACACTTCCTTTTAGAAAAGAAAAACAGCATTTGAACAAACATGTTTTGTGTGTTATGCTAGGTGCTTTTACCTATTTTGTTTAATGCTTACAACAATCCTGTGAGTAGTTATTATTAGTCACACCACCCTTTTACATATTTTAAGAGATAATTTCCACATAGGTTAAGTATTTTGCCCCAATGAATCAGAGTTTAATTTGAACCCAGGTGTATTTGCTGCCCAAGCATCTTTCATATGGTAACTAGACTGACTGACTTAGTTTGAGGTCTGTTCCTCTGTGGATATGGTTTGGTTTATTGATTGCAAAATTGCCAGCCCAACTCTTGGAAGTTTTTTGTTTCCTCTGCGCCCCCTGTGATTAACAGAAAGAATCATTGGATTATGTTTTAAGAAGTCTGTAGCCTTTTCTATATAGACTAACAGTGGGAGTCATTAAGCATGTCTCCTATTGGCCCTCAGTTTCATTTTTTTTTTTTCTGTTTTTAAACTTTATTACCTCTAAATGTTTTTGAAGCTCTGATATTCTAATTAAATACAGTAGTTATAATAATTTTGGTTTTAGAACTACAGATTGTTAGGTTTTGATGATTCAGTGTAATTTTGTCACTCTTTCCTCAGTAAGACAGTGGATAGTACTTTGTGATCTATAGCGATGTGAATTTGGACCATTCATAACTGATGTGGGTAGAACTAAAGTAAACTTGAACATCTTGTATGACTTTCTGCTATTTCCTTCTTAAGAATCCTGTTAGCATCCATCATCATGATTAGAAATGTGAAGACTTGGAGTTCCCATCGTGGCTCAGTGGTTAACGAATCTGACTAGGAACCATGAGGTTGTGGGTTTGATCCCTGGCCTCGCTCAGTGGGTTAAGGATCCGGCATTGCCGTGAGCTGTGGTGTAGGTCACAGACGTGGCTCAGATCCTGAGTTGCTGTAGCTGTGGCGTAGGCCAGAGGCTACAGCTCCAATTAGACCCCTACCCTGGGAATCTCCATATGCCGAGGGTGCAGCCCTAGAAAAGAAAAAAAAAAAAAAGAAAAGAAATGTGAAGACTTGATTTTTAGTAAAATATTTATATCACAGGAAGAAATCATTTCAGCTTGGGTAATTTAGCATAACAGAAAAATACAAGTTCTAAGACAATTCTGAATTAGATGTCGAGCTTTGCTAAATCTCAGTTATGAACATGAGTTTCTTTCCTAACCTGTTTCCTACTCTGTAAAATGGGAAAAATGATTGTCTCTATATAATTGGGTGAGGATTAAATAAGAAAATGCAGGAACACTTTAGCACAGTATCTGGAACACAATAAGCACTCATTAATTTTTAGCTAATTTTTATTTTTATTGTCGCTATGATAATTCCTATTAAGCATTTCTTTGTATTATAGCTTTCACTGAATGAACTTTCAGGGAAGTAAAAATGTAATACTGAAATTGAATGCAAATTTTTCATTTTTTTAAATAATGATGAGTCAGTCAGGCACACTGTTCCCATCATCAGAAATGAAATTGAACAGGACCCTGGAAACCTTTAGCCCTTTCTAGGTACAGTATACATATAGTTAGTTCCACCAGTTAGAAGCTGCTGCTGTTACTTATACAGGCCTTATGTGTTTAAGCTTCTGTGATTTAGCCTCCCAGGCTACAAACTGTTCTTACATAAATTGAGACACTCTGTTTCAGAATTCCATACACCCATGTGGGCCTGTCTCCCACTGTCACTTTAAAACATTTGACTCTTGAAGTTGTGCTTTCAACATCCCTGTACCAGTTCTCCTTCCTCCCTTGCTTAGTCTCCTACATGAACTCACCAAGAGGCAGGTAGATGGCTGTTTTTTTTTCATCAGTCCTTTGGGTGTGCTCAGAACTAAGAAGCTAAGTTGTTTAGCTGTTGGTTGAATGCCCATCTCACCATCTCAGATTTTTATATTTTTCTTGATTTTTTTTTTTTTTTTTGTATTTTTGCTATGTTCTTGGGCTGCTCCCGCGGCATATGGAGGTTCCCAGGCTAGGGGTCAAATCGGAGCTGTAGCCGCTGGCCTACACCACAGCCACAGCAACGTGGGATCCGAGCCGTGTCTGCGACCCACACCACAGCTCACGGCAACGCCAGACCCTTAACCCACTGAGCAAGGCCAAGGATCGAACCCGCAACCTCATGGTTCCTAGTCGGATTCATTAACCACTGAGCCATGACAGGAATTCCTCTTTGATTTTTTATATAGAAATAATTTCAAACTTACAGAAAAAATACAAAATTAGCAGTTGTGTCAAGAATATATGAGGAGTTCCTGTCGTGGTGCAGTGGTTAACAAATCCAGCTAGGAACCGTGAGGTTGTGGGATCGATCCCTGGCCTCGCTCAGTGGGTTAAGGATCCGGCATTGCCGTGAGCCGTGGTGTGGGTCGGATCCCTTGTTGCTGTGGCTCTAGCGTAAGCTGGTGGCTACAGCTCTGATTAGACCCCTAGCCTGGGAACCTCCATATGCCAAGGGAGCGGCTCAAGAAAAGGCAAAAAGACAAAAAAAAAAAAAAAAAAAAAAAAAAAAAAAAAAAGAAGAATATACGAATATCTAGGTGTATCTACTGTTAATATTTTCCCACATTTATTCTATCACTTGTTATTTATCTCTCTGCATAATAATTTTTTCAGGACTCATTTGAGGGTAAAATACATATTTCATGGCTTTTTTCTGCCTTATTCCTAGATACCCTATCTTAGATTTTTTTACTCTCTAGAGCTCTCATATAGCTATTCCCTGTAACTGACTCATTTAGAAGGTTATATGCTGACAAACATAATATTTGATGGACCTTAATTGTTCTTTGGGTTTTGATGTTAAGTTCTCTGTTTTGTGTTTGATGGCAAAGTTTTCATTTAACATCGGATTTGTTGAACTGGAAACCTCTGTTCTATACTGTTGCTAGTTTACATCATGATAGCATTGTGGAAGTGCTATCATGATGTAAACTAGCAACAGTATAGTGTCTAAAATCTAATTTTTGGATCATAGCACTAGGATGATTTTCTTACAGTGCTCCAAACCTGATTAATGTTATTCTTTACGATTTCCTATGTTTATTATATACTAAACACTGAAGATACAAACTCAAGGTATGATTTTTCTGAGAGTACTTATACTGGCATACACTTGGTGACAATTCATTGAACTTTATATTTGGTAACCTTTTAAATTTACATTTTATACTTCTTAGTAAAAAGATTTTTTTTTTAATGTGACCTAAAGGAATATATAGTCTGGTAGGAAAGCAGATGTGTGAATTAGCAATTTTTAAGCAGTGATGAATGCTGTTATTACATGAACCCTACTAGGGTTTTTTGAGAAAATTCTTAGAGGAGATAATACTATACTTGAATTTTAAAGGTTAAGTAGAAGTTATCCAGACAAAGAAAGGCATTCAGAAGAAATAAACATTATAATACAGCATCTCATAAAGCAGCCTACCTGGACAGGTCAGTATTCTGTATAATTGGAGTTGGCTCATGGGATCTGAGGTTAGGCTAGTTACTTTCTGGAACCAGTTCTACAGATACCCTGGAGGTTAATCTAAAGAATTTAAAGACAGAACTCATTAATTAGTAATATTTTAAGGTTTAGCCCTCGGAAGGTTCATCTCAAAAGATACTCAAGGGAAGTGACAATAGGAAAGAAGTCCTCTGGAGAGGATTGTCACATAAGCCAAGGAAAGGGTGAGTCCCCAGTGTAGGAATGTGGTCAGCAGTGTCAAATGCTGCAGAGGTCCTGAATAAGATAGAGGTAGAAATGTGTCCATTGGCTTCAACAGTATGGAAGTTATGTATTGAAAATAATCAGTAAACAAAATAAACTGTATTATTCCTACATAAGTCATTTTGTCATTTGGAAATCATTGTTCCCCCCCGCAATACTTTCTTTTTCTTCCTTTTTTTCCCCACACTCTCAGCATGTGGAAGTTCCTGGGCCAGGATAGAACCCAAGCCATAGCAGCAACCCAAGCTATTGCAATAACAATGCCAGTTCATTAATCCACTGCTCCAAAAGAGAATTCCATCATCCTTTCTTTTTTAACCACCTCATTTTTTCCCTTTCCATTTTATGTATCTTGCTCATATTTTATGTATCTTGCTCATTAATCTCTATAGCTCTCTTTCCCTTTTCCATGACTATCCCCCAACAGTGCTTTAAAATCCTTGTCTTGTCAAATATGAAAGAGATGATAGAAAATTATATATAAAATGTTTTCTTTATGAAATGAGATTAGTTTTTCTTTATTAAAAGATAACAACTTTTTTATTAATTTTATTACTCAATGAATTTATTACCTTTATAGTTGTACAATGATCATCACAATCCAATTTTATAAGATTTCCATCCCACACCCCCAGCACATCCCCCCACCCCCAATCTGTCTTCTTTGGAAATCATGTTTTTCAACGTCTGTGAGTCAGCATCTGTTCTGCAAAGAAGTTCAGTCTGTCTTTTTCTCAGATTCCACATGTCAGTGAAAGCATTTGATGTTGGTGTCTCATTGTATGGCTGACTTCACTTAGCATGATAATTTCTAGGTCCATCCATGTTGCTGAAAATGCCTATATTTTGTTCCTTTTAATGGCTGAGTAATATTCTATTGTATATATGTACCACCTCTTCTTGATCCTCTCCTCTGTTGATGGATGTTTAGGTTGTTTCCATGTCTTGGCTATTGTATATAGTGCTGCAATGAACATTGGAGTACATGTGTCTTTGTGAGTCATGGTTTTCTCTGGATAGATGCCAGGAGCGGGATTGCTAGATCAAATGGTAGTTCTATTTTTAGTTTTCTGCGGCATCTCCATACTGCTTTCCACAGTGGTTGCACCAGTTTACAGTCCCACCCACAGTGTACTAGTGTTCCTTTTTCTCCACACCCTCTCCAGCACTTATTGTTTGTAGACTTTTTGATGAAGGTCATTCTGGCTGGTGTAAGAAGGTATCTCATAATGGTTTTGATTTGCATTTCTCTAATAATGAGTGATGTTGAACACCTTTTCATGTGTTTTTTGGCCATCCCTATGTCTTCTTTGGAGAATTTTCTGTTTAGAGCTTCTGCCCATTTTTCAATGGGGTTGTTTGTTTTTTTGGTATGGAGCTGCAGAAGTTGTTTATAAATTTTGTAGATTAATCCCTTGTCAGTTGATTCACTTGCAAAGATTTTCTCCCATTCTGTGGGTTGTCTTTTTGCTTTGTTTAGGGTTTCCTTTGCTGTGCAGAAACTTTTAAGTTTAATTAAATCCCATTTGTTTATTTTTGTTTTATTGTCATTATTCTAAGAGGTGGATCTGAGAAGATGTTGCTGTCATTTATGTCCACGAGTGTTTGGCCTATATTTTCCTCTAGGAGCTTTATATCTAGGTCTTTAATCCATTTGGAGTTTATTTTTTTGTATGGTGTTAGGGAATGTTCTGATTTCATTCTTTTCCATGTGGCTGTCCAGTGTTCCCAGCACCATTTATTGAACAGGCTGTTTTTTCTCCATTGTATATTCTTGCCTCCTTTGTCATAGATTAGTTAGCTGTGTCAAATTCTGGGCTTTCTATCCTGTTCCACTGATCTATATTTCTGTCTTTGTGCCAGTACTATATGGTTTTGATAACGGTTGCTTTGAAGTATAGTCAGAAGTCAAGGAAGCTGACTCCTCCAGCTCCATTTTTCTTTCTCAGGATGTCTTTGGCTATTCTGGGTCTTTTGTGCATCCAAACAAAATTTAAGATATTTTGTCTCGTTCTGTGAAAAATATCCTTTGTGATTTGATAGGGATTGCATTGAATCTGTAGATTGCCTTAAGTAGTATAATCATTTTGATAATATTAACTCTTCCAATCCAAGAGCATCATATATATTTCCATCTATTTGTGTCATCTTTGATTTCTTTCATCAGCCTCTTATAGTTTTCAGAGTACAGATCTTTCATCTCTTTAGGTAGGTTTATTCCTAAGTTTTTTTTGTTGTTGTTGTTTTGTTTTTTGATGCAATGGTACATGGGATTGTTTCCCCAATTTCTCTTTCTGATCTTTCTTTGTTAGTATATAGATATGCCGTTGATTTCTGTGTATTAATTTTGTTTTCCGTGACATTGCCAAGTTCATTGATGAGCTCTAGTAGTTTTCTGGTAGCAGCATCTTTATGATTTTCTAGGTATAGTATCATGTCATCTGCAAATAGTGATAATTTTACTTCTTCCTTTCCAATTTGAATTCCTCTGATTATTGTGGCTCGGACGTCCAAAATTATGTTGACTAGTAGTGGTGAGAGCAGACATCCTTGTCTTGTTCCTGATCTCAGCGGGAATTCTTTCAGCTTTTCACCACTGAGAATGATGGTAGTTCTGGGTTTGTCATATATGGCCTTTAGTTGAGGTAGTTTCCCTCTATGCCCATTTTCTGAAGGGTTTTTATCAGAAATGGGTTTGGATTTTGTCAAAGGCTTTTTCTGCAGCTGTTGAGAGGATCATATGGTTTTTATTCATCAGTTTGTTAATGTGGTCTATCACACTTATTTGCAGATATTGAGGAACCGTGGCATCCCTGGGATAAACCCCACTTGATCATGGTATACAATCCTTTTGATGTATTGTTGGATGTGGTTTGCTAGTATTTTGTTGAGGATTTTTGCATCTATGTTCATCAGTGAAATTGGCCTCTAGTTTTCTTCTTTTGTGGTATCTTTGTCTGGTTTTGGTATCAGGGTGATGGTATCCTCATAGAATGAGTTTGGGAGTGTCCCTTCCTCTGCGATTGTTTCGAATAGTTTCATAAGGATTTGTGTTAGCTCTTCTCTGAATGTTTGATATAATTCACCTGTTAAGCTCTCTGGTCTTGGACTTTGTTTGTTGGAAGATTTTTAATCACAACTTCAGTTTCAGTTCTTGTGATTGATCCATTCATCTTTTCTATTTCATCTTAGTGTAGTCTTGGAAGATTGTACATTTCTAAGAATTTGTCCATTTCTTCTAGGTTTTCCATTTTATTGGTGTATAGTTGCATATAGTAGTCTCTTATGATCCTTTCTATTTCATTGATGTCCGTTATTACTTCTTCTTTTTCATTTCTAATTTTATTGATTTGAATCCTCTCTCTTTTTTGCTTAATAAGTCTGGCTAAGGGTTTATCAATTTTGTTGATCCTTTCAAAGAACCAGCTTTTCGTTTCATTGATCTTTTCTATTGTTTTCTTTGTTTCTATTTCATTGATTTCTGCCTGATCTTTATGATTTCTTTCCTTCTACTAACTTTATGTCTTGTCTATTCTTTCTATCTGCTTTAGATGTAAAGTTAGGTTGTTTATTTGAGCTTTTTCTTGTTTACTGAGGTGGGCTTGTATTGCTATAAACTTTCCTCTTAGAACGGCTTTTGCTGCATCCCATAGGTTTTCGAGTGTTGTATCTTTGTTGTCATTTGCTTCTAGGTATTTTTTAATTTCTTCTTTGATTTCTTCAGTGATCCGTTGGTTGTTTAGTAGCATGTTTTTTAGTCTCCATGTGTTTGTGTTTTTTTGCAGTTTTTTTCTTGTTGTTGTCCAGTTGTATAGTGTGGTGGTGAGAAAAGATGCTTGATATGATTTCAGTTTTCTTAAAGTTACTGAGGCTTGATGTGTGGCCCACAATGTGATCAGTCCTAGAGAATGTTCCATGTGCACTTGAGAAGAATGTGTATTCTGTTGCTTTTGGATGGAATGTCATATAAATATCTGTTAAGTCCATCTGGTTTAATGCTTCATTCAGGGCCCATGTTTCCTTATTGATTTTCTGTCTGGATGATCTGTCTATTGCTGTAAGTGGGGTGTTAAAGGACCCCCCACTATTATTGTGTTATTGTTTATTTGTCCTTTTAAGGTTATTAGCAGTTGCCTTACATATTGTGGTAAACCTATGTTGGGTGCATAGATATTCAAAATTGTTATATCTTCTTCTTGGATTGATCCTTTGATCATTATGCAATGTCCTTCTTTGTCCCTTAAAATATTCTTCATTTTAAAGTCTATTTTGTCTGACATGAGTATTGCTACTCCAGCTTTCTTCTGATTCCCATTTTCATAGAATATTTTCTTCCATCCTTTCACTTTCAGTTTGTATATGTCCCTAGAAGTGAAGTGGATCCCTTGAAGACAGCACATATATGGATCTTGTTTTTGTGTCCATTCAGCCAGTCTATGTCTTTTGGTTGGGGCATTTAGTCCATTAACATTTAAGGTAATTATTGACATGTGTGTTCTTATTGCCATTTTATTACCTGTTTTGGATTTGTTTTTGTTGCTCTTTTTTCTTCCCTTCTTCTCTTGTTCTCTCCTCTTGTGGTTTGATGACTATCTTTAATATTGTATTTGAGGTGATTTTTCTTTTTTTGTGTGTGTATCAATTGTAGATTTTTGGTTTGCATTTATTCTGAAGTTTTGGCATTGGGTCTATATATATATACGAGATTGTTTTAAGTTGTTGGTCTCTTAATTACAAGTGCATCTCCAGTGTCCTGCATTTGTACCTTCCTCTTCTCACCATTTCTTATTTTGGTTGCATAATTGTGCATGGATGATTTTGTATCTTTACTGTATATATACCTTTACTGGTGAGCCTTGTCATTTGTAGTATTTTTGTTTCTGGCTGTGCCCTTTTTCTCTTCTGCCTAGAGAAGTTCCTTTAGTATTTGTTGTAAAGCTGGTTTAGTGTTGCTGGATTCTCTTAGCTTTTGCTTCTTTGTGAAGCTTTTGATTTCTTCTTCAAATATGAATGAGAGCCTTACTGGGTAAAGTAATCTTGGTTGGAGGTTTTTTCCTTTCATCATGTTAAGCATATCATGCCACTTCCTTCTGGTCTGCAGAGTTTCTCATGAAAACTCTGCTGATAACCTTATCAGGGTTCCCTTATATGTTATTTGTTTCTTTTCCCTAGCTGCTTTCAATATTTTCTCTTTGTCTTTACTTTTGGTCAGTTTGATTAATATGTGTCTCGGGGTGTTCCTCCTTGGATTTATTTTATGTGATACTCATTGCACTTCCTGGGTTTGAGTGAGTGGTTCCTTTCCCATGTTAGGGAAGTGTTCAGCTATTATGTTTTTGAATATCTTTTCTGTCCCTTTCTCTCTTTCTTCTCCTTCTTGCTCCCCTATAATATGGCTGTTGGTGCGTTTAACATTGTCCCAGAGTTCTCTGAGACTCTTCATTTCCTTTCAGTCTTTTTTCTCTTTTCTGTTCTGCATCTGTGATTTCCACTGATCTGTCCTCCACCTTGCTTATTTGTTCTTCTGCTTCCTGTATTCTGCTGTTGGCTGCTTCTAATGAATTTTTTTATTTCAGTTATTTTATTTTTCATCTCTTGCTTAAGTTTTCTATCGTGTATCTCTTTGCTCAGTTTTTTCCTGTAAATTATCCATCCTTGCATCCAGTTTATTTCCAATGTCTTGCATCATCTTCAGCATCAACAGTCTAAAGTCTTATTCCTGAAGACTGAGTCTCCTGATCACTTAACTGTTTTTCTGGGTTTTTTTCTTTCTCCCTTATCTGCATTATAGTTCTCTGTCTTTTCATTTTTATAGGTTGTTGGTGTGGTGACCTTTTTACAGATAATAGAGTTGTAGCCTCTCTTACTTCTGGCGTCTTCCTCCCTTGTGGCTGAAGTTAGTACAAGGGCTTGCTGTAGGCTTCCTGATGGGAAGGACTGATGCCTGCCCACTGGTAGGTGGAGCTGATTCCTTTCCCTCTGGTGGGTGGGGCTTTGTCTATAGGTGAGATTAGAGGCAGCCATGTGCCTTGGGAGTCTTTAGGCAGCCTGTTTACTGATGGTTGGTGCTGTGACCCCGAGTGGATTGTTTTTTGACCTGGGGCTTCTCAGCGCTGATGGGTGGGGCCAGAATTTCCCAAAATGGTCACCTCTAGAGAAATGCACACTGATGAAGATTCCAAGAGCTTTGCTTCCAATGTCCTTCCCTCACAACAAACTACATTCACCCCTGCTTTCCCAGGAGGTCCTCCAAGGACCGCAGCCAGGCCTGATCCAGATTCCCATGGAGACCCTGCTTTGCCCTGTGACCTAATGCACGTGAAAGTCTGTGTGTGCCTTCCAAGAATGGCTTCTCTGCTTGCCCTAATCCCATGAGGCCCCTGCACACCAGCCCCACTGGCCTTCAGTGCCAGATGCACCAGGGCTCTTTCTCCCAGTGCCAGATCCCCATGTGTGCGGGTTTGATGTTAGGCTCAGAACTCTCCCTCCTGTAGGTGAGTCTCTCTGATACAGTTACTTTCCAGTCTGTGGGGATTCCCACCTGTGAGGTATGGGGTTGTTTATATTGCATAGTCTCCCCTCCTACCTCTTGATCTGGCCTCCTCTTTGTCTTGTGGAGTAGGATATCTTTTTGAAAGTTTCTGGTCCATTTGATTGAAGATTGCTCAGCATTCAGCTCTAAATTTTGTTGTTTTTAGGAGAGATGTTGAGCTCCAGTCCTTCTATTCCACCGTCTTAATCCCCTAAAAGAGAATAACTTTTTATTAAACAATTAAATGTGTTCCTTTGTACTTGCCTTATTATGATGATAATGAGGCATATTTGGATTTGTATATATGTCATTTCTCCTGTCATAAAGAAATCCATTTCCTGAAAGGCCTTTTTACTACTGTTTCTGTGCAGTATTCCACTCTAGTGTGATTCCTGGGTAGCTTGCTATTTTAATTGAAAATGACTCTAACATAT
The DNA here is from genome assembly GCF_054392235.1 of Sus scrofa. Classification (NCBI taxonomy): domain Eukaryota; kingdom Metazoa; phylum Chordata; class Mammalia; order Artiodactyla; family Suidae; genus Sus; species Sus scrofa. The sequence continues at coordinate 114,535,628 of NC_139389.1, read as the reverse complement.
GTTGAAGCCAGTTAAAATTTATATTTACAAATATATACATGGAGATGAAAGGGGTAGAGTGGAGATGGGGAGAGAACTATGGACCATCTATTTTAAAGGGCTGTTCAGATAATGATTTTGGAAAATACTTTTAGAAAATGCTTTCTTCAGAATAGTTTTGAGGCAGACTGCTGTTATTGTCTATAGTTTGCACTGCATACAACTGTGAGATCACAGGCATCATTACCTAGCAAGTATTTTTATTTTTAAGCTTTTCAGAACAATGTTTCTGGTTTGTCTTATCTTTAAGGATTTTAGAGATTGCTTTCAAAATGTAATTGGATCCATTGGAGCCTTATTGGATTGAGTTAAATTCAATATTATCAAAGTAAATCTAGATGCAGTGCTATTTTAATTTTCACAAAATTATTAAGGTATATAAAGTTTACTAGGTCTGTTTTTCCTCCTCAGATTGGTTTTGATTTCTAGTTTGACACATTTGCTTTCAGTTTCCAAAATATAGTATTATGAAGTAATTCATGGACTCTCAAAGAATACAATTATACTTTGATATTTTTAAAATTGAAATTCTGATTTTCAAATGAAAATTTTGGGCACTTTTTTAAGTGAACAAGAATCATAACATTCTGATCTAGTAAGATTTAATGTGGTCATTTGTTATCAAAGCCACTAGACATAACAATAAAAGTACATTGATCAAATTAATATGATCATTCTATTTGTCCATACTATTCCTAATCTTAGACTTTAAATTTCTTCCATTTCATTCTTTCTTTGTATATGTATACATAAATCTATAGTTTCTTCTTTTACCTTTCACTAATTTTGAGATTTTTGAGATGATTTTAACACAATTTCATCAGAGACAGTAAAAGAATTCTGACATCTGCCTAAAGAGTGTTGGTAAAAATGCTTACTGCTGTTTCAGAATATTAAAGGTAGACTGTACTTTTGTGGCTTGTATAACATAAAACAGCAAGATCATAGCCATTGTCATACTAACAGGTACTTTTATATCTAAATTACTAACAGTAATATTCACTGATTTCTCTTATATTTAAAATAGTAAGTATTTTTTATCATATAACTTTGAGAAATATTTGAAATTAAGCAGCAATTTTATTAAGATGCTTTTTCTTTGAAAGAACCATAATATAGGAGGCTATGACATTTGTGTTAAACTGAATTATCTATATTTCTTATTGAGTTATTTTCACTAGAATTCACTGCTGATTTACTTGTTCATAATTTATAAGATATAATTTATTTTTTCTTATTCCTAACTAAAATTTACATAAAAACTAATCATGTTTTTTGCTACTTGATGGTAGTATTCAGTTTGCTTCCTGCCCTTCAATAATTCATGGCAATGTTAGGTTTTTAATATTTTCTCTTTAATCTTTTAATGTTTAGTGAAGATGGATTGAATAATTTAATAACAAAGTGAAAACTCTTTATCATATAGTTCATGGAACACAATAGGTTCTCAATAAATACTTTATCATTGGTTTCAAGTTTAACACTAAAATGATATATTAAAGGATTTTTTAAAAAATATTATTCCCAGTCCTCTTCCACACATTTTCCCACTCCTATTTTCTTAAGTATCCTGCTAGGAATAACTTGTGCATATACACACAAATAAAAATACACATTCTTTTTTCTATTGATTTTTACCCAGATGGTTGCACGCTACACACTGTTCAACATTATGCTTTTAATTTTTTTGAGATCTTTCCATAATAATGTATAATGGACTTCCCCATTCTTTTTTTAGCAACTGTGTAGAAATTCGGTTGTATAAATATACTGTAGTTTATTCAACAACTTTCCCTTCTGATATGAATTTAAGATAGTCTCAGCTTTTGCTGTTAACACGGCTATGAATAACAACATATATTTGTCATTTTCACAAATAGAGTTATGGCTGAGGAATAAATTCCCAGAAGTAGAACTGGTAAATCAAAAGGTATGTGGATTGCTCATTTTGGTAAATTTCACTTAATTTCCTTCTAGAAGATTATTCCAATTTACGCTCCTACTTGGAATGAAGGAAAATATGTGTTTGCTCATATGTAGGCCAATATTGTGCTAATACATTTTACTTGAAGGTTAAACTAAAGGTTTTATCCCTAATTTTTTAAATTTCTAGGGTTCAGGATTCATGAGAATACTCCAGGAACTCTAGCTTCTAGTATTCACAACATAATACCACATTTACCAGTCTGTGTCATCCACTGTATGATATGTTGTTATATATCATAGCAGAAAATAACTACGAAAATAGATCATAAGAGCAGTAGTATTCCCAGAGATGTGTTTCAGATTTTTACAGAAGGTTAGTCCTCTGTAAGGTTTCATTTCAAATAAGTAAAGGAAAGATTGGTAATTCTACAAATGATTGTAAGCCAACTAGGCATTTATCTTGAAAAAAATGATAAAGTGTGATCCATATTCCTTTTAACAGAATTAATTCAATGGAGGTCAGAGATTTACACATTAAAAAACAACAGGTACATAACTTGCTACCATTTGTTAAAAGAGAGAGGACTGTGTACATGCATACACATTACATATGCACATACAAATACATTGACCTAAAAGTAAAATTTAGAAAATAGTGATGTTGACTCTAAAGAACAATAAAAGGATAGGGAGTCAGTATTTGAGTAATGGACAATAAAGCTTGCTTTGAAAAAATAGTTTTTAAGGACTTTTTTTTAGAGCAGTTTAAAATAAGTTCACAGAAAAATTAATAGCAAGGCACAGAGAATTCCCATATGCCCCCTACACCCACATGTGAATAGCACCCTCCACTGTCAACCTCCACCAGAATGATACATTTGCTAGGTTTGGTGAACCTACACTGACAAGTTATAAACACCCAAATTCCATGGTTTACATTAGTGTTCACTCTTGGTATTGTACATTCTGTGAATTTGGACAAATGTGTAATGAGATGCATCCATCATTATAATATCATACACAGTAGTTTCACTGCTCTAAAATTGCCATGGGCTCCACTTTTTCATCTCTCTCTGCCCCAACCTCTTGGCATCACTGATCTTTTTAGTCTCTATAGTTTTGCCTTTTCCAGAATGTCATACAGTTGGAATCATACTGCATGCAATCTTTTCATATTGGCTTCTTTAACTTTGTTATATGCATTTAAGGTTCTTCAATGTCTTTTCATGGCTTCGTAGCTCATTTCTTTTTAATGCTGAATGATGCTCCATTGTCTGGATGTTCCATGTAATTTATTTATCCATTCATCCACTGAGGGCCATTTTTGTTGCTTCCAAGTATTGCCAATAATGAGTAATGCTGCTATAAACATGCCTGTGCAGGTTTTGTGTAAACTTAAGTTTCAGCTTATTTAGGTAAATACCTAGGACTGCAATCCCAGGATCTTATGGTAAGAGTATGTTTAGTTTTGGAAAAGATTACCAAACTGTCGTCCAAAGTGGCTGTACCATTTTACATTTCCACCAGCAATGTACAAGAATTCTTTTTGCTCCACATCCTTGCTAGCATATGTTGTTTTCACCGTTACAGATTTGGCCATTCCAGTAGGTATATACTGGTATGTTATTATTGTTTTAATTTGTATTTCCCTGATGACTCATTATGTGGAGCATCTGTTCATATGATTATCTGTATATCTTTTTTGGCGAGGTGCGTGTTAAGGTCTTTGCCCCATTTTAAAATCATGTTTTTTTTTTATTGTTGAATTTTAAGCATTTTTTAATGTATATTTTGCATAATAGTCTCTTGCAAGCATTTTCTCCCAGTCTTTGGCCTATTTTCTAATTCTCTTCATTTTTTCCATCACTGAGAAGTTCTTTAGTTCTAATGAAGTCCAGCTTATCAATTTTTTCTTCCCTGGATTGTCTTTAGTGTTGTATCTAAAAAGACATTACCATACCCAAAGTAATCTAGGTTTTCTCCTATATTATTTACTAAGATTTTTCACAGTTTCATATTTTACATTTAGGTCTGTGATCCATCTTGAGTTAATTTTTATGAATAGAGTTAAGATCTGGATTCTTTTTTTTTTTTTTTTTTTTTTTTTGCATGTGAATGTCTGGTGTCCCAGCAGTACTTGTGGAAAAGACTTTTTTTTCTTCATTGTGTTGCCTTTTGTCCTTTGTCAAAGATCAGTTTACTGTGGTTATGTGAGTTTATTTCTGAATTTTCTGTTCTGTTCCATTGAACTATTCTTGCACCAGTGCCACACTATTTTGATTGCTGTAGCTTTATATGTAAGTCTGAAAGTCAGGTAGTATCAGTCTTCCAACTTTATTCTTCCCCTTTAGTATTGTGTAGGCTATTCTGGGCCTTTTGCCTTTTCATGTAAACTTTTGGGTCAGTGTGTCAATATCCATAAAATAACTTTCTGGAATTTTTATTGGGATTCCATCGAATCAATAGATCAAATTGGGAAGAACTGACATCTTTTTCTTTTGTCTTTTTAGGGCCGCACACGTGGCATATGGAGTTTCCCAGGCTAGAGGTCCAATCAAAGCTGTAGCCTCCGGCCTACACCACAGCCACAGTGACGCCAGATCCAAGCCATATCAGTGACCTACACCAAGGCTCACAGCAACGCCAGATCCTTAACCCACTGAGCAAGGCCAGGAATCGAACCTGCATCCTCATGGATACTAGTCTGGTTTGTTAACCACTGAGCCACGAAGGGACCTCCTAAGAACTGACATCTTGACAAGAGTAAGTCTTCATATCCATGAACATGGTATATATCTCCATTTGTTTAGTTCTTTGATTTTGTTCATCAGAGTTCTGTAGTTTTCCTCAGATAGACCATGTAAGTATTTAATTAGATTTAAACCTAAGTATTTCATTTTGGGGATGCTAATGTAAATGGGATTGTATTTTTTTTTTTTTTTTTTGTCTTTTTGCTATTTCTTGGGCCGCTCCCGTGGCATATGGAGGTTCCCAGGTTAGGGGTCTAATCGGAGCTGTGGCCGCCAGCCTACACCAGAGCCACAGCAATGCAGGATCCGAGCCGCATCTGCAACCTACACCACAGCTCACGGCAACGCCAGATCATTAACCCACTGAGCAAGGCCAGGGACCGAACCCGCAACCTCATGGTTCCTAGTCGGATTCGTTAACCACTGCGCCATGACGGGAACTCCGGGATTGTATTTTTAATTTCAAATACCACTCTTGTTCTTTGCTGGTATATATAAAGTTACTTTTGTATATTTACCTCGTATCCTACAGCATCGCAATAATTGCTTATTAGTTGGAGGATTTTTTTTGTCAATTATTTCAGGTTTTCTGCATAGATGATCATGTCCTCTGTGGAAAAAGGCAGTTTTATTACTTCCTTTCCAATCCATATATCTTTTATTTCACTTTCTTGCTTATTACATTTGCAAGGAATCCCAGTAGATTGTGGAAAGTGAATAGTGAGAGGGGACACCCTTGCCTTGTACCTGATCTTAGTGGGAAAGATTCAAGTTTCTCACCATTAAGTATGATATTTGCTATAGGTTTTTTGTAGATATTTTAAATGAAGTTGATAAAAGTTCCCCTTTATTCCTAACTTACTCCCAAGATTTTATCATGAATACAGTTGTTAAATTTTGTCAAGTCCTTTTCCACATCTATTGATATGACATTGTGATTTTTATTTTTTAATACCCTGATGTGATGGCTTACATTAGTTGATTTTCTAATGTTGAACTATCCTTACATACTCAGGATGAATCCAGGTTGGGTGGGATGTATAATTAGATGCATAATTATTTTTATGCACTGTCAGATTCAATTTATTTTGTTGAAAAATTTTGCAACTATATTCTTGAGAAATATTAGGCTTTAGTTTCCTGTTCTTGTAATGTCTTGGCCTTGTTTTTGCTATTTGGGTAATTCTGATTTCATAAAATAACTTAGAAAGTATTCCCTTTGAATTCCCATCATGTGAACCCGACTAGTGTCCGTGAGGATGAAGGTTCAATCTCTGGTTTCGTTCAGTGGGTTAAAGGATCCAGCATTGCCATGAGCTTTGGTGTAGGTCACCAACATGGCATGTAGGTGGTGTTGCTGTCACTGTGGTATAGGCAGGTGGCTATAACTCCAGACCCCTAGCCTGGGAACTTCCATATGCCATGGGTGCAGCTCTAAAAAGACAAAAAATAAAAATAAAATAATAAAAAATAAGAAAGTACTCTCTCTATTTCTGTGCTTTGAAAGAGATTGTAATGAGTTATAATTTCTTCTGTAAATGTTTGGTAGAATTCACCAGTGAATTCTCCCTGGTGCCTTCTGTTTAGGATTGTTATTAATTATTGATTCACTTTATTTTACTGGTATAGGCCTATTTAGATTGTCCATTTCTTGTGCGAGTTTTGGTAGTTTGGATTGTTCAAGGTCTGTTTCATCTACATTTTCAAATTTGTGAGCATAGAGTTGTGCATAGTATTGCTTTATTGTCTTTTTGTTTTCCATGGGTACTGTAATGATGTGCGCTCCTTCATTTCTTTCTTTTTAAATTTTTTTTTCTTCTTACAGTTACACCAGTGGCCTATAGAAGTTACCAGGCTAAGGGTTGAATCAGAGGTACAGCTCAGGCCTATGCTGCAGCTTGTGGCAACTCCAGATCCTTAACCCACTGAGCAAGGCCAGAGATCGAACCTGAATCCTCATGGAAACTATGTTTCATTCTTAACCCACTGAACCACAATAGGAACTCCCTTTGTTCATTTTTGATATTTTAGCCAGAGATTTATTGATTTTATTGTTCTTTATTAAGAGCCAGCTTTTAACTTTTTTGGTAGAAAATTTTTTGTTTTCCCTTTTTTCAGTTTTATTGATTTCTGTTCTACTTTTTATTGTTTCTTTTCTTCTGTTTGCTTTGGATTTAATTGGCCCTTTTTTAAAATTACAAAGATGGAAACTTAGATTCTTGGTTTTTGATTATTCTTTGTTTCTAGCATATGCATTAAATGTTACAAATTCCCCTTTAAGCAGTAATTTCATGGCATCTGACAAATTTTGATGTTGTATTTTCATTTCTACTTAGTTCAAAATATTTCTTACTTTTTCTTCATATTTCTTCTTTGGTCTATGATTTATTTAGAAGTGTTTTGTTTAATCTCCATATATTTGAAACTTTTGGAGTCACTTCTGTTATTGATCTCTAATTTAATTCCATTGTGGTCTGAGAGTAGACATTGTATGTTCTATTCTAAATTTGTTAAGGTGTGTTTTATGGCTCAGAATATGGTCTGTCTTAGTTGAATGTTCCATGTGATCTTGAGAAGAGTATGTATTCTGCTGTTGTTGGATGAAATAGTCTGTAGATGTTGATTATATTCAGTTGATTGATGGCATTGAGTTCAGCTATGTTCTTACTGATGTTCTTACTGATTTTTGCCTGCTGAGCCTGTTCAGTTTTGATAGAGATTGTTGCAGTATCCATTTCATCTATTTCTTTTTGTGGCTCTATCAGTTTTTGCCTCACATAGTTCACATAATTTGATGCTCTGTTGTTAAGTGTATCCATATTGAGTTGTTATGTCTTCCTAGAGAATTGACCCCTTCATCATTATGTAATGTTCTTCTTTATCCTTAATAACTTTCTTTGCTTCGAAGTGTGAAATTAATATAGTTATTCCTGCTTTCTTTTGATTTGTGTTAGCATGATTTGTTTTCCTCCATCCATTTGCTTGTAATCTCTATGTTTCTTTATATATAAAGTAGATTTCTGTTGACAACATATAGTTGGGCCATAGTATCTTAATTCACTTCGGTGATCTCTGCAGGCATTTAGAACATTGACCTACAAAGTGATTATTGACATAGTTGGATATCTACCATATGTTTACTGTTTTCTATTTCTTATTCATTTTTCCTGTTTTCCCTTCCACTATTTTTATGCCTTTTGTGGTTTTAATTGAAAATTTTATATGATTCCATCATATTTCGTTCATAGCATATCAATTTTACTTTTTTTTAAAAAACTTTTTGTGGAGTTCCCGTCGTGGCACAGTGGTTAATGAATCCGACTAGGAACCATGAGGTTGCGGGTTCAGTCCCTGCCCTTGCTCAGTGGGTTAACGATCTGGCGTTGCCGTGAACTGTGGTGTAGGTTGCAGACGTGGCTCGGATCCTGAGTTGCTGTGGCTTTGGCGTAGGCCGGTGGCTACAGCTCCGATTCAACCCCTAGCCTGGGAACCTCCATATGCCGCGGGAGCGGCCCAAGAAATAGCAACAACAACAACAACAAAACAACAACAAAAAAGACAAAAGACAAAAGACAAAAAACTTTTTGTTAGTGGTTGCCCTAGACTTTGCAATATTCATTTATAACTAATACAAGTCTACTTTCAAATAACACTATACTACTTCATGGGTAGTATGAGTACTTTATAACAACAATAGTCTTAATTTCTCCTCTTGTCCCATATATCATTATTGTCATTAACTCATATATGAGCATTTTAAGCCTGTGTGTGTGTGTGTGTGTGTGTGTGTGTGTATATATATACATATAAAATATATTTATATGCCATACATAATCAAATACATTGTTTCTGTTACTATTTTGAACAAACTGAGTGTTTTTTAGAACATTTAAGAATAAGAAAAATGAAAGTTTTTGTTTTACCTTGACTTATTCCTTCTTCAGTGCTTTTCCACTCTTTATGTAGATTGGTGAAGTTTACTTTTCATTATAAACTTTTTTACAACTGTTTGAATTTTACCCACATGCATGTATAATCTTAAAAAATCAATACTTGTGTCCTATTTTGGTCCAAAAATTATGAGTTCAGGTGTTTCCGTCTCATTACATTCTTTCCGAAGCGACTGATTTGTCCAAAAGATGGAGTGTTGTGCTATTTTTGCCTGCTATTTACATTGAGGTTAACTCTGTTGGTTAGTGTGTACTGGTAATGACACCAATGACATGGGTTTTCTTTCCATGTGGTTCAGTTAACTTTGGTTTTCCACTGCCACAGACTGCTCCCATAATTATGTCTAAAATGTGTTCTTGGGCCAAGGAAGACCTTATGGAGCTAAGTGCAAATCCATCACCATGTGAGAAAATAGACATGCAAAAGCTCACCCAGCAAATAGTTGAGGGGAGTATCATAATGGAATCTCTAAATGGGCATCTTAAAACTCGTATTATTTTTGATGTTCAAGATATATGATTTTATGTGTTGATTTTAAAAGGTTCAAAGTCAGTAAACAGGCAAGGAGCTTCTGTTTATTGGCAAATCTTGAAATATTAACCAAAGTAACTTTTTGAAAAAAAAATGAGTCGTGATTAGCCCTTCCCAATTACATAGTATTTACTTATCCAAATGCTTTACAAAGTTTAAAATGTCTCAGCCTTATGTTTGAAACTACATGTAACAAATATTTGATTGTATAGTTAATTGAAAAGGAAGGCTCTAAGGTAGAAATTTGTAATCTTACAGTCTTTGCAGTATCATAATATCTCCAGAATTCTGAAGCCAAACACAGAATACTTTAGTTTTAATATAAATTTATAAAATACGTTTATTTAGTCCATGTTCATTAATTGCTTACCAGGTTCCAGGTACTGTATAGGATAAGTGCAAAGAGACTTTTTGCAGTCCCAAAGAATCCTCATGTAATGGGGGAGAAGAAACAGATAAATAAGCAGACCATTATTATTTTAAAAAATACTGTGGAAGTGCTGTGTTAAAGCAAAGCACAGGGTAGTGATTATGAGAGCAATTACTAAGAGTATCCAGCCCCACATAGGAGAGCTTTGTGCAGTTCTGCGAAGTAAGAGATAGCCAGGGTAAACATAGAGCAGACAGTGTCCTCCAGGTAGAAGAAAGGGATTTGCACTTAGACGTGGAACAGAGAATCCTACATTTTAGAACTATAAATAGTTTAGTATGACTAGAATTTAGAATATAAAAATGGATAGTGAAATATAAGACTGGAAAATTAAAGTACAATCCATGAAGGGAATGTAGATTATCTAAAACCACTGGGAAGTGATTAAGATATTTTAAGCAACATTAGGTTGGTATTGGAGAAAAATGAAGATGTGACATGAGATGTAATTTGTGCTATATAAAAAAGTTGAATTTCACATTAGTAGGAAGGCTAGAATTAGATTCATTTATTCAACAACTGTTTACTGAGTACCTACTAAGTGTGTGGCAGTGCTCCAGTTGCCTGAGGTAAGTGACCTGGACAAACAATCATGTGAAAAATCACTTCTTCACAGCATTTACATTCTCATGGAGAGAAGAAAGACAATAGTTAAATAAAACAATAGTGTTCTATGTGTCCAAAAATACTAAGAAGAAAATCAAAACAGGGTAGGGTGGAAGGAGTAGATATATACGCCATTTTAGATCTTTTTAGTTTAGGGAGGTCCCTTCACCACATTTGAACAGAGACTTAAATGAAGTGAAGGGGTGAATGGGAAGTTTCTTCTGGGAAGAAGACTCATTCTTGACAAAGACCCTGAGGCAGTGAAAATGACATATCCCCAGAAGAGCAAGGACATAACTGGGACTGGAGCTATGACTACAAGGAGGAGAGTTGTACTAGATAAGAGCAGGGAGAGAACCAGTGCAGGTGTTGAAAGGATGGTTGCATGTGTAAGATGACATTTTAAAATGATATCTGCTTTAGGAAAAAGGGGGCAAAGCTAATGGAATAGTAGTCCTTCCCATGTGTATTTTGCTTTTGTTTCTCACTGTCCTCCTCTTTCTCTAATTTTGTGGTATTTTGATTTCCCTGGTCATGTTTATTATGTAACTTCAGTCTTTTCTTAGTATATACTTATTTTCTCCAGAGTATATATTTATTTTGAAAGTGAGCTGTATGTTTATCTTCAGATATGTAACCTTCCATGTTGATAAATGTTATGTATGGTAACATACATATATACTTTGTATATAATATATATGTCAATGTCAAATCAAGGTAAAAATATAGTGAGTACTGTTTCAGATCTCTTTAGATCAGGGAAGTCCTTTCTGACAAGGTGACATTTGAATAGAGGTCATACGTGTGTGTGTAATAATGTGGTATTTGAGAGCCAGGCTCTCCTGTTCTCTACATGTACTTATATATGAAAGTGCTGGGGAAAAGAGGTCATTGTTTGAGAGTAGAACCCTTGAGGTTTGCGATAAACTTTTAGACCTGCCTAAAACCTAGGGATTTGGCTACAAATATAGTACATTCTGTTTCCCAAACAAAGAAAACAGTCTCTACTTGAGGGAATCTAAACAGTGGACATTTTCCTTCCCTTTCCCTATTTTATAAACCTAAACTCCTTCTAGCCTGTCAGTTATGATTATGTGTACTGTTCCCAGCTAATGCAAATGAGAATAGCTGCTGATGGAAAGAGGGATTTTAAAGAGACTTCCAGAAAAATTGTGGCAACATGAAATTGATTCAATCAGGGTGCTGGTAGAGTTCACAGAGCCCTGGCTTCTTTAAATATATGTAACCACCACCATCTAATTTAGGATCCCCCCTCCTTTTTTTTTTTTTGCATTTTCTGAATCTTTTTCAGTCAAAGTGCTGTAGATCCACTAGCAAAAAAAAAAAAAAAAAAAAGCAGAATTCCTCTATCACTGTTTAATGATCAACTCTAGTGGGAAAGGAAAAGCTAATTAAAATCTATGAAAACTAAATGAGTAACCTTTAAAGGTACACAGTACAGTGTGGCCAGTATTAACATGACAATTTGTTAATGGGCTAGATAGTTAAAATCAGTATTAAAAATTACTCGAGGCTTTTTTTATGTTTAGCAAAAGTTACTAATTAAAGGAAGCAATGACCTGTGAGATTATCCATGAAAACCATTTGCCATCTGAACATAACACCTAAGAAAATATTCATTTAAAATTTTTCTTTTTATGCTCTAACCTTATATTATAAACTGTTTGGGTTTACTTTTATTTTTCTACTGCTACTTAATTGGGTATGTGTGGAATCCCTTGGTTCAAATGAGACGCACATTTTTAATTCTCATTAATGGGAAGGGACTAAAACCACGAAAATCATAATCCTACTTATTCATTAACTAGGCTTGCTTCTAGAAGGTCTCTATGATGCCTGGTTTAGGAAAGCTGTCCTTTGAGGATATGTATGGTCATTTTTTTTTTTTTGTCTTCTTGACATGGACAAGAAAAGAAACTGATCTGACAAGTGAAAATATTTGTGTTACATAGTTCATTTCTCTTAGAATCCATTTTGTGAAGTTTTTCTTCTTCCAGATAAAACAGTTGGTTTAATTTGTTCATTAGAATTTAAAAGAACTCTGAATAAGGAAATAGAGAAGAATTATTGTAATTGTGAGGATTTGAAGAACAAAAAGGGAAGATTTGTAATTATCTAAAAATATATTTACCCTGGGTGTAAAAGAAAACAAATACATATTAATGGTGAATAAGAATGAATTTTTCACATGTCCTTATTATGTATAAATAGTCCTAACAATAAGAATAATTAGTTAAACTAAGGGAAGAATCTATTGGGGCTGTTAAAAAGTTTTGGGGGAATGATTATCATCCATATTAATTCTCAGTAATTGTTACTCATGCAGATTGAGCCACTCAGCTAAGAGACAACAATCAATATGTAGAGACTGCAGCAATTTACCAAAGTATATTGCTTAAAATTTAAGTGATAGAGTGATCTTTGAGATAATATAGTCTACTCTCATTATTTTATCATTGTGATCACTGTGGTCAAGAAAGAGTAAGTGACCATTCTTACAAATTAGGTATCTAACTAATAGCAGAGGAAGAGCTAGAAGGGAGGTCTCCTAGCTCTCATTCTGATATTTTCCCATTATACTAAGTCATACCTCCTTTGGATGGGCTTTACCAAAACTTAGCTGTGAACCTCAGCATTACTGATTAGCCTGTGTAGTTCTGGGTTTTGCCATTGTCCTAATTGTCAAGTTATCCCGATTTCAGGTCTGACTAGATTTTTCTGACTTTTGCTAGAGCTTAGCTACCTTTGAAATAGGAAATCCCAATTATTTCAGGAAGATTAGAAAGGCTAAAAATATAGAGGAATAATATAAAATGCAATGAAGTGAACTGTAGATATAATTCAGAATAATTATGTTGAATTAGCTATAATAGAATAAATAATAAAATTAAAACAAAGTACTCTGGGGACACAGAAGCTAAAGCAATATCTCTAGGAATAGAAGTGGTGTTTGGACATGTGATAGTTATTGAATCAATAGAGGATATTTGTTTTAGCTGAAATTTAAAGAATGGTTAGATATTTTCTAGTTAGTGGAGTCCAAGAAGGATATTACAGATAATACAGGGATATATTGCAGTGATGACAGGAGATAATGGTCTTAGAAGTAAGTTTGTAAACAGATCCTTTATAAATGACATACTAAGTAGTTTGGACTTTTTCTAAGCGTGGGAAATACTAAGTGTCTGCATTTCATTATTCTCCCCTGCCCCTATATTCATGGAGGACATCAAAATTGAACTTCAGAACTTATTGCCACTGAGCTTAGTTATATTGCTAGAATACTTACCTATATATGTTTCAGGAAGCCATGACCAATCTATCACTTTTAGTAACACAAATGGAATCCAATACTGTGAGGCAGTTCAGTACATTCTTGAATGGTGACATGAGGATATCAGTTTTAGATTCATAGCTTGGGGAGTATAGGGGAAAGATTGAGTAAGGAGAGATTGGTGCTAAGAATCACAGATAGAACAGTATTGTGGTAATTTGGGTGAGAATTTCAGGATATGTTTTTGAAATGGAATGTATAGAACTTGAAGATATCATTGCTTTTCTGAAAATTTTAGTGACAATTTTCCCCCATAGTATCCATGTTGGATTAAATAAAACCTGAATTGCATGTTTCATAGCATTGCACTATGTGGGTTCCCACAAGTTCAAATCAACAAGAAAGTACTTAATTTCTAGTTTATAAATTTTAGGGAAAGGGAGGCAATAGAATTGCTGAGTCTCAGTCTTCATAACAGAATACAATATCTAAGAGAATATTGATGATCTTTATCTGATCAATGCCAAGTTTTATTCAATTATTTTCTCTCTTGCAAAAGCAGCACTCTCTAACCATCACAATTTATATTCATAATTAATAATAATATAATTATCATGATATCTTTGTACTGGTGTGATGAAATAATGCTAATGATAGTTACTATTACAGTTGACCCATGAGCAACATGGGGGTTAGGGGTGCCAATGTACCACACTGTTAAAAATCTGCATATAACTTTAAAGTCCACCCTCCATATCTGCACAACCATGGATTGTGTAGTACTGCAGTATGTATTTATTGGAAAAAATTCTGAGTGTAAGTGGACCCACACAGCTCAAACCTGAGTAGTTCCAGGGTCAAGTGTAATTGGAAAGTTGTGTGTATTATCTCATATAATCATTATAACAATCCTATGAAGTTGGCAGTTTTGCCCCCATTTTAGAGTGGAGGAAAGAGAAGTAGATGGATAAGATTATATATCCAAGTGACTCTTTTTTTTTTTTAATTTTAGAATGCTAAGCTATATGCTTTTCTTTAGAAATATGGAAAATTAAATAGCTATCTAGAAAAGAGAAGATGTCTGTCTGGACTAGGGCAATTGCAACAAGGATGAATAGTATAGGGCAGATGTTGAAGTACTGACCTCAAAACATAATTAATGTTTAATATCCATTATCTGTCACTTTGTCTAAAACACTTCTGAATTTTTTAATTTAATTTTAAGGATAATTTTCTATTCACATGAAATTGTGAGAAATGATGCCATGAGATTCCCCTAATACTTAAAGATCCCCTTACCCATTTTTCCCCAATAGAAATATCTTACAAAACTATTGTATAGTATCACAAACAGGATATTGGCATTGATACACTCAAGATACAGAATATTTCCATCAACACCAAGATCCCTCATATTGCCTGTTTTAGCTACACCCACTTCTCTTCTACCCCTGTTTCATCCTTAACTTCTAACCACCACTAATCTGCTCTCCATTTCTATAACTGGGTTCTCTATCTGTTCCATTGATCAATGTATGTATACCACCACCAAGACCACACAGTCTTGATTACTGTAGCTCTGTAACAAGTCCAGAAATTGAATAAACTGATTTCCCCTAATTTACTCAATTGTTTCAGCTTCTCTGGTTCTTTTTTTTTTTTTATATACAAACTTTAGGATAACCTTTTTTTAGCTGCCAAAAAAGATTGCTGGAATTTTTTATAAAAATTGTATTGAACTTTTATATCAATTCAGAGAGAATTGATGTATTTACAATGTGAATCTTCTAGTCCACAAACATGGCATTTCTCACAATTTTTTTTTGCATATACATTCTTTATATGTTTTGTTAAATTTACACTTAAATATTTCATTGGTAAGGGGTCTTTTAAATTAGTGTTTTAATTTTTTGTTTGGTCTCCACATGCTCATTCCTAATATAATATAATCAATTTTTGTATGTTTATCTTATATCCTGTAACTCCACTGAGCTTACTTAATTATTAAAGGAGGTTTTTTTTTTATTCCTTTTGTTTTCTGTTTGCATTTTGTTGTTGCTGTTAGAATATGGGGATTTTTTGTGAATACAATCATGTTATCTGCAAATGGGGACATTTTTAGTTCTTTGCTTCCAATAAGTATACCTTTTATTTCCTTTTCTTGCTTTGAAAAGATATTCTACAAAAGAAAAAAAAAGATTTTTTTTGCATTGAAGAGATATTCTAACATCATGATGAATAAGAATTGTGAGGGAAAGGATTCTTGCCTCATTTCTGATCTTAGGAGGAAAACATTTTATCTTTCACCATTAAGTATAATGTCAGTTGTAGGCTTTTAAATAGATATTCTTTATCAGGTTGGAAGAAGTTCTATTTCTATTTTTAAAATCAGAATCTTTGATGAATTTTATCAGGTAATTTTTAATGCATCAATTGATATGATTGTATTTTTACTTTTTTAGCCTGTTAAGATGACGGATTTTATTGGTTGATTTTTTAATATTGAACCAACATTGCACTCCTAGAATAAACCTAACTTAATCATGATACATAGTTCTTTTTATATATTGTTAAATTTTATTTGATAATGTTTTGTTAGGGATTTTTGCATCTGCATTTAGGCAGGAGCTGCAATTTTCTTTCTTTTTCTATTTTTACCTGTATATTTATGGTAGCAAGGTGATACTAGCTTGATAAAATGAATTGGGAAATATTCCTCTTATTTTATGTTTTCTGGAAGCTATTGTGTAAAATTAGTGCTAATTCTTTTTTAAACATCTGGTAGCATTCATCAGTGAAACCTTCTGACCAAAAGATTTCTTCTGGTTTTAATGTTACAAATATAACTTCCTCAATAGTTATAAGACTATTCAAATTATATATTTCATATGGGTAAGTTTTGGTACTTTGTACATTTTAAAGAAGGTGGTCCCATTTCTCTTGAGTTGTCAAACTTATGTGTCAAGAGTTGCTCATAAACTTAAAAGTTTTTATACAGCAAAGAAAACCGCAAACAAAATGAAAAGAGAACCCACAGAATTGGAGAAAATATTTGCAAATGAAGTGGCTGACAAGAGATTAATCTCCAAAATATACAAACAACTCGTGCAGCTCAACATCAAAATCAAACAACCCACCCAAAAAAAAATGGTGAATAAAGAGACATTTCCCAAAGAAGACACACAGATGGCCAAAAAGCACATGAAACGATGTTCAGCATCACTAAGTATTAGAGAAATGCAAATCAAAACTACAGTAAGGTACCACCTTACACCGGCCAGAATGGGTCATCATCAAAAAGTGTACAAATAGTAAATGCTGAAAAGGGTGCAGAGTAAAGGGGACCCTCCTATGCTTTGGGGTGGGAATGTAAATTGGAAAAACCACTATGAAAACAGTGTGGAGGTTCTTCAGTAAACTAGAAATAAAACTACTGTATGACCCAGCAATCTCACTCCTGGGCATCTATCCGGATAAAACCATAATTCAAAAAGGTACATGCACTCCAGTGTTCATTGTAGCACTATTTACAATAGACAAGACACAAAAGCAACCTAAATGTCCATCAGCAGAGAAATAGATTAAAAAAGTGTTAAAAAAAGAAGTGTTACATATTATATACAATGAAATTCTACTCAGCCGTAACAAAATGGAATAATGTCATTTTCAGCAACATGGATGGAACCAGAGATTATCATACTTAGTGAAAGACAAACATCATATGATATAGTTATATGTGGAATCTTAAAAAAAAGAAAAGGATACAGATAAACTTATTTGCAGAACAGAAACAGACCCACAGACTTTGAAAACAAACTCATGATTTCCACAGGGGACAGGGTGGGGGGAGAGAGGGACTAGGGGTTTGAAGTTGGCATATCACACTGTGGTATATGGGATGACTGGCCAATGGGGACCTGCTATATAGAATATAGAATATATCATAGAATACCCAAAATTCTGTGATAATCTAAATGGGAAAAGAATCTGAAAAATAATGGATGTGTGTATATATATAATTGAATCACTTTGTTGTATAGCAGAAATTATCACAACACTGTAAATCAACTACACCTCAATAAAACTTTAAAAAATGAAAAAAAATCAACAGATATGGCAATGATTTAAAAAAAAAAAGAGTTGCTCACAGTCTTACTAATCTTTTGATATCTGCAGGATCTTCAGGATGTGATATCCCCTCTTTCATTCCTGATGTTGTTTTCTCTCTCTCATCTATCTTGCTATAAAGGTTTGTCAGTTTTACTGAGTTGTGTAAGGAGCATTCTCTGTTTCATTGATTTTTCTCTATTGTTTTCCTCTTCTCAACTTCATTAAGTTCTATTATTATCTTTATTATTTTCTTCCTTTTACTGCTTGGGATTTATTTTGTTCTTTTTTTAGGTTCTTGAGGTGGCAGAATTAAGTATTTTTTTATATGTTTCCTCTTTTCTAATTCATGCATTAATTCTATAGATTTCCTTCCCTGAGCTACTTTGGCTGTGTCCCACAATCTTTGATATGTTTTATTTTCATTTTTATTCTGTTTATAACCTTTTTTTCACCTTTGAGACATTATCTTTGACCTATGTATTATTTAGAAGTGTTTGGTGTGCATTTGTTCAGAGGTTTCCCTGTTATATATATCCTTGATATTTGCTTATATATATATATATATATATCCTTGATAATTTTCTCTCGAGCTATACTACCAATTGTTGAGAGAGAGATGTTGAAGTCTCCAATTCTAATTTTGAATTTTTCTGCTGTTCCTTTCAGTTATATCAGTTGGTAGATTAGCCCATTCTATCATTATATAATGTTCTTTTCTGCTTCTGATAATTTTCTTTGTTCTGAAGTCTACTTCATCTTCTATTACTATTATCATTCCTGCTTTTTTCATTATTGTTTACATGGTATATCTCTTTCCATATTTTTACTTTTATTCTTCCTGTATTATTATATTTGAAACAAATTTCTTACAGACAGAATATGGTTTGGTCCATAAGGCATGGCGTAGATTAATGGCAGAGTGTCTTTTAATTGATGTATTTAGAACATTTTTATATGATGTAATAAATAATGTTAGAATTTAAGTGTGCTATTTTTGTTTGTTTTCTATGTTTTTTTATTTATTTCTCTGCCTTCTGTCTTCCTGTAGGTTATTTGAGCTTTTTTAAAAATTCCATTTTGATTTATCAATTCTGTTTTTGAGTGCATCTCTTTGTATAGCTTTTTTAGTGGTTGCTCTAGGCATTATACTATATACACATAGCTCTCAGAGTCTACTGGTATTGTCACTATCAGTGCAAAGTATAGAAAACTTTCTTCCTTTGTATTATTTTGTCCTTCCTGTTTATGATTTGTCTTAAATATTCCTCTATGTATTTTAGGACCACATCAGATCATGTTAAATTTTTTACTTGAACTATGGAACATAATTTTAAAGGCTCAATAGAACAGGATAAATCTATCTATTGAATGTATTCATATATTTGATTATTGTGTTCTTTCTTCCCAATCTTTTAAGATCCTTTCTTTCATCATTTCTTCTATTTTTAGAGACATTTTTTAGTCGTTTTTTTAGTATAGTTCTGCTGACAACTAATTATCTTAATTTTTCTTCCTAAGGATGTCTTGACTTCACCTGACTTTTCCTGAAGGATATTTTCACTTCCTATAGGACTCTGAGTTGTCAGTTCTTTTTCTTTGAGAATGTAAACATATGATGGCCTCTATCAATTCTATTGAGAAATTCACCAGCATTCTAATTGTTTTCTCCCTATAGCTATAGTATCATTTCTCTCTCACTGCCTTCAAGATTTGACCCTTATGTTTAGTTTTCAAAACTTTGTATTTAGGATAGATCTAGGGTAGACCCAGAATCTGAAAGGCCTAGGAAGCTTAAATCTGGCTTATTTAGTGGTAGATGTATCAAGAAATTAGCACAACCTTTTGTAGTTTCTGTAAACAAGAGGTGATCAAAGAACAAGTCAAATACCCAGAATTTCTTTAGGCCCCAAAATACATACCCACTTCTACATTATGAGTCTAGCACCTGAACAAAGTCCAAGATAAAGGAATTTAAATAAAGGCCAAAGTTTCCTTTAGGTGAATGTAATTTAGAGATACTGTATGAGTATATAAACATGATTTTATGCCAGGATTTGAGCATATGAAACTTATTCTTGAAGTAGTGTTTATAATAGATCATAAACTTCTCTTGCTCATTTTGCTTATTGTCACATGTAGTCCTTTTAACCAGGATAGCCTTTAGACCAGCTTAAGACAGGTGACTTGTTTTTTTGTGAATATGTTTTTACTTTTTCTGCCATTGTTGCTAATAGAAAAGATAAAAATCTTAAAAGTTGACTGAGTCAGAATTTCTGTATGGTATTTCTTCATGCTAGAGCCTAGAATGAGGCAGAGTGGGGTAGATTTTGGTGGTGTTTTTTGTAGTGTAGTAGTTTTGTGGCGAAGTTGTTTTAAATCTCTGAAGTTGTCAAGATGGAAGTTTCACTAGAAGTGAATTGACATCAAATAAAACATGAGTACCTGTATTTGGATGTTTTACCACATACCCAAGACAGACAGTGGATTGTAAACTTTCCATTTATTGCACCGTTTGGGCTCCACCTATGGACCAGTGTGTTGTTTCAGTGTCTGAGAAAAAATGCAGGGGATAGGCCTACTTTTTGAATGTTGTTCTTCATTTGAACCTGTGTGTTCTCTGTGGTCAGGCCTGATGAGAAAACTCTTAAATCATTGTGGAATATCCAGATATGTACCAGTGGGTGGCAGTAGATATGGCAGAGTTTTAAATAATGTAGCCACCAGTAATGGGTGGAATCTAAAAGCAGAATTCTTGAGGGTTCTTTTTGCTTATTTGTTTCAAAATTCAGATTATTTTTCACATGTTTTTCTGATTGTAAAATGCATACTGAAGAGTAATTTGAAAAAATAAAACCTAAAATATATATTTATATATAAACTCTATGTACCAGATACTATTTTAAGTGTTTTACTTATCGTAATTTTAACCCAACACATTTTATTGTTTTTTTGAGATATTTTGGATAATGAAGAGGATATCGTTGTTCATTTATCCTATTTATCTTTACTAGTGTAATACAATAGGAAAAACATTTACTGACAGATGCTACATTAAACTGAGGAATTATTCAACTGTCCCCCATTCATTTAAATAGGCATTTTTTTTGCTATTTTAGGTTGTGAGATATTCTGTATGTTGTATGTGGAACATACCTTGCAAAAAACATCTGCTTTTTCAAATGTCTAGGCATTTGCTTTCCATCAAAGCCACATCTTTTGATGTCATCTCCCAGAATTGAGGAGTTTGCTGTGGACAGCCATTAACTGTATGTCTTCTCACAGACTGCTGATATTATGCAAGTTCTTTAGCAGAGTTAGCTGTTAGTTTGGGGAAGCATTGGGAAATGTATAGGCATTCATGGAAGAGCTTGGAATACTATGTCATTTCAGTAGAAATCTTGAAAGGCAAAAGAGGGTGGTCACTGTTTTGTGAAGAAAAGTTTTGGACCCTGGTCCAGTTCAGAAGCCGCAGGCTCAGGTTCATGTACTTCTTTCTATTCACTAGTTATGTGACATTGACAGAGGCCTTTAATCTCTCAGAACTCAGTCTTCATCTCTAAAATCCCCATCTCTGAGGAGGTGGGATTAAATCAGGGTTTTCAGTCAGCACTGTTACGAGCTTTATAGCTTCATCACAGCACCGCAGGGGCTGACCCCAGTACAGGAGGGAAGTCCAGCAGTCTGGCCTCCAAGCCCTCCACCTCTGCTTCCACCAAAGAAGCTTCCTTTTAGCTTTTAAAATTGTTGAAAGTGTGTATGATTTCATTCATAAGACACAATTCTACTTTTTTTTAAAAAAAAAGTGAAAACTTTGGGATTAGATTATTTCAGTGGTCCCTTCTGTCCCTAAAATATCAGTAATCCTAAATAACTAGGAAGCCAGGAAAAGAAAAGAGAAATTGACCATTGTCTTTAGCATTAGATAGAGTCTGCAATATCTAGTATATAACTGTGGAAGGTGTGGTCTATCATTTATGACCTTTTATGGGTTGTAATGCACTGTTTAATTAATTTCATTATACCTCAAATGCCACTTAGAGAGGAATGGCACAAATTTATTTTTTAAGAAGTATTGAATTATTTTGAGAACCTAACATTATATGCTGTTTTCAGTAAATGTCAGGGCACTGAATTACTACAGGAGGTACAGCAGCAGGAAACTAAATGCTTTTCTCTAAACTGTAGTCACTAATTCACCATATTCTTTGCCAGTGCTGCTGTGTTCAGTGTTGTTGTTATAAACGTTCCTGAGTTTGAAGCCTTTGTTTATATAATTTTCTCTTCATTACCAGGTAGGCTGAGTTATGTGGATGAGATATTTTATAGTAAAAATTAAAAGAAAAAACTGCAAAAATTAAAAGAAAAAACTGCTCATTTCTAAACTTGATCTCCAACTTTTCTGTGAAGGGTCAAGATGGGCATGTTGCTTATGCACACCTGAATATGATTCTCCTTTTAAAAGCAAATAAACAAACAACCAATCTGCTTCCTTGGCTACCAGGAACCAGAATCAACATAAAAAAGTGTCAGACCTCCTTGAACAGCCAGACCACTAGTTGCAAAGACTGCAAAGGAAGTGGTAAAAGACTGTCTTAGCCAAAAACACAGTCATGATATATTACCCTGAGTGTGCCAGAGAAATGCAACATGGAACAAAACAAAACAAGATTCTCCAATTTTCATCCTTGATATCCTGCTTTCTTAGTGGGACTTTTTCCTTCTTCTAATAACCATATGTCGTAATGAGTTAGTATCAGCTCATTTAAACTAGCTAGATCCAGTCCAAGGAAAACACACAGGATGGCTGCCCTTTTCACCGAAAAAATCTTTCATTTACTAATGTTGATGGAAGCACATTTAGCCAAAGCAATTTGCATGGCAGTTGAATTGCTGTTTGTATTGAACTGCAAACCAGAGAATAATAAAGCAAAACATGAACATGCCAGTGGTGAGCAAGGGATCAGAGCAGCCCTTCAGATTTTTCCATGCTGATGGTTTGTTCTAAAGCTGGGAAGAACATACAGCAAGTTTGCTCATTATAACCAGGTGCACTCATCACATGGAGGTGTCACAGCGTTATGTAGTGTCAGCTGTCCAGAGATCTCACCTGTGTTCTCTCATCTTTTGTCTGTTTGTGGTAGAATAGTCACTTGTCAGTGATGCCCAGTAGCCATATTTCATCAGCACAGGTTAATAACACTATTTATCGTTCCAAATGTGTGTACTTGAACAATGCACCTAACAAGTGAACCATTGCATAGAGAAGTAGTGTAGGCAGAAAAGGGTATTTGGGACATCTAAGTTAAGTAGAAAATACAGATAAGCACTGGTCAAGAAGGCTATAGATATAAAGACATCAAAGCCCTGGTTGTTGACATCAGTCATCTCCTAAGGTGAGAGGAATAAAAATGTCTGTGTTTAAAAAATAACTGTATGAAGAAGGGAGCAGTTAAGCATTGAGTGGTACCAATGAGACCATGATATGATAGATAGGGCAGGAAGACAGGAGGGCAAAGCCCTAGCACTAACTAGGTAATCACAAGCAAGCCATTTGTCTTCTTTGAGCGTCATGTCTTCATCTATTTTTTGCAGAATGAAATGTTTCACTGTGGAATAGAAAGTTCTCCAGGTTTCTGAGTAGAGATAAGAAGGTTCAATACAACCACATCCCCAAAGACTTTCAGAAGTAATAGCAACCCAACTAACACTACTAAAGAAAAAAAAAAAAAGGTGTTAGAATTTCAGGAGTTATATGAGCTTCAGATAAGAATGGATCTTGTCCTCAACCAAATGTTTCCTGACTCTGCTTTCTTCTTTAGCAGCTTCACTGTTGTACAAGTTCCTTTGATATAGTAGAAAATAGGCTTTTGGAGGCACCAGGATAATATAGGCTCACAGCTTCAGAAGGAGAGAGTGTCTCCTAGTATCCATATTAGTACCTAAAAATGGGTTGCTGCAGACATTGCTTAGCTTGTATGCTCAGGAAGGTAAGGTGCTGTGACTGGCCAGTCTGAGTTGTGACCAGAAAGTTTGGCCCCTTGACTAAAATTTCCACAGGAATCACGTGGAGAAGAGTTTGAAGTTCTCAAAGGGAAAGGATGTGGCATAGAGACAAAACAAAAACAAGGGTACACTTATATGCTTGATATCAGCTGGGGTGAGAATCAATGGGGTGAACATAAGGGGACTTCAATATTTTGAGTATCAATTATAGGAGTTCCTTGGTAGTTTTTGTTTAGCCATTCAAAATGAAGCATTGCCATTGGTATCAGCTTTTTTTTGGAAGAGCAGCATGACCTTTATGTATTTGGAGAAAACTAAGAGTGTAATTTTTGAATTGCAGTAATTCTGTGAAGTCTGAGGGTAGGAACCCCTTTACATATATATTTTATCAATGTGTGAATTGCATTTGGCCATCTGAGAAATCCAGTATGTATTATTTATCAGTGAGTTTTAGCTAAGGCTTTTGATGTTTGCCATACCAAGTTGACTCTGGAGGAACAAGGTCAGCTTTCTTTAGTGGTTGATAGACCCCACTATCCACCATCCCAGCCCCACTGTACCAATAAGCAGTGTAATTCATTACAAGGGGCTCAGCTCTGAGAGCCTCTTAATATTCGTAAGTAGTGGAACAGAATGTCCATGTCCACATAGAGATTCTGTAGTGATCTCGTATCTCTCAAATACTTATTTTTTTATTTAAAGAATTTTAATTGAAATGTATTTGACATATAGTATCATATTAGTTTCAGGTGCACAACATAGTAATTTATATACAGTACAAATTGATCACGATAAGTAACCATCTGTCATTGTACAAAGCTCTTACAGTATTATTGACAATATTCCCTAGGCCATATATGACACCCCTGAGACTTATTTATATATATATATATATATATACACACACACACACACTTTTTTTTTGGATTTTTGGCTTTTTGCCATTTCCAGGGCCACTCTTGAGACACATGGAGGTTCCCAGGCTAGGGGTCTAATCAGAGCTGTAGTCGCCGGCCTACACCAGAGCCACAGCAATGTGGGATCCGAGCTACGTCTGCAAACTACACCACAGCTCATGGCAACGCTGGATCCTTAACCCACTGAGCAAGGCCAGGGATCGAACCCACAACCTCATGGTTCCTTGTCGGATTCGCTAACCACTGAGCCACAACAGGAACTCCAATTTATGTATTTTATAACATGAAGTTTGTATCTCTTAATCCCCTTCACCTGTTTCACCCAACGCCCCAGCCCCTGGCGACCCCAGTTTGTTCTCTGTATCTATGAGTCTATTTTTGTTTTGTTTGTTGGGTTTTGTATTTTTGTTTTTTTAAACTCCACATATAAGTGAAATCATATGGTATTTGTCTTTATCTCTCTGAGTTATTTCACTTAGCATAATACCCTCTAGGTTCATCTGTGTTGTTATAAATGGCAAGATTTCACGGTTTTTTTCGTGGCTGAGTATTATTTTGTTTATATGTATCACACCTTCTTTATTCATTCGTGGACACTTACTTTCTTATACCATATGCAAAAATAAACACAAAATGGATTAAAAACTTTATAATACTTGAAACTAGAAGACTCATAGAAGAAAACATTAGTCAGTAAGCTCTTTGACCTTGATCTTAGTGTTTTGTTTTGTTTTTTTCCTCTCTCTTCTCAGGCAAGGGCAACAAAAGCAAAAATAAACAAATTGAGAATACATTAAACTAAAAAGTTTTTGCACAACAAAGGAAACCATCAACAAAACAAAAAGACAATCTACTGTATGGGAGAATACATTTGCAAATGATATATCTCATAAGGAGTTAGTATTCAAATTATATAAAAAACTCATACCACTCAATATCAAAAAAACAAACAATCTGATTTAAAAAATGGACAGAGGACCTGAAGAGACCTTTTTCTAGGGAACCTATATAGATGGCCAACATACACATAAAAAGATGCTTAACATCGCTAATCATCGGGGCAATGAAAATCAAAACCATAATGAGGTATCACCTCACACCTGTTAGAATGGCTATTATTAAGAAGACAATAAAAAACAAATGCTAGAGAGGATGTGAAAAAAAGAGAACTCTGTGCACTGTTGGTGGGAATGTAAATTGTTACAGTCACTATGGAAAATAGTTTGGAGGTTCCTCAAAAAATTAAAAATAGAACTACTATATGATCCAGTGATTCCACTTCTGAGTATTTATCTGAAGAAAATGAAAATATTAATTCAAAAAGATATGGGCACTTCCATGTTTATTGTAACATTATTTAAATAGCCAAGATATTTAAACAGCTTACGTCTCACAAATATTGAAGAGATTCAGGCTGAAGCCACAATTACTGAAACCAGTTAGAGTAGGCAGCTGTTTTGTCTGTTTGACATCCATACCTCCTCCTTTTGTTAATAGTACTCAGATATTTGGAAACATTCATTTCTCTTCTTCATTCAATCCTTTTGCAATTGTTGGTGAAATTGTTTCATACTTTACCTTGGCCAAGCAGTAAGCAAGAGATCTAAGCTAGTCTCATTAGCTCTTCTCTTTATGGAATTTCATCTTAAGTAGAGTAATACAAATACACTCGGGATAAAATGCCCAGTAGTTCATGTTACCTATACCCCTCTCCACCCAGACCAGTTACTCTCTCCATTCTGGACTCTTTTTTCTGTTATCTATTATAATTAGGTCTGTTATATCAATTACCCTCTAATAAATTACAAATGCTTGCTGTTCAGTTAGCAACTGATTGCTATCAGTTAGCAAGTGCTGGGTACCAAACCATACCCAATTCCACTTACTTTTAGGTCATGATTTTTTGATTTGGAATTGGTACTGGGCTCTGCTGGACAGTTTTTCTGGTCTCAGTTGGGTTCCCATCTGAGGTATTTGTGTTCATCTTTAGGTCAGGTGGGCAACTCTGCTTCTGGATATTTGCTGGCTATCTGTTGGGGCAACCTGCAGGATTTCAGGGCTGGAAAGAGCCCTGAGCCATGTGTTTCTTGTCATCTGGCAGGCTGGCCTGGGCTTGCTCCTAAGGTAGTAGCAGAGTTCCAAGTGGAAAAGTGAAAATAGAATGAACCCTCAATGCAAATTGACACAGAGTTGCTCCTGCTATTTTCTGTATACTAAATCAAGTCCGTAAGTAGGCCTAGATGCAAGATGTATTTGACTTCTTAATGAAAGTAGCTATAATGTGACAAGGCAGATGAGTAAGGATGCAGGAAGAGGAACGATTGAAGGTGCTTAATCACCACACCCCAAGTTGGTGTCTGTAGTGTATAGCTAAAAATCCTAATGTGCCAACAAAATCTCCTTAAAAATACATCTTAATTCAATAGCATTCTCCTATAATTTTCTTGACATAACTCTGAGCGTGGGTGTTTTGGGAACCAACGTCAGCCATCTATAGGTACAGAGCAAAAGCTAACTCATCCTTAAACCCAGTATGTTTTGTCTTGAGAGAATTACTTGCCACTTCTCTGTATTTCTCCTAGCTCTGCAGTCTCAAAGGACCAATACCATCAATTATATCATCTACCAGGTCTCCTGAAGTTTCTGGGTATTGCCTGCCCAGTTATGACATATTACAGCATGACTTGGTTTACCCACTATGTTCCATCTAGTAGCACTTGCTAGAAACATTTGCATTTGTCTTTCTGGAATACATATTGAATTTTTGTACATTGTATTTTCCTTTCATGCAGTACAGCCTCTTGGTAAGCTATATCAATCACAGACTAAGGCAAACACTAATATTAATGTGGGCTGCTGTAGGTATTTCTTGCCAGTTTTCATCCAAGTTCTAAGTCAGCCCAGTTCTCTTTACATTTGTGAGATCTAATAAGATCATAGCACAGGGTAGTATAGCTGCAGGCAGAAAATTCTTCTTGACAAATACATCTTCCTTTATAGCAAGTTCATAAATTAATATAGGGCACTGAGACACCATGGCTATCTATACACATTCATTTAGACAGACTTCAGTTGACTACCTTCTCTTCCAGCCACTGATTTCTCTGAGGTGGTGCCAGACTGCTGGTCAGGTGTAGCTTCAATGCTTTCCACCCTCGCAGTGTGAAATGATAGTTAATATGACTATACAGTTAAGGGAGCATTCTGCTTCCATTAATAACGCCCATTATTTCAGGGTGTTTTAATTTGGTTATAAAAATTGACTCTGGAGGTGGAACTTGGCTTGGGAGCTTATTTTAAGGACAAATGGTTTGTTTCTATTTTTTTCTTTCAAAAGAAAAAAATCTTTTTTTAAAAGAAAAGTTTGTGTTGCTTTTGAGTTTATATAAGCTCAAAATTCCTAAAACATTGGAATGACTTTGACCAAATTCTTAAAACATTGGTATTACTTTGGATATGTAATTGAGTTGGTGTAATTTTCTGTTATCTCCACTGGACCTAGGACCTCCCAGGGCTTCTCAGCTAGCTTAGATTTGGCTGAGTCCGGATCTTTGCCACATTTCATCAGTTGGAATCAGAGGGCATTTCTATTATGTTGTTTCTCATGCTTAAACGTAAAATTCTCTTTCCAGGCAACAGTTTATACAAGCTACTGACTGAATTGAGTTTGATAATAAGAGGTTAACACATTTTCACATTGTATTTTGATGGATATTTTACTTTCTCATTGTAGATCTGCTGGAGGAGACTCACAGAAAAGATGAAGAAATGGAGTCTCTGCAGGTAAAATAAATTCTCCAATAGAGCAGTTATCTTCCAGTTTAAACATTTGTTTTTAATTTGTTAGCCTTTATTAGAGTCACATTCACCACTATGGCAATGGAGTTTAAAAAAAAAAAAAAATCAGGTCTTTAAAATCCAAGTTGGAGTTTTCTTCCTTTTGGAAGTGTTGGAGGACTGTCATAGTCTCTGAGAGCAGGAAGCCATCTTAGTCTCTGTGCCACTCATGAAAGGAAACTTTATTCCTTGGTATAGCTTAATAGGAACTGTAGCATTAGCAAGTTAAAGCAACATCTTTGCAAAGTCCTTTCCTCAAAAACCGGGCTGATGAATGAGAATGAATTTATGGAATCTACATTTTCATGTGAAAGTCAAATATTCTGACTCCGCAAACATCATCCGCTAGTGACCAACCAAAAATATTAGCACATATACTGAGCTTCACACTTACCTTGTATGGCTCTTAATTCACTGTAGATGTATACACATTTCTTGGACTAGAAAATTATGTTTGAAAGATTGCACCAGAATTTTAATTGACATTCCTGTGGTGTGATCAATTGATGTTAACTCGGCCTCTGACAGAAGTTCTCTCTTCCTTTAACATTGGACTAACTTACAAATGGGTAACTTGAGTGTCTGACTTTATTAGGGGAAACATAATCAGTTATACTCACATGACAGAACCAATTCACTTAACGTCACGTTGAGGATTAAGAACAGTAAATACTTTGGACATTTAGAGTTCTTCCTGGGCCCGGAGCTGCAAGGTGTGACTAGAGAGGGGTTTAATGAGCTGGCTTGAGTGCCTTAGTGGTAAAGATGTTTGCTTCTGGCAAACAAAGGATGGGCTGAGCAAAGCCCAAAGAGCAAGGGAAAACTTCTGTAATTGGGGATTCTTCTACTTGATGGTATATCTGTTAAGAGAAAATTGTATAACTGATCTGAAAATGATTAAGAAGAATATAGATCTACATACCTAAGAAGAGCATTTGTTTGTCCCAGTTTGTGCAGATTAAATTCTTTTAATATCTTGTGCTGTGGTTAGGTATAAAAAGAAAGCCCTGGTTAGTTCATTGTGGGGCTAGGAAAAAATCTCCAGTGTGTACTTGCCCTGTCCTATCTCTTTATATCAGCAATACTTGTTATAAAAAGCAAAGGTATGCACACTAATTGTATATGTTGAGAAGGTAATAAAGGTTTTTGATGCATTATGTTTACCATTGGACCCAGAATAACACATATAAACATATTTATTGAATACTTAGTACCTATCTGACCTTTTGAAATGGCATCATAAATCTTTTTGAGTTTATTTCTTCCAATATGAGTGTTGGAGCCAGGAATCCTGTTAAATTTAATAGCCTATGTTGCTTCTCAAATATTTATTAAGTACTGGCAGCATTTTCTACCAAAATGTCCACTGAGTACAATAGAATGCACCAGTCAACTAACTATGGACATTTATATGAATAGAGTATCCAGTATGATGTCCAACAGCAGAAGAGTTCATTGTTGGCACTTTGTCATGGTAATTAGTGCCTAGTGCTTATACTTTATTAAGAACAAAGGAGGAACTTAATATCTCTCAGAGTGTAAATTGTATAGACATATCATGGAAAGCCTTTCTTTTTAAAAATTTTTTATTAAAGTATAGTTGATTGGAATGTTGTGCCAATTTCTTCTGTACAACAAAGTGACCCAGTCATACATACATATGTATATATACATTCCCTTTCTTATATTATCTTCCATTATGGTAAATCCCAAAGGCTGGGTATAGTTCCCTGTGCCAAATAGTAAGACCTCATTGCTTATCAATTCTAAATGTAATAGTTTGTATCTACTGATTTCAAACTCCCAGTCCATTCCACTCCCTTCTCCCTCCCGTTGGCAACCACAAGTCTGTTCTCCATGTATGTGAGTCTGTTTCTGTTCTGTAGATAGGTTCATTTGTGCCATATTTTATATTCCACACATAAGTGATATCATGTGGTATTTGTCTTCCTTAGAGAGCCTTTAATTTTAAATACTATAAGAAAACCCATTGAAAAGTGCCTACATTCCTAAGTTTCCATATTCAAACACAAATATTACAGGTGAAATATTTGAGAAAACTAATAAAGTATGTGGGTTGAAGTCTTACAATCACAAAATAGGACTTTGGGGGAATAAAAGACAAAATCTTTTTTTTTTTTTTTTTTTTAATGCTAGCATTAAGAATTGAAGATTGACAACTTTGACTTTTAAGCCCTGGCTCTGGGTAACCTTGAGTAACTCAATTAACTTTGCTGTGCCTATTTTCTCATCTGTAATATAAAATCATAAACCTGTCTTCCAGAAGTGTTTAGTGTGGATTAGATTATCCCAGAAGGGAGAGCTAAATATTCCAATTTAGCAATGTTAGCAAATCCCCATGTATCCAAATTGAAGTCAATTTTATTTACTCATTATCATCATATAATTATGTGTAACAGCCATTCTGCATTTAATGTTATCCTCCTTATGGATGGTCGTGTTTATTTATCTCTAAACACTTAGCAGTTTCCTGTAAGTAAAAGATGCTCCATTTGCTTACCGAACAAATATTTATTGAGCACCAGGTCTGTGCAAGGCACTGTACTGGACAAGCTGCTTATACTGGGTAGTTTGTTACCCTTTATATCAGAATTAATGCAAAAGAACTTTAAATAGTCATTGGTAATAAAATATTTTAAAAATATTAGAGGGGATATATACATTATTGTAGGAACATATAACTGTACCTGTCTTTGGTAAAGATAAGGGTGGGTCGGGTGCAAGTAAAGGGGGTTGAAGGTGGAGAGGATGAGCAGGGCTAGAGTGGCAATCTAAACAGGCTTCCCAGAGGAAGCCAATATTTAAATGATAAACAAGAGTTTAGAGTAAATGTTAAAAAAAAATAGTTTTAGGCAATGTGACGGCTTGAGGTGAAAGGGAGCATCAATTTCATGTTGAAGAAACTGAAAGAATTTCAGTAATGGAATGTAGTATCTGAGAAAGGAGAGGCAAGGCAAGAGTTTGTAAGGTAAACAGAGTTCTCAAGATTCTTATAAAGGGGTTAAGATGTTATCTTCAGTATAAGGGAAACTGGTAAAGGGTGTGAAACAAGAGAAAAATATCAAATTTTCATTTTTAAAAAGTATCTGCTACAGAGTCTAAAATCATTGGGTGCAGACAAGATTGAAACCAGGGAAAGTGATTAAGCAAATGTTGGCGAGAGATGATGGTGACCTGGATTGAGTAATAGTAGAGAGTGTGAAGAGGATTGGGTGGTTTCCTAATAAATTTGGGGTTATAATAACTTAGGGAGCTTTGAGAGTGCTTATTAGGAAGTATAAAGGAAGAAGTTAAGCATGACTGTTAGGTTTCTTGACTGGGCAACTTCATGGATGGTTATGCTAGTCAGTGAGATAAGGGGAAGTTGATTAGTTCAATTTTATGGTATTGTGACTTTGGATGCCTTGAAATATCCAAGTGGCAGAGAAAGATTTATAGATTGAACTGGATATGTAGAATTTGGTGTCATCAAATCTGGTATCCATATCATATAGATGATATTGAAAGTCATAGAACCAATGAGAAGTCTCAAGGAAGTACGTAGAATAAAGAAATGAAAACTTAACCTTAGGGAATAAAGCTTAAATAGCAGGCTAAGGGTGAAAATCTTGCAAAGGAGTCTAAGACCTAAAGAAAGTAAATTCTACAGAGCATAGTGTCATGAAGCTTATATAATATGTCTAAGGGAAAATAATCAGTAAAACTGAAAATAGGTGTTTAATCCTTGAATCCACTTAGCTAAGGGGTTTAGACTTTAAAACTTTGTAATTTCTATCATACCTATGAAGCAAGTCATTCACTTTTGCAATTATCTACTAGGTAGAATAATGCCTCACCATATTAGATGCTCACTAAATTTCTGTTGACTGAATAAACAAATGAATACCACCCTACTGATGTCTTATTTATACAGCACCTGTTCCTGGTTCTCTCTAAGATCTACTCATTAATAAACAACCACCACACCTGTCCTAGTGTTCAGTTTTGTTTAAAAAATTCAGATACAACTTCCAGATTCTATAATTCCTGTACACACACACTTTCACTCTCCCTCCTTCCGTAATACTGCTCCTTGAATGTAGTATTGAAACAAAAGGTCAATAAGAGTAATTTGGCCAGAGTGGTAGGAATTAGCAGGGACAGAAAAGGATAAAATGGCAAGTTGGGGCGACAGCAGAGAGGAGAGTGTTTTCAGTCTTCAGAGGAATCACAAACAATGGAGATAAACATATCCGACAGTGATTTTTACAATGCAGCTGGTAATTACCAAAATTCTTCCTTGGAGCTTAACATTGGCTCTTTATTTTTCTTTTCTTTTTTTTTCTTCTGACTTTCATTTGCAGTTACATTGTGTGCTGCTCTTAAAAACAAAGTATTGTCTTTGACTATAAATGTGTGGCGCAGTATCACAGTCCTATTTGCATATGGGTTTGAGGTACATTTAATCCACTGCAGATCATTTTAAATAGACACAAAAGGTAATCCATTTTTCTTCAATTTAGTTGAAAAGTATTAAGTGATTGACACTTTACTTGTGATAGCTGTTAGTAGTAGGTGCTGCTATTGTTTTTTTCTTTATTTTTAAAATTACCAACCTACTGGTTCACCTTTCCTCTGCTTCTTGCTTTTCCCATGTCACTTTGTGAACATATGAATGCAAGGCACTCCTAGAGTATCATGCTCAATTATGAATTGCTTCCAAGTGCTACCTGTGATGGTCAGTTAACAGAGTATCTGGAAAATGCATATGCCTCTCCTCTTACGCTCACTTACCATCAACTGACTTTTCATTTTATTTTAAATGAGATTTAAAAAATAGATGATTATGAACATGATTTTTGCTATTCATTTTTCTCTTTTACTAGGTCATCTTTAGATCATTCTGAGGAAGTATTGATGTTTATAAATTGGGAACATTAATAATGCCAACTTCATAGTACTGTTGAGAGAATTAACTATGATAAGAAGTATATAGGGAGTTTCCATCGTGGCTCAGTGGTTAACGAATCCGACTAGGAACCATGAGGTTGCGGGTTCGATCCCTGCCCTTGCTCAGTGGGTTAACTATCCAGCATTGCTGTGAGCTGTGGTGTAGGTCGAAGACACGGCTTGGATCCCACGTTGCTGTGGCTCTGGCATAGGCTGGCAGCTACAGCTTCAATTCGACCCCTCGCCTGGGAAACTCCATATACTGCGGGAGTGGCCCAAGAAATGGCAAAAAGACAAAAAAAAAAAAAAAAAAGAAAGAAAAAAAAGAAATATATAAACCTCAATGCCTGACAGGTCCTTCATAAATGTGAATTCCACACACAGACTATTTATTTATACCTACTATGTGCCAGATATAGTGCTTGCTACATGCTGGGCATTAAAAGAGTAAACATCCCTGCCCTCAGGGAGGCCTGCCCTCAAGTGGGCCACTCCTTCCCCCTCCTTCTCCCTCTTTCTCGCCTCCTCTTTTCCCATCCTCCTCTCTCTTCCACTGGGCAACTAGGATTTTGCCAAAGGAAGTATTACATCTTTGTATAGCTACTAACAAAAAAGTGAAAAAAGTCACAATGCAGCCATAAAGAAATTGACTCTTTGGGCTACATATGAATATCAGTCTTATTATTTTAAGAGGAAAAAGGGTTCTTTTTTTTTTTTTTTTTTGTAGGATCTATAAATGTCACAGGTATTTCTGGACACTTTCTTCAGTATCAGTACTTTCATTTAAAATGAGCTGAGCCCTTCATTTAATTTTTTAAAATTGGGTTTGTGTTTTTTTTTTTTTAAGTAGCATTTTTTTTTTCTGAGACATTTCAGAACCTATGTCATTGAAGGATATAAAGTACATTATTGACTTGTTTTTGAGAGGACCATAATTATGTTTAATTTCTCTCCTAGATAATTGTTAGAAATAGTCTGGGATCTTCCATTTGAAGGATTTGACTTATTTTTTAGAAACACTTTGGGAGTGGAAGGGTAGGTGTTTGATTTTGTTTTCATCATTTAAATAGTGCTTAGGCAAAAGCATTTTAAATGAGCCAGAAGGAGAAGATAATCTTTTCCTCAGTCATTACTTCGTTTCAGCTACTTCCAGAGTAGCCTATGGCAGTGTGGTGTTTTGAAGGAAAAATAGAGCTCGGATTTTTAGTCCTTTTGGAACAAGTCTAATAAGTATTAATATAGGTGTATTATAATATGGAAAAGAATTCCGGTATAAAGTTGGCAGTCACATTGCTGGCGATAAACTGGGCAAGGAAAACCACCGAAGACAGAAAGCTGACATGGGCAAACAAATTGCCCTGGCAGAGGCTGACAGTCCAGAATATTAACCTCTCTGTAGTCCCAGTAAGTGGCCAGCCCTCCTAGTAAACAACCATTTGATAAACTGGGCTAGTGACAGACCAACTGGATAATTCCTGTGGTTTTGCTGTCAGTCATTTCTGCCTGATTATAGAATGCCCCAACCTGAATTTTCAAACTTCGGAGGGGTTTGGAGGTTTTGTGGGTAGAAAGCAGGGATGGGAAGTGAAAGTGAAGTGGAACGCTGCATTCTAACGCTGGATCTCCAGAAGAGTTGAAGGGTGGGCGAAAGCAATTCTTATATTTCCCCAGAGGTTCTCATTTGCTTGGGAGATACTAAAGTACAGTTTTACAAGTCTCTCTTTCAATAAATTGATAAATTGGGACTGACCATTTAAAACTTTATGAAACTGGAAGGTAAATCAGTATCCTGCTCATCCCCCAGATGACTCATGAGAGCTAGAATGGAACTTCTGTAATTCCAGAAACCAAAATGCAATGCATATGTACTTTTTCTTCCCAAGATGCATTCCTCAAAATGTAGGCACATTACCGTGTATCTCTGTTTCTTTTTCTGATGTATAATTAAAAAACTGTCCTAAGCTATGAATGAAAACAAAACATGGGGGATGGAGGGTTGGACAACACCTTGCCCCTTTCAAGCCTAGGTGACCTAATGGCTCAGTAAAATCTCTATATTCTCAAAATGTGAAGAGACTTACCAAGCCTTAAATTTAGTATGAGGGTCTCAACAGAGATAAAACGTTAGCAGTCTGTATTAGGGTCAAGCAGGGTCTCAGCCAATTAGATTTGCACACTTCAATTTACTATGTCAAGAGGCCTCAGGAGAGCAGAAAACCAAGCCCAGTAAAATAGATTCAACTTGAAATTTTAGTGATCATTAAATTTTATCACCCTATTTTACCTGAAATTTGCAACTTAATTTTAATTCCAAATTTATGACAGAATAAAACTGGAAAATAGAATACCCTGAGAATGAAGTATTCTTGTATCTGAGTGTATGGAAGTTGATTGAGTAGATCATTTTCTTTTGAGAATAAAAAATATAAAACCGTGGCTGGTTTTGTTTATCCAGAGGGACACAGAGCGTAAGTCCTCAAGATTCAGCAGTCTCCTTGAATCAAGCTTCTTAAAAAGCTTCTAAAAAACAGACATCATTTGGAAACATTTTAAAATGCAAAGACAAAATGTAGTCTTTGAACTCAAAAGCTCAAATTTTACTCTGTGATAGAAAGTTTACTAAAAAACTTGGTAGTGAAAATGAACCAAGTATGTGTTACAGATTTTGTAAATTGCTCCCACAAGGGGGGAATTTATTTTATC
Source organism: Sus scrofa (assembly GCF_054392235.1). Lineage (NCBI taxonomy): Eukaryota > Metazoa > Chordata > Mammalia > Artiodactyla > Suidae > Sus > Sus scrofa. The sequence continues at coordinate 114,499,580 of NC_139389.1, read as the reverse complement.
TGTTTCCATACACCACTTGACACTATAAAAAGAAGCACTTTCAGAAAATATCCCCTGGTGCCTTTATCAGAGTCCAAGCTCTGGGCTCCTTGGGCACTGGGCCTGACATAAAGAGTAGCTTACATTTTCTTGTGAAAAATGAAAACCATGTAAGCATATTATGATATTTTGTAGAGTTGAGCTTGTCTGGGAGTTTTTACCATGTTTCCAGAGTCAACTGTCTTCTTACAATTTGGGGCAATTTTATTTGGGCTGCAGTTTTAGTGATTGTTTTAAGACCATACTCCATAACATGTATCTGCTTGTTCCTCTCATGTCGTGATAGATAATGATGTGTCTTAGTCCATTTAAGCTGCTATAACAAAAACACCATAGACTGAGTGGCTTGAACTGGAAACATTTGTTTCTCACAGTTCTGAAGGTTGGGAAGTCTAAGATCAAGGAAGATTAACCACCTGTGTTCAACATTGGCCGATTCAGATTCAGTAACTGGCCTGCTTCCCTGTTCATAGCAAGCAGAGGGTGTTCTAGGGTCTCTTTTAGAAGGGCATAATTCCTTTTCTGAAGACTCCACCCTCATGACTTCTCAGAGGCCCCGACTTGTGAATTCTGGGGGGACACAAACAGTCAGGCCATAACATCCTGTTCTCTCTTTTGTTTTCTGTCTCCTGATAACAGTGACGGTTGTGAAAAGCGATATTCTAAGTAATGACTGTGATGTACAACAGATTTGGAAACAGTTGTTCAGCAGTAATATATTTCCGGTTGAAACAGTTTCCACTGACTCATAAAACAATTCTCTGAGATTCTAAGTATTAGTAGGAGACCACTAAAAGAAACCATAGTTCTCACTTCAAGGGCTATGTCCCATTCCCATCTCTGGCTGATTTTCCAGAATATAAAGAAACAGGATTTCCCCAATTGGGATCTTGAAAACTCACTAATGTTATTTTTAAGTCTGTTAAAAAAAAAATGCTTATTTAGCACTTGTTAATTCCTGTCAAGATTGTGCTAAATCGACCTCAAAGGGTGACAGTCTGTACATTAAAGTGTAAGAAAAAAAAATCACCCTCTTGACTTGTTAATGAATGGTATTAATTAGCTACCAAGTATTTCTTTTGTATAGTACACTGTGCTAAAATGTGTGTCATTTATTCCTTACAACAATTCTGTAAGATGGATACTTTTAGTCTCATTTTTTACAGATAAAAAAGCTAAGGCACATAGCTTGCTCAGCCAGTAAGTGGCAGGGCTAGTACTTGTATTAGAATTTGCTGTCTTCTGTGCTACTGTACTTAAATGCTTCACAAGCTGATGGAGAACAGAATTTCTACACTTTGTTTGTTTAGGTTCCTGGCATTTTTTTCCTTCAAATTTCTTGCCCATTTTTTGTTTGTCTGTTTTTTCCTGTGAGGATGGTTCCTTAGCAAACAGAATACTAACTGACCCCCTACTTCCTAAAGAAAATGACTGTTGAGAAGCTAGAAAAAATTTTGAGAAAGTGCCTCTGGGGTCTTTATATTAGTGTAACTTCTTCCTGCCTTTCTATAACTTTAAAACTACTTGAAAAGCTTTTGGCTCTAAGCTTATGCATATATGGTGACTAGATAGTATTGTATGTGTATTTGGCTGTTGGCATGTGAGGAAGATTTTAATTCCTGATGCAAGATTATGAACAATCCGGTAATCTCTAACACTTCTAGGAAGGAGAAGGGATCATTTTTCTTTTTCAATTCTGCACCTTTTCTTTTTGCTTATTCATCAGGTTTTAAATAAACAGACTGAAGAAAGTTGTTATTAAAGCCCTCCTCAGGCTTCTTCAATTTCAGTTTTAAACCAGGTTCAGAATATTCTGGCAAAAATTAAAGGCAACATTGAAAATGTTTGCATAAATTTTCAGTTGTGCAGAAAAGTGATAAAACTAAAATGAGCTGAAAAACAATGACTAATAAACATCTCCTCTTATGTCTTTGTCCTTTTATCATAATCAGTGATTATTTTGGTTTTAAAAAAATTAATTCTGAAATGCATTCCTTTTCCAGAGTATCTGCATTACACTTACTAAGTTTAATTGGTTAGAAGTTTAATGTTTACTTTTAAAAGTGTGAAGGCTTATTAGCATGCTAATAAATAACATTTAATGTCTGTTAACAGTATTTCTATAGATGCCCATAAAATGAAATAGAAAAATACTACCTACAAGGGACTCCATGGCTTTACTACTGAAGTCTTGTGTTCTCATTTCACTGTTAGAACTAATAAATTTGTCACCAGTGGAAAAGGGGTGGAGGGAAGAGGCCATTTATGAGTTCAGTGATGAATCTAAATTCCTGCAGCTCAGATGTTAAAGAACTGGGAGGCCAGCACAATAGAAGTGCCATTTAACTGCACAACATCACCGCTAATTAAGTGTAGATCTTTCCTTTCCTTTATCCTTTCTTCTGCTGTTTCCCTAGTGGTTTTGACTGTGTGTTCAGCTGGCCTAATGTCGGACCCAGAAGCTAGAAGGAGTTGCAATGTACTTAAGAAAGGCATATGGCAAAAATATAATCCTTTTTATGATATATATAAAATAAATATAGAAGTGTATACAAGTAATGGGTTTTATTTGAACATTAAATTTTATTGTGATATAGTATGCATTTTGTTACACTGTGATGTGACATCTGTTAAGAATAAGGTTTTGGAATGCTATTCTGGCATGTGTAATTTTGAGAAAAGGCTCCAGAACAGTTTTCTGGTATATCCTCTTACCTCCACCACAAACACACACACACACGCACGCACGCACGCACGCACACACAGCCCTGAGAGTAATATTTGTATTTATTGGCTATTTGCTCATAAAACTTCACTGTAAGCATATGGTATTTCTACTACTCAATTTCGTAGACTAAATAAATAGATATATACATACATACATACTTTTTTTTAATGTGACTTTTAGCTTGTTTTGTATAGACTCCTTTGAATCAGGTGGACCTGAATTACAGTTTAAGTGCAGACATTTAATCACCGTATAGATTTCAGTACATGTATCTTTGAAGTCTGTTTCTCTAACTTCAAATGAAGGAAATTAATAATTTTTACCTATTGAGGGGTTTGTGAACATTTAATGAGAACATATATGAAAAGCACCCAATACAATTTTTTCACATAATAAGCTTTTAATTAATAGTGTTGGATTTGGGGTAGTTCCCTTCCTGGCTCAGCAGTTAATGAACCTGACTAGGATCCATGAGGATGCCAGTTTGATCCCTCGCCTCGCTCGGTGGGTTAAGGATCCGGTGTTACAGTGAGTTGTGGTGTAGGTCACAGATGCAACTTGGATCCTGTGTGGCTCTTGCTGTGGTGTAGGCCTGCAGCTATAGCTCCAATTCGACCCCTGGCCTGGGAACTTCCATATGCCAAGGGCATGTCCCCCCCCCAAAAAAAAGCAAAAAAAAAAAAAAATAGTGTTAATTTTCATGAAAGGAATGTTTTCATGAACAGCTGCAACACACATACAGATGTCCCTTTTGTTCTTTAATCAAATTCTTTCCTGTGCCAAGACCTTTGCATTTGCTGCTACCGCTCTGTAATGCTTTTCCCTTAATTCTTTCAATGACAGCTCTTTTTCATCCTTTAGAGTTTTATTTCAAAGGTCACCTCTTCCAGCACATAACCTGACCAACCTGCCTAAAGCAAACCTCTGTTCTTACCCCCCATCTCAGTTTCTGGTGTGTCCTTGTCTGCTCCTTTGAAATGTAAGTTTCATGAAGGCAGAAAGATCTTATCTTCCTTGTTGATAGCTATGTATGTACCCAGTGTGTCTCATAGTGTCTGCCTCAATAATTAATGCAGATGAATGGATGAATTAATTATATGAATAAATGAGTGCAAGGGTGTGAGGGAAAAAGGAAACAATGAAGTACGAAAAGACATTGGAAGGAAAGAAAAAATGACGGATATGAAAGGAATAAAGGACAAAAGGAAGAAACTTCTATGGCTTGAGGAATGAATGATTTGTATTCTTGGTGTATGCATTTATGCACACACAGCATTTTTTTTTTTTTTTTTTTTTTTTTTGTCTTTTTAGAGCTGCACCCATGGCTCATGGAAGTTCCCAGCCTAGGGGTTGAATTGGAGCTACAGCTGCCGGCCTATGCCACAGCCATAGTAACACCAGATCCCAGCCTGAATCTTCAACCTACACCACAGCACACAGCAACGTCAGATCCCTAACCCACTGAGTGAAGCCAAGGATCAAACCTGCATCCTCATGGTTACTAGTCAGGTTCATTACAGCTGAGCCACAATAGGAACTGCCCCCCCGCCCGCCCCTTTTAAACACACAACTTTTAAATTTTGTTTTAAAGTTTAAAAGTTGGGTAAAAGTGTTCAGGCTCTTATTTTCCTATCCCTAGTCAGTTTGTTTTACCTATCCTCTTCTTTCAGAAACTTACAGAGTTCGCTGCAGGGTGATCTCTGTGAGGCCCTAAGTAATTCTCGTAGGATACCAACACCTTAAAAAAGGGGCGTTGCCAAACTTCCTGTATAGGACTAGACTCTAAATATTTTGAGTTTTACAGGCCATATGTTGTCACACAACAACTAAACACTGATGTTAGAGTGAAATCAGCCAGAGACGATATGTAAAGAAATCAATGGGCTATGTTTTAGTAATAGCTTTTTATGGAAACTGAAATTTGAATTTCATGTAATTTTCACACCTTAAAGTATTGTTCTTCCTTTGTTTTTGGCTTTTTCTTCTTTCAACCAAGTAAAAACATAAAAGCTATTCTTGGCTGGTAGACCTATTAAAAACAGGCAGCAAGTTGGAGTGACCTACTATCCGACTTTCTTGAAACCTGCCTTGGGATGAACTATAGTTTAATGATTATCTGTCTTAAGAGTGTCTTTTGAAAGATGAACTGGAGTGGGGGAAGTCAAAGAGTAAATTTTGAGGTCTTCCTCAGAGAGTAAATTTCAGTTGGTAGAATTTTAAATAATTTTGTAAATGGAAGGAAAGTATAATTTGGGGTAATCGGACCTTCCTGAACTCCTAAAATCACATTGCATTAGTAGTCCATTATCCCCAGGTAAGGTTGTGAGTATTAAAAGTAGCTTTCATTACTGGCCAGGTGCACCTTTAACAAGTTCACATCTTATTTATTTGCTCATTTCATAGACTTAGGAATTTAGTTTCAGTTACCTCCAGGGATGATTTTGAAAGCAAGACATTTGGGGATATTTTGAAATGAATCACTACTCTTTATTTATAATCTTTAGGAGTAAAGTATCTTAAACTTCAAATAATGATTTCCCTAAAATCTGTGACTTTAATTTGGGTAAGCAGTTGTTTGAGGGAACATTTTATAAGTCCTATGTAATACATTTCCTCTAGATGCAGAAACTTTTAAAATCATTTGAAATTATTATAGTCATTTAAATCATTTGAAACTATTATAGTGTTATTTTTATAGCTGTTGCTATTTATAGTACTTTAAATTATTTTAAGACAATAGAGATTTCCAATTATTTTTCCTTTACTCACATCTCTTTTAAACAGCCAAAACTACTGTTTAAAATGCCACCTTTGGAAGATGCTAGTCAGACTGCAGTGAAAAATCAGAATGAAGCTCAATTTGAAGAAAAAGCAGTTAAGTATTTCATAGGTAGAATATTTAGGATATTTGGAACTTAATAGTTAAAATACATCTGCTTTATTTCAGGACATACAGGGTAAGTCAGACTTCAGTGATACTTCCCAGAAGTTCACCTGAAAACTAAGTTGGTGGGGTTTTTTTCCCCAATTTTTATAGCTGCTAAGAATAGTGCACCATTGATTATTAGAGTATAGATAATCCAAGGCTAATTTTAAGTCCTTTACCCACCTTTCCCTTCCTACCTGTGCTTGTATATTACAAAGTGGAAATTAGTAATAGTTCTAAGCTTAGTTGAACTGAATTAGACAGCAAGACAAGCCTGAGTTGTGTCAGCCAAATACATTATTTTAAAACAATCTCTTTATGTGTTGATTATTCATTCTTATCACCAGCCTCTCTCTGTAGTATAGAAATGGTGAGAGAGAACTGTACACAGTAGCCCACGGAAGGAATATGGGAATGAAGGTAAGAGAGTCTCTAATATAATGTTGCTTATGCTTTATTTCCCAAAAAGAATTGAGCAAATGGTTCTGCATGTAAATTAGGATGTGGATTATTGGAATTGCTCAAAGGTAAGCAGTTTAATGCCCAAGGTGCCATATAATGACTTTGCTTTGTGCCATTTAATGGCTCAACTGTGTGACAAGTGTGATAGTCAGAAATCAAGTGCTGCAATTCAAATACTCAAGAGGAAGCAGCTTGGGATGAAGGGTTCTGTGGTTATGTGGGTTTCCTTGCGAACATTCTTTACCTGGATACCCAGCAGATGTGTGCCCTTGAGGGAAACAAAAGAGATGTTAGCCTCAGTGAGCCTTGTTAGATCAGCTGTGTGTGGTGGCAGTCAGATACATACCCTGAAAAATAAAAGTACACCCTATTGTTTTCCACAAGTTGTGCATGACACAGACCTACTCATAATTTTGCCATAATCACCACTACACAATGATTTGCATAAAAGTTCAGAGCATATTCAGCTGATATATGACTAACCTCAAAACTGGAGACGTGTACTTTATTTCTTAAAATGTAAATCCTTCAAAAAAAATATGGTGTGTTGGTTTCTGGGTTTTTGGCCTTTCCCCCCTACTACTCAACCCCTGTTTCTGCATCTCTTTTGGGGGACAATCAATCTTTGAAATTAATTGGTTGTCATTTGCATTGCCCGTTAACTATAACCATGGCCTTTATATTATCTGCAAATAAGTTTTAGTTGTTCTCCAGTCTAGATGTCATTCACTGAACTCTTGTTCCTGTTACCAGCAGTTTCACTGTGGAACTGGCCAGTAGCAGCAGAAAGATAATTGTCTTTCACCCTTCATTTGGTTTGTAGTCTTATCCTATAGGCCTACACCTAAGTACCATATTACATTTTACGTTAAAAAAGAAACCTGCAGAGATTCTTCATTTGAACAGGGGTCAGGGAGAAGAAATTTCATTGCCTCACTTTGTGATCTGAAATATAAAAGGTAAATCTGAGATTTTTTTTTTTTTGTATTAGTTTCATACTGTTGACTGGAAATGTTTACAGGGACTTGTAGCACAATCCTTACCTAGACTTTCAGGTTGCATTTTCCAGTGTGAAATCTGTTGTAATAATCACCAGAGCCCCATTTCCATATTTTCTCTTCATCTTCCTCCTTCACCTGACTTGTATTCCCACCTCACAAACCCATGTACACATCCCACTTCAGTGTAAATGCAACTTCAGCCTTTCCTGCATAGCATTGTAATGGAAGTACAGTAGTCAGAAATGGCCTCATAACAAACAGTACTGCAAACCAAACCACCAACCTGGCCAACCTGAGAACACAGCAGAAGAAAGCTTCAAATGCACAACTGGCTGCCTTGGGTCTTTCTCTGGCAATGGTAGTGGATGAGAGATCAGTTCAGAAATTTGGAGCACACACTTTCACTCTGTTCTTAAATTTTTTGATAGTTTCTGCTTCTTATTTTCAGTTCCCCAAGTGAAGAAAAGATAACAAAGAGCATTACTGGATACTGTCTCTAGGCTAGAAAATAATACATCCCTTTAAACTCCTTTACTTGATGAGTCAAATGTTGAGTTTTCTTATTGACAGCTTTTTAAATAAAATCCTGATGGCTTGCTGTGGTTTTCTTTTCAGCATTTCTGTTTTGTTATTTTGAACCCTTTTTAAAAAAGGCACGTAAGCAGCTAGTGAAATGAGTTAACATTTGTTGCCTTAATATCATTCATTGTAATTTTTTTAAAAAAATAAAGTATCTTTGTCTCACTTTTAATAGATAACATGCAATTTTATGTATGTATCATTGACCCATTTGAAAATTCACAGTGAATTTATGCTATATTTAAAAGCTTTTTTTGGGCATTGAAACATGAAGGTTGCTTACAACTTTTATCTATTTGGTTTAATATTTTAGAATGATTCTATGAAATACTGATCCTTTTTTGTGGTCGTTAAAAAAAAGCCTTTTTTTTCCCTTTTTCTTCAATTTTAATATCATGAATTTGGAAACGAATACATTTGAAATTTCTAACTCTTTTATTTATTAAAAAAAAAAAGATTGACAATTTGTTAAATGGAATGATTACGTGGAAATGCATAGAGGAAAAAAGGGACACACTTGCATTCCACTTTGTATCCTTCATATAGGAAGCAGCCGGTCAAGTGTGAGTATTGATTAAACCAAGTTAACATTGAAAGGAAAAATGCCCAGCGGTGGTCAATCTGGGTGAAGCAGAATGGATTTTTCTTCCAGAAGACAAGCTTTGTGCTTTTAGAACAGTGAGGAGGAGTCCTCATTGTGGGTTTTCTTTTTGAAAGTTTTATGTCCATCATGGCCCTTCAGTCCCAGAGAAGTTTCCAGAATTGGTCTATACCCATAATATTTCCTTGACTTGGAAGCAGTTCTTTTTTAATGCCAGAATTGTGCTTTTTTGTATGCTAATGAATATATTTAATTCATTCTTGGAAAACACTGCACTGTTGTGATCAAGTCACTAGGCTGTACAGCTGTGCTTACCACAGGCATAAGAACTCTAAGTCGCTAGATTTATGGGGCTCTGTTATCATCTCTTTGATGGGATGGATGAATCTGTATGGCAAGTTGATTGGCCCAGTTGAGTCAAACTATTAATGATCAGGGGTTCAAGATACCAGCTATCCATTTAGCATGCATTTCCTAACTTAGCCTACAAAATTTGTCCATCTCCAGTATTGCTAATGAATCTGTTTTGGTTTATTCATGAATTCTAATGTACACTCCATTATGACCAAGTAGCAAAGGAATGTAGATAGCTCAAGGGAGGTTGCTAACCTCATCAAAATGTTAATATACATCTTTTTTTAATGCATGTGCTATTGGCCTCCCCAAAAATATCACTGTCCCTACTTGATCTGCCAAGCCCAGAACAAATTAAAATATGATTTCTAGAAACATTATTTTCACTTAGAAGTGGTATGTAATATTCACACTGATAAGAACAGCTAGTACTCTTCATTGTAACTCGATGACTGTGTAGTGACTGGGGTAAAAATCTTTGAGAGGAAATGTTAAGGTAATTGTTGACATTTTAGGTTTTGCTTAGACTTTCCCCTTAGTAGCACTAAAAGAATAATGGAGGGGGTTCCCGTCGTGGCTCAGTGGTTAAGGAATCTGATTAGGAACCATGAGGTTGTGGGTTCGATCCCTGGCCTTGCTTAGTGGGTTAAGGATCCGGAGTTGCCATAAGCTGTGGTATAGGTCGCAGACGTGGCTCAGATTTGGCGTTGTTGTGGCTGCAGTGTAGGCCAGCGGCTACCTCTCTGATTAGACCCCTAGCCTGGGAACCTCTATATGCTGCAGGTGCGGCCCTAGGAAAAAAAGAATAATGGAAAAGGGACTATCCAATCCCAAAAAAACAATAGCAGTAAAGCATTCCCCCCTGCCAAGAACTTTTTTCATCAAAATACTTAAAGGAAATTTCTCCTTTGATTTTTAGCCTTCCACTCTCAATTATTTCTTTCCTTGTTATCCAGAAATATTTCATACAGGAGAAATGAGTATATTTGATCTAATACAATGATTTATTTCTATAATTTTATTTTTTTGGGCCATGCCTGCAGCATGCAAAAGTTCCCGGGCCAGAAATTGAACACACGCCACAGCAGTGACAACACCAAATCCTTAACTGCTAGGCCACCAGGGAACTCTTATTTGTATAACTCTTAGATCTTATTTCAGGTGTTTTTATTTGGAGCAAAAGCACTCTGAGGCCCATGGGGGACTTCAGGGTCTGCAAATTCCCTTAAAGTACTTGCAAAATTATGTGTGTTTTGTATAATATACATTTTCCTGGGGAAAAGATCAATTTTCCTTAGATTCTCAAAGTCCATGACTACAGAAAAAGAATGAATGATTTATTAAAAGCCCCTGAAATAGTGTGATTAGAGTGAGAGTGTTTTCATTACTTCTGGAGGCTGTGTTCCCTTTCTACCCCTCTCAGCTGCCAACCTCCCCCATTCCTGATGTCCTAGCACTTCTTTGCTTTTCAGGGTCCAAGCTTAGGAGTATGTGTGTGGTGGAGGAAAGACAGAGTATTGAACCTGCAGGTTGAGCTTGAAGATAAAATCTGTTGAAATGAAAATTGGAGGTTGAACAACAAAATAGTACAGTTGTAGTTCTAGTGAGAGTGGGAGAGGTTGAGGAGAATATATTTTGGTGTAATTATATGTTCATTCTCAGATGTATACTGGCCTTTTTTATATATATAGTCTGTATCAGTGCCACAATATTGGCTTAAGTTACCTCTGCTTTATTGTATGAGCATGAGAGGAACTATGCAGATATTTTGTTTGAGAATATTGATTTGCAGTAGCCTAATTCTTTTATATACAGAATTATAATAGCTAATCTTTTCTGCCAAAAGAGACATCAACTATAAAATATAATTTTCAAAACACATTTCTTAAATTTTAAAAGCAAGCTAACAAGTTCCTAAAGATGAAGAGTAGGTTTTTTTTATTTATAGCCTACAATTAAGACCAAAAAACTGCAATTTAAACAGAGCTCACTAATTGGCAGAAATGGCTGGTATCCTGTTAGTTGTTGCTGATTGACAAATTGAATTATTTAAATTCAGGTTAATGAACTGAATTTCCTATTTCCCTAATTTTTTCATTTTCTTAGCATATATATTTTTTTCATTGAAAGCTATCTCAGTACCATTTTGGAATGGATTGATTTATAAACAAACAAGTCCATTGCATTGAAATAGATTATTGAGCTTTATATTTTAACAAAATTGAGGGTTTTTTCCTATTTGTATTTATAATCTTAGAGACTAGGCATATGCCTCAGTCATCTGGGACTGCTATAGCAAATTACTATAGCCTTGAGTGGTTTAAACAACAAACATTTACTACTCACAGTTCTGGAGGCTGGCAAGTTCAAGATCAAGGTGCTGGCAGATTTGGCTCCTGGTAGCGGACCTCTTTCTGGCTTGTAGATGGCCATCCTCATTATGCCCTTACATGGCAAAGAACAGAAAGAGAAGCATGCATTCTTGTCTCTCTTCTGATAAGGGCTGTAAGTCCCCTGAGGGCTCTATCCTCAGGACCTGATTACCTCCCAAAGGCCACACCTCCAAACACCATCACAATGGGGACTGGGGCTTCAACACATGAATTTTGAGAATACAAACATGTAGTCCATGACAGTAGGTATTCCTTTTAAAACCTATAACAAATATTTAAGTAAAATGAAGACACTGATTTATAAGTTATATCAGTTTATTTTTGCCAAACACTGAGATATGAATTAAGACAATGTAATTCAATTGTATTATTTTGACATCGTATGAAATCACTGATTTCAAACCAGCTGTATGTGTGCCTTTAAAATATGCTAATCCTAAATAACATGAGCCCCATAAATGCATGGTGGGGGGAAAACCTAAGGCCAAAACAGTAGCTGTAAATATTTTCATCCTTCCAAGATGGTTCGTATAAATGCAATACTGCCCAAAGCCTGTCTAATGAGGTTCTGTTCGGTCTGCAAAGGATGATAAAGCTTTGCTGCATGGTTTTGTCCCAGATGTACTGTGAATAAGATACCTAGTAACAACAGATCAAAGCCCCCTGGAGGCATTATATGCATTTATGATGAAGTACTCAAATGTGACACAAGTCACCAATAAAATAGCAGTTATTTTATGAAAATTACAGGGGTGAGGGTGAGGTTCTTTCAAGTATGCCAACAAAATGCAATTAAACAGATGATATTGCTAAAAACAGTCTGTTTTGGGCTGATTTTGCATAATCTATTCATTTAACTTGTGCCCACATAGCCAAATGTTTAAAGGGGCAGAAATGTTTAACCTAGTTTCCCAGTTTGAGGGTTGGAGGCTGGGTTGCAGAGATCCTCAAGGCAAGGCCTCTGTGTGTTAGGTGAAGCTGGGAGAATGCAGGAGAGGGCCAGGTTTATGCTCTTAACTGTCATATGTGTGAGTCAGTCTCTGCAGGGTCGCAGAGATCTGAGCTGAATGCCCCCTACACCATTTTCCCTTTTTTCTGTCTTAGCACAATTAATTTAATTGAACAGAATAGAAATGCAGATTTCCTATGTCTCTTCCAGCTGCTTAAAATGAGAAAATAGAAAACCTTGACCCTCTTAAAAAAGATGGCTTTGCAGTTTCTTAAAAGTTTCAGACCCTCTCAAATTCAGCCTTTTGTGGTAAAATGTCATGTATATAGGTGTTAGCTCTGGGAAGAGTTGAGAGCACAACTGTTGGATTGAGAATGAAGCCGTTTTCTTAATCATATAGCATTCAAAGCAGTATTTGTCAGGAATTTAAATTCCTTTTTAAAATCAGTAATTCTATGAAATCTTCTAAGATAATGTAGGTAATAAAGAACCACCTGGATTCAGGATTGGCTACATGTGATGTACTTTTTCATTTATTTTTCCTGCTTTGTTTCAGTTAACAATATACTTATTAGTTTTAACTGGTGAAGTTATTCTTATGCCTGAACTTTACTCTCCTGTGAGGTCACACTTTGTACTGTACACTTAATCGAGAGCTGATATATGTGCTAAATACCTTTTTATGTCACTGCTATTGTCTAGTTGTGAGTCATATATTCTAATTATACATATGTCATTAAATAGATAAATAATTTTACCATGCAAAAGTGGTAAAATCTATTCTATTTAGTGACTATATCTGAATTTATGGTGTTTACTATTAAATTAAACCTTGTGTCCTCACACTAGTCGAGAAAGTGATTCTTTTATAACTATTTTTCTATTGGCAAGATTATCCTGAGTAGGAGTTTTCATTTTTTACATTTGTAAAATGTTATTATTAATAGAGGATAAATAGAAAATCTAAAAATTAATTAAACTTGAAAAGATTTTTAATAACCTTGTTTTTATAATTATCTATTATGCTTTATTTGCAGGACCGGGTAAATGCATTAGAAATGGTAAGTTGGGGCATTTTCTTTCTCCTTCTGTCAGAATTATTCCTGTGTCCTAATATGGATTTCAGAGCACTCCCCAAAGGAAACAGTTCCGAAAAGCATTTCTAAAACTACATCTAAGAATCAAAGGGGAAAATAAGCTAAACTAATATACCTGAAAGGTATGTAGATAGAGATTTTTAAAGTAGAAAAAAAATTTGGGAAAAAAACAAAACTGTGTGCATTAAGTAGTCACTGCTCTCTCAAGACTGATGGTGCCAATATGTATTACTTTGTGGAAAATATTATTAAATTATTATGGTTATTTGATAAAAAAAAGACTAGTTGATAAAAAAAACTAAGATTGGGATGCTCTTTATACTTTGAAGTTCAGATGTTGATTTATTTTTACAGTATGCAAATAATGATAAAAACTGGTTAGCCATTTTTGCAGTAATCTTACTTGCAGGAATATGGTATTCAGGAATCTTTTTTTTTTTAAATGCACGTATGTAAAGATTATATGCTTGCAATATTTATTGGGAAATGATTTACATATTTTTAAATAGAAAAAAGGGGTGATAACTTATTTTTTGGCAATAAGGTAATGATTAAATTTGGTTAATAAAGTAATGTGACACAATGATTATGGAAAAGGCTTATTATGTAATGTTAAATGGAAACAATTCTAACAATAAACTTATTTTTTGGCAATAAGTAATGATTAAATTTGGTTAATAAAGTAATCATGACACAATGATTATGGAAAAGGCTTATTATGTAATGTTAAATGGAAACAATTCTAACAATAAACTTACATGCACTTTAATGATAACATGATTATAGGTGTATGAAAAAAGAAAAGAAGCAAGGAAACCTCATTAATAGTGACTTGCTACATAAGAATTAAGGCTGTGATTTCACTGCTTTCTCTGCTATTCAAGTTTTTGAAAACATAGATATATTATTTTTATAAATAAACATTTTAAAAATAAAAAGCATGTGAATTGAAAGAATGGCAAATAAATTATGGTACTATTTTATGATGAAATATTATTCAGCTATAAAAAATCATATTTTCGAAAAGCAAATACTGTCATGCTGTTATATGGTGGGGCATGTATTGAAAGCTATATGGAGAGTATGAGGCAAATATTGAATATACATATTTTGTACTAAAAACTTTTGAAAATGCATGAGATATTAAGACTGACTTGGGACTGGTGATTTTATTTAATGTTTGTAACAAGAAGGCAAAAAATAAGGAACTTCATTAATAAGGCTAAGAAAGAATAAAATAATTATTTTTTTGAGTGTGAGGAATGGAAGGATGCTAAGAAAGCACATTTTAAACCTGTCCAAGCAAGTGATTTTGATCAAAAGTGTCTAGACCCTGGTGGGTAAAGAATCTATTCCTTAGATATAACCGGGCCATTTGAAAAGTACATTGACCTTTCAATATGATGACATGGTAGGTGAATAAAATGTTTTGTGTTCCTGCATATTTTACCTACCCTTAGGAAGTCTCTTGCCAACAGGATTTGGCTTGTGAATTAAATTGTCTTTTTAAATTATAAACAAAAACAGAAATTGTGAGTTTGAGCACCTGGGTTCAGCGTACAAAATGCGACTTACACATTCTGTAAATCATTTGTTTCTTGGTTCCTTTACCTGTAAAAATGATTATAATTAAGCTTATTTTATCAGCTTATTATGAAAATTAAGAGAGAAAATATATGTGAAAATATTTAGGACCAAACAAATGTTAGATCATCATTATCATTATGTAGTTGTTTATTATTTCTTATTTAATCATTTTAATTATACCAATATGTCATGTGAAGCTGAAAATTATATCAGTAACAAAAACAAAATCTATAACTTTTATTAGTATTTTTTAGTCTTTTTAATTTACATAATCTCTTTACTAACAAAGTACTATGGTGTAAAATCTTAAATGCTTTATTCTAAGGTTTCCTCTAGGAGTAAAGGTGAAAATAAAAATTCATCATAAGAAAAATAAAATTGATTAAATCTGTTGGGTTTTTTTACAGTGGCAGTTTTCTCAAGATGGCTTTAATTTGAAATAATTATCATAAGTAAAACCATAAAAATGAAAATGCTCAGTAATAGTGTTAATGCTTAAATGTTATGAAATCCTTTGACTTCATATGGCATTATAAGGAGCAGATTTAACACACTTGCTGTTCAACTGGTAAAGTACTTTATAGTCTATAAAATCAAATATGCTGGAAGCAGTCTCAAGATCATTTACATTCTCTCACAACCCAGCACATAAAGTGTTGGTGGTCTCTCATTTGTTTTAGCTGGTATTAGGGTATGCAAGGCACTGAATGTAGGGTTTTGTTTTGTTTTTCTCTTTAGTTTATCAGTTTTTCAGCACAATTAACTCTCTACGTTGACAAGGATTTTTGCTTTACATTTTGTCATCTCAAAGTCTCATGACATCAGCCAGCAGTATACACAAAAGTAGGCTCTTCCCTTTGTACAGAGAGGAGAATAATCAATTCCATCAAAAGTTCACTTTGACCAAAGGAGAGACAACCTCTGATGGAAAACCACATGCAAGAGGACCCATTGTAGACAATGAAGAGAGAGAAGGAAAATGAATTGTGATCACTTCTGTCAAGGAACTTGCTCTTTAATGAAGGAGAGAAGTTACTTACATGTCAATGAATTAATGATGTAAGATAAGTATCTCTGTCTACAGCATGCGAATGAAACGGTGCATTTTATGGAAGGTGTTACACAGAAGCAGTATTTGTAAAACAGAGACATCATTGCGCTTTAGGTTCATCATGGAAAATCGTGGCTTTTGTAGTTTGAGGACATAATGTAGGAGATTAGATTCATCTCTAAAATTTGAAGAATCAGTAATGTCAGGTAGAAAGTAGTCAGAAGACATTCCATATTAGGGATGTATGTAGTCAAAGTTCAAAGGCAATAACGAACAAAGAGTCTGTTAAAAGAATACTTTTTAAAGATTTTTTAAGATAAAGTCATGAAATCATGACTCATACATATATAAATTCATGACAAATGAGTTTATTTAACTCATTAATTAATGAGAGAAGGACAAGATGTTGCAGTTCACCTAAGGGAACGTCCAGAGAGCACTAAAGAGTACCTAAATGAATTTAAAATAGAGGCAAAATTGGCTTCTTCCATAGTGGAGGAAGGAAATAAATTGATCCTCCCCAGACAAAATTTATTTACGTGTCTGTGTACAGGAATCATTTGCATAGCAATCAGGCATCTACAACGCAAAAAGTTATAAATATCTCAAAGACAGTGACGATACAGAGATCCCATAGAATCAAAAAACCCAGGGCCCACTCGGCAAGAACTAATTTTTCATTGAAGAAGACACGTAGTAAGTTTTTGTTCCATTTCAAAGGCTTTCACTTTTTTTTTTTTTTCTCTTATAGGCTCATTGGTGATAACACTTAGAGAGAGTAATAGGAGACATTTTGAAGTTTAAAATACAAACCATGGAATTTAGATTTGATCTTTCATATCAGAGATACAAGTGGGTTTCTTTCTGAGTGCCAGTTCCTGCTGGTCAGTACTGGCTATTAAAACATTCTGTTGGGAAGGATTCTGGGCTGCTCTTTTGGAAGGAATTGCTATGATTGCTTTGCATTCTTTGCCCTATGCTTTGCAAGGCAAGAAGGTGGTAGCACAGCTATTTACCCAACAGGGAGCCATTCATGTTTTTTAATCAGGGGATGTGATGTGGAGAATGTGGTATATAGGAGTACAGCTGGGGTAGTAGTGTGCAGAGCGGAATCGGGTGTGACACACTGCAAGTAGGAAAGGGGAAAGTGCATGTGAAGGTCATACAACTTGAGGAATGTGATTGGAAAATTGGGAATTGGAACTGTTTGGTGTCAGAAAGGCAGGGTTAAAATGTTTACCCTTGTTTACAGAAAGGAACTAGTGAACTTAGTGAGAGGGATGAAGAGAGAAGAGGAGATAGAGGCAGAACGATAAGAGTCTTTTTAGGAAATGAAAGGGAAGGGAAGGCTATTCTACTTGGAGATATAAATTCTGTTTTTCATATTCTCACTCAGCTCTGTCTTTATTTTCATTTCCATAAATGCCATGATAATTTATATTCTCATATCTTTGTATTTGTTAGAGTTAGCATGACTTCAATTAAGGGAAATCCAAAAATAATCTTGGAGTAAGATAGAAATTAGTTTCTCTCTTTTGTAACAATCGAAATACATGGTGTCCGTGGTAGGTATGGTGTCAGAAACCTAGGCTTCTTTTGTTGTTTTGCTCTACCATCTTCAGTGTATTGCTTTCCCTTCCTGATATATGACGCTTGCTCTACCTCAAGCCCTTGTATTTGTATTGTAACTGGATGGAAGAAAGGAAGAGGATGTACGTTACTTCCTGTGAAAACTAGAATTTGCACATATCATTTCTCTTCATTTCTATGGACCAGAACTTAGTGATATGATTATAACTAGCTTTAAGATTCAGGCCATAGACTTTTGGAAATTTCAAAGTAAACTTCTAAATTTCTAAACAACTCAAAGATCAAAAAATAGATTATAGTGGAGGAGTTCTCATTGTGGCTCAGCAGTTAATGAACCCAACTAGTATCCATGAGGACATGGGTTCGATCTCCAGCCTTGCTCAGTGAGTTAAGGATCTGGTATTGCTGTGAGCTGTGGTGTGGGTGGCGGACGCAGCTCAGATCCTGCATTGCTGTGGCTGTGGTGTAGGCCAGCAGCTGTTGCTCTGATTTGACCCCTAGCCTGGGAACTTTCATGTGCCACAAGCTTGGCCCTAAAAAGACAAAGACAAATAAATAAATAAATAAATTTTAGTGGAAAAGAAGAGCATGCCCTATGCATTATATGAGACTGACACGCTGCCTATTGCACTGAGGAGGCAACTCCAGCGCAGTATAAATTGGTATAACCTTTGAGACAAAACCAGACAGTATGTACAAATAAGAGAAATTAAGGAACTTCTCACACAATAACACAGATGCAAAAAATTGTATAAAACATATTAGCAAAATGAATCTAAGAATGTATAAAAAAGTAATTAATCATGAACACTGACGAATTACCAATTCATCAATTGAGTTTATTCTAGGAATTGAGTTGGTTTAATGTTAGAAAATTAGTCAGTGTAATTCACCATGGTGACAGTTTAAGGAGGAGTAAATTTAATAAGATTATCTCAATAGATGAATAAGAAGCATTTATTCCTATGATATTATTGTCATCCTCATAAACCTTTTTGCAAACTGAGAATAGAAGGGAACTTTCTTAATCTGATAAAAGTCATGTGAAAAAAAAAATCTATGGAAATGCTCACTTTAGTATTTTGAAAGTCCCTCTTTCAGACCAGGAATAAGCAAAGAATTCCCTATTCCGCGGTTTCTTTTAGACACTGTGTAGGTGGTACTAACCAGAGCCATAACAGTATCATTATTTGCAAATGATATTATTATCTCTATTGAAGCACTAGGAATTCATAGTTAAATTATGAAAAATAAAGAGTTTAACAAGTTAGATAAAAACCAGTATATAAAAGTCCATTTTACTTCTAACTCCAGCAATAATCACTGAGAAAATGTAATGGAAAAAGTATTAAATCATTAAAAAAGTAATAGAATACAAAGTATACAGAAAAATGTCTTAAAATATTTTCAGGTCCTTTATAGAGAAGACACTCTGGAATAGTCAAATACTTCCGAAGTAGAACAAGTGGCAGGAGATTTTTCCTAACATATATCAAACTTTATTAAAGCTATTAAGATAGTGTAGTCTTGACGCAAGAGTATATAAATAGGTCCTTGTGAGCAAATAGAGAATCCAGAAACAAATATGTGTACATAGAAATTTTATGCCTGACACAACTGGCATCATATATCGGTGGATTAAGGATGGACTTTTTAATAGATGATATGAAAAAAATGAAATTAAATACCTATCTCAGATGCAAAAATGGACAGAAGCCTAAATGTGAATAATGAAACCATAAAACTTTAAAGTACAGTTTAGTGTCTTTAAGACCTCAGGACTTTGGAGGATTTGGGGTGGGAGGGGTGAGGAAGGGTACTAAAAACATAAATCATAAAGGAAATGACTGATGTGAGCATGTCAAAATTAAAAACTTCCATAAGTTAAAAGACAACATAAAAAGAATGTAAAGAAAAGCTACATTTAGAATATATCTGTAGCAGAAGATATAACTGACTAGCAGTTTGTATCCAGATCAGTTTGTATCCAAATCTTATTGCCAACAAAGCAATCAGAAAAAGATAACCCAGACTTTAAAAAAAAAAAAAAAAAAAAGTGAAGAAAAATAATAAAAGGCATGAGCAAGCATTTTGGTTGAAGGAGAAACATGAGAATATATTCAACTTCATTTGTAATCAGGGAAATGCTCATTAAAACCACAAAAATTGTCATTTTCTTTATGTGTACTCTTTTGTATCTGTGACACATTTCACCAAAAAGCAAAGGAAAATGAAACATGTCAGCAGGACTTTTTTAAAAAATTATTTTTTTAACAATGAAGTGACTAATGCAGTAGTGTTCAAAGAGTCCTGGTGAGTTAGAGCATGATTTTTCCAGCAGCATACCCCCAGGAGTACACAGAGATCTTCTAAGGTGTAGTCAGTCAGACACAAATAGGTTTAAGAGAATTGATTTTTCTACCCTCAGCTTCTACCTGCACTTTTTCCTAAAAGAGCTTTGCTTGAAGAGGCCTTCTTACCTTTCATAATCAGCTTCCTCCCACTTTATAAAAGAAAGGTCTACTTCTCCATGGTCCCATGATGGCAAATACCCCAAAGTTGAGAATGGGCTATTCTGAAATTGATATGTATTATTGATTGATATTGAGGAGGAGTAAAGACAGTTTATTTGATGACCTCACCTCACCACCCTATTATAATCAGAGAATGTATTGCTCCAGAAATCAAAGCTAAGAGGTGTTGGAAAGAAACAGTTGAAAGCCACAGAGTCTTATTTCACCTAGGTGACAAACTCTGGCCCTGGCTTCTTGCCTTATGTCTTTATCTATCTTAAAGTTATGATTCAAAAGTAAGACAGTTGTCAGTAGGACATATTAACACATTACACAGAACTGAAAAATGAAGTCAGACTTTTTTTTTTTTGCCAGAAAGTAAGGCCAATTTGGCTGATTGGTTTGACTGCAGCTCTGAGGTTTGGATACAAATATATTTAATGTTAAGATAAAATAATGTATTAAAATGTTTATATTGGTAGAATGGTATTGAAATTAAGGTTTTTATTTTTTATATATGTTAAGTTCAATGAAATGTCTCTAAGTGAAAAGAAAAAAAGAACAGTTGTAGTCATTTGTCAAGTCTTGATAAATAAAGACTTTTGGGTATACCTTCTAGAAACAGAAAGTGAATGGCTTTAATAACTATATTGCAATCCTTTGGCAAGTCAAGTGGTTTCTGATTCTTTGCTTGCAACAAAACTGAAAGAGGACCTAATCAAGCTGATAGATCATTAAAATTAATGTTTGATGACAGATCACTATGTAATCTTTGCCATAAAACTAGGATGGCATTCAAGAAATTGAGTGATATTGTTATAACAGCTACATTCATTCTCATGTACTTTTTTATGTGACCAAGATCTTTCAGTGAGTAAATCTATTAAAAAAAATATAAATGGAACCCTGTTTTACTGAAACAAAAATTATCATTTACCTATGGATACATGAGCTAATTGAGTATAAGGAGAAGAGAAAAACTATATCCATCCTAATAAGAAATATATGTTTGGAAGATTTGGCATTTTGTAACATTTTACATTTTTTTCTCAAAAATTTTATTTTACCTAATATTAACTATATGATAATTTAGTCCATAATAATATATAACACTTAGAGCATTATGGTCGCAGGAAGTTGTAAAAATCAGTTTTTCTCTGTATGTGTGTGTGTATACAGAGAAGGGTGAAGTATGATAGGATAACCAATAAAAAGGCCTGTGAGCATATGTATACATTTTATATTAGGAGAAAACTGTGAGGGAAAACAGTTTTGAAATAAACATCAAACTTCTCAACATCTAAGTCATTTAAAACCACCTAATCTTCCTATATTTTCAGTGTATACTTACAGAAACAGCATAAGATAAATCCTAACCTGCAGCTCTATGGAGAAAAAATGCACAGATTTGCCTATCTGAAAAATTAAAGACACTTGAAAACTTTTAGAGATAATATTTTTATTTAAAAAAAAAAACTGTAGAGCAATAAGAACATCTCTAAAGGATATATTTAGCTAATATTAGTGGTAACAGATTTGGGCTATGCCCACCAGTTGATCTTCAAGATCTTGGTGTCCAAGAGTACTAGATATGTCACCATGGAAATTACTGAGTGGTGCTATGTACTCTGACTTGACCTGTCTACCATTAGAATAGACATTGAAGGTCGTTGCAAATTTACTTTCCATTTTCTTTCCTTCCCACCATGGATCTAGCACTAATTGGGCTTCATACTACTATATGTGCAAGCTATTCTCCAGGCACATAAATTGTTGAAGAAGCTCCGTTATTCTTTGTTAGGAAACCAAATTCTGCTCTGGGGCACTTAGGAGTATATGGCCCCAGTAGAGTTAATGTACTTACTAAAGTGTCCCCGTTTAGCTCAGGAAATAACTGGCTTGAGTATGTAAATGTGGCCAAATAACTGTTAATTATTTGCAATGCCTCTTCTAAGTGTTTGTAAGAATCTTGAAGCTAAGTAAAACTTGCCTTTATCTCTTTATAAAGCCAGAACTTGCTGTTTCAAAACCAAAGATCGAGCTAGGTTCATTTTTGGTTTTGCCAAGGCTATAAGCCTCTCATTGAAGTTGCCTGAAAAGTTCAGTCAAATTGGCTTTACACCAAATAAAACGCAGTGTGCTCTGTACGGTTTTGACCCAGAATCAGGTGAATCTCAGCAGTTTTGGCTGAGCTACATTGTAAAATTTTGGATTTGTTCAAACTTGACACTTCCTGGGAACCCATTCAAACTGAAACCGGAAAAGGGTTTTGCACAAACCCTGTCCTAGCCCGTTCTGCCAAGTTTCCCACTGCTCTAATGTTAGTCTACCTTCTGTATATTCGCATCGAGGGCAAACGGAAATATCCTCATGAATCTCTCATGAGGGATCTTGGTTGAAACAATCTAGACATTCTCCTTTCGCCACCTTGTCCCAAAATACAGAGCCTGCATTCTGTGTTAGTATTAAAATGTGTATGTTTTCCAATAACAGGATCATCTTCAAAGGGTTAAATTTCAAAACCAATACCGGTGGTTATGTTCAAATGTAGAAAATGCTACTAAACAAGTGGGCTGTTGATACAGAGTTGCAACCTTGTGGCAAAAGGTGATGACCAATTTAAACAGTTAGGCTTCCTTCAGCCTGCAAAAATGGTTTCTCACAGTCCTGTCAAATTTTTCATAAATGTGGTAACATAGGGAAAATATCATTGAGAAATTACATAATGAATGCAGCTTTACCAGCGGATGAATTTAGTATTATTGAATTGCTCAGTGTTTGGAGGTCAAACTGACAGCTTCATATTTGATGCTGATAAGTAGACTGCCTTGCTTGATAATGTGTTTTATAGTCCCGTTCCAAACACTACCAATAACAGTGCATTCTCTGGATAAAGGCTTTTGCTTTGTATTGTAAAGATAATATGACTGTATATTACAAAATACTTTCTGAAGTATCTTTCAGAAAAATATAATACATATAAGAAATGTTTTCTGTTCTAAGAGTGCATATCTGAGTGAAATCTCAAAGTAAGTATTAAGTTTTTAAGATCCTAACTATAAAATGAAATATTGGTATTACACCCTTAATAATAGTTGGTGGTGTAGTTTCTGTTACACACATTTTTGAAGTAGCCTTTACATTAAAAGATGACTTGGGAATTTTTCATTTTGTGCATCTAGTTTTAACCAACTGCATACAGACAAGCTGAAAATTATAACATGCCTAATTTAAAATGATGAAAAGTGATATAGTAAAAAAGTATCTGATTTAAAATCAGAAAAAGTGGGTGCTGGTCTTATCTCCCTGATAACCAGGCGCATGGCTCTGGGCAAGATTTTTAACCTCTCTACATTTCAGTTTTCTTAATTTTTTTTTAAAATGGTAGTGATGGACTAGGTGATATTTTAAAAGTCCTTTACCTAATAGGTTCTAGTCTAGTCTAGGAGGAATATAAAAATTGATCTTCACAAATTTCTACCCTACCAACAGTGGCTTATAAACAGTTCACCCTGATTTAATCATGTAGCAGTATATAACATGCTTGTTGAATCTCTGTTATATCTTAACAGTGTCCTAGGACATATAGCAGATTAGGTCCCTGCTGCCACAGATCTCACATTTTAGGTAGTGTTACAACTGGAAGGAGTCTTAGAGACCATTGTCAAAACCCCACACCCTATAAATAAGAAGTTTGGAAGCCAGAGGATTTTAGGAATTGTTAAGTGTGGCAAAGCTCAGGCTAGAATTCAAGTGTCTGCATTAGTGACTTCAAGTTCTTGCCATTCCTCATATTCCACTTGTGACTGTAAAGAGAATAAAGAAGTGAGTAAGAAATGCTTTAGCAAGTATCTAGTGAATGATACAAAATGAAGAAGGAGAAATTAACAACCAGATTCCATCTTTACCTGGAGCAGGGCAAGAAGTAGAGTCATAAATAGGACACTTGACATTCTTGGACCATATTTGAAATTGCCAAAATATGCCTTCAACCTATTGGTAAATGGAGTTTATTACAGCAACGTTGATGTAGTTTTCTTCCTTGTGAATGTTGAAGAAGAGAGTTGGTGTGCCCCTAGGTTGAATTACTAGTTCTGTTCTGAGCTCGCTCAGTGATATTAAATGCCTCAGTTGATCTTTTTTGATTTTATGTTCTAATTCCACTTACACAACTATCTATAAAGTTTGTTTAGGGCTTTTAACAAACTTTGATCTCAGACGAAAGGCTGGAGAGAGTATAAACTGTCACTATTAGTGCTATTAATATAAATATCCAAAGTGGTCTTATGTTAATTATTTAACATTAGTGAACAATATTATCCTATCATTACCCCCAAATACATTATATTTGAACATCAAACAGTAAAAGGCCAACCATCAAAATAACCCTTCCCTCTTTATTCTTTTAGGCTCTGTTCTTAATTATTTTGCATAGTTGGTGGTTCCATAAATGGTTTTCTGGAGCTTCTTCAACATTTTTTGTACTTGCATCTCATTCTCTACCTATATCCAAACCTATATTGGCAAAGGCCAGTAGAACATACCCTTAACTTATTTGTTTGTCATTAGACATTAACCAGGTAGTCTAAAGCTCATTCAGTATAGACTCACTGACAGGAAACACCTGGATTCTGTGAAGTACTCCCTTTACAGAGAACTTACTGTTTTCACCTTTATCCTTATCATTTCTAATTCAGAACTTATTTTGCTTTTAATATCTTAAGACTCCACATTAGACATTATTTTTTCCATGAAAAAGAGTGTGCTTGTTCCCAGACATGTAGGAACTGACTGAGAGGGTAAGGCAAAAGCCAAGTGATCTTGAAATTTCTTAGTGAATGATTAGGACTTGGTGGACTGAAAGTTAGAAGACTTGGTTGTGAGTCCTGGCTCTTTGACATGCCCAACTCACTTAACCCCTCTTATCCTAATTTTCTGTTGTCTATGAAATGTGCCTAATACTTGGCCCACTTGTGTCACAGGTTTGGTGAGACAATCAAATGAGGCCATGGATGGGAAAGTCCTTTTCTAATGGAAAAAAAAAAAAATTCCTCCTTTATGTGTGTACTAACTTTACGAGTCACAAGAGCAGTATGTGGACTAGGAAGTTTTGGCTCATTAACTGGAACATTTGCATTCTGGTCCTCATTTTGTCAAACTGGTTAATGTGTCTTGGAACTCTATGTTATATAAATTTTGCCTCCAAAATTCTGTTTAACTATTTCAAATTTAGGGTCTGATAAATTTTGATTTATAGTTCTTATTTAATAATTCTAATAATTTTAGTTCAACACACTCCTGTCCCCAGATTCTGTTGAACTGGAGTAGGACTCGGTGTCCTTTAAAGTTCTTCAGATGATTCTATGTGCAGTCATGGATGAGAATCGCTGATTTAAGCCATCTTTTATGTGCCCTTTAAAAATGTATCTTTACTGGAGTTCCTATTGTGGCTCAGTGGAAACAAATCTGACCAGAGTCCATTAGGGTGGAGGTTCGATCCCTGGCCTCGCCGCGCTCAGTGGGTTAAGGATGTGGCGTTGCCATGAGCTGTAGTGTAGGTCGCAGACGCAGCTCGGATCCTGTGTTACTGTGGCTGTGGTGTAGGCAGGCTGCTACAGCTCTGATTTGACCCCTAGCTTGGGAATCTCCATATGCCGTGGATGTAGCCTTAAAGAAACAAAAAACAAACAAAAAAGAATGTATATTTACAGTCCATCCCCTAGAGCCTAGTGTGACTCTGCCTTCATGTCTATTGGATGTAGCCCTATTAATTTCCACTGAATTAATTCCATGCCTTTTCTACTGATACCATTATGTATTATGTCCCTATTATGTATTATTTCTAATCTACCAAAACAATAGTTAAAGATTCTTTCTCAAACATTATTTTAAAAAATTTTCCAGGTATCTTGGGTGTTTACTTTAACTTCTTACTAAATTTTAACCTTGTCAGGCCTAACTTCAAGGGCAAATTATGAATTCATCAAATGATTAATTTCTCTGATTTTAATAAATTTTAACAGATTGGCCAATTTACAAAGCAGTATCTTTGGAAACCATATAAAGACTTAAAAAACAAATACATTGCTTTGTAAATCAGTATATTGAGCAAATTAGCTATTCAAGTCAATTTGGTTTGGGAATACAGACCAAGATAGGTAAATTACCTGCCTCCTTCATCTCTCTTTTTTTTTTCCCCTCTTCTTTTCTATTTTTGTGTTGGCCCCTCTCTTTAACATCACACTCATTTATCCATTTATTCATTTCTTTCATTCATTTCTCCAACAAGTGACTACCAACTAATCTATGTAAAGGACTGAGTTTACACTGGTTTATCTTGAAAGACAGCATTGGACAAGTACTTCATGAACTACCAGTCTCACAAGAAGGAGAACTTGGCACTACAAAGATGAAGAGGATTCTGAGAGGCAATGATAAAAGGAAAAGAGCCTTTCAAGGGTAGTTTAATATTCAGTATACCATCAGGGTTAATTAGACCCGATTTTGGTATATTAATTTCTTTTAGTAAGGATAATTTTTTTTTACTCTTATTCTTTTAAGATCTTATGAAGAACAAAAAGAAATGTTCCTTATTTTTAACATAGAAAAAAAATTCATTTTGTTTTGCAAAAACCATATGGGTCTATTGAAGCCTATTATAAATCTAGGATACATAATCAATCTTGGTGATCTTATTTTCTTGAAGCATTTTCCTATTTCATCATCCTAGAAATTATTTTATTGTTTTTCATGAATTGTTCCTAACTATGCTGGACAAGACCAAAATAATATGAAAATGGAGGGATAATGGGATCCCATAGAAGGATGTTGCAATAAGTGACCTAAATCGCCACTGTTACATAACATTTCAGTTTGTTTACTGTGTCATCCAAAGTATATCAAGAGCTGAAGAGTCTGAGAATTTTGCCCTTCTAACAATTTACCAAGTTAGCCTGCCACACTGTCCTGGATGCTGGAAGAAGGCATGTGACAAAGATGTTATTACTCACAGCACACCTGGCCCCATGAGCTGCATGTTTGTATCATTTGCCATTGCCTCCCAAGGCCCGCCACAGCAACATGGAAATGGGTCCAGGTGTGTGTTGCACATGCAGTGAATTTGTATTCTAGCTGAGGAACCCTGAGCTTATAAAGGGAGCTGCAAGAAATTCTACCCAGTCTTTGCCAGAGGAAGAGAGTATCTCTATTTTCCAAGTCTGTTTGCTCTACAAACATTCTTGAAAAGCTCTTCTGGGACAAAAGCCATCATAAGGCATGTAGCAATACCATGGAGAAGTGCCTCCCATCAAAATATTGTATTATCTTTCAATAAGTTTTATAGGCTTTTTCATTATTGTGATTATTACTTTTATTGAAGGAGGTTGAGAATTCAGAAGTTCTCATTTTCTCCCACAATGACAGAGAAGGAAGACATTTCACAGTTATTAGATGAATCAGAAGATGAATATAAAGAGACAGACAGGGAAATTCTAGATACTAATGATGATGGTAAAATCAGTTGTATATGCAAAAAAGTCAGATTATGAGTCTTCAAATGATAATATCTGAGATGAATTTTTTTTGCAAACTCAGGAATCAATGAATGAACAAAATATGTCTAAGGTCAAAAGGGAAACAGGATACTCTCACCCAGTTAGGACTTCATTATGCAGTATTTTGCAACAAGGAGGACTTCATCATGCAGTATTTGCAGCAAGAACTTGGACCAGTGCATTTGCTGAAACAATGTGTGACAGTACTCTTCCATCTTTAGTTATGTTTGTGCACTAAAATTTACTTCATGTGGTTCATCAACTAATGAACATTAAAAGCAGATTTTATAAGAATGTGATTGGAAGTAAAAAGTAATACAGAAATGAAAATTTTTGTTGGATTGACCATTCTAATTGATGCTTATAAATCTAAAAAATAAAAAAGTCTTTAATTATGTAGTAAAGAAGACTGCATTGTCAATTTTAAAAAATTAGAAGCTGCCATTTTTTAGAAGTATTGTGTTTTAAATCTGCAAGAGTAACAGACCAAGTCAGAAGTAATGATAAAATAGAATTCATTAGAAATATACTTGAAATTTGGAATCAGTCCTTACAAGATAGGTGTTCTCCAGCATCATGGATGACAATTATTCAGTAGCCTGTTGCATTCATACCTTCAAAATCAAGAGAATATGTAACATGCTTAAATTGTTACTAAAATTTCATTTTTACTATGGACATTTTCTACTATTTCTATTGTTCTCTAAAGTATTTGTCAAGTAGCTAAAATATCTTTTTAAAACTTTACCCATTGGACCTGAATAGTAAATGGAGATGACTAATTTTACTGATATGCTAAGGATTAAACAAAACACTGAATGTTCCAGGATCTGGGAACAAACTGACGTTCTGTATTCCCATCTTTTTGTTTCTTTGTTGTCTGTTTATTTGTTTTTACAACAAATGAATCTCCTGTATTCCCACAGTATGCAAATTGCAACTGACTTAAAGTGATATTATAGTAAATTTGATAGACTCAGTTTTCATTATCAACAGGCACCTTGTTTGCATCTCCAGAAAGTTCCTTTAAAGCCCTAGGTTCCCTCGAAGTTTAAGAGGGAGAGACCATATGTATTTAAAGTAGATCTTGCATTTAAAGTAGTTCGTGATCTGTACTTATGTCTGCACCTTCTTAGAAATAATATAGAACGAAGCTCTCACTTCTGGCCTCCAACAAAAGTCGAGTGGGAGGGAGGAAAGGACAGGGAAAGCAGTATTATACTTCACATTTGCTCTTTCTAAACTGGTATTCCTCAGGGTGTCCTGTCCTAGAGCTAGAATATGTGAAGAAAATGCAGAGAGCAGGAGCAGGAGTCCTCAAAAAAAAGCGGAATACCTTTCTCGTGTAATTGATGCTAGTGTTGCGACTTCATTATGCCGAGTATATTCTAGAACTCCTGGCATACCCGTATTCACTTGACAGCCCATGGAATTATTCCCAAATTGAAAATAAATTATCCACAATTTCACATTAGCAAATTTAAAAAATACCAATGCACGTATGTAATTACTGGATGACTGGAAATCAATTATAGCACCAAATTCAATAAATATTTATTGAGTAGCAATTATATGTTGGCATTATAGATTCAAAGAATAGTAAGGCATAGTCCCTATACTTAAATTTTCTGGAGTTCCCACTGTGACACAGTGGGTTAAGAATCCAACTGTAGGAGCTCAGGTTGCTGAGGTGGCCTAGGCTCCATCCCTGGCCTGGTGCAGCAGGTTAAAGGATACAGCATTGCCACAGCTACAGAGTAGGTTGCAGCTAAGGCATAGGTCACAGCTGTGGCTTGGATTTAATCCTGAGTTGGAAACTTCTGTATGCCATGAGTGCAGCCATAAAAAATGAAAATTTTCATTTTAATGGGATAAAAAGCAGTAAATGAAAAATTACAATATGATATAAATATTTCTCTTTATTACCCTAATAATTTATTGTCATTCAGGAACCAAAAGAATATGCTTGAAATAAATCTGGTCAGCTTTAGCAGAATATAGTGATGTTATAGTTTGTTTTGAACCTAATAGGTGCTTATTTAGTAAATGCTTTTGGATAAAGAGACTACATGTCCTATCCAGTTTCTATATAATAAGTGCTGTGAAAACCTGCCTAATTTTCAGAGTATTCCATATTTTCTAAAATTTTTATAAAATACTTTAAATGTCCAGAATCACATGGTTTGGCTACTTCAGGTTTTTTGTTTTTGGTGGTGGTGGTTTCTTTCTTTCTTTCTTTCTTTCTTTTATTTTAATGTTTCCAGTAAAGGCTACAGAACTTGATTTTAGTTGAGTGTGTTAAAATGAAGTGGGGGTGAGGGGAGCCTAAGTTCAAAATTTCAAATTGTTTTGGCAAGACCAACTCCTTTTCATACTAACCACCAGGCCACAAAGCTTCATTGTTGTCCAATTGAATGAATGCATGGCTTTCATTTGGAAAATAGAAAAAAAACTTTCTAGCAATTGAAGTTTCAGGAAAACAATTGTTTGTGGCAAATGTCAGATGAATTTGTTCATCAAATAATATCGTCAGCTATATTATGCTCACTGGCTTTCACGGTCCATTTTTGTCATCCTAGTTTTGAAAATCAGAAACTAGACAAACATTTTAAAATACATACTTTTGCTCACATATATTTCATCCATCCTTTCTTTCTCTTCTGTTCAGCCCGTCAAGACATACCCTAACAGAGCATCTTCAACTTGTTTAGAATTCTCCTTTAACAGTAGTTGTTTAGGTGAGCTATCCGATAAAATATATTGCTGTAACTTCAAATTATTGGTGCTTTGAACTAAGTATGGCCTGGTAGTTGGGTTTTCTTAAGAGATCAGTTGGATTTTTCAATAGTTTTAAAATATTCTAGATAGTCTCTGCTTCTGTCGGCTTTGGCAGTAGTCGGCCAGGGGAATGCTTTGTACAGGATCCAAAAGAGTGTTTCTGAGTGTTCAAAAAAAGGATTAATTATGAAAGCAAACTTTAAAAGTATAGGCAGAGTTGATCTCGGTTATTTTTGAATTAAGTCTCAAAGCCACAATGATAAAAATAAAATACCTTGCCTGATTTCTATTTAGATCTGATCTGCCTGTCACCAGAAACTCATCCATATAGGGGGATTAACTGTTCACATGCTCTTTCAACATCCAAGCACTGTGTGCGGAGGAATGGAAAATGATTAATTTGTTTTGTCATTCTCTTTGAGAACACAGGACATCTCTTTAAAAGAAAATAACCCTGTACTTTGAGAACAGAGAAGATTAATTATGTTCACCTCACCAAGGAGCTTTTAAGTAAATTAGCCTGGACCCTACCTCAGCCGGAACAATTATCATTCCTTATCAGTGTTCCATATCAGGACTCTCTGTTCCATGTTAAATATGAAAGAGGCAAATGTGATTGCCTACTTTAGCATGTCTTGAGGATTTGGGGTTAGGGCTTTGCACAGTGTTCAGGGAAATGATTAGCATTTCTCAGTATCTGCCCTGGGTCCAGTGTCAGCATGGCCTCGCATGGATAAGCCCCTGTCAACTCATCCACTGGAGAAGCTGCTCTCCACATCCCATGTTTCCTGGTTCACCTTATTAGGTCCATAAAAGACTGTATTCTCATCTCCCTCTCTTTAACTCTGCCTAGACCATTTAACTCTACTGGCCCTAAGTTTTCTTCCATTTATTTTAAATTATTTATTTAATTTCAAATGTGTTTAAAAATACTCTCTGGCCCTCAAAAAGTCAATTTTGGAATGAAATTCTGCCTTTAAAAATAATTAGTGCTGGGAGGCTCCTTTTCTGGCTCAGCAGGCTAAAAACCCAACTAGTATTCATGAGGATGGTTCAATCCTGGCCTTGCTCAGTGGGTTAAGGATCTGGTATTGCCGCAAGCTGCAGTGTAGGCTGTGACCTACACTCACAGATTGTAGTCTGCGGCTCAGATTCTGTGTTTCTGTGGCTGTGGCATAAGCTGGCAGCTGTAGTTCTGATACGACCTCTAGCCCGGGAACTTCCATATGCCACAGCTGCAGCCATAAAAAAATAATTAAATAAGTAAAAATAAAAATGATTTTGTGCTGTATATATTTTCCCTCAACATTTTTATATATATACATGTATATATATATATATATTTTTTTTAATCTTTTCCAGGGCTGCACCTGCAGTATATGGAGTTTCCCAGGCTAGGGGTCTAATCAGAGCTGTAGCTGCCAGCCTACCCCACAGCCACAGCAATGTAGTATCCGAGCCGTGTCTGCGACCTACACCACAGCTCACAGCAATGCTGGATCCTTAACCCACTTAACCCAGGGATCGAAAACAGCAACCTCATGATTCCTAGTCGGATTCATCAACCACTGAGCCACGATGGGAACTCTGACATTTATAAATTCTAAATGAGTCTTTATTGACCTTTGTCTTGAGAAGTGTTTTGGTTTTTGTTTTTCTCATAAAACTAAAATCTATTGTGGAAATACAGGGAAGAATATAGTCCTGCCTTTAAGAAATGTGCCATCTACTGAAGGGGATAAGTAAACACACAGAAAATTATTAGACAGGTGATAGGAGGCATGTATATGCACAGGAAGCACTAAAAATGGGTACTAACCCATGCTTTAGAGGAGATGTTCACAGAATAGTAACTAGTATGATCATTGTAATAATAGCCAGTGTTTATTGAGTATCTGCTAGTGCCCCTCCCTGTTTTAGATTCTTTATGTGTTAATTTACTTGATCCTTAAAATAGCTCTACATCATGGGTATTATCATGCCCATTTATAGATGAAAAAACTGAGTCCCAGTGCAGAGGGATCAGGAATTTCCATAGGCACTCAGAGACAATAGATGTCTAAACCAGAGTTTCAGCTTAGGTGCTGAAGAGCCCATGCTTTTACCTGCCATGTTAGAGGAGGTTAGAGTGACCAAGTTAAGTCTTACAGAAGGACAATCAGTGAACTAACTTAAGCAGTGTGTAGAGAACATTCCAGACAGACAGATGGGCCTTCGTGTTGACTGAAAAACAAC
This sequence comes from Sus scrofa, assembly GCF_054392235.1. Lineage (NCBI taxonomy): Eukaryota > Metazoa > Chordata > Mammalia > Artiodactyla > Suidae > Sus > Sus scrofa. The sequence continues at coordinate 114,467,144 of NC_139389.1, read as the reverse complement.
AAAAAAAGCACAGCCTAAAGGTGAGAATTATGTTTTATTTGGTGACCTTACTGAGGACTATATAGTTGGGGTACAGCCTCTAAGATACCCCTGAGGAAGTGTTTCAAAGAGGTAAGGCAGGAGCCAGGATATATAGAAGTTTTTGCTTAAAAATAGAAGTCCAACAGTGAAAGATTACTGCTACTCACAAAAAACAGACACCTCAAGCTAATGATTTAGTGCTTTCCTATGTATGAGAAGATGCGTGAGTCTGGGGTCATTGAAATTATTCCTTAGATATGCGTCTTCTTTAAAAAATAAATGTTATCAGATTATAATTGATTTAGAAATTTGTTAGTTTCAGATGTACAGCAAAGTAAATCAGTGTGTGTATATATATATATATATCTGTTCCTTTTCAGATTCTTTTCCCATATATGTTGGAACACAGACTATCATCTAGGGCCAGTATCCTGTTTATTCCCTCCTGAATTCCCCTCAGGGCTTCACTGTCAAGAGGAGGCTACAGTGGCTGATAGCCTGGTGGCAGGCAACATTTATTTGTCCACAGTGTGCAAAGTCATTATGGCACAGAAACTTTGAGAGAAGCAAAAATATAGAATAGCATTTATGGTAATAGAATCAGAAGCTAATTAGAAGCATTTAGATGAGGGGAAAACTATACTATCTTTTTTCTGTTTTAATTTTATTTATTTTTGGTTAGGACAGTTAATAAATGAAAAAAAGTGGAAAGCAAGGTCTTTGCCTGCTTTTGGAGGTATTTGTTGTAAAAATATAAAATGACAAATATTTGGAATTATTAATTTAATGGGACAAAACCCAAGAAGACAAAAATGTCTTTCTTCCTGTTTTCCTTTTGCAGTCATTAGCTTTGCTTTCTCCCACAAAATAATGAAGGTGCCCTTGGGTAAACAGTAATCCCTGCATGGTTTTCTCCTTATTCTACTTTCTCTTTATAAAACCATTTTTCAGTCTTTTCAACCTTTTAAGCTCCCAGCCTACTGTGGGTAGAACTTAAAGCTACAGTAGACTAAAACTAGATCCCAAAGGACTCTTAGAGATTTCAGATCCTACTTGCCCATTTTCCTGACTTAGAAGTTGAGGCTCACATGTCAAAAGCTTTTCCCAAGTTCGTACAGATGGTCTACAACTGGACACGAGATCTAACTTTCTATCTCCTGGTTGCTAGTCCGTCATCTTTTCCACTATACCTTTCTGCCGCGGATATACCCTGCTGTTCTCAAACAGAAGGTTACCACAAATAAAAATATAATCTAATTAATCTAAATAATCTAACAGTATTAGAAAAGCCATTTTGTGAGGACATGTAGGACATATTCAGGAGTGTATGGTCAGAATGTGTGTTCTTGAGATGTAAGAGTATTTGGAGCGAATCAAGCTTTTGGTACGGCACCATCGGTTCTTCTGGAGATTCAGTAAGGTCTCCCAATAAGCTCAGGGAGCTCCACCCAAGTGGCACCCTGAAGTGGGTCTCAGAGTTTCCACTGCTCAGCAGGTCCCTGGCCTGGACGTGGTTGCCACACTCCCCGCCTCTCATTACTCCCTAACTCTGTCAGCCTTCCCTTGCTGGGAGCTGAGGGACCAACAGTCTGCAGACAACATCATAGGTTCCTTTTGGAGTATGTCCCACCTCTGCTCAATACCCTCAAAAGACCTTCTGTCTCACTCAAAACTAGATACGAAAACTTCACTGTGACCTCAAAGTGTCTCCGAGATCCTATAACTGGTATCTTTGGCCTCATCTTGTGTTCTCATTCAGCTCACCTGTAGTGTCTGCCACAGAGTAGGCATTTAGTAAACATTTGCAGATTAAATAAATGGATACAACCCTTCCCTTCATTGAATAAGATTCATTTATTCATTCAAGAAGCAGTTGTTGAATACCTTGTCTGTGGAAGCACTGAGTGGGATACTGGGAGTATAGTGATGAACAAAGACAGACATTCCCCAGCCCTATGATGCTTATTGCCATGTCCACATAAACATTAATCAATCATGCAAATAAATAGAAACTTTACAACTCTGATAAGTGTTGTGAAGGAAAGACTCATGATGTAACTGCAAGCTTGTTTATAAGCCTTCCCTACGGAAGTGATAAAAGATAATAAAAGTTGGAGTTCCCTGGTGGCTCAGTGGGTTAAGTATCCAGCATTGTCACTGAAGTAGCTTAGGTCGCTGCTGTAGCTCAGGTCACTGCTGTGCCATGGATTTGATACCTGGCCTGGGAACTTCCACATGCTGACGGTGAAGCCAAAAAACAAAGATAATAAAAGTTAACCAGTTCACTTAAAATTTGTATATTTCATTACAAATTAGTGTAAATGTTGCATTAAAAATATTCAAGTAGAATTAATGAAATGCATGTTGAAGTCTTTAGAGAAAAGTGTACTAATGTACACAGTTTACTTTGTAATGCATCTAAAAAATAAGTTGGGTTAATGGATAGACGGGTTAATACATGATAAAGCAAATATAAAAAAAAATGTTAGTAGTAGAATCTAGGTGTTAGGTATTTGGGGGATCTTTGTACATTTCTTTCAGATTTCCTGTATGCTTGAAACTGAACCTAATGTTAGGGGGTGGGGGGAGTTTTAACCAGGTAAGGAGACTGGAGGGAACATTCTCCACTGAGGGCACAGTATGTACAGAGCAATTTATGTGCCATTACCCTTCCCTTCCTTCATGTTGGATGATGTCTCTAGAACAGTAAATATATTTCTAAATATTGATTATAGTTTTAATTACATTTGCCTTGTTACTTCTTTGTACTCTGTTGACTAATTTTTATTAGATAAAATTTTAGATTGTCATTGACCTCCTGTTCTCCATTTGAGAGTTATTAGAGTTGACAGTATCTCATGGAATCATTTTTTTTATTTATTTATTTATTTATTTATTTATTGGTACTGGCTGTTTAGAAAGTAATTGACAATTTTCAAGGCACTTTCACATTTACTCTTATTAGATAGTCACCCTGTGAGCATGAGATAATAAAGATTATTTATACTGGGAGTTCCCTTTGTGGCTCAGTGGTTAATGAACACGACGAGGATCCATGAAGATATGGGTTCAATCTCTGGCCTCGCTTGGTTAAAGATCCAGCGTTGCTGTGAGCTGAGGTATAGACTGCAGACTCAGCTCGGATCCAGTGTTGCTGTGGCTGTGGCATAGACCAGCGGCTGCAGCTCTGATTTGACCCCTAGTCTGGGAACTTTCATATGCTGCAGGTGCAGCCCTAAAAAAAAAAAAAAAAAGCAAAAAAAAAAGGCTAATTATACCCATTTTGCAAATAAAATACTGAAATTTAGAAGGCCAGAGGAAAGTGATACATCCCAAACCACAAAATACAGGTACCATCACTGTCACTGAGCATCTCCACTGATGTTGGGTTCAGCATCTCTTCCACCGTACCACTGTGTCCATCAGTCACCCTGAAATACATGACTGGGGGAAGTCAATCTACAAGCTTCATTTCTGTACCTGCCACCTTAAGTAGAAATTGCTAAACTTGGTCTCTTTCAGGAAGCCCTTGCTTATCCTGTTTTCCCATTATTAACATGCAATTACATTTGGGGGGTAAAAGTTCTAAAATTTCTTTTCTTCATTTAGTATATTTAGCTTTCAATTTTATTTTATTTATTTTATTTTTTTTTATTTTTATTTTTTGTCTTTTTGCCTTTTCTAGGGCCGCTCCCATGGCATATGGAGATTCCCAGGCTAGGGGTCTAATCGGAGCTGGAGCTGCCGGCCTACACCAGAGCCACAGCAACGCAGGATCCGAGCCACGTCTGCGACCTACACCACAGCTCATGGCAATGCCAGATCCTTAACCCACTGAGCAAGGGCAGGGATCGAACCCACAACCTCATGGTTCCTAGTCACATTCGTTAACCACTGCGCCACAACGGGAACTCCTCAATTTTAAAAAATAAAGTGATTTCACAGAATTAAAGTGTGGATCTCAAAACCCTCTTCCTTGTAAACCAGTTGTGAAGGCTAATTTATTGTTCAGCATACAGAGAACAATAAAGTTCTCGCTGTTCTTTGTATGTTTTTTTTTCCCTTTATATCAGGGAGTGGCAAGAAAAATATTTAAAGGGGGGACCTCAAGGAGAAGAAATGTGTTTTTTTATTCCTCTCTCTTCCTTTCTCCAGCTCATTCTTGGTGTTCTCTTATTGAAAAAAAATTCCCAAATTAAGCTAATAGTAAGATCATGGGTTGACTCTAACTTATAATTCAGTTATGTCCATAAACAAGAAAGCAATTATCTAGAAATGACAGATTCTCTAGGTTTCATATAATTTTTCACTGAAAAAAAATCACCGTGAATGAGAGTTGGAAAATACCTTGAAGGCTTTCTTTATTCAAACTTTCCAATCAAGATACATTACCTATTCTTAAATTTTATAAATTTGTGCTTTGCTCTCTTTTTTGTCTTTTGTCTTTTTAGGGCTGCACCCGTGGCATATGGAGGTTCCCAGGCTAGGGGTCAAATCAGAGCTACAGCTGCTGGCCTACCCCACAGCCACAGCAACTGAGGATCCTAGCCATGTCTTCAACCTACACCACAGCTCACAGCAATGCTGGATTCCAAACACACTGAGCGAGGCCAGGGATCACACCCACATCCTCATGGATACCAGTCGGGTTTGTTAACCACTGAGCCATGACAGGAACTCCATAAATTTGTGCTTTTTAAAGGAGATCTACCACTTTTGATTAGAGTAGTATTATATGAAGATAAATAGAATTCGTTATTGATGAAAGTTCTGGATTTTAGGTCACATATAGTCACTGATGTCATGCTGCTGCATTAACTGATTTAAGAAAACAAACAAAAAAATAAGTCTTATATACTCTTTTACTCCAAGACACACGTAAACACTTCTAAGTGTTTAGATCTGTCTTAAAGTACCCATTCCAAAAACAGGACTCCTCCTATGTTCCAAGAAGTCCACATAACTTTGAGCACCGGGGCTCTTTGAAGGATGTGTGTCTATACAAGGTCTTTGCCAGCCTATTCTCTGCTACTTTCCATTTGGTTGTAGCAAGTGTCTTATACCATTTGGATAAAAAGAGGACCCTATGAAGCTGATACAGCTGTGCTGGATCCAGTCACCACTAGTGAAAAGGCAGACAGTCTATCCTTTTTATGATCTCACCCTTCCTCTCCTTCATTTGTTTACTCAGGTCTTTTACCGCCTTTCAGCCATTTGTCAAAAGAGTTTTGCAGTGGATCTCTTTCCAAATGAAACAGAATTGCATTTTTGAACCCAAATAAACTACTTCATAACCTCATTTATTTAACATCTGTATAGTGCCAAAATGCACATGTTTATTTTTTAAATAAAAATACAGACACCATCTCCTATATTTGTCATCTAAACCCCAAAACATATTAATTTAATCGGAATATAAGAAAATGATAGCTGTTATCTGTTAATAAGAAAATAAACACATGTTTTTTTTCAAAGAAAAGTATACTTGCTAAAATATACCTATGATTAAATCTATTTTGTTAGCTTTTTCTAAGGGTGACAAGAATTTGAGAATTGCACTGAAGCTCCTAATATCTAATTGCTGCTACTTATGTTGTCATACTATATTATTCACTTTCCCTGAAGTCTCAAGCAAAGGAATGTCTAAAGAGAAATACACTTTGGACCAACACAAACTGTTGAACTCCATAGCAGTTTGGTGTGTGTTAAAGATTTGACAGTAGTAAAATTGCCAACGTATTTATTGCCCTCTTCAACAGATATCTAAGCATGCCTGTAGGTGCAAAAGCTTAAGACCTAATAGACAGGATTTCTGAACTTCACTGTTGTTTCTACCACTTGATCTTGCCCTTAGTCTAGAGAAAATAAATGAAACAGCAAACTTTTGCTTTTAGGTTTTTACAGCGGCCGAGATTCAGTGGATAATAATGTGGTAACTCTGCCTTTGTCTTTATGCAGCCAACATTTATTGAACCACCTCTCGTGTCCAGATGGTGTGCTATTCTAGTACAAAATGTTACCAGAAATAAAGAGGGGGTGTTACTATCATAAAACCCAATGTCATTCCTAATGTTCTGTAATCAACAGAAAGAATGTCCCAATTCCTTGTGTGTATGTATATGCTTGGATGCATCGTCTTGAGCACAGACCCTTTGTCACTGGCAACATGAAATTCTCCTGGGTTAATCTTAAAACTTTTTTTTTTTCCAGAAACAAGTTCATCAAGGACATGTCTTCAAAATTCTAGCTGCTAAGAGTTGATAACTAGAGAAGGATTAGGAATTTATGTGAAGCACGCACTGTTACAGCTTCTGTTTGCTATCCTTTTTAGTTGGTGAAAACATTTATATAATAACACTGCCATTTCTGCACTCAGACTGCTTGGGTTTGCATACCTGTTTTGCCACCACAGGGCTGTTAGAAGGTTATTTACTCTTTGGTCCTCAGTTGCCTGATCTGTAAATGGGGATAACAATAGTATCTACACTAAAAGATGATGTGAGGATTAAGAATTGTATTCAAAATTGAATTATATTTTTACAGTTCAGTCTTTCATTCCTACAAAACAGGATTAGGAGTAATTGATCATTTGTGTTGCCACTGCTCCTAGGCCAGTGGAAGTTCAGCTCCTTAAGCCTCTGAGATAAACCAAGTGCCAAATTTAGTGTATTTTTTTTTTTTTCAGGGCCACACCTGCAGCATATGGAAGTTCCCAGGCTAGGGTCGAATCAGAGCTGCAGCTGAGGCCTACACCACAGCCACAGCAACACCAGATCCGAGTCGCATCTGTGACCCACAGTGAGGCTTGCAGCAACGTCAGATCCTTAACCCACTGATTGAGGCTAGAGATTGAACCTGCATCCGCATGGATACTAGTTGGGTTCTTAACCCTCTGAGCTGCAATGGGAACTCCAATGTGTATTTTTTTGATAGAGCCTTAATTGTGAATTTCTCTTTGTTTTCAAGTTTGATATAAAGTTTAGTACTTTGTAACATTTTCCAAAGAGAAACACTTTCTTTAAATCCCTCTGTAAATGTCTGATTTTGTTCTACAAAGTTGATTTAAGAAAACTAAAGACAGGCTGAGCACCTATTATTTGCCAGTGCCATTATTAGTAAACTTGAAAACTTTTTCCTTTAATTCTACCAATAGAGACCTATCTGTGCCCTTTAAAGCATTAGACTATGTAAGGCAGGAATAATTAACCAACTTAAAAAATAAAGTTTCCCTGACTCTGCATGAGATATTTGACTCTAGAACTAGCATGCTATGTAGGTTATCAGTAGCATCTCTAAAATCCAACAAGGTTCTTATTTAGTCTATCTACCTGCTGTTGGTTCTTGTCTCTCTAGCACAGTTAGCTTTGGGGGAAAAGTGAATTTGAAGTGACATGTAGTGTGACAAGACTCTAATCACAGAAACCTAGCCAATCTCCATTAAAAAAACAAACAGTTTGAACATGAATATGCATACACTTAATTCTGTGTGCCAAAGCGGTAATTTTAAGCACACCAACATGTACATAGAGAGAGAAGGACAGAAAATAATTGTGCTCCCCAAAATACCACTTAATCATGAAATTATGAGACCTGAGATGCCCAAGGCCTGGAGTCATTATCTCTATTACTTCACATCTTATTGTTGCAGATGCCACTGAAATCTCAGCATCTGCACATATAAGTTGCTTAAAATAAATGCAACTAATTTTTTTTGTGTAATTCTTACATCTTTTGGTTATGCATATTCTCTCTCCAGTAAATTAAAAGTTCCTAAATAACAGGAAGTGTGATATCTATGTCTTAAGGATTTTTATGTGATATGTAGATGTACATTTGGTGTTAATTAATTGACTAGAATATAAGGATGAAGAGAAAGATTTGTATTAGTATTTCTGATTTTGAGCAAGATATTTAGTAACAAGACATAAATCGGATGTAAACTAATCACAATGAAAATAGGTGATGGGAAGAGTTCCCGTCGTGGCTCAATGGTAACGAATCCAACTAGGAACCATGAGGTTGTGGGTTTGATCCGTGGCCTCGCTCAGTGGGTTAAGGATCCAGCGTTGCCATAAGGTGTGGTGTAGTTTGCAGACATGGCTCGGATCAAGCGTTGCTGTGGCTCCAGCGTAGGCCGGAGGCTAAGGCTCCGATTAGACCCCTAGCCTGGGAACCTCCATGTGCCATGGGTGCTGCCCTAGGAAAGACAAAAAGAAAAAAAAAGAAAGAAAGAAAATAGGTGATGGGAAAGTATAAAGATGTTAGTGGAGACACGAGGGTGAGGGAGGGAAGGAGGTAGAAAAATAACTGCACTTAAGAAACAGGGAGCCAAGCAATTTTTTAGGGATTACTCAAAAAAAGTAGTATCCATTTGAATATATACTCAGAATAAACTAGTAAGTGTAAATACACAAGAAAAAAGCTTTTTTATGCATCACCTGGTTGACTGAAAAATTTAAGCAAAAATATTTACATAACCTGCTTACTTTACAGTAGGGAAAGAGATTATTTGGTTATTTAAAATCAAAGTGAGTTTAACATATTTAACCCAGGTTCAGAGGGTCACTTTTGAATGAGAAAAATTATGAGCTGAAAAAAAAGAAAATAAAATTTTAAAACTACTAATTTATAGAAACCATTGTTTATGAAGAAGATGTTATCCAATGTATATATGATGGCTAAAACTACTTGTTACCGTAAACATACATTAGGGCCTGTGTTAAGAAACGTGTCATTTTGATGAATCTTTCCTACATATGAAAGAATTAAATGAAGCCATTTTAAATGCATGCAATACAACATTGTAAATCAACTATACTTAAATAAAATTTAAAAAATAAAATACGTGGCAATTTGAGTCTAGCACATGCTGCAAAAAGACTAACAATAATATAAATGTTCAGCAGAGGGACCAAAATACTAAATCCTTTAAGTGGAACTTGCAAAGTGATGAATGTGGAGAAACAGCACGTGCAACTTTCAGTTTCAAAATGGTGAACTGAGGATATTTCTACTCTTCTCTCAAAAATCGTAGTAGAAAAATAAGAATATGAAGAAATAGAAACAGTGGTTTACATGTTGACAACTAGAAGACATCTATAACTCCAAGTCAAAGAACATTGAAAAAAAAAGGGTAAAAATGACTCAGAACAGAGAAGGTGAAACCCAAATGCCTGTCCAGAGGCTAGGTATGGGAGGCAAATTTTATTCACCCTGCAGAATTCCAGAAAGGCTTTTCACTTGGTGGTGCCCTCCTATTACAGAAGAGAGTGGAAATGAGTACACTGAAAGTGTCTTCAAGGAGGAGTTTGGCCCTCCACTCTCTGTCCCCATCCTGCTCCTCCACAAACCCTGGAGACATAAGCATATGCTGCAGAGAAGCTCTGGATTGGAGGTAAAGGCAGAAAACAGCAGCAAATGAGAAGAAGATTTAAAATAAATAGGAAGGCTTGGAGTTCCTCTTGTGGCTCAGTGGTTAACAAACTCAACTAGGGCCCATGAGGTTGAGGGTTTGATTCCTGACCTTGCTCAGTGGGTTAAGGATCCAGCATAGGGGTGACCTTTGGTGTAGGTCGCAGATGTAGCTCAGGTCTGGCATTGCTGTGACTGTGGCATAGACTGGCAGCTACAGTTCCAACTCGACCCTAGCCTGGGAACCTCCATATGCTGTGGGTGTGGCCCTAAAAAGCCAAAAAGAAAAAAAAGAGTAACTAAGTATCGATATACCAGATGATAAGAACACCAGTTTTGGAGTTACTGTTGTGGTGCAGTGGAATCAAAACCGATTAGTATCCATGAAGATACGGGTTCATTCCCTGGCCTCACTCAGTGGCTTAAGGATCTGGTGTTGTGATGACCTGTGGTGTAGGTTGCAGATGCGGCTCAGATCCCGTGTTGTTGCGGCTGTAGTGTAGGCTGGCAGCGGCAGCTCCAATTCAATCCCTAGCCTGGGAATTTCCATATGCCACCATATGCAGCCCTAAAGAGTACTTTAAAAAAAAAAAAAAAAAAGGAACACCCTTTTCTAACCCTGTTTAGTTCCAGAAAAGTTGACCTCCCCCTATTAAAAAGCCTCCATATCCTTATAGTTTGGAGCTTCTTTCCACCAAGAAGTGGGGGGTGGGGTGGGGAAGCCATTCACCCTGGTTAGCCTCAGTTTAATTATGTAATTCTCAGGTATTATTCACAATAAATTCTGTGCCATGCATTGGTAACCAATGCATAAACTAAAACTGAAATCTTACGGCTTAACACATAAAAGTTGATTTTTCACTCAAAGTCCACTGTGGTGTGCGGCTCTCCTCTCTCTTGCAGCTGTGACATCTGGAGCATGTGGCCTCCAGGGTCCTCATGGCCAAGTCTAAGATGGAGGCAGGAGCGCACAGACCCTTAACTGTCTCCGTCCAGAAGTGACAGGTGCCGCTTTCATTCACAATCTGTTGTGCAGAACCATTCACTTAGGAGATGTCAGGGAACACATGGAATGTTGGGTGGTCACTAACTTCTCAAAAGCTCTGTGCAAACTTATGTCCAGGTTCTTGCAGGATACTTCCCTTTCTTCCCATCTCTAGTCATAGCGTTTTTTTTTTATTTCATTGAATAATTATAACTCATTTTACATTGAAAAGCTAGTATCTATCTCTATGTGCCTGCCCTGTGACAGGACTAAGAATACAGAGGTGCATATGATACAGTCTCTGGTCTCAAGGCTACCTACAGTTTAACCTCTTAGTTCAACATTGGCTTTGAAATAATTTTCAGGTCATTCCCTCTTAATGAATATATTGGTATGTATAAATCAGTGTCTAGCTAATTAAAGATTGTATAAGATGTTGATTTGTAATCAACAATTGACTTTTTATCCCTGTCGCAAATATTTAATTTTAGATATTTCTTCAAAGTCTTTTGAGAACTGCTCTTTACCTTTTTAACTAAAATAATTGTTAAGACGTCTTTTATTCTTTATAATGGCAACATGAAAGTATCTGTAATATGTTCCATAGATAAGTTACTACAAAACTGCAGTAATATGCTCCATAGATAAGTAACTACAAATACTTCTTATTATTACTTTGTGATTTATTTCTCATGTTCACTGAAGCAGGTTTGTAAATTAATACCAATATGAAATTCTGTATAGAAAGTTTAATAGCATATTAGCTGAAAGCTATTACATAAGAGGAGTTTTACATCTGGGTCAGTCTTGCAAATGTATCTCATACTTTTTGAAAAAAAAATTTCTGATTTAGAAAGATATATTAATCTTAGGAATACTATTATATTTGTTCTTATTTAACTCTCTAAATCTACAGCTTAAACTGCTTATACCAATGGTACCACTGATTTTTAGCAGTTGGTTTCTCAGAGGATCAATCAATTTTTTATGTTTGCTTGCCTTGTGTTTTCTAGAGTACCCGAGTGGCCTTGGACCATCTGGAGTCTGTGCCTGAGAAACTGAGCCTACTAGAAGATTTCAAAGGCTTCAGAGTGAGAAAGAGTTGGCTTGTCTCTTTCAGTATTTTTTTCTGAATGAGAACACCTGACATCTTCCTGATGTGCAAAGAAAATTGTAGGGTGGGGAGAAAAGACCAAAAAACATTGGGGACTTTTAACACTGTCTTAGCAGAGTTTATTGACATTTGTGAAGCCAGGATTGAAAATAATAGAACTTATAAAGCACAATATAGGAAAATGGAGACTTTTATCCTATCACCAGAAGGTCATTTGGCCCCCTAAAACTTTAATCATAATTTAGAAAAGCCTAAGAATTAAGAGGAATTATTCATTACATTGGTGATATTTAACTTTCTGATTAGCAATTGTAACTTATGAATTATCTTCTTTTTTAAATTATAAATTTCCAAAGTACTGTTTGTCTTAGAGACATGATAGTGCACAGGTCATCCCTATATGTCAGTATATGCATTAAAATCCACATAAAATATTAGACTTTATAACCGATCCTTTTTTTTTTTTTTTTCCAGGGCCATACCTGAGACATATGGAAGTTCCCAGGCTAGGGGTCAAATCGGAGCTGCAGCTGCGGGCCTATACCACAGCAATGTAGGATCCAAACTGCTTCTGCGACCTACACCACAGCTCACTGTAATACCAGATCCTTAACCCACTGAGCAAGGCCAGGGATCAAGCCCTCATCCTCATGGATACTAATCTGGTTCTTAACCCACTGAGCCACACGGGAACTCCTTCCAATGCTATTTATTGATAGAACTCTAACCACAAAGGATTTCATTATCAAGCCAATTAATTATGTATGTGGATTTACCTACTGCCATTTTTTTTTAAGTTCCTCACAGAGGAGATGCAAAGCAAATAACCCTGCCACCTAGTCCTGCCAAACAAGGGCCAGACCAGACAACATCTTCACATGTCCCCTAGGGATAGATATGTAATGAATGGTTTCAGTGATTTGTAATTTCTTGACCTTGTAGGACTAAAGAAAGGTGAGGGTTTCTCCTTGAAAACCATTTAACCCCTTATTTCGCTTTTGGATTTAAAATATAACATGTTATATTTAGATTCTCCTTAACTCTAACATATTATTTGCGGATATAGTGAGTAGGCAATATAGCCGGATCATGCCATGTTGATTTATTGGAGGAACTGATATGATGTGACTTTCAAGGTCTACACTGTCTTAAAACTACCTTTTATTAAGTGTATTTTGCCATTCAATAACTATACATTTTTCAGTAGGATGTAGGTTGAGCTGACACATCAAGAAATCTAGAATACCACATATAGAATAAAAACAAGTATTTCTAGTAAATTTTGCTGAAGTTTCAATTCTTTCTGTGATTTGATTACATATGTGCAGTCTATATCCTGAATCTTTTTATGCTTTTAAGCGCTGTTGAACTGTCCCTAAGCTTAAAAATCTATGTGATATGATAGTTAAAAGGTAGAATGTTGAAGAAAGAAATTATTTTAATGCCAAGTATTATTTCAAGGGACCAGTATACAACATCCAAAAGTGACATGGTGTCATTAAATGCCATCTCCAGACAACTCACTATTATGTAGCCCTTTCTCCCTTCAACTAAAGTGTGTCAGACATTTCAGACTGGCATGGGGGCTAGCCATGAAAAACGCAAATCGTCAGTGTGGTACCATGTTTTTATTTTTATAGCAGCATCCAAAGTGACCATTTCCTTCTTTATCCTTGGGAACCTATCATTCTTCTATGTATCTCCCTAAATGCTTATGATAATTTCATATCTACTTTTTTATTCCAGTTTCAAGCACTGGTTTTTCTTTCATCTACCTTTGTTGTTTTTCCAGGATTCCCGCAGTTTATCTGAGAGAAGTGACGGGAGATATTCTAGATACAGATTTTCCAGAGAGTCTCTTCAGCAGCGCCAGGATGACACCACGTACAGAGTCCCAAACTTCAAAGTAATGTCCTTCGTTATACACTTTCAGTCTATAACATGGGTATCATTCATGTTTATGGCTACAACTTTCTAAGCAGCCCCTTCAGGGTAAGGGTACTTATAAAAAGCAAAAGTTCTTGATGTAGAAGATAGATTTTCAAGTTTGTAGAAGTAGAGAATAAAAATCCAAAGACTGTGCTTATAACTTTTTACCTGAGAACTGATCTTTAAGTTTATGCCATTGTGGATTTATAGGTTGTTTGTCTATGGGAATTGATGCTGCTTAAGAAATCCTGAGCCAGGAACCTCCGGGTCTCTTGGTTGGTTAAAGTGTGAATGGTTGCGCTCCTCAAAGTCTAAGTCCAACTACTTTTGGTGCTAAAGTCCTCAGTAGGTAAAGTAACCTACAGTATTTTATAGCCTTGGCATTTATAGTCATTCCATTCTTACTGCTTCAGTCTGTGAGTCATTAATATAGAACCAACACAGAGACTGGTAAGATTTGACCATATCGACAAAATAACTACCATTCCCTAGTGTCTTCCCAAGATCCATGTGGGGTGTGGGTGACTTTAAACTCATTTGACCTCGAATGGTTATTAGCCTAGAGCAGGGCTTCTTAGCCTCAGCATCAGTGATGTTTGTGTTAGATGATTCTTTGTGGTAGAAGCTGTCCTAGGCATTTAGGATATTTAGCAGCATCCCTGGAATCTACTCATTAGATTCCAGTAGCTTTCCCTACCCAGGTTGTGTCATCCGAAAAAGCATTTCCAGACATTGTCAAATATCCCTGAGAGAGCAGAATTGCCCCGCATTGAGAACACTGACCTAGAGTATGCTCCAGGTCAATTTAGGGAAAAAAAAGCCAAAAATTCTTCTGACTTTTTTAATGTTCTTACAGATTCAATATGCATGAATATTCATTATCTGTATACAGTCACTTATTTCAGTCAAATACAATTATTTTTAAGATGCGTCTTCTCCCCCCTGAATGTAATTGGATAGGATGCCTGGTGGATATAAAGACAGTATTCATTGGGAGTTCCCATTATGGCTCAGCAAAAACAAATCTGACTAGCATCCATGAGGACGCAGGTTCAATCCCTGGCCTTGCTCAGTGAATTAAAGATCTGGTGTTGCCGTGAGCTGTGGTGTAGGTTGCAGACTCGGCTCAAATCAGGCATTGCTGTAGCTACGGCATAGGCCAGAAGCTACAGCTCTGATTTGACCCGTAGCCTGGGAGCCTCTATATGCCATGGGTATGGCCCTCAAAAGACAAAAAAAATATATACATATATATATTATTTTAAAAAAGACAGTGTTCATTTTCATTAGTCCTACCCTTAGTGCTTAAAATGCATTTCACTTCCCCCATCCTAAAAAAATCTTAACATAATTATGCTACATCATATATACCCTTATTGTAAAAAGGGTGTCTTGTGACTTTGTGCTTTTTTTACCTGTTTTAAATAGATTGGTATTATTGACTATAATAGTGACCATGTTGTCTCATACGGCAAATTTTATTTTATTTTATTTTATTTATTTATTTATTTATTTATTTATTTTTACTTTTGTCTTTTTAGGGCTGTACCTGCGGCATATGGAGGTTCCCAGGCTAGGGGTCTAATCAAAGCTACAGCTGCCGGCCTACACCACAGTCACAGCAACAGCCAGATCTGAACCGCATCTGTGACCTACACCACAGCTCACGGCAATGCCGGATCCTTAACCCACTGAGCAAGGCCAGGCATCAAACCTGCAACCTCTTGGTTCCTAGTCGGATTTACGACAGGAACTCTTCATATGGCAAATTTTAAATTCACTAAATGGTCTTCCAAGCATTCTCATCAGGTCCCATATACTGAAGCATTTCTCCACCCCTTGAAGGAGTGACACTGATGTTAAACAGAAGTGCAAGTCTCGGGCAACAATAGCTGATAATAATAGCTAATCATTATGTATCATGTATTAGAGCAAATTGTATAAACTATACAAACTACATATACTGTACCTTTTTGTAGGTATCTCATGCTTTATGTGCATTATCTCATTAATCCTCACAGCCACCCTGTCAAGGTTGGCACCATTATTTTTCCTTTCTTGCTATTGAAGGAAACAAGGTTATAGAACAATTAAGTGGTTTAATCAGGTTTATAACCCAAATCTGCCTGGCATCAAGAATCTATATTCTTGACCACTAGGCTATAATAGCGTAAATTTGAACTTGATATTCCTTAATTTTTTTAGACGTCACCAAATGTAGAGCTGTATCTTTAATAAAGAAAAGTCAGTTGTCTCCAAAAATACATAAACCCAATATATACCTCTTTGTTCAGTAGAGGTCTAGATGCAAATGAAATATTGGAAACATTATTTCTCAATACAGTTAGATTCAGTATCAGGTGAATCAGTGCTATCTAGTGACACCCAAATTGCTATAAATCAATACAATTTCCATAACAGCATATGGCAAAGCTATGAATGTTTAACATGTTCGGCAGCTAATCTCATTGGAGCTCTCTTCAAAATTACATTTACAGCTGAAGAGGAAATCGAGCCTGGTATGTGAGGCCAACACTTATCAAAATGAGAAATAAGTTTGAGAATTTTGCAAATAGGTAGTACAAATATAGGAAAGAGCCACAAGGCACATTTTGTGATGACAGTGTTCCACATTAGCAATATTTAAGTATTTTTAAATGTTGAGCCATTTCAGTGATAAATAAGTAGATTATCATCATGTGTAGCAGATGTCTGGCCTGAAATAATGCAGTGATCTAACACAACTCATGAGAATATCACATTTTTTTTCAGTCATTGTTGAGAAAAATGTGAGAGAACATTTTTGTGAATTGTAAATACCAGTGATCATATGCTTATATGCTTTTTATGAAAATAAGTTATTGATCATGAATGAGAGGGGAGGCAGCTTCCAAAGAAACATGGGCTTATACGGGCGGTGAAAAAGTTGTTAATTTCTTGGCTTCATGTATAATCAGAAAAGCTACTTCTGATTAACCATTGACATTCTGAAGAAAATGCTTCAAATAAGATACATTGGGGTGCTTTCTATCAAGGGGTAAGGGGTCCCATTTACTACATCACTTTCATAAGACATTATTTCACCAGCTCTTAACTTCTCCCATATTTTTGCTAGAACAGATTTAAAACAAAAGGCACTTGCTGGAGTTCCCATAGTGGCGCAGTGGAAACAAATCTGACTAGGAACAATGAGGTTACTGGTTCAATCCCTGGCCTTGGCTCAGCAGGTCAAGGATCCAGCGTTGCTGTGAGCTATGGTGCAGGTCGCAGACCCAGCTCGGATCTGGAATTGCTGTGGCTGTGGCATAGGTTGGCAGCTACAGCTCCAACTTGACCCCTAGCCTGGGAATCTCCATATGCTGCTGGTGCGGCCCTAAAAAAAAAAAAAAAACAACAAAAACAAAAACAAACCAAAAAAACAGGTTAAAAAGACCAAAAAAAGAAAGAAAAGAAAGAAAAGGGGAATTCCCGTCGTGGCGCAGTGGTTAACGAATCCGACTAGGAACCATGAGGTTGCGGGTTCGGTCCCTGCCCTTGCTCAGTGGGTTAACGATCTGGCGTTGCCCTGAGCTGTGGTGTAGGTCGCAGACGCGGCTCGGATCCCGCGTTGCTGTGGCTCTGGCGTAGGCCGGTGGCTACAGCTCCGATTCAACCCCTAGCCTGGGAACCTCCATATGCCGCGGGAGCGGCCCAAGAAATAGCAACAACAACAACAAAAAGACAAAAGACAAAAAAAAAAAGAAAAGAAAAAAGAAAGAAAAGGCACTTGCTACTGGAAAGTGTGGTTACAGGAAATCAGTTAGTGTAGGATTCAGTTTAATACAACAAACAGAAACTGTACAGATACTATATTGCAAAATACTGCACTAGCTTTTGGAGGTAGGCTGACAGGATGTACAAAAATGCAGAAGGCATGATCTTCAAGTAGGGAATGGTTGTCTAGTTGTCTTAATCATAATAGATAATTCTTGCACAGTTGTTTTGGGGCACAGTTTGGCAAACTATCACCCATGGGCCAAATTTTACTTGCTGACCGCTTTTGTAAATAAAGTTTTATTGGAATACAGCCACATTCTTTTATTCATGTGTTGTCTACAGCTGCTTTCACACTCATAGAGTTGAGTAATTGCAACAGAAATTGTGTGGCCCACAATGCCAGATATAGTTACTATCAGGCCCTCTATGGGAAAGTTTGCCAATTCCTGATCTAGGGAGGAGACATTACCAACCTACTCTTAATACTTCCTTTCCACATTATGTAAATACTCTCTCTTTATTTATTGGTGAAATAAATACTGCCCAAGTTCTTTGGAAAGTCCTAATACTTTTGCATTCATTCAGTAAACATTTATTGAGTTTCAGCCAGATGCCAGGAACTTTTGGGGTATATGGGATTCACATCAGTGAACAAAACAAAGATCTCTGCCTTTTTTAGAGCTTCTGTTCTAATTGTAAGACATTCATCTTTTTGTTATTGTTGTTAAATACAACAGTCAGCAAACATTTATTGAGTTTCCCCTGTGTACAGGGCACTGTACTGAAAGCTAGAGAGAATGGCATAATAAGAAAACTCATTACCAATCCTTGGGTATTCAGAGTCTTCACACAAACGACTATAGTGCAAAGGAGAAAGGGATAAATACTGTAATGGTGGCCCCAATAAACTGCAGTGGGTGTTCAGAGAAGAAAGATACTCTAAAGTCTTTGAAAAGAGGCTTGTGATGACAAGTATTTTATTCACATCTGTTTGGAAGCGGATCCCTATTAGCGCTGCAGTTGTAGAACCCTGACTGTTTTACTGTTGACAGATAAATAGCTGTTGGAATAGCAAAACCATGTTGGCAACTGGTTTCTCTCGTGTTGTTGCTGTTATAGGAAGGCAGTGAGACATCCAGTATGAGTGGGCACGTTGCTGGTGGAGGGGAAGTTTAACAGAAAGTGTGCAAGTCAGATTCTCTTTCAATCCAGGCTAGAGCCATTTCCTGCTGTCTACTCCTGTGGCAAACACCAGGACTAAAATGATCAGATTTCTAGAAACCTATCAAGATTTTCAGCAGGACCAATGTCCATAGATGCTGAGAGCATAATGTAATATTATACTAAGCTTACCAAGGTAACTGGACAAAGCCTGATGTAAAAGTTTATATTTAGAATTCAGTTCAAATCTGAAACTGACACATTTTCTTTTTTTCTGTGTAGACAGCAGAGGCATTTCATGTCTTCTCTTTCATCAGGCTCAATTGGGTTTCTGTAGGACATACAGGCTTCCTTGCTGTCCCAGCTGTTTCAAATAGAAAAGAATGTTCAAAAGTGAGCCGATAACACAGCATTGCTAATCTGAATTCACGGAGGAGCATGGTTTTGTGCAAGATATCTCTATTTGCTACCTTCCCTTTTTGCTCTCTACCCATACTAAATATATGGTTTTAATTAGTAGTGGATTTTTAGTGAAATCACAGAGGGCATATTTTGTTTCCATCCTTCTTCCTCCTGAAAAGAAAATCATGATTTTCGATTTCTAGGAGAAGAGTCAGTATGCAGCTTCTTTTTAAACAAGTAGATGTTTTGCAGGATAAGATGAGGGAGGTGAGGAAGAGTTGATAATGGCTTTCAGCACAGCTTATGAAGGCAAAGTTTGCCAAAGCCCTTTGTCATATTCGTCCAGCATAAGCATGTGTGTGCTATAAGAACTTACTGCTTTGTGCCTGGAAGCTGTTTCTCCTTCCTTGAATCTCTCCATGGTTTGTTTATACTTTGCTCAGGGCAATTAATGGCTGTTAGCACTTTAGGTCAGCTACTTCTGTACATGCCTTAAATCTTCTGCAATAGTAGCTTCTGAAGCATGCAATACATAATGTGCAATTCAAGAGTGTAGGTGATTTTTATTTTATGACTGTTAGAATATATCACCAGTGTATTACTAAAGTAATTTTACAAGTATTGCTTGGGAACAATGGTGGCAGTCATTTGAGGGATAGGTATTTAACCACATAATACCCCCAGTTATCTCATTTATTGAGTTTCCCCTGTGTACAGGGCACTGTGCTGAAAGCTAGAGAGAATGGCATAATAAGAAAACTCATTACCAATCCTTGGATATTCAGGTATTCCACCTCTCTCCATGCTTTGATAAGAAATCATGTGTAATCTGCTACTTATATACAGCTCCATGCTTCCCCCAACGCAACCAGTTTGCTATCCTTCAAGCCCCTCCTATATAGAGTTTAGGGTGCAAGGTTAATATTTAAGGTAACATAAAAGAAAGAGTGAATGTAATTGTAGCTAAATACTAAAATTTGGTAAATGCTGTTTTACTGGATTATATGCCTTTCGAGGGCAGACACTGTCTGCTTTATCTTTGGCTCCAGAGTACACAATACATGCTAAATTAGTGATTAAACATTTTTTTTTCTAACTTCAGCCTTTTAGGGAATTCTAACAAAAATCTAATTGCCGTTTTTCCAGTAATGCTTAGAAGACACATCTGAAACCTTGTAGGCAATCAAATTATCTGAAATCTGAAGCAATATTTATTCTTTTGAAATGATCAAGACTAACTTGCCAGCCATACTATTTAACTACTTGATTTCATCTTGCTCTTTAAAAGTTAAACAGAAAGTCTTCATATGAGTTGGGATTTTTCTTTAAAACCTGAAAATGGCAGTGGATCAAAAGTGCTTATTTAGCGATCCACCTGGGTACTTAGACAAGCACATTAATTTTTTTAATTCTACCAAACCCAGTTCTCTTAACAAGCCCCATGCTTTCTTCCTCATTCCCAATAATTTACTCAAGAGCATAAGAAAAGGTTGTGAAGATAACCCTATATCTGATCGTAAAGATACCATTATTTATCATCTCAAATCCAAAATTCTTGATACCAAATACTAGATACATAAGGAATACCAATTAAATATCTTTTTTTTTTTTTTTTTGTCTTTTGTCTTTTTGTCTGTTGTTGTTGCTATTTCTTGGGCCGCTCCCGCGGCATATGGAGGTTCCCAGGCTAGGGGTTGAATTGGAGCTGTAGCCACCGGCCTACGCCAGAGCCACAGCAACTCGGGATCCAAGCCGCGTCTGCGACCTACACCACAGCTCACGGCAACGCCAGATCGTTAACCCACTGAGCAAGGGCAGGGACCGAACCCGCAACCTCATGGTTCCTAGTCGGATTCGTTAACCACTGCGCCACGACGGGAACTCCCCAATTAAATATCTTACTAGTTTGTAATAAACATGTCATAACATATTCATCCAAACAATCATTGTTTTCTTTAAAATAGTCACTTTGAGAGAATAAGCACTGATTCCAATGAGGCACTATCATTATAAAACATCTTTGTTTCTGTTTCTGCCTTTGTTTATGAAATCAGAGGCACAGCCTTTTTGTTTTGTTTTGTTTTGTTTTGTTTTTTGTTTTTTAGAGCTGCACCTGTGGCATATGGAGTTTCCAAGGCTAGAGGTCAAATCAGAGCTGCAGCTGCTGGCCTACACCGCAGCCATAGCAACACAGTTTCTGAACCCTGTCTGCGAATAAACCATAGCTCATGGCAAGGCCATATCGTTAACCCACTAATCGAGACCAGTGATCAAACCTGCATCCTCTTGCATACTATTCAGGTTCGTTACCTCTGAAGCACAGTGGGAACTCTCAGTGACACATCTTTTTGGGTATCTTTATTTAAGGCAAATTTCTATCCACTGTGAATATGTTTGGTTTCTGAAAATGCATTAGAGTCATGCAGAGTCAAGTCCTAAATGGGAAAAACAAACAAAAAAAACTGAGTATGATCTTTTTCATTAGTGAGTCACTAGGAATATTAAATTTTATTCAATAAACCAATAATTGGGTAAAGGTAAATTTATCAAATGGCCTAATTTAGCACAGTATTTTCATGAGTCTGTGGTGAGTATAGCATCAGATATATAACATTAATGTGTAAATTTGGAAAAAGTAGTTTGCATAGTTAGACGTACTGCTTTTCAATGGTTATGCTCAGATAGATAAGAATTACAAAATGTTAGAACTGAGAAGACTTAGAGATGATATGGTCCAGTGCCTTTATTTTCTTGCATGAAGAAACTGAGAATGTGAGAGCAGTAGTGTCCTACTTCCCAACTCCACATAGCAAACTTTAATTTCTGTACTATGGTCAAGAAATAATTATATATGACCATTATTGAGTTCCTTAATGAAGATGGCACTGTGCTAAATTGTGGAATATTGGGGTGAGTAGATAAAAAGATAGAGGTGATCGAAGCCTCACCCTCATGGACATTGAAAGCTGTATAATAACAGCCATGCAGATTGTGTTATAGGGGGCTGACTTTAAATAGACTGTCTGCCCAGATTGAACTTTAAAGTAGGAATAAATTTTACTGAGAAAAAGGTTAAGCTTTTTCTAGCACTGATGGACACTTGGGAATTAAGAGTGGGGAGCAAATACAGGAACAGTGCATTGTTAAGCTAGCGACAAATTCAGGAAAACATTTCTGACACAGATTCAGAAACACATAAGTGTTTTTTCCTTTTCTCCGGGGGAACAGTTGGATAACTTAAAATTAAAAAAAAAAATAAATGTATCATTTGTCTTCTAAACTTTGAACTTATAATATTCCTGAGAGAAAAATGCTTGGTGGGCATCATTAAATATTAATCATTGGAGATCAGTTTAGCCAAAAGATTTACTCGGGTTGGAACAACTTTTAAGAAACCAATTACAATGTAGGTTATGAAAGAGCAGTGGAAGAAACCCAGGGAAAATATTAGAAAATGCAAGTTCCTTCACCCAGTGGAATTTTTGCAGGGAATTCTGGCTAAATAGCTTGTTGAGACTTAAGACAGTAATAGAAAGAGGTTCCTGTGCTAAGGATATAAGAATTGGCAAAAAGCAAACACCAGGATTACTAAAATTGCAAAGAATCTTCCTTTTTAACCATTATTTCCTTTTTAATATTTAAGTATTTAATTGAAAAGCAGTTAAGAATTAGAAAGTTATCTTATAGTCTCCCTATAAAATTTACTTATATAGAAATTCCACAAATTAAATTTCAGTGTGTAATTGGAGAATATGAAGGTACTGTTTTCATATTCTGATATGTTGATTGTTCAAAGGGATAATGAAATATTTTTCTTTTAGGATCTTCTTTTAGGGTTCATTTCATTAGTTATATTTCAAGGTAACTTTGGAGATTCTGCCAATCTTTTGAAGACTTATAAATTGTTGGAAGCCTGGATAATTGACCCTTGGATAATTCCGGAGTTAGGGGCATCAACCCTCTGTGCAGTTGAAAATCCACGTATAACTATTAGTCAGACCTCTACATCCATGGTTCTGCATCCTTGGATTCAACCAACAGTAAATTACGTAGTACCATAGTATTTACTATTGAAAAAATAAGTGGACACATGCAGTTCAAACCTGTGTTGTTCAAAGGTCAACTATTCATTGAATCCCAAGTGTATTCATTCCAACAGCTACTTTATAATGAGCTGACATGGGACAACTAGAGGTGGAGCCATGGATCTGGCTATTATAGTTCAGATGTGAAACACTAAGGGCCGTGGTGGAGTTGTAAGATGAACAGATAGAAAGGAAGGTTATGCTCTCAATCAATGCTATAAATCTCCATTTAATCATAGTTTCTATATGAAGTGTGAAAGAGAGAAGCATAATAAATGGTTTCCCACTGAAAGATGTTTGGATGCTTATGATGTAGAGGTCTGACTAAAGTAAGGGAAAATAAACACACTCAACTTTTGTTCATTGACACCTAGACTGAGAAAGACAGTGAGAAAGGACAGGAGTGGAAATGTAGGTCTGGGTGCCTTGCTGAGTAAAACAGATGGTGCAATGACAGCTTTAGAAAGTGCCTACCAGAAGGATGAAGAACACAAAGATATTCAAACCCTATTTATTCTCCCCAAAAGGTATGGTTTTAAATTTCTAAAACAAAATCAACTGGCATCAAAGCTAAGACTATATCTTTCATGTTACCCCCCCCAAAAAAATTACATTTTTAATTATACAGGAATTCTTGGCACATGACTGTTAAAAATATGGCACAACTTGGAAAATATAGAGGAAATTAAAAAAATAAATAACCCAAATATTTAATAAAATCTATTTACCTAATTGAAAGGTATGGTGTTTCCTATATACCCTTTTTTTTTTTTTGTCTTTTTTTTTTGTTGCTGTTGTTGTTGTTGTTGCTATTTCTTGGGCCGCTCCCGCGGCATATAGAGGTTCCCAGGCTAGGGGTTGAATCGGAGCTGTAGCCACCGGCCTACGCCAGAGCCACAGCAACGCGGGATCCGAGCCGCGTCTGCAACCTACACCACAGCTCAGGGCAACGCCGGATCGTTAACCCACTGAGCAAGGGCAGGGACCGAACCCGCAACCTCATGGTTCCTAGTCGGATTCGTTAACCACTGCACCACGACGGGAACTCCTATACCCTTATTTATAAACATCTTTTTATATTGCAGTCACCATTTGTTGATAATTTTATTTCCTCCCTTTTTCATGTTTTATATATATATATATGGGAATTTTATTTATTATCATCTGCATCATTATAGTTATGCCATAGTTTATTTTCCTCATCTCCTGTTGCTGGAAATTTAAGGTTGATTTCAGTTTTTTTCTATAATAAATTATCTTCTAATAAATATCTTAGTATAAAAATCTTTGTCCATATTTTTAATTTATTAGCATAGGCTCCTAGAATGACTGAATAACATATAGTAAAGCTGTTTATATCTGTTTTATCTAGGTTGTCAAATTTATTGGCAGAGTGGTTCATAATATTTCCTAATTACCTTCTTAATGTCTATAGATGTTCCAGTAATAGTCCTCTTTCTGTCTTAGTATTGTCAATTTATATCTTCCTTCTTTTTTTCATAATCAGTCTGAGTAGGTGTTTTTAAATATTCTGATCTTTAAAAAAGAAAAATCCAATGTGGGTTTCATTTTTTTCCCTATTTTTCTGCTTTTTAGTTAATTGATCTTTGCTCTTATCTTTATTATTTCCTTCCTTTTACTTAGGTTAATTTGCTCTTCATTTTCTAGTTTCTTAAAGGTGGGAATTTAGCACATTTAATGTTACACTTCCCTCCAAACACTGTTTTAGCTGATTCCTATAAATTTTGATAAAGTATGCCTTTATTTTCATATAGTTAAAATATTGTTTTAATTTTGATATCTTCTTTGACCTATCCCTGGGTTATTTAGAAGTATGTTGTTTAATTTCTAAATATTTAGGAATTTTTCAGCTATCCTTCTGTTGTTGATTCCTGCTTTCACTTCATCATGGTTAGACATCTTAAATTTATTTTTTATACTATTTTCTTTTTTTATTACTCAATGAATTTATTACATTTATAGTTATACAATGATCATCACAATCCAACTTTATAGGATTTCCATCCCACACCCCCAGTGCATCCCCCCACCTCCCAAACTGTCTCCTTTGGAAACCATAAGTTTTTTCAAAGTCTGTGAGTCAGTATCCGCTCTGCAAAGAAGTTCGTTGTATCTTTTTAGACATCTTAAATTTATTGAGATTTATTTTACCACCTAGAATGTTGTCTATTTTGGAGAATGTTTGATGTGTACTTGAAAAATACTTGTAACCAGCTGTTTGGGGGTAGATTATTCTGTAAATGTCAGTTAGGTCTAGTTGGTTGATAGTGCTGCTATATCTTTACTGATTTTCTGCCTACTGTTTTATCAATCACTGAGAGAGGAATGTTGAAATCTCCAACTATAATTATGGATTTGTCTATTTTTTTCTTTATATTCTATCCATTTTGCTTCATATACTTTGACACTCTTAATATTTACATGCAATTTAGGAGTGTTACTCTTCTCCTTAAAGTTGTTGACTTAACTACTCACATTTCTTTTTTTTATATCTAGAAAATGAGGAAGTTTAATACAACTGACCCTTGAACAACACGGGTTTGAACTACATATGTCTACTTATACGCAGATTTTTTTTTCAATAGTAAATAGTATAGTACTATACAATCCACAGTTAGTTGAATCTATGGGTGCAGAACCATGGATACAGAGGCCAACTGTAAGTTATGCGTAGATTTTTGACTGTATGGGGGGTTGGTGCCCTTTACCCCATGTTGTTCAAGAGTCAGTTGTATATCCTTTACTTTCTAGTAATCCTATAATGAATGACTTCCAGTTGATTATGAAATTCTCATAATTAGTGAAAACTATAAGTTGCTTGGTTAAAAACCTCAGTCTGAGAGTTCCCTTTGTGCCACAGCAGAAACAAATCCATAAGGATGTGGGTTTGATCTCTGGCCTCTCTCAGTGGGTCAGGAATCTGTCGTTGCCGTGAACTGTGGTGTAGGTTGCAGAGGCAGTTCAGATCCCGAGTTGCTGTGACTGTGGTGTAGCCCTTAGCTGATTCAACCCTTAGCCTGGGAACTTCCATATGCCATGGGTGTAGCCCTAAAAAGAAATATAAAAACAAATCTCAGGCCTTTCTTCTTAAATGAACCTAAACTCCTTTTTGGTACATCAAAACTATATATAGGGCCTTTTCTTGAGGAATTATTTGGGCCACCTAACCACCAGTGGCTTCTTGTGGAATTTTGGGCCCCGATCTTGATCCCTTTCTCTCCCCTGATCGCACAGTAATCCACAGTTACAGGCTTTTAATTGATATTCGCCCTTCAACATTTGTGTTGCTCCAGTCTGTTTTCCGCAAGAGGCCAGAGTAATCTTTGAGAAATACAAATCAAAGCTTGTCTTTCCTCATTTTTCCAAAAAAGAAATACAAATGGCCAATAAGCACAAGGAAAAACCCTTTTGCATTGTTAATTATTAGAGAAATGCAATTCAAAACTACAGTGAGGTACCAGCTCATACCAGTCAGAATGACCATCATTAAAAAGTCTGCAAATAACAAATGCTGGAGAGGACATGAAGAAAAGGGACCCTCCTACATTATTGGTGGCAATGTAAATTGGTATAATGACTATGGAGAACAGTATGGAGGTTCCTCAGAAAACTAAGGCTAGAGTTACCATATGATCCAGCAATCCTACTCCTGACAGAACTACAATTCAAAAAGATACGTGCACCCCTATGATCATAGTAGCACTATTCACAATAGCTAGGACATGGAAACAACCTAAATGTCTATGGACAGATGCATGGATTAAGATGTGATACATGTATGTGGTGGAATTCTACTTAGCCATAAAAAAGAATGATTTAATGCCATTTGCAGCAACAAAGATGCAGCTAGAGATTATCATACTAAGTGAAGTTAAGTCAGAAGGAGAAAGCCAAATACCATATGATATCACTTCTATGTGGAATCTAAAATATGACACCTATCTGCAAAACAAAAACATATTCAGAGACATAGAGAAGTGACATGTGTTTGCCAAAGGGAAGGGGGTTGGGAGAGGATGGAGTGGGAGGTTGGGGTTAGCAGATGTAAGGTATTGTACATGGAGGGGATAAACAAAACAAGATCCTACTGTATAGCACAGAGAACTATATCTAGTATCCTATGATAAACATAGTAGAAAAGAATAAAGAATGTGTGTGTGTGTGTGTATATATATATATATATATATATATATATATATGTATGTATATGTACTCACACACACATATATAATTGAATCAGCAGAAATTAACACAACATTGTAAATCAACTATGCTTCAGTAAAAAAACATACACATCATTCTCCTTAAAACCCTTGATTGCCTTCTGATTGTACAAGTTAAAAAATCGCCAATCCACCTCCCATCTCTCAATCTCATTGTAACCATTTCTCCAGGCTCAGTGTGCCTAAGCCACAGGGCCTTCCTTAGTTCATCAAACACGCCAAACTCTTTCTCACCTCAGCACCTTAGTAGAAGTCTGCAACCCCACTCCCCTCTGCCCTCTCCTGCTCCTCCATACCTCCCACTTTTCCTTCCACCAGCTATGAGTTTTCACTGGGCTGATTCATTAATTAATATTTAGCATTCAAATGTTGCCTTAAATATCACCTCCCAAAGGGGACTTCTCTGGACCTCACTAAATGTAGTTCTTCCTATTATTTCCTATTCTTCTTCTTATAGCTCATGTCATGTTTTTAACTATATTGTGTTTTGTATCATTTATTTAATGCCTTTCTCTCCTGCAGTCCTGAATATTTTGTCATCACATACCCTAATGTTTTATTCACTCTTTGACTGAGACATAGTAGTTGCCAAATAAGTGGTTGCTGAATGAATGAGTTCAAGAAAGAAAAAATGTAATACAGTAAATATAAAACATTTAAGAGAAAAAACTTCAATTTTTAATATTTAGCAAGGAAAAGTATATTAAAGCATCTGTTTTTTAACTGATTTAGTTAGTAAAATTATTCAAAGACATAATTCCCTAATTCCCTTTTTCAGCTGAGATTTGGGAAAAAGGACACATTCACACAATCCTTGAGGAAAGGGACCTTTTTCTGTATTCATTTTTATGTATAAATATTTGTCGAATGAGTAAGAATATTTTCATAATCATTATGGAAAGAAGTCGAGGTAAATGTATTTAAAAACATCAACTTGTTTTTATTAACCGAGTATTTCCAACCAAGAATTTGTCATAAGGAATAGTCCTAAATATGGGAAAGATTATATATTTAAAGATATTCCTCACAGTGTTATTTATAAGAATAAAACATTGGAAACCACCTAAATGCCCAGAAAAGTAATAGCTGAGTAAAGCATTGTATATTCACTAGACAGAATATGAGTAACATATAAGCTAAAGGTTAATAAAATGACCTTAAAAATGTTTATATTATTAAATGTAAATAAATGAAGAACACAAAGTTTTACAGCAGTGCTTACAAGGTCAATCCATTGGAAAAAAGACTGGAAAGAAATAAGTAATGCTGTTACAGATATGGGTGATTTCCATCTTTTTTTCGTATTTTCTTTAACATCCATAGATTTTATTTTGTACAAGGATTGTAGTTATATTAAGTTGTGGTATAACTAACACAGTTTGTGTCTTGAGGTTTGACTTTATTTTCAGTACATTAAGTGAATCCAGATACTTTCATCTTGCAATCATTTGAACTGAAAGGCTGTGCTCTCTTTTTTAGGATGACAGAGACTTTGTGGAACGTTCCCATGCTCATGGGTTAGATCAGTCATCCTCTTGGCAGGATCATAGTCACTTCCTGTCTAGTCCACGATTTTCTCACTTGAACTGTAAGTAATGATGTCCTGTACCTGTTATTAAATTGGATTTAAGAAAATGCAACTCATGGAAAGATTAAAGTGTAAAGGCCAGTACATGGTAGTAATATTCATGTTGTAAGTTTGAAAATATTTTCATGATGAGTCAGAGAAATATGCCCAAGTACATTTATAGTATTACCCAATTTACTAAAAATATATGAAATCCCTTCTTTTTTAGACCTTACACTTCTCATAAAAATTTAAAATGAATCACCCAAAGTAATAATTTTTTTTCCAAAGTAATAATCTTAATTAAGAAATTTTTTTGTATGTAGAGATTTCTGGTAATGTGGATGAGTAGGTAAGGAATTTAGATGGTATTGTAATAAAATTCAAGCCATCAGAAAGAAAATCTTCGCATGGAACTATTCAAAATACCTAATTTTGTGCAAAGGATAAGGATACAATTCACACTTGATTTCATTCTGTGAATACACTGTAAATGTTGATAAAATTTCATCAACATCAACAAGGTGTGAGTCTGCTCACCCAGGATACCTAATCTCCCATCCTTTATGCTTCACCTTGGGTGTAATGTCTTTAAAGGAGCCTTTAGAACTCACAGTTTTAAGTATGGTTTCTGTTATGAGTGCCCACCATGCATTATAATTTTCCTTTAAAACTTTCCTCAGAGTAATTATGGAATTATTTGTTATTTGAGTGACATTTTCTTTACTGATTATCTTCATCGAAGAGTGAACTTCATGGTGATAGGAGCTATGTCTGTTTTACACAACACTGTTTCTTCTGCATCCTGGTAGAACTTAGTATATAGTAAATGCTCAGTTAATGTTAGATGAATGAGCGTATGAGTTTTTAATTTTTAAGTCCACTTTTATCCAAACAACTGGGGACTCAAATGTTAATAGATCTTATTTAGATAATCATTTAGCTCTTCACTTTTCTGTGGGCATAGAGTTTGTACATTCGGTTTGACAACACTGTCATTTAAAATAGCTAGGTTGCTATGAAACAAAATATGAAAATTGGCCACAAAGAAGTAGGTCAAATCCAAAAATGATAACTCTCATTTTTGCTGATTTATATTCATGGATTCATTGAATAAATATTTATCAGTTCCCAATAAATGATTTGGTTTCCATGATATCATGATTATTTTATTCCAAAAGCTAAGCATTTCCCTTCCCCATCCTAACCATTCTACCAAGTGATTTTTATATACCCTCATAAACCCTCTGGTATTCTAATCTGGTAACCACCCTTCAATATAGATCATATCTCAGATGGGTTATGGTACCTCAGAATTTGGTATACACATAGATAAAATTTTTATTTTTTGTATTAAGCAATGAAAAAATTTCCTCAGTTCTGTTTGATGTATGTGAACATGGAAGAAGAGGGTTCACATAGAGCCTAATCAAACATCATGGTATCCCATTCACTAAGACTTTTAAGAGCCTGGAAAAAAACCACACCATGATATGAGCACAGAGAGGTCATTGTGCTACTAGCACTCAATTTTGCCATTATGACTTCTGTAAGGCTCTCTAGAAAGGTACCCAGAAGAAAATGGTTAGAAGACTTTAAGGGGAAAACATCAAAATTTTTAGAATTTTATTTAATATTATGACAGGCAATAAAAGAAACTGTATTCACTTTTCACTCAGTGGTGTTTCGTAACTAGCTATGATCATTTCTCTAAGTTATAGTACTCACAGGCTATTATAGGTTTCTGTATAAACACACTGGCTCAAAAAGAAATTTAAATAAGTGTAGGAAAACATATCATTGAGAACATAATTTGAATAAGAAAATACTTATTATAGTCTTTTTTTGTCTTTTTGCCATTTCTTGGGCCTCTTCCGCAGCATATGGAGGTTCTCAGGCTAGGGGTCCAATCGGAGCTGTAGCCGCCAGCCTACAGTCAGAGCCACAGCAACGCAGGATCCGAGCTGAGTCTGCAACCTACACCACAGCTCACGGCAACGCCGGATCGTTAACCCACTGAGCAAGGGCAGGGATTGAACCCGCAACCTAGTCGGATTCGTTAACCACTGCGCCACGACGGGAACTCCACTCTTCTCCATTTTGACAAGTTTTATTATTTTCCTCCCATACTACCTACCTCCACATTTTCAAGGATACCTTAAAAAGTTTAATCACATGTACCTGTTAATCATTTTATATGATTGAATAAACCTATTTCTAGAAATAATATTTATTTGCTTTTCTGAAGAACATTGAATTTTCTATGTTTTTCATGATGCAGTATTTTGGAAATAATTTGGATCACCTTGAATATTTCTCCATTTTTGTAGCACAGTTTCAGCTTAGTTAGAGAAATTGTCTGTAATTTTTTTTGAACCTCCAAAATTAAAAAGGAGATTTGTCAAGATCAACAGAGAAAAATGGAGTCTAGAGTAAATTGATAATACAGGGAATAGATGATGTTTTAAAAATATCATTCATTCTCTCAGAGACATGAGAAAATAGTGGATGTAGTAAAAGTAAGAGCAAGATGCTATGAAAAAGGAACATAGGATAAGAGGTCTCAGAAATTTAAAATGTGATGAACTAGAAAGGTAGAACACAAAGATGAGAAAATTACAAAGAAAGTAGAAGATAAAAGAAAGAATGAGACAATAGGAGATAAGAGATTATAAGATATTCAAATAATCAAGAATGACAGTACCCAATTAGTGGGAGTCCTGGAACAAAGAAAACAGAACAAAGACCAGAAACAGGCAGATGACTGGCCACCCAACAAGTAGCTGTTGCCTAGCGGTCATCCTGAGATTTTTCTTCCCCCTCTTCTTGTGGGATAGATGCTGATTGTTCTTGGATTCCAGGCCTTCTTCTGTTGGTTTCAGTTCTTTCTTTTATGGGAGCACATCCAAGAATGGGAGGCAAATGTTTTCAGTTTTTGTTTTACTTCCATTCCCATCTAACTGAGACTTTGGCTGGCTATAAAGTTCTAGGTTAAAAAGGACTTTCCTTCTGAAGCACAATTTTCTTCCAAAATCCAGTATTGCTATTGAAAAACCTTGTGTCTTTTTGTTTAGACTCCCATTCCTTTGAACTGATCCTTTTTACCACCACTAGCCCCTCCCTCCCCCCCGACCCCCCAGCAACTTTCAGAATTGTCCCTTTAACCCCAGTGAGTTTTGTGACCCCCTACCTGCAGGTCTTGTTTCATTCACTTTTCTAACTATTTGCTTGGAGGTGGAGGAGGCTTTTAATCTGGATACTTGTGTTCTTCAGTTCTCTCATGGTGAAGGAAGAAAGAAAACATTCCATCAGGAAAACCTTTAGGAAATAAATAACTGATTATTTGATTCCTTTGAACACTTAGAAAAATTACTAATAGACATGTGACAGGTCTAATTGAGCTATTAGAAACAATTGAGAATGATCATAGAGAAAGAGTAAATAAAAAACAAAAACAAAAACATGGGTCAATGAATAACGCCAGGGGAAAAATGAGCACCAAAAAAAAAAAAATTATCCTAGTAGACCTATTAGGTTTGTGTGAGCCATATTTACATAGTCCATAATAATATATTCACTAATGACATAACTAGAAGTCCAGTTGTAACTATATTAAGAGGATGGGGTCGAGGGGAAGTAGATGGGTGTGGATAAATCTAAAAATGATAAATCAGAAAATAGCAATATAAGCTTCTTTTTCTTACAAAAATTGAAATAAATACAGGAAATAAAGCTAAAAGAGTTGATTGTGGTTGACTCCAGGGGGGCAGGAGTGTGGGATTGGGATGGGTGGGGCAAGAGACTGCAGTCTTTCTGTGTAGCCCTTTGGTGCCACCTGATATGTGTATGTGTATATGCTTTGGCTAAAAAGGATCTTATAAAAATAAAATGCTACTAAGAAAACCCCAGCTTTTATGTCTAACTAGCAAGTGCTGGATTTTCTTGTTAACTTCTGAATGAAGCATGAAAGCTGGGGGTTGGAGTTTAGAGCAGTGGAGACCTGTATGGAGACCTGGGGTGTAACTGAGATGCTGAGGCAGACCCGAGTTTTATGAGCCCACAGAAAGGGCTCCTTCTTCCTCAAGTTGGGATTGGTGCTGGATGAGGCCCTTTTGTCTGTGCTGTTGCTGCAAAGACATTCATTCTGCTGACTTAGGGGCCCTGTCAAAACTGTGACCAAACCAAAGCGTAGAATCACTGACCGTGGAAAAAACAAAGGAAATTGGGAAATACTGCATAATTTGTGGTCTCTGAAGTGATCCAGCATTAATGAAAGTTTGTTTTAAGTAGTAATTTATGTCAGCTTTGTGTAGTTCAGGTCAATTCAAGAAAAGGTGGATTCCTTCTGCCAGGAAGAAGGGAAGAAATGTATAAATTGTAAGTTTATATTACCATTGGAAATGGGAACAGAGAAATCCATTATTTAGAGCCATGATTACTACCAAATTTATCCTGGCTGGCTGGATGCTATGGCTGTGATTCAGGACACTCTTTTAGAGGGCTTGGATTCCATTACCTGCAGCCCGTAGACAGTGGGGGCTTAGTAAGAGAGACTCATAATGCTAGCTTTTGAAACTGTCATTTTTACTTTTTCTAAGTAGTGACTGACCACTGGTCTCCATGTATAGCTCCTTTTAGGCTAAAGGAACACAACTTCAGGACAGGGCCTTCACTCCTGGGGCCGAGATCAGACTGGATTTGAATGCGGTCTGGAGTAAACCGATGACTTTTCGAAATCTTGATCGAGTTCTTTGAGATTCAAATGCTAAATGTTTGTGGAGTTGGTATCTACATAAACTCAGTTTTAAAAATAAACACAGATTGCAATTTTTCTGTAACTCTAACAATGTTGTAAGTAAAGTTTAAATAAATAAATAAATAATCCCCCCCAAAATGGACTGTGATTTTTCATGGGGGAAAATGTTATCTGCGGATTACTATAGGAATTGCAAGCGAATCCTACATATTAATTTAACTTAGTATTTGTGGAAAACCAAACAATAAAAGTTACTAAAAAGAACTTTTTTCACATCCGTATCTCAGATTACATTGCTATGAAAAGAAAAGTTAGTATTCTTAATTTGTGCTTTGAGGTTTCTTTAGTGGGAATTTAAGTCCCTTAGATTAAAAAAAAAAAATTATCCACAGCGAGAACACATACTTTTCACTTCTGTGCTGTACCTCAGGATCCTCCCTGGCTAACTGAATAGATGCTTCATATGTGGTCCATCCTCAAACCTGTAGAATCAAATGAAAGAGGTTTATAGCAATTAAAATGTTGGGGTACTAATAAGGTAAAATCATTTCTTGTCCTTTATAGGATTTCTTTCATGAAAGCGCAACCTTTCTGTCTCTCCATTTTATAGGTTCGCTTTATGTGATAGTGTTTTTTTCACTGACAGTTAGGTGTCAGATATTAATAATTGAGTTCTGATTATTACAATTTGACAAGGTATATACTCTCTAAGCGCCTTCTAGAAAGTAGCTAGAAAATCCCCAAATGAATATCTTTTTTCAGTCCCTTAAGTATATTTACTTGTTCCAGCAAGGTTTAAGAGGCTATGCACAAGGCTCTCTGTTTGGCTCTGGGGGTGGGGTGGGGATAGAGTAGTGACCAAGAAGGAAAGGTCACCTCATCTTATGAAAGAAATGGATAGAAGGCAATAAACAAAGTGGTGACAGGTGCTATAAAGGTGAAATAATAGAAAGTACATGGACCAGGACTTTATATTAGTGATCAGGAGGTTACAACTGAGCTGAAACCTGAATGGTAAGAAGAACCAGCTGAGTTAAAATTGGGTGGGAAGAGTTTCCCTAATAGAGGGAGCAGTACGTGCAAAGCCTCCCGAGGAGTGGGTGGAAGGAACACTGACCAGGGAGAAAAAAGGGAGCGTTGGAAGAGAGAGAGGGAGGGAGGGAGGGCGTGACTGAGAGAGAATGGTAGATGAGGTCCCTGTGGAGCCTCTTCAGCTGCCATCAGATTTTGGATTTTATTCTCGGTTCACTGGGAGGCCACTGGTCGGGTAGGGGTAGGGGGTGTTAGTGCAGGACAATGACATAATCTGATTTACTTTTTAGATAATTCTGGTGTGTGGAGAAAGGGGCAAGAAGAAAACAGGAAGAGAGAAAATGGCTTGGACTGGGATGATGGTAATGCAGACGGTGTGAAGCAGAAGGACTGCAGCGAACTGGGAGGTAAAAATCCTCAGATTTTAACTACTCTTAAATCAGATGGAAAAGAAAAATCAATCACTCAATCAATTGATGAATCAATCAGATGGGTGGAACAGGCAGGCCAAAGGGAGGAAGGAACCCACGTTTGAGAAATCGGGTGGATGAGTATCATTTTCTACGATGAAGAAGATTAAGGGATAAGCCGGTATCAGAGATTAGAAATCCAGGTGGGAGGATTTCATATAGATAGTTGGATTTAGGCATCTGGAGCTCAGAAAAGAGGTGAGCAGTAGCAGAAAAACAAGCAGATTTAGTCTCAGTTTCCCATTGCGTATAAAAGAAGATTCTATAAAAAGGAGATTCTTAAGATTGCTACCTCTAAAATTCTGTGTCACAATATCATTATATACTGACCAAATACACTTCTTTCACCCTCACTCTTCAAATGCAAAGCAAACAAGATTAAATCACATATATGTGCTTTTTTAAAAAGATAGTAAACTAATTACTTTATTCCTACATTAAAGGTCTGTTAGTCCATGTAAAGTTTACAGAGAACTAGATAAAGTGATGACTGAACAGTTTTGTCAGCCCAGGACTTATATTCATCTAGGTTTATTTTTTTCTCTTTTCTCCTACCTTGCCAGCATTTACCCAAAGAACAGTTGCTCCAGATTCACCATTAATCATGGAAGATGCCACAGATTTATTGATGGATGGGACAAGTCCACAATCCAAAAAGGAGGAATCCGAAAGCAAAAAGAGCAAAATGTAATTAGTTGCTTTGCAAATAACAGCATATGTATCCCTGCCATAGTTTGGCCCAGATCGTCTAGCGGACGTTCTGCAGCTTCTGTTCTTTGGCATTGTCAGACACTGACTAAAGTAACAGTGCAGTTGGTCTTTGTGGATGATAAAAGTTCAACCAATCCAAATAATGTCAGCTCGTGAATGACATGCAGCTAACCTACTGGCAACTTAAACCCGAAGAGAAAGAATGATATTTTTCACTTTGCATTTTACTTTTTCAAGTGTGGTCGGTCACATTTTTCTGACCAAAATTTGGATTTATAATTGAGGTTTTTCAAAAATGACTGGCTTAAAAGGAGGAAAATGAGTTCTCCTTGAGGCAGAAGTTGCCAGCACTTTAAATTCAGGGAGCATTTATGTACAATTGATTTTTTTTCCCCTATGCTTTCTCCCTCATCAATTATCATGTGTTATAACATGTCATGGAGATATGCATATATAATATTAGACAGTCCACTTTATAAATGCTCAGGATTGTTACATCCATCATCTCAGCAAACTATTACTACATTCAATATCTTAACATTATTTCCAATCATCCATTTTTTATAGCCATAAAGAATTTACAAATGTCATCCGCATTGTAGAGCTCTAAAGAATTCATAGCACAATTTATTTCTTTGTCTTTTTGTGGCCAAATATCCCACTGTGACCACACTGGTCATATCCTGGACCATCCTCGGTTTACTCGGACAAAAATCACAGCACCAAATCCTCTGTCCATGAGATTTATTTGCCAAGAGTTCTGGTATAATTCAGTACCATCTACCTACTTTTAGCATCTCAGCTTTCTCAACATGAAAGGTTTTTTTTAAGAATTTCTTCCCTTTACTTTCTGATCTATCAGTGGAGAAAGATTTCTGTTCAATGCTAAATATTATTAAACATCCAGGAACTAAATCCTGCTGGAAAATGATGAAAACATTTTGAACAGAGACAAGGACAATAAAGTAATACCTTTATAATGTGTGTTACATTTGTGTTTGTTAAAATCTACTTGCTTTTTAGATTTCTCATATTTCATAAAGGTGCTTCTATTTCTACTCAAGGTATGTTTTCCTAACTTACCATATGTGAATTTTCAGAAGAAATAGCATTTTTCATGAACTTGAATGCAACAGCTACTACAGAAGATAAAGGTGTTTTATTTGAAATATTTACCAAATATGATCTGTATAACCTCTGATAGTACAGCCATATGTTATCATATATTCATTCCAAAAACCTTTTATTGGGTTTCCACTATAGGCCAGTCATTGTATTAAGAAGACAAAAAGAGACCTATCAACAGGCGTGCATATCTCAAAGTTTGTTTGGCATTAGGAATTACAGGAAAAACGAATGATGTGTTCAGCCTAGCTGGCGAAATTCTGGAAGAGACAGCATTAAGCCATTTCTTGTCTGACCTCAGGACTTCCAGTACTGGAATGAGCACTAGAGGTTTTAGTGGGAGTTGGCCTTTTTTAAGGAGCAGCATATAGCCCTACTATATCACTCTTTAGTAATACCTGGGATATCAAGAACTTATGTCAGCATTTTCATGGATGCTTTGACCATTACCATAATATTTTATTTCCTTGGACCTAAATGACTTAACTAGGAAGAAAATAAGAGAAAGATTAACAGGTTTTATTTAAATCTTATGGCTAAAGGTTAGATATGTTTTCCTTTAACATGTTGATAGGAACTTCACACAGCCCATTCTGTTTAATAGGAACTGATCTAAAGCATGTGTCTGCAGTCATTAGAAAAAAAAAAATGACCTCAGGCCAGTTAGGCCTAAAAGTTGAAGGTAACTCAGATTATATACTTGGAAAATCCTTGAAAACATGTAGGCTGATTATTTTATAAGAGAATGGAGAGGGATTTATGAAAGACCTTTTTTAATCTGAAAGAAAAAGTCATTATATCATATTATTGAAGGCCCAGTGCTACTGCTGGATTGATGAAAGTGTCTCACTTTAAATAGGGAACACACAAGAACTTCAAAAGCAAAGTCAACTTTTTGTGAGCAACAATTAAGTCAAAATTCCTTGTCCCTATGCTTATATGAAATAAAATCAAAGACTCCTCTTCTCTGAGAATTTTTCCTATCTCTTGCAGTCAGCATAAGCTTGAGTTGGAAATCAAAAGGAATCCTAAGGAAATACTAATAGCTTGATTTGTACATTTCAAAGCCAGCCAACTCTTTTTCTTTCCCCTTTACTCACCCCTTTGGCAGGATTACGGGTGATACCAGCCCCACTTGAGCTGGGGCTGGTCAGCCATGTTGCTTGTAGCACTAAAACATTGGAAGGGATAAACCCTATTCTTGAAATGATCCAGGCCCAAGACTTAATTGGAAGGTTGACCTTTTTGGTTGAATAGTTTTGATTCTTCTGGCCATCTTTTTCCCTAAACACACTAAACTTCCATTGAAGTTACTGAAGGCCGCAAAGGGGAGAAGCGCAGCTGGGAGAAATCTGGGTTAATGTTTTTCCCATTGGCTAAGGTCATTATTATTTCCTTGACTAACTTCTGATTTGAAGGTTGGAAACTGGTTGGTTATATAACGTTGTATGCACCCAGTTTCTGAGAATCACCAATTTTCCTTCTTGTTATAGTTTACATATTTTCAGTAATAAAGAGATAAAATCTGTAGCTTAACAAAATAGTGCACATAAGGCACTTGGATTTAAAGGCTATGTGTATAAAAAGTGTGTACTTACTTAGCTAAGAAAACAATTTAGCCTATTTTTCTTCATTTTCCTTCTTTCATCTGTGGTTAATGCATGAGGCTTGAGTCAGTGGTATGTAAAGTGTATTTAGAATGACAGTAATTGTTATATTTTCTTAAATCTGTATTGAATCTTATGGTTAATTAACAAATAATGTTTTATGAAGGACCAAATTCTTAAATACAATTAGTTAATGTATTTACTTTGCAAATCCCTTTTTAGGAATGGGCAAATATCTCAAATTATTTTACTCAAGATTTTGTACTCTAAACCCAACTACACATCATATGGGAGCCAAGAATGTGAATGATCGTTGAGTATGTTATTTCTTTTCCAAGGTTCTTACACCCCCTCCTCAAACTGTCCCAATATTTTCCCTCAATTTAAAGCAAAACAAAAAATTTGTGATTTTCATGGCCTTCAAATGAGGAAGCTGTCCTCACGAAAGCATCTGGTTTTCTTGGATCAAAACTAAACCATGAACCTCAAGCTGGAAAGTAAATTTGGGAAAGTTTGTATATAAAGTAATTTCATGCTCTGAAGTATGATATAAAAATAGTTACATCTTTCAACTTTTAAGTTCTCAAATGTTTAGCAATAAAAACATATCAGCTTATCCCTACTTGAGAAAAGAAATTTAAACCATGAAAGCTTCCATTTAGTTTCATTTCCGTTCGAAACACGACACATCTAATTTAAGGCTAGGAGAAATGCTTACATCCTGAAGCACAACTTTAGATTCTTAGACCCCCCAAAATTTCAGAGAATTCCCCCCCTTTTTTTTAAATTAAAGTATAGTTGATTTACAATGTTGTGCCAATTGCCAGGCTTTTGATTAGTAACAATGTACATGAATCTCCTCTGGAGAAACAAGCCAAATCTTCAAGTTCTAACCTCAATTATCCCCACCTTATCCTCTCCTGCTCTATCTACACCTGTGCCCACATCCTACCCAGACCGAATCAGACCCTACTGTCGACCTTCGAAGTCCTGTGATGTCTCTACAACCTGCAACAACAAAGGGGCTGGCTGATTTGGGTTTGTAGCATCTTCATGTCTTTCAAGACCAGTCAATTAAGAAAAGGGTTTGAGGAGTTCCTGTCGTGGACGCAGTGGTTAACGAATCCGACTAGGAACCATGAGGTTGTGGGTTCGGTCCCTGCCCTTGCTCAGTGGGTTAACGATCTGGCGTTGCCGTGAGCTGTGGTGTAGGTTGCAGACACGGCTCGGATCCCACGTTGCTGTGGCTCTGGCGTAGGCCGTTGGCTACAGCTCCGATTCGACCCCTAGCCTGGGAACCTCCATATGCCACGGGAGCGGCCCAAAGAAATAGCAAAAAAAAAAAAAAAAAAAAAAAAAGAAAAAAAAGAAAAAAAAAGAAAAGGGTTTGAATGTCTTATGTCTTTGACTACTGTCATGGTTGAAAAGCTCAGGACTATTTCTGTGACTGGGTATCTTATATAAATGACATTTGCAGAAGTATAGGTGCTGCCTTGCTCTCTGCAGGAGTATATCAGATTTCTAAACATAGCAGCATGTTAGTTACCTTTCAGGAGGATAGTGGAAACAATTTGATCATCTCCACCTTTCAAAATGAAGACCTTATGCTTTTGAGCATACAGGTGGGATGAAATGGTACTGCAGTCAAAATAGAGCCACACAACATTTGTCACTTGTAAATCTCACAATAACTTGCCATGTTTGAAAGTGTCGACATTGCATACTTGTCATTCCCTGGAATGAATGCTTTGTTTTTCTCAAACTGGCAGTTGCTGGACATTCACGCCCAGACTATCTTCTATCATCTCTCCATAGATCCTCATGACTTGACACCCTCTCATTTTTTATTTTCTGGTAAAACATTTTGACTGGCATTATTTAAATAAAAACAAAAGTTACCACTTATCCTTGAATATTGGAGCTCTGTGTCATCTTAGCTGTAAGTTTGACTGGAAATAAAAGATCAGAATACTGGCTTGAAGCAATATTTTTTTAAACAAAATTAGTGGATATTAAACTACCAACAGTTCAGATGTTATAATTTAAAAGGAAATAGCTTACTCTGAAGGAAAAGAGGATAATGTTATATGCTCATTAGTCACTAATTGACAGTCTCTTAAATTCTGACTTAATATTTTTTAAAAATCATACTTTTTTTTTTTTTTTTTTTTTTTTTTTCTATTTTCTTTTAGGACCTCATGTGCAGCATATGGAAGTTCCCAGGCTAGGGGTTAAATCAGAGCTGTAGCTGCCAGCCCATGCCACAGCCACAGCAACGCAGGATCCCAGCCACATCTGCAACCTACACCACAGCTCACAGCAACAACAGACCCTCCATAACCCACTGAGCAAGGCCAGGGGTAGAACCCATGTCCTAAAAGATGCTAGTCTGGTTTGTTACAGCTGAGCCACAACTGAATCTCCAAAAAAATCATAATTTTAAAAAAGTATTAGCAATCTCCAGAGTCAGTTGGCATCAAGGGTTCTTCTGCCCAGTATCCTTCAGACCAATAGAAGGAGACCAAGTTCAGTTCATATGCAAAGGAAAGCTTTATTCTTTGATAAGACAACGGAGAGGCGTGAGTACCTGCTCCAGGGCAGCGCTTTCGAAGAGCGCTCCTGCCCCGCTGTGGGCGCGGCTATTGGCGGTGCAGGCGCATGCGCTTCTGCTCCAGCTCCCAGAATCTCTGGGCTTGGCCTGCCGCCGCCATCTTGAGTTTCAGTGCTGTGCGCATCGCCTCGGCACAGGGTCTGCTGACAGTCAAGCTGAGATACCGGCACAGCATTTGGCATTGGGAACTCTGGTCTGCAGCACCGGCTGTGATGCCTCTGCGCGTGGTACCCAGCAAGCAAGTAAGACCAGACTACGCACTGGGGAAAAAAAAAAAAAGGTTAGACTGTATTTTATTACCCAGATTCTATTTTTATTTCCCAGCTTCTATTTTTATTTCCTCAGAGTTGTTAATAGGTTTTGCTGGTAAGGACACGGTACATCTAACGTTTATAGTATGAGGTGGGAGTTCCTGGCGTGGCTCAGTGGTTAACGAATCCGACTAGGAACTGTGAGGTTTCGGGTTCAATCACTGGCCTCGCTCAGTGGGTTAAGGGTCTGGTGTTGCCCTGACCTGTGGTGTAGGTTGCAGACGGGACTTGGATCCCGCGTCGTTCTGGCTCTGGCTTAGGCCGGTGGCTACAGCTCCGATTAGATCCCTAGCTTGGGAACCTCTGTGTGCCACGGGTGTGGCCTTAGAGAAGACAATAAATAAATAAATAGTATAAGGTTTTCCATCAAATTACAGTTTCTTTTTTTTTTTTTTCCTTAGCAAATGTTTCAATTTAGAGTCAGGTGTATTTCTGAATCATTTGAAGCCACCAAGAACTCAAGTGGCTTTTAAAAGCCCAAAGACTTGGCCAATAGTGTAAAAATTTATACTTCATCTCTTTGTCCTTGAAATACTATATTTCACTGGAAATATTTTCTCCCTCTGATGTCTCTTATTTCTTTGACTGGGATCCATAGTCATTTGCTCGAGGATCTCTGGAAGGAGCTTTATGTCCTTGATTTGGGCCAACTTGTGGACTTGAGTCATGCTCACTTGTCCTGTGTGTGCCTTTCAAGAAAGATATCAGGTTTCTAATGACACCATAGTTAGTGAGATGAACACATGAATCACTTCAATTATTCTCGAAGGATGTGGGTTGGTCTGTTAACCAGGTGTGAAAGGCTTCTCTTGGTAAAAGAAGATTGTTTCTCCTCCTCATTGTGTGATGATGCACAGCTGGTTTTTATATCAAAGCTGTCATATTTTTTGTTGTTGTTGGCGGCCATGACCATGACCTGTCGGAGTTCCCAGGCTAGGAACAGCAGCATTGTCCTAGCCACAGCAGCGACAATGCCGAATCCTAACTGCTAGGCCCCCAGAGAACTGACACAGCTGGTTTTTAAAACGTTGTTTACAGGCACTTCATTTATCAAGACAACCTATTTCTATCACTTTTTACCTGAAAGCCAGAAGAGCATTTCCCAAAATATGTGTCATGTTGCACATAGAGGATTTAAAATCTAAATTTCTAATGTACCCCCTCTACAAAATACTTTTTTTCTTTTCAGTTCTTGAAGCCAGCTATTATCAGATAACACTGCCTAATGCTCGTTCAGTGTTATCCCTAGGGTAGTGGTAATGCTAGTTTAGATTCTGTTTGTCCATTATTGCTGAGCACTTAGCTGGATAAGGGAACGAAGGATGGCAGGAGTTCTGTAAAATGATATGAACACAGAGGAAGCTAGGTTGCCTTCAACAGCACACATTTTAAACTGTTTACTTGAAAGAAAAAAAAAAAAAAACTGCAGTAGCACTCTGTCCTTTATCTGATGCAGAGTCCTGGAAAGCAGCGATGGGAAAAGTCGTGTTGAACCTGATGTGCACTATAAAGTCATATTTCTGTTGATAGTTACACTAATCCTTAATGTTCTTTATGGACTGCTTGCTGCGGCAGTTTGGATTAGGATGCAAAGTGGGCTTATTTCAGATATTTTTCAGTCTGGGTACCCTGTGTTTATCTGTCATTTTTTATTTTCATTTAATTTGTTGTGTTAAGCACGCCATGAGTAAAGATATAGGTGTGATTTATGGCTCAGTTTTTTGAAAACTTCCCACTGTACTGAACCTCAAGGTGTCAGTTACCAGAAATCAAGCAGCCACCGCAGAAAAGCTATCTAACATGATGGCTTTGGGGAAGTCAGGCAGTTAAAAGAAGTTTGGAGAAATTTAGGGACTTTTGCCTTTTTTTTCTCCTCTGAGCTGAACAAAATAGATGCATCAATTCTAATGAGGAACTTCCTGCCCAGAGTCAGTGGCAGAGCAGCCTCCTCCCAACAGCTGCAAGCTTGAAAGACCTCATGCTGCTGGCCAAGGTTCATTCTGTGCTTTGCCTGAGACCACAGCCAGTAAAGCCAGTGTGTACCGTGGAAAGAGTTTTCCACTTCCATTGGAGAAGCCTTTTGTGAGGTTAGTTTGACTGTTCCAAATTAACAGTGGTGGTCATTGCTCATTTCTAAATTTTAACTGCATGTAAACCTACTGATTAGATTTCATTGAGGACAAATCATAGTTTTCTGTGAGGTAAATACATATCCTTTTGTTCAGTATTCCTTAAAACACTGGTTTTCAAAGTGTATCCCCAAACCAGCTGTATCAGCAGCACCTGGTAGCTTGTTAGAACTACAGATTTTCCATCTCCAGACCTAAGGATTCAGAAACTCTGGAGGTGAGGCAAGTCTTCTAGGTGACTGATGAATGCTCAAATTCAAGAGCCATGCCTTAAAGTTCAAGAGCCATTTGATTATAGCCTTTTCTGAATTTTAGTGTCTATCCCCAAACAAGAACAAAAACGAAACCAAACTAAAAAAAAAAAAAAGTTTCTTTTATTTTCCAGATGATGTGCAAGGGATCCCTAATAAAATGTGGCTTCTAATAATATATGTTCTCCCACTTATCCAAACTATGACTCCAAGCCCCTGAGTGACCCAGGTGAAGGACTTAAAGCAGTTTGCTAAGTTGCTTGATTTACTAGTAGAGGTCACTTCCCCACCTGCTGTACTAATAGGCTTCTATTACCCAGAACTCTTCAACCATTCACCAGTATTGTCATCAGGCATCCAATTAAATCAGGACCTACAGGTGTAGCTCTTCTCTCTGGTTTGGAGAGCAAACTAGTGTTTCACTGTCAAAAGGGTATTAGCCTCTTTGGGGCCTAATTTTAATCCTCTTTCCTTCTAGGAACTTGAGAGCAGTGTGACTTGGGGCATTGGTTCTGCATTATCATTTCGCATGTAATTTCAGTTTTTCTTGCAATACCAGGGGCTCACAGTCTTCCACTGTGTTTCAGAGTAACACTTCCAGACTCTGACATTGTAACCTTCGAAAGATTTTGATTTAATGACTGTTGAACATTTAGGTCTCATCCACCTTTTCCTCACTGTCTACAGCAGATCAGGGATTTATGTACCATTCCATCTCTGTCCTTGAAAGACTCATAATTAATGGCCATATACAGTTTATCTTGGCCTTTTATCTTACATTTTATACCTCCCTTTCTGTATCATTGATAATTTGAGCTTTTGTTTGAAATTAAGTTGCTTTCCGTTCCCCTTATTTACTTAGGAATGGACTAAATCAAAATCTGTACAGAATTCTCCAATTCTAAATTACCTTAACTAAACTTTTTAAAGAACTTCTTCTGTTTTTGAACAC
Source organism: Sus scrofa (assembly GCF_054392235.1). Classification (NCBI taxonomy): domain Eukaryota; kingdom Metazoa; phylum Chordata; class Mammalia; order Artiodactyla; family Suidae; genus Sus; species Sus scrofa. Next base: position 114,422,514 of record NC_139389.1, on the reverse strand, counting down.
TTTATTTAAATATTACACTCTGCCATACATCAAAGAAAGTATGTGTTTCCGTCAGGGTGCTTATTTTTTGAGCAACTGCACTGTGACAGGCCCTGTTTAGAACCTTTACTAAGGACCACCCTCACCCTCCCCAATAGCCAATTGCAGCAATAAAAACGCTGAAATATACAGGTCTTGCATAAATAACAAAACTAAGTGAATTGAGCAAATAGCGTAATCCCTCAAACTGTGTTTAAAATGTTTTGAGTTATTTTATAGTTTGAAATTTTTACCAAGTGGTTATATAGATAATTTTTTTTTATAAAACCAGCCTGAACATACAGATGCATTTTATTATACCTGCTGCTTTATGCTTTGGAAAATCTTCCCACTGTTGAATGGGGACTGTGTCAACAATATACTTACATTCATAAGTTACTCAGAACTAGTGGCGCAGGAAAGCATTATTTCTCTTAATTCAATGGTCTGTCCAATTCTGTATCATTAATTAGTATGAACCTATTATGTCTTGTATAATTGACTAAGAAAAAAAATCTTCTGTACACATTATCACTTTTAACCTTGTAATTTTTAAGAATTTAAATATAATTTCTTCATTTAGTGCACTGATAAAGTTAATTAGCTGGACATGTATGTTTAAACATGACATACTTCATTATTCCTACCTACCAGTTATAATAGTTATGTAATGCACAGGTTGAAATGGATACAACTAGACTTGTACATGCTAACTTTTCATACTCTTCAACATTTTGCTGTTTATTGCTCTTCTCAGAAAAGGGAGCAAAACTGAACTTTTAAAAAGTTGCATATATTTAGATAGTATCAAATAATACAGGGAGACAGCCAAAACCCTTACATTATCCTTGATTTCTTTTGAGTATAAACACTGAAGGTGAAGGATCAGTTTGGACACAGCCATACAACCCCAAAATGATCCTTCTTATTTTAATAGTTTACATTTCAGCAACATTTACTTTCAGAAACAAGGATTTTCTGTATATGAGGAAATTTTGTTGGGCATTAACATGAAGATTTCATTCAGATTCTTAGAACTGTTACTGAAGATGGGCTGAACTTCTCATAGACAGATCTCATGTGAGAACAATCCAGTTCTGGAGCCACAGAGATCCAGATGTCCAACTGAACAGCTGCCATCCTCTGTCTGCAGTAACCTTGAGACCACTGCTTTTGAGTTGTGACCATGTGTTATGCATTTCTTATCCTGACGCCCATGATTGAGGTCAGATGTTCTCTACCCTTAATTTTGCCCTTTGGGACTCTGTATTTCTCAGTGGGATGTACAGTCGCAGACACTGGTACCGTAAAGCAGCTAAAGAAAAATGTTCCCATCCAGTGTTCATGCAAGTATATGTTTAGGCTAAATTTTCATTCCCCTTAAATATTTAGTGTTTATTGCTCTTCTCAGAGAGTAATTATAAGTGAACTGGAAATAAAGTAGGCATCTAAAGAAGCAAAAGTTAAAATCTCCTGGGGTCTACAACTCAGGTGTTATATGTTGAAAGCATGGATGGGTAAGGAATCTTCCTTGTCCTTCCACATGTGCAGACAACATATTTGAAACCCACCTAATGATATATGCTCATCAAAGTGGCAAATAGCAGCGTGAGATCCATATTTATTTTGATACTGGTCTCAACACCACAAAGTTACACAAATGTTTGATCAGTTTTACAAAAGTAACACTGTTACCAACTAAATAATCACCTTTTGCTGTAGCATCATAGAATCTAATTCACAAGTTACCTGTAACTTGTATGAACAGATATTTGTTAATATTTGGAATCCATGTAGAACTTGGGAAGGTCAGACCAGAGTAAATCATCACCACATTAATATTTGCAGTGAAGTTTTGTGGTACTTAGAAAGTATCTTTAACTGATGCATTAAGTATATATGCTCAGAATATAATTGCTATATTTCCAGATTACAAGATGCTTCACTAGACTGTAAGCTCTTTAAATAAAGGCACCGTGTTTTGTCTAGCACAGTGGATGGCATATTTCAAGTTTTGAAAATGCATTTGCTAACTGAACTAACCAGACTTAAACTTCCCTACTACAGTGAGCAAATGGTGTTTATTAACTCATCCCAATAGTCAGATTGTGTCTTTCAGCACTTAACAGACCAGGTGCCTGATTGTATTCATGAAAATTCAAATCATAGTGTTGTTTTTGGAATTTCTGCTGAAGGGTTTAAACTATGCCTTCAGTAACATGAGGGCATGAAAATGGTATCAATTAGATAGCATTTCTGTGTCACCACTACTAATGACTAATTTACTGGAGGGTGAAGTGTGTTGAATTTTTCCATAATGGGTGTCCATTAAATATCTGTGTTATTGTTGCATGCACCGTATCTTGTGTTTGTGTAAGTGTATGATTGAGGCCCAAGTATGTGTTGACTGTGATATTTGTGGATTTTTTGGTAGAGAGTCCTGTCATCAGCACATAGTTTGCCAGGACTTTTCCACTGAATGGTTAATATAGAATACAATCCTTTTTTTTTCTTTCTTTCTTTTTTTCTTTTTCTGGCTGTGCCCACGGCATATGGAAGTTCCCAGGCCAGGGATCGAACCCTCGACACTGCAGTGACACGCCCAATGCTTAACCTTCTGCACCACAAGGGAATTTCTAGAACAAAATCCTTGATACTGTAATATTAGTCCCTTAAATCCCAAGTTAATTTTGCAGTGTACTTTAGGGAAAGTGGAGAGAACCATATGACAAATTACATCAGTTAGTTACTCCATGATTATTGATTTTTCAGTATCATCTGCAGGAAGTTGTGTTTCACCCTCTATGCAATAAGATAGTTAAATCATTTTAGACCTTATAGACCTACCAATATCCAGTAAATTTGTGGCTAATTGTGGTTTTGTTACCTATTCAGCCCACCAGCATTCCTTTATTTCAAAATGTTTGGCTTGAGAAACTCACTCAGTTCATGCTAATTTCTTGTCAGCAGTTTATTTGCTGGCCTGGCTAAGTGTATGCCATAAAAATCACTTAGAATTGTGTACTTCCATCCTTCTTCGTCTTTATCTGTAGTACTTTCTGCATTGCTATTGTGATCCAGAACACCTTTTACCAAAGTAATGTTTTGCAGATTTTAAAGTTTAGGTCAAAAAGTTTGGGCTTCCTAAGTTCTGGCATTTTTAGCTTTTTTCTTATGTTTGTAATAGTGCAGCGTTGCTGAAGCAGTGAATACAGTGTTTTCATCTGTCTTTTATAACTCACATTGACAAAGTTTGGCCGTGTGATATATAGAGCTGTGTTTTCTGGCATAATTAGTACAGACTTTTTGTTTGTTGTTTGTTTGTTTTAGTGTGGCTACCATCACACTACCTGTTGCTTGCCAGCTAGCAGATAACATTATTGATTATAAGCTCTTGATGTATGCACAGTGAAAGAAATTGTAAAATTTTGGACATCACATTACTGATGATATTATAACTAAGAAAGCACATTTTGTGCTGCATGGCTCAGGGCAACACAAGGACTGGAATAGTCAAGAACCATCTCTACTTCACCTCTGTAGGAGAATATTAATAGTGGCTGACATAACCTCAGTGACTTTGTCCTGAAGTTATCTTAATATACTGAACATAGGCGAAGGAACCACCAGTTAATCAGTGACTACTAAAAGCCCAGCACTGTAAAGAGTGCTGTGAAATATGCAAAAATAAATAAATAAACATAAAAATAGGACTCTTGCTACTATAGCTGCTTGATACTCAGTAAATATTTGGTGAATGAATGCAATCTAACAACAGTAACAACAAAAGTTAAAAATCTTTTTCATTCCTTTCTGTGTAAAGAATTTTCTCTTTAAAAAGCTCTTCTCCTACACAGAACCTATGTAATTTTTGTTATTGTTTAACAATATACAATACCAGAATGTTGGTCACTTTTTACAAACAGAAGCTTATTTTCACTAGGGAATATTCTTATTATTTATTATATCTTCCCAAAGAGTTTTAAGAACCACTCTAATATTCATTTTAGGTTTAAATGCTAGGTAGGAATTGGGATATTTAAATTGAACTAGAATTTTCACTGGCCTAAATGGATGGATTTAAAACCATGGTATCCCAGTTGGCAATCCTGCATGCTGAAAGGGGAGGAATGTTGGGTCCAGAGGAATCCTGGCCACTAATCACCTGTGTGATGTTGAGCCTGCCATTTCACCTCTTGTGTCTCTCAGCTGTTAACTGGGCCAATTTTTTTTTCTGGGTCGCTTTCACTCTCTAATAGTCTGTGAATCTCCTGTTGAACATTCTTCACTAAATTAAAAGTGAATGGTGTGTAGTCTGAATCTCTACCTTGAAACTAATTCTAAGAGATACCAAATCATATTTAGATTATACACTGTGCTTGTCAATGATCTATTCAATAATGACCTTTTCATAAAATCATTTTAGCTGCATGGTTCCCCTTCTTCCTTTTTCTTTGTTATGCTTTGTTTTAAAATGGTGTACGATTAAAATCCTACCTTGACCACTAACTTACTAGCTGTGTGATTTGGGGTAATTAACATTTCTGAGCTCATTTGGGTAATCTGTACAGTGGACCTAATTCTGTCTACTTGAAAAGAATTGTTAGGGGACTTAGGTAATGGCACATGAAAAATGTCAAGGTCGGAACATGGCACACAGTGGTTCTGCATAAAAGTTTCTTACTTTTCTTTACCATCAAAGCCTGATCCACTTCATCCATGAAAATCTCCAATGAACTCAAATTATTGTCTCCATTTACTAAATAGCAACGGATCACTCAAACTATGCAACAATCAGGGATGTTGCATTTTTGGATTCTAGAATTAGCATATTTACTCTGCTAGATTGTATTAATTCATCAAATATTTACTGAGTTCCAGATCTATTCTGAAATGCTTTTCATGTTTTAACTCCTCACAATAACACTATGAGGTTATCATTTTCATTTAAAAATATATCTCAAATGAGGAAATTGAGGCACACAGAGGTTGAATAATATGGAGGATCACTCATTGGTAAGTACAGAGTCCACATTGAATACATGTGCTCTGTCACTTGGCCACATTTGCAAACAGCCATTGTAGTCATTTTTATTTTAAAATGCAAAATTCAGAAGTTCTCTGGTGGCTCAGCAGGTTATGGATCCAGTGTTGTCCCTGCTATGGTGCAAGTTGGATCCCTGGCCCTGAGCACAACCTCCCCCCACCAAAAAAAAGGGGCAGAATTCGTTTTAAAGAATCAGTGGCACTAAGAAGTTTCTTTCTTTTTTTTCCCCCCCACCAAGTCTTTAACAGCATTTGTAGAAAAAGGAGAGGCAACAGCTGTCCAATCTACTGACCTTGCTTAGATCTTACCAAGGCTCAATAATGCATTAGGTTTTGATATATCCTTCCTGCAGCCCAGGGGAAGTGAGAAAGAGCAGTCAGGTGGGGTTAGAGCCTAGAAGACCGGGTAGACTCCATTTCCTATCTCTACATTTTAGCCAGTGCCAACTAATTTTTTTTGAAAACTTAATACTTTTCTTCCCTAATAAATACTGAATGAATGTACTCTTCCTAAGGAAGAGCCTTTGCTAATAAAAGTGGTTTTTGGGTCAGCAAAAAAAAAAAAAGAAAGAAAGAAAGCAGAGTGAGGGTCAGAAGAAACAGAGAGGGCATTCAGCGGGTGGTGGCAGGAGTTCCCGTCGTGGCGCAGCGGTTAACGAACCTGACTAGGAACCATGAGGTTGAAGGTTCAATCCCTGCCCTTGCTCAGCGGGTTAGGGATCCGGCGTTGCCGTGAGCTGTGGTGTAGGTTGCAGACGTGGTTCGGATCCCGCGTTGCTGTGGCTCTGGCATAGGCCAGCAGCTGAAGCTCCGATTAGACCCCTAGCCTGGGAACCTCCATATGCCGCGGGAGTGGCCCAAGAAATGGCAAAAAAAAAAAAAAGACAGAAAAAGGAACCAGAGGGTGGTGGCAATGGGGGAGCTTTTCTTCTGACTGTCCTACTAATGTGTGTGAGTGGATGTTGGGGGTGGATTTCATGAGTAAATGTGGATTTTTGCCACCAAATTCTTTCCTTCAGAGCTAATATTCTCATGGGATATTAATATTAATGCAAGGGAAAAGGGCCTGGGTGAAAAAAAAAATGATTTTCCCCTTCAGGGACAGAGTTTTCTCAGGATGACAGTGAAGTTTACAGATGTCAGAAGGTGGTAGTAGAATATTAAGCATTTTATCATGAGCAAACAGGAAAACCAGCTACAACCTATAGGCTTCTCTTCGGAAAGTTGAAACAAGGAACCTGGTAATATCAGTCCAGTCAAGGACCCTTTTCCCTCCTTAAAACCATCTAACCTTTCTGGGGTGTGTGGGCCTTTTGAGCCTAATCATTATTCTGGACTAATTAAAGTCATCAAAATAGAAATGTGAATGTAGTGGCTGTATCATGCTTTAGATAACACATTAGGTGGAAAGGGGTATATTTACATTTTAGGAAGTTCATCATTTCATCATTATGAATTAATCCTTTTATGATTTTTCTGAATCATTCCTTTGGAGCATTCTGAAAGCGCCAGAAAAAAAAAAAAAAATGAAAGCTTTTCTTAAGCATCTGACTTAATGGCTAGCTAAATGTCCAGTTTCCAAAAGCTGCTGCTTATAAAAGACCAAAAAATGTTAATATGGCCGGCATAACTGTAACATAATTTTTCCAAGGTGGGAAAAGCAATAAATTACAAAATATCATACTAATGGAATATAAGGTTTTTAATAAGAGCAGCTGTTATTTCGCTAAGGTATATAATGTTTTAAGTCTCAGTTTTCTGTTTTGAAAGTATGTTAATTAGTTCACTTGTTTCATTTAATTTATTACCATTCTCTGGGTTTGTGACTCTTAATTGTGTGATGTGGTTTATATTCACTGCTTTTACATGATGGGAATGCCATAATGTGCCTTTGCTGAACTGAGCTTCAAGTTTCACTTGCACTGGATGCAGATGTGCAATATGAAAAGTATAAATAGGCCCCCAAAGTCACACTTTCCTTTTGGAAATGTTAAGCCAGAAACATATATCAAAGAAATAAGCTTACATTTGTATAAGACTTGCCACATAATGGGAAATAAATACCAGAAAGCAGGTACCTTCAGGTGTATTTTAGACAAACTTGTAACTCTTCTGGTAATAAAGTCAATCTTCAGATGCTTTGAATATTAGAGACTTGAGGGGTTGCAGTTAATTGCATTTTGGGGTTTAATTAGAATAAATGAGAAATGCTTTCTGGCCTTAACTCCTCCAGTTGGAAATTTTTCTGAAATGTATGAGTGGATTTTCTTAACCGGCAAGACAATGCATTTTGTCAATGTATTTTTTATGATTTAGATTTAGCATGCCTCAGGGACGTAATTCAATTATCATTCATCATTGTGTAATACAATAAATAGGTAGAATTGAAGGAGATGAGACTATATGCATTAAGTAGTGGATAATCAGTCACCATAAGATACCATTACAGACCATCCTTCAGCAAATTGCTGATAGGAGGTATAGGAATATAATTATTTGCTGGTGTGGGTGTTTTGTACCTTCTGGGACATTTGCAGGAAGCATTTCTGGCCTCTTTCTAGAGGGGCAGAAATAACAGACATACTTCCTGTGAGTATAATAGGAATTCAGAAAATGGAAAAACAGTAAAGTTCAGGGAAGATTTTGTAGAAGCAGGTTATGAGCAGAATTTTGAAAGATACATGGTTTGGCAAGTCAGTGTAAAGAACTTGATGACTATGTGGTTACTGTTTTTTAAATGAAAAGAGGTCATTAGTAACCTTGATAGAAAAATTTCAGTAAGCTACATTGCAACTATTGGATGAATCATGCAGATGTTTTCAAGACAAATTCCTCTTCTGACCCAGGCCTAGACATAGCTGTAATACCCACTATATTGATAGAAGTGGAATTTAGGGGCTATTTGAACTTCTCAATATGATTCACACATGACCTACACCATTTAGTGAGTGATTTCTCCTCTTTTTCCCCTGATTCTTCTCTTTTCTCCTCTATTTCTTGCTTGCATTCTCTTTCTTAATTTTTCTTTTTCTTCTTCTCCTTGCTCTTTCCCCTTAGGTTAGGCTAATAGAGGCCTGTGAGAAGAGAATCCACAGTCATGACCAATGTGTTAGTTTCCTGATCTTACTGAAACAAATTACCACAAACCGGTGGCTTAAAACAATAGAAATGTATTATCTTACAGATCTTGAAGCCAGAAGTCCAAAATCATTTTCACTGTGCAAAAATCAAGGGCTGCACTTACTTCAGAGACTCTAAGGGAGGAATCCATTGCTTGATCCACCTGAGTTCTGAAGGTTGCCAGCATCCCTTGGCTTGTGGCCACATCCCTGAAAGTTGTCTCATGGTCATGTAACTTGCTCTTCTCTGTATATCAGGTCTTCCTCTGCCTCTTTCTTATAAGAACAGTTATCTATGAAAATGAAAACACTAGTTTGAAAGGATACATGCACCTCAGTGTTCACAACAACATTACTTATCATAGCCAAGATGTGGAAGCAACCTAATTATTCAGCAACAGATGAGTGGGTAAAGGAGATTTGGTATATATATAATACAATAGAATATTATTCAACCATAAAAAGAATGAATTTCTGCCATTTGTAACAATGTGGATAGACCTAGAGAGTATTATGCTTAGGGAAATAAGTCAGAGAAAAACACAAATCTCTGTTATCACTTATATGTGGAATCTAAAAAGTAAAATGAATCTATAAAACAAAACAGAAACAAACTCAACAGATATAGAAAACAAACTATTGATTACCAGTGGGAAAGAAGGGAAGGGGGAGGGCAAGATAAGAGCATGTATATATAAAATAGATAAGCAACAAGGTTATGTTGTACAGGACAGGGAAATACAGCTATTTCATAATAAATTTAAATAGAGTATAATCTCACAATGGACTATTAATCAGCCATTAAAAGGAAAGAAATGGCATTTGCAGCAACATGGATGGACCTAGAAATGATCATGCTAAGTGAAGTCAGTCAGACAGTGAGACACCAAAATCAAATGCTATCACTTACATGTGGAATCTAAAAAAAGGACACAATGAACTTCTTTGCAGAACAGATACTGACTCACAGACTTAGAAAAACTTATGGTTTCCAAATGAGACAGGTCAGGGGGTGGGGGATGCACTGAGGGTTTGGGATGGAAATGGTATACAATTGGGTTGTGATGATTGTTGTACAACTATGAATGTAATAAAATTCATTGAGTAGTTTTTAAAAAAAAGTTTTATCATGGACTTGGAGAAAAGACTTGTGGCTGCCTGATGGGAGGGGGAGGGAGTGGGAGGGATGGGAGCTCGGGCTTATCAGACACAACTTAGAATAGATTTACAAGGAGATCCTGCTGAATAGCATGGAGATCTTTGTCTAGATACTCATGTTGCAGCAGAACAAAGGGTGGGGAAAAAATGTAATTGTAATGTATACATGTAAGGATAACTTGATCCCCTTGCTGTACAGTGGGAAAATAAAAAATAAAAAATAAATAAATAAATAAAAAGTTTTAAAAAATAGGGTATAATCTATAAAAAATAGTACATCACTATGTTATAACCTGAAACCAATATAATACTATAAATCATTGTACTTCAGAAAAACAAAATGACACTCATGATTACATTTAAGGCCCATTCTAATCATCTAAGATAATCTCTCCATGGCAAGATCCTTAACTTAATCTCATCTGCAAAAACCGTTTTTCCAAATAAGGTAATATTTACAGGTTCCAGGGATTAGGGCCTAATGTATAAGGCCACTATTATTCAACCCACTGAAATCGGAATATTACAGAGTCCTCCTTTACATATGGCAGACAACACTGAGTCTACCCTAGACACCTCTGAGCCCTTCTGTGGATCTCACTTGCAAGCATGAGAAAGGAGTCATACTTTTTCGTATGTCCTGTGTTCACTGGACCAGTATTCTTTGAGCAGCACCTCCCTACTAATGACAGAAGAACGAAAGGGATCTCGTTGTAATTTTCCAGGTTACTGAGTACCAAGCTTTAAGTCCCAAATAATGAGGGTCAGGACCATGGGTGTATTCCTTATTCCCTTTTTCCTCTTCAGACTTTGAAGCCTACTTTTTTGGTAAGGAAAGTTTCAAGTTGCCAACATAGTCTTTTCAGCCAAACTGGAGGAGATATAGAGAAGCACACAGAATTGATAAGGAATCCTCCCAGTAAGAGATCCTGCTAAATTCACCTGAGACATTGAGACTGTAAGGAAAGGGATGTTTTGAGCTCTTTGAATTTAGCTTTCTTTAAATAATCCCATCACCCACAAAGGATGAGGATGAGGAGGGTGAAAATATAAGTAAGGAACATAAAAATTCAAGCCCACTTTCTTTCCTATCCAGTATGCATTATAGACAGACCATTTTCACTTGCTGGTCCCTGGGAGAAGGAATCCAGATAAATTTGCAAGCATTAATTTTTACGGTACCTGTGGCCTCTAAAGCCCTTATGCATCCTTGCTCATCCACTCTCAGAATTCTTATTCAGTGAATTTTCGAATATGATTCTAAAGAGAAATGTATTCTTTTAAAATAGCATTTTAATATAACTAAAATATACTATTATAGTCCATATGTTTAATAATTATTTTTACTTTTTCCAGTATTAGCTTACTGGATATTAAAAAGGGTGTAGTTTCTATGTGGATGTTTGGTTTTAGCAAATATTTGATTGTAGCAATTTTGCTAGTGACCTCTTATGTCCCCTGGGGAAAATATCTCAGGATCTCTATTGACCAGGGTAATGTTTCCCAACTCAGTATTTCTCAGCCTGGATAATTCTTTATCATGGTGGTTGTCCTGTGTATATTACAACGTTTAGCAGCATCTGTGCCATCTACCTCTAGATAACCATTTCTTTGCTGAGTTGTAACAACCAAAAGTGCCTTCATACATTACCAAATGTTCCCTGGGATACAAAATCACCCTGATTGAGAATTAGTGTTTTAACTCTGTTGCTTGCTTGGTTAATAATAGTAGTTAGCTTTTGTGGAGCACTTAGTAAATGCCGGTCACTGTAATAGGCACTTTACTTGCATTAATGAATTCAAATCCTACAAAGTATCATAAGTGCCATCATTAACTCTATTTTTACAGACAGATAAAGAAATCATGGCACAGAAATGTTGAGCAAATGTGCTAAGATTATACCACTTTTAAAGAGTAAAGCGAGGATTTGAACCAGAAGATAGGATTTAGAATTCGTGTTCTTAGGCATCATGTTACAGCTGTGGTCCACTGCTCTTAAGAATATGTTATTACAGATTTAAAATCTTCCTTTGCATGCGTTTAAAGGTTATAAATAAACTACAACAATGGGTGAAAGGATTAGAAAGGACCATTTATTGAAATCACATTATGAGCAGGGCAGTCATCTTGAGACTTTCTTAGAAGTTATTTCATTTAATCCTCAGAGTAGTCCTGTTATATTCATTTTTTATATGAGAGGACTTGGCACCAAAGAAGTGAGTAATTTTACCCAAGGTAAGAGCCAGTATGATAACTGGCAGAAACTGAATATGACCCAGTGCCTTTTGACTTCTCAGTCCATATTTATTCTACTTGACTCCGATACTTTCCTTGGGTTTTTTTAAAAGATGAAGGGAGGAGCATTTTTGTGTTCTCCATATGTATTTTCTGGTCCATGCTCTGTTCCTGTACAAATTCTTTGTTTCTTGGAGCTATTACTTGGAGATTTTGAGCACTCACTTATCTTCATCAAAGCCTTCTGACAGAGTCTAGTAAAGACGTGCAGGCACAGGTGGGTGGGCGTGGGTGTCCAGAAACCTGGTGTGAGTCCTGGCTCTGCCACTTCATTGCTCTCTGATCCTGGGCAAATCATATAACAACTGGGAGCTTCAGCTTCCTTAGTCTTAAACATGGGCCTCATGATAATGCCCATTCTGCAGGGTAAAGATTAGAAACAATGTATCAGAACACAATTATTTTTAGTTGGTACAATTTGGCTCCTTAAAATTGGAAGTTAGGCATTTGCCACTTTTCTTTTTTGCTCCTTTTCTTTCAGAGCACTGGCAGTCTTTCCAGCCCAATTCCCTTTACCCCATCAAGGGTGTTTGGCGAAATTCACCAAGATTGATTCTTAATTAAAACAAAGATATCTTGGGAGTAGACCGAAACCTTTGAAGTCTTTGCTAGCTAAACACAGCCCTGAAAACTGGATTGGGTACCTGTAATGGGGAACTGAAGGCCAGGAGACAATGACTGAACAGATTTTTTTTTTTCAGACTGACTATGTGAAAAGATTGTTAGGAAAGATAGCATACCCTGGCCTGTATCCACAGAGAGCAATATTAAGAGTTTGCTTAATGAAAGTCTTCTCTTTTTTAAAAACTGTTTTTATTGAGGTATGTATAACATATGACGTTATATTCATTTCAGGTATACAACATGATGATTATGTACTTGTATATATGGAGAAATGATCACCTCAATAAGGCTATCTCTCACAACCTCTGTCCCCATCTAATATCTAATCTTGCAATGTGACCAGTTATTTCCCATGCATAGTTACAAAGATTGTCTTCCTTGCCATAAGAACTCTTAAGATACACTCTTTTAGCAACTTTCCAATACGCAATACAGGATTATTAACTATAGTTAATATGCTATAGATTACATCTTTATGACTTATTTATTTTATAAGTATAATTTTGTACCTTTCTAAAATCTTCGAAAATTTTTCTTTTATCAAAGCTGAAATCTGTGAGTTAGATGGGCCTTGACCTAGAACTTACCTTTCTTTTACTATATATGTATGAGCACACAAACACACATTTCTCTCACTACCTGGAAATAGACCATTCCTTTGAAATTTTTAATAGGCTGAAATGACATAAAGTGAAGAAACAATTAAGTACCTTTCTTCATAAAAGTAAAAACTCACATATGAATTTCTTTCTGTTAGAAAAAACAGGTACTAATGTAGGTCTTTTTGCAAAAGCAAAGTTGCATAAGGCAAACTTGTATATGTATAATTGGATGCAGAATGAGAAGAATGAAACCACAGGAGAGAGTGGGGAATGTAATTCTCTAGGACAATATTGTACATTTCACAGCTCAAATATATGGGGAGATATTAATAAATTTCTGGTTACTTCTAAGTTGAGCAAAAAGTAATTCCTGTGGTTCATTGGAATATGTAACACAGGTGCTCAAGTCAGTGGACTGAGACCTTGCAAAGTGACCACTCAAAGGAGATGTCATTTTTTAAAAAGTCGATGGAGAAGGTGTTCATATCTAGTTGCCTTGCTGAGAATGTCGGTCACAGGCTAAAAAGATTCCAAAGGTAATGTGATAATATGGCATGTCTACTCAAGGGCAACCAGTGGAAATGTTCTGAATCAAAAATAACTCAACGTTTGAGAATTCTGAGAGGACATTCAGTGCATCTCCATCTACAGTAATTGGGAGAGAGATGCGCTGGTTTGTTTTAAGATTTCAAGAGATTAAATTTAGTATTTTATAAATGTATTGTTAGAAATGTTAAATCTCATTACTAATTGAATTGCACTGAAATAAAGGCTTTGGGGAAAGCTGATATTTATCTATTTGGCAGATATTAGTTAAATTCAATTATCCATGATTTTTAAAAAATGTTTTTGCAGTCACTGTGTAGACCAGTGCTGTAAAATTCAATTACATGTAGGTAATTGTGCTGTCACATTCTGGTTATCAGAAATGGTCACGATGAAATTCAAAAATGGTATATTGGATAACTGCCATTTCAGCAAATACCATTATAAGAGTAAAGGCAATGCATAGCTGAATGATTCCTAAGCTTCTCTTTTGCTTTCACTCAGTAATGAGTATAATAAAATTTCACCCCAAGAAAAGGACTTGGAAGCTCCCTTGTCTCATTACAACAGAATTTGACCTGAATATTCATCTTTGCAGTCAAGAAATGAAGATGGAATGACAAACAAAATTGTTCCAGTTATTGCTCTCTGGAAATCACATGTGTTCATTCTACAACGTGGTGTGAGAAGCTAGGAATAAATATATTTTCTTATTTTTGTTTTTAGAAAAATAACCCATAGCTTCAACTGTGTCAGAAGAAACTATAAAGAAAGTTTTGTAAAGAAGAAAAATCAGATTTGGAAAGGAAAATATTGCTAATCTGCATAGCAAGAAGGTGGAAAAAAGAAAGGCAAAAATGGGTTCATAATTTTTTAGAGGTGCTCAATTTAGAAGATGAGGTAGGGGTTCAAATACAAGACCCTGAATTTTCTTTCTGGTAGCGATATGCCAGCCATGCCAATCATCTTTCTAAAACAGAACAGTGTGGTAGTTTATAACTTGTGGGGGGAAAGAATAGATAACCTCCCTTAGCCTTTTAGAAAAGCCAAGACAAGCTCCAGGAAAAGGAGTTAAAAGAAGCTACTTCCCCCGTCACCTTGGGTCACTGGAAATACACATGCATGCCTAGGACATGCGTAGATGCTTTGGGGAGGCTGGAAACATTAACCTTGAGTGCTGCTAAGGGGAGAACACTTCAAAGGCTAGGGCAGTGAGAGAACCAGAAGCCAATCAGAGTGAAGAGGATGTTTGAACAGAGAGAGAGGAAGCATATAAAGACTAAGGGTTTGGGGCTCCTCTCTCTCCACTGTCTCTGTTCTATCCGACACCTAAATCTGGGCAGCTCTTTCCAACTTCAGGAGGACAAGAGGAGAGTAGTGCGGTGAGTCCAGGATCAACTAGACTAAGTTTACTTGCATACATTTGCAGTGGCTCTGCAAGACTGGTTAAATTTGAATCACAAGGACCAGTATTCCCAATGTATTCTTTTTGTTTACTTGGAACCCGCTAAAGGAGTCCACATGTGAGCTCATGAATGCATATTCAAGAAACAAGTAGAGTATGTGGCTGTTGCTGCTTCCCCTCGTTCTTTCTGCAGAGAGAGAGGCTGGAATGACACTCCATTTCTTAGATGGGGCTGGTGCTCTCTGCAGCCTATTTGGCAGGTACGCTGTGATACTAAATGAGACTGCATTTGGAAGCCTCCTGCGGAAGGGAGGCATGTTATAGTTTGATTCTAAGGTGGCAAACTCAGAATGTATTGTTGCAGAATTCTTTTTTAGGAACTGTTTTGTTGTAAGTCTTAGAAACTAGAAATAATAGGCTGGAGAAGAAACTACAACTTCTGAAAGGCCTGGGTCTCAGTCGTGAGTGTTTTTAAATGCCTAGAGACCCTTCTGGAGTGATGCTTTGGTTAAGTGAAGAGCCCAAGCATGCCAGTAGAACAAAGTATGAAAATGATGTTCAATGATTTGTTCTGGCTTTTTTGTGTCCATGCCATCAGTGCAGAGATTTCTAATCCTTGTTATATGTTATCATTTCTGAAAAGATGAGGGCATGGGGGAGAATCTCCAGTGCCATCCTTTGCTAGTCCCAGTGTTAATCTAGTGGTTTTACTCTGAGAGTTTCAGTTTGAAATAGATGACTGTCAATACTAATCTGTCCAATAAAAATACAGTCAAATATATTTAATGTTTGTGTTAAGGACTAAGGCTGTAAAATACAATGCTTTATTTCTGGTTGTTTTAAAATAAAGACCAAAGGGAATTGATGGATGTTTTCAAATAGAATGGTATTTTTTGAGTGATGAATCAAAGATGTTTGTATTATCCTTTACCTCACAGTGAAGTTAATTACTGTTTACCTGTATATAAAGAAATATAGCTCATTTAAAACCGTCAGGTGGTGTGGGATCAGGAAAAGGGAAGATTAGTTATTCTCATCCTTATCAGGTCATGATTCCTTAATCTCATGAGTAAAGATGATCACTAAGAGTAAAGTTCAAAAGAATGTCACAATAAAAGAACTGCTGAGTTTAGGGTTCAAGCCTACTGTGTGCCTTATATTCCACTGGGGGAACATGACACCTCCCAGATGTTATTTCCAGAAAACACTGGCAGGACTGGCTTATTAATTTTATAACCCAGGGAGAGGGTGACAGAGGAGTGGAATATTGGTGACACTGTACAGCTAGATGTAGGTCATTGTTAATGTTCTTTTATTTGTGGTGGGCAGTTCATATGTCTTCAATAAACTATTCTAATGTAATTATTAGAGAAATCCTCTTATCTGCTTTGCTTTCAGCCATCAATGAAGAGCAGGAGGCCTCCACTAAAAAATACTTTTTAAATGTCATCTGCATGGACTTTGTTTTGTTTGAAAGCTTCTCATCCATACTTTGCATTGTGTGTTCATCTGTAACTGCTTAGACTCATTTTAGAAGCAGCCAGGAAATAACTCCTAAATAGCAAAAGCTATTAATTTAGCTAATCTCACACATATTATAAATATACATATTCATATATATGTAAACAAATACATTTATGGGTGGATTTATATTGTTAATGATTTTTTTTACATTACATACACATGTACATATATATATGTATATATATATAATTGTGTATTGGTATTAAAATTTTTCTTTTCCAAAATGCTTCTTATAGATAATCTTTTTCTGAACTTCATAGTTACCATGCATAAAGGTTAAATGACCTGCCCAAATTCACACTTAGTAAATAGGAAAGCCAGGGCTAGCAATGAAGTTTCCTGATTCTTAGCCAAGAGTTCTTTCCACTACAACAGCTGTCACTAGTTATTGGGAAAGCGAGGGGAGGAAACTGATTTAACTTCTCTGAAGTTGAGAATTATTGATATTGACTGAAATATCAGCAGTGCAGTTATTTTTCAAAGTCAGTTAATCTATGACTGTCCTATGTGTAATTGAGTTAAGTTATGGAAGTGGCCCTGTATGATAACTTTGTTTTCTTCTGTCTATATTATGCTATATTCCACCATCACCTGGTACTCTAATTCTTTTATGTTAACTCTCTTTTTTATTAACTTTATTTTTGACAAATAAGTCACTTAATAGCTATTGATTGCATTGATAATAAAAATACTGATGGAAGATCCCCTATTACTGAAGGCAAACAAAACGAGAATCTCAAATCATTCAATAAAATTCTCTTTCCAATACTGACCTGTTCTTTGATCAACAAAAATGTGTTTCTTTGTTTTAATGGAAGTCAGTAATCATGGTATACAAAATTGGCACTATTGTTTCCCGGTTAAAATTTGATGAACCATTTTTAGACATTCTCTTTCTAGATTTACAGTTAAGCTTAATAGGGATAAGACAAACTAAAGGTCTTTATTCAGCCAGTACTCACTGACAGGGTTAGCAAGAGAAATGGGAAACTGCTGCCTCATTAAAAACAACAGCATACTCATAGTCAAAACCAACCAGGTTGATAGTTAAGTACTCTCCATTAGAACTCAAATACTATTACCAAATAAGGAGCAATAGAAAAGTCCTTGTAATAACCTTGATGTGATAATGAGTATTCAGAAATTTCAGCCTGACATTCAGGCTCTTGTATTTAAAAATCTCTTTGCCCCATAGTCTTCAGGGCAATTTTCAAAATTGAAACAATTTTTTTTTATCATAAAACAAGGTCAAACCCTGCATTCCATGGGATAGAGGTTGAGATGCTCTAACAACAACAACAACAAATTAAAAAACAAACAAAACCCAAATGTAGTGGCTTACATGGATAGAAATGTATTTCTCACATTACAGGCCCCGCCAGTCCAGGTGGTGAAGGTCATTGAAGGACACAAGTAGCTTCCTTTCTGCTGCATTACCATTCCCTGATGTGCATTCCCTGATCAGCATTACTGAGGCTGGGTTTCCGTCATGTCTGTGCTACAGCCTGTAGAAGAAGGAAATAGGAGAGAGTCCAGAGTGAGTGTCTTTAAGGAGATGACCCAGAAATGAAAGATATCAATTCTACTCCTCTCTCCTTGCCCAGAACTTTAGCACATGAACTTACTTAGCTTCAAGGGATGCTGGGAAATGTAGTCTGTAGCTGGGAGACCATATTTCTAGAAAATAGGGTGGAGGAGGAAGCATGAAGGGTGGAAGGGTAGGTTCATATATTAAAACAAAGTGGAGAAAAAAAGATCCTGAGGAATATCTACCAGTATCTGTCACAGCCACAATATATGAGTTAAATGCATTTATTTAATCAGGAATAGTATCCACAATGAATTGTCAAAGGTATTCAAGCAATTAAAAAATGAATTAATACTGGTAGTGCTTAGATTATTTAAAAATAGTGGTTCTTAAGTTTTCTCAGTCTAACACTACTTTGGGGTAAAGTTGCAGGTCACCTGTACTCTGAACAGAAACTGTGTACCTGGCTTTGTTTTTAATGAGAAGATATGAAGGTGGTTTCTAGTTTTATACTTTATACTTGTGTTACATAACATATATTAGAGAAGCATGCCAGTTTTTGAACATTATTGAAGGATGCACTTATCTAAGTTAACTTTCCAATTAATGGAAGCTTACCATTTTAATGTAAAACCAGACACAAGATTCTCTTTTGTGTCTGTGTATCCATGTGTGATTGTAATATTAGTAAACTGAGGTAGTTCTCTACCTTCTTAAACCAGATATAATGAACACAGTAAAAATAATTGATGCTGTCATTAAGTGCATATTTATTCAGCACCAGTTATGTCCCAATGACTACTTCAGGGTCTCCATAGGATATCAGATTTAATCTTCTGAACAAGCCAGTGAGGTAGGACATATTTCCCCTGTTTCATATGTGAGGCAACTGAGTGTCAAATAAGTTAGAGTACATGCTGAAGATCACATAATCAAGCCTTGTTTAAAACCCTGGTCTTATTAGTCATTGTGCTTCTGACAGTTTCCTTCATCCAACAAATATTTACCGAGCATCTCCCATGTTCATGCTATAAGCTCAGTGTTTCTATGTTTTACTTCTGTTTAACCTCATGACAATCCCGTAAAAGTAGACATTATTTTTCCATTTTGTAGGTGATGCAGCTGCAGTTCAGAAAAGTGAAATAGCTTACCCACACTGCACAGCAATGGGTAGGACAGGGTTTAAGTCTAGACTGCTCTTTCTACTCAGAACCTTCCTTTCCTCCTATTTTATGAAGTCCTAAGAGTCCCATTCGGCTGCCAGCTTAGACACAAGGCAGACCTGGTTTACCGCCTTCCTCTCTGTATTTCCCATCTACTGACTTGGCAAAAACACCTCTCCAGTCCACCCTCTGGCTTACCAGGGCATTTATTATTTTGAGCCAGTAACTGTTCCCTAGCCAGTCTTTCTATAATCGTTATCTTTATTTACTCCAATCTCCACATTGTCATGAGGTAGTCATCTTTGAATAAAAACAAGTATCTAATCACAATTCTTTCATTCTCAAGACATTCCATTTGTTGCTTGATCTCCATAGAATATCTCAGTTCATTCTTTTGGCATATAAAGCTCTTCTCAGTTCAGCTGTGGCCTCATCTCTCATCACTCAGCTCCTACCCAACCTAAATTCTATCCATACTTAATGCTTTGCTAATCTCCAAACCCATCTGCTTTTTTAGGCTTAAGTACTTCTGTACATGATGTTCTTGTGACCTAGAGTAGCCTTTCCCATTTTTTTTCCTTCCTGAAAATGTTTTACACATTAAAGATCCAATCAAATTTACTTTCCCAAATGAACTCAGTCACTCTTCTTTGCTCTTGCAGTACTCTGTGTATCTTAAGCTATCATAATTATGTGTATACATGCCTGTCTCATCCAGACTATATTCTCCTTGACAGCCAGGACCACCTGGGCCTTGCACAATGCCTGGCACATAATAATCATTAAGCGAATGTTTGGGAACAGCGGATGAGAGACTCAGCTGCTAGATATAGCACAAAGGCAGTTGTGATGCAGTGTCCATTTAACAACAAAATAATCAACTGCTTATTGGAAATTTACTCTAGGAAGTTCCCATGTGGCGAGGCAAGTTAAAGATCCAGTGCTGCTGCAGCTATGGCACAGGTTCCTGTGTCGAGGGTTCAGTCCCTAGCCCAGGAACTTCCACATGCTGTAGGTACAGCAAAACAACAATAACAACAAAACAAAATGAAACTTACTCTACAAAAGCTCTGGTGCTTGGTACTATGAGGGGATCAAGAAAGAATGAAATAATCTTTGCCATAGCTTAAAATTTAATGAAGTGCCTAAAACTGTTATGTTGGAATTGGAGCACTTATGTACTATGTAACTGAATTGTTACTATTTTGTTCCTATTAGACTGTAAAGTCCAAGAAGATGGATCCTGTTTTCATCCCTATATTCCTAGCTTTTGTCATCATTCACATAGTAGGGGTTCAGAAATCTTTTTTGAAACATGAGTGAGTAACAGGTTTTCAAACATACACAAAATGACTTTTTTAAAAGTACAAAATAAATAGCATAGCCTCTTTAAACATTGTTGGAGATGAGATGGAGATAGAAGACTGAAAGAAAATTTGGGTCAATCTGAGACATAGAAAGGATTTAAGATTGGGAAAGTGTTGAAGTCATGTCAAGGACATAGAAAAATTATGAGAAAGTGCATTATATTAATCAGCAACTGCCACATAACACAGCCCAATAAAACTACCCCCAAACTCGAATTTATTTTCACATTTATAAGTCTGCTGATTTAGGTTGGTTTAGCCAAGTAGCTCTGTTTTTGACTGCAGGTTGCCTTGTAATTGGTTGAAGCTGTGGTTGGGTTCAGCTCTATTCCATATGTCTCCATCCTCATGGTGTTACTTGGGGAGGGCTTAAGTAAAATTTGAGTATAAGAGGGACATGAATAATTGTGACCAAAGGATGCAATTTTGTTAGCTGATTTACTAATCATTCACAATGATCCACACCCTCCCTTTGTTAGACAAACATTTATACCCTTCATCATAATATTTTGCAGTACTTCCCACTAGAGCAAAAGGAATCTATTTTCCAACTTAATTGATGCTAGGATTGGCTGTGTGGTTTGCTTTGGCCAGTGGAATATGTGAAGAAGTCATGGTATGCCAGTTTTGGGCTAAGACCTCAAGAGAGATGGTGCTTGTCCTGTTTACCCTCTTGTTCTCCTGCCCTTTGCCATAAGAAGTACATGTGTCGAATAGCTGCTGGTCTAAGAATGATTAGAGATATGTGATGTAAATGTGTTTCTTGATCCTGAGCCTGGAGCTCAGCCAACTATAGACTGAAGCATATCTTTCTCTGCTGACCATCAAAGCAGTGAACAAGGAAAAGATACCTTTAATCTTGAAGACCCTTGGTTTGGAGGAATAACTGACAAATATAAGTGTGGAAATGGGGAAAGAGAGCAAGTATTCAGAATTTATTTTTGAGAGGAGATGGCTAAGGATTCATTGAATGGAGACATGAATAGGATGTGGGAATTAACAGGATAAAGAGGCAATGAGGGAGAAGAGGTCAGATCTGACTGGGTGGTCAGGTCCAGGTTGAATGATGGCACCTTTGGCTAAAACAGTAAAGTTAAAATAGACTGGTTCAAGTTGAATGATATCATGAAATTGTTGGAAATTGGAATTGGAAATTCTGTCTCCAAGGCAGAATTTGTAGAGTAGTTTTGTTTGATCTGTCTAGATTTTTAAAATTTGAATTTGAATGTATTGGTTGGTCATCAAGTCTCCAGTTCCTTCCCTTCCTTCCCTCTCCTTCCTACCATCCCCGGCTCCTTTTTTACACTCTGTACCTTGGAATACATTTGAGTTTATGTCCCCTTTTTATCCCATCATCATTTTTTGCAAGGCATATTTTAAGCTGAATGTGAGATAATGTGAATTATAATGATGATGAAAGTTGGTGTGAGTTGAACACATTATGAGTCCTTTTTCTAAGTGCTTTATTTGTCTTATCTCATGCATTCCCATTTTGTAGATTAGGCAAAGGTAAGTTAAGTAACTCGCCTAAGGTCAACAGCTGGAAGGGACAGGCCAGAATTGGAAAGTTCCAGTTATTTGGACAGCTTCAGCTAGGTCAGCTCAAACATGAAACAGGAATTATTTTTGTCTAAACACTTTCCTCAGTGTGCTATCTTGCATTCCCCTTCCTTTCCTGGTAGTAAATTCCTTAGCCACATCTTGGGCAGATTTATAACTGCCCAGTCACTTTAGGTGTTAAAAGACTATCCAGTTTACAACTCTAGTCTTAACTCTAGTTCACATCTTTCCCTCTCTGGAAATCACCTTCCTCTAGGGCTCAAGGGACCTGAAAGGGAGGAGTGATTTCCTTTCACTCCTCTTCCCACTCCTGTGCCTGGCACTGTGTGGTATGTGTGGGTGTATTGGGGTTGGAAATTGGGGTCATGATCTGGTTCTCTCATTCTCTTTTCAAGGTTTGTGACTTCTGGTGTTGAGGGATGGTTGGAAGAAACAGTGGAGGAATGGCAGGTGTCTCTTGACTCACTTGCCCAGGTCATTGTTCTCTTCCTATAGATTGTCTTTACTTCTCTGACCAACACAACTGGCCTGCTCTACTCTCTGTATAATAGGTGTCCAAAAGCTGATTCTGTAATTAGTCACCTGTATAAATTATTTAGAGATAGTCTTGGAGGTAAGACTCTCTATATCATATTAAACTAGTTAGGAGTGCCAGCTCTGGCTCTACCTTGCCCACCGCAGCTTCCATCCCCAATATTACACCTTAGAGCTTCTTGATTCTGGCCCCCTTAGCTGAGATAATAGCAAGAAAAGCTCTAGCCCAGGTCTTTATCTCCACAAATATCTCCATCCAGATAGATGCGCCAGAGGAAACTCATGCCTCCTTGATAAGGAGAATCATAAGATAGGATTCCAGGAGCTCCTCTGCCACCACTTTTCTCCAGTGCAGCTCTGTCACCAAGTCTTTTATTTAAGAAAGCATAAGATAAACCAACAAATCAGCTGCCTAGGCAGCCATCCAGTGGAGAAGAATGTCAGCCTCCTCTTTCTACAGGCATCCTCCAGTCATCAAGAGCAGATCTTTTCTCACCTGTCTGTGGTATGATTAATAGGTAGGTGGTAGGGTGGCTACAGAGTTCTCTTCAGGCCAACAACTCAGAGCCAGTATTCTCCACTACTATATAATCTGCCAGCAGTGAGGTAAATATTGACTTTTATGTCCTGGAATTGATTGTTGAAACTATGAGGATGGGTGGACTGTCAAAGGGAGAGAATGTTGGGAGAAGAGTCTGGAGGCTAACATACTTGAAGAGTAGAAGGATGTGGTGGAGGCAGCAAAATGGTCTGAGGAAGAGAAAATTTTAGAATGAAAAAGGACCTGTCCAATCTCATCATTTTAAACATTAGAAAGCAGAAGCCAACCGAGGCTAGAAAATTTGCTTAAGGTCACAGAACTGATTTGTGGTAGAGTCTTAATTAAAATCCCAATCCCCTGGCTGCTGATGTTACCGGTGAGTTTTCAGAGAAGTAGGAGGATCGCCCCCTAATGGAAAAATCAGATAACTGAGCTTGTAAAGTTAATACAAATCAGTTTCACCCAGAGTCCTAGGCCCTTGCTTTGCCCTGAGGTATTAAAGTTATTCAGGTAGCTTGGTTTGGGAACAGGGGTTACTGGAAGCCTGTACCACTTTTAGGTTGGATGGTCCTGATCGCTAGAAGTCTGGTTACCAGGTAGGTGGAATTGTGATCCAAATCATTTGGAGTCTGAATCCTTGGAGATTCACTGATTTAAAGAATTACAAAAATGGCTGATGAAAGGAAAGAATTCTCATGCAACAAAAATGATTTCAGAGGATAGCTTTCAGTGTGTGACTATTTAAAACCACTGATTCAAGCTCTATTATAATCCTTTGTTGTACATTTAGAGTTGAAAGCCTTCAGGTGAAACTGCTGTAATTTTTTTTTTTTTGATACTTAAAAAAATTATTCTGAGTTAATTTCCCTCAAATGCTGACCTGGACAGTGATTCTTTGGTAGCAGGTATTAGGATTCATGGATGTATCATACAAACTTACATGAACCCCTCTGAAGGGCACTTTGTCAATATCTGTCATATTTTCAAATATATATATATATTGCCTTTGACCCAGTAGGCACATTTTTGAGAACTTATTCCCCTCAAATACTTCTTAGCAACCAACTTAAGTTATTTTAAAAGTTATTGTTTGAACAGTAACAGATAGGAAACAAATATCAGTCAGTTGGGAAGGGGTTAAATAAATTATGGTATATCCATTTAATGGAATATTATGCACCTGTAAAAGTAAAAATAGGACAGTTCTATAACAAGGTGGAAAATCTATCAGATATCTTGTTAGGAAAAAAAAGCAAGTTACATAAAATTATTTTATGCTACCTTTTGTGTAAGAAAGAAAGAAAAAAAGGTTCGTATTTGCATACCCAGAAAACATTCAAATGAGTCAATAAACATGGTTACCTAAGGATGGAGAAGGGTAGTGAGGCAGGTATAGGAGAAAGACCTTTCTCTGCTTATCTTTTTACATGTTTTTTGAATTGTGTGAGTGTATTTCCTATCAAAACATTTAAATAAGGTGATCACTTTTAGGTACCTTTCTATTTTAATTAGAAATAGAGTTTATGTTTAATTTCTAGATACTTGTTTGTGGATTATCCATTAAGATTATTGGTGTTTGCACAAAAGTCCTAAACCTAAGGGTCAGGTGTTTTGACTCTGGGTCCATCAATTACTAATTGATCTCAGATCTGTCTCTTCAGAATTCACTTTTCTCAACAGTAAAGTAAATCAGGTGATTTGTATTCTTTGCTGTCTGAGTCACACTTTTCTTTCTTTTAGGAGACAATTATGGAATGCAACATTCGTATTATCATTTACCTTTAAGAAATCTCGATTAGGGAGACTAGCACTGTTCTATTTTGGCATCAGGATTTTTGGTTATAAGCAACTAAAGCTGATTCTGAGTAGAGTATAGAGTAGCTCACAGACTCATGGAAGAGCTGAAAAAACCAAAGGAATTTGTGTATATTCCTTCCAGGGTGTCTCTGTTGGGTAATTCATTTCAACTAGCTCTTGTGACTGTGTGTTTATGATCAAGATTTAAATTCCCACGAGAAAAAAAAATGTCTATCTAAAGTCAAGGAAGCAGAATTCTGCCTCTGTAGCCACTCTAGGACCTCATGTCATGAAGGAAAAATGGTTCTCCAATGAAGGGATGCTGGGGAAAACCAAAACATTGTCTTCCCAGGAAAGCTTTCTTCTTCATAATGCTTCTCCCATCCATGTAGCTTATTGGCATTGATGGGCTTTATGTCAAGCCTTTACATATAACTCAAGATCAACCCAGTAGTTGGTGTGGAAACAGTTAAAACTAGATTGTAATATTGCTGTAAGAAGAAATTGTATCTCAAACCACTATATTGTTGTTGTTGTAACCTAAATTTGAAGGAAAACTCTTCCAGGGATTGGAGGATAATTCTTGATATTGATAAAAACTTAAAAGTACCCTGGCACTCAAAATTATGACCATGATATTCAACTCATATTTTTGAAACTCGTCACTAATCACTTTTGTAAAGGACTTTTTTACAAAAAAGATTTTTTTTTTATCTTGCAGTTGTTCGTCTTTACAGCAGTTGACTTTTTTCTTTGGGACTTGCCCTATTTGCTGCTTTGTTCTTCCTTTCAATGGTTACTCTTCCAGTTCTTCCCAGAAGTTCCTATAGAATTACCTTCTGAACTGCAAGGAATATCTCTGAACAATCAAAAAAAATTCCTGCCGTGGGAGTTCCCGTCGTGGCGCAGTGGTTAACGAATCCGACTAGGAACCATGAGGTTGCAGCTTCGGTCCCTGGCCTTGCTCAGTGGGTTGTGGATCCGGCATTGCCCTGAGCTGTGGTGTAGGTCGCAGACGCGGCTTGGATCCTGTGTTGCTGTGGCTCTGGCGAAGGCCAGCGGCTGCAGCTCCGATTCAACCCCTAGCCTGGGGACCTCCATATGCCGTGGAAGCGGCCCTAGAAAAGGCAAAAAGACAAAAAAAAAAAAAAAGAAAAAAATTTCCTGCCTTGTATAGATGAGAAAACTGAATCCAGAAAAGCTATGTAAGTGACCCAAGGTCATACAACTAGTTGGTAATAGAAATGGTACTAGATAATAGACATCTTGAATGTAAGATAGTCTATTTTCACTACCCCATGTCAGACACAGTCCAGTTGAGTTTCAGGTGGATCACACTTATGCATGCAGAGGTAGGCATCATTGTGCCATTCTCTGACAACCTTCTGAGTATATCTCATGGTCTTTGTGCTCTTCTAAATATTTGCTTTCATCATGGTCTTAAATGCTGTCTTTTCAGCTCATTACCAAGTTTTCAGAGCTGTGATCCTTCAACTGCTCCCTGACTCCTTTTCTCACCTTTTAGCCTAGTGTGGAAGTTTATGGTATGCTTTTTGCTGTCCTTCTGTCCACTATGGGGGGCTATCCCTACATTTCAGCCTTCTCAGCTCTGCAATGAAAAATTCCTTTTTAGACCAAAATCCCAATGAGAATGGTGACCCTTTTATTCCAGAGAAATCATGCATGAAATAAGCTGTGTTTCTTGTTAATTTTTGCACAAATTTCTGTTAGTAGAGAAAAGCATGCTTCAATATGTTTAGTTTTACTTTTATTTCTGGCACTTCCTTCAGGGTGGAATTGTGTACTATGGAATATCCAGATCCCAATAGGCAATGTAAATACGGTAAGTTTGTTAGTCTTTCTTCCTTTCTTCTTCCTCCCTCCCTCCTGCCAACCACTTTCTCCTTCCCTTCCTTCCCTCCTTCTTCCTTCCTTCCTTCCCACCTCCCCACCCCCGCCACACACACATTCTTTTTTTCTTTTTAAAAATTTTATTTACCTTGACAGAAAAAATTTCCATCTTCTCTGGTAGACTGAATTACTTTTCTTGTTTGTCTGAACTATGCCCATGATATATGCAGCATACCCTCGAATGGTTAGACTTGTATGTTTTTGCATCCTTTCTGGCATATTAGACATTGTTACAACCACTGGAGATTTCCGGTGCATTTTATGCAGTTATTCCTGCTGTTATTTTGTTGTCTTTCTGAGGGATCTTCTTGAGATCTGCAGACCTTCATCTCCTTCGTTAATGGTCTTTTGGTTGGTTTATCTTAGTGTTGTTTGGTCTTGGTTATTATCAATTGTTTCAGAATCTCCCATCTTCTTCTTTTCTTACTTCTTTCCCTCTCTGTCTCTTGCTAGCCTTCCTTCTTTGTATTGTGTAGAGATAAGATACTCCATATAAAATGCTTACAACTGTATCTGACAGCCAGTAAGTACTCAAAAAATATTAGCTATTACTATTATTTTAGGGAAAATGATCTCAAGTGTCTTAGATGGTAGAAAAACATGAGAATTTTTAAGATTGCACAAGCTTTGGAAGTGCTTCTCTTATCCGCCTCTCACAATTCAGGATCCAGGCTGTGGATAACCGGGAAAACCAAGATCTTTACTCCAAGTGATTGAGTTAATGAGCCTTTGGTCAGTGCAGATGCATCATGCACAATGCAGCACAGCACCATTTTCCTCTCTTCCTTTTTCTGCTAGGTGACATCATTTTTCTAAGGTTTTTATTTGTCTTTGAAGACTGCTGTTCTTAATACATTTTATTTCTTGATCTCTTTATAATCACGTTGCTGTCCTTGATTTTTTGGTTAACTTATGTCACTATAAAATCCTAGGTGATGAGCTCTGCTTGAGGCCCAACTGTTCGGAAAGACCATTGTACATGTTCTTAAACGAGCATCAATTTTTCCATGAGAATTTTGCCTTTTTTGTATCTCTCTTTCCAACCACTTATCTGGATGTGAATCTGTCAGTGTTTTAAAGCTTTTGGGTTCACCTTTTAATTGACACCTTATTCATACATTGTTTTTTTGTTTGTTTGTTTTTTGGTCTTTTTGCCTTTTCTAGGGCTGCTCCTGTGGCATATGGAGGTTCCCAGGCTAGGGGTCTAATCAGAGCTATAGCCACCAGCCTACACCACAGCCACAGCAATGCAGGATTTAAGCCATGTCTGCAGCATACACCACAGCTCAGGGCAATCCCTGATCCTTAACCCACTGAGCAAGGCCAGGGATTGAACCCACAACCTCATGGTTCCTAGTTGGATTTGTTAACCACTGAGCCACGATGGAAACTCCCATACATATTTTTAATATCTGTTCCAAAGTTCTTGCATGTTTCTGTTCTTAACTGTCTTTTTTTTTTTTTTTTTTTGCTTTTTAAGGGTTGCACCTGCGGCGTATGGCGGTTTCCAGACTAGGGGTTGAATCGGAGCTACAGCTGCTGGCCTACACCACAGCCACAGCAATGTGGGATCTGAGCTGCATCTATGACCTACACCATAGCTCACAGCAACGCTGGATCCTTAACCCACTGAGCAAGTCCAGGGGTCGAACCCTCAACCTCATGGTTCCTACCTGTATTCTTTTCCCCTGCACCACGATGGGAACTCCTCTCAACTCTTTTATCTACTTCCTGATAGATCTAAAACTTTTCATTTCCATTGTATAACTGTCTAATTTCTAAGCTTTGGGAGACTGATTTTTGAGTGTACCATTGTGTGAATGGAAACATTAACATTTCATCAAGCTCCTTGTCTCTTTCCTTGTATTTCCTAATTCTCTAACTTATGGTATGTTTATTTCAAAGAGCATGTCCCCCAGTACTGTTTAAAGAGGTATTTTTAAAATAGTCCCCTCCTATTTTTACATACTTCTTTAAATTTTCAGCAGTTTGCTAGAGACAGAGCTGATATCTCTTTCTAATCTTTGAATTCTTCCCTCCCCCCACCCCCCAGGAAGAAGGGAGGGAATATGCTGCTCCAAACTTTTTGTTTTTGATCAGTTACAGTAAAATTTACATTTGTTGGGTTTTCCACCTTAAATTTCAGGTCCTTTCAACTTCCTGGGCCAGTGGTGCCCACCTCCTTGGAACCTCCCTCTGGGATCTGGGCACCTTGTCTTCGTCTTCCTATTCAGAGCTGTTGTTGTACTAAAGCGACATGCATTTATTTTTCTTCTCTCAGAGCTAGGCTTCTAGCCATTGGTATTTATAGCTTTTTCTTTTATATTACATGTTTCTGTTGGTGCTTTTTACATTGTAATTACTCAAGCAAGACTTCTTTTAAATATTTTCCTCCTTCTCCCCCCTCTGCCTTTTTTTTTTTTTTTTTTTTTTTTTTTTTTGCGCCTCTCCCATGGCATGTGGAAGTTTCTAGGTCAGGGATTGAACCTGCCACACCAGTGACAGCTCCTGCATTGACACATCCTCAACCCTTTGAGCCACCAGGGACCGCCTCTCCTATCTCCTTTGACTCCTCTTTCCAGAATTTTGTGTTTCATCTCTGGCTGGGTTACTCCTATCCCTATAATAGTTCTGCCTTTTATTTATTGAGCAGATATTTATTAAGTACCTACTATATGCTAGGCATGACCAAGGCCTTGGAGATGCAGGAGCGAACCTAGGCAGGGTCTCTGTTCTCATGGAGTTTTCATTGTAGTGTGGAAGACAAACAAATGAATAATATGATATCAGATAATGACCTATGCTGTGAAGAAAATAAGGTAGCATAGTGAAGTAAAGAGCTAGATTTAGTGAGTGTGTAAGCTATTATTTTTAATAGGATGAGTCAGGCCTCTCTGAAAAGGTGACTTTGAACAGAGAAGAGAATGACATAAGAACTGGGAAAAGGGCATTCTGCACAGAGGGAATAGGAATGAAGGCCTTGAGGTGAGAAAGAGCTAGTCAAGGAATAGAACAGAGGCTACTGTGCCTGTAGCAGAGCGAAAGAGGCTAAGGTGACAGGAACTGAGGTTGGAGAAGTGGAAAGGGGTCAGGTCACACAGGACACTATTGTCCGTCTTACTGCTTATAGAAGGCAACTTACAGCAGCCTTGGCACTGATTTTGAACTTTATTCTAAGGATTAAAGAGACCACCAGATGATTTTAAACCAGGGAATGAGCAGTGGCTAGTGTGTTGAGAATAAACTTCAAGATTTGAGGGGAAAGAGTGGAAGCAAGGGGATCAGTTGGAGGTTACTTGTTTTTAGTTAGAATGAATGATGTTTTGATTTGTTAAATCCAAGTGACCCAGACTGACTTACACAACGACATGTGTCATTTCATATATAAGAAGTCCAGTGACAGGGTGGACTCCAGGGTTTGTCATTTCAGCAATGCCATGATGTCATCACGGAGTGCCCTCTGCCACCCTGGATTTTGTTTCATCTTCATGCTAGTCACAAAATAGCTGCTATGCCCCCAAATCACCATGTCTGGAGCTAGGAGAGAAATTGTTGTATCCTTGGCAATCTCTTAGCAAGCATCCTCTCTTATAAGTCTGCCCCATACCTCTTTGACCAGAACTGGTTTCTCCTGAACCCATCACTGACAGAATTATTAGTATTTACTTGGGCTTGTATTTTGGGGAACGGATTATATATTAAGGAGTCAGCCCCTGCTGCTGTATTCCAGAGAGAAATAAATATCTAATAGCCTCATGTGTAGCAGATACTTCGAATAAAAGTAAAATAAAATCAAACAAATAAAACAACTCTTGTTCTTTGGACATTTTAGAAAAAAAATCAAAAAATGATATTCCCCTGGATATATTTCTTTTCCTAAATTGTGTTACCCCATCTGTAACAGAACGAGATATTCAACTGGCTTTTGAAATTTGCTTATAAAGAGAATGGATATTTGAATGTCTCTCATATGATGATTAGTACTCTGGGAAGTTTATAGATGAGAACTGGGTTAGACTTTATAAACATCTTAGGAAGTAAGTATTTCTAAATCCATTTTGCAGAACAAAAACCTGGGTCTTATTAAATTTATGAAGGTCACACAGCAGTTTTTGCCATTCTCCAAAGCCCATGTACATTCTTCTATAATTTTAAGAATAAATAAAAATTTTTGAAAAGAATAAAATAATGGTTTATTTATGGCTATAGTGGAATCTGCATACTTGAACCTTTTTTTTTAAAAGGATTCTGAATAGAGAGCTTGCCTAGATCTTGATAGCTGTATCTCACTTTTAGCTTCCAAGGGCTCACAAACAGTATGAAAAGCAGTAATCTTCAAATTGAACAAAGATCAGAAGTTATGTATCACTTAGAAGCAGACCCCAGAGTCATGTTTCCATTTGACAATTCACATGTAATAAAGACAGTGCCTAATTATTTCAAAAATATTTTGGTGGGAGGGTTGTTTTGTGGATGTTGAGGTGTTAATCTTTTTTGAAATGTGTATTATGAAAGCAAAGTCAAAAAAAATACAGACTCTTTCCACCTGAAGGCAAGTTATTTATTCTACTCAGTTTGGGAATTTTGTCTTTGTGTTTTTAACCTTTGCCTCAGTGTATACTTTGCACAGATATTGACCAAACCATAGCTGCTGAGATGTGAAATTAGGTGATTTAAAGATGCACTTCTGATTTCCAGGATATGCTCCAGGGCATACTGTGATGTGCTTTAGGGCATAAAATGATCTCAAGCTGGGGCCTGGGTATGTGTGTGGAGGGGGAATCTCTGCAATAACAATAAATATTATATGGTAGCAGGGTGGTTAGAAAATAGCATTCTTCACAATTTTCTGAACAGCTAACTATGTTTTTCATAAAATCAGGTTATAAGGCAGGAAACTAAATGATATCAATTGTTGGCTTATTATACATTGGAAATTCTCTAAGTTATTCAATATGTTGCAAATTGTTCTCATCAGTTCAGAGATGAAATTTACTTTGTTTTTTTTCTACACTAGTTTTGGACCAATGTGTAGAGCTAAAAATAAATATAAAACCTCTGAGTTTTGGTACACCCAGATTTTAATTTGTCCATAGTAATGAGGGGAAAGGAGATGGTAGCTCCTGAAAGTCCAGTTCTAAAGAATGGAGTATGGTGTAGAAAACAAGATAATTCTACCAGGGCTTTGATTGATCTGTCGTTTGCATAATCAGGAGTAAAAGACAATCTTAAGAGTAGAGTCTCCAAATAACTTTTATCTGTGTTACCAGAAAACAATGAAACATTGACTCAATGCTTCCGGGACGTGTTCCTTTCTACCCTCTGGCAGAGCTTCTAATAAGTGAACTGATCAGGAAAAAAAAAAAAAAAAAAAAAAGCAGTGGAGGAAAGTAGGCAGAAAGAGAAACAAGGAATCTGGGTTAATTTCCAAACTGAATAATCAGCTTCCTACTAAAAAAGAGAATTGGCAAGGCTGTATGGAAGGTTCCATGATTCCTTCATTCCTATTGTGGCAGCAGTATGTGAGCTGGCAAGAGAGACCTGCAAATACTATGGATAAACCTAATCATTTCTCAAAGGCTCCCATTTAACTCACTATAATTTAAGATTACACAGCCCTACTTGCCCTGCATACATCCTCTTCTGTGTTGAGACTACAACTTTGCTTGAGAACCTAACAATCATTGCCCTGAATGGTGTGTTAACATGGAGTGCTTTGTAGCTGGTGATACACTTGGGAATTTGCAGTCTTGGCCAAGGGGGGAAAAAAAAATCTCTTTCCTCTGTGAATCTTGGAAAAACTTGGCCACTGTCCTCGTGGCCCATATCCCCTGATGCCTTACTCCAGCCATCTTTTTATGATTAAAAAAAAAAATCCTTAATTGTGTTGCTCTATGTTAGTGTAGAACAAAGATCTGGGTGGGGCTAATAGGCTTATGTCCCAAACAGCCTAGATACTGCCCAACAGAGCAGAAATTATTCATATCCTTAGAAAGCCTACATGGCTGTGTTAATACTCTGATTTTACGTATAAGGAAATGGAACTCGGAAAGTTTAAATGACTTACCCAACTTTATACAGTAAGTGTCAGAGCCAGGATTTGGATACACATTGGTCTGATGCTAAAAATCATGGTCTTTCTGCTATACCATACTATCTCTCAGATCTATATAAAAGGAAAAACACCAAGAGGTAAAGTGGAAAGTCGTCTCTAAGTGAAAAAGTTATGTGGCATGTAATGAGTATTTAATAAATATTTCTTGAATGAAATAATGTGAATTAACTTTTTTTTTTGTATTTTTTCTCTTTTATGCATTATGCTTGCTAAATTAAAAAGAGTATTCACTACTTTTACAGTTCCTGAAAAGAAACAAAAGAAACAGTTGCCCTTTTCCACAGATACATAAAATAATTCCAGAAATTAAAAAATGCTTGTAAAGAAATTCTGGATGAGGAATGTTTCTTTGAGCTCAAATCATCACCATTAGCACTGAGTCAGTTACTGTTGCCTTAGTGGATTCAGTTCTTAGAATGATCAGTGTTACACAATGATCTTTTAGTTCCCCTTCCCTTGGTCTCTACACCTGTGAGCAGATTTTAATCCCTGTCACCCACCCAGGAGAATGAGATGTTCTAGTGAGTACAGAAATACAAAATACTCTCAGAGGTTTGGATAAAAGGCCTTGGGAGCAGAAAAAAATGTTAAGTAAAGTTGCAAGCCAGTACACATTCAGCAGTTACTTGATTTATAGCCCACAAAGATTTAAACACATCATGGGGAAGTATAGAAAGGGAAGGGATGATTACCAGTGTTCATCCACAGACCTTGATATATCATAATTGCAGAAGAATTATACTCTGAAATATCAACCTTTGTCTTCCTAATGTGATGTGGAGATCCACATCTCATTTTTGAATCTCAAGCATAAAGTTATAGAGATACGTACATATTCTTGAAATTTGGAAAACAGAATTTTGGAAGGCAAATCTCCTCTCCCAATGATTTTTACATTTAGAGGAGTGTCATCATGGGCAATACTAGGACCAGAAGCTTAGCTTAAATTACACAGATGACTTAAAGCAAAAGTGCTCAACCCCACCCAATCCTATCAGTTGCATGAAAGAGTCATTCTGCTGTCTAGTGCATCACACTGCTCAATAGTACTTTCTGTGATAATGGGACTGTTCTGTTCTGAACAATCTAAAGCCAAAGCCACTAGCAGTGAATGAGCAATTGAAATGTGGCTAGTGTGACTGAGGAACTAAAATACTAATCTTATATATATAATTTAGTTAATTTGTATATGAATTTAAATAGCCACATGTTGCTAGCGGCCTAGGACTAGAGACAAGTTAATATACCAGAATTTCCTATTTCATTGCCTCTGCCCCAAGCAGGATTATTTCCTATGGCCATGCTGTCTTGTTGAACTCAGTAGGGTCTTAAGAGCCCTCTCAGAAATCAGCCTTCAGTGGGAAAATATTCTTTCCCCATTATCTCATGACTCTAGATGTTCTTAAGCCGGGATATCCTTTGACAGTAAGGAACCCAAAGACCCTGCAAGTAATTGTTGACTTCTTTATTGAGTAGCTACTTCTGTGTAGATAATGGCAAGAGAGACAAACTGATATAGAGCTTCTTGAGAACATCTATTCCATGGGAACCATTCTATATCCATCAGTATTCATATACATATTCATTCATTCATAAAATATTGAGTATCTATCATGGGCCAATGCTCTTCTCTCAAAGATAATACTTCACTCTTAACATATTGATGTTTTGCCTCTACCCTATATAATAAATGTTTTAGGCTTTGTGAGCCGCAAAATTTCCTTCATATTTATTCAACTCTACAGTTGTGTCAAATAAACCATGACAGTATATAGTCATATGAGTTTGGCTGTGTTGCAATAAAACTTTATCTA
Source organism: Sus scrofa (assembly GCF_054392235.1). Taxonomy (NCBI): domain Eukaryota; kingdom Metazoa; phylum Chordata; class Mammalia; order Artiodactyla; family Suidae; genus Sus; species Sus scrofa. The sequence continues at coordinate 114,387,846 of NC_139389.1, read as the reverse complement.
TGGGCCTTGGAATTTGAATGTCCTTTATTTTTCCTCTATCACAAAATATTATTTTTCTTTAGATTTTTCAACCATTGAAAAGGTAAAAATTATTTAAGAAATAAAAGAAAAAATCCCCCCCCACTTTAAAGACAAGTAGACTGAAATATCCTAGCTAGAGTTTTCCCATACAACTGAAAAATGGATAAATTTATTTATTTATTTATTTATTTGTTTGTTTGTTTATTTATTTATTTATTTATTTTTGCCTTTTAGGGCTGCACCATGGCAAATGGAACCTCCTTGGCTAGGGGTCTAATCAGTGCTGCAGCTGCTGGCCTATGTCACAGCCACAGCAATGCAGGATTGGAGCTGCCTCTGTGACCTCCACCACAGCTCATGGCAATGTCAGATCCTTAATTCACTGAGCGAGGCCAGGGATTGAACCTGCAACCTCATGGTTCCTAGTCGGATTCATTTCTTCTGCGCCACAATGGGAACTCCCTGGATAAACATTTATTAAATTTAAAAAAAACCTTGCTAGAAATCTGGGTTACCAGCTGAGTTAGAAGGAAAGATATGTTATGAACAACTATATGGCAACAAGTTTGACAATCTGGAAGAAATGGACAATTTTCTAGAGTCTTACAGCCTGCCAAAACTGAATCAAGAAGAAACAGACCAACTGAACAGACCGATCACTAGAAATGAAATTGAAGATGTCATAAAAACACTCCCTACAAATAAAAGTCCAGGACCAGATGGCTTCACAGGCGAATTCTATCAAACATATAAAGAGGAATTGGTGCCCATCCTCCTTAAACTCTTTCAAAAGGTTGAAGAAGAAGGAATACTCCCAAAGACATTCTGTGATGCCACCATCACCCTAATTCCAAAACCAGACAGAGATACCACCAAAAAAGAAAACTATTGCCCAATATCATTGATGAATATAGATGCAGAAATTCTCAACAAAATCTTAGCCAACCGAATCCAACAACATATCAAAAAAATTATACACCATGACCAGGTTGGGTTCATCCCAGGTTCACAAGGATGGTTCAACATACGCAAATCAATCAACATCATACACCACATTAACAAAAAGTCAAAAATCATATGATCATCTCAATAGACGCAGAAAAAGCATTTGACAAAGTCCAACATCCATTCATGATCAAGACCCTCGCCAAAGTGGGTATAGAAGGAACATTCCTGAATATAATCAAAGCCATTTATGATAAACCCACAGCAAATATAATCCTCAATGGGGAAAAACTGAAAGCCTTCTCAAATCTGGAACAAGACAGGGATGCCCACTCTCAACACTGCTCTTCAACATAGTTTTGGAAGTCCTAGCCACAGCAATTAGACAAACAAAAGAAATAAAAGGCATCCATATAGGAAGAGAAGAGATCAAACTGTCACTGTATGCAGATGATATGATACTATACCTAGAAAACCCTAAGGACTGAACCCCAAAACTCCTTGAACTGATTAATAAATTCAGCAAAGTGGCAGGATATAAGATTAACATTCAGAAGTCAGTTGCATTTCTGTATACCAGCAATGAAATATTAGAAAAGGAATACAAAAATACAATACCTTTTAAAATTGCACCTCACAAAATCAAATACCTCGGAATACACCTGACCAAAGAGGTAAAGCACCTATATGCCAAGAACTATAAAACTTTCATCAAAGAAATCAAAGAAGATGTAAAGAAATGGAAAGATATTCCATGTTCCTGGATTGGAAAAAACCAATATTGTGAAAATGGCCATACTACCCAAAGCAATCTACAGATTCAATGCAATCCCTATCAAATTATCCATGACATTTTTCACAGAACTAGAACAAACAATCCAGACATTTATATGGAACAACAAAGACCCAGAATCGCCAAAGCAATCCTGAGAAACAAAAACCAAGCAGGAGGCATAACTCTCCCAGACTTCAAGAAATACTACAAAGCCACAGTCATCAAAACAGTGTGGTACTGGTATCAAAACAGACAGACCAATGGAACAGAATAGAGAATCCGGAAATAAACCCTGACACCTATGGTCAATTAATCTTTGACAAGGGAGGCAAGAATATAAAATGGGAAAAAGAAAGCCTATTCAGCAAGCATTGCTGGGAAACCTGGACAGCTGCATGCAAAGCAATGAAACTAGAACACACCCTCCCACCATGCACAAAAATAAACTCCAAATGGCTGAAAGACTTCAATATACGACAGGACATCATCAAACTCCTAGAAGAAAACATAGGCAAAACACTCTCTGACATCAACATCATGAATATTTTCTTAGGTCAGTCTCCCAAAGCAATAGAAATTAGAGCAAAAATAAACCCATGGGACCTCATCAAACTGAAAAGCTTTTCCACAGCAAAGGAAACCCAAAAGAAAACAAAAAGACAACTTACAGAATGGGAGAAAACAGTTTCAAATGATGCAACTGACAAGGGCTTAATCTCTAGAATATATAAACAACTTATACAACCCAACAGCAAAAAAACCAATCAATCCATGGAAAAATGGGCAAAAGACCTGAATAGACATTTCTCCAAAGAAGATATGCAGATGGCCAACAAACACATGGAAAAATGCTCAACATCGCTGACTATAAGAGAAATACAAATCAAAACTACCATGAGATATCACCTCACACCAGTCAGAATGGCCATCATTAATAAATCCACAAATAACAAGTTCTGGAGGGGCTGTGGAGAAAAGGGAACTCTCCTGCACAGTTGGTGGGAATGTCAACTGGTACAGCCACTATGGAGAACAGTTTGGAGATACCTTAGAAATCTATACGTAGAACTTCCATATGCCCCTGCAATCCCACTCTTGGGCATCTATCCGGACAAAACTCTACTTAAAAGAGACACGTGCACCCGCATGTTCATTGCAGCACTATTCACAATAGCCAGGACATGGAAACAACCCAAATGTCCATCGAAAGATGATTGGATTCTGAAGAGGTGGTATATAGACACAGTGGAATACTACTCAGCCATAAAAAGAATGACATAATGCCATTTGCAGCAACATGGATGGAACTAGAGAATCTCATCCTGAGTGAAATGAGCCAGAAAGACAAAGACAAATACCATATGATATCACTTATAACTGGAATCTAATATCCAGCACAATGAACATCTCCTCAGAAAAGAAAATCATAGACTTGGAGAAACGATTTGTGGTTGCCTGATGGGAGGGGGAGGGAGTGCAAGGGAACGGGAGCTTGGGCTTATCAGACACAACTTAGAATAGATTTACAAGGAGCTGCTGCTGAGTAGCATTGAGAACTTTGTCTAGATACTCATGTTGCAACAGAACAAAGGGTGGGGGAAAAATGTAATTGTAATGTATACATGTAAGGATAACTTGATCCCCTTGCTGTACAGTGGGAAAATAAATAAAAGAAATAAAAATTAAAAAAAAGGAAAGATATGACAGTGTGTTAAGGGTCAGAGAGATGTGACTTTTCTAACCTTGAAGATGGATAGAGAAGTATTATACATACTATAAAAGTCATCTGTTTAAAGTGGAGAATTCAGTGGTTTTTAGCAAGATTACACATACTGTAATTGTGTCCCTATAGATTTGCTTGTTCTAGACTTTTAATATAAATTAATTTATATAATATGTAGTCTTTTGTGACTGCGATGTGACTTTGTATGTCACCTAATCTAATGTTTTTCAGGGTCATCCATGTTGTAACATGTATTAGTACTTTATTTTTTATTGCTGAATAATATTATATTGTATGGATGTACTGCATTTTGTTGTCTTCATCAGTTTATGAGCATTTGGGTTATTTCTACTTTTGGGCTATTATGAATACTGCTATGACTATTCATGTACAGGTTTTAATGTGGACCTAGGTTTTTGTTTCTCTTGGATATAACCAGGAGTGGAATTTCTGGGTGATATGGTAACTCTATGTTTAACATTTTAGGAGATGCCGGATGGTTTCCAAAGTGGCTACACTGTTTCATATTTAAACCAGCAACATAACAGGGCTTGAATTTTTCCACATCCTCACCAATACTTGTCTGTCTTTTAAAATTTTACTGATTCTTGTGGATGTGAAGTAATATCACATTGTGATTTTGATTTGTGTTTCCCTGATGACAAATGATGTTCAGCATCTTTTCATGTGCTTATTGGCTATTTGAGTACTTTATTCTTAGGTTATTTTTAAATTGAATTATTTGTCTTTTTATTGTCGAGTTGTAAGAGATTGTCTCTATATTTTCAAGATGAAAGTCCCTTAAAATAATGATTTATAAATATTTCCCCTCATTCTGCGGATTGTCTTTTTACTTTCTTGATAGTGTCCTTTGAAGGGCAAGAGTTTTTGATTGTGAAGTCCAATTTATCCAATTTTTCTTTTACTGCTTATGCCTTTGGAGTAATATCTAATAAATCGTTGCTGAACTGGATCGTAGACATGTATTCCTTTGTTTTCTTCCAAGAGTGCTATATAGTCTTTAAAACCCAATTTAAATTATGTATTACATTTAGGCCTCTAATCCACTTTACTAATTTTGATCATAATGTAAAGTTAAGTATTCAACTTCATTCTTTTGCATGCAGATATCCAGTTGTCCCAGAACCATTTGTCAGAAAGACTATTCTTCTATTGAATTGTTTTGGCGTCTCTGTTGAAAATCAGTTGACCATAAATGTCAGGTTTTATTTATGAATTCTTAATTAGAATTAATATATTCTATTGATTTATTTCTGTATTTCTGCTAATACCACCCTGTCTTGACTACTGTAGCTTATTTTTTTTTTTTGGTCTTTTTGCTATTTATTGGGCCGCTCCCGCGGCATATGGAGGTTCCCAGGCTAGGGGTTGAATCGGAGCTATAGCCACCGGCCTACACCAGAGCCACAGCAACGCAGGATCCGAGCCGTGTCTGCAACCTACACCACAGCTCACGGCAACGCCGGATCGTTAACCCACTGAGCAAGGGCAGGGGCCGAACCCGCAACCTCATGGTTCCTAGTCGGATTCGTTAACCACTGCGCCACGACGGGAACTCCTACTGTAGCTTTTTAATAAGTTTTGAAATTGGGAAGCCTGAGTCTTCCAACTTTGTTTTTCTTTCTCAAAAATGTTTTGATTATTCTGTCTCTGCATTTTCATGTGAATTTTATTTTTATTATTTCATTTATTTTATTTCATTTTGTCTTTTTCTTTTAGGGCTGCACCCATGGCATGTGGAGGTTCCCAGGCTAGGGGTCCCATCAGAGCTGTAGCTGCTGGCCTACACCACAACCACCGCAATGCCAGATCCAAGCCACATCTGTGACCTCCACCACAGCTTATGGCAACACTGGATCCTCAACCCACTGAGCAAGGCCAGGGATCGAACCTGCATCCTCATGGATGCTAGTCAGATTAGTTTCTGCTGAGCCATGACAGGAACTCCTTCATGTGAATCTAGTATCAGCTTGTCAGTTTCTGTTAAGAAGCTAGCCAGGATATAGAAGGGGTTTGTGGGAAACTTGTAGATCATTTGGGGGCAGATTTTAATATTAAATCTTCTGATCCGTGAGCATGGGATGTCTTTCTCTTTATTTAGATCTTCTTTAATTTCTTCAACAATAGTTCATAGTTGACAGTGTGCAAGTCTTGCGTCTTTTTTGGTGAAGTTTATTTCTACGCATTTTAAAATGCCCCACTATTGCAGTATGAAAAACCAAAGAAGGAGAATTCAGAATGGCCTGGCTTCTTCTCCTAAACACACCAATAAAGCAATCCATTTCTTCTCCTCTGATGAGAAAAGAGGAAAGTGGGAAGGGATGGAAAGAGAACTGGAAGTATTATTTCAACATAATTCTTTTCTAGGACCAAAAGTTCCCTTTTAAGTGACATGATTAGAGAGAAATAGGTATTCTCTGTATTAGAGAGAACATGATGATTGACTGGATATGACAGTAAAAGAGAAGTAAATATCAGTAATCCCCATTTTCTTGTGTGGGCGATTGAATACATAGTAGTACTATTAGTTGTAGGAAGAGGCAGAAGAACACTTTTGGGAGAATATATTGAGATTGGTTTTAGACAAGTTAGCTTTAAGATGCCTTTCACGTGAGTGAACAAGGGTGAATATGTAGTTAAGTGTATAGATATGGATTGCATAGAAGGCTAGCAGCTAAGTTAATTTGGCTTAATTAGCATATTAATGGTGAATGTTTAGAGCAGTTGGAATCATCTAGGAAGAGTTTATAGTTTTACATGAGTAGAGAGCCTAGAACTAAGTTTTAGGAGATTCCATTATTTACTGGAGAGGTCGGTCAGGGTGAGCTGGGGAAGCTGAGAAAAGATAAAGATGTCAGTCAAAGGAGGAAACAGGAGTTTTTTTGTGTCCTGAAATCAAGAGTAAAGAATGGGTCAAATAGGAAGGAGTGTTCCAGATACCACAGAGAAATCAGGTACACCAATTAAATTTGATGACATCAAAGTCTTTGGTGACCTTGGCAAGAAATGTTTCAGAGGATTCATGGTAGGGTGCAGGACAAGATTCTGAAATGCTAATATAACAGAGAAAGAGACTAAAATAGACGTAGTGACTATGAATAAAAATTAGGGAGAGGTGAGTGAAAATTAGAGAACTATTTTCTCGCCCACAAAAATTTGGTGGGCGAAATATCGCTGAAGGTTTTTTTTTTTTTTTTTTTTTTTTTTTTTTCCTTTTTAGGAGAACAGAAACTTGAAAATGTTTAGATGTTGATGGCAAAGAGGCTATAGAGAGTAAATCAAATACACTTAAATTAAAAATATATAAAACAAAGAACAATTAAGGTGGTTAAAAATGTATGCACTAGGTTTCAAAGACTTGCTATAAAAATATAAAATATAAATTACATATTTGTTGTATTGATTATATGTTAAAATAACATTTTGTGTATATTGGGGTCAATAAAATATTTAAAAAGAGACCACAGAGAGAAGGAAGATGAAGATGAATTAATGAAGTGGGGTAATTCATAGGATTAGGTTCTTAAGAAGGCAGGCCTCTTGGGGGATCCACAGTTCATGTAGAGGGATTATCCTCTTCAATAAAGAGATCATTCATTCCTCATTGTGGAAGGATGCAAGATATATTGATGCGTACACATTTTAGGTTTGCTGTTTGCTCTTTTTGTTTCCTTGCTGAAAAGGAATGGGTAAGTGGGGGCAGGTGGGTATTTAAGGAGGGATGAGAGTTGGGCAAACTACTTATGACAAATTGAAGAGGGGGTCAACAAGACGTTATCACAGTATTGCTGGATGATATTGAAGCCTCGGTGGTTGTGTGTATAACAGGGGTTATTATTGAGGCAGAATTGGACATGTAATGGGATGAACCCTAAATGTAGATGACTGGGCAGTAAACTTAGAATGGAGAGGTGGTGGGTTTAGACTAAGGTCCCTTCCAACTCTTTCTTGTTTCCAAGAAGCGGTTAAAGTTAGAAAAGGACTTGATGGTTATGAGTGACAATAACCAAATGGTAGTCTTTATTTTCCCCACAAGAGTAGACAGTGTTTCCAGTCTGGTCTGTTATAAAGAAAGAGCCAAGGTCAGCTTTGTAGAACAAGGGTTCCTACGTTGGTTTCCTCCTCCAGCTGCCTGGTGCTAACAGCTTGGGAGTATTTTATTACAGTCATATGATTGGTAACTACAGTTCAGAGTAAGACTCCAGACAAGAATTTGTGTCATCCAATTAGAAAAGGTCATTGCACTAATCCTGAACTGGAATGGGGGTAGAGAGAGATGCAACTGACAAGGCTAATTTTGTCATGTGGCATGCAAAGGCATGTGACAAGCTGGTGGTCTCCACCTTATCTAAGCCCATAATCCTTGATTGTGATCCCATGAATGGGGAAGGAAACACACTAAAAATTACCATGAAATTAACTGTATTTGAGCACAAGCCTTCAAGCTTTCCCTCACCATAAGGAATTCCAGAATGCCATGTCACCCTTGGTGTATTACCCTCCTCATCTCCTCCTGGTGAGACTTTTTGTGTCTGTGCCTTGGCAACCTCACACTACCCTGTGAATCACGTTGCAGCAAGAATATTTATCACATTTTGTGCTGAGAAAAGTAAAAGAAATGGGAGTTGGCTAAAATAGACAAAGTAAAGCAGGGATTGTTGATCAAGGAGTCAAATTGCTAACTCTCAGATAATAACCATGTGGCGAACACATTTGTCACAGGGTTAGAATGTTAGGTGTGTTTCTCTCTGTATGCCTTTAAAAAAAAAGTATCTTAAAATGAAAGGAAACATAATTAGTGACAGGGTATAAATCAACACTTTTTGTGAAAAATCAGAATGCATTTTAGTTAATATTAATCTCCCATGCTTCTTAAATGTCCAATATATAGAAGTGACACAATGTCACTTTAGAAGGTTTGGAAACATTTTACTTTCGAATAATTGACTCTAATAACAGTTGAAAGTGTTACTGTTGATCATGGTAATAACCATTACTAAGGCAATATTACTTCACTTAGTGCCAGGCACTCTGCTGAGCATTTTGCAAGCATTGTATCCTTTAAGCCACACAACAACTCTCTCAGCTGATACTGCTGTTTTATAGTATTTATCTTGCAGAAGTTTATTTAACCTGCAGGGACGCCAGGCACTACTAAAATGTCAGGGCTAGGATTTACACCAGGATATATCTGTCTCTAGACTCTTATGTTTGGTTGTATTCTGCCGTTTCCTCTGTGACTACTGTATGCATGTCTCAGTTTCCTCTGTATAAAGTAATTTTATCAGTCTCATTGAGATTTAAGTATCAAATGAAACAATATATGTAAAAACTCTGATAACAATGCCAAGTACATAGAAAGTAATCGGGTAAATACTAGTTGCATGACAGCACTAGAATAAATGATGTAGATGTATCCATTAGAAATCTTGCAATGTGTTTTTGTCTCTCCTGATTATCAGTCAGCTTGCTCTTTTTTTTTTTTTTTTGCCTTTTTGCCTTTTTGCTATTTCATGGGCCGCTCCTGTGGCACATGGAGGTTCCCAGGCTAGGGGTCGAATCAGAGCTGTAGCCACTGGCCTACGCCAGAGCCACAGCAACGCCAGATCCGTACCATGTCTGCAACCTATACCACAGCTCATGGCAACGCCGATGGTTAACCCACTGAGCAAGGGCAGGAATCGAATCTGCAACCTCATGGTTCCTAGTCGGATTCGTTAACCACTGCGCCACGAAGGGAATGCCCAGCCTGCTCTTTGAACCGCTTTTCTTACAACATCTTGAGCTGACCTATCCATTAACTCTTTCTTGGGATCAAAATCCAACAGCAATCAGCTGGTGCAAGGGCTACAATTTATAGAAACAGAATAAAGACAAGCCTAAATGGCTCAGAGGGAAACCATATTCATAGCTACAAATTTGTAATATATTGTATTCAGCTAAATGAGGTCTGTGAAAAGGAGATGGTATTCAGAAACTGTCTCTTTGGGAAGAATTTGGTTCCTTAAAATCACAGCTTTCTAAAGTGGGGCAGTAAAATCAGGGCCAACGTAAGAAAATTTGTGATGATACATTGGTATGAGGATTTCTTTCTTTCTTTTTTTTGTCTTTTGTCTTTTTAGGGCCACACCCAAGGCATATGGAGGTTCCCAAGCTAGGGTTCTAATTAGAGCTACAGCTGCCAGCCTACGCTAGAGCGACAGCAGCGCCAGATCCTTAACCCACTGAGCGGGGCCAGGGATCGAACTGGCCACCTCATGGTTCCTAGTTGGATTCGTTTCCACTGCGCCATGATGGGAACTCTGGTATGAGGATTTCTATGATGTAAGGTCATCTACCTGGTCTTCGTTTTACCATCTTTTCAGGAAGGTGCCATTTTATTTTTATTTTTAAAAATTTTTTTTTGTCTTTTGTTGTTGTTGTTGTTGCTATTTCTTGGGCCGCTCCCTCGGCATTATTGTTGTTGTTGCTATTTCTTGGGCCGCTCCCGCGGCATATGGAGGTTCCCAGGCTAGGGGTTGAATCGGAGCTATAGCCACCGGCCTACGCCAGAGCCACAGCAACACGGGATCCGAGCCGCGTCTGCAACCTACACCACAGCTCACGGCAACGCCGGATCGTTAACCCACTGAGCAAGGGCAGGGACCGAACCCGCAACTTCATGGTTCCTAGTCGGATTCGTTAACCACTGCGCCACGACGGGAACTCCCGGAAGGTGCCATTTTAAACCTTACTTAGGAATACCACTCAGCAACAAAAAGGAAGGACCTATTCATCCATGCTACCTTGTGAATGAGTTTTAAAATAATTATGTCCAGTGAAAGAAGCCATAAGAAAAGAGAACATTTGGTATGATTCCACTTATCTAACATTCTAGAAAAAGGAAGTAATCTATAGTGACACAAAATATATCACTGTTGGCCTGGAAATGGCATGGGGATGTAGAGGGATCCTTTGCAAAAGGACATAAAGAAACTTTTGGAGGGTGATAATTTCACAGGGGTATACATATGACAAAGCTTATCAAATTGTACATGTTAAACATGTGCTATTTGTTGTACTTCAACTGCAGCTCAAAAAATCTACTTTTAGAAATATCACAGAATACATCAGACAATTCTTTTTATAAACTGTAACTTTTATAATTTGTTCCTTAAAATTTATTGTCGATTCTTATTGTCTAAGAGAAGTTTCAGTTTTCTTATAAACATGGACATCTGTATTGAAGTTAGAATTAGCTATCCGGTTTTATTTACTCACACATGCACGGTTGTACCCCCCACTCCTCAAAACACACGCACACAAACACATTAAGATTTTGACGAAGAGCACTGAAACTATTCATTAATTTTGGAATAAAATACATTTTTATGATATTGAGTATTATGAACCATGAATATGGTATATCTCTTATTTAGTTCTTCTTTAATGTCTTTCAGGAGTTTTATAATTTACTTTACAGGGTCTTAAATATTTATGGAGTATAAATATTTTATAATTTTATTACAATTGAACTGATATTTTTAGACAATAAGTATTATGTTGAAAGTTTATAAAAATGCAGTTGATTTTTAAACACTGATTTTAATCCAGATAACTTTTTATTAATTCTTTTGGGTTTTATTGATTCTTTTTAGGTTGTTTATGTAGACAGTGATGGCATCTGCAAATATTAAGAATTATTTATACTTTCTTCCTAAATATAAATGGTAATAGATATTTTTCCTACCCCGATTCCGAATCTTAGAGGAGATGATTTCATTCATCATTGAATATGAGTTTACTTTTTAGGAAGATTTTAAATCACTGATTCAGTCTTTTTTTTTTTTTTTTTTCTTTTTGTCTTTTCAGGGCTGCATTCACGGCATATAGAGGGGTTCCCAGGCTAGGGGATGAATTGGAGTTGTAGCTGCTGGCCTATGTATGCCACAGCCACAGCAACTCGGGATCTGAGCTACATCTGTGACCTACATCACCTCATGGCAATGCTGGATCCTTAACCCACTGAGCAAGGCCAGGGATCAAACCTGTGTCCTCATGGATGCTAGTCGGGTTTGTTAACCACTGAGCCATGACAGGAACTCCTGATTCAGTTTTTAAAGCAGTTACAGGACTATTAATTTTCTTTTCCTTCATCAGCCAATTTTACTAAGTTACATTTTCCTAGAATTTGTTTTCAAATCTGTTGCCATAAAGTTGGTCATGGTATTCTTCTATCATCTTCTATCATCATCTTTGACATAATCTGCAGCATCTTTAGTTATGACTTCTATTTTATTCATAATTTGTCTATTGAACTCTTCTGTTTTCTTTCTGATAAACCTTGCCAGTGTTTTGTCAGTTTTATAAGTTTATAAGAATTTTTCATTTTGATGATTTTTATTTTTGCCATTATAGTTGGTTTATATTCTGTCAATTTTTTTACTGTACAGCAAAATGACCCAGTTTTATATATATATATATATGTATATATATATATATATATTTACATGCATATTCCACCTCACACCTGTCAGAATGACCTCATTAACAAACCAACAAATAAATGCTAGAGAGGATTCAGTACCTGGAGAAAAGGGTACCCACCTACACTGTTGGTGGGAATGTAAATTGGTACAACCACTATGGAAAACAGTATGGAGGTACCTCAGAAAATTACATATAGAACTACCATATGACCCAGAAATCCCACTCTTGGGCATATATCCAGACAAAACTTTCCTTGAAAAAGATACATGCACTTGTGTGTTTATTGCAGCACTATTCGCAATAGCCAAGTTTACAAGAATTTTTAACTCATGTTAAAGGTGAATAGCTTTGTAAGAATTAGAAAATTAGGAGTTCTTGTTGTGGCTCAGCAGTTAACAAACCTGACTAGTATCCATGAGGAAGCAGGCCTCACTTAGTGAGTTAAGTATCCTGCGTTGCTATGGCTGTGGCATAGGCCGGCAGCTGTGGCTCTGATTTGACCCCTAGTCTGGGAACCTCCGTATGCCGGGGGTGTGGCCCTAAAAAGATAAAAAAAGAAAAAAAAAAAGAATTAGGAAATTACATTTATAAGAATTTTATAATTTTAAAAGAACCAACTTTTTTATTTGCAGCTTATGTCTATTTTATGTATGTTTAAACATGTACTAATATTTTTTAACCTCCTCTCCTATTATTGTGGACAGACTCTCTGTGCTTAAAGCTAAATCTAACCCCTTCATATGGACACTAAATTTCATTCCTTTCTCCAACTCAAAGGCAGTGGTGTGATTTCTTGTTTCTTTCCCTGCATCACCATATCATCCTTATTATTGGAATGTTCCCATCAACATAAAATATGCTATTATTTCTTCACTTTACAAAAACAGTAATGTTCCTTGACCTAACTACCTTCAGATGCTGTCCTATTTCTCTCTTTTCCTCTATAGCAAAACTCTTAAAAATTTGTCTATACTTGCTATTTCCACTGTATCCTCTCATTTGTATTTCTCTAATCAGGCTTCTGTACCATGACTGCTCTGAAACTCCTTTTCTCCTGGTCATCAGTATTTTTAAAAACCAGTTGCAATCTCTTGGTCCACTTCCTGTTTGCCTGATTAGTAGCATTTGACATAGTTACTCATTCTTTTCTTCCCTTGGCTTCCAGTGCACCACATTCACCTGCTCTACTTCTGCCTACTGCCTCTCAATCTCTTTTGCTAGTTCCTTCCATATTATCAATATCCAAAATTTGAAGTATCTCATGGCTTAATACTTGGAATTCTTTCCTCTATCTATGTCAGTGTTTGCTGGTGCCATCCTGTATCATGACTCTAAATATTCATCTGTATTCTTTTTGGGGGAGGGGCACTGCACCTGTGTCACATGGAATTTCCCAGGCTAGGGGTTGAATTGGAGCTGCAGCTGCCAGCCTTTGTCACAGCCACAGCAGTGCCAGATCTGAGCCGCATCCACAACCTACATCACAGCTTGTGGTACTGTTGGATCCTTAACCCACTGAGCAAGGCCAGGGATCAAACCTGCATCTTTGTGGATACTAGTTTGAGTTTGTAACCTGCTTATTCACAACAGGAACTTTCTAAGTGGCATTTAAGCTTCCTAGAAGTAGAGCCCATTCAAAGCCAGTGTATCATAGTTCTCAAAATATCTGGGTATTTCTTCTTCCTATGGAAAATCATATTAATTAATGCCTACAATTTCCTTTGGAAAAGGCTTGATGGAAGATTTATATGTACATTTGTAGGGCAGGGTAGCAGGTTCTGCCTTCAAATGAACTTAGCCTCTTCCCTTCAATCCAGGGGTTCTAGACATAAATAGAAATGGGGTAAGAGGGTATAACACTGCATTGTGTCAGTCTATGCTTAGTTTCTATCAGAGATTTGAATTGTTCTTATTTTATATATCGAATAACACTTTAGTAACCTGTCTACATATTTCATCCCTAGGGACACTGTAATCAGTCCTCCATTGCCAAAGATATCTGCAAGTCAAAATGTACTGATTTGCCAGTGTATTCCTTCTGCCCACCATGGTAAAAGCATCTACATTGTCTTTGTCATTTAAGCACTGACACTTGGTTAAGTGTCAAGTAAGCTTCTGCAAATGCAATTTCCTATTGAAAAATAGAGACCACTTTTCAGTGGCAGCATCTTCCACTTTCGTACCTATGAATGACAGTGACCAGCTTTCCCAACATACAGGTTCTCCTCTCCCCAGAGTAAATGGACTGTCCTTGGAGCCCTCTCAGTGAATGTAGTATGGATTAAGGGTGGTGGGGGGTGAGAATGTAGGTCACAGGTGATAAATCTCTGTAACATTTTTTCTTCCCAAGCCTTTTGGATCTGCTTTTCTACTTTTACCCAGGGATGTTCTGGCATTTCCGTCTCATTAAATGCAGGCTATCAAAGAGTCAGCCATCACTCAATCAAAATAAACTATTAGAACCACTTCCAGTTAACACATTCAACCCAGAAGCACTCATAAAACCATCGACATCAGTAAGCTTGGTTCTTTTCTAGAATTCTGTCCCATCCTCCTTGGTCAAGCCTCTTGCAGTCCTCATTTTCTCTTGGTAAATGTTGCAATGTACTCAGAAGCTATCCCTCACCATACTCCTTGTTTCCTTTATTGCCACAGCGCTGAAGGACAGTAACCATTTAGTTTTCCAAGGACCTGCTTCAGTAGGTATTTCACCACAGTCAATCACAAGTGATGCTTTGATTAATCATATGCCTGTTCATGTCATGGATCACTAACAATCCATTTCCCATTAACAAAGTAGCTTAACACTCATGCAAGTCCACAAAATAACAAAATTAACCCTGATGTACTATGTTTGATGGTCTGTTTCATGAGACTATTCCTAGTGCCAATCTTTTTCATCAGTCAAACACAAAGCTCTTCAGTTTTTTTTAAAAGAAGTGATTTAATTTAATGATTTGTTAACTGTGCCTGTTATATTTTATGTAATAGGAAAAACCAAAAAAGTGAGAGCAAGAGCAAGAGAGGAAGAGAAAACATGAAGGTGTCACAAGGTAGCAATTAAAGGAAGCAGCCACTACCATTAGGGCTGGGGAGTGAGCATCAAGGGGGAGGGGCTGGAAATATTAAACCCCAGAAGCTGGAAGAAGGAAGGGCCTGTTGTGCTGAAAGTCAGACTTCAGATGACGAAGTGGCTCTGTTTGGCTGGTGAAGATATATTTTTGTGTTGGGTAGGGCATTGAGGGTGGAGGTGGTAGAGGAGGTGATGAGAATAGTCCTACCAGTATTGGAAAAATTAAAAACTGGATTCAGCTGCTGTTTCTGAAAAGAACTCCTGCTTCCATGGTAAAAAGCACGGCTAGGCAGATGCTTACAGGAATAAGAACAGGTAGGAAGCAAATAGGAATCCTACAGTAAACAATTTGCTGTACTTTGGGGCTCATTCTTAATCATGCAATCAGACCATGCTTCAAAATTATAGCATGTAGCTTTCTATAGCATAGAAAGTCCCTACTAGGGGAGTGATCTGGTAACGTAGTAATTAAGGATCTGGCATTTTCACTGCTATTGCACAGATTTGATCCTTGGCCTGGGAATTTCCACATGCTATGGGTGCAGAAAAAAAAATCCCTATTAGGCAATATGAAGACTAAATTCTTAAAAATAGCGTAATCCTATACAGACAAAAGTGTGGTAGAAGATGTTACTTTTTCATTCCTTTCACTTTGTGCACATATGTAAAAGCAAAAGATCTAGATGCCTGCTAAAATCAAATTCCCCAAATGCATAATGCTAAGTAAAAAGAAGTCAAATACAGAAGACTGATTGATTCCGTTTATGTGAAACTCTAAAAGATTTCAGTGATATAAAGCAGACCCTTTGTTTTAAAGGTCTGGAATTTGCGGGAAGGCGTAACTGCAAAAGGAAAAAGAACTTTTTGATATGATGGAAATATTCTCTATCATGATTGTGTGGTATTTATACACCTGGGTACATTTATCCAATCTCATCAAATAAAGATTGGTGAATGTTATTGTCTGTAAATTATACCTTAGAAAGCTGAATTTTAAAGATTTGCCAAATAAATAAATAAATAAAACCCCACCTAAATTGTCTTTCATGAAAGTAGGAGTAATTTACCCTTTCACTGGCTGTGTCACCTAATGCCTCTGGTCAGTTTCTGAGGGGGCAAAGTGAGAAGACAAAATGAAACAAAGTGAAAAGCAAAACTTCCCTTAGCTCAGAGGAGTATAGCTATAACTTTTTTTTTTTTCCCTTGTGTTCACTCACCAGTGGAGTAAGACTATCCTAAGGACTATCTTGAAAGTTTTTGGAACGTGTCTCAGATTCTCTATTAAAATCCCTTATTAAAATATTATTTAAAGCTTTGTTTTCACTTGGTTTTTTAGTAACTGGAGTGTCAAAGTTAGTACAATTTATTAACAAATATGTGGATATTCTGTGTTTTATGTCACTGAGGAAAACAATCTCTAAAAGAGAAGGATGTTCTGTGTTCTGTTGCTTCAGTATGCACATGTCAGAAATGACAAAAACACTTGTTTTATTTTTTTGTTATGATTATGAAATTTGGAGAAGCCTTTAAATTTACAATATAATCTTTGAGAAGAAATCTTTTTTTAAAAGATAACTGGCATTTGTTTAGCATTATGTGCTATACTAGAATTTTATATACATTATCTTAATTTAATTTAATCTTGGAACTCTTTGGAAAGTAGGTATCATCCTATTATCCAATCCCCCCCACCTTTTTTTTTTTTAAGATGAGAAAGTGAGGTTAAGAAAGGTTAAGTTACTTGCTCCAGCTAACAAAATCATTAAGTGGTAGAGCTGGGATATAAACAAAGTCTGTGTCTCTGGCTTCAAAGTCCACATTCTTTTTGTCCCAGCACATATTGACTCCAAAAATAAGGAAGTGAAGGACGAGGGGGTGAGAAGAAGAAAATGCACTGCTCTGGAGGATAGTAAAAATCTGCAAACTTCAGAATACAGATTGCTTCTTATAGAAAACCTGGGAGTTCTGTGGCTTAGTTCCAAGCATTCTGAGTGCCAAGAAATATCAGTGCTTGTGCAGCACAAATTAAATCAGGCTCCTTGAGGATAGACCAAGGATTGGTATATCTACGTATATATACATGTATGTATCTGTGCGTATATGTACACACACAGTGTTAGTCTGCTCATGCTGCTGTATCAAAATATGTTGACTGGGTGGCTCAAACAACAGACACTTATTTTTCTTAGTTCTGGAGGATGGAAGTCAAAGATGCCAGAATGGTCAGGTTTTAGGGAGGACCTTCTCTACCTGGCTTTGTAGATAGTCACCTTCTCTCTGTGTTCTCACCTGGTGTGTGTGGGGGGGTGATGGAAGAGGAGAGTGGAGAAAGGAAGAGAGAGAGAGTGGGAGAGAAAGGGAGGGAAGGGGAGAGAGGGGGAGAGAGGGAAACAGAATGCTCTAATCTTTTAGTCTCTTTTTTTGTTGCTGCAAATGACAAGGTTTTATTTTTTAGTAGTACTCCATTGTATATATATACCACATCTTCTTTATCCATTCATCTGTTTGTTTTGTTTTTTTAATTTTATGGAAGGAGTTCCTGTAGTGGATCAATGGAAACAAATCTGACTAGCATCCATGAGGACACAGGTTCAATCCCTGGCCTTGCCCAATGGGTTAAGGATCCAGCATTGTCATGAGCTGTGGTGTAGGTCACAGACACAGCTGGGATCCACTGCTGGCATAGGCCAGCAGCTACAGCTTCATTTTGACCCCTAGCCTGTGAACCTCCATATGCTGCAGGTGAGGCCCTAAAAAGACAAAAAAATTTTATTGGAGCATAGTTGACTTACAATGTTGAATTATTTTCAGGTATACAGTAAAGTAAATAGGTGTACATACATATCTCCATTTTTTCCCCATGTAAGTTACTGCAAACTATTGAGTAGATTTCCCTGAGCTATACAGTGGGTTCTTGTGAATCCTCTGCTTTATATAGTAGTGTGTATATGTTATTCCCATCTTCCCAATTTCTTCATGTCTTGTCTATTGTAAATAGTGCTGCAGTGAACATTGAGGTGCACATATCTTTTTAAATTATGTTTTTTCTGGATATATGCCCAGGAGTGGGATTGCTGGGTCATATGGTAATTCTATATTATGCATTTTAAGGAACCTCCGTACAGTTTTCCAAAGTGGTTGTACTAATTTACATTCCCACCAGCAGTGTAGGAACATTGCCTTTTCTCCACACCCTCTCTAGCGTTTATTGTCTGTTATAAGGACACCAATGCCATCTTGAGGATGGGCTCCACCTTCATGATTTCATCTAAACCAAATTATCTCCCAAAGATTCCAGACTCCATCTCCAAATATCATATTGGAGGCTAGGGCTTCAGCGTATGAATTTTGTGAGAATATAAAATTTAGTCCAACACACACACACACACCCCAGGTGATTCTGATGTGCAGCCAAGTTCGCAAATCATTGCAAGTATTAAAACAGTTATTTTCAAGCTTTATATCATACATAAAAACCACCTGGAGAACTCACTAATAAAGATACGAATGCACACTACCTCTAGAGTTTCTAATTCTAGGTCTAGGGTGGAACTCCATAATTTGCATTTCTAACAAGCATCCAGGTGATGGTTATGCTGGGACTTTAAGAACTACTGACTTCTGATGGGTACAAGGTAGTAGGAATTAATTGTAACTAATTTTAATTAACACTTGATTTCAAGAATTCAAACCACAGAAATTCTTTAATCACATGTATTTACTGTCAGTTAAAGACTAGTCATTCTGTTAGGCTTGGGACACACTGGGGAATAAGCCTAACAAACCCTGCTTTCATGAGGCTTCTCCTCTCTTGGAACCCAAGACTGAGTGAGTCACTCCTTTGTATTTCTATTTTACTATGCACTTTTCTTTTATAAGTGTTTCTTTGTCTGTATGTCTCCCCACTTATGGTAGAATTTCCTTGAGGGGCTACATTATCTGAAATTCATTCATTCATCAGTTTATCAGACAGAACGTTTGCAAATAAGATCCAGAGAAAACAACTATAGTCCTTGTGCTCAGGAATTTCCCTTCGTAGCAATGAAGACCGCAGATAGACAATTTCAAGGTTGAGCAGTGCATATGAACAAGGCTGTAGAAGATGCCATTGTTGTCCTATATCTACTCACTGGCTGTTTTGCCTTCCCTCGGCTGCTGCCAATCCTAAGCTAATGCCTGATCTTTTTGGGAAAAAGGGTGAATGAAAACCACCTGCCCTGGAGATTACTGAGAAGTTAGGAGTTACCACCTACCCACTTACTGCTTGGAGTAGGAATAGACTTAAGCCAGGGGAATAAAATGGTGGAAGCAACAAAGTCAGAGGAATCTGTGCAAAAGATTCCTTAAGTGGCTAATTTGAACTGGAGCCCATTGAAAGAATATTTGCCCTGGGATATGAGCCTGGATGGTGCAGGGGATGAATGTTTTTCAATGGCACAGGAAGCCATTTAATGCTGCCCTCAGCCTCCAGGAATTTTAAGTAGGTGAGTGACATGATCAGATTCCTATTTTAAAACCATCACTGTGGCTGTGGCTTGAAGGAAAGATTGGAAGAGAGTGAGCAGGGAGGGGATTTTGGAGGCAACAGGATAGTTGTTAACTGTTCGCCTTCCTCTGGAGCTGGATTTCTTGGGCTTGAATTCCTGATCTTCCAAAGTATAGCTCTTATAGTTTGGATAAAATATATAATGTCTTAATGCCCTCGGTTTCCTTATCTATACAGTGGGGGTAAAATTAGAACTTACTCTTTAAGGTTGTGAGAGGAGCCTTAAATTAATCAAATCATGTGAAGCACTGGCTCATAGAAAGTGCTCAGTAAATGTTGGCTGTTATGGTTATTGTTTACTACTATTATTAGTAGCTTAATAGCTTTGAGGAGGGAGAGGAGAAGTAGCAGTAAAGGAAGTAATAGGTTTAGATGAGAAATGCTTGGAAGCTAAACCAGTGGGTCAGAGGGGGGAAGAATTTTGTATGATATTTATGTTGTAAGTCTTGGTAACAGTTTGATTTAGAAGTGGGTGAGAGGATAGCCTGGGGAGCTGGCTAGATAAGCAAAGGTGTCATTTCCCGAGATGGGTTTCACAGAGGGGAGATGCTCATTTCAATGGGAAAGTCGCAGTCTGGTTTTGAAAGTCATGAGTTTGAAATGCGTTTGCTACATCCCCGGGGAGATTTCCATATATAGCTGGAGAGGTTATATAGTTTTGACATATAGAGCTATAGAGACAGACTTAGCCTTGAGATAAATATCTAATAGTCAAAAGAGTATATGTACAACTATAGTATCTATTGGGCACCCACATTTAAAAAAATTAATAATTGAGAAAACAGAAAAAAAGAGCAGAGCCTAAAATAGCTTTGAAAAGATTTTAAGCAGAAGAGGAGCATGCAAGTCTCAGGAAGACTCAGAAAAAAAGCAGTAGAAAATGCAGCCTTAGGAAGAGAACATGGGACACCAGAAACCTCAGGTAGAACCAGTAATGCCCACTCTGTCTGTAAAACTACAAAAGTAGATTCACATTGTCTAGGCAATGTTTGCTTTTCCAAGACCACAGAGGGCATAGAGTATAAAAGGAAGAATTTTTACTTTTAAAGTCACAGATGATATTCCAGTGCAAGGTGAGAGAAACATCACACATGAAACCCATGTTCCCTTTGATAAACTTCCTTTGAACACTGGGCCCAGGCTAAAGTTGTTCCATAGTGTGTAATGCTAGCTCTGTAAGACCATATGACTTATTTTAGATTGCTTAAAAAAAAAAAAAAAAAACAAAAACCCAAGAACATACATTTATTGCAGAAGGCTACCATGACGTAGAAATTAAATGAACAAATTAGAAAAAAATAGAAAAGGGAGCAGTAAGGATAATTGTTCTGGGATCAAGAGTTCCTGTTCCTTTGCCAGAATTAGGTAAAAATAAAAGCTATATAAGAGATTTAAATTGTATTTTTCAAAGATAAGTGTAAAAGGTATATTACATTACTTTATTCTCTTTAAATCAAACCAATTAAATTTGACCCTAAGCTTTCAATACCATGGAGGTAGTGGTAAATTCACTCTGGATTATTATTGGTATTCCCTCCTTATTTACAAGTGTTATGCAAGGAATCTTTGGCCAGGTAGGCTTTTCAGAGATGTGAGCTTCACTGGTTACCACTAGAAAGTCCATGATCCTTTAAAATTCACGGGTGCAATTTCTCTTGCCTATGCAATGCTCAAGGCCTAGGAATCTGAATTAACTGACACTTGCATACCTAGAGTAAACATACTTCAAAAACGAAAGGGAGACATCAAAACATTTTAAAATGAAGGAAAACTAAGAGAATTTGTTGCGAGCAAATCTACCCTAAATGAATGACTAAAGGGAGTTTTCTAAAGAGAAATTGTTTGACAATTGAGACAAAATTATAACACTGTCCAATATGCTCTAAGTATATGTAGAGGGTATATTTATTACATTTCTAAGTGGGGGAGGGTAAAGAAATGTAAACTCAGGTCAGGTTTCTATACATCATTTAAATTAGTAGAATGGCAATACCAAGTAGACTGTGATAAGCTGTGTATATACAGTGTCATACTTGGAACAGCCACTAACAAAGCTAAACAAAGAGAGAAACTAAAAAAGTGCTATAGATAAATTAAAATGGGATTCTAAAAACTGTTATAGAAAACCCACAAGACAAGAAAAAGAAAACAGAATGAAAAACAGAAAACTAACCAAAAAATGGCAGACATACAATTTACCTATTTTCCTTGTTGTTATTGCTTATGCTTTTTGTGTCATATCTGTGAAACCATTGTCAAAGTTCATGAAGATTTACATCTATATTTTCTTCTAAGAGTTTTAAGGTTTAGGCTTTTACATTTAGATCTTTGACCCATTTTGAGTTAATTTTTGTGTATGGTATGATGTATATGTGTATACGGTCCAACATTTGGCATGCTTATTAAAAATCAATGGCTCATAAGTATAAGGGTTTGTTTCAGGATGCTTGATTCTATTTCAATTTATCTGTTTATCTGTGTTTATAATAGTACCACATTGTCTTGATTACTGTATGTAATAGTGGATTTTAAAATTGGGAAGTGGGGAAATTTGCTTTTCTTTTTCAAGATTGTTTTGACTATTCTTACCTATTTCTGCAAAGAAGTCAGCTGGCATTTTGGTAGGATTTCTTTGAATTTGTAGATTGATTTGGGGGATATTGCCATTGTAACAATAAATATTCTGATCCATGAAAACAAATGTTTCCCTATTCTTTTTGATGCTTTTAAAATGGAGTTATTTTCTTGACTTCCTTTTTGATTTGATCATTTCTACTGTATAGAAATACAATTAATACTCATTTTGTTATATCTTACCACCTTGCTGAACTCATTGATTAGTTCTAATAGTTTTTTAGTGGATTCCTAGAGGATTTTTTTTTTTTTTACATAAGATTGTTTACTAACATTTATCACTGGCAAATAGAAATAGCTTTATTTCTTTCTTTTCAATCTGGAAACTTTTATTTAATTTTCTTACCTAATCACCTTGGCTAGGACCTCCACTGCAGTGTTGCATAGAAGTGGTAAGAGCAGACGCCCTTGTCTAGTTTCTAATTTTCATTAACAACTTTAAATATGATGTTAGTTGTGGGTTTTATGTAGATGCCCTTTTGTATATTTTTCACACCAAGAGTGTTATACCAAGTTTGCTAATTTTTGGTCTGATTTTCCACCTAACATACCACAAACATTTCTCTGTCAATAAATTGTCTTTTACAGCAGAATTTGGCTTTTACTCCTGGGTTTTTCCATAGGCTACACAGGATACGTACAATGGGACCATTCAAATGAAAGTGCTTAGGGAAAATTATTGAAATGACTGGATATCTCTTTGCAACAAATTATTTATTCTTAAACCTCCCCATTATATCTAAGATGTTTCAATTATTTTCCTTTTATAAGCCTTCATTATATAAAATACTACAAATATAACTTTTGGTAACATTAAAAAATTTTGTGTATTCTCTTTATCCAACTTTATATTTATTCCATGCTGTCTAATTATCAAAGATATTTCAAGCCATCTTTTTTTTTTTTTTCCTTTTTATTTGAGGCAGAGAAGGGACTATCAGGAACTTGGCTCTTAAGAATACATTGTTTAAATAAATAGTGCAGGGTTGGCAAGCAAATGTAGTTGGTAAATAGTTTCTTGTAAGTTTATAGCTTGGTTGAATTAGTATCTTTAACTTGTCTAAACAATCATCACAGGTAGTAACAATAAAATGTGGTAACTACATACCCACAAGTAGAGAAGCTAGGTGTGTTCAGTAGATAGTTTGCAGATGTTGGATACTCTGAAGAGCAAACTGACTTAAAGAATAGGGGGTGGGGGGAGCCATCTGAAAGAACAGGAAAGGGACCAAAGAAAATTCATGAAAATCTATGGCTGGTGAATCAAAAAAGAAAAGATAATGATTATTAACTGTGAATAGTCTGAGCTTTTGTTCTATTAGAGTGTGCAATATTATAAATTACTGTTTTGGGATTGCTGTGCTAAAGAACAAAGGACATTTTGTTTTAATAAAGAGAGAAATAGTCTTCAGACCGAGTTCTATTTTACTTTAAAGGTGTTTTCCTAGAAGAATACTGTAGGAGCCTTTTCAAAACATGACATTTCAGATCCCGAGGGTTTGTGCCTATATACGGTTTATCTCTTAGCACATATGAAAAAGAAAGATGCTCTTATGAAATTTTACTCACCTGTTAGAAAAGTCTACCCTTTCTTTTAAAGTTTAGAAATTCTAGAGTTCCTTATCAAGACATATACATCTGCCGCTCTAGCACCTTAGCAAGAAATGTAAGCATGCAAAATATCAGCTTGTTTACTAACATTTATTGAGATGCAAAATAACAATACTGTCCTGGACCTAGGCTTCACAAAGCCCTTGTGCTTGGAGATTTTAGATTCCAAGTAGTGCAATAAAAATAGAAAAAAACAAACACATAATGATATAGTATTACAATGTATCATGCAGCCTTATATAACTAAACTGCTTAAGTCTAAGAGCACACCAAAACATTGAGTTCCCATATAATATGTGGAGATGCTTTGGAGGTGCTATGAGGATAGTGACTAGATAAATCAGTTGAAACAGAAATGTGTACGGTTGTGCAAAGAGCCAGATGTTCTGTATGAGGTGGGGACTTGAGAGGAAAGCGTGGAATAGTCAAAAATGATCTCCATTGCCCCTTTGTTCTCCTTCACATCTTAGAGAAGGAAGGATAATCATTCTCTCCATTTACGGGAAAGCAAGCAAGATTTTTTAGGAGATGAGCAGATGCTATAAACACTGTGGGGGAACACAGTGAAAAAAACATTTAAAAGTTCATCAGCGTGATTGGCATGACCCTCTAAGAACTTATCCTCCTCCTCCAGAGGTGTGGTGTTGTCCTTGGGTTCTGGAGCAATCCACATACAAGGCTGGGAAGGGACGTACTAACGGGTGATGGACTAGAAGGGGATCCAGGGTGCTGAGAAAGATGTTATCGAAGTACTCAATGACTGGTGTGTAGTTCCCACTGTGACCTCAGTTTCTGGATTCCAAGAGCCTTCCTCATTACTTTCATGACTAACTATTCTAGATTATTACCTACCTATGCCTGAGCCACTATACTGTTTGCCATTCCTTACAAGGCCTGCCCTCTTCTTGCTTAACTATTCTTTATACTGATGATCAAATTTTTGAAACTCCACTTGGTGCATGTCTGATCCTGCCTACCTGCAGTTCCTGCTTTAAGTTCATACTTTACCAATCATTTTCAGTAATTTCCGTGAACTGTTGTTAAGGTTCTTTCACACAGTTCTTTTCTCAAATCTTTAACCCTTGCCTCACTTAAGTCAGAATTTTAATTTTTGCTTCTGTGCTTCTGCTCAGCTCTGCTTCTCTTGGTTATACTCTACTCATCCTCCAAAGCCCAGTCTAAATTGTACTTTTAACTTGAAATCCTAGGCAGCATACTTCAGCTCATGAATGCTTCCTTATTTTCTTTTTTCTTTGCCAAGGTGTAAGTCCATTAACTAGGATGCTGAGCAAGAAATGACCTAATTTGACATTCCACTGAATCCAATAGTTTCATATATTTCCATTCTGCTCTCCAAACTGGATAGTAAACATTTTAACAATGGGAGCCATTCTGAGAATCCTGCAGTATACAGCCAGTTCTGGGCACAGAGAAGGTAACACAGGATCCATTTGTTGACTGAGAAAGCCATGTTCAGTGAGAAAAATGTCAGAGTGATGTAAAGGGTAGGGAAGTTATCAAGACTTGAATAATACTAGTCAGAGATGGTTTTAAGAAGGTAATATGATTTTGCAAAAGTTTTTTTTTTTCCTTCTTTCTTCAAAGATACATAATAGGAGAGATAGAAAAAAAATCCAAATAATTACACAGTTCATCGTGTTGTTTGCTGCAAACATCCTTGGGAAAATTGGAATCTGGAATATTTGATGGCTCCTCCAACTGCGGCAGGTCAACCTGGAGTGTGCTTTATTTTCTCTTATTCCTCAGAATCCCTGTGATTATTAATAGTGGAGATTATCCAAGGGCAAAGAATGTGTGGTCCTTTTGAAGAGAGACTATTTTCCATAAAGAAAATACCTAACTAATTATCTTCTCTCTGTCTCCAGTCCATTTCTGCCACCCATAGCAACGAAGGACTCCACTAAAACACATTACTATTTTATTAAAAATGCTAAATTAATTTAGTATTCCTTTTAATTTCCCAGTAGGTTTTGAAGAGATTATAGTACCATCTGTGCATGCCCAGAAGTGGTAATTATAATAGCAGGAGAACCAACCTCAGCTTTGGTGCCCTCTTCTTTTTCAAAAGTGACCTGAATGGAGTCACTGATTAGTTGTTTCTCTTCTTTCAGACTGGTAACAAGAGAGAAAATACTTCTCAATACTTTTTTGCAAAAATGAATGTTTACTAAAGTAAACACTTCAGGGAGAGTACTTAATAGACTTATTCAATAATCAGAGTTTGTGAAAAGGTTAAACCAGTTCATTCTTTTTAAAAAATTTTTTGGCCCCACCCATGGCGTGTGGAAGATCCAGGGCCAAGGAGTGAATCTGATTCACAGTTGTGACCTATGCTACAGCTGCAGCAACGGACGGATCCTTAACCCACTGAAACCAGCCAGGGATCAAACCCAGGCCTTAGCAGTAACCTGAGTCACTGCAGAGACAGTGCTGGATCCTTAACCTGCTGTACCACAGCAAAAACTCCTAAACCGTTTATTCCTAACTTGTTTTCATATACTGAATATCCTTTAGTAGTCACTGAAGCTTGTGAGCCAACGTCTGTGCCAGTTATAAAGCTTTTGTTTCTTAACACCAGGCCTACTCTTCTATTTGTGGTGGTGAGGCTAAGACTTTGCAAACCACCTTTCAGCATAGCCACGTGGTTCCCTGCTAGGCTATACCAATGGAGGCCACTAGGGGGAGATGGCAAGGCTGGGGTAGGAAGAAGGGATTTTCTCCTTCCTGTTTGTTTCCTGTGACTGCAATACTTCTTCACGTTTGCATCAGCATTATCTTCCCCTAACAATAGCTGAATTCATTTTTGCAGATGTTCCAACACTTGCAGAATTGGGTTATGGCACCACCTCAGGGACATCAGCATCAGTTAGCACTTTCTCAGAAGTCTGAATTTCACTTCCACTGGGACTTTCCTCTGGACCCAGGGTTTAAAAAATTCCAGCCTCTGCCCTTTGTTCTGCTATGCATATCTCTGCCTCCTGCAGTTGATATTTCCATGATGCCTTAATGCAGTGGCAGGCAAGTCTGAGTACGTATTTATGGCAGCTTTATAAGAGAAGAGTCAAGTACTTGCAAGGGAGACCATATGACTGAAAATGTTTACTACCTGGCCATTTGCACAAAAAGTTTACTGAAACTTGCCACAGTGTTCTAGTAGTCTTGCCTTTTTAGTTAAGTTTACACTGGAGTTAGAAAAAAAAAACAATTATATTAACTTTCCCTGTTCATATAATTGATGCGGCTTCTGGATCCTGCTTAGACCCTGAATGATACAAATATTGGTTTCACAAGTGATCCCAGCAAGTGGGCAGTCCAGATGGGGGTTTGGTGGTTGGTTTGGTCATGTTTTTGTACTTGAACACAATGCTGAAATTAGGGAAATTAGGTGCTAGTAATCCGTGGTGTATAGCAGCGTCTCATTTAATCAAGTTATCACAGTTGTTGATTGTGGTGAAATGCCTACTAAAACATGTGTCTAAAAAGATACTGAACTTGATTGATCATTATGATAGTAATGATGACTACAAAGATTTGGGGATGGATATTCTGATTGTTCTGAAGTTCTTACAGAAAGAAAATTACAAATCTGGAGATTCAGAGAGCTTTATTATTGTAGCTCCCAAATAATATTTTTTATAGCCACAGGGCTATCATTGTTGAGAATCAAATATAAAGTTTAATTGGTCAGAATACACACAGCAGAAGTTAAATTCATAGCTTTCATGTACAAGTACTAAAGCTGACCTGGGAAGAAAGCCGCACCTATTAGTCTGGTAAAATCTATGAACCCTTTCTCACACTATTGCTTTTAGATGCATAAAATAAAATACATAGAATCAAAAAGGAAAATTTACATTGAAATGCAGTAATTAAAATGTTAAAAATATACCCATGTTTTTCAAAATAAATGCTTTAAAGAACATCATCTGGCAGTAGGTCTTTAAGTGCCATGATTTTGAACACTTTTTGTTATGTCTGCATCATCTGTAAAGTAATATGAAGTATCTATGATTTCAGCTGCTGCCAAAGTCATGGGTAATGATAAGAGCACTGGTTTTTTTTTTTTGCTTGAAGAAAAAGCTAAGTTTCAGTTAGAGGTTAATGAAAATAAAGATGTGTTTTTTTCTTCTCCAAGTTCACTGATCTTCTGAATTACATCTTTGTACCTCATTAAGAATCCTTGTTTAGTGGTATAGGTACCCTAGAGAAGTTAGTGGTGTATATATCCTTGAGAAGTTTTGAATTAATTATTCAGTATTAATTAGTTGAGGGCCAAGACTGTAGGGTATTTAGTCTCCTTTTAACTCTTTATACTTACAACCTATCCTCATATCATTTTTTATTTTTTACCTCAGGAATCTCTTCCTTGAGGAGACTGGGTGTGTTACACATTCTGGTGCATTTATAGAGTGGCCAGGACTTTGCTATTAAAGCACTTTTGATACCATAGTATTCAAGTACTTTACTGTATTTTCTCCATCAAAGATCATCATAATATACTGCCTGTTTGCATTTATATATTCTCCCCACTAGACTCTAAGTTTTCTAATATTAGAGACCATATCAGGCTTGTCCTTGTTATATCTCACACAGGGCCTATCACCTATTAGGTGCTCAAACTATGTCTGTGAATGAACAGATGAATTCCAAGGTGGGAATAGCTTTTCTCTTATTTTTGACCAAAGGTTTTGAGTGGAGATAGAAGAAAGAGTGTAAGTGGGTGTAAGTGAGCATATCAGTGTAAATCTTCCCCCCACTGGGAAAGCAACTCAGTATTCATTCCTACTGACTGTGGTACAATAGACATGCCACCTCTTGGTGTGGACACTATTCCGTTTTTTTCTATCACAAAGAGAATTATGATTTTACAGTATCAGTATGACACATACATCAGCTCTGTGGGTAGATGAGTCCTGATTAAGCTAATCCAGTCATAGGTATTCCCTCTGACAGAGTTTCGTTTAGGCATGGGCGTATTGCAATTATGGACAAAGAGATGTTATGGCAAGTCTGCTGAGGGGTGTCCAGGAATTGATAAAAGGATGTGCATGAAAGACAACATTCCTGTTTTTCTCCCTTTGGATGTAGTTATGTGAGGGATGATGCTACAGCTCATGCAAACAAAGGGTGACAGTGAGGGGAGCTGCTGGCGTACTGGGAGGGCAGTATGGAGAAATGGAAAGAAAGTGGATCATTGTTGATGTCATTGAGATGCTGTATGAATCAACTGCTCTACTTGCTATACAGTGGGAGTCTTTATTATTGAAGCCATTTTTTGGATTGGCTTTTTTGTCATCTGCCTCCCAAAGTGTCATAGTTGCATTAAGTGAAGGACAGCTTTACTAAAGGTTCTGCACAGATGTGGTAGGGATTCCAGTCAGCCTGAGGTCTTAATTCTTGAGAGTAATATAAGTCTGCCATTGTAGGCAGGAATTCTTTTAAAGCTCCAAAGTTCTAGCAAACTAACTTAGAAAAGTGGAGAGGGTGCCAGCCATTTCTGAAACTCATCAAACGGGAACATTTAAAGCTGGATGATAAGCATTTGCAGGTGAACTACCCCCATACACCCTTCTTAAACCCAAGTGTGCTATTATTGCGAGTCATTCTTGGGCAGTGTGTTATGTGTTACCATGTTATGAAACTGGCTTTGACATTTGGATGTCTACCTCTTGGTGAGTGGTTAGTTATGAAATGCTATTGGTTCAACAGATTATACTTCTGGAATAAAGCCTGGACTTCTGGGATCTTTTTAGTGGCTGGTTTATTTGTATTTCCAAGGCCATTTTTCCAATAAGCCAACACAATCAAATTACATGCAGCTTTGAAGACATTCTACCTTACAGTTTGACATTTTAATTAGGACTTTAAAGAGATAATAATCACTGCCCACAACTTCCCTAATGTTACCTAGAAATGGGCCGGTTAATTAGGATCCCAGAAAAACCACAGCATACATTTCTTTTAATTGTTTTTCCAAACTTCCATCACCACATCTCTTGGCTTCAACTCAGACCAAATCAAACAAACAGCAGGGAAGGGTTCAATCTCCCTGGCCTTCCGAAAAATCTAAGGGTGCAAATAAGGAAGTCAGTCTGTGCCCGTCATCTAAAAATGTATATTTCAGCCTAAGATATTTTTCTTTCATTTCAGGGTTGCTTTTGAAAGGAAAACCATGCCAGTGCATTTCATTAGGTCATTCTCTGTGAAAGCCGTTAAGATCTGGTTCACCTGATCTCTTTGATTCTTGTATCTATACTTCATTTTTCTTTATCTCTTCTAGGGTAACATTGTTTATGGGTGGTCCCACTAAGGAATTTTTTTAATGCTCTCTGGCTGGATTAAATTTCTTGTAAGTGGATTTTACAAGGTGGAAGGGAAGATGATTCCATCTATTATTGAGAACAAAAGGGCCCAGGGTGTGATAGCAATTCAAGAAATGAATTCTGTACTGTTGGGTGGATTATGTGTAACAGGATGCTCACTGCCTCACCAAGCCTTGCACCTCCCTATCCCTTGGGTCAATATACAAGAATGGAAATGTGGTAAGCGTCTGAGTTGTTTGTCTAACGCTCTGATGTGTTTTGACACATTCAGGAGGGAGAGGTGGTTGCTGCTTCCCAGAAGGGGTTTAAGGAGTGTAACAATATGCCACTCTGTCATTCTGCCGGTCAAGTACCTTCAGCCTCACTTTTGAACCTGATTACTTGTACCTCAGTCTCCAGCTGGATCATCAGTTGGGACATTTATCTCAGCTCCTGAGATCTAGCAGTTATAAAGTTCCTTTTGTTAAATAGTTGGGCTGTGAGCGGTTAATCGGAAGGCTTGCAGCTTCACTGCTGAATACCTTTTCAGCATTCCGCTCAGTGTACTCACATCGTTCTTGTTCACTGTGAGCGGCAGTGAACCCAGTGGATCTCCAGCTCTAAGACCCCAGGCCCTTCCAAGTCTCTGGCGAGAGCGCTTGTAATGCATCCACATGATCACATGTTTTTGTAAAATATGAAAATATAACAACAATTAGTTATAACCACTGTGTGCTTTCACAGCCAATTTTGTATTCATAATTTTCTTTATTTTTTTTAAAGAAGGAGCCCTAAATTGCATAACCTTGAGGCCTAACAAGCCTGGATCTGTCCCTGCTCATTATATAAGTATTTTTAAATTGATTTATAATATTATGTATGTTTCATCTGTACAATATTTTATTTTGATTTCTGTATGCACTGCAGTATGCTCAATACCACACGTTTCATTTCCATCTATCACCCTATTGTTTTTCCTTTACCCCTCTTGCCCTCCCCCCATCCCTTCCCCTCTGATAACCACTATTCTGTTCTCTCTCTCTCTGTGTTTTCATTTTGTTTGTTTCTTATTTATTTAATATTTCACAAGTTAAAATATATGAAATCATACAGTATTTGTGTTACTCTGACTTCTTTCACTTAGCATTAATACCCTTCAAAATAGTATATAAAGAACTCATATAGCTCAACAACAGTAACAAAAAACCAACCCAATTGGGCAGAGGAACTGAATGGACATTTTTCCAAACAAGACCTACAGATGGCCAAGAGGCACATGGAAAAATGTTTAGCCACATTAATTATTAGGGAAATGCAAATCAAAACTACAATGAGATATCACTTCATGTTTGTGAGAATGGTTATTATAAAGCACTTTTTTTTAAGGTTGCAGGTCCTAGATTAGAAAAGTGGGTTGTGTCCGGATAATGAGAAGGTGGCTTTTCAAGGTAGCTCTCTATGCAAAGGAATGTCTTTGAAGCAGACAGTTTGTTTGGCAAGTCTTATTTTCCCTGTCACTGTGATTCCTTAAGATTTCTCCAAATTCGAGGCATTTCTCTGATCTTGGGAGTTTGAATCAGATGACATATATCTGATACTTAGGGCAGTGAATGCACATCATACGTCCTCAGTGAAGGCTTGCTGTAATAATTATTGTTATATTGATTTCCTCCAAATTGTGCAGGCTTGTATATATCTTTTTCTACCATTCTTACTGAAAGAGACCTGTTCTGCTATTAACCGCCTGATAAATGCCCATTCCCAGGTAAATCACTTGATTTTTTTTTTCTCCTATTAAAAGCATTTCTTACCTAGATGAAAAAGGTCCTACTGTATAGCACTGGGAGCTGCATTCATTATCCTGTAATAACCTATAATGGAAAAGTGTCTACACACACACACATATACACACACTTTTATATATATATACACATATATACACACACACACACATACATATATATATACACACACACACATATATATGTATACATATATATACACACACTTATATATATATATATATACACACACACATGTGCGCACTTTACACCAGAAACTAACATGTTGTAAATCAACTATACTTCAGTAAAAATTTTTCTTATAATTTTCAGCTATCTCGAAGAGTAATATAATAAAATTATTTATAATAGTTTTTTTTTTTTTTTTTTTTTTTTTGTCTTTTTGAGGGCTGCTTCCTGCGGCATATGGAGGTTCCCAGGCTAGGGGTCGAATCGGAGCTGTAGTCACTGGCCTACGCCATAATAGACTACCAAAGGTGACAATGACAATACAGTGACCCAGTGTGACACAGTGGAAGAGCATAGGAGCTAAAATACTGGCTTTACTTATTAATGAGGTGACCACTTCCTTCATCTGGGAAGAGAGATAGTACTTATTTTACAGGGATGTTTTGGGGAATACTTATTTTACAGGGATGTTTTGGGGAATAAGTATGTAAAGCAGTCATCACAGTGTCTAGAACAGACTAGGCTCTCAGTGGGTGAGCATCATTATTATAATCAGGCTACCCTTGATGATTCAGTGTCTGAAACTCAAGGCAAATTTCACGGAGAAATTCAGGTGATTTCCTGTCGGTGGCGGAGATAGTCAGACACATGGGGGTCTGTCTAGTGTTTCTTGAATCTGATGTAGTTAACATGTCTTTATCTGTGAACAGCTCTATGTTTCCTAAGACACAGAGTGGAGAACACTAAAATAGATAATATGCTGGCATAAGTTAATTCTTAAGCTCACTTTATAAGATTTCAGATCACTTGGACTAGAATGTTAAATCCAACTAAGGGACTTTAAGAGAGACTAGCATTTGATAAAAAATGTTATTGGAATGAAATCTGAATTTGTTTGCTTAATTGATCTAACCTTATACTGGATTTCTGCACAGTAATAATTGGTAGTGGTTAAGGATTAATGAGAAATAACCTGTTGGCAAATATACTCAAATCTCATTTGAATTTCATTCCAATTGTATTCACAATCAGGGATTTGAATTGTTGATTTTGATCTTACCTGGAAATTTTAAGAAAAATGTCTATAGTATTCCCTTAATTTGCTTGAATAAACTATCTGTTAATGTTTTGTTTTTATCCTAAATGCATAGATTGTTTCTTAACCTGTTTGATGGGGGCAAAATTCATAAAATATTCTCCTGAGCTTGAAGATAACTATCGTGCTAAGGGTGTTTGCCCTGGGGGTGTGTGCAACTAACATACATAAACAACATGAATAATGTGCTACATAAGAATGTATACATTCTCTTTAAAAATAAATATGTATCAGGGAGTTCCTCTTGTGGCGCAGTGGAAATGAATCCGACTAGTATCCATGAGAATGTGGGTTTGATCCCTGGCATCGCTCAGTGGGTTGAGGATTCGGCATTGTCATGAGCCGTGGTGTAGGTTGCAGATGCGGCTTGGACATCAAGTTCCTGTGGCTGTGGTATAGGCTGGCAGCTGTAGCTCCTATTCGACCCCTAGCCTGGGAACTTCCATATGCCGTGGGTGTGGCCTTAAAATAATAAAAATAAAAAATAAATATGTGTCAGATATAAAATATATAAAATTCTAGGTTATGAGCTTCTTAAGGGCAGTGTCTAGCTGAATGCCTGGAACATAGGTAGATGCTCAATATGTATTTGTTAAAATAATTAAATGAATGAATTGACTTAAATTGAGCTAAATGGAGTAGTTTAAACTGTTAGGGAGAGTTTATGAAATATCCTGAAGAATGTGAATCTTTGAGCGTCTTAGAGGAGAATCAGAGTTTTTACGGCTTAGAAAGGAATTTAGTGACTACTAGGCCAACGGCTTCCTTTTACACAAGGGAAACAGAACCATTTATACAAACTAGCAATGGAATCAGGAGATAATACGGAAGGCAAAGTGATATATCCATGACACATTCCTATGTATTGTCTCTACAAGTAAATAAATAATAATCGGAACTTAGGGGATAAAGAAAATGAGTGTTACATCAATGGCAAGACTTGGTTTCTTAATTTCTCAAAGTATTTGTGTCTACTTCTTGTTAGTGATTTCTTTCAAACTCCTCTTTTGGTTGAGGTTTCTGATGAGCCTTTCAAAGGTTTCTTTTGTAATGAGATTTGACATTTGACGTAGACCGTGTCCATTGTATTAGTGCCAATTTAGAGGGAAGTGAAGAAAGGAAGTTAAGTTTTGTAGAACCGACAACACCTGAGGCACAACAATAAACGTGGCTCCGGTGAAGAGAGAGAGAGAGAGAGAGAGAGAGAGAGAGAGAAAATTAGTCTTGAGAGAGAAAAAATTAGTCTTGATTCACTGGATATCTGAATTGATTCACTGCATATCTCAAGCCTCCTTTCTTTGAGATTTTTACTTTCCTTAATCTCATGTAAAGCTAGTTGCCTAGGGAGTCTAAGAAAAACTGGCTATGTATCAGCTCAAAGAACTTGTCAGCTTTTTATCTCCCAAAGGATGTTTAGCCAGGCCAAACATGAATTCCTTCGAGCAACTCTCTGGACTGGTGCTTCTTAGAGGGGTTCTTCCTATCAGTAGCCATCGTGAGGTCTGTAGTATCCAATCTGTAATTCCTTTTCCATCTTAGTTTTGAAGACCCCTGGTGAACAACCTAGACTAGAGCTTTAGTTGATGACTATAGAGTTGGTATGACATCCCAGACTAAAGTTTCATTGTTTTAAAACAAGAGGTGAACAATTTAGTGTATTCTTGGCAGTAAGAGATGGTAGGGAACATTAAAAAGTCACGTGTGTCAAAAGCATCGTATGAGTCTTGTCAACATGAGGCCCGTAAATACTGAGAGTTATATCTTCAGGTGGAAAATATTAAATTTGTTCTTGCACTTTCTAGTGTCTTCAAAAGTTTTGGCAGAGATGTGACTGTAAGCTGCTGCTCTTACTGTGCAAAAAAAAAAAAAAGATGAATTTGGGAGAGAAATCAGCATCTTGACTCATTGACTTGGGACTGGTGAAGCAAGTGTAGTTTTTCAATGAAATTATTTCTATAAGCTGGAATTAAATTGGATGGCTCTGAAGCTAACACCTTTGGGTGATCAATTTAAAGGATCTTTTAAAATGTCTACTTTTGGTACAGCTATGTGGTTCACAATAATATTTGGGAAAAAGTGAGGCATATCAAAAAATAAATTTTGTTAGAATATTTCCAGTCTTTTCAAAATTAATGTTACACCACCTTCCATTATAGGGGAATATTGGATAAATAAATTGTTCTCAAGCATCCAGCTTTGAGTGCTAGTTAAGACTTTTTGCCAAAACATCCATTTACTTTCCTAGCCTGGGGGAACTGAACTAACAAATGGATGTCACTTTTAAGCACACAAGTGTCTTTTTGTGTATGCTAAATGAAAGAGTTTAAAAGAAAAAGAAACTTCCATTCACATAAAACTTTTACTCATTAACATCCCAGAGCTAACAGTTGCTTGTAAATTTGAGGGAGGGTGGAGAAATACCTCTAGAATTCAGCTCTCTGGATGAACCACATTAACTCTAAGCTTTTATTATAACATTTTTTTCTTCCTAGATTTTCAGTTCCTTCAACATTCCCTCTGACCAGTGACCACTGCTAGGGACTTCCCCAGGTGTATGTAAGAATGGGGAAGGCTGTACAGTGTAGAAGTCGTCTGTGTTTCTTATCTGTATGTCATTTACTTGCACTGGCCTAGCCATTTCATGATCAGAGGAGATTGTATTTTTCCAACCTCAGAGAATGTGTTTTATTAATTCCTTTTCAAATTCTTCTCACTCAGTGAACGATTCAGAAGGAAAATGCTCAGATTCAGGTGAAGGGAATCATACCAAATACTTGCCAGACCACAAAAACTTCAGCTGCCTGGGCTTAAGGCTGATTTCAGTCACTAAGGAATTTGGGGATGAAAACACTGTTTGTAGTGAACTTGTAGAAATTCTGCAGTGTCATAAGGACAGGGATTGAGTCTGTCACTCATTCTGTTGAAGAACCATTTAACCATCTGTCTAATGACTTTTTCATCTCTATATGATGATTGTTTAGATTGTTAACCCCCCTAATAATTTACAAACTCCAGGATTAGAGTTTCTTTCCCTGGAGACATTAAATTCTGCCCTGATAATGCTGCAGTTCTACTTAGGGGACTGTGGTTTGCTCTGTCTCTGTCTTCATTGTGCTTTGATCCTCAAGCCCTAACTCTGTGGTTAGCAAATGTGAGTATGCACCAGAATCACTGGCTTGGAGTTTCTGTTGTGGCTCAATGGTAGCAACCGAACTAGCATCCATGAGGATGCAGATTCAATCTCTGGCCCCGCTCAGTGGGTGAAGGATCTGGCATTGCCATGAGCTGTGGTGTAGGTTGCAGATGCACTCAGACCCCCAGTTACTGTGGTTGTGGTGTAGTCTGGCACTTGCGGCTCTGATTTGACCCCTGACCCCTGGCCTGGGAACTTCCCTATGCAGTGGGAACTTCCCTATGCAGTGCCCTAAAAAAAAAAAAAAAAAAAAAAAAAAAAAAAAAAGAGTCACTGGTTTATAAACTATGGATTGTAAACTGTGGATTATTGACGTCTCCCGCAATCCTGCCACCCACCCGCCTCCCCACCACACACAATTTCTAACTCAGTAGGTCTTGGGTGGGGCCTGTGTATTTGTGTTCCCAGGTGTTGCCGACCGTGCTGGTCCCAGGACCACACTTTGAGAACCATTACTGTAACCAGTCACCCATTACCATTTCCAGAACATTCTACTTTATCTCGTTTGTAGAAAATATATTTTTCTTCTCTTTTTCCTCTTTGAGACCACTCATTTTCAAGTTTGATGCTAAATGTGCCAAACAGACTTAAGCTTTACCATCTAACATAATAGCATTCAAAATAGTTTTCCCTTCACATTGTTCACCTGGGCATCATAGTGATGCAACTAGTTACCCAAAGATGGTTTGACATCTCCACCTATCACAACCATGCTTTTGAATGATGCAAACTCAAACAGA
Organism: Sus scrofa; assembly: GCF_054392235.1. NCBI lineage: Eukaryota > Metazoa > Chordata > Mammalia > Artiodactyla > Suidae > Sus > Sus scrofa. Next base: position 114,350,706 of record NC_139389.1, on the reverse strand, counting down.
TAAGGATATTTCAAGGGTCCTAGTAGAATTCTGTGTTGGGCTACAAACTTATTTCTGTTCTATGATGGAGTTCTTTGCCCCACCTGGTATTATTTGCTCATTAACCCAGGCCCCATCTATCAGTATAGGTGTTCCCCAAATACTTATTTTGGAAGACAGAAGTGTTCCACTTATGTTTTCACGCAGTGATGGATTTATGGTTTGTTTTTTTTTGTTTTGTTTTCATGTTTTTGCTTTTTAAGGCCACACCTGTGGCATAATGAATTTCCCAGACTAGAGGTTGAATCAGAGCTACAGTGGCCAACTTATTCCACAGCCACAGCAACATGGGATCTGAGCCACATCTGTGACCTAAACCACAGCTCACAGCAATACAAGACCCCTGACCCACTGAGCAAAGTCAGGGATCAAACCTGAATCCCCATGGATGCTAGTCACATTCTTTTCCACTGCGCCATAATGGCAACTCCCTGTATTTAAGGTTTTAAAGGTATTTTCAAATCAGTTATGCCTAGGTTGCTTGGGAGATCTCAAAGGAGACCATCCAAGTTGGTTATCACCAAGAGACAAGAGGTATAAATATCACCCATTCTAAGTGTAATGTAAATGCCAAGGAAGCAGTTTATCTTGTTAAATTCCACCAAGGGCAAGTGACACAGCAGCTGCAGACCTGTCCATAGTGGCCTGGGGAGTTGGCGGTGGGGGGGACATGCCAGCACTTTGAGAATCCTGGCTCTATCCCCACCCGTGGGAAAACCTTGCATGTGATCAGAGCTACAATTATAATGGGTCTTGACAAAGTAATTGAGAGAGGCAGCCGCTTTTGCAATGTTCAGGACTAATTCAATGGATTTTCTTCCCTTTCTTCAGCAGCATTCGGCAGCTTCTTTGGTGACCAGCTACATCGTTTGGCAGCAGGCTCAAGTGCTCAAAACAGCACAGAGCAAGGAGCATGCTGAACAGTGATGTTCCAGTTTAAAAAGACAGAGCTGCAAACAAAGGTAGGCTTTTATTTTGGATAATATCCTTTCAACTGCACAAAATCTCGTGTCCGACCACATGCCATTCACTGCTGCCATGCTCACACAGTGCTGGGCGTGTGTCCTCACTCTCTTATTCTTGAATCCTGGGGGTTAGGGGGATTTGATGGCAGCATTTTGTCCTAAGTTTCCTATTTCTTTAATTCACTCCTTGTTCCATTTGCCTTTTTGCTTCGCTTTACCGCTTTTAGCATCTATCCCCTCCTTCTATGTTTTATTAAGATGATTATTTTGGGCAGATGGTTTGGCTCCCTGAACATCGTATTCAGTGTTTTCTTTTCATGAGAGAAAACTTTTAAGATTTCAGCCTTCACATGGAGTACCGAATACACCTCTCTCTGCCTTCCCACTGGCTCAGGGAAAGTAGCTGCCTACAAAGTATGGTGATGCTTCTTCTTCAGGCACTTGTCATGATTAATTGCTCTACATCTCTGATTAATTGATTGATTGATTGATTGAAACCTGTCTTCCTCACTGAACATAGGCCACTATAAGGACAATGGCTACCTGTTTTGACCACTGTTGGGTCTCTAATGCCTTTCATAGTAGTTGACATACAGCAGATTTGCAGAATATTTATTGTGGAGCAGGAATGACTATATATCAGATGTACTGGTTGAGACATTGGAAAGTCCTTAGTTGGTCTGAACTGTTTCAGAAATGGTACTCTGCTTTGGGAAGAATTGTGCAGAGAGACCTAGGATTTATTCATGAGTTTTTTCTTCGGTTGGTTGTTTTAACTTATTTTGAGACATTCAGGTGATGATAATAATTGGGTGGAAGTACACAAACAAAAATGTATCTCAATAGGGAGAAATATTAATTATGATGACTTCTATAAACCTTCTATTTTAGAATCTAGTTATTGGAATGTACAGACTGTTAGAGCTTTATATTCAGTTTCTTAAAACTTTGCAAATACAGTCTATATCAGTTTTTCTCGGGTTGCCATAACAAAGTATTGCAAACTGGGTGACTTAAATAGCGGAAATGGATAGAGCTGAGAAGTCTAAGATCAACGTGTCCACATGGTTGGTTCCTTCAGAGGGCTGTGAGGGAGAAATCTCTTCCATGCTCTCTCCGAGCTTTTGGTGGCTCCTGACAATCTTTGACATTCCTTGGCTTGTAGAAGCATCACCCTGATCTCTGTCTTCATATTCACATGGTGTTCTCCTCGTGTATATGACACTAGTCATTTTGGATTGGGGCCCATCCCACTCCAGTATGACCTCATCTGAGCTAATTATGTCTGTTAAACATCCATGTTCTAAACAAGATCACTTTCTGAGATACTGGATGTTAGAACTTGAACAAATGAATTTCGGGTGGACACAATTCAGCCGTAACATAATCCAATAAGATACAACTATTGAACAAAGATTCATCTGCTCAGCCAGAATCTTTGCTCCCAGAAGCACCTCCCCATGCTCCCTGCCACCTCCTTTCAGTGGCAGGGCTCTGACCTTTTCCAATGCAGGGTCAGAATAATCTTGGCTTGGCAATTAATGCTGATTTAACTAGTTGAACCTGTTTTGGAGAGCCAGCCAGCAGATGGGTTGCCAGCTGGCACCCCTCTCTGTACCACTACATTGGTAGTTAGAGACAATGCCTGAGACAGTATGAGAAGTTTTCTGATGTCTACAGAAAGTGCAAAACCTCCTTTCCTCCTCACTGTCACTTGGGAAGCAATCCCCTCTGCTGCCCTAGGGGTGTGAAGAAGGCAAGAGAAGTTTCTAGAGCAGTCTCTGGTATTGGCTATTGAGAACCCTGACATCTGTTCATTAACAGCATTGATCGGTTCTGACAGAAGCATTCCTATGCAGGAAAAAAAACAAAACAAAACAAAAAAAAAAACACAACACTAGGATGATGAAATACACTGTAACCATTGGGCACAAATATTTTACTTCACCATAGTAAAGGAGGGAGGTAATGTTTGACTTCTGGCTGAATGTCCATGAGAAAGACCAATATTTAATCTTGTCTCTGGCTGTTACATCACTCGTTGTAGCTTCCAGGTGCTTAAAAAAGGAACTGGCAGAGACACAAGGGCTTCCCAAATCGTTAAATTCACAGCGAGTTAGTTGTCCCTGTTGAATCAGCCTGTGCTCTAGGGTACGTCCCTCAGCAGTGCAGTCATAGTCCTTGTTCCAGGCTGAACTAGAGAGAGAGGCAGCCGAGCACTGTTACAGCCAGGGCCCAGCACCAGGGCAAATGGTTTGTCCCACAGTGAATTAGTGGCAGGGGTAAAACTTAAATGTGGACCCCTTGCCAAATGGGCCAAAATGCTCTTTAATGAAAAGTATCATTTTGTGAAGAAAATGAGAAAAGAAGGTCAGGGATAAAACGAAATGGGAAACAAAAAAATTTTGCAGGTAATGAGTGAATGTCAGTGACAAGCCTGAAAAAAAGTTACCAAATGTGTTCTTGCATCTGGTCCTAACTACCTATGTGATCCCAAACAAGTTTCCTCATCACATGGGGCCTTATTTTTTCTCACCTGGTAGTGGGGATAATGGCATAGCTCGTTTCTCAGGAAGTTTTGGTATGCAAATTCCATAATATTGTCATTTTGAACCAATCTAGAGTCTAGATTCCCTATGTCTTTACTTTGCTGGGTCTGACTCCATGGTCTTCATGTTTGTTTGTTTGTTTTATTTAAAAAAACATTAAACATTTTTTTGGCCACGCCTGTGGCATGTGGAAGTTCCCAGGCCAGGGATCCAACCTGTACCACAGCAGTGACCAAAGCTGCTGCAATGACAATGCAGGATCCTTAACCCACTGTGCTACAAGTAAATTCCATTTTTATATATTTAGTTTAAACCTCCATCTAATTGGTTCTTGTCCTTTTATGTATAATATTTTAATGTTTCCTTCACTTCCATGGTTCTAGGGTGTTAGTGCCACAAAGCATACCCTATGCAAGATGGGCTTCAAACCATATTTTGTGAATTTAAATCCACAGCACAGGTATTTCATGGCATTTAAAACTAGAGTAAGAGCCTTACCCAGTAACTGACTAGTTTTATCAAGGCTGTTTGGACTAGCAATCAGTGTGGCAGGAATTTAGCTCAAGGGAGAACTTACTTCCACCCCTAAGTCCTGTTTGAAGTTCTAATAAGCAGCATCCATAATGCTCTTGTGTTGGTACTACTTTGTGATGCTGAGTTAATCGATCCTATTGTGATGGTGGAAGCCATGCTGGATAGTGGTCAGGCTTCTGCAAGGGCAGCAGTTGTTTTAAAATACTACTTCCAGGAGTTCCTGTCATGGCTCAGTGGTTAACAAACCTGACTAGTATCCATGAGGACACAGGTTTGATCCCTGGCCTTGCTCAGCGGGTTAAGGATCCGGTGTTGCTATGAGCTGTGATGTAGGTTGTAGACATGGCTCAGATCCTGCGTTTCTGTGGCTGTGGTGTAGGCTGGCAGCTAGAGCTCCTATTCGACCCCTAGCCTGGGAATTTCCATATGCTGAGGGTGTGGTACTAAAAGGGAAAAAGACAGAAAATACTACTTCCATTTCCTACAACAGTATGACCCTAGGTTAGTTATTTAATGTTCCAAAATCTCAGTTTCCTTACCTGCAGCCTGTGATGGATCTCAGAACTATTTCAATTTCTTTTTGCATGTGAGGATTAAATGAGATAATAGATGTAAAGTGCTCAGTAGAGGGGCACACAATAAGTGCTTAAGTATTAAGTAATCGTCATTATTATACTTGTTAATGATGTCCTCCCTTTTGGGGAAGCCAACTCAAATAATAGATTCAGAACCTAGTGACTCTGCATCACTGTGGAACACTTTTCTTCTTAATCTGTGACTGATCACAAAGTTCCAAGCATACAAGAACCTAACATCATCCTATAGATCCAGATCTGAAGATAAAGCCAGCCTCCCTGAGGTAATGCATGGGTGTGGTGGTGCTGCTGTCTTAGGAGCACCCTGTCCATTACAAGTCTGAACAATGTGATTCTTGCTCTGGGCAGAAAACACACAGCAAGGAAATGCCTGTTTTGTAAGAAGACAATTCAGACTTGTTTTTCAAGGTCTTCCATAATCCCATACTTCTCAGCTGCCACCTCAGCAGCAAGAATTATTGAGCATGGCACCCAGATATCATGAGAAAATCAAAATGAAAAAGAAAAGGCAGTTTGCAACCACAAGGTAAGTAATGAGAAACGTGGTAAGAAAAGGACACAAGATTTAGTTAAAAATGTGAATGAATCTAAGCCTATACCCCTAAGATGTGGAGATATGGAAATGACTTTAAAAGGCTTCCCCATTTGAGTAAATGTCTTGCCCCTCTTGACCACCACCTAGTAGGTCAATCCATGTCTTCTTAAGCATCCCACCTGCTCTCTTTAGGGACCAGCTGGGTATAACTTTGTAGAGACAATAGTAAGGAGTAAAAATGCCTCGTTTGTTTTTCTTTATTCTGACCTTAGTTTGGGTTTAGCTCCCTTGTTTGACATTTCTCAACTGTGGATGTAAAGTAAGGACAGTGTATAAATGAACACCGTGATTGTACCCCCTTGCAGGGATTCCATTCGGTAATGCATATAACTTGAATAGCATGATGTCTGGTATATAACTAACACTAATGTAACCAATTGAAGGTTCAATTCAGTTTATTATGATTATTGATCAGGATGGTATGACTCCAACATTCTAATCTTGAACAGTTGGCTTTCTCTGTACTTGCATTGTCTCCTTTGCATGCAAATGAGGAATCCTGAAACATTTGTCTCATGACATTGTTGAGAGAACTGAATGACTTGATACAGGTAATGCTCATAGAAGAGTATCCAGCACATGATAGGGGGTCATTTAATGTTGGTCATTATTGATGGAGGAGTTCCCATGACTGGTGGCTATTCATTTTCAGTCTTTTTGCTTAATGAGCATTTCTCTCAAGCAGAACTCCTCTGCCCTTCCTAGCTCTCCCTCTTTATGAAAACTGTTTTAGGGCTAGGATCCAGTTGAAGCCCGTACAGTAGGCTTAAACTGCTGGGAGTTATCAGGGCTTACAGTGCTCCTATGCCCCCTGGGAATATGGGTGAAACGAAATCCATTCCCAGGGACAGCTGAAGGAACAGGCTACAGAGATGACCCAAGGGAGAGGTAGGTCAGTAGTTCCAGTGTGGTTTCCAAAGAACTTGAAGTACTTTGAGAAGTGGAGGCCCAGGATGGGGGGTTAGACCAGGTGGTTTGTTTGGGAGCCTGGCAACGTGGCAGATAGGCGAATGGCTTTGAATGTGGAGAGCTGGCACTGCCAGGTGCTTGTTGCCTTTCATAAGCATGAAATCCACTTAGGTAACACTTGGTACTTACCCTTCTGAATCTACAGCTTGTTCTTTACAAGTTTTTGGCAAAAAGGATGTTCACTGGTCACACCCAACCTCTTCTCTATTTTATTCTAAGTGCACAAGACTAATGAGATAATCATACCCTGAGGCTTGAAATCCGTAAATCTCCTAAAAGTGTAATTACCTATTCATAATCCTTTTTTTCCAATATTGCGTAAATCTCAGTACATTTTGTTTGTTTGTTTTTATTTATGTTATGGAAAAAATGGCTCTTTTTTTTTGCCATCGAAAGAAGGGCTGGTGGGGGGAGACCCAGGTGTTTTGTTTGAGCTATTTGGTTTTATCTCTTTGAGAAATAAAGGAATGCACCCCATATGTAGGAGATTCTTTTAGCAGTTGGTTCTGTTCATTCAGCCTTTTGCTTTTAGACCAAGCGCTTTCTGTGATGGGCCGCAGCACTGATGTGAGGCTGGAACACTGCAGTGTGAGGACTTGGCTGATCTTGATCTTGACTCTTATCTAGGAATGGTTCCTGGAAATTCATGGACCCAGGAGCCATCACAGGAATGGGAACCCTGCAGAGAACAAAATTAAGTCTGACGCAGACTCTGCAGACAACCTCACAGCTCTGTGCCTGAAACATCTGTCTGGACTGGGAAACAATGACATAAGATTTATATCCTTATACACTAAGAATTGTGGTGACTGGAGATTATAGAAATTCTTTTTCTCCCCAGAATTTACTTAATCTAGTGATTTTTCTAGGCCAAGGTAACATGGGCACTAATGGAACTTTCATGACATTCCCAGTTTATTTAATTGGTTTTTTGACTCATGGCACATGGTACAATTTCATAGCACATGAAATGGTCCTATAAATTTCTTTGAAGTTTCCAAATTACTTTTTTGGTTGCTGCAAATAAAATTGCTTGAAACTGCAGCCCCTAACTACTGCAGGGTTGGGGCAAGGAAGTGTTTACTTATTGTGTGTGTGTCTTCATATGACCCCACACTCCTTCCATTTAAGGTAGTGTCGTCACAAGAGCCCCATTAGAGAAACAGAAGGTCAGGATCCTCCTGTCACTGCCACTGACCAGTATTCTGTGGTGCGTAGGCCACTTAACTCCTCTGAGTCTTAGAACAGAGAGGTACAGAACTTATGACCTCTAGATTAAACTTTACCTGTCCGTGGACAGCAGCAAACCATGGCCTTGCCTTTGGGAGGGCTACTAAGGCTGTGGCCTGTCTGGCAAATCCCTGAGGGGTTGAGATGCAAGGCAGTGGTGAGCAGGGCTTTCAAAGGGGGTAAAGAGGGAGAGAAGCTGGGGTAAGGAGGCAGGGATTGTCCTTTGCTCTGTGAGTGTCCTAACTTTCCCCTTTCTAGGCAGTGGGGTGAAGACTAGAAAAGCTGGCTCTGCCTACCTTCTACTCCATCTCAGTCCCTTCAGGAAAACGGGTGCAGGCCCTCTGTTAATTCCTTATGTGATTCACTTTTAAAAGGCCTCATTCTAAGGGCTTTTTATGCTGAAGGACCAAATACACTTAGATTGAGTCTGAGTCTGCATTTTTTATTCATGTCATGTCTTCATATGTTGGACATGTAGATAAAAATGATCTTCCAAAAAACTTCCAAACTCTGTCTGTTTCCAAACTGTGAAGGTTGCAAGCTAAATATCTGGAAAATAACTTTGAATTTCACTTTTTATTTGACTACTTGGGTCTATAGATATAAACTTTTTAGATCCACCCTTTATTCAGTGACATGTAAGTGGTGTATAATAAGTCTTAGCTGACTTAAAAAGTGTTTCCCCTTAACACTTTATCTTCAGTATCTTAATGAGATTTAGACTTTCTACCTTAATGTATTTCAAGAACTAAATAAAGTGTGCTAATCTCCATCAGTTGCAGAAAGAAGGTATCTTTATTTTCTACTCTCTGAATCTTCCTCCATTCCTTTAAACCCACAGTCTCTCTATGTACTCCTCTTTTGCAGAGGACCTTAAACAACTCAAGGACAGGTCTTTCCGACAGACCATGTGTACTACTTGGAAAACTTTTACGTGTCCTTATCTTTGCCGTCAGTGGAAGCACAGTTTGCTTTCAGTACAGCCCTCACATCACACCCTAGGCAACTTTAGTCAGTTTCTTGCCTAGAGATTTTTTTTGAGTGTGGGTTTTGCATCAGACCTTGTACCTCCCGGACACTAAAGGGGTACTGACTAAATTCCTCAAGTGGTTCTCTTGAAATGGCTTGCATTTGATTTGAAGTAAGGAGGGGAGTACCATGCTCCACTGGCTGAGTAAGGGCATGTGGAGAGGGAAGTGCATAAAATGCCAACAAATCCTCCAAAAAAATCTTCTCTCTCTCTCCCCTTTCCTCTTTAACCACAATCCTTTTATTCTTTTGAGAAGGATGTTGGGATAAGATTGGAATGGGAACCCTGCAGAGACCAAAATTAAGTTTGATGCAGACTCTGTAGACAACCCTATGGTCCTTTGCCTGAAACATCTGTCCGGACTGGGCAATAACCACATAAGATTTATAAGTTTATGCACTAAGAATTGCAGTGTACTGTATAGGTGGTATGATACCCCAACTTGCACATACTTTTTTAATTTTATATAAATATATATTCTATTATTACATATTATTATATAAATCTGTAAGCTCCTTAAAGGTAGAGGCTTTTGTTATACATTTCTATATTCCTTATAATACCTGACTTAGGCCTCATCGAGTAAGTGCTCAATATGTGTGCTGAATGAATGAGTGAAGGAGGGTAAGCCTCCCGGATTGCCTGCTTAGTGAAGAACGACCAGTTTCTGTTAAACTGCACACTTTCAAGTTACCCTCTGCATTCTGCTTCTCATGTAAGTACTGTTATTAAACTTCTAAATACTTAACAGAAGGCTGTTTTTTGGCAGTGAATGAACTCCTTTTGTCTTCTGTCCCGTGAATATCCTAACCACTTTGTCACTTTGATCTAGGGGGCATTTCATCCTCAGAAATGCAAAGGAGTTGGCCACTGCACAAAATGTGTCCTATTTCCTATTGCTGTAAAACCCACTGCTCTTGAGCCTTTGCCCGCCCCCTTTCATGATAATGTGTAAGCACTAAATTGCAGTTACTGGCGATGGCCACGGCCATCAAAAATCGTGAATGCCATGTAGATTTGAGGCTTGCTCCACTAAAGAGTCCACAATGGCTTTACTGTAACTGGGTTAACTAGAACTTGGCAAACAGCAATCCGAGGAGGGTGATACCAAGCCCCCTCCCCCTTCCAGGATGCTGGCCTGATCTTCTTGTATTTGTGCAACAGGCCCATCCAGAGACCCACTAAAGCTGGGAGGAGGGCCCCGGTGAGGGCGAATCTCTCTGGGTCAGGTTGTCCTTTTGCAGCTCTTTTCACACAGCTTCTCTTCCTGCAAGGCGAAGTAGGTTAGCGGATAGCTTGTTTTCTTTTGCTATTTGAAATACAGCGTTTAGGGTCATGCTCTGAATAATTTGTGCTTGTTAGAAATGACTGTCGTCCTCTTGAAGCAATAACAAAGAACTACATTTAAATTAAATTCAGCCAAGCAAGAACCTCTCCACAAAATCAATGGAGCCAGGCATTTTTTTTTTCAGAGTTATTTTGATTTTTTTTAAAATCTGTAATATTGTAGGACCTAAATCAGCAAAGATATCCCAGAATCTAAAAAGAGCTGGGCCATAATTCATCATGCTTTAAAAGTATTGTATTATTTGGCATGACATAAAAAGGTAAGATAAAATATTAGATGTGATCATCTTCAATATAACTTACTTTTTATGTTGGACAAGCTTTGTTCTTCCTCAGCATCCTAGTTTAAAATTTCAAGGGTAGATTTTTTAAAAAGATACCTTCATTTATTTATTAAATCTGGAAGACTTCAAGAGACCAAAACCATGTCAAATATAGTTTCTAAAAGTTAATCTACATAAATATATTCCTACATCCGTCAACTACTGTGGTCTTCTTATCAGATGTGGCATCAGTAGTGAAGAGTGACTTGGTGGCCTCACATGCTGGGTACAGGACTTGCTATGTCAACACACAGAAACATGTCTATTTTCTAAAAGGTTTTATTTTTTCAGAGCAGTTTTAGATTCTCAGCAAAACTGATAGGAATGTGCAGAAATTTCTTACATGCCCTAACCCCGCACGTTCAGAGTCTCCCTCGTTATCAGTATTCCCTGCCAGAGAAATACATCTATTTTTAAAATATTCTTTCTTCAGAGCATCTGTATGTAATCCTACATTAGTACACAAAGTATCCAGTCTTTCCTTGAATGCTTCAAAGCAATTACACTTTCCGGTTCTTCAAGACCAAAATTTCTCCATTCTTTTCTCATACTAGACATATAAATATCTGGAGCTGCCAAACTTTTATCTTTTAAAGTCAGAAAGAAAGTTCCATCTGTTATTTTAATAATTTGCCTTGCAGTTGTTCTGCTCCAATTAGGGACTATTCCTATCTAATAAACCTAATGAGTAGGTTAATTATTAATACACACTGAAAAATTAAACTCCCTCATATAGATTCACCTTGTCTGTATGATAGGCAGTATCATTGTAGAAATACTCACTTCTTTGCTATAGTTTCTGCTTTCAAAACAAAGAGGAGATCCTTGAGGATCTTGCTCTAAGTCAGGGGCAGTCAAGGGCGATGTGTCTAGCAATTTTTGCATTACTCCTTTAGGCTCTGGACTATGTGTGAGGAAAGATCCCTTTGCATGACCGAAGAAGATGACATACGCTATTATCATTTCCTCTCAGTTCAAACTTCCCTTCCTGAATCCTTCCCCTCTGTGAAGGTCAGGTACTTTCTACTAATACCAGATCCACCCCTGGGGCTCACTTCCGACTCTGCCAGAATGTCTACTATTAATACTTTTCAGACTTTAGTATCGTAAGAGACAGCAAAGTTAACTTCCTGAAGCCACCCTGATCCCATCCTCAGAATTCTGACTGACTCAGTTGGTCTCAGATGGCACTTGGGACCCAATTCATACATGTGATTCTCGAGTGATTGCTTTGACAGACCCTCCTCCAGTTAGTCTTCTGCTTTCTGTCTGTTCTCTCTGTGGCAGTGCTACATTTGTTGCCTCACTATGGGTTAAGGGACACCGCTTGTTGCTTTTTGCAAAACTGTGAAGGGGGAGGGGAGAGTGAATGGAGAAGGTAACAGAAAAACAAAAAGTTTCTAACAAACATTTGGATTCTGGAGAAGTTTCCCATCTTTCAGAGGATGAACCAATCTTTCCCTTTTACTAAAAAGACACAGGGGTGATGTGATGAAGCTGATCAGCTCATTCTAGAGCCATGATTAGGTACCAACCCCATGCCCCACCCTTTTGATATTCTATCCAGAGTGACTCTAGCATAATCAGGGAGATTGTGATCTGTGGACCCATGTGCATGCCATTTGCTGCCAAAATACCTCAACCCTGACCTCAAATACCCTAACTTTTATTGATAAGGCCACTGCTAATGAATTATTACTTAATGTTTTTTCTTCACATCCAAAATTGAGGAATAATGCCTCTTTTAAATACTATAAAATTTATTGACTAAAATTCCATTTTTGCATGTTCAAATGCTTTAATTTAATCCAATGAAATAATTACAATATAGTCATTACTCTGTGTCAAATTAATGGAAAATTCTAATACCCATTTATTCAGATAATACTAAATTTCCAGGGCAGAATGTTATAAACTTTGGAAAAGCATCAGTAATTGAGCTTATTTAAGGACGCTTGAGTTTGGATTGGTAATCCCTTCTGGGTTTCTGCCTGTGTCTGTAGGTGTTGGTTGTATTTGAGAAGGACGGTTTGAGTTCAGGAGACACCCAGACCAGGAGGATTAGACACCAGGAAAATGAATTCACTTCCAAAGCCCCAATCTCTCAGGGGGATAGATGGATAGGTGGGGAGTTGGTATTTTAGAACTATTCTAAGCAGATGCGAAAGAATCTATGCTATTTATAGCACTTGACTATTTAGGTGCCAGTCAGTGTCAAAGTGGTCCAGCAAACAGCAGGATAGGATCTTGGCAACAGGTATGGGGCACCAGCTAAATGATGGGAGATTTCATCAACATGACTCCAGCGTTGATTGGGCTAGAAAAATTAAGGAAGGAATCCCATATTTAAATGTATTGTCTGGAGGGATCTGAGAGTCCTATTTTTCTTTTCTTTGGCCTCCTAATATCTAAACCAATAACAAGTTAGAGTCTCCACTAACTCATTATATTTTAGGCCTTTTTTCCAAGTGAGATGATGGTAAGATTTATAAATTCTACAAAAGGACCGTCAAACGTTTTCTGCTTTATATATCACTTTGCACTCAAGACTGGAATGGGCATTAAATAACCAGTACAACTTTGAACCTATCCTAAGTTTTTTTTTTTTTTATGTAATTAGCATTTAGTATCAGTTAAGTATTTTCTGAATGATTCTCTGAACTTTCACATTATCCCCTCTGTTACTTTTTTTTTTTGGAATGTCGGGTTGCATAGAGACAAACCAGCTGTCAAGGTATAAGATGGAAGCTGTATCAGGGTAGAAAAGAAAACACTATGAACCAAAATATAGGACATAAGGTCACAGTAGGGCTAAATAGAAAGGTATAATTAGTGATGAGTTTATGAGCTACTGAAGTAAAATTCCTTATTTAAAAAAAATATTGAAGTGTAGTGATTTACAATGTTGTATTAATTTTTGCTGTACAGAAAAGTGATTCATTTATATATATATATATACATATGTGTATATATATATATATATATCCATTCCCATATGGGTTATCGCAGAATATTGAGATTTCCCTGTGCTGTACAGCAGATTCCCATTGACCCTCATCCCATATACCATAGTGTGCATATGCCATCCCAAGATCCCAATACTTATCCCCTCAATGTAACCCTTCCCTGTTAGTAACCATAGGTTTGTTTTGGAAGTCTCTGAGTCTGTTTATGTTTTGTAAATAACATCATTTGTATCATTTTTATATTCCACACATAAGTGATATCATATGGTATTTGTCTTTGACATTGAAATAAAAATTCTTATAATCCCCTAAAGGTGGATTAATTGGTTTTTTTTTTTTTTTTTTTTTTTTGGACTTAAAACCCTCCCATGGCTTCCCATTGCAAACTGTTTACCATGTTAAATGAGGTCCTACATGACCTGGCCTGTTAACCCTCTGACCTCGGCTGCTTCTACTTTCCCCCTCTTCCCTGAACATGCTGAACCCCTTCTAGTCTCAAGGTCTTTGCCATTGCAGGTCCCTCTGCCTTCCACAGATCTTTCATTGACTCTGTCATTCTCGATGACCAAATGTTGGCTCAAATGCTTTTTCCTCAAAGAGGCTTTCTTTGATCACCCCTTCTAGAGTCATACCCCTCTTTCACTTACTTTCTCTCATATTAGCCTCTTCTTAATTCCCACATAACACATACCACATCTCACATATTTCGTAGCACGTACGTATATTTATCTTAATTCCTTTGTTTCCTGTCTGTCATGTTTCCCTAACTGCAGACTCCATCCATGCCAGTACCTTTTTTGTGTTTTGTTGTTGTTTTCTGCTATATTCATATGACACAAACAATGCCTGGCACTTGGTAAGTACCCAACAAATATTTGCTGAATAATTATAAACTCTAGTAAAGGAGAACTGGCTGGAAGTGGTGCACAGGGATAGGAAAAGGGAGGACATTGAGGAAAGCAACTCACTGAAATGTTCAATAATTCAGAATTCTCAGCTATAAAATGTATGTATTATAACTGGTCCATTTTGCAGCATCATACTAAGGAATTACTCATTCAAAAACAGGAACTTTGACTTTGCTGTACAGCAGAAGTTAACACAGCACTGCAAATCAACTACATTCAATAAAATAAATTTAAAAAATAAAAATTTTTAAAAATTTAGAAGAATACTTAGTTAATTCAGAAATCCTGAGTAAAGATTATAGGACTTGATATTTCAAAAAGATTTGATAGAGGAGATAATATGAAAGTTCACAGAATCTTTAGGAAATATATAACTGATACTAAATACAAGCGATATAAAGAAGTTTAGGATAGTTTCAAAGTTGTACTGGTTTGTACAAAGTCCATTTCATTCTTGAATACAAGTGATAGATATAATATTGAACTTCATTTTTGCTATGCTTATGAATCTTACCATCACCATGCTTGGAAAAAAGGGTCTAAAATGTATTGTGTCAGTGGAGACTCTTAACTACCTGTTGGCCTAGAGATCATTGGGAGGCCAAAGATAAGAAGAGAAAAATCCAATTTAAAAAAAAATCTTTGTTTTGGAAATTATAATTCTGCTTCTTTAAAATATTCATGAATCAACACTATCATATTCTATACCACAAAGAGTTCTAGTCCATTGGATTTTATAAATGAGTGATCTCTACTGCTAGATTTTATCTTTTGTATATTACTGGAATTTTTATTAACATTCAATTAATGATATGGAATTAAAATTATAATACATCTGAGCCCATGTATAATTTCCATAATAAAACTAACAAAAACTCAAAAAAGAATATGACAGTTCCCTTTTCACTCTCCCCCGTCTCAGTTATTTTGATTTAATCTCTAGTCGTGCGTGCTTCATGAAAAATTTACTGCATTGTGAATAAAGCTGAAGCTTAGTGCTCTTTAGCCCAACACTCTCTGGTTTATCTAGAGATAGGTGTCAACAGTATTCTACCTGAGAACATCTAGTTCTTCCCATTCATGCTATTGTTCTGTGTGTTTATCAAGGTAGACTGAATCATACACCTGAGACTAATTCTTTCTAATTTCTCAGAATTGTAATATGATCCAAATACAAGGCTAGGGATCAGTACTGATCCATGGCCAAGTAAAAAATATAAGGGCAGGGAAATGAGTTTTTAATCAAGGTATTTTTTTTCAAATAAAAAAAATCCTTTTTAAAATGATTTTTATTTTTTTCCATTATAGTTGGTTTACAGTGTTCTTTCAATTTTCTACTGTACTGCAAAGTGACCCAGTCACACACATATATATCCATTCTTTTTCTCACCTTATCCTCCATCATGTTCCATCACAAGTGACTAGATATAGTTCCCAGTGCTATACAGCAGGATCTCATTGCTTATCCACTCCAAATGCAATAATTTACATCTATTAACCCCAGACTCCAGTCCATTGCACTGCCCACTCTCCCCCCCCCCGCCCCCGCCAAGCCTTGGCAACCACAAGCCTCTTCTCCAAGTCCATGAGTTTCTTATCTGTGGAAATATTCATTTGTGCCATATATTAGATTCCAGATATAAGTGATGTCATATGGTATGTCTTTCTCTTTCTAACTTCACTTAGTATGAGAGTCTCTAGTTCCATCCATGTTGTTGTAAATGGCATTATTTTGTTCTTTTTTATGGCTGGAAAAAAATCCTTTATATTAAGGTGGTATTGCCCCTACTATTTGGTATAAACTATCCTTTTATGAAATAATAATAAATAGTAGTTTTTTAAAAATACGTTTTCACTTGGTAGCCTAAACTATTCACAATTCTGAGTATCAGTTTCTCCCACTGAATTTTCTCAATATATTAAAAAAAAATCAGCATATAATATGATGAATCCGTATGTTCTCTGCAATTAACAGAAATTCTGGTGGTTATAAAGTTGAAACAGAGGATGTTCAATAGAGGATGTTTAATTTCCTCACATTGTGGTGGGAGAAAATGGAAACCTAGAAAAGGAAAACACCTGAAACTAGTAACTGCTGGACCTGACATTTTAGCCTTGGTATTTTGATTCTAAGAGATACCACATAACCAAAAATGAAAACATACTGTAGAGGACCCCTGCCTCACACCATATACAAAAATGCACTTCACATGAATCAGAGACCTTATTGTAAGTGCTAAAATTATGAGTCTTGAAAGAAAACAGATGTAAATTTTTGTGACCTTAAAGGGTTTTTCTGGAATTAGATAGTGGTTATAGTTGCACTACTTTGTGGCTATACTAAAAAACAATGAATCGTACAAAGTGTTATTTTATGGTGTGTGAGTTATGTCTCAGTATCTAGAGGTGAGCATGTATCCATACCCCAAAATTATTGCTGTCTTCACTTTAGTTATTTGTCTATCTTCCAATACTTTTTCCTAAAGGAAGTTTCTATAGCAGTAAACTAAAAGTCATAGATGAGTAAAATGCTAAAAACCTGGAATTATTTTTGCTTTTTTACTTTTAAAGATAATCTTCTTGGTTTAGAGAAATTTTAGATTTACAGAAAAGTTGAAAAGATAATACAGAGATATCTTGTATGTCCTTTACTCACTTCCCCCTAATGTTAGCATCTTACACAACCATGGGACCAAGATCAAAAACTAAGAAATTAACATTGACATATTACTTTTTGTTTTTTTTTCTTTTTAGGGCCACATCCACAGCATATGGCCCAGGCCAAATAGGAGGGGTCAAATCAGAGCTGTAGCTGCTGGCCACAGCCACAGCTACTGCAATGCCAGATCTGAGCCTCATTTGCAACCTACATGATAGCTCATGGCAATGCTAGATCCTTAACCCACTGAGGGAGGCCAGGGATTGAATTCGTGTCCTTACGGATACTAGTCGAGTTCTTTACCACTGAGCCACAATAGGAACCCTAACATATTATTATTAAATAAACTTTAGACTTTATTAAGATTTTACAAGTTTTTTCCCCCATTGATGGCCTTTCTCTGTACCAGGATACCAGATTGCATTTAGTCATCACATCTCTTTAGTCTCCTCTGATTTGTGACTATTTCATTCTTTCCTTTCTTTCCTAATTCCTTCTTTCCCATGACCTTGCAGGTTTTTTTTGCTTTTTGTCTTTTGTCTTTTTAGGGCTGCACCCAAGGCATATGGAGGTTCCCAGGCTAGGGATCTAATCAGAGTTGTTGCTGCCGGTCTATGCCAGAGGCACAGCAATGCCAGTTACAAGCCATGTCTGTGACCTACACCACAGCTCACAGAAATGCCAGATCCTTAACCCACTGAGTGGGGCCAGGGATCAAACGTGCAACCTCATGGTTCCTAGTCAGATTCATTTCTACTGTGCCACATCAGGAACTCCCGATCTTGCAGTTTTGAAGAGAATTGTTTACATATAAAGTGTTGCTCAGCTTAGGTTTTGTCTGGTATTTTTCTTATGATTAGATGGGCGTTGTGTGTTTGGGGGACGAATATCACAGAGGTAAGACACCTTTCTCCTTATACCATGTGGGGGAGTACATGGCATCAACATGACTTAGCACTGGGAGTAGTAACCTTGATCACTGTTTAAATTAGTGTTTGCCAAGTTCCTTTTCTCCTCTGTAAGTTTACCTTTCCATACTCTCTTCTTTGGAAGTGAGTCACAATCCAGCTTACATTCAGAGTGGGGTGTGGGGAGATTAAGTTCTACCTTTGGGAAGGGTGTCTTAATCTGGTCAGGCTGATGTCACATAGACCCAGTGGCTTATAAACAGCAGAGTTTAATTTCTCACAGTTCTGAGGCTGGGAAGTCCAAGATCAAAGTATTGGCAGCAGTCTAGTGAGAGCTCGATTCCTCATAGACAGCTATTTTCCTACTGTATGCAGAGAGCAGGGAGAGCTCTCTGGAATCTCTTTTGTAAGGGCACTATCCCACTCATGGAGGGTCCAGCTAATTACCTCCCCAAAGCATCACCTCCTGTTACCATCACATTGAGGGCCAAGATTTCAACATATGAGTTTTGGGAGGATAGAAACATTTAGTCCATAAAAAGTGGGGAGCATATCTTTATACATATTTGTAATTTTTCTGTATGAGAAATTTGTTTCTTGGAGTCCTCTTGTGGTGCAGCAGGTTAAGGATCCAGCATTGTCACTGCAGTGGCCTGGGGTCACTGCTGTGGCACAGGTTTGATTTCTGGCCAAGAAACTTCCACATGCTATGGGCATGGCAAAAAAGTGTCTCTTCTCCATGTATTTATTCAATCATTTAGTTATATCACTATGGACTCATATTTTATTTTATAATGTGTCTTATAATCCAATTCCATGTTTTTGTTGTTGTTGCTCAAATTATCCCAGATTTGGCCACCAGAGCTCTTTCAGATTGGTTCCTTTGTTCCTTTGACAGGTTTTATCCTTTTTATAAATTAAAAACATTTTTTTCTTTGAGTCCTTTCTTATTTTTGGCACTACAAGATGCTTCAGACTCAGATTTGTGTACTCCCTGTCCCAGACCTAGGCTCAGCCCCAGTTTCTTTGTTAGTGAATAGTGTTGGAAACCACGATCTAGGTGTTGGGTGTAAAAGCAGTAATGTGTGCTTATTGGGACTGTGTCAGCTTCAGGGAGAGGGAGGGATCAACTGTTAAGTGGAATAAAGAAGAGAAAAGAACTAAGGGAGTGGATTAAGTAACAGCTGAGAATTGAATGCTCTGTTGAAGCTGGAGACAAAGCATGGCACCTACTGGGTACCCATGTGAAGCTCTATACATGAACATACATGATGATTCAACACAAGTACTTAAAATTGATGATGAGATGATGAGGTAGATCTCTAACAAGCCACCTTTAAGTTGAGTATGATATGCCATTCCACCAGAAGAATACATAGCTGACCTTTAGACCCACATTCATTTGGATTCTCAAAACGGAGTGCTGCTTGATATTGCTACTTTTGCACTGGGTTTTCTCTCTTTTTATGAGGACAACTCAAATAGTCACTCGAAATATAAACGGAGGTAATGATGATAATGATAACTAGAGAGTGCAGTTGTTTGGGATTCTGAAGCTCCTGTTTGTGTTTTATTATGACTTTTTATTTTGTCTGAGGTAGAGAAAGACTGGATACCAAGCCCTAGAATAGCTGTGGTAGAAGAGATTGGAAGGAGAGAACGGTGTAAAAGTCACGGTACAGCAGGCAGCGAGAGCATTGCAATTCTCTTCCCTCTAAACCCGAATTGCAGAGGCTAGCTGTGTGGGAGATTGTAAAGGGAAATCTGCTTAATAGGAGAGCAGCAAGGTGGACAATCTTTGCTAGGTTTATATTAACATATGTGCACCTCGCAAAATACATTTTGAAAATGCTGGCAGACACTTTTTTTTTTTAAGAATAAAAACTGGAGAGTGCAGTTTTTAAGCAGCTGAAGATTTTGAATTGTACTACAGATTAGCCAGAAGTTACAAAAGCCCTTCCTGAGTCAGCTAAATACTGAAAGGAAGTTTCCCAAATTTGGTTTAGCAGTAGTGGGTAACATCATAACTCAGGAATCATTGATTCAATCTGTTTATGGGATAGAACAAATGTTTTGATTCCGTCCATCTTCTTTTTTGCCTGGGGTGCCTGAGGGACCTGCTGGAATTAACAAAACATTGTTATAGTTGTAGAGGGCTTTTTACCTCAGAAACCTATGATCCTGTAGGGAAAAGATCTCACAGTTTTCCTTAAACAAAAATAAGTGTGATCTTTCGTGATCTATAAAACTGTATTTTCCTAGGTACCTCTCTCTGGAGGCAGCATGGCCATGTCACACCAGTGTAGGGCTGGGATTTATCCTGCCTTTACCATTTACTTGCTGTGTAGCTGTCTGATTATTGTGCCTGCTATGGGCTAAATTGTGTACCTCTGTACTCTGCCTCCAACACACAAACAAATTAATATGTTGAATTCCTTGAACCTAGTGCCTCAGGATGTAACTGTATTTAGAAATAGGGTCTTTAAAGAAGTAATTCAACTTGGAGTTCCCGTCGTGGCGCAGTAGTTAACGAATCCGACTAGGAACCATGAGGTTTGCGGGTTCGATCCCTGGCATTCCTCAGGGGGTTAAGAATCTGGCATTGCGGTGAGCTGTGGTGTAGGTCCCAGATGCGGCTCGGATCCTGCGTTGCTGTGGCTGTGATGTAGGCCTGCAGCTATAGTTCCGCTTTGACCAGTAGCCTGGGAAACTCCATGTGCCGCAGGAGCGGCCCTAGAAAAGGCAAAAAGATGAAAAAAAAAAAAAAAAAAGGTAATTCAACTATAATGAGATCTTTAGGGTGGTCGCTAATCCAATGTAACTGATATCCTTAAAAGAAGAGGAAATTGGGACATAGGCACACACACAGGGATGATGAGAAGACACAGGGAGAAGGTGACTATCAATAAGCCAGCCAGAGAGGCCTGGGACAGAGCTTTCTCTCATGTCTGCAGAAGGAACCAGTGCTGTGTGGACACCCTAACCTCAGTCCTCCTGAACTCCAGAGCTGTGAGAAAATAAATTTCTATTTTTTTAAGCCAGTCTGTAGTACTTTGCTACAGTGACCATAACAAATGACTACAATACTATGTGGAAATATCACAGAAGTCTTTTAGGGAAAGAGAAAGATTATTTGTTGAGAGTCACTGACTGAAGAAATATAAATACACTAAAGATCTGCCTTAATCCATAGCAACTACCCTTTAGAAGGGCACTAACTTCATTATATATGGATGAAGAATTGGGCACTTGAAGAGATCGAGTAGTTTGTGTAAAACCAAAGAGCTGGTGGTGGTATTGATTTAAATTTCTATCTTTCCCTTGACCTTTTTATTTTGGGTGATTGGGAAAGAAACGACAGTAGGTATCCAAGCCCATCCCTGGGTGTATATCTACAATGACTTCCATGAAAGATACCCTTGCTTATTTAGGAGTAAACCCAGGAAAGCTTTAATCTGGAAATAATCCAAACCTCTTCATGAAAGAAACCCTGGAGATGACAAACAACCCTCTTAATAATCCATAAATTACTTTGGTCTTCCACTAGATGGTGCTATAACCTATTTCTAGGTCATGAAGCAGTATGGTGCCAGGATCTCAATCCAATATTACTTTTGGTGATTTGGCCACGATCTATTTTGGTTTAGCATTTATTTCCTATGTTGTTCTTGTTTCCCTCCTTATAACTGATAAGGGAATCCTCAAAAGCGCCAAAGTGAGAGAGTCATCCACCATGCTTGGCATGGCAGGAAAGAACACATCATGCTGATGGTGTGAATAATGCCTGTCTAATGAGCATGGAGCACTTTTTATTTATGGAGAGGTCTTTAATACACTAATTCGTGATGGAATGCATAGAGAACAAGGTACTTAAAATGTGTTCTCTCTTTAGTTCTTCTAGTGATTGATTCATTCTGGGGAGAGGCCTATAACTGCTCTCTGCCCTAGTTTTTCCACTTAGAAAATAGAAATAAAATATGGGACACTTACTTCAAAAGGCACTCAGAAGATGAATGAGGTAGTGTCTCTGAAAATACTCTGTGGTCATTGGAGAAATAGAGTTATGTCCTCTTTGCAAATAGTGCGAGAATGATGTGGCCTACAACTTGACTTTGACCCACCAATGCTTATTTGAATCTTTTAACCCCATTTGGTCACAGATTATCCCCGAGTACGTTCGCTCAGTAAGATAAAAGGGCATTCCCATGATGGAAACTGCCATTTGGGGAGTAGATTAATAGGAGTCTTTCATTTTTCTGAATGGAGGAGTTTGTTCTGCTCTCCACAAATCATTTCATCTCTATTTTTTCTCCAAGCTCAAATACTTTGCTAAGGGTAATATTTGGGGTAAGATTTCTGGATAGTCTTTATTCATAGTCAGCTGGAAAGATTTGCCCTTTACTTTGTTTTCAACCTGTTTTTCAGATGTGTTGAAGAAGGCCTATAGAAAGGTACATGGGGAATGAAAGGCCATGAATATTTCAGACTAAATCAGATTTTGTAGGCTTGAAATATGCTATAGACTGAATTACATCTCCCCCAAATTTATACATTCAAGCCCTAACCTGCAGGGTAGCTGTATTTAGAGGGAGGGCCCAAAAGGAGGTAATTAAAGTTAAATAAAGTAATAAGGTGGAGCCCTGATTTGGATAGGATTAGTGTCATTAAAAGTCATCAGAGGGTTACTGTTCACTCTTTCCCACCCCACCAGTCGTGTGATCAGACAATGAGATGTCAGCCTCCTATAGCCAGGAAGAGAATTCTTACCAGAAACCTACTATGCTGGCGCCCTGATCTCCAGCCTCCAGAACTGTGACAAAATGAATGTCTATTGGTTAAGCCACTCAGTCTGTGGTATTTTATTATGGCAGCCTGAGCTGCCTGAGACAAAGCACTTACCTCATATCGCTAAGAAAGGGGTTGGCACCTTTTGCTATAAAGGGCCGTATAGTAAATATTTTAGGCTTTGTGGGTCATAGGGTCTTCCACAATTACTCAACTCTATCATTGTGGGGCAAAGGCAGCCATAGAGAGTATATTAGAAAGTGAATATGGCTGTGTTTCAGTGAGACTTTATTTACCAAAACAGACAGTGGGCCATGTTTGGTCATAGGGTATAGTGCACTGGCCCTGACTCTAATAAACCATAAAAATAAAGTAGATATATTCATTTTTTTTCTTGAAGGCAGATTTCCAATTAGTACTAAACAATCACAAAATGAAGACAATTAATTTTGTTTTCCATTTTTTTTTTAAATTTCCAATGTATTATTTCCATTAGTAATTACAGAGGTACTGTTAGGCAACAGGCACATGGGCTAATGCTTATTTTTATGGCTAAACTGTATACATTCTGATCGCCTCATTTTTTGTTTCTCCTCAGCCAATGAAAATTTTCTCTTCAATGTATTTTTTTTTTTTTCTAAATGAAACATTCAGCCAGAAATTTACTTATGGCCAAACTGTAAGTAGGCTGTCTTTATTTGTTTTACATAGCAAATTGGTTGTTGTCAAACTATTTTTGTCTTATATGTGCCAATTCTGACAGTCACTTTTCCCCCACTTCTTCCCAGTGCTGCCAAGCACTTAGCTAGGTTTCTTCTTTTCCTATTCATGGGCTATAATTATTTGAAAATGGCACCTCCCTGGCCTCTATGATTTTAACATGACTGTCAAAGTCTTCTACTTGATTGTTTAGGTACAACCACAACCACCACTTACTTACAGGATGCTTATTATGACCCAGGCACGAGGCCAGTTATTTTCCAAATATAATCTCATTTAATTGCTATGGCATTTCTAAAAGATAGGTATGATTATGTCCATTTTCTAAATGAGGACACCGAGGTACTGAGTAGTTAAGCAAAGGGTCCATAATTGAATGATCTGTAAGTAAGCAGCATTGCTTGGTTTGGAATCCAAGTGTGTTGGAATCCAGAACCTGTATTTTCATACACTCTTCCCTGTCGGCTGTCTGTAATGCATACCCTTTAAAAATAAGAAGATTTTCTCTTTTCTTTTACCCTTATAATACCAAAAAATCTGATCGATATATAATTACCACCCCTCTAAAAAGCTGACGCCCTGGAGATAGGATTTATTCTGTGTTATCTTAACAAAGAATCTGAGTATTTTATTTTTGTGAATTTTATAGTCCAACTTCTTGCAAAAGACTGATTTTTGAGATCATGCATGTATCATCTTAGTGCATTATTCTATACAGAGTTAAATATGTGTTAGTCAACTCTGTGTTAGTATGCTCTTGTCTAAGTCTTTTATTAAGTCTGTCACCTTACAGAAGATAGACTTTCTTACCTATATTGGAACATACTACCATCTGGGAAAATAGGAAAACCGTGGGCTTCTCTGTATTACACAGAACTGTGTTAGCCTCTTATTTGCTTCACACGTTATATAATCTCTTGGAACTTTAATATCATTATCTATTCAGCTGGTTAATATGTCCCCACCAGGTGGCTGAGTTTAGAACTAATGTTTGTAAAATACATAGCCTAGTGCCTGGCACATAATAAGTTCTTAATAAATGTTAAACTGCTGTCCTTGTAGATGAGATGGCAAGTAACTTCAGAAAGAATATAAATTGATCAGCTGAAAATAGATTATTGCTGCTTCCATGAAATGTGAGTTGAAACCATATTTATGTTAGATCGAATGTTGTTATGTGTTTAGAAAAAAAACACAGTTTTCTCATTGGAAATAAAAATGATATTGTCTTAAGTCCTTGATATGACAGTGAACTTTTTCACAACAGTTTGCTATTAGAGGGAAGAAGTAAGACACATGGCTTAGATTTATCTTTGAAATACACAATTTAACTTTCAAATGAAGGGGAAAAAATGCTTGGGGCAAAATGTGTTTTGGGTTTTTTTTTTTTTTAAAGGCTAAACATCATGAACTTTTCCTACTTTTCCCCATTTGCACTTAGTGTATGCTTGGATTAACAGATCAGGGCAGGATTGCATAAATTAACTGAGCCCTTATTTCACTGAATTTTTATTTAAGCCACCATGTTAGGTTAACAAAACTGAGTGCTAGCAGTTGCGGACTTCCAGGCAGTTCTCTGAGACCAGATGAGGAGGATACAACATGGGTCGTCTTGTCTAAACTGCCCCTATATATCCACCAACCTGCAGGGATTAAATGTGATCATCACTCCTTATCTGCTTTGTGGATTATCTGAGGAAAAATTAAAATATGAGACAGTTTCTTTTCCCTGCCAGTTTTATAAACTTTATCTACCACTCATTAATTAGTGTTTGCTCATAGAATAGTAAGGTGTCGATAGCTACTGTAGCTATTGAAAGCACACATACTTAAGAAAGCAAATAAAATTTAAAAATCCTAGACTGCATGGCCAAAGCAAATATATGTGATTTAGGGTTTATCAGATATATGGGGACTCCTATACCAGCAGAGCATGTGACTATTTCTCAGTCTGGCCTTAGATGGTCGTGACCGTGAACAGGTTTGTAAAGGGCTGCACAGTGAAGAGTAGGAGGGATGAGAAGGAGAAAGTCCACCAGGCAACCTGGCCCCTGGGACACAGTTGCCAAATTTAGCAACAACAACAGCAGCAACAGAAATCAAACCAAACAAAAACCAGGATGCTCATTCCAATTTGAATATCAGATATGCACGAACAACTTTTTAGCATAAATTAATGTTCCAAGTATTGAACAGGACATATCTCTACTAAATACAAATATATTGTATATTGGAAATTCAAGTTTAAAGAGGCATCCTAAATTTTATCTGGTAGAGTATGACAATTATTTATATGACATGATTCTTATTTATATGATGTAGTTTTGTCTACAGAGTATGACAAAGGTAGATGTTCAGGCAGAGCCATGAGTTCATAGGCAAATTAAGGGGCAAGCAGACACAGACACACTCAATTAGGGTAAGAGGATCTTAAAAATTAGGAGAAACCTGCTTCAGTAAGGGGAAGCTATTCCCCTTACTGCTTGTACCAAGAATCTGGAATTTTGGCTTTTTAGAGTTTGTCCTCTTCAGATCTTACTGACATTGCTGAATGCACCATCTCACCACACGATGCACAATCTGACAGGTCCTTAGGGTTAAACAGACTGTGAAGTGGTACATAGGCAAAGCCCTGGGATGTGAGATGGTAAGGCCTGTGATGGAGCTTTGTTTTTGCCACTTGTCAGGAGCAAACTAATTAAACTAATCTCTCTAAGCTCTAGGATCCTTGTATCTAAATGGAAATCCTGTAAAGTTGGATTGTGATGATCATTATACAACTATAAATGTAATAAATCCATTGAGTAATAAAAAAATTTTAAAAATAAATAAAATGGAGCAGTGGTAAACTGGATCACCCTGGTTTAAACTTGTTACTGGCTGACCATCTAAAATTTATTAGATTCCCTCTCTGTTCTGTGCCTTCAGTTCTTCCCTCCCTACTTCTTTCTTATTAGTAGCCAAACCTCTTCTAGTCTACGGAGTTACCTAAATAAATGTCTTTAACTTCATGTCCTCTCTTCCTCTCACTATCGATAGATCTCTTTCCAAAACCCTTGCAAGGATAATCCCCACTGGTTGTATCTCTTTGTTCTCTCCACTTCTCAGTCTAGTCTGGTCTAGTTAAGATTTCTAATAGCCTCTTAACTGCTAAATCAGATGGGTGCTTTTCAGGATGTGTCATCCATGACTTTTCTGTAACATTTGACAGTGGCTGGTGCAGCCCTCCTCATCCATGTACTGTATACACTCATTTCCTTTGGCTTCTGAGATAGCCTACTAGGCTTCACAGACTCTTCTTGTTCTGCATGAAATTTTTTTTTTTTTTAATATCTGAACACTTGGGAGGGTTTTCTTTTGGCTTACCACTCAACCCAAAACTTATCCCTTCAGTAGTGTGTACTTTGCCATGGCTTCAGTTGATGTTATGATGTTGATGAACTGCAATTGCCAATCACCAGCCAGACTTTTCTTCTGAGCTCCACACTGGCATTTCCAACATAGGCTCCCTGACGTTGACAACCTGTGGACACCTCATGTTCAACAGAGCCTGTACCCCTATTGCTCCTTTACCAGCAGAGTAGAAAAAGAATGCCATTTATTTTTTATGACAACCAGGAAAATGGTGAAGGAAGCAAGATTGAATTCCTTTTAAAACTCCTATTCCTCAAGGAAATGGTCTCTTGATACAAACAGTAGCATTTTGTTGTTATAATGATTTGTGTTTGAAAGGCAAATATGCTGGGTATGGTTAAAGTTTTCTAATATCCTTTTTGTCTGGCCATATGCCTTTACATGTGAGGTGTTTCTATAGTCTTCAGTTGTTTATGGCCTATTGATAATATTCTAAATGTTCTTTTGGTTGTGTAGAATTTTTGACATATGTCTCTATTTTATCATATACAAAGTCACTGCTGGATAGTAATTGTCATAATTTGGGCTTATAAGGCAGAGCGTCCCAAGAGACCTATGGTAGTGCCATTTTCTTTCCTTGTTCATCTTCTGCCAACTAACCAAGGGACATTTATCAGAGACTTCAGTTAAATCTGCATACACTAGAGTGATGATGCTCATTGTGAGTGCACATCTATTTACTAAGGGTTATACTTCTCAAAGATCATCTGAACATGTTTTATAAGGGAATTGATGTTTTCCTACTGATTTGCATTATCACTTCAGGGATGTGTGCCCTCATTAAAAGTGGTG
This sequence comes from Sus scrofa, assembly GCF_054392235.1. Classification (NCBI taxonomy): domain Eukaryota; kingdom Metazoa; phylum Chordata; class Mammalia; order Artiodactyla; family Suidae; genus Sus; species Sus scrofa. The sequence goes on along the minus strand of NC_139389.1, from coordinate 114,323,377 downwards.
GCACTAACGCAAATTAAAACCATTCTTTAATGTGAAAAACTCTGCAGTAACATTATTATGAAATCAGGACCTCTGAAAAATTACACACAAGACACCAGAAATAAATGAAATACCTTGTTGAATCGTCTTTATTTTCATGACATTTCAAGAAAAGTTATATTAGAAACAACCAATATAATATTCATCTTAGTTTCTACCATTTTGTTTGGATTATTCTGTTGTGAGAAAAGGAGACATTCTCTTGGGTGGGGTGAAGATCATAGAAGGGGAGACTGCACAGGCTGCTATAACAGAATACCATAAACTGAGGGAGAGTTCTGGAGACTGAAAGCCCAAGATCAGGGCGCTAGCATGATAGGGTTCTGGGGAAGGCCTTCTTCCCACCTTGTAGATGGTTGCCCCTTGCTATGTCTTCACATGGCAGAGAAAGCAAGAGTAAGCTGTCTAGACTTTTCTTACTAGGGCACTAACCCCATTATGGGGACCCCACCCTCATGATGTCATGTAAACCTAATTACCTCCCCAAAGTCCTAATACCACCACATTGAGGGTTAGGACTTCAACGTATGAATTTTGGGGGAACACAGTGTTCAGTCTATAAGAGGGGTATTCTATTCTGCACACTTATAAGTTGGTAGCAGATTTTTCTGGGTTTTGAGATAAAGTGTATATTGCTGAGTACTGCTTAGATTAAAAATTATTTAAATATGGAGTCATCTTAATAGATTGTTGTCCTGTTTGCCTCAAGAAATCTATGGCATTGAATGAGTTGATGCCAAATGAGGTTTTATTATGTTATTTAGACTATTGTACTTGATAAAAGCTACGTTTTCTAGCATTTTGAGTTGTGTACAGTTTTAAGAGGATATGATTAGACTGCGGCACATCTAAATCTCTAAAAGTTCAAGTCATTCTACAATGTCAAACTTTAGACAAATAGAATTATAATATTAATAGTTACAAGATAAAAAGTAGGAAAAAATGAAGGCCCCAAACTCAACGAAATTGAATTTGCTTTCAGAGATAAAATATACTCATTTTTTTAAAAAAAGCTGTATCATTAAAATATGTTGACTTCTGAGATAAGCAAAATAGTTTATGCTTTCTGAGAGAGTTGAATATTGGTTGGAAAATTAAGAAAAAACTCAGGAGGTTGTGGTACTACAGGTCTACCTAAAATTGAGTGAAACCTGGTCAGCTGGAGAAAAACAGTTTGGGGCTTAGTGACTGCACTACAAGAAATGCTGAATATGAAGGTGGAAGTACTGAAGTATGTTTTGTGAACAATGAGGAGAGTGGTCTGGCTATAACAGAAAACATATTGAGGAGTGAGTGATGGAAGATAAAGTTAGAAAGTATCATACACTTTGTGGATTGTCTTAAATGCTTGAACAATACATTTAGATTTTATTCTGTAGATAGTGGAGAACCAAAGAAAGTTTTGAATAGGAATGTGACATTATGTGATGATATTCTAAAAATAATGTGCCAGCCATTATGCATAATGGATTGAAAGGAGAAGACCCTGAATGCTGCAGGAGTCAATTAGAAAATGATAGGAAAGAACAGGTATGACATTTTAAAATGAATAGTTGTGGAGTAGAAACTAAAAAAAGTCCTGTCCTTTCTTCTCCTTCCTTCCAACATTCAAGTTAATGCCACAGTTACTCACCGGAAGGAATAGAGTGATTGTAGTACTGGCAAAAAATATCAATTGAGAAAGCTCTAGTAGAATAGAAAGTGATGAGTTTAAATTAATGAAAGTCGAACACAATGGGTTAAGCAGACATCTGGGGAAGTCACTCATTGGAAGCCAGTTCTGAAGGTACCTGAGCTGACTGCTTTGTGTTCTGTTGTATTTCTGGTGCTTGTGGCAAGATCTGTATAGAGTATGTGACCTTTACGTATGAGGTAAAAGACGCAAAATAAATAGAAGTGTAATAATGGAGAACTGGTTAAACATTACAAGATCACAGATTTGGAAGTCCTCTCCACAGAGATCATAGTTCAAAATGTTAATTTTTTAAAATGAATTTTTTAAATGAGTAAGTTTTTAAAATCATTTTAAAATGTCACAAAAGGAAGGAAGTGAGGAGGGGGAAAAGGAACGAAAGAAGAAAGAAAATCACTAAAAACCAAGTCTTGGGAAAGTCTTTTCTGGTAAAAAAGTGTAACAAGATAAGGAACCCACAAAAATGATACCTGTCAGCGAGAGAGTAGCTTCAATGCATAAAATTTCTACAATTTAAAAATGATAAGTAGGGAGGTTCTCATCATGGTGCAGTGGAAACAAATCCGACTAGGAAACATGAGGTTGTGGGTTCGATCCCTGGCCTTGCTCAGTGGGTTGAGGAACTGGCGTTGCCGTGAGCTGTGGTGTAGGTCTCAGATTCAGCTCAGATCTGGCATGGCTGTGGCTGTGGCGTAGGCCGGCAGCTGTAGCTTGAATTAGACCCCTACCTAGCCTGGGTGCAGCCCTAAAAAAAGACAAAAGACATAAAAATAAAAATAAAATAAATAAAAATGGTAGGTTATAAACAACATTTAAGTGTCAGTTTTAGAAGAAAAAAATACCTGTAATCAAATAAATAACAGAGAATTTGATTATGTGAGAACTGAGAATGCTTGCTTGCTTTAAACTTTTTTGTGGTTGGTTATGTAAAAAAGGACATAATAATGTGCTTAATATCAAATCAGTTGTGCAGGTATTTTTCTTTCTTGCCAAAAGTGAAGAAAATGTGTGTCAGGTGTATGTTGATGAACATCAAACAGTGACAAGCAAAGCCTGTTTACTTCTTCTAGGTTGATATTTTACTCCACTCTGATTATATAAAAATTAATTTTGAAAACCAAATTAAGCATAATTTTAAAAATATGCAGAGCTAGTTGTATATAATCCAACTAGTAGAAAATATTTCTTGTGAGTTTCCAAAAGATATTTGTCATGACATCAGAAAAATACATTTCACATTTTTCTTACAGTAGAAGTAAATGAAATAATGTTTTCCTCCTTAAAATTATTTTTAGGATACTGTCCTTGAAATTGTCACCAAGTTGAATCAATTATTATATTTTCAACATTCATATGCTATATCCATATCTGGGTTTTGGCTCTAAATGCTTAAAATTTATGGTAATGAGAAACGAGGTTGGAAATGTTCTCTTGAAATTTCAGATTTGGTATATTCAATGCTTCAGGTATATATGCCAAACAGCCAAGATCCACTGACAGTTATAATTTTTTCAAATTTGACACAGTTGATTTTTCTTTGGTGTTCCAAAAATGGGTCACATGGTCTTTTGGCTCATAAAGAATATTTCCTTTTGAGAATGAAAGTACCTCAACATGGAACACGGGCAATTTTTGACGAAATACATATCTTCACAAAGCAGAGGGAAAAATCTGATATTTCATATATTGTTATTCCCATAATTGATTACCTTGATACTAAGGTGAGTACCTCTCCAAGAGAACTTGGCCGCATTTGGACAATCGTTGCTTGGGGACAAGTGGCTTAGGACACCTAACCTAATGATTTTTCTTTCTCCTCCATTTTTTTTTTTTTTTTTTTTTTGCCAACAATCTAGATTACCAACCCAATATTTCTAGAATACTAAAGAAGTATACTATAATTATCCTCCTCCCTAATTCTGCTCCTTTATTTAGAAAGAAAAACTTTGAAAGAACCATGAAGATAATTCATCTTTTTGGCAATTGCCAAGGCTTGGAAAAAAAAAATTTTTATTCCATAGACCATTTAACTAAACATTCAGAATAAACTAATGCTTGAATAGACTCTCCCACTGGTAGAACCATCACAAGTCAATCCAAAGAAAATAAAAGGTAATGATTGACTTTTTTTTTTTTTTTTTTTTTGCCAAACTTGAATTGTGGTGTTCTCTGCTGAATTATCTGTTTAAAGATTGATTATTAGGAGTAATGCAAAGGAATACCATGGTGTTCTTTAGTAAAGGACTCTACTTCTCCCATAAAGAAACACTACTAGAAACATTTTAGAAACATTCAGAATATAAGTTTTAATAGGAGTCACCAACGAAATAAGGTTTTTACTTTTTTGTAATTGAAAGGACCATTTCACATAAAATATTCATAGTTTTTGAGGATTCTTGGTTATAGGTTTTAGTAATTGCCAACTTTGTATGGGGGGCAGAGAAGAGTCTTTTTTTTTTTTAGGATTTGTGTGATTTTTGTTTTAATTTTTTTACTTAAGCGAAGGTCATTTGGTGCCATTACTCTGTATTTTTAGACTTAAGACTACACTATATTAAGAAATCTGGATCTCTCCTTTTTTTAGTGTTTGTGGTCCTTGCTATTAGCCTTATGGCATTTAAGAACTTCATTTTTGGCAACATTGTCAGGAACCCTAATGACTCCTCAAAACAACGACATTCCATCCCTCATCCTTCAGAAACCTCTAAAAACCAGAAATACTGATGAGAGGCTGGCATTACTTTCACAGAATCTTTTTCTAGAATCTAAGTTGTGTGAGGAAGGAAACTTATTTATTGTTCAGTCCTCTCACTTAGAAGAATCAATGAGTCAATACTCAGAAAATATCTGTTGAGTCAGTTTCTTAAATGAATATTCATTATGTGCCATCAGTGATGTCAATGGTTGGTGATGAATAGTGAGGCCGTGTGCTTCAGATATGCATGAGCTTTGATAAACAATATTTTAGATAACTTTCCATATATAGCTACCTGTGTAGACCCTTTTAAAGGTTCCTGGACCAGATCCAAATGGTCTTATTTTTTAATCTGTGTTCTAACTTGCATGGAGCATGAACTATTGCTCACAAGAAAGGAAATGAAAGAAGCATCATAAAGAACTTTCTTTTTTAAATTTTAATTTAATTTTTAAAAACATTTACACGGTTTTCAAAGGTTACTTTCCATTTAAAGTTATTACAAACTATTGACTATATTACCTGTGTTGTATAACACATCTCTGAGCCTATTTTACACCCAACAGCCCCTCCTACTCCCCCCTGCTTGAATATTGCCCCTCCCTCTCCACACTGGTAATCACTAGTTTGTTCTCTATACCTGTAAGTTTCCTTCCTTTTTGTTATATTTGCTAGTATAAAGAAATGTCATGAGATCCATAACCCCTTTTTGACATTATGATAGATACAAATATTATAAAATGTAAAATATTTATTATTTTTAATGGGCAATAAGTTCATCGAGGTAAAATGCATCACTCACATAAGTTAAACTAAACATAATTAAGAAATCATTATTATATTGCTTTAAATGTTGTGTTTATTATGAATCTGTTTTGATACTGTTTCTTGTATACCCTTCAAACACAGAGGTATTTGTTTTGATATCAATTTTATGTATTTCATATTATGAAAGCTACCTGTATACTTAAAATTTTTTCCCTAAGTTTGGAATTATCTTATTAAACGTATTTCTTTAATAGTACCTTTCCTGAATTATCTACTAGATTCACATCTGAACTTCTAAGGGGACATCTTGTTCTCTGGCTTGTCTTTCCCAGAATACTGTTAAATGTAAGCACAGGGTGGAGTTTAGACTGGGTGGTTACTGGTATGCCAAGTGCAGTTGAGGTCAAGCAGAATGATGCGTGTAAGTCAAGTCTCCATGATTTGGTAAGAAGGTGATTATATTAGATATCCATGTCAGAGTTCCCGTCATGGCTCAGTGGTTAACGAATCCGACTAGGAGCAATGAGGTTGCGGTTCTATCCCTGGCCTTGCTCAGAGGGTTAAGGATCTGGCGTTGCCGTGAGTTGTGGTGTATGTTGGTGGCTACAGCTCCTATTAGAACCCTAGCCTGGGAATCTCCATGTGCTGCAGGAGTGGCCCTAGAAAAAGGCAGAAAGACAAACAAAACAAAACAAAACAAAAAAGATATCCATATAATGAACAGTGTTATAGCTAAATGAGGATGGAAACCAGATTGGAAAGCAATAATAAGATACATTCAAACCCATCATACAGTTTAAAATGTAAAAATCTGATAGCACCAATTGCTGCAAGGCTGTGGAGGAAGCTTCGTTCATTCGTAGTGGAGGAGCACATGGAAACAACTATTTCAGAGAGGCATCTGATAGCATGCACAGTATCTTCATCTAGGGAAGAGGAAAATGAACATGCCGTAAGATCCAAATCATTCACATCAGGCTGAGTATCTTACAGAAACTTGTTCTATGTCCACAAAGAGATAGGTACGAAAATGCCCATTTTGACATTATACTTTGTAGTGAACAATGGGAAGTAATGTGAATGTCCATCAGTAAAGAAAAGATAAATAATTGTGTCTTATTTATTTGGTAAATGGTATTCATCAGGTTAAATGAATGAATTGGAACTGTATGTATCAATGGGTAGTGTCAACTACGTAATATGTACAGTATACCTAAAGGATGAATTTCAGAATGGAACATATAGTGTAACATGACAGTGTACTTTAAAAACATTCCAAAGAATGATGTTTTTAAAACTATGTATACATGTAGTAAAACCCCTAATAAGTAGCAAAAATAATTTTTAGAAAAGCCGAATGGGAAGGATTCATGATGGTGGTTGCTTTAGTGGAGGAAAGGATTGGTAGGAGTGGGACCAAGGAGAGCTACAAAGAAAACTCCAACTGCACTTGGAATGTTTTATTTACTCTTTATTTTTTAAAAGTCTGAATGAGTAAGACAATACACAAATGTGTTCATTTAGGTGGTGGATGGCATTATTTTATTCTAGTTTTAGTATATGTTTGAAATATTTGATTAAAACATGGAAGTAAAAGTGATTTGATTTTTTGATTTGGGGAGGCGTAGTTATATTTGAGGTTAAACTATGCTAAGAAAGGGGGAGAATTTTAAGACTCTGAAGAAATTGGAGATACAGCATGGGCTTCTTGAAAATGAGGCATACGAGGTCTCAAGATTTTAAGAGAGGAGTAGACCTTGAGCTCCAACCACATCTTATTCTTAGTGCCTTTTATGCTACCATCTGTCTCATATATCCGTATCCTGTTCATCTTTGCGTTTCTGGTGCTGAGCACAGAGCCTGATAGCAAATCAGCATCTATAGGGAGGAAGGAAGGAAGATTGAAAAATGTGAAAGGAAAAAAGAAAAATTGAGGAGAATAAAGGAAGGGAAGAAAAGAAAGAGAAAGGCAGTGAAGGACAATGAAGAAGAATAGAAGAGAATAAATCAGAGATAAAGACAAAAGATGATGGTGTTTGTTGTCCATAACAAGGCTGAAGGTATATTTTCCTGTGAGAATGAAAGGACTTGAAATGCTTGGATTTATCTTCTTTTTGAAACACTTGAATCATGTTCTCTTGGTACTGGAGCCTAACTATATCCCTAAAATTTATATTCAGTTATGTTATAAAGGAAAAATGACAATATGGGAAAGGTAATTGCCTGAACCACTGAACCGTAAGGGATAGCTTGCATTGGTATATTAAAGGAAAGCAGACACACAAATGAATTTTATGAAGCCAAAGATAAGTCACAGAGTTGGCAAATACTTGCTAGTTAATTGATAGGATTAAACTGATTTAGACAGCTCTTCAGCAATCACTTTATTTTGTGTTAATATGAAGAGTATGAAGTCACACACATTGAAAAACTTAACACACATACAAATAGTGCTACACCAACAATAGCTAGTGTTGCCTTGAACTATGAATCACCCTGTGTGGATTGTAGGAATAGCTACATTAAATCTACTGCAGCTATGCCCAGGGCTTGCAGATAAAGTCAACCTTGATTCTCTTTGGATTTACCTGTTTAATTCTGTCCCTGATATCAGAGGACTACGGCCAGGGCAGATGTTAACTATTGCTCATTTGTAATTGTGTTATTTAACAAAATAAACCATCGAATAATTCTGAGATAGTTTCTGTCTCCTGGAAAACAAATCTCAGGGTTTTACGACATTACACTGTATTTCAGTGTCAAAAATGGCAATTGATAGGTAGTCAAATTGTTTGGGACTTTGTTTTTCTGCATTGTAATTTCTTCATGGACTATAAGATCAAAAAGCAGCAAGTAAAGGAAATTGTAGTATATTAGAAAAGGTGAACTTGTATTAATATTTCACAAAATTCAGTAATGTACATCTGCTACCCAATTGTATATAATTTTAAACAACTTTTATCATGTTTTTATTAGGTATTCAACCTACAGGTGTAATCATGTGATATATTCCGGAAACACATAAAACAGGATAACATGGACTGGACTATGGCCCACCTCGCAATCCCATCCCAGTACGTGCTTTTGTATGGATGTGAGCTAGGAAGGTTTTTATATATATACCTTTTTAAGAAGGAGATCTAAATAAGAGTATAAGAGTAATATTTTGACACAAGAAAATTGTGAGAAATTCAAATTTTTGTCCACAAATGTTCTTTGGAACATAGCCCCACTCCTTCATTTACATATCATCTACGGCTGCACCACAGTCAGAGTTGAGTAGTTTTGACAAAGACCACATGGCTGTGAAATCTTAAAATATTTACTCTACGGCCCTTTATAGAAAAAGTTTGCCGACCCCTGGTCTAAATAGGTTATTTTGTAATTATGTGGTACTTTTCCTCCCTGAGATTGGCATAAACAACTCTTTCAGTCACTTGACAGTCTTGCGGTTTGGCTGGTTATCAACCATCACATCAGTAGTCCTCCCAAGGCCACAAGACGGGGACTGGACAATTATATAATAGTCATCTATGTAGGAAATAATGGCGATAATCATGCAGAATTTCCTGAGTGCAGCAAGAGGAGCTACTAAAGGCATACTTCCCTTAAAGGTCTTTCTGCTCCTGCTGAAAAAGAGAGCTTATTCAACCAACTTGTTGAGAATGCTTTACAAATAATATTGGTTGTCCTCAACAAAGCAAATAGAGTCGGTATTTCCTTAGAACTCAGAACAGAAGTTACTAGATGAATATCTGCTTTTTCCTTATTTATTATTTGGATGTCAGGTTGTATAGCTGACCTTTGTCCTGTGTATTCAACTGTTTTTTAGTGTTTAATAGCTCCATCAAAAAAAAAAAAATTCTCCCATGAAACTAGCAGTGGAAGTCTGTGCACAGCTTCATTTTTGTGTGTGCTTATTTAATTGCCTGGCCACTTTGGCGCTCTCACTAATGTCTTTTACTGTAAATTTCTACACTAGGTTGGTCTTTGTGTGTTTGTTTCAGCGCACTGATGTTGGCCTGTGTCACGAGGCATTAAACATGGGGTGAAATGTCCCCATGTACTATGAAGGAGCCACAGAATCATTAAGGACACAGGAAAAAAAAAATCTCCTGGGGATTTGACCATGTCAGAGTAATTTCTCTGCATTGCCGAGGGAAAGTCCAGAAGTGATGTTTCCCTAATAAAACTTATTTTCAATTACTGAATTTTATTGGAAATGTCTAACATTGCTATTGGCTTACTCGTCTCTTTCAAACAGATGTGATTTTGTGTTCTCATAATTGTTGGACTCAGAAATACCTACATGAGGTAAAGACTTTTTTTTTTTTTTTTTTTTAACGTCATGGTTGTGGGGCTTTTGCTTCCTTTGATGGCATCGAAGGCTGTTTAAGCAGCCAGGGAACCAGTGAAGCTCAAAAAAGGCTGAAATAGCAGAATGGAAATAGCAGTTTCTCTAAAGAACTTCAAGAGAAGTTTCTTAACACTATGCTTGTCCCTGACATACATTAGTCCAATTTTCAATACAAAATTTTATATTCATCTACAAAAGATTTTTTCCTTTGCAGTTTCCTTTGCTTCTCCTCTCCTTCTTCTGTCCTTCCTTTCCCTCTCTTACATCTTCCCTTCTCTTCTAATTTCTCTTTTCCCCTCTCCTCTTCCCAGTGTGTGGAAAAAAACAGTTTTCCTTCCATTTTTTGGTTATATGACTTTTCCTAGATATGGAGCATGGTTTCAGTTTAACTGTACAAGGTGTTATGTGCTTCAAGTCAGACCCATTGTTACCACTCCACTCAAACAGGAGGGTATCAAAGAAACAAATATAAGCGTGCCTTTGCTCTGACCAAGTAGAAATATTTGAGAATAACTTTGTATATCTTATCTCCTTCTATCCTTATTCCTTTTCTCACTTCTTTGCTTTGACAGTGCCCTGTCCTACTCAATTTTTGCCTGTTTTTTTTTCCCTCTGTTTTCTCCACTCCTTTCCTTGCACAAAGTAATAATGCCTTAGTTTTACATTGCTGCATAAATATTCCTGCACACCTGGTAGCTAAGAACAGCACCCTTTGTGTCTTATAGTCCTGTAAGTCAGTGGTGGGTGTCTTGATTGGATTCTTTGCCTAGGGTCTCAAAAGTTTGGGTTATGTGGAGAAAAATCTGCTTCTAAGGTTATTCAGATGGTTGGGAGAATTTAGTGCCTTGCATTTGTAGAGCTGAGGCCCCTGCTTTCCTCCTGAATGTTGGTCAGAATCCTCTCTCAGCTCTTAGAGGCCACTCTCAGGTTCTTGTCCCCATGGCCCCCCAACTTTGCAGTGGAGAACCTCCCCCGTGAGAAACCCCCTCACATTTTGAATCTCTCTGATGCTCCTTTCTCTTGAGGGTTGGAGAAAACTTTACTTTTACAGGGTTTATGTGATTGGTTACACTCACCATAAGGATCATCTCCCTGTGATAAAGTCAACTTACTGGTAATCTTAATTACAATGGCAAAATTCCTTTTATCATACAAAGGAACTCTCACAGAGCTAACACCAGGAGGTGCAGGTCATAGGAGTTATTTTAGAACTCTGCCTACTCAAAGTAGTAACACTCCTGGGACAGTCTGAGACATTATGGATCATGAAAGTTGACCCTGCATTTCATGTATGAGGAAGCTCATTGATACCTTCAATAAGATTAGCCGGATCAGATGTTATCAGATATTGAGACTAAGACAGGGCTTTATGACTCCAGGTTATATGTTTTCTTGGCTACACCATGGTGCTTTTCTTATAAAAGTTGTAGAATACGAAATTTCACTTTTTTTTTTTTTTAATTTCCAATGCCAACCTTTGTCTAAGACAAATAATTATTAAAGGCTGAAAATTGAAAGAGTCTTTGAGAAGAGCAGTTTGTTTATTCCTTTACTGAGAGTTGTTATGAATTGAATTGTCTCCCCTAAATTTGTGTTGAAATCTAATCCTCCACCAGAACCTCAGATTGCGATCTTATTGGAAATAGCGTCGTTGTAAATGCAGTTGGTTAAAGCAAGATCATACAGAAGTAGGACGGGCCCCATTCCAATACCACTGATGTCCTTATGAAAAGGGGAAATTAGGACATAGACACACACAGGTAGAATGCCACATGAAGGTGAAGGCAGAGGTGGGGTAATGCTTCAGCAAGCCCAGGAAAGACAAAGGTTGCCAGCAAGCCACAGAAGCTAAGGGAGTCGAATAGAACATTCTTTTTCACAGACCTCAGAGTGAGCCAGCTTTGCTAACACCTTGATCTTAGACCTCTAGCTCCAAAACTGTGGGGCAGTAAATTCTGTTATTTCAGCCACCCAGTTTGTGGTGCTTTTCTACAGCAGCCCTAGGAAACTAATACAAGTGTCTATTAAAAGTGATGCAAATTTTAAAACTATAACCTATCATACACAAAAGTTAGATTCTGACTAGGTACCAGCCAAGTTCTAATAGAGATTGCTAAGTGGTTCAATAAAAAATTGTTTCGGAAATGAAAGCCACTTGGCTTTGGTAAAAATATATTGTACTTTTTTTTTTTTTTTAAGTACTGAATTCTCATCATATAGTATTAAATAATACAGACATAAAAACCTGTTAACAACTTAAAGTAAACAATGAAGGTTGATCCTTCCATAACAGCCGTGGCACAGTGCCAAGTTTATAGCAGGTACTCAATCAATGGTTGCGGAATGAAATTATGCAATAGAAGAAAGTTGATTAAAGTGTTATAGTATCAGTTCATAAAAGGCTCTAAAGAAACAAATTAAACAAAAACATGTTTTTAATTGAAAAGCAAATGTCTTAAATGTATGGGCCCTTCTTAAGGGAAATCCTAAATTCATCAGATTTCTCATTCAGCAAATATTTATTATAAATCTACAACCTGCCAGGTGTGGTACTGGGAAGTGGAGGTGTTTGAGAGGCCAAGAACCCAGCTTTGTCTTCTTCTTCTTCTTTTTTTTTTTTTTTCTTTGGTCTTTTTGGGGCCGCACCCACAGCATATGGAGGTTTCTAGGCTAGGGGTCCAATCAGACCTGTAGCCGCTGGCCTATGCCACAGCCACAGCAACGCGGGATCCGAACCGCGTCTGCGACCTATACCACAGCATGTGGCAACGCTGGATCCTTGACTCACTGGACCAGGCCAGGGATTGAACCTTTGGCCTCATGGATGCTAGTTGGGTTCGTTAACCACTGAGCCATGAAGGGAACTCCAAGAGCCCAGCTTCTTAAAGCTTACTGTTCATTGGAGAAGATTTGAAACAAATACGTGTGGAAAATATTTAAATCCGCAAATTCTCTAAAGTGCTGTGAAGGCAAGAAGGTCTTCCATTCTTGCACCCCATCTTTGATAAAAATAAATAATAAAAATCTATTGCAGCTCCAATTGCAATAACAAAATACCTCAGACTGGGTGGCTTAAGCAACAGAAATCAAACAGTTCTGGGGGCTGAAAGTCTGAGATCAGGGTGCCAGCATGGTCAGATTCTGGCCTCCTTTTTGGTGTGTGTTCACTTGGCCTTTCTTTGGTGCCTGTGTGCAAAGAGAGAGAGCTCTGACGTTTCTTCCTCTTGTAAGGGCATGAGCCTTATCAGATTAGAGACTCACCCTTATGGCCTCATTAACTTTATGACTTCCTCACAGGCCCATTCTCCAATTACAGACACATTGGGGGTTATTTGAATTTGGAAGGGGGAGAGACAAACATTCATTCCATACCTCTCTCCTTCAGATTATTCCCCAAGGAGCAACTGGAGTGATCCTTTCATAATGCAAGGCAGATCTTATCACTCTCAATTCAAAAGCTTCCAAGGGCTTTCCATTTCGATCAGAGTAAAAGCCAAAGAACGTACCATCACATCCAGGGCTCTACTCTGACTATACAGTTACTTTTCCAGACTCATCTCTGTAACTGTTCCCACCTCAGTTGACTTTGTCCAGTTCAGTTTCTTGCCTTCTCCAAACATTCTGGGTATTCTCCTGCCTCGGGACCCTTACACCTGCTGCTCCCTCTGCCTGGAACTTGCTTTCCTTGGAGAGTGGAATGGCTTATGTCTCCCCTCCTGGCTGTCTTTTTTCACCTGTCCCCCTCTCAGTAAAACTTCTCTAGCATCTAAATGTTTACTTACTCATTTTGCACATTGTCTGCTTCTCTGACTAAAATGTTAGCTTCATGAAAACACAAATTTTTTGTCTGTTTTGTTCACTGTTGTATCCACAGAGCTTTAAACAGTTCTTGGCATATGCTAATATACAAAATAAATGTGTTAAATGAATGAAAAAATAAACAGGGTGTTATGATAGGGAAGAGTGGTGATATCTGCCCAGGTTAAAAAAGAAAGGCCTGTCTGGGGGGTGGGGGGGGGTAGGACATTAAAGTTCAAACCTGAAAAATAAGATGCCATTCATGGGAAGAGGCAAAGGGAGGGCTGTTATCTGGAAGAGGGGATGAGAGGGGAAAAGTTTGTGCTTTGGGAAATGATTTGGCACTGTTCAGGAAGGTGGTGAATTCAGTTGTCCCTTAGTATTCTTGGGGGATTGGTTCCAGAAACCCCCCTTGGATACCAGAATCCATGGGTTCTCCTCTCCATTATGTAAAACGATACAGTGTTTGCATGCAACCTATGAACATCCTCCTGCACACTTTGAATCATCTCTAGATTACTCATAATACCTGTTACAATGTAAATGCTCCGTAAATAGTTGGAAGTGCTGGGCAAATTCAAGTTTTGTTTTTGAGGACTTTCCTTTTTTCCCCCCACAACTTTATTTTCCATTGTGGTTGGTTGAATCTGCAGTTGTGGCACCTGTGAAAATGGAGGGCTGACTGTGTTATTGGAACATATGAAATAAGGGATAAACGGCTGGAGATGAGATTGCAGAGATTGTCAGGGCCTTTTTATAAAGCATCTTGTAGGTCATGCTAAGGAATTTGCATTTTCTTCTTCATGTAATGGGAATCCATTAAAAGCCATAAGTAGGAGAGGATTGTGATCCGATACAGTATTTGTAAAAGTAACCCTGGTTGATGTGAAGAGAAAGAATTGAAGTTGGCAAGAATGCAGCAGAGAAAGTATTACAATCATCTGGATAAGATGTGATGATAACATAGACTGATGTTATCCTTCCCTATCTTTATTTCCTGGTGCCAGTCATCCATCTGGTTCCTGTTAAGGGCATATAGCTGTAAGAGGGGCAGCAGTCTGAAGAAATCTCTCTGGACTCATCTCTACTTCTTGGGTGCAGCATGAAGATATTTGAAGCTTAATGACAAATGTAGAGTTCTATAGCATGTATTTTACTGGAAATACTCTTCCTATGTATGCATGTATTTATTCATTCATTCATTCATTCATTCCTTAATGAGTGAAGATGGTTTTTGAATTGGCATTCTCACTCATAACATAGGTCCTACCTGTGCTGCACGATTTTCTGGAACGCCAATTATGTGAGTAGAGAAGAACCAGTCAGAAGCCCGTTTTCTCTATCTACCCAGTGAGGATGCTCCTCATTTTTAAGGATCATAGTCTCTTCTGAGTTAAGAGACAGAGGAAAAGATGAATGAATAAGCAGGAACAGCTCTAGAGATGAAAGGTGATATGCAGTATTAAAAGTATTCTGGGGACTATTTAAGAACTTTTTGACTAAAGCTCTTAGGAATTTACTAGTTCTCCATTACTGGTCATGACTGTTTCAGCTGAGAAGAGAGGTAGTTTGCAATGGTGAAAATCCTGGGACTAACAAAGTTAAGTTTCCCAAAGTCCTTGGCCTGTTTTCCAAATTTCAATAAATATGTAATCCAATCTGCCTATTCTAGGACAGAACTAACATTTTATTTGGATGCAATACAGTGTACAATTGCAATGGTTTTAAAATTTTCAGTTAGACAGGAGTTACTGAATCCTGCTATTGTACAGAAAATGGAAAATGGATGCTACTGCTGAATCTTAATATCTAGATATAATCAATCCAAGGGCAACAAATCAAAATAAGGAGCTGTATTAACCAGCTCAAGCACAAATATAAAATTATATGTGAGAAAAATTCCCAAAGACAGTACCTTGGTGTATGACAGCATTGACAAGACCTTCTGGTATGCAGGTGGACAGGCCTGGGCCCAGAACACAAACAGGAAAAAAAAAAAAAAAAGATTATTCCCTATGTTGGTTGCTGTCTTCAATAATTACAGGTTCTTGCAGAGACTGTCATGCTCAAATTTATTTTTAAGAGATTATCATGAGAGGAATTGCTAGAGGTTTAGGAAGGAGGTTTTTGGGAGCTCAGGCTATGCCTCACAGTAGTCCAGTTGCTACCTCTAGGTCTGCTGCATTGGTAGGAAATTTGGCAAGTGGGTTGAAGAAGCTGTCAACAGAAATGCCAACAGAAATGGGATAATTTCTGAGATCTTGTGAGAAGCCATATTTCCTTTGGGAATTATGTTTGTGAATGTGGTCAATTTTTGCCCTGTGTCTTCAGTTTGGCGTGTTGGCCCTTGGTATATTAGTAATTTAAGTATAATTTGCCTATAGATCGCTGTACCTCTGCCAGAAAGTCTCATAATATTGGTGCAGAGCCTCCCCAGGTATACAGCTATATTTCCTCCAGTGTGAAAAATTTATTTAGCTACACAGTAATATATACATATTGCTGTGATAATGCCTCTAATAGGTCAATAGACGTAATGCATCTTGTGGGGCATATAACATAGAGGTTAGGAGCTCTAGAGTTTACCTGTTAGAATATCCATTCTAACTCTTGTTACTTCTGTGACCTTTGCTGAGTAATTTGATTCCATGTTCCCCAATTTCCTTATCAGGAAGATGATAATGGTAATTTCCTCATAGGAATTACGTATAGCATAACCTTGTGAGGATTAAATAAATAGTTTCACATAAAGTGCTTAGAAACATGCTGAGTGTATAGTAAGCTCTCAATAAATATTACTTCTTTATGACATAGCATGAGGAATGAGGTCAGAGGCCTAGTTATTACATCAGCATGAATGAAAGAGTACGTATTTATTGGAACATGTGGTGACCTTGTTTTATAGGTATTTCAGAGAACACATAGTTTTACTTAAATAGCTACATGGGACAGAGGGATGGCCAGTGCCTGGTGTTGACATTGTGAAACATTGTTACTTTAAATTATTGCTATGTTAATGCTGTTTTGACATTTGTTCTGTTCAGGTATCTCACTAAATGTTGCTAGTTTTTGAAAATGTGCTGAGAAGAAAAGATGGAGTTGAATTACTTCATGCCTTCTGATGCCCTCCCCACCCTAACCTTTAAATATCTGCATATGACCCAGCACACTCTATGCCTGCTACTCCTTTGTTAATTCTGTTATTGGCTTGTTTGATCAATTCATTATTTATTCAGTAATGTTTGAATGTATAATAATAATTGTTTTCACTAGATGGAAACTCTCTGCCAAGCACTATGGAAAGCACTTAAGTCTAACTTACTTAATTCTTAGAAGAATAGCTAAATGGAGGAATTATGCCCAATGTACAGATTAGGCTAAATGAGGTGCATTATCTTACCCAAAGTCATGTGGCTTATAATTGGCAGAATTTGAACTGAAGCCCAAGACTGTGAAATTAAGACACCATATCACACTGTTTCCATGTTATCAGACCATGTCAGATGCCAGTGAAACAAAAATAGGGGAGGAAAAGGCCCCAGTTCAAGTAGATCAGTTTGGGTCAGAGATGAGCTATGTATATGAAGAATCACAACACAGTGGGGTAAGTGCTGATGTAATGTACAGAGAGCTTGCTCCAAATCTTTCCTTCCTCCATTGATAAATAATGGGATGTGTGATTACAATGTGTTAAAGTCTTATAGCCCAGATCACTTAAGAGTGCTTCTGGAGGTGGCATCTTATCTGAAAAGACTGACTTCAGTAGGCATCTCATGCACAAGGGAAGAGCTGTGAGCTGTGTTTATAGTGGGATAGACTGAGTCATTACATCAAGCCATTTAGGTTGTCAGTTATTTGTGCAAAGGATGGACCTTCCTCATCTCCATCCTTCGTGCCCTACCCCAAGCAAAGCTTCCCTACCCTTGCTTCTTCACCAGCTTAGTTTGCCTTTGAAGGAAGGGAAGACAAAACGTTTAAATATTTCACAGAAGTGGACAATTTACTTTTAGAGTCAAATCTGGCAATGTGGCCAGGAAATCTTTTGGAGGAAAAAAAAAAGGTTTCTTGGTATTTCCTGCTTCTTTTCAGATAATGAATTCAGAAAGGATGACCTCCCCCAACCAAGCTTACAAAAATGTTTACCTACCCTTCTGTTTTCCAATCCACACTGGTATGATAACATTCAGGAGGTCAACATTTGAAAATGGGTTTTGAAAAAGAAAACCACCCACACTCAAAAAACTATTTTCCTTCCTAGTAAATGTAATTTTAAATTTCAAAGGCAGGATTTAGGTCAGTGGTTTGGGTCATTTTTTATTTTACCCAAACCGGGCCACCCGTCCCTTATTGTGCAATCCAGAGGAATCAGAAAGATGTCAGGTAATAAAAATCCAGCAAGGAAAGAAAAAGTTGGCATACATTCTGCCCAAAGTTGCATGCCCTTAAGTTCTGCTGACTTTAGCAGGATTCGTACATTAGTAACGAAGGGCAGGGTCTGGTCCACTGATTTTATTATCATTGACGAGGAGATTTTTCTGACTATAAAATGGAAAAATATAATTTATGACTCAGACTCAGGCTTTCAGGTTGAAGAAGAGATGGAAACTTACCTGCTTGTGGCTTTCAGTACAAAAATATGCAAGTGAAGGGAGACCAGGAGCACCCACACGTAACCGAGAGGCGCTCGGGTCCAAAATGACCTTTCAGCTTCTGGAGCATCTGAGGCATATGGATGTTCACTCAGACAGGGTCTGCAAGTGAAGTTTATTATGACATGGAACCAAGATGAGGTGTGGCGGGCTGACTGGACAAGTGACCTTTTCAATCTGTCAATCTCAGTTATCCTCCTAAATCATTTCAAAGCAAGGCAGGAGCCAAGAAGGCTACTTTTCACCTCATACATAAAGCTTTAGCATGTAGTGCTGACACTTACCCTGGACTAATCACCTTTGATGGATGATGAAAATATGGATGAGGTGTGAAAATGATGTTCCTTTGAAAACCCTTTGCCATTTTCCTTCTTTATTACCCCCAATCTGCTGTACTCATATTTGAACTTGTCCACTTTTCACTGCTTGCATGTACTTGACCTTTTGGTTTCATATGAATGTGCTACTTTTCTGTATTAAAAGCACCGATGCTGTGATCCTTTGGCTGATGGGTGATTACATTTCAGAGATGACTCAGCTGATTCCAATCAATTGATCTATGTATTGTTGGTGTTTGTGATGCTATTAATGTATAGACTCTCTAACAAATTCAACTTTAATGAGCATGCTTCTCTTAATTATGCTAGCTTTCTCTTTATGTAACTCTTTCTTTTTAGAAGCTCGTATGTTTATTCAACAAACATAACCTAGCACTTGGTACATAGTAGACATTTAATTCATGTTTGCTGAATAGATGAATGGCTTCTTATTCATAGAAGATGTTATACTTGAACTGGATTTTGAAGGATAGGTGGAATTAACTAAGTGAACGGGAGAAAGGGACTAATGCCAGAGAGCTAGGAAAGTACAGGGCATGTATGTGGCATAGTCCAACTAGGTTGGGAACCAACAAATATATACTGAATAAATGAATGACTAATGGTATTAGGCATTGAACAAATAGAAATATGTTATAGCCCCTTCAGAGAGCTTAGAGTCTAGCAAAAGAATTATATCTATAAATAAATAATAAGTAATTTAGTCATTCAAGTATTTAGTGAGTGCATACTATATTTAGTTAGCGATCTCCAGAAAAAGAGAACCAGTAGGATGTATCTCTTTCTCTATATATACATTAGCAAGCTATAGATATAGCTATAGAAATAGAAATATCTACATCTATATCCATATATATATATAGAAATGTCTACCTAAGCAGATATTTCCTCTGTTTTACTCAAGTTTACTGACTTGAATGCTAATCTCACCTAAAAAATACCATCACAGTGACACCTAGGCTGGTGTTTGACCAAATATCTCATTAATATGACTTAGCTAAGTTGGCACCTGAAATCAGCCCATCACACATACTAAGTGGTAAGCTTTGTTCTGGGCAATAAACAAATAGCAGTGAACGAGATAGATGGAAGTGCCTGTGATTATGGAGTCTGCAATACATAAATATGTAAAATTTACATTAGAACACATGTTAAATATTATGGAGAGAAATTTTTTAAAAATGGAGAAGGAGAGCTACAATTCTAGAGAATGGTCAGAGCAGTCCTCATTGAGAAGTTGTCATTTGAGTCTAGCCTTCAAGAGGTAAGGAAGTAGCCTATAAATATTTGGGGAAGGAATAATCTAGCAGAGGGAATAGTAAAAGTAAACTTTCATCAGGAGGGTGCCTAGCATATCTGAGGATCAGCTTTTGATAAGTGATTTTTAATATGTAAAATATAAGCACAAATGTAACGTAGACAAAACTTACTAATGGCTGATTGTGGAAAGAGAGATTATTTCCAATTAGAGCCTTCTTGGAATAGACCCCAGTATCTAGCACTTACTAGATATTTAATTAATGTTTTCTGAATAAATGAATGGTACCTCATCATAGATGATGCTATATATCCGGTGGATATGGAAAGATAGGCAAAATTAAACAGTGAACACAGGAAAGAGCAAGGTGAGCAGAGGAAATAATATGAGAGAGTTTTCATTCATGGACGCTAGTCTGAAGTGCCTGAGTCAAGAATAGTTTGGTGGACTCAAGATAGAGGAGTATAAGGAAGACAAAGTTCAAAAGGAAGGTGAAGCCAGACCGCAAAAGGCCTTTGCATCCATGCCGTAGAGCTTGGGTGTCATTTCATAAGCAATCTGAAACATCAGATTTTTACAGGAGGGAAAAATGAAGTTACATTGTGATTTAGGGAGGTATTTGCTAAAGCACATTCTTTAAACAATTACTCTTTGAGTATTGGTAAATATTATATTAAAAACCCCCAGTATCTCAATTTTCAAACAAATTTGGGGCACACTCAGTCAAGCAAAGTTAAACAGGTGTTTTATACAGTAATTCAAATAACTGTTAATATGTCAAATGTATTATAAAATCAAAGAGATGGGTTTATGTTTGCCTGATATCCCAATGTTTTTGGTCACATAAATACTCTTTTTTAATAGTGTACCTAAGAGGATTAAAAGATCATTGTGCACATTTGAAACCCTATTTTAGGAAGATAATTCTTGTTTTAAGAATTGACTAGAGTGAATAAAAAAAGGAAGATTGGAAAGCTGATAGAACAGCCACAAGGTAGCTAAGAAGGACCTCAACTGGGAATATAGTGGGATTGTGAAATGGGGACTTTTCAGAAGTTGAATCACAAAATTTGTCAATGGATTAGGCTGAGTTTGAGAGAGGATTGGGTGCTTATGAAAAGAGAGGATTGGGGGCTTATGAAAAGAGTAAAAAAATTTAATGTATTATAGAATGCAAAGATAGTAATATCCTCTAGGTATAACCCCCCTTCTCCCAAAATATTAAGGTTCAAGGATGAAAAGGATAAATTTGAGATACTTATAAGAAACCAATTTTGTATAATTCCTAAATATTTGGGTATTTCCCAAATATCTTTCTGTTATTGAGATAGTTTAATTTTATATGGTCAGAAATTATATTTTGTATAATTTAAATTCTTTTACATTTGTCGAAATTTATTTTCAGGCCTAGAGTGTAGCCTATCATAGTGAGTGTTCCATATGACTAGGAAAAAAAGTATATTCCTCTGTTGTTGGATGAATGATCCTATAAATAACAATTTGATAAAGTTGGTTGATGGTGGTGTTCAGGTCTTCTATATATTTATGGATTTTCTGTTTACTTGTTCTATCAATTACTAAGAGAAGAGCTTGGAAATATTCAACAAAAATTGTGAGCTTGTTTTCTTTTAGTTCTCTTATTTTTATTTTTATTTTATATATTTTGAAGATTTGCTTTTGGGTGCACAATCATATTTATGGTTGTATTTAATTATGAAATGTCCTTACTTATATCTTTGTACTGAAGTCTGATATTAAAACCACTCTTGGATTTATTATTTGTAGACTTTTTTTTTTTTTTTTTTTGCTTTTTAGGGTCACACCTATGGCATATGGATGGTCCCAGGCTAGGGGTCAAATCAGAGCTGTAGCCACTGGCCACAGCCACAGCAACGTCTGAACCACATCTCTGACCTATAACACAGCTTATGGCAACACTGGATCCTTTACCCACTGAATGAAGCCAGGGATTGAACCTGCCTCCTCATGGATGCTAGTCAGATTCATTTGTGCTGAGCCATGATGGGAACTCCTATTTGTAGACTTTTGGATGATGGCCATTCCAGCTGGTGTAACGTGGTACTTCATAGTAGTTTTGATTGGCATTTCTGTAATAATTAGTGATGTTGAGCATCTTTTCTTGTGGTTTTTTTTTTTTTTTGCCATCCATATGTCCTTGAAGAAGTGTCTGTGTACATCCTCTGCCCATTTTTTGATTGGGTTGTTTGTTTGTTTTTTTTTTTTTGATATTTAGCTTCAGGAGGTGTTTGTATATTTTGGAGATTAATCCCTTGTCAGTTGCTTCATGTGCAAGTACTTTCTTCCATTCTATGTGTTGTCTTTTTTGTTTATTTATGGTTTTCTTTCCTGTGCCAAAACTTTTACTATTTACAATATCTAAGACATGGAAACAGCCTAAATGTACATAAACAGAGGGGTAGATAAAGAAGATGTGGTACATATGTACAGTGGAGTATTACTCAGCCATAAAAATGAAGTGCCATTTGCAGCAGCATGGATGAACGTAGAAACTACCGTACTAAGTGAAGTTAGTCAGACAGTGAAAGACAAACATAATATTATATCACCTATATGTGGAATCTTAAAAAAAGAAAAGACACAAATGAACTTATTTGCTGAACAGAAGTAAACTCACAGACTTTGAAAAACTTATGGTTCCCAAAGGGGACAGATTGGTGGGGCCCAGGATGAATTGGGCATTTGGGATTGGCATATGCACACTGAGGTATATGGAATGATTGGCCAAAGGGGACCTGCACAGAGAATTCTACCCAGTATTCTGTGAATATCTATGTGGGAAAAGAATCAGAGAATGGATATGTGTATATATACGACTAGGTCACTTTTTTTGTACAGTAGAAATTATCACAGCCTGTAAATAACTATACTTCAGTAAAACTTAAACAAACAAAGAAAAACCACTCTTGGAAGTTGCAGTTGTAGCTCAGCAGGTTAAGAACCCGACTAGTATCCATGAGGATGTGGGTTTGATTCCTGGCCTCGCTCAATGGATTAAGGATCTAGTGTTACTGCAAGCTGCAACATAGCTTGTAGACGTGGCTGAGATCTGGCATTGCTGTGTCTGTGGCATAGGCTGGCAGCTGCAGTTCTGATTCAACCCCTAGCCTGGGAACTTCCGTATGCCTCAGGTGCATTCCTAAAAAGAAAAAAAAAAAAAAAAACAAAAAACCCCAAACTCTGATTTTCTTTTGATTAGTGTCCGCATGGTATATCTTTTGTCAATCTTTTACTATTTATCTATGTCTTTATAGGTAAAATAGTTTCTTATAGATAGAATATTGTTAATGTCTTGCTTTAAAAAAAGATGCAATGTAATAATTATTGCCTTTTCATTGGAGTGTTTAGACCATTTACATTTAATGCAATGACTGATATGCTTGTATTTTTATCTACTATATTGCCAGTTCTCATCTACTGTCCCATCTATTTTTAGCTCCCTTTTTCCTCTCTTGCCTTCTTTTGATTCAATTTTATCTTCAC
This sequence comes from Sus scrofa, assembly GCF_054392235.1. Taxonomy (NCBI): domain Eukaryota; kingdom Metazoa; phylum Chordata; class Mammalia; order Artiodactyla; family Suidae; genus Sus; species Sus scrofa. Next base: position 114,300,260 of record NC_139389.1, on the reverse strand, counting down.
TCTGGGCTTATTAGTGTGTCTCTTAAATTTCTTCAAGACTGTTCCAGGGTTTAAGTATATATCTTTACTGTAGTCTACACTGAAATTACCTTACATTATTTCATATGTAGTGTAAGATACTTTCAAGAATATATTTTCATTTATTTTCTCTAGTATTTTGTGATACTGTTTTTATGCATTTTATTTCTGTATGTTATAAATTTTGTGACTTTTTACTTTAGACAGCTAATTATTGTTAAAGCAATTAAAATAACAATGTATCTTTTGTATATTGCATTTAAAAATTTTTTTTGATGCTTTTAATTTTTCTGTGTAGGGTCCACATTTCTAACAGTTACGCTTTTTTTGATGGAAAAATTTCCTTTAACACATTTTGAATATACATCTGCTAACAATTGTTTCAGCTTTGGTTTGTATAAAGAAAACCTCATTTTCCCTTTATTATCAAAGGATATTTTTGCTTAATTTAGAATTCTGGGTCAACAGTTTGTTATTTTGTTATTGTTTTTGTTCCTTTCATCCTTTAAATATGTGAGTCTAAAAAATAAATGAATGAATAAATATGTGAGTCTAACTCTTTGAGCTTGCATAATTTCTGACAAAATAGCTGTTGTAATTCTTATCTGTGTTTCTTTGTATATATATTTCTTTTATCCCTGGCTATCTTCAAGATTTTCTCTTTATCTTTGCTTTTTATAATTTTGACCTTGACATGTCTAGGTATATCTTTTCATATTTATCTACTGTGGAGTTCTCTGAGCTCCCATGGTCTGTTTTCTTTTATTAATTTCTGAAAATTGTTAGCCATTATCTCTAAACATTTTTTAATGCTATGTTTTCTCTTAGTTCTCCTTGTTGGGTGTTAATAATGCTTATGTTAGACCATTTGCTGTTTTCCACCATCTTTTGAAAGCTTTGTTTTTATATTTCACTTTTTTTTTTTTAAACTTTGCATTGAGAATGATGGTGGTGTTCTCATGTAATGATGAGATATGTGTCTGTTCACTTCTGGCAAAGAGTCCTGATAAGAAGGGAAATCCATTATTATAACTGAAAAACAGGACTAAGTGACACAAACCTTAAAAAATTATCTTTGGAAGAATAAAGTAGAAAATGACTGAGTTAGCAGGTGTTAAAGGGATTTTGCCAAGCAGACTTTTCTTCCCTTGTGGGGACTCACAGTAGTCAGCAGGTATAGGAAGTGGTACACAAATCTCAGTCTCAGTAAAATCTCTGAGAAGTATACTTTGAACTACTGCTGTGGTACTCATAGCTTGTGCTTGACTGTGGTAAACAACTGAATGAAGAAAGGGCCCAGCTGAAGTTGGCGCCTTAAAGGGATAGTCACCTCATTTAAGAAAACAAGTTTACATTCCTAGTCAATTTTTATAGCTGTCAAAAACAGAAAACAGATATGAAAATAAAGTTGAAAACACATGGATGTAGTGAATATAACACATTATTATGACTGTCTTCAGCTATATTTGAGAAATGGTTATAAAATTCATGGAAAATCTAATCATTATAAGAGAAAAATATAAGAAATGTAAATAATAGTCCCAGGCTATTCAACCTAGGAATGTCAGAGGAAACAACAACAAAAACAGATAAATAATAATAAAACAAAATATAAAGAGGAGAAAAATTTCCTTAGGTAAACACTTGTGTCTTCACTTTGCCTATACTTTTCAAATCAAATTCAGGCAAAAAAAAGTTTAGACTTAACCTACAATGCATTTTAATTTTGGAAAAAAAGGAAAAAGTCTGTAAATGTTCAAGCAGAAGGAACAAGTTATTTTATGAATCGCTTATTTTTCGAAATATTAAATGCCAGGAGATAATCTTTAGATTTTGAGGGAAAATATGATTCAAGAATTTTTACTCAGTCAACCCATTTTTCGCATGCATACAATAAAAGGAAATTTTCAGAAATGCAAAGCTAACAGTATTTTAAAGGGAAGTTCTTTTAAATATTCAAAAAAAGATAAATCTTTGCTCTAAAACAGAGCTTAGAACAAGATGGAATCTCTCCACTTTGTTTTACTAAGGTAGACTACTGCTAAGAAAAAAATACTGGAGTTCCCGTCATGGCACAGTGGTTAACGAATCTGAGTAGGAACCATGAGGTTGCGGGTTCTGTCCCTGGCCTTGCTCAGTGGGTTGACGATCCGGCGCTGCTGTGAGCTGCGGTGTAGGTTGCAGATGCAGCTCAGATCCCGCGTTGCTGTGGCTCTGGCGTAGGCTGGTGACTACAGCTCCGATTAGACCCCTAGCCTGGGAACCTCCATATGCCACGGGAGCGGCCCAAGAAATAACAAAAAGACAAAAAATAAATAAAAAAATAAATAAAAAAATAAACTACTCTCTTAAAAAAAAAAAAGAAAAAAATACTGTTTTCTTAGTATATGCAAAAATATTACTTGGCAAAATGCAGCACCTCATAAAGATCTTAAAAATAAAAGCCTTAGTAACCCATGATAGGAGAAGAGTTGTTTACTAAAAGATCAGTCTGAAATAAATAGAAAATATTATATGTAACACTGAAAAATTGGAAAGAGGTCAGTGTCAGGATTAACCACTTGAGTCATTACTAATTATTTAGTATTGGCTTGAGAGTTGTAATGGATATAATAAAAAATAATAAGTTAAAAATATTAGAAAGGAGGAGACAGAGTTACCATTATTTGCAGATCATATAGAAAGCTAAAAAGAATTAACTTTAGAAGTTTCTGTCGTGGCTCAGTGGTTAACGAACCCAACCAGCATCCATGAGGATGTGGGTTCAATCCCTGGCCTCAGTCAGTGGGTTAAGGATCTGGCCTTGTGGTAAGCTGTGGTATAGGTTGCATATGCGGCTCAGACCGAGCATTACTGTGGCTGTGGCGTAGGCTGGCGGCTACACCTCCAATTTGACCCCTAGCCTGGGAACCTCTATATGCTGTGGATGTGGCCCTAAAAAGACAAAAAAAAAAAAAAAAAAACCAACCAAACAAAAAAACACAAAACTTAAAAATTATTAGAATAAGAGAGTGAAATAAAATAGCCTTTTAAAACTTTCCTATATGGTGACATTTTAAAAATGTGAAAACATAATAGAAACTTTTTCGTTAATCACAAAATTTGAAAACGCCTAAGAATAAAGTTATCATGAAGTATATATAATTTACATAAAGAAAATTCATAAACTTTGCTAAGCAACCTAAAGGAAGACTAATGAAAAGTTATTCCATTTTTAAAGAAGTTAATTTTATGGGTAATTGTTTATAATATTTACTTGAAATTGGAAGGACCCAGAGTTTTATATGCAGTATGACTTCAAATGCCTATTCACTTAGGAAAAGATTGGAGAAAAGATACATAATGTTAATAATGGTTATCTCTATGTAATAGAACACTGGATGATTTAACATTGGTATGGTTTTTTTCCCTCAACAGAATAAAATTTTCAAAAATTCATAATAAATCAACAATTATATATATTTAAAGAGGTAATAGTGTTGTTAGCCTGATGGATAAGAAAAATGTCACAGTTAAATTTGTGACAGATTTGTTCAAAAATTCTGACTACTGGATCTCAAGTCATACCCATTGAATCAGACTGTCTTTTTTTTCTTATTTATTTATTTAGCTTTTTAGGGCTGCAGTGCGGCATGTGGAAGTTCCCAGGCTAGGGGTCAAAATGGAACTATAGCTGCCAGCCTACACCACAGCAATGTGGATCTGAGCCATGTCTGTGACCTACACCACAGCTCATGGCAATGCCTGATCCTCAACCCAGTGAATCAGGCCAGGGATTGAACCCACATCCTCATGGATCCTAGTCAGGTTTGCTATTGCTGAGCAACAACAGGAACTCGCTTCTTTCTTTTTTAAAAAACCGAAGTACAGGTAATTTATAATTTTGTGGTTCTTGTGTACAGCAGAGTGATTCAGTTATATATATGTGTGTATGTGTGTGTGTGTGTGTATTCTTTTTCATGTTCTCTTTTCCATTATAGTTTATTACAAGATACTGAGTATATTTTTCTGTGCTATATGGTAGGGCCTTGTTTATCTATTATATATATATTTTATATCTGCTAATCTCAAACTCCTAGTGCATTCCTCCCTCACTTTTACACTTTGGTAACCATAAGTTTGTTTTCTATGTCTGTGAGTCTATTTCTGTTTTGTAAATAAGTTCATTTGTATCATATTTTAGATGTAAGTGATATCATATATTTGTGAATCAGACTACCTTGATGAGAGCTTAGGAACTTGTATTTTAAACAAGCACTCCAGGTGATTCTAAAATTTGAGAACAACCAGGAAAAAGGGCTTTCTCAGCTTGTGCAGAAGGAAAGTATTTTGTAGAGCAGAGAACAGAATGAAGCTGCAGGACCTCTAGGGTTCTGCTCTTGCCAGCCAGGAATGGGTTCAGATGCAAAGCTGGAAGTCACCAGGAGTTTGAAGTGAGTCTCAATAGTTGCTAAGTCACTTTTCTCCATACTTGTGAAGCAAAAGACTTGACTAGGTGCTCATAATCTGGAGAGAAATTTTCGTTGCTCTGTCAGCTACTGTTGTCTATAAGTAGGCTATAAATTCTTGCTTCTGTGCTGAAAGCACTGTCTGTCATGTTCACTACTTTGCCTCCCACCTCACCTAGCACAGTGCCTGGAACATTATAAATGCACAATCAGTGTTTGCTTAAAGTGTGAATAAAGGGTAAATTGGTCTGCCATATGTGTGGAAAACTCCAGTGCTTGAAGGAAATCACCTGGGAGCCAGGTCTGGGTCACTTCTTTCTCCTCCTCTACCACACCTCCTGTCCTCACAACCTGATGGTGAACTCAAGATTTTAGAGAAATCAGAAGTTGCTCCTAGGAAATTCTGGGAGTCTTATGTCTTAGAGACATGAGAAATTGTTGGAGCTTGAGATCTGTAGTTCAGAGGTTTTGATTTTAGGACATAAGAACACACTTCTAGTTTATTTCCTAGAAAATTGAAGATTAATGAACTCTTTCTCTACTAATAGGACACATGGTTCTGTGTAAAAAGAAGGCAATTCATGTATTAGGGCTCTCCAGAGAAACAGAACTAGTAAGATAGATATCTATATTTATCGATATAGATATAGACACGCATATACATCTATATATATATACACACACACATAGGTTCCTTGTGAAGTTATTGAGTGATGTATTAAAAATACTTTGTGTTGGTTTCCTATTGTTGCTATAAACATTATATTACTAAAAACATAGTGTGTTAGAGCATAAGAATTGGAGTTCCTATTGTGGCTCAGCATGTTAAGAACCCAGCTTGTCTCTGTGAGGATGTAGGTTCAATCCCAAGCCTTGCTTAGTGGGTTAAGGATCTGGCATTGCTGTAAGCTGTGGCGTAGTTTTCAGATGTGGCTCGGATCCAGTGTTGCTGTGGTGCTGGCGTAGACCAGCAGCTGCAGCTCTGATTCAACCCCTAGCCTGGGAACTTCTGTATACTGCAAGTGAAGCCATACGACAAAACAAACACATAAAACAAATTTAGTATTTTGCAGTTCTGTAGTTTGGAAGCGTGACACAGGTGTTACTGGGCTAAAATCAAAGGTTTTGGCACAAATTTACTCCTTTCTAGAGTCTGTAGAAGACAATCTCTCTTGCCTTTTCCAGCTTGTGGAAAGTGTCCATGTTTCTTAGCTTGTGGCACCTTCTTCCATCTGCAAAGCCAACAACATTGCATCTTTCTGGCCATTCTTCTATACTCCCACATCTCTTTCTGACTCTAAATAATCAAGAAATTTTCTCCTTTGTTTAAATACCCATGTGATTAGATTGGGCCCACATGGATAATCTAGGTTAATTTTACCATCTTAAGGTTGTAATAACATCTGCAAAGTCCTTTCACCATGTAAGGTAACATATTCACAAGTTCTAGGGTTGAGGACATGTACATATTGTTGGGAGTCATTATTCCACCTACCACAGACCCCATAGGACACCTACATTTTAGGAATGTTGTGGGGGTATGGGTGAGTGCAGAAATTCTTTTTTCCATAACAGAGTGTCTTTGTCTTGCAACTAAATCAGACAAATGTTCATACTGCAAATGCCAGAGGTTGCAAAGAATTTACTGCTTAGAGAGGAAAGGGACTGAAGGCTTTATTTATAAACATGATGCTTCATTTGGCCTAAAAATGTTGAACTGAGATTCTGTTCTTGCTGTGAGGATTTGACAGAGAAATAACTGTTTCAATGTAAACTAGTGTGCTTCTTACTTCAGTTACAGAATCTGCCACCTTGTTCTCTACTAGGGTTATGGCATTTGAGCTGATGTTATTTGAAGTTTATGGACACTTGGACAGTGAGGGATTGAAATCTTGAGATTTTGGAGTTGGATATTATCTATTATTGGAAATAGATCACTTTTGACTGTATTTGTTTCTTAAAAAGAGGCAAGAAAAGATTCTCTGGCTGCAGTATTATTGATATATGTTAATGATAATCCTAAGATAAACCAAATACAGGACTCTGAGCGAGATTGCTAGAATTTAATTAAGACACAGGAGGGGGTTCAGTTGGTTTATTTACACACTCTGTATGTCAGTTATTTGCAAAGGAACATTAATAATCTGAGGAGAGTGTGACCTATATTTGTCCAAGTATGTAAGTAATAATGTCCTTTTGCCAAAAGGTAAAACTGTTTATAGCCTGTGGAGAATTTCATAGTAACTATTTTTATCCTGTCATTTCTCTGTATCTTATGTAAACATCACTTGAAGAGGATTATGTGCAAGCAGGAATTAGTTAACATTAAAAATAAGATGTACTCATCAAGCTTTCAACAGAGATACTGTTTTCCAAACTGGTATGCCATCAGAAGCCTTTGTGACTGCAAATATATCATAATGAAAAAAAGGGGGCACACATGCTTGTGATCCAAGAGTTCTTGCTTTCTACACAAATGTCTCTTGACAGTGGAATGAATTCCCATGTGCACTCTGAGGATGTGTGTGCGTGTTGCAAGTCTCTTCTGCCAATGAACAGTCAATTTAACTAGAAATCACTGAAGGTCTTCTTTCATATTCTTGAAAATTTAGGCAACGGAACCAGCTGTGGATGTGGCTGTCCACCGGTAGTACTAGTCAATACAGAGGCAGCAGTTTAGCTCTGGGAACATAAAAGTAGGAGCTGAAACTTTCCAGATATGTTTGGTGCCTACTGACATCCAGTAGTTTCCTGGATCTCTGCTTCCTAAGTTTGAGGGTGGTGGTGAAAAGTCATGTAGTCTAGTGGTTAAGAGTGAGGTCCTAGAATCAAAGGCCTAGTTTTAAATCCTGACTCTGCCACTTTCCATGTGTGATGTTTGAAAAGTCAGGTAACCTATAAGCACTTCAGTTTCTTCCTCTATAAAAATGGGGACAAAATAGTACCTATCTTATCGGATTTGAAAGTCAAACCATTTGACGTTTGTGGAATGCTTAGAACAGTACATGACACAAGCTGAGCACTGAGTGGTACCACATTACTGTTCTTGTTTGAGGTCATTTTGCAGGTGAAACATTTTTGTAAAGAGTAGTGCAAATAACTTTTTAGTAACCTGATTTTGTGCCAGAAATACTTTTAGAAGAGCTGGGTCTTTGAAAGAAGGTACAGTAAGAACCTTGAAAAGTGAAGGAGACTTCACTCTCAGGATGCTAAGACCTCCCACTCTTTCAAAGGGTGAGGACACACCTGTTGTCTCCACAATATTTAATCAGTGGGCTGTGTAATCATAGGTATAAGCCTCTCCCTAATTTCTATTTAAATGAGTGATACAGGGTATGATTAGGGTGAGCCACTAATCCTAGGCACCAAAGGAACCCAAATAAATAAAATAACATTATATTTTAATATATTAAAAGTCAAAATTAATGGAAAAATCCATGATGAATGCAGTATCAAAATTTTAATAAAAAACGGAATCAACATTACTGATTTTCTTTCAGCTCAGCCTCCAGTATGGCTTGTCATAGCACTGATTAATTCACTAATACTATCCATATAAAAATCCAAATTAGTCAGAAATAAAACAGTTGTTAGCATAACTGTAGTTATGAAGTTGTGTCGTGTGCTAGGCACTATGCTAAGTGCTTTAAACAAAGTGACTCAATTAATGCAAATACTCCTATTTGCACATCATTAAACTAAAATTAAATAATTTCTGCCAAGCCAGCTCTTGGTGGAGTTGAGATTCAAATCAGGTGGTCTGACTATGCACTTACGATCCCATTCTGCAAACAAATCTACCAGTGTCCTTCTAAATGTGATTCAGTGACTACCACAGCCTAGATACTTGTAGGTTCCCACTAAAGATGCAGACTTCTAGGCACAATCCCAGATCTACTGAAAACGTCACTTATGGTGAAAGTTGGAAATCTGTACTCAATAAGCTCCCTCTTCCCTTCATTCTAGTTCACCTTCCCTCCCAACCTTTCTCCCTGGACTTAACCACTATTTAGAGTTTCTGTATTCTTTCTACCTTTATTTCTATATTAACCCTTGAAAGATTTCTATTTGTAAGTTGTTATTTCAGGATGAGAAGGTTTAAAAATATAATGCCTTATAGTGGTTTTTCATTCTAAGAGAAATAGTGTCAACACCATGTCTCAATGCAGTTTTACTTTATAATTGTTTTGTGTGTGTGTGTGTGTGTGTATAATTTTTTTTTTGGCTTTTTTAGGGCCATACTTGCAGCATATGGAGGTTTCCCAGGCTAGGGGTTGAATCGGAGCTGTAGCCGCTGGCCTATGCCACAGCCACAGCAATGCCAGATCTGAGCTGCATCTGCAACCTACACCACAGCTCAGGGCAATGCTGGATCCTTAATCCACTGAGTGAGGCCAGGCATTGAACCTGTGTCCTCAGGGATGCTAATCAGATTTGTTTCTGCTGAGCCATGGCGGGAACTCCCTATGTATCCTTTTTTGTGAAAATGCCAATTTTTGGCAAATCAAATTTTCCTTTCTCAAGAGTAGTATTATGACCATTTATAATTAACATAATTTCTGATATGATTGGGTTCAAATCTATCCTCTTTCTATTTGTTTTCCATAGGAATTTATAGAAAACAGTTTCTGTCTTTGTATATTCTTTGCTCCTTTTTTCTTATTTTCTTTTGGATTAATTAAGTTCTATGGTTCCATTTTATTTTCACTATTGGCTTAGTAGATGTACTTTTTAAAAGCAGTTGTTCCTAGGGTTTATAATACACATCTTTAACTTATCACAGTTGTCCATCAAATAATATCATATAACTACACATACATTAAGAACCTTATTCTAGTATACTTCCATCTCCCTGAACTTTGTTATTGCCATACATTTTACTTCTCTGTGTGTTATAAAGTCCATGCTACATTATTATATTTATTTTAAACAGGGAATTCTCTTTCAAAGAGATTTTTAAAATGCAAAAAAATATTTTTTATGTTGACTCACATATTACCATTTTTGGTGCTCTTCATGTTTTTATGCAGATTCAGATTTCTATCAAGTATTGCCATCCTTCTGCCTGAAGAAGTTTTAATGAAAAAAATCTTAAATATTTTGTTTGTCTAAAAAAGTCTGTAATTAACCTTCCTTTTTGATATATATTTTTGCTGGGCATAGAATTCTTAATTGAAAGTGTTTTTGGAGTTCCCATTGTGGCGCAGTAGAAACGAATCCAACTAGGACCATAAGGTTTCGGGTTCGATCCCTGGCCTTGATCCGTGGGTTAAGGATCTGTTGTTGCAGTGAACTGTGGTGTAGGTCGCAGACACGGCTCGGATCTGGCATTGCTGTGGCTTTGGCATAGGCTGGCAGCTACAGCTCCAATTTGACCCCTAGCCTGGGAACCTCCATATGCCGTGGGTGCAGCTCTCAAAAGACAAAAGACACACACACACACAAAGAAAGTGGTTTTGGTTTTTTTTTTTTTTCAGTACTTTAAGGACGTCACTTCATTATTTTCTTTCTTGCATAGTTTTTCAAAGGAAGTCTGCTGTAATTACCTTCAATCTTCCATGTGTAATGTCTTTTTTTACTGAATGTTTTTAAGATTTTTCTCTTTATTAGTGATTTTTCAGCCATTTTAATATGTGAATTGAAGTGATTTTCTTCATGATTATTTTTCTTGGGGTATGTTGAATTTCTGTGATCTGTGGGTTTATAGTTTTTACTAAATTTGGAAAATTTTTACTATTATTTTTCCAAATATTTCTTCTTCCCTTTATTGTATGTTTTGTTACTTGATATTATCTCACAGTAACTTAAGCTTTGTCCATATTTTAGTCTTTTTTCTCTCTTTTATTTTGGATATTTTTCTGTTGCTATGTCTTCAAGTTTACTAATCTCATACTTTTTTCTTCTTCATTATCCAATCAGTTGTCAATCCCATCTATGCATGTTTCATGTTAGAGATTGTTTGATTTGGTTCTTTTTTGCATATTCCATTTCTCTTCTCATCATGCTGTTTTTCTCCCCTCCATCTTCTTGAACATATTGAGCATTTTTATAGTAACTGTCTTAATATCCTTGTCTATTAATTCCATCATCTTTTCATCTCTGGATCTATTTATATTGATTGAATTTTGCCCTAAAAATGGGTCATATTTTTACCCTTATTTGCATGCCTGGTAACTTTTAAAATTGTAGTATGGTTACTTTACAATATTATACTAGTTTCAGGTGTACAACTTAGAGATTCAGTAGGTTTATAGATTATTCTCTGTTTAAAGTTATGACAAAATAATGGCTATAATTCGTATGCTGTAGAATATAACCTTATTGTTTATTTACTTTATACGTAGTGGTTTGTGTCCCTTAATCTCATATCCTTGTCTCACCCCTCTCCCCACCCTGGTAACCACTAGTTTGTTCTCTCTATCTGTGAGTCTGTTTCTGTTTTGTTGTGTGCGTTTGTTTGTTTTATTTTTTAGATTCCGCATATGCATAATAACAGGGTGTGTTTATATTTTTCTGTTTGACTTATTTCACTAAGCGTAAAACTCTAGATCCATCCACATTGATGCAAATGGCAGAATTTCATTGTTTTTTATGGCTGAGTACTATGCATGTGTATGTGTGTACATGTACTAGGATTTCCTTTCCTCCACATCCTTGCCAAAACTTATTTGTAGTCTTTTTGATGGTAGGCACTTTGATAATTCTAAGGTCATATCTCATGTTGGTTTGATTTGCATTTCTCTAATTAGTGATGTTGAGCATTTTTCCTGTGACTCTTGACCGTCTGTATTTTTTTTGGAAAAATATCTATTTGGGTCTTCTGCCCATTTTTAATTGGATTCTTTGGTATTTTTGATTATTGAGTTGCATGAGCTGAGTATATGTATATACACATGTGTGTGTGTGTGTGTGTGTTTTGGATTTTAACCCCTTATTGGTCATATCATTTGCAAATATTTTCTCTTATTCCGTAGGTTGTCTTTTCATTTTGTTGATGGTTTCCTTTGTTTTTCAAAAGCTTTTAGGTTTAATTAGATACCAGTTGTTTATTTTTGTTTTTGTTTCTTTCTCCTGAGAAGATAAATCCAAAAAAGTATTGCTACTGTTTATGTCAAAGAGTGTTATACCTGTCTTCTCTTCTTGGAGTTTTATGATTTCAGGTCTTATATCCATTTTGAGTTTGTTTTTGCATGTGAAGTGAGAATATTCTAATCTCATTCTTTCACATGTAGCTGTCCATTTTTCCCAGCACCATGAATTGAAGAGATTGTCTTTTCTCCATTGAACATTTTTGCCTCCTTTGTTATAGATTAAATGAACTTAAGTGCATGAGTTTATTTCTGAATAGGGATCTCTATTCTGTTTCATTGGTCTATGGTATATTTTTGTGCCTACATACTGTTTTGATTGCTGTAACTTTGTAGTATTTTCTAAAGTCAGGGAGAGTGATATTCTCTAGTTTTGTTACTTTTTCTCAAAATAGATTTTGGCAATTTATTTGTGTTTCCATATATATTTAGAATTATTTGTTTTAGTTTTGTGAAAAATGTCGTAGGTATTTTGATAGAAATTGTATTAAATCTGTAGATTACTTTTGGTAGTATGGACATATAAAAATATTATTTCTTCCAATCCAAGAACATGTGTTATCTTTGTATCACGTTCAGTTTCTTGCACTGATATTTTATGGTTTTCAGAATATAGATATTTTATATACTTGGTTATAAATTCCTGTTCTTAAAAGTATTTTACTCATTTTGATGTGATTATAAATGGGGTTGTTTCCTTAATTTCTCTTTCTGATAATACATTATCATTGTATGGGAAAATCGACAGACATCTGTAAATTAACTATATCCTGCAACATTCCTGAGTTAATTTATTAGTTATAATAGTTTTTTTTCTTTTTGATGGAGATGGGGTTTTCTACATATGGCATCATGTCATCTGCAAATAGAAGCAGTTTTATTTCTCTTCCAGTTTGGATGACTTTTCTTGTCTTTTTCCTGATTGATGTGGTTAGGACTACTAATAATATGTTAAATAGGTGTGGCAAGAGTAGGCATCTTGGTTTCTGATTTTAGAGGAAAAGTTTTTGGTTGGTGACAATTGACTATGATGTTAACTATGTTTTTTAAAATTATTATTAATGACATTTATTTATTGGTATATGTTCCTTTAGTACCAATTTGATGAAATTTTTGTTGTAAATAGATGTTAAATTTTGTCAAATGATTTTTCTGCATTTATTGAGATGATAGTATAATTTTTACTCTTCCATTTGTTAATGTGACGTATTATATTGATTTGTGAGTATTGAACTGTCTTTGCATCCCTGGAATAAATTCCAGTTGATCATAATGATCTTTTTTATATATTGTTGATCCTTTTTATATATTATTGGTCCTTTTTATATATCGTTGAATTTGGTTTTCTAATACTTTGTTGAGGATTCTTGTGTCTATATTCATCAGAGATATTGGCCTATCATTTCCTTTTTCTCAGTGTCTTTGTGTATTTTGGGTATCAGGTTAATGGTGGCCTTGTAGAATAAATTTGGGAGTGTTCCGTACTCTTCAGTTTTTTGGAATAGTTTCTTAAGGGTAGATATTAGCTTTTCTTTTTATGATCGGTAGAATTCTCCTGTGAAGCTATCTGGTCTTGGATTTTTGTTTCATTGGTGTTTTTAAAATTACAAATTCAACTTTACTAATAGTGATCAATCTGTTCAGATTGTCTTTCTTCCTGATTTGGTCTTGGCAGGTTGTATATTTCTAGAAATTTGTCCATTTCTTCTAGACTGTCTAATTTGTTGTTGTATTATGGTTCATAATATTGTCTTGTGATTTTTTTGTATCTCAATATTGGTTGATATTTCTCTTTCATTTCCTATTTTTTTTTTTATTTGGGTCCTCTCTCTCATCTTTTAGAGGAGCCTGGCTAAAATTTTATCAATTTTGTTTATCTTTTCATAGAACCAGTTCTTGATTTTAGTGATATTTTCTATTTAAAAAAAACCCTCTATTTTAGGCATTCCCATTGTGGCACAGTAGAAATGAATCTGACTAGAATCTGACTAGAATCTGACTAGAATGCAGGTTTTATCCCTGGCCTCACTCAGTGGGTTAAGGATCCAGCATTGCAGTGAGCTGCAGTGTAGGTCTCAGATGTGGCTCAGATCCTGAGTTGCCATGGCTGTGGTATAGGCCAGCAGCTGTAGCTCCTATTTGACCCCTATCCTGGGAACTTCCATTTGCCATGGTTATGGCCCTAAAAAGCAAAACAAAACAAAACACACACCAAAAAAAACCCCTCTATTTTATTTATTTCTTCTCTGATCTTTATTATTTCCTTCCTTACACTGCAGAGAGTATTTTATATGCACTTGAAAAGTATGGTGTTTTGTAGTGTAATGTCCTGAAGATATCTATTAAATTCAGCTGGGCTATTGTGCCATTTAAGACCACTGTAGCCTTCTTGATTTTCTATGTGGATGATATATTGACTGATTTAAGTGGGTGTTAGAATGTTATTGTTAATTTCTCCCTTTATATCTATTAATATTTGCTTCATATAATTAGGTGTTCCTGTACTGGGTATATTTATATTAATGAGTAATACCCTCTTCTTGTGTTGATCCCTTTATCACTATGTAATGTACTTCTTTGTCTTTTGTTATAGTTTGTTTTAAAATCAATTTTGTCTGATATGAATATTGCTACTCCCACTTTCTTGTCATTTCCATTTGCATGGAGTACCTTTTTCCATCTCCTCACTTTCAGTCTGTGTCCTTACTTCTGAAGTGAGTCTCTTATAAGCAGCTTATAGATGGGTCTTTTTTCTTTCTTTTTAAAATACAATCAGCAACCCTATGTCTTTTGATTGGGACTTTAGTCCATCAGCATTTAAAATAATTATTGATAGGTATATGCTTATTGTCATTTTATTACTTGTTTTCCAGTTGTTTCTATAGTTCTTCCCTGTTCTTCTATTCAGCTTTTCCCTTGTGGTTGAATGATTTTCTTTAGTGGTATGCTTGTGTTCCTTTGTGTATCTACTGTGGGTTTTTGATTTGTGCTTACCATGGGGTTCACATATATTGACCTATATCTATTTGTTTTAAACAAGTTGTTCTTTAAGTTAAAAACACATTCTAAAAGACCTACATTCTTTACTCCCTCCCCCCATACTTTGTATTTTTGATGTCATATTTTACATCTTCTTGTTTATTCCTTTTCTGATTATTGTAGTTATACTTGATTTTAAAAACTTTTTGTCTTTTAATAATTTTCCTAACTTAGGTTTTTTGTGTTTAGCTTTTACTACATATTTTCCTTTTTAAATGGGATTTTTCCTTTCCTATAGACACTTTCTTCTTCTTATAGCCTTTTCCACTTATAGAATACCCTGTAACATTTTTTTAGGGTTGCCTTAGTATTTATGAACTCTTAGTTTTTGCTTATCTGAGAAAGTCTATCTCTCCTTCAATTCTAAATGATAATCTTGTTGGGTAGAGTATCCTAGATTGCAGGTTTTTCCCTTTCATCCCTTTAAATATGTCATGCTACTCTTTTATGGCCTGCAAAGTTTCTTCAGAAAAATTAGCTGATAGCCTTTGTGTGGGTTCACATGTAAATGATTTTTTATTTTTTTCTCTTGCTGCCTTTAGAATTCCCTCTCTGTATTTTACTTTTGACATTTTAATTATGATATTACTTGGTGTGGGTCTGTTTGGGTTCATCTTGTCTTGGACTCTTTGTGCATGCCTGGTAATTTTTGACAAGATGCCAGCATTGTGAATTTTATGTAGTTGAGTACTGAATTTTGTTTTATCCTTTAAATGCTCTTTGACTTTGTTCTGGGGTGTAGTCAAATTACTTGGAATCAGTCTGATTCTTTTGAGTCCTACTTTTAAGTTTCATTACGGCAGACCCAAAGTCAGGCTTTAGGCAAAGACTAATTTAGCCCCACTTCTAAGGCAATTCCATACTGAGAATTCCTTATGTAATAGGAGACATTTCCTCACAGTCTGGTTGAATCAGAACTATTCTCACTACTCAGCCGTAAAAAAGAATAAAATAATGCCATTTGCAGCAACGTGGATGAAACTAGAGATTCTCATCCTGAGTGAAGGAAGTCAGAAAGAGAAAGACGAATACCATATAATATCACTTATATCTGGAATCTAATATATGTCACAAATGGACCTTTCCACAGAAAAGAAACTCATGGACTTGGAGAACAGACTTGTGCTTGCCCAAGGGGAAAGGGAGGGAATGGGATGGTCTGGGAGTTAATAGGTGCAAACTATTGCATTTGCAGTAAATAAGCAGTGTAGCACAGGGAACTATACCTAGTGGCTTATGATGGAACATGATGGAGAATAATGTGAGAAAAAGAATATATGTATATGTATATATGACTGGGTCACTTTGCTGTACAGTAGAAATTGACAGAACACTGTAAATCAACTATAATGAAAAAAATAAAAATCATAAAATACAAAAAATTTTAAAAAGATGTTAAAAAAAAAATAACAAAGAACTATTCTCACCCCTGTGTGAGCTTTAGACAATGTTCACCTTCTCCTTTTCCTGGCCATGCATAGGTCCTCTCACATACACACACATCAGTACTCAGCCAGAATGTCAAAGACTCTGCCTCTTCAGATCTCTGGAAATCTTTCTCTGTGCAACTGCCTACTTATTACTCTATAGCCTGACTCACAAATTCTGTCTGCTTTCAACTCCTCAAATTCCAAACTGTCTCCTTAATTCATAAAGACCTCTGGTTCTATTTGTGTTCCTTCTTTCTGTTTTACTGCACCTTGGAAACTCTCAGGGAAGTACACTGAGGCAATTATAGGGTTTACTTTATTTGTTTTACTTCTCTCAGGGATCTCTGGACAGCACTGCCAGTTGTCAAATATTTGAATATCATTGTACCACATCCCCCCTGTTTTCTTGTTTATGGTAGAAAGACAAATCTGGTCTTCATTGCTTCATGATGACTAAAAATAGAAGTCCCTGTAAAAGTAATACTATTTAAAAGCTAAGACCATTTTATATAATATTTAGTCTTCATCACAAGATTTTTGTTATCATGGAATAGAAAACTGAGATGCAGAGAGAAAAATTGACTAATGTTGAAGAATGTTATAACATGGAGTTTAAGAGCATGGCTGAAGAGCTAGCATCATGAGTTCAAATACTGGCTTCTTCACTAAAAAGCCATTTGACTATATTTCCCTTTCAACATGAATAATAATAATAATGTCTAATTCATGGAGGTATTATGTAGATTGTGTCACTTCATTCATGTCAGGTGCTCAGAATAGTACCTGGCAAGTAGTAACTTCTCACTAAATGTTACTTACTGTTATTTCCAAAGTTATATCATCTGTGGTGGAGCAGAATCTAAAATAGAGTTTATGTATCTCTTCAATATGTAATAAGAACATCTTTTCATCTGCTTTTCATTTTTTCATGCTGGTTCTGAAACAGTGAAGCGTATGAACATGCTTTTCTCAAGTCTTAGCTGGTAGAATCTGTTAAACAGATTAAATGTTAAATAGCTTTTTTAACATATATATGTTAAATGTATTGCTTTAGGTTCCCAAGTATTCAAACCATAGAACAAATTTGTTTATGATATAAAGTTACTCCATAGGGATGCAAGTCAATTTAGGAGCAGTGACTTAGGTCTGAGTTGAGAAAAACTGAAGCTGAAGCATCCCATATGTCTCTGCTGCCTACAGGAGGCCAATACTTTGTAAATTTGCAAGCGAATGATGCAAGTATCTTTGATATGTCACTTTTTTCCTCCTTTTCCATTCAGGCCACTTTTTTTCCATATACCCACACTGTACCAATTCAACTCAAATTCGACTCACAGCCCATGCAAATATTATGGATGGCACCCCTGCCTGAATCACAATGCCCATGGGGGCTGGATTATTTTTGTAATTTCCTTTCAGGTTCAAAAATCTGTGAAGCACTCTTTTAATGAAAGATTAATCTTTTTCAGGAAGTGTGTTTCTATTTAGATGTCTTAAGACATGGTGAAAAAGATGTTGGACCTTTTTCTCTTTATTCAAAGAATAAAGAGAGGAAAAGAAGGAGCAGAGGATGAGGGGGCAAAAGAGAGTGAAAACTAACAGAAGCCAGTGAGCAAGCCAGCCAGCCATGGAATAAAAAGTGATCAAATGGAAACTTTCATCATATCTAAATGTTTATAAGAAACAAAATATTCAGGGTACCTCAAAGTGATTTTCCCTTAAATTATTAAAAAAAGAAAAACAAAAAGCAAAAAACCTAAGACTGTCAGTGAACTCAACGTTGGAAACTTTTATAAGAGCCCCATGAGGCCTAAAGAAGGGCAACAATTAGGGGATTGATGAGTTGTCACCCTTACTTTTTCACCAGCTTATCTATGTTGGTAATCTCTTTAAATGATTATCTGTCCTTTTCTTACCAACATGGCCTTCTCTTCTTGGAATTCATCTCAATTAATGTGGTTTTCCTATCAAAATAAAAATTTTTTAAGGCCAATCTGTTTTTCTTATAATCTGGGGTCAATTCAGGCCTTCAAGGGTTGGTAGGTTTAATTAAAAAAATTTTTTTTTCTTCATCTCTTTTGTGTCTCTGTCATTTCCCTTTATGATTACATCTGAATGGAATTTCTTCTCTTTAATTGTAAGTCACCAATGTTCTTCACAACTTGCTCCCCAAGCGATGAGGAGCAGCTGGTGCTTCCATGAAGCAGGGAAGCGCTGAGATGGCCTCTCTCCTCTGTGCTGAGAAGTCATATTAGGAATGTCCCATGTTTAAATGTAAGATCCTTTGTTTGTTTATCTGAAATTGCACGACTGACCTTAGCTAAGTGAAACCTGATGAACGAGAAGGAAGACTCTCATCACCATCCACTCTTTTTGTTTTCTTGGCCCACTGAGTACATTTTCCTAAGTTTCTGGCATTTCATGTTAAAGTTTATTTGGAACAATTTTTCTGTTACATATTTAAAAACAAATGCATAATAAGATCTTCTGGGTTTCACAGACAGAGCTTTACCAAATGGTTAACATTGTGATGTAAGAACAAAATTTTGTGTTTTTAAATTAGTTTCCTCTTGCAACAGTAGATGTGATGGTATTTTAAACAATCAAAATTGTAATCTTCAATGAAAGTACACTCCAGAAGCTTCAGGGGACAGTGGAGGGACTTCTCCTGGACCTTGGTACAGTATTAGCCATTTAGCATTGATTCAGAAAGGAATTCTCATTTGATCGTTTTAATTTTGGGGGACCCATTCCAAAGTGAAGTAATTAATTCCCCACATACCAGTCGATGCTTGTACAAATGGAAGTGGCCAGGGAAATTAAAGCAAAATTCTAAGTTACATAACTTAACCGCCCCCCATGACTCCTGAGAACATGATGTGCTACATGCAGTCATCACTCCATTCTCAGGGGGTTCTTCTCCTCACAGTTGAAGTCATTAAATTACAAATGCCATTCTATAAACTCAGGAAGGATTCTAGAGAAAAGGTTATTGTGTTTCCATAGTCTTTCTTCTAGGGCACATCTTGGTTTTCTAGATGGATATAAACACAGAGGAAATTTGAGTAAAGATGCAAAAAGAAGTAACTGCAGGTTTCAATCTGATAAAGTTGCTCTGTTGAATGTATAATTTATTTCCATTTCCCTATTGATGTTCTACATTGACTTAGGATAATGGTGAGATACAGCCTTCCATTGCCAGAATGCCCAACGGTATTTAGTGTTTATGTCAGCAATTCCCAACCTTGTTTGGGTAGTAGAATGCCTGTTAAATTAAAAAGAATAGTATCTGAGCCCTATCCCAAACTTACTGAGAAAAAATTTGTAGAAGTAAGACTTAGGGATCTTTTTTTTTTTTTAAAGCTTCATAAGTGATTCTGATATACATCCAGGATTGAGTATCACAAAATGCACTCAATTTTTTTTAATTTTATTTTTTATTTTTTGATTTTGGGTAGCTCCACCTTTCTACTCTCATATTAGATAATTATTTGAGGAGTTCAATTAATAGTCAATTTACAAGATTGTGGAGAGATTATTTCAAATAAGAGATTTTGAGAATTTTATTTAGTGAGAAGATCTCTCCTTTTCTCTTTCTTTAATCTTTTAGTCTAAAATAAATAACCACTCTGTCAAACATCATGCTGTGTCTTCCCATTCAGTATCTCATTTAACCTTCACATTTTTTTCTACAAAATAATGTAATCATGTCCATTTTATAGATGAGACAGTCTAGGCAAAGACACATGGCAGTAGCCAGAGTTTAAATTTATACTCATCTGGTTTCAAAACTTGTTCTTTATTATACCATCCACTTTCTTTCCTCATTTCTTTTTGCCTTTCCCACCCTTTTTCTTTCAGCTCCTGTTTCCTCTCATTCTTTTGTTTTCTTTACCTTTCCATGCCATAACATGTCTGTCTGGAAAATGAGAGAGGAGAGTGCACATGTCTCACAAAAGTTCTTGGTAACAATGATTGCCTCAGTCTTCTTGTAAATATTTCCACTTGGAGAAGTTCTCATAGTCACTGATTTGACAAACATTGGTTTGGTATCCTTTGACTAATGGAAATATTTATATTTTTTGACTGCTTCATTTTAAAGAATGTCCTGGGATTTACTCAAGAGAATATAAAAACCTGCTGTCCCTGTTTCCATTTCCAGACCCAGACATGACCCCAGTACTTTGAAGCATCTGCTTTTAATTTTACTTATTTTCTATCTTAAGGGTCATCTTTCTGAACTAGGGTTTAAAGTAGCTCAATAAACTACAAATGTGAGGTGGAGGTAATAAGGGCAGTGGCTCTGGTGAAAAAGCGGTAGAATTATCTCCCTGGAGTATTGAAGAGCTCTGTCACCTGGGCTTTGGTGGAGTCAAATAAATGGCCTTCCGTTCATGGCCTCTCATCTGTACTTGCCATGGGCGCCAGTGCATCCAATTTCTCATTCACCTGTGCTTCTCAAATATTGCCCAAAAAATGTAGCATTCGGAGTTTCCACTGTGGCTCAGTGGTAACTAACCCGCCTAGTATCCATGAGAATGTGGGTTCAATCTCTGGCCTCACTCAGTAGGTTAAGGACCCAGCATTGCCACGAGCTATGGTGTAGGTCACAAAGCTCAGATCTGGTGTTGCTGTGGCTGTGATGTAGGCCAGCAGCTACAGCTCTGATTTGATCCCTAGCCTGAGAACTTCCATGTGCTGCAGGTGTGGCCCTAAACAGGTGGAAAAAAAAAAAGAAAGAAAAAAAAAAAAAAAGAAATGTAGCATTGTTTATCCTTTTCTCCTCTAATCTACTTACTTTTTTCTCTAGGTTGAGGGCATGGGGAAAAGGGCTGTTACGGCTTAAAACTATTATGTCTCATAAGGAATTTAAAAATTGCTATGAATTTTGGAGAAAAATTTTGACTCTGTCTCTGGGGATGAGGTGGGTATATACTCAAGGTCAGACTCCACTTCTAGCCTTGCCAGAAGTGTAGAGGGGACTAGTTCTCGATTCAGGAAATACAGAGATGAACAGTTTCTCTTGATCAGTTCTGAACTGAAGAAATTGACCAAGTTGGCAAGGATTGAATAGGATTTTGCCTAGCAAAATATATCACACATAGTTGATGCTTAGTAAACATTTGCTGAGTGTTCAACCAAAGCAAACTAGAAGGAGAGGTTAGAGTAGACAACTGGACCCCATAGTGCAGTGATGTGGAGTCAGAAATGTCCATTTCTGCCCTTAAGACCATGTGTGACATCTACCTCACAGGTTGTTGTGAAGATTAAATGAAATGCTATATATAAAAGTACTTTATAAATTACTGGCTGTGAATAATCAATCAAGCAAATAGAAAAACCTTGACATCACAGATATGTAGTAAGATTTGACTAAAGGTTTGGTAGAGTCATGAAAGAGAAATCAAAGGGTTAAAGTTATATAGACTGCAGATATTTGAATCTAACGACTATTGCTGAAGACAGAAACTCTAGTTTAAGGTAGATCATTGTCAGGGCAAGGATCATCTGTTATTAATACTTATGTTTCCAGTACTAGCAGGGAACTGGAGATAGAAGTTCAATACATGTTTGAGGGATAGATGAACAGATGATTGTGTGGCTGCATAACTCTGTAGTCATTTTTAGGTTTAAAAATGGAAGAGAAGGTTTTGTTTTGTTTTTGATGTTCTCTTTAGCTCAGCCCAATACAGTTTTAAAAGAAAACCAATATCACGACTTTTGCTAAACACTTTGGTAAGACATGCAGTGTTTTACCTCATGTTTTAGAAAAACAGATGATGACATGAAGTACTGCTGAGAGAACAAGGCTCGTTCTGTGTGATTAGAAGCCACATTTTCTGAATTAGTGTTATAGTCAACTGATGAGACCCAGCCAACTGTTAAATGATTTTTAAAGCAGAAAAGAGGTAGAAAGACTATGCCATCAGCTTTTTTCCTCACATGCCAGAATGTGCACAGTGGTGCCTGCTGGCAATGGGAACCAATGTTCTTATTAGGCACTGGAGTGGGAAGGAGGGTATGATCTCTATTGGGGAGGCAGCTTCACACAGAATTAAAGACAATTATGAATGAGACGTTTATGTCAAGATCCAAGATTTATTTGAACCTATCAGAGTTTCAAAAGCACCAATCTGGCATGGCTCATGATTTGGGAGTTCAGTTTGGTAGGCTTGAGATTTGTGCCCTTACATTCTGCCCATTAACATCTGGCACAGAAAAGAATTGTGTACGTTTGCAGATAAGCATGCAGACTGTTGGTGAATTCAACCAAGTAGCTGTTTTCTTGCACAAACTTGTTTTGATAGTTTGAAATAGCCTGTACGGAAGAAAGACACAAAAATTTGACCCCTAGAGCCTAACAAGATAGACATGAAGCCCTATGAAAACAGTTAGTTCCTGTTATTGCTCCCTTGGGGAAGCTTTCTTGGGATATGTGAATGCATCATGTTTAAGCCTATGCCAGAGAAATACAAAGAGCACATACAGAGAGACACAGTTACTGGGCCTGACTGTGTCCATGGGTCAACACATGTCAATGGAGGATGCCTTCTGGTGACTAGACAGCCAGTCTTCAGTCATAAAATCATAATTATAATGCCTAATGTGTAAAGGAGAGAAAGAGCTGAGATTATGGGTAGTAGAGATTGGCTCAGGCACAAAGATATCACTTTTAGCCCACATCAGTGTTTAGGCTTAACAGGTAAAAACTCACTCTTTCATTTTTTCCACCTTTAAGACCGTAAAGAATCCCTAAGGTACAGAGAGCAAATAAATGACTCTCTGGTGTTATTAGGTGATGTGTGGGTATAGACAATCTCCTCACTATCTATCAACAAATGCTCATCGACTGCATGCTATTTGCTATTACTCTAGGTGCTTGGGTTACAGTGATGAACACAACAAAAGCCCTGCCGGTGTGAAGCTTACATTCCAGTGGAGAAGATCAATAGTGATCAATGAACCAGATAAACACAAATTATAGTATCAGATAATAGGGTGAAGAAAGATAGAGATTAGAACTGTCATAGATTGGGGTTGCTATTTTATTTTATTTTTATTTCTTTATATATATATTTTTTCTACTGCACAGCATGGTGACTCAGTTACACATACATGTACACATTCTTTTTTCTTGCATTACGTGTTCCATCATAATTGACTAGACAGAGTTCCCAGTGCTACACAGCAGGATCCCATTGCTAATCCATCCCGAAGGCAACATTCTGCATCTATTTACACCAAGCTCCCAGTCCCTCCCAACTCCCTCCCCTTCCCCCTTGGCAACCACAAGTCTATTCTCCAAGTCCATGATTTTCTTTTCTGTGGAAAGTTTCCTTTGTGCCATATATCAGATTCCAGATATAAGTGATATCATATGGTATTTGTCTTTCTCTTTCTGACTTACTTCGGGATGGCTATTTTAAAGGTAGTGGTCAAGGAAGCTTCTCTGAGGAGCTAATTTTGAAAGAGGACTGAGTGAAATGAGGGATGGTATTGCAGAGAGTGTGGGAGGAAGCTAGGTAGATGTACAGAAGCCTTGAGATGGGATTGAGCTTAGGTTCTTAGAGAAACAGAAAGGATGGCAGGATGCTTTAAGTGGAAGGATCACAGGGAAGAGAACAAGACTAGAGGCAAGAAAACCAGGGGCTGCTGTAGAGGTCATGGCTAGAATTTAGATATTATTCTACATATGACAAGAGCTATCCAAAGAGTTGTGAGCAGGTGAGTAATATGATTGGATTGGTATTTTAAATTCCTCTTTCTGCTGCCATATAAAGACTAGATTTCTTGGGGGCAGTCACAGCTTTGACACAAAGAGATCATTTATCCCCCCCATGATTTCTGGCTTACAAAGACTGTGAGTTCCTCAAGGGCAGAAAATACATCTCTACATATTACTGTTTCCAGTGCTTTGCCTTATCCTGGCACTTCATAGTATTTGGTAGTATTAAGTATATTCTAGAAAAGCGGATAAAATAAATTTCTAATTTAGACTGGGGCAGAAATATATCAGCTTCATGACTTAGGATGCTTTTCATAGAAGGTTCTGTGCCTCCAACTGCACCGTATGAGGAGTGAATTGGGTTTCTTCTATTTTTTGGAGTCGCCTAAGAGATCTCCTGAGATTATGAGAAGAAAATTGTAATAATGCCCATATAGGACCTGCAGGGAATATACTGGGGGAGCTGTGACAGCATCTCATGAAATGAGGGTGAGGGGAAGTTTGAGCCATACAGAAAGTGTGGCTTGAGGCTAGAGATCAAGTCTGAATAGGTCAGCTGGTCCATTTTTTTGTCATGACTTTAAAGACTCTTTGCTGATTTCAACCATGGAAGCATTAAAATCTTTTTCCCCCTTGTCAGCATAAAATGTATTCGATAAGGTCAGTGAGTGTTGGATAAGAAATACGTCTTTCTTCTTTGATGGATCCCTTTGGAGACTTGTCTTGGCCTGTGTCAGAAAATCACCCTTTCCTAGCTAAATAAAAGAGACAAATCTGTGCAGGCCTCTTCCTCATAATTTTTACTTGTAGGTGTCAGGTAAGTCTGAAAGCTCCCGCCCTTATTATAGACACTGTCTCCGTCGTATTATAGATACAGTCACGATGCAGTCATGCTTTGAGATCATCTGAGAAATGCTGTAGAAGCACAAAGCATTATTACTATCATTATGGCACTAATGACTATGATTATAATGCAGTTAGGGGGAGCCAAGGAGGAATGGCAGTTAAGGGTGAGTAAGCTTTACCCTCGTTTATCTAAGATTTGTGGTATCAAAGACTGTGCGTGTGTGTTTGTGTGTGTGTGTGTGTGTGTGTGTGTGTGTGTGTGTGTGTGTGTGTGTGTAGTGGTGGTGGTGTGCACAGGCAGGCAGATGTGGGTACTAAGATATCATTCCTGGAAGATATGTACTCAAGACTATTTTAGTGAAACCTGTTCAGAAACCTTTCTATTCCTCTATGCAAAACCTAGAACACAGCCTTGTTTTGTTTCAGTCATGATATGTTGGTGTGGAATAAGATTTCCCTGCATGTTACTTGGGATGTGATAGTGATCTAAGACATCCAGGGTGTGGCAGAAGTTTATGATATATTTATTTCAGGTATTACTCTAACTGCTCTGGGGAACAAGAAGATGTGACAGAAGGTCTATAGTTTGGCTTCTTTGCCCTTTACTAAGTTTATCCCACTTTCTTTCTGGACCTCCATTTTTGGGAATCTGATTCTGAAAATCTAATAGTTACTCATTCAGCAAGCATTTATGGAGTATCTATTAAATGCCATGCCTAGTGTTAACTTGCAGAATTAATGAGATGAATGTGATTTGTACCCTGCTTTAAAGGTTTTATAGGTTGATGAGGAAGTTAGACAGAAATATCAGTAGGTTTGATGTATTAAATTTAAGCTCACCCATTCCCAAGTGCCATGCTCAAGTTTATACCTTAAACCTCTCCCTCTGGGCTCACTGTGAAGGAGAGATTTAAGTGGGCTGCACTGGAAGCAGAGAGAGCCTGATCAAGCCCATTGCACAAGCACAGGTGAAAGATAAATGCCTACCTCATGTCTTTTGAAAGATTTTTTTTTTTTCATCTCAGAAACCCAAATACTTGGCATTATTTATCATGAGACCAGCTGAAGGAAAGGACTGGTTCGTAGGATTCAGATAAGTTGTGTAGTTGGAACATTAAGTTTCTTGAGGGTGTGGCCTGGCTGTGAGTGGAAAGGACAGTAACCATTTCTGTGGGGTTAGAAGATGCTAGCATGTTTCCTCTGAGTTTGAGGGACCTGACGCAGAAGTGTTTTGTGAGAAGTTGTTGTAGAAGGCTGGGGTTGCATGTGATGTTTTGGACGTGGTCCTACATGCCTGAGAGAGTGTACACAATGACAGTGGCCAGCATTATTACCTCCTTTATACCAGAGTGGATTGCTGAGGGAAATTTCAGAGACCTTCTTTCGGGATTTGAGAATTATTCTGAGGGTCGGGGGAAAGGAAGAGGAGAGAGAGACTTCCTGAGACAGAGAGGCTATATCTGCCTTGATTGGGGTAGATTCAGTGTATTTGGGGGAAGATCTTGGTTGTTCATTCCAGGCATAGGGTTCAACAAGTAAAACTCATAGGGCTATATGCAATATACTGTACAAATTCTTCCCTATCTCGAGATGGTTATCAACCCCTGACTTATAAGATTATAAAGAATCTCACTGTCCTGAATTTATAATTTTCAAAGGCTTTGTTTGACTTTGTATCCCTGGGAAGACTATATCCACTATGAATTAACAATGCAGAGTATGTATTCAGGGGTAGTGTGTTACCCATTCTGTACATCAAACTGCTTTAGGGGACTTCTGGAACTTTTTTTGTATGCAAATATTGGCTGTTAATGACAAAAGAGGCTTAATTGAAGTCAGCCTAACTTCACACCAGACCTGAGTTATGGAATACAGGGACCAGCTGTTTCCATTCTGTGAGTGTGGAAAAGAGGAATGAATTTAAATTGAGCTAGGAAAGATACAGCCACTAAACTTTTTTCTTGGTACTAGTACTATAGCAAATAGCAGAGGACTGACCTCAAATCATCACAAAAAATACCTTGCCGGTCGTTTTAATGAGACTTTGAAATACCCTACCTTCGTTTTACCAAACTCTTCTTTTTCTAAGGGTTTCTGTAACATGGGAGTCTACTACCTTTTAGGTATCTTTCGGGTGTGGCAAAGGGACTAGATAAGCTATGTAAATTCCATATTAACCTAATGTTGTATTTAATTGTAAGTTACCCTTGTAGCATTTGCTACAAGGACCATTGTCGAATTTAAATGTTGCACTGATTTAGTGTCTCTAAAGACATAAGACATAGAAGGCTAAGTTCATTGTCAGAAAACGTCTTTACCAGAAGCAGAAATAATATGGATTGTATGGGAGCACACTCTAGGATGTGAAATCACTCCCTTCTATGGTTACACAAATGATTTTTACATCTTCTGAAGAAACAGAAAATGGTGCCTCATTAAGATGTGTAAATGGGAGTTCCCATTGTGGCTCAGCGGTTAATAACACGACTAGTATCCATGAGGATGTGAATTCAGTCCCTGGCCTTCCTCAGTGGGTTAAGGATCCAGCATTGCCATGAGCCATGGTGTAGATCACAGAAGAGGCTTGGATCTAGCATTGCTGTGGCTGTGGTGTAGGCTGGCAGTTGAAGCTCAAATTAGGCCACCTAGCCTGATAGGCCACAGGTGTGGCCCTAAACAAACAAACAAACAAAAACAAAAAAAAAGATGCTTATGGACTTCCCATCGTGGCTCAGTGGTTAACGAATCCGACTAGGAACCATGAGGTTGTGGGTTCAATCCCTGGCCTTGCTCAGTGGGTTAAGGATCCGGCGTTGCCCTGAGCTGTGGTGTAGGTCGCAGATGTGGCTCGGATCCCACGTTGCTATGGCTCTGGCATAGGCTGGTGGCTCCCATTAGACCCCTAGCCTGGGAATCTCCATATGCCTCAGGTGCAGCCCTAAAAAAGACAAAAGGACAAAAAAAAGAAAAGATGCTTATCTGTAATTTGATTGATTCATATCTTCTCTCTCTCTCTCTTTTTTTTTTTTTTTTGTTTTTGTTTTTTTAGGGCCACACCCTTGGCATATGGTGGTTCCCAGGCTAGGGATCGAATCAGAGCTGTAACCACTGGCCTATGCCACAGCCACAGCAATGCCAGATCCGAGCCATGTCTGTGACCTACACCACAGCTCACGGCAACACCAGATCATTAACCCACTGAGCGAGGCCAGGGATTGAACTTGCATCCTCGTGGATGCTAGTCAGATTCGTTTTTGCTGAGCCTTCTGCTGAGCCACAAGAGGACCTCCTGATATTTATTAATACCTTCTTATGGTAGGCACCATGCTAAATGTTTTCATATGCATGATCTCATTACATCATATTTTATTAAAGGAGGAAACAATTATAAGAGACTAGCAATTTTTTTTTCAGAGACATAGAGTTAAAATGTGGCAGAGCAAAGATATGCAGCTCTGAGTTTGAGGTTCAAGGTCCTTCCCTGTGCATCTGTGGTCTGCTCTCACAGACCTACTGCTGATAACTCCCTGGCTATCAGGCAAACAGGCTAAGTCCTAGGCAATATCTCTATCACACCCACAACCACCTTTATCCCTCTCTCCACCCCCAAGCCACATTCTAACCTCCTCGCTGGAAGTTTCTGCCTCTTCCTCAATTGTTGTCTCCATCCATAACCAGCATTGAGACTAGAACTTCAGGATCCCCTTTAACGTTCAGAAATTTAAAATTAAAATATTCTCATACTTTGTTCTTCAGAGTGTGGCCTGAGGACCAGTAGCTTCCAGACCAAACCATCACCTGGGAGCTTATTAGAAATGCAAAATTTTATGCCCCACTTTTAGAGAATCAGAACCTTCACTTTGACAAGATCCTCAAATCTTTGTGTGTACTTTAGAGACTTCTAACAGATTTTCTCCTATGAGCCTTTAAAAAATGTGTATACATTCATACCATTTCTCCACTTCTTCCCATCTCACTTATAATAAGGCTCATATATGAAGTACTTCAAGATCTGATTCTTATCTACTCGCAGGTTCACTTACTTCCTTTCAGTACTTAAGACACACCAAGCTTCCACCCATGAGGCTTACCTACATTATTTCCTCTATCCAGAACACTCCTCTCTTAGCTTTTGGCATAATCTTAGTTTTCTTAACCTTTAGTCTCAGTTTAAGTATCACATCCTAGGTAAAATTCACCTGACCTTTAAGTAGGTTCCTTCAGTTTTTCTGTATCATAACCATGCTGTTTTCCTTTAGAACATATATCTCAATTTCTTATCATCTTACCTATTTTCCCTAATAATTGTCAATTTTCCCCACAGGGCTATATAAAGGTAAGACCATGACTAAATCCCTGGCACTTAACACAGTTATTAGCACAGAGAAGGCACTCTAAATGTCTGCGAACATGTGAATAAACATACCATGGTTATGCTTATTGCTTATTGAATTTTTTCGGGAATATATGATTCAAGTAAACATGTCAGTGTTTTAAATTAAAGTAATTGTTACTAGTTATTTATAGTGTTACCCAAATTATGTTCAGTTTCCTCTGAACATAATTCTGGAAGGCTTTCCCAATACTGACTTCTAGCATTACCAGAAGAGTGATTTTTATTTCCAAGCTATTTCAAATGTGACCTAGTTCTCATTTACCTACCGTAACCAACAAATATTGCTCTTCTATCAAATGTCCACCCATCTCCTTAATGGAAGCCAGAAAACTTTGTCTACAAGTGTAATTGCTTTAGCCTAGTGTTGATCGTTGAACAAATTGGACAAATAGTCTTTCTGTTTTTTCTTTTTCTTAAGGGAGTGCAGTAAAGGATGTAGGGGTGAGTTCAAGGGCTGATGTATTAGGCTACAACTGATGGCTAACCCAGAGTCAGAAAAAGAAGACTCCCTTGTGATGTATCATTGCACAATTGCATAAAGCAGATGTGTAATAAGGGCTTGTATCTTTCTCTGAAACATCTGGCATTACTCATCCTGAGAAGCAGGTGCCTAGGTTGGACAGACCACATGTCTGTTCCAGGATGACACATTTCTGTTGTTTCTGGGTTGCATTTGAATTTTCTTTGGCTCCTGTTAACCCAAGCACGTTAATGATCAAAATGATAATGCAAAGAAAGATTGCCTAAGAAAAAAAGGGCAAACAAGGTAGCTGCTTTTTCTGGCATGATGAGACTCCCAGTTTCAGAAAAATTAGTAAGCCACCCTGTGACTGACAACTTGTGACAGTCCAGATGTAAAGCTTGTATACTTGTTGTGATGGGTTGAATCACGACTTTCATGGATGAGGCTTGTCTCCAAAGGGAGGTTTGCCTGCTGTTAGTCTTTGTTAGGTCTTAGCCAACTATGGGTCAAGGTGTCATAAAAGTTTACTGAATTGTATGCTCCCTCCACCCCCGCCACTTAAGCCACTGTGTCTCACAGGACAAAGATTTGTGAAAGTATTGGGAAAAAGTTTACAAATATATAAAACTTCAGCCAGGGTACATCTTGTAAAATCTCACTAAGAGAACATGATGAAATCACCTGTCCTGTTACGCCTTTTTCCCTTGCTTTACTCTCCCATGGAATCAAATCATTGTTTGATTTCCAGGATGAAAACCATCTGGTTATTCAGGTCCATGCATACTGCTTGGATTGTGATCTCTTTGTATCCTGTGCAGAGTTTGGCTAGAACTTGTTGATATTTGAGATTCTAAGAGTGGCAGTGTTTCTCAAAGTGTGATGTGCTGATTATCTGCTTTAGAATAACCTGGCGCACTTGTGGAAAACATAGATCCCTGGGGCTGCCCTACAGATCTACTGAATCAGTGTCTCTAACATAAAGTTAAACTTATGTCTTTTCAACAAATATTCCATATGATCCTTGTGAATTCTAAAGTTTGAGCACTCCTAGCTTCTGTTGAAGTTAAGTTTGCTCTTTTTAATTATTTTCTAATAGGATTTAAATAGAACTGAGGGTTAAAATAGCTTTAAAAGTAAGGATTTCACGGATCAGCAATAACATTACAACCATTTTTGGCTTGTCAGCTATGATGCTAATGAAAATTATCCTGCAGTTAACCTTTAGAAATGTGAGTATATGAGTCATACTCAAAAGCAATTTCTTATAGGACAAAGACTAATTTTTAGGGATGATTTACATGGTTTGGAGTGTGTGTGTGTGCATGTATGCATATGTGTATATAATAGTTGTTAATTGGGGGCTTGTGTATGGGAACTTTAGACCATTCCAAGAATACAAGAACTAAGAGAGGAGTTCCCATTGTGGCTCAGTGGTTAACGAATCCGACTCGGAACCGTTTGGGTTGCAGGTTCGATCCCTGGTCTTGCTCAGTGGGTTACGAATCTGGAGATGCCGTGAGCTGTGGTGTTGTAACAGACGAGGCTCAGATCCTGCGTTGCTGTGGCTCAGGTGTAGGCTGGCGGCTACAGCTCCAATTCACCCCCTAGCCTGGGAACCTCCATATGCTGAGGGAGCAGCCTTAGAAAAAGGCAAAAAGACAAAAAACAAACAAACAACAACAACAACAAAAAAAAAAACCCACAAAAAACAAACAAGAACTAAGAGGAATCTGTCTTCTTTTTTGCCTTTGTGAAATGATTTTAAGAAATATTTCCTTTTGTCTTTTTATTTTTGCGAAAGAATAGATATCTACTATACCTAAGATCTTCTCATGACTTTTGTTTTAGGTTGTAGTGCAGAGATGCAAAAATTATCATTTAAGAACCATTCAGGATGTTTTTAGTCCTCACTATTAGAAGCCATTTGTTAGAGACATTTAATGAACTGTTAACATACAGACAGAAAATACACAAGCTGGGCCTTAGCATGTAACCAGTCCTGTGAACAAGAAACAAAACCTCGTGGATACCCCCAAAATCCTTCTTATCCCTAATTGTGGTCACTAAATCTTCCCAAGAAAAAGTATGTTCCTGATGGCCAGAAGTCATTTGATTTGTGATAAATGTCTAAATACTTTACTTATCTTTTAATGTAAATATTAGTCTTTCTTTAGATATTGGAATTTTTAACATCCTGATGATTAATATTAATTCAGTCTGAACTTTTCTGACTACATGCTGACTTTTAAAAAACCCTTTCCTTTTACCAATTTATAATTCTAGAGTTTTTCTTTTATTGAGTGAAATCTTCTGGGTTCAACTTGAGTCATTTCTTTTTACTTCACGTTTTGCTTTTAATCTGAAATGTACACATTAAAATTTCAAGGTGGTATTGGGTATGTAGCCAACAGTAATTGTGGAATGTTCAACACAGTTGTCTAAACTACATTAATTTAAAACAGGTGGTTGACAATTTTTTCCATTTTATCCAATGGGAAAATTTGCTCCACAAGCAAAGCAATCGATTGGATATAATGGATTTAGTGCAATACTTTATTCGGATTAAGGATAATTCAATAGAAACTGATATTTGGTGTATTTGAGAGCTGCATATAAAAATAAATATGGAGCTATTAGGAATTTCACATGATTTTCTATTTTAGTCATAAATCAGACTGCGAAAAGGGGCAAGCCTGTTATCTGCAGGATTAAAGAAAGGTGTCATGACAAGGTGTGAAGAATACCGCCATATGTGGGATCTGACACCTTGTTGTGTGACCAAAGGCAAGTCGTATAACCTCACTAAAAATAAGTTTCCAGGTCTGTAAAATAAGAATAATAATATTTTCTTTGCAAAAGTGTGGTGAGACATAAATAAGATTAATGTTTATTACCTTCTAAGCAACAGACTGAACATAGTATCTGCTCAGTCACTGTGAGCTTCTTCCCTTTCAGTAAGGCACTTCCCAAGGGGGTCTATTCTAGTAGACAATGAGGCAACACCATACTATATCTTTTCTATACATTTTTATTTTATTTGTTAGTGTATTATTCCAAAGCAAATGGATGCTGATTAGATAAAAATTAGATAAAAATTTGGAAATAGAGGTATGCAAAAAAACTGCCTCAATTCTACACTCTCAGAGACAGCCACATAAATACTGGTTTTTATTGACATCACATTTACCACTGTGTTTCCTTAGAAAGCCTCAGTTTGGTAGGTATACTTAATGTTTGAGGAAGTAACCTTTTCCCAATAAGATATGAAAGTAGTTTTAAATTCTTTATGAATATTAATTATTGGCTTAGAAAGGAATCCAGCAGACTTTCTGGTCTACCTGTTATCTTTCCAGTCAAGGACAGATGCTTGTCCTTTTCAAATAACTCTCGGGGCAGAAATAACATCTGTTTTTATGATAGGGTAGATCTAAAAGCAGATGTTAATAAAATAAGACGTTAAAATCTATTTTATTTATCTTTGCATTTTAAAATTAAATCTGTTTTTTCCTTCCTTCCTTCCTTTCTTTCTTTCCTTCCCTCTCTCTCTCCTCCTTCCCTCCTTCCTTCCTCTTTCTCTCTCTCAAAAGTGGTCCAGAATGATGGGAAAAGCTGATTTAATTCATTCATTACTCTGCCTTGGGATATAGGAAATTTCAGCCACTTTGTAAAAGCAGGGAAAATAATGCCTGCCCCTCCTATGTAGTAATTGTGCACATCAACTGTGATAATGTATGTTTTTTTTAATGCAATAAAGTACCGTAAGATTTTTGTATTGACAAAGCAGTAATAGGAAAATTATTCTATATAATATTAACATAAATATTTTTGTTGTGCTATACATGAAAGTAATGAAAAGAATTGACTTTATTCTCTGATTATTTCATTGTTTCATTTCATAAAGTGATTGATTTCTGGGTCCTAATCATGTCTGATGAGCAGGGAGCTACCCAGAAGTACAAAATTTCCCAATGCCTGGCATTTTTATGGAATATCATGTCACCTCTTTACTAACTTTCAGTCTGGAAATTCAGAAGAGAGAATTAGAACAAAAGGTTTATTCTAGCCATCTGATCCATAGAGACCCATTTCTATTACCATTTTCCTTCAGTTTCTATACTTAGATACGATAGTAATTGTTATTGAAGCATTAAATGGGATACTTAGCCTATGAGGAAAAAATAACATTAACCACTAAATTTTATAAACATGTATCCCTTAGATATAGATAAGACTTCTGTGTTTCTCTGCAGAAATAATGTTTTGAAGTCGGCACAAACTGGTTTTGAATCATTGTTCTACTTTATCAGCTATGAGGCTTTGGGGGTAAATTATTAATTTCTCTGAATCTCAGTTTCATTAGAATTAAATGAATGGCATATATCTTGTACCCAGGACAGTGCTTGGCACACTTTAGGCATTCTGTCAGTGTTAGTCCCCTTTCCTTTCTCATTGCAACACCAAAGTGTTTACTTATTTTAAGAGATATAAATGGTCTGATAATTTAAAATCACATGAAAAATCTTTAACATTTATTTTGCCTAGGCATAGTGTAAAAATCCATACTTTTGGAGTTCTCCTGTGGCGCAGTGGGTTAAGGATCCAGCATTGTCATTGCAATGGCTTGGGTCACAGGTGTGGCATGAGTTTTATCCCTAGCCCTGGGAACTTCCACAAGGCTATGGATGTGGCCAAACAAACTGCGTACTTTTATCTACAGGGATTAAGAGGCTAAAAATCATATTTTCAAAAAAGAGGTTTTATTGGAAATTTGTTTTCCTTGAATAATGCACAAACGTATGCTATAATAAGAGTAATGATGTAAATGTGAAATTAAATCACTTTTAATGATTTAGTGTGGGGATGGAAGAAAATACAGGAGACTATTTTAATCATCTTGGAATACAAAATGGCTATCTTCATATGACAGCAGTTCAGGGATCATAAAAAAGTATGTCATATTTGATTATACTGAAATTTAAGACCTCTGCTTAGCAAAAACAAGTAACCATAAAACAAAGGGTAAATAGTGAAAATATATTAATAATTCAGAAGAAAGGCTAATATCTTTAATATGTAAGGAGTTTCTACAAAATCAATAAGAAAAAATAAGCAACTTGGTACAGTAATAAAAGGTCCTGAAAGGGCAAATGTTTTGGTGACTCATTCTTTCCATAAAAAAACAAACAAACAAAAAAACTTACCTTAGTAGTCTTGAGTCCAAGTACTAAAGAGTGAGCATTAAACCATCTCTATAATGAACAGGAAGATGTTGGTCCTGTATTTGGGGATTATGATTAGCTCCATTTTGAATGGATGAGTTTTCTCAGCTGGCTTAGTATTTATAAGTTTCCTAAAAAATGTTTGAAAGTTCGCATTTTTTAAAACAGTAATATTTCTAAACACCTCTGTTTACTCTGTCTTCTTTGTCATAGTGTTAGGGAACATACATTTAACCCTTTCTTGGTGACTTAGTTACTTACTAAGAACACTGGTCATTGTACTCTACTGTAGTGCAAGGCAATGAGGTTAGGAAAGGCTGTTTACCTCTCTTCTTGTTAGGTTCAGATTGGTATGCATTTTGAATTCTTAGGGAGATAGTAAAATTTATACAACAAAAGACAGTTGTATAAATTAAGGTTACCCTTAAAACCCTAGGAAGTTTTCACTGTAGAGATCAATGTACTTTCTCTCCAGAATTCTGGAATAATTTTTACTTGACATTGGAAAGGATTGCTATTTCTCTAACTGAGGCTGAGATAAAGTGCTTGGTTCACTATGTGGTACCAGGTTCTATAAAAAAAAAATGTCTGTATTTAAACTCTTAGGCACTTGCTTGGTGTTTATACTTTATGTGAATGTGCTGATTATATCCTCATTCTATCCTATGAAAGGTAAATATTTTATACCCGTTTTACAGATGGGGAAATGGTGACTTTGAAAGATTAAATCTCTTACCAAATAACATATGGGAGAGCCTGTGACTCTGACTTAGATTAACCCTAAGATTAAATATGCTATACCAGATTTCTTAGAATTTTGCGTAAAGTAAAAGTAAAAACAGTTCTAAGTAAGAGTTTAATAAACCTTTTACTGAATAAGTTATTGAAGTTTTAGGTGTTAGCTTTAAGTATAGCTATTCAGGGGCATAACTATACTCTTCTCACCAGCATTCTGCCCAAGTGAGGTATTACTCTGCACATCTGCAGAGGTGATAACTGAAGTATAAGGTGCCACAGTTTACAAAGATGTTTTTAATCATGTGCACAGCTTGCCACAGTGGTGTTATTGAAAACACATTATGATTGAGCAACAAATTAAAAGAATTTCTTTTTGTATTTCACACCTCTACACTCTCATTGTCCTCATGAATCTTTCATTGTGCCCCAGAGTTGGGTAATAGGGTTGAGCATATCAGGGATGGAAGCTTTCCTGGAAAGGATGTCTATAATCAGCTAATGAAATAAATACAATTGGCTACGCATGATGTAACTCCTACTATATACACCCCACAGAAAATCCTGAGTAAGGGAAAACAAACCCACCACAGCATGTTTACCATTTGTTCATGAATGTACAGTTCTTGGCTTTAATGCTCTAGAATAAAGAATGGTGATATGAATAGCAAGAGTTAAGATGAGGTCCTGAGAGAGAGGAAATTTTATATAAACCTCCCTTGTAATGATCGCGATCAAATTATTTAATATTCCTCTATTCTTTCTAAGAGGAGATTAGCTAAGGACTCATTTTCCAAACCTTACTTTAAGCAGTTAATTCTAATATTTGCTCAAATGTTTTAGATTTTCATGACATAGCTTTTCTCTTTTTATTGCTCTCAGTGAGAATTCCTTGCATTATTCTTCGGTTTCTTTTCAGCCATTATTTCACATCCCCTTTCCTTTCCTCCCTTCCAAGCCCCTCTCCTCCCATTTTTCTGCTCATCATCCCCATCACATGCTGCAGAGGAGAAACCCAGCTTAAACAGATTTGTCAAATTTTACATTTTATCTATGTAATAGTGTCAATTTTGTTCTTTTTATTAAGCCTCTATTGCTGCAAAACTTTCTCTATTTTTAATCTCAAAAATTACTCTAATTTTTCCAACTCTTCAGTTTGAAGTTGACTTACTTTCTCTGATTTGTGAATTTACATGGGTTGGCAACTCCATATTTTATCCTTCCACCTACTCTCTTTCTTCCCCTGATACCAGAGACAATGCCACTGGTGGCCACACTTTGGAAACTGGCTAAAACTACTCACAAGCTGGGTGACTTTGGGCTCTTTCATAACTTCTCATGTCTTAGTTTCTTATCTACAAAACGCAAATAATAATAATAACAACTCATGGAGTTGATGGGAGGATTAAGCGAGGTGATGCATATACAGTTCTTGGCATATTGTATGTATTAAGGAAATGTTAAACTATGTTAAAATTGTCACCATCTCACTTCTCAGAAGTTATTTTATGTTTGAAAGATGGTCTGTGCTTTTAGTTCATATTCGCTTGATCATAAAACTAATTTGTTATATTGTCTAGATTTCAGTTTTCCCACCCAATTTAATGGTCCTTTACTTGGATTTTTCTTTTCTAGCTACCACCCTATTTTTCTCCTTTAGATATTATATAGCTTGAAGAAGTATTCTACATTGTCAGTTTTGAGTTCATAATTTTAGAGGCCTTCACATCTGAAAAGCTGTAGTGCCCCCATCCCCAATATCCGCTCATATATAAATCAAAATAAAGTTTTATTTATTTATTTTTGGCCATGCCCGTGGCATGCAGAAGTTCCCAGGCCAGGGATCTAGCTGGAGCCACAGCACTGACACCAGATTCTTAACCCACTTAACCACCACAGAACTCCTAAAACTGTATTTTTTGAAATAACACAAAATCCCATAATCACTACATCTAGTATACAGATGAAAAATATGAGCTTTCAATGATGAAATAAAAGTAGATTTAAAATTTTATGTTTATGAATTTCTGCATCAATTCACTGTACTTGAACTTTTAACTTTTTAAGAGGGACCACTGCTGAGATGTTACTAGTTTCTATATTAAGTAATTCAACCTTGTAAGTCAGTTGCAATTTCTTTGAAAGATAGGCACTTACACCCATATATCGGTATACGCATATCTATCTATCTATCTATCTGTCTCTCTATCTATGTGGTATTCAAAATACGTAAAGTCTGGAGAGAGAAGATAAAGACAACTGTCACACCTGCCACTTGCTAGCATATTTCTCAACATCTAGGACTCCTCTTTTCTGGTCTGTGAAAATTGGGTCATAATAATATTTTCTTCTCAGGGTTGCTATGAAGATTAGGGAAGATTAGGCAGATGACGCCATTTGAGGAATTATTATATACTACATATCCTCCGTGAATTAAATTTAAATATGGCATATTTTCTTTGTCTCATTAAATCATTTGAATGTGAAATCGAGGTCAGTACTAAATAATTGTTAGCTGCCTGTCCCCTGCTATTCATCAATATGTTCCTGGCTGCTTAGTGAGCACACTCTCTCTTTCCCACCAATGTGTGAGCGCCAAGAAGAAAATCCTGTTTCGTGACCAGGGAAGGGTAAAAGGCAGACATGAAACATAATACCCATTTCATAGATCTGTTGGGAGTTTTAAATGCAGTTATTTGTGGAGTACTCACCGCAGTGCCAAGTGTAGAAATGCTTATTATTAGGAAATGCTAAAAAAATGGGGCTATGTTGATTGTCATTGAAAGCAGTGTGCATTCCAACTTTTTACTAGTGTCAAACTCTAGGTTCAAGATTTGCAGTGAGGGTGAGAATCAGATCAAGGGGAAGACAGAATTAACATGGAGGCAGGCATAATTTTCATGGGGAATGGTGATAGTCCCCATAATTTTCATGAATGGTAATCCTAGATAGCCATACCTGTTGCCTGCCATAGAGAATGGGTGATGGAAGTCAGGATGTCTTTATTTTTCTAAGTGTATTGGAGTACAACCTGGCAGAGCTGAAATTTTTTACCATTCTAAGGGCAAAAACTATTTGATGATCTTGAGAAAACTGGGGAAGAAAGAGAAAAGAGTCAACAAGGTTGGGCAGAGTGTGGTAAAAGAGAAGAGGAAGAGAGGAGTTCCCGTCGTGGCTCAGTGGTTAATGAATCCGACTAGGAACCATGATTTTGCGGCTTCGATCCCTGGCCTCACTCGGTGGGTTAAGGATCCGGTGTTGCCGTGAGCTGTGGTGTAGGTCGCAGACGTGGCTCAGATCCTGCATTGCTGTGGCTCTGGAGTAGGCCAATGACTACAGCTCCAATTAGACCCCTAGTCTGGGAACCTCCATATGCCGCAGGAGTGGCCCTAGAAAAGGCAAAAAGAAAAAAAAAAAAAAGAAGAAGAGGAAGAGAAATCCTGGGAGCAATTTGGAAAAGAAATTAGTATCTAATGGGAGCCCTTAAAGGTTTTGGAGGAATATCTTCCCTACAAAATCTTTGGTAAAATCTGTACCACTCATGAATATTTTGTTGTAGATGAAGTCTTTAGAAGAATGATAAAACTCAGAGGTACTTCTAATATGAGGTAGTACAGAGTTGGTGCATTTGAGAATATCTGTGTCACATTCTGCCTTTCCCTGTCTTTTTACTGTGAAATCCATTGTTCTCAGAGGCTTCTTTTTATCAAGGGCAGGCTTTCTCCTTTATACTTTTTTAAACCCAGATTTGAGGTTCTCTTGAAGTT
Source organism: Sus scrofa (assembly GCF_054392235.1). Classification (NCBI taxonomy): domain Eukaryota; kingdom Metazoa; phylum Chordata; class Mammalia; order Artiodactyla; family Suidae; genus Sus; species Sus scrofa. The sequence continues at coordinate 114,261,085 of NC_139389.1, read as the reverse complement.
AGGCTCTGAACACCAGACCCCTAATTCTATCTCAAACTGCTCTAGAACTTCCATGGTACTTTGATGGGAGGGCCTAGATGTACAGTTCAAGGGAGGAGGAGGCAGGATCAGAGCGACGGTGGTAGTAATACTAGCAATAATTGCGAATGGGCTGTAGAGAGAAGCATACTGTAATATGGGAAGAACAAAACAAAACATGTAACTTCTTAGTTGGATCAAGGTTCTGTTCTAATTTGAAGTGTGACCTCAATCAATTTATACAACATCTCTAAAACTTGGATGTTTTCATCCATAAACCCTCTCCTCATAGAATTGTGAAAGACTCACAAAGAAGAGAACAGTGGTGGAAGGGCAACAGCTTGAACGAATTCAGTAGAAATCAGCACTGCTTATTAAAGCTAAGGATAATTTTTTTTTCTTGATTTTAAGTAGTAGTCTTCTGGGTAATATGTTCTCAAACATCGTTAATTCTACAATATAACAAAAGAATGATGCATTATGGTAAATGTTTACCCCCTTTCATAAGAAATTGATTGTAATAGAGGAGTCTCTAGATGTTCTAATTTTTATTTTAATTGTGAATAATATGGTAAGTTTACATAAGATTCTGATATTCATAGTAGTTGGTAGTATTGACTGCCTATCTATGTATTAAACCACTTTTTAAAAATTATTATTATTAAACTACCAAGAGGATAAACACCTTCCCAATCTCTTTAGGTATAAACTTTTTTTTTTTTTTTTTTTTTGGCTTTTTTGGTATTTCTTGGGCCGCTGCCGTGGCATATGGAGGTTCCCAGGCTAGGGGTCGAATCAAAGCTGTAGCCACTGGCCTACGCCAGAGCCACAGCAACGCGGGATCCGAGCCACATCTGCAACCTACACCAACAGCTCACGGCAACGCCAAATCCCTAACCCGCTGAGCAAGGGCAGGGACCGAACCCGCAACCTCATGGTTCCTAGTCGGATTCATTAACCACTGCTCCATGACGGGAACTCCCTAGGTATAAACTTTTACATTCTGGTAAATTGAGTGTTTCCAAAAGCAATGATATACATCACAAAATGACAATAAAAATACCTTACATTTACAAATTTATTCTTTAGATTTTTATTCAGTCAGCACATTAATTTAAGGTACAGTTCAATTACTGAAGGGAGGACTACTGAACTATTAGAAGACACGGAATGTGAAATCACTCATTCTCCCCAGCGAGCTTCAAATTTCTAGTGCATCTACAGCTAGGAGATGGCAACCAATTTGAAAAGGAAATAATCACAATCTCTTTGCTAATATTTTCTGCCTTAATAGCACTAAGGAGTATGAATAACATTTTTCCTTTAACTTTTGCTGGGCAAAAATTTACCTTCTATAAATCTTTATTACATAACAAACATGGTGGAGCTTGAGAAATACAATGGATAATGGCCATTTGGTAGAAATGTCTTCAGTGAAGAAAATGTTCACTCTAGCATGTCAGCATTTGTGGAGTGACTAAGAGGGTTACAAGGGAAGTCACTTTCAAGTTTCTTGATTCATGATACTGGTTTAGTATGAGAATAGCTTTGAAATTTCTGTTCCTGTGAGAAGGGATAATCAAAGGCTAAATATAACTAGAGGTCCCCTGAGCAACCAGTATACAATCATTTAGTAAATAATAGAGAAATTAGAAGGCTTATACAATAAAGCATTTTTTTCCAAGTAGAATTTAAAAATTAACAGGGACCAGATGATAATTAATAGAATCCATTACGAAGGGTAGATGGCCTGATCCAGTACTTTAATGGGCATTTTTATTCATCTTCAAAGCAAGGGAAAATGCTTTTGAAACTAAGTCAAAGGGAGAAGTGGATTTTTTTAAGACTATTATATGATCTAAGGTTGCTCGACTTCTATATTGTAGAGTAACAGACCACAACAAAGATATTGTGTGATTTGTTTACATTTCAAAGAAGCACATAAAAGACTTTCATTCTGCAAAGTTGAGAATTCATGTAGTTTCTTTACAGTTGATTACAGGGCTTTCGAAAGACCTTTAATGACAATAGGTTTTCAGATTTTTTTTCAGGTCTTACCTTAAGCAATTTTTGATGTATGAAAATTAGAATTGTCTCAAGCACTATCAATCTTTTTGTAAAACAGACAAAATCTTTCCTAAATATTTTCAAAAAGTAGTTTTGTGTTTTTGGCTTGTCATGCATTAACTTGTATGTTCTGTTGAGTTAAGTGTTATTATATTGATATATAACCATTTCAAGAGTTAAGCTGCAATTGGCTAGTTGACATAAAATTACATTTGTAGACATTAAACATCTATGAATTTAAAAATTTTAAACTTTCATATTTTGGAGCCAATAGTTTTTTGTTTGTTTGTTTGTTTTTTAAATACCCTTAGTATTTTTGTAGGCCTTAAGTTTTGTACCTTGATATAAATATATATATATATTTTTCTTTTTATAATGGTTTATTTCCCTAATAACAGTAACAACAAAAAAACCAACCAAGATCTTCAAACTCTGCAGATAAGGAAGAGGTGGTTTCTATTTCAATAACTTTAGGATTGCTTCTACTATTATTTATTTATTTATTTTTTATATAATGATTTTTTTTCTGTTATAGCTGGTTTACGGTGTTCTGTCAGTTTTCTACTATACAGCATGGTGACCCAGTTACACATACATGTATACATTCCTTTTTCTCACATTATCAGGCTCCATCATAAGTGATTAGATACATTTTTAAAAACCCCAGATTATTTCCCCGTATTCCTCCTATTTTTCACAATTGATTGCTTACTACCTAACACATGTTTGTTTTTGCTGACAACTAACTGCTTATGAAGTACTTAAAATGTACTTTGAAGCTATAGTAATCAAGACAATGTAGTACTGGCACAAGGATAAACATATAGATCAATGGAATAGAATTAAGTATTTAGAAATAAACCCTAGCATTTTTGGAAACTTGATTTCTGACAAAGGAACCAAGTCAATTCAATAGAGGAAAGAATAGTTTTTTCAAAAAAAGGTGTTGGGATAACAAAATATTCGTATACATAAAAATGGATTTAGGCTTCTCCCTAATACTATACACAAAAATGAATTTAAGGTAGATTATAGACTTAATGTAAGAATTAAGACTAAAAAGCTCTTAGAAGAAAAAACATAGTAACTCTCTGTGACCTTGGCTGAGGCAGTGATTTCTTAGAATAACATCAAAAGAATAATTAATAAAAGATAAGGTTGGTAAATTGTACTTCATGAAAATGGGAGACTTTGTCCTTCAAAGGACACCAGGAAGAAAGTGAAAGACAACCCACAGAATGGAAGAAAATATTTGCAAATCATATATCTGATAAGGCACTTGCATCTAGAATATATAAAGAACAAACTCAATCAGACAAACAATCTAATTAAAAAGTGGACAAAGGATTGAACAGGTGTTGAATAGGCACATGAAAAGATGCTCAAAATTATCAGTTATTAGGAAAATGCAAATCAGAACCACAATGAGATACCACTTTCTACCCACTGAATGGCTTTAATAAAGAGAAAATAACAATTATTAGTGAAGATGGAGAGAGTGGAACTGTCATATATTGCTAGTGGGATTATTAAAAGTTACAACCATTGTGGAAAATGGTTTAGCAGTTCCTCAAAAGGTTAGGCATAGAGTTACCTTATGACTCAGCAATTCTATTCCTAGATAGCTACCCAAAAGAAATGAAAACATATGTTCACACAGATACATGTATACAGATGTTCATAGCAGCATTATTGTTAATAGCCAAAAAATGGAAAAAGCCGAAATATTCACCAGTTGATATATGGAAAAACAAAATGTGGTATAGCCATGCAATGGAATATTATTCTAGAGTAAAAAGGAAGGAATTCCTGCTGCAGGCTGTAACATCAATGAAGCTCAAAAACAGTATGCTCAATAAAAGAAGCCATTCTCAAAAGATCACATATGGTATCATTCTGCTTATATGAAATTCTCAGAATAAGTTAATCTTCAGAGACAGAAAGTAGGTTAGTAGTTGCCTGTGGATGAGAAAAGGGGTGAGGGAGGAAATGAGAGTGACTTCTAATGGCATTAAGTTTCTTTGTGGAGTGATGAACATGTTTGAAAATAAGATCAGGGTGATAATGTACAACTTTGTGAATATCCTAAAATCCATCAAATTTTATATTTTAAATGAGTGAACTTTATTTGTGTATAAATCATATACCAATAAAGTTTAAAAAATGAGGTAACCTCAAAATGCAATAAACTAAGTGGCATATGAACAGTTATTTATAACAATTTTGACAGCTATGCTTCATATTTTCTCTGGAAATAGTCTGAGTATATCCAGTTTTGTGTACTCCTTCTCTGTTTTTGTATCTGTATTTACTTCTACTTCCTCCATCTCTATCTGTATCTCTCTGTATAATTCAGGCTATAAAATTAAAGCACTATAGTAAGATACGTTTTCAAATCTGGGTAATATAACACTGTCTTCCCATGTTTTAATAAATATCAGTTTGAATTATTTCAGTTTAGTGTGCATTTAATCTAATAAAACCACTTTCATGTTTATGCTTGACATTAGCAGACGCACTTGGCAATTATGGATCATAGCTGACACTAAACAGCCTCAAATGAATTGTTGCCTTCTGAGTCTAGTCTTGACATTTCTTATTAACATCTAAGAAAATTCTGATTATTTTAGGAAATAGGATAAAAGACATTAAAATTGCCTGGGGAAAGAAAGCTAGTTAGTCTCCATATTATCTGAGAAATATACTTAAAGACCAGCAAGAATAATTTTGTTAATGTCTCAGAAAGAAATTCCTAAGAGTAAGGACTTCATACACTGACTTACAAAATGTAAATGACTTACAACATGTAAACCTGGGATGGAAAAAAGCAATTTACAGGGCCCACTGTGGGCATAATGGCTGGAGACAGACGATGTCCTTAAATGAGCCAGTCAAACATTTTTATTTTTCCTGGTAAATCTTTAGTCTTAGTTGGGAAAGTACAATATGGACCAGATATTTAAATTAGTTTTGATGTGTTCCACATTAATCATTTCCTGATTAAGAACAACTTCTAGTGAAACAGATCATTTGAATTGACAGCTTAGGCTAGCTTTGGGCACAGTTAGGTAGTTGAGATAGTTTTCTTTGGAATTCTCTGTTTTGTTTTCCTTCTTTCATGAATCATGTCTCTTCCTAGTAGGCAGCATGGTGTAGTGAAAAAGCTTGAGAATGAAATCCAACTTCCCACATGCAAGTTGTTCATCTGGTCCCAGTTGTTGAACCTGTCTGAGTCTCTGTTTCCTCATATTCAGGAGGAGGATTATGGAGCTGATATGAGTATTAAAACAACACAGTGTCACAAGGCGCTAGAAGCAAAAGAATGTTTCCTTTCCCTTCCTCTCAAAGTCTCTCCTGTCACAAAAGAAAGTAGTAAATTTAAGCCATTTTAAGATGGTCTTGTCATAATAAGTTACTCTTTTTAGCAAATAATTTGAGCGTAGAAATAGGCTGTATAGAATTTTAAATAGCATCAGAGGTGTGGAAAGAAGACATCTGAGGGCACAGTGTTCTCTCAGGTAATATTACGGAGGTGATCATGGACATCATCTACTGATTCTGGCTCATGTTATTATATATGCTATCCTCTCGCTGGCCAGGAATGCTTGGCTTTATGGCTTTGATGTAACCAGCACTTGTGTGACATTTAAAAATATTATTCAGCCTTATGAAGGGGTGAAATTCAGACACTTGCTATAACATGGATGAAACTTGAAAGTGTTATGCTAAGTGAAATAAGTCAGATACAAAAGGACAAATATGGTATATTTCACTTATATAAGATACCTAGAATAGTCACATTCCTAGAATCAGAAAATAAAAGACTGGAGTTCTCGTCGTGGCGCAGTGGTTAACGAATCCGACTAGGAACCATGAGGTTGCGGGTTCGGTCCCTGCCCTTGCTCAGTGGGTTAACGATCCGGCGTTGCCGTGAGCTGTGGTGTAGGTTGCAGACGCGGCTCAAATCCCGCGTTGCTGTGGCTCTGGCGTAGGCCGGTGGCTACAGCTCCGATTCAACCCCTAGCCTGGGAACCTCCATATGCCGCGGGAGCGGCCCAAGAAATAGCAACAACAACAACAACAAAAAAGACAAAAAGACAAAAAAAAAAAAAGAAAAGAAAAGACTGGTTACAAGGGGGTGGAGGAAAGGGGAATGAGGAATTATTGCTTAATGGGTATCGAGTTTCAGTTTGCAATAATGAAAACGTTCTAGAGATAGATAGTGGTCAAAGTTGCACAAAAATGTGAATGTACTTAATGCCACTGGCTAAACTATATATATATATACTGAAAAATGGTTAAAATCTTATGTTTTATGTATATCAGCCATAACAAAGGAACCTGCTAAAAATAATTGATACAGTATGAACAGTGGAAAGAGCACAGATTCTAGAACTTGAGAAGACAAGCCACATACTGGGAAAAAATATTTGCAAAAGGAGTATATGATAAAGGGCTGTTATTCAAAATATACAAAGAACCCTTAAAACCCAATGACAAGAAAATGAACAACTTAATTAAAAAATGGGCCCAAGCTCTTTTCAGGTGTCTCACTAAAAATGATATGTAGATAGCAAATAGCCTTTGAGAATCTGCTCTACATCATACGTCATTAGGGACATGCAAATTAGAACAAAAATGAGATGTCACTGTATATCTATTAGAATGGCCATAATACAGAAATCACGCAACATCAAAAGCTAGACAGAACTCTATCCAATATTGTGTGATAATCTATGTGGGAAAAGAATCTGAAGGAGAATGAATGTGTGCACATGTATAACTGAATCACTTTGTTGTATAGAAGAAATTATCACAACATGGTAAATTAACTATACTTCAGTAAACTTTAAAAAATGAAAAAAAAAGCAAAAGCTAGACAAACTCTCATTCATTGCTGATGAATATACAAAATGGTACAGTCACTTTGGAAGACAGTTTGGCTATTTCTTACAAAACTAAACATACTCATCATATGATCTAGCAATCATGCTCCTTGGTATTTACTGAAAAGAGTTACAACTTATATCCACACAAAAACCTACACATAGATATTTATAGCAGTTTATTCATAATTGCTAACATTTGGAAGCAACCAAGATATCTTTCAGTAGATGTATGGACAAATAATTTGTGATACATCCAGACAATGAAATCTTCAGCAGTAAAAAGAAAGAAGCTACCAAGCCATGAAAAACCATGACAAAAATCCAATTGCATATTTTTGAATGAAAGAAGTCAGTCCAAAAAGGCTCCGTCCTCTACGCATTTAAGTATATGATATTCTAGAAAGGGCAAAGATATGGAGACAGTAAAAAGATCAAGTGGTTATCAAGGGATGAGGGGAAGGAGAGATGAATAGGAGGAACATGGGATTTTTAGGGCCATGGCACTATTTTGTAGATACTGTAATGGTGACAATATAATGTATTGTCATCATACATTTGTCAAAATCCATAGAATGTATCAAGAGAGAACCCTAATAAAAAGTATGGACTTTGGATGATAATGATGTGTAGGTTGGTCAACTGTAACAAATGTACTGCTTCAGTGGAGAATATTGGTAATGGGGGATGGTATGTATATGTAGAGTTGGAGGGTGTATGAGAAATCACTGTATCTTCTCCTCAATTTAGCTGTCAACCTACAATGGCTCTAAAAATAGTTAATTTTTTAAAAAGTGCACAGATCATGATTATATAGCTTTTTAAATTTTCATAAACTGAACTCACTCTTATAACCAACCCTCAGGTCAAGAGGTACCAGAAACCACACCATGTAACTCTTTTTATCCATTATTTACTTGCTATAAGTAACCACTATCCTGGCTTCTAAAAACATGGGTTAGATTTTCCTGTTGTTGTTTTTTTTTTTTAATTGTGTAAAAATGGAGTAATATAGTATGTATTCTTTTGTATCTGGTATTTTTTCTTGCTTGTGAGAGTCATTCATATTTTTTGTCTGCAGTTGTAGGTTGTTCATTCTCATTGCTGTGTACTATTTCATTGTGAGAATATCTTGTACTTTATATATTCAGTCCACTATTGACGGGCGTTTGAGGAGTACACTGTTTCGAGCATTTATGAAGTGTGTGTCTTATGAATATTGTAGTGCATTGTGCATTTTTTTGGGGTGAACATATGGATGCATTTTTTGAGTTTATACCTGAGAGAAATTGCTAAGCCATAGCGTATGCAACTATTCAGCTAGATACTCTTGAACAGTTTTCAAAAGTGGTTGTACCACCAGCAGTCCATGTGAGTTGTATTTGCTCTGTGTCCTCACTAGCCTCACCAATTTTATTTTTCTATCTTTTCATTTTAGCTATTCTGATGGATGTGTAACCATATCAATGCATAGCATTGTCAAAATGACTTCTCAATTGCTTCTGTCATACATATCTATGTGTCTCTGTTTTTGTTTAGTTGATACTCAGATTTTTAACCCCCCCTTTTTAACTTGACATCTAAATTCTTATTTAACCTTTATTTGTAAATAAAACAGTGGATTTTTGGTCTGGGTTCCACTTTTGTTTTCCTGGCAAATACTTCAAAAAAACAACTGTTAGCATCAAGATTCCAATGTCCTGGCATGAATAAATTAGCAGTTGTCTGCAAAGTTAAAAATCTAGCTTAATGCTTTTGAAATATTTTGACAGCTGTTTTACTAAAGTGGGTAATTTGGATGGCCTGTTTTTATGGAGAATGAAAATCAAAACACTTTGAAATCTCAAGTGGTAAAATGACTGTTATTGACTAGTAAAGGTTAATTATTCATCTAGTGGTACCCAGGATATATAGAAAAATTGGGTTGTGTCAACTGGCAGCTAAACAGAAATGACATTAAATCTTACTAATTCAGATTAATTGAGAGACAATCATATAAGTATTAAATTTTAGTTCTATTAAAATTTTAGTTTTATCTATTCCAAGTATATACTATGCAGTTGGTAAAAAGTGTTTTAGAGGTCATTTAGGAATTTGCTAAATTCCTAAAAAGTGAGTGGATATGAAAAACTCATAATATATTAATTAAGAATTGATAAAAATAAGGTACTCAATAAAATTTATTTTCTCTAGTCAGTTAACAGTAAAATTTGCAGTACCAGGTATAGTACTGATTTGATTAATGTGCAGTTTCTCCATTTTTTCAGCCTTTCTCTGATCTATCACAAATTCCAAATGAGTAGATTATTAATTAACTAGTAAAGTGTTTTTGTAATACTTTGATCTTCAGGGAATCCCAGGATTAAAATTACTTGCATCTAAACAAAACAATTATATGCATATTAAATTATTTGTGTAGGTTGATAACATGTGCATATAAATTTCTCCAAGTCAATTAACCATCATTATGCATTTCTGTAACTGCCAAACAATTATATTAGTAATGTGTTTCCAGATACTCAGTCATGTCACATAATCCATGAAGATTTCTGTCAGTTTAGTGTCTATCCTCAGTCATCCCTCAAGGGACAAGCAGTTCAAAGGCTGAAGACCCATTTCCATATTCACACTAGAATCCAGCCCCATGGCCATACACTTGAGGGTGGCTGAGTCTCTGATTTTGGAACAAGAACCATCATGAATGAGTCTTCTTATTTTAGCTATCCTTGAGGGGCATATAAGGATGCCCTTGAGGTATTTAATTAGATGGATTCATCTCTATCCTAGGGTTATTGGGGGTTTGCCAGAGGAGTATAATACTTACTTGCTACTTCAAAAGGTTTGTGTGCCAGTTGAAAAATTATACTTTATAGTTTTCAGATGAGAAAGTAGAGTTCCAACGTTCCCAGCCATTTCATTCACCACAAAACTGCCAGAAGTGTTCTTTAGTTGTTATTTTCATTTGTTGTTATAGTAAGGTCATTCTTACCATTGTTTACTGTGATTTGGGGGAAACTCTATTCCCGTTCCCTAATATGATTCTAGGAGACCTTTTCTTTATTTTTTATTTCATTTTCTGTTAAATTTCTGACTTCTGTATATCACTCATTGGCTTACATTACACTTGGATAATGCCATTTCTCTTCGTGGCACAGAGAGAATGCTAGAATATAATCTCCATGGGAACAGAAAATTTTGTCTGTTTCATTCACTGCTACATCCCTAGGGTTGAAAATAATACTGGACACATGCTAGGTCTCAGTAAAATTTTATTGAATGAATGAAAGATAAATAGCAATTCTAGCTTCAGGTAAATTGTAGCAGTTTAAAAACTTAGAATGGAAATAGTAACTTAAATTCCATTTTCTAGATATCATTGGTAAAGGAATACATTTATGTAAGACTTCCAGATGATCTAAGAAGGTGAACCTCATGAACTGTTACCTAGATACCTAGAAAACATAAGTTATCTCTTCTTCCTTGCTGATGGGCCAGCCTCCTTACATCTTGCTCCTCCTGCTGTAGTCTGGTTTCTTCATTTTACTGGACTTCCTCCCACTAATGTCACCAAAGATCCAGTAGTCTCTTCCTAGTCTCTCTCCCATTTGACTCTTCTATAGGATGTGTACTCTTAGCCTACTCCTATTTGTGAAACTCTTTCCTTGCCTTCTGTTTCTCCCTTTCTCCTATTTTGCCTTCTAAATTATTGCTTATTTACAGGTTCCCTTTCTGACTTTTTTTCTGCTTAGTCTTGCCTAGAGAATTGGTCTTCCTCAGCCCCATTTCTCTTCTTATTTTTCCTTCTGCAGTCCCATTTATTTTCTTGACTACAACCCTTCTCTCCATGCTAAAACTTTTTAGTCTGTATCACCAGCTTTGTCCTCACTCCCGAGTCCAATAAATTTATGTTCAAAAGCTTTCTAAATTTCCCTGTGTATTCCTTAGATTGAACATACTCAAGTTCAACCTATTCAAAATTTAAGTCAATGCCAATTCTTAAAATGTGTACCATCTCCTGTCTTCCCTATTTTAGATGACAGCCTCAGGTAGGCAAGAAGAACAATGTTCATTCTTGACTTCTTTCTTCCCCATATCCAGCCAGGCACTGAATCCTACAGATTTTAAAATAAAGTTGATTTTCATTGTTCATGATAGTTATCTTTATAAAGTCACATTGCATGATGAATTAACAACTACTGCACCATTACTCATAAGGGAAATACAAGATTAACTACTTATAGGTGGCCTCTCTGGTCATAATATTTTTGTTAATGGATTAATGCATAACTTTGTTTTGTGTGTGTGTATGTTTTTAAGACACCTTAATTAACAAATATTATTGATTCATTGACATTGAATTCATGGTCCACAAATTGCATTATAATCTGTGCCTGAATTAAGGTATCTAACATAAGTATTTTTTCTCTAAGGCACATCACAACCTTCTTACACTTAGGAACACAAAATAGCGCTATGCTTGGAGACCATTTAAACAGTGAAATCACCACACACACACAAAAAGCACAGATGTCTGAAAAACATGGCACTAAATGGACCATAAAAAGAACACTTGTTTTCACTATGAAAATTAAAACAGAAAAAAGCAGAGCATCACCTTGTTGGACCTCAGCTGGGAATGTACATACACACTGGGCAACTCAAATTTCCACTGCTCTGTGCCTGCCTGTGAATGACTACAAAAGGGAAACGAGTATCAGTTGGGGCTTATAAAAAACTTTTAGTGAGTAGTTGTATGTACATATGCAGATCTTAGGAGTACTGAGGATCAGCTATACCTCTAAAGCCCCATTTCATCTCTGTTGTTTTAGATGCTCATCATTTCTTTCCTAGGTTATTATAATATTTGCCTAACTATTATAATGACTTGGTCTCCCTTTAATTCCTCCTTCTACCATTTTTGAGGACTCATTATTGATTTTCTCACATTGCAGTGTAAACATTTTCAATGTTATTCCCATTGGTGAAGGAATTTATTTATTTATTTATTTATTATTATTTTTTTTTTTTTTGTCTTTTTGCTATTTCTTTGGGCCACTCCCGCGGCATATGGAGGTTCCCAGGCTAGGGGTCTAATCGGAGCTGTAGCCACTGGCCTACACCAGAGCCACAGCAACTCGGGATCCGAGCCGCGTCTGCAACCTACACCACAGCTCACGGCAACGCCGGATCGTTAACCCACTGAGCAAGGGCAGGGATCGAACCCGCAACCTCATGGTTCCTAGTCGGATTCGTTAACTACTGCGCCACGACGGGAACTCCAGGAATATATTTAAATATATCAGCACAGCATGCAGATCAGCCCCAATTTACTTTTACAGTCCCCACTTTTATACTCACACACACTACTTTCTTTTTGAACACAAGTATTCAGTGTTCAACAAAAGCTATATTGTTATTTTATACCTCTAGACCCTTTCATATTTTTCACACTTTCAGTAATAACCTCACCCCTCTTCATTGCTGGATAAATGTCATCTCCTTTGAGTAGCCTTTTGAATCTTTGGCAGGCAGGTAGTTGTCCTCTCCGTTGCTTCCACAGAGTATTGTAATACACCTGGACTTTAGTATTTGCTTAAGTCTCCCACACATTGTGCCCTCCTTAAAAGAAGGCGCCATCTGATTTATATAACTGTTTTTTCTACATGCACACCCAATAAGTTTTATGAATTCTGCTTCCGCAATATCTCATAGCACCAGGCTTAGCTTCTGATCCTTGTCAGCATAACAATAGATATTTGTTGAGGAAACAGGCAAATAATTAAACTTTGGTCAATTTATGAGAGATTTTTGATTGGTCATTTACTTTTATTAACAGTTCATAAGCGATCATAAAATGATAGTCCAGAATTATCTATATATTAAAATTAAAGCAACTAGAATATATGAGCATTTAGTGGCATCTTTTTTTTTTTTTTTTTTTTCTTTTCGTTTTATGGCAGCACCTTCCCCATATGGAATTTCCTGGGCTAGGGGTTGAACTGGAGCTGCAGCTGCAGGCCTCAGCCATAGCCTCAGCAACACGGAATCCAAGGTGTACCTGCCTCCTACACTGCAGCTTGCAGCAATGCCAGATCCTTAACCCACTGTGTGAGGCCAGGGATCATACCCACAACCTCACAGACACCATGTTGGGTTCTTAACCCAGTAAGCCACAACAGGAACTTTAACATTTGGTGGCATTTATTCCAAGTGTAACCTCTCTTCATGATTATATCATGTTTCCTGTAGAATGGAAACAAATGACAGCCATTCTGAAACTCACTCTGAGCTGGGTCAATTACCAAAGATTTTTTGTTGTTGCTCACAGGATTGTTTAAAGAAACAATAAGAGAAGAAATGTGTTAAGATTCTGAAGAATATTGAGTTAGAAACATTATCTTATTGTTAGTTTCTCTGGGGGAAAATCATAACACAGCAAATGATAATATCAAGAACAGGTGAAATAGTTTGTAAATGATAGTGTGAAAAATTTGACTTTATTTTTCCTTGGTAAGTAATAGCAGTTGAAATCATGGATGTCTTTTGCTGTGACCCATTTTTACATTCTAGAAAAGTCATTTATATGCTGATGAATTTAATACTTTTCGCCCTCATTTTTAGATGAACATCATTGAATTACTTGGATGTTAGCATGAAAAATTAAACTTCTGAAATGCTTCATTCAGGAATAGAAATTGGGTGTTTTATTATATTTCTCTCTAATGGATGAAAAACTAGAAAGCATGCGTTTTTGTCTATGGGAATCATGTTTTTTACATCTATTGCTTGGAAGCTATCATAAAGCTTTTTTCTCCCCCTGTATTCATAAATACTTGTGTGTGTGTATCTGTAACAAGGTAAAACACCCCACAAGGCTTGTGTGTATATAGTTATTAATGTTTTTTTCCTTCTGGAATTGGGAGTCATAATATAATACACAGAAGAAGTAGAACGGTGCAGTATAATGGAAAGAGCATTTGCTATTGTCTTTGGAACTAATCTTACTGCCACTTTTACCAATAAAATTATGTTGCTTGGAGCAAGCCACATGGTATTTCTGGGCCTTATTTTTCTTACCTGTTATAAATGATTCAGTCAGACAACATAATTTCTAAGATTACTTTAGTTTTAAAAATTTTTTTGTTGAAAGATGAAGTTTTAGTTACTACAGGGATTTGATAGAACAATTTATTCTGAGCATGGAGTAGACTTTTAACACATTGAGTACTATTTGTTAAATGAAGAAATCCTGTGTGATGGGTAATTTTATGTGTCAGTGGCCAAACATTATTCTGTGTGTCTGTGAGGGTATAACTGGATGAGATTAACATTTGAATCAGTAGACTGAGTTAGCAGATTGCTATCCCTCATGTGAACATGGTGAACCCAGTTCAATCAACTGAAGACCTAAATAGAACAAAAAGGCTGAAAAAGGGGAAGCTTCTCCTGACTGACTGTTTGAGCTGGACATTGGTCTTTTCCAACCTGAACCATCAGCTCTTCTTGGGTTTCAAGTCTGCCAACATTTGGACTGGAACTTACACTGTTGCTCTCCTGCCTCTTGGCTCTAGACTCAGACTAGAATTATGCATTGGCTCTCCTGGATCTCTACGTTGCCAACTCCATAAATGGGTGATTCTTGCTTTCATAATTGTGTGAGGTAATTCCTTATAATCTATCTGTCTATCCATCCATCTATCTATCTATCCATCCATCCATCCATTTATCATCTATCTACCCATCCACGCATTCATCCATCCTATTGGTTCTGTCTCTGGAGAACCCTAATACATCATGTATGCATTCAACCCTTTAATCCTTTCTCTTCCACCTACATCCAACTCAGTTTTACTGGATTGAAGCTACTGTTAAATTTTTAAAACTATGCGCACAGTGTCTTCTTTTGTTTTATATCTCTTCTCAAAAACCTGTGTAACAAGTGGACTTTCTAAAAGTCCACTTCTTCTAAAAGTATATTTTATCATTGATAAGTAGCTTTTTATCCAGATAAGTTTTTAAGATTTCTTTTTTCATGTCATGTTCTCTAATGAAATTAAGATTTAGAATCACTTTACAGGTTTTTTCACTTATTAATAAAACCCACAAGGGATTCATTTTGTATTTAAAATAAAAGGACACTGGAGAGTAAATAGCAATAGCCAAAGCTATTGGTGTCAGGGTTTGTAAAATGTAAGAGTCATGAAGATGTGTGAATAATGGGGATGAGTTAGCATCCCAACTTCCTCTTTCCAACAGCATAATCAGTTGAGTAGACAGTGTGTTATGTGTTGGAAGATAGATGTATTTTTTTTTCCTTAAAAAGTTAAGTCTAGTGGAATTGAAATAAGGTGTGTGTTATATTATAGGGAAGAATTTAAATCCTGCAGTTGGAGTTGGGATCCACTCCACTGTTAGATAGGGAAATAGTAATAATACTAGATACTTCATACTGTTAGGAGTTTTCAATTAAATGGTATTATATTAGCTTTTGCTGCATATAACAGGTGCTTGCTAAAACCAACTTGCTTCTTTCCCTTGTTATATGAGGGCTGCCAATTATCTGTGGTCTTATTGGACTCAGTTGGTCTTTGTTGGGGTCCACATGTTTTCTCATTCTGGGAGTCACATTAGTGGTGTATGTTTGAACATCCTATTCTTGAGATAAAGACAAGAGTGAGAGATATGTGTAGGTATAAAACATGTTAAGCAGTTAGCAGTTTTGGCCCAGAGTATGCATGTACTGTTTATAATTATTTGACATAATGTTTATAATTACACTATAATAGCAATAATAATGATACTGGCTAAATTATATAAAAACACAGATAACGGAGTAATTTCATTCTTGCAGGGCAATGTAGGATAGCATTACAGAGTAGGAGGTATGGGGCCAGTAGTTCAGGGAAGAAAGAGGGAAAAGTAGTTCTAGACAGAAAGAATATAATGGACAGAGACACATTAGTATAGGACAGTAAGCTAGAGGCAAAGTTGATGACACTTCCTAGAAGTGATGACCAGTATCTAACTAGTTATATCATTTATGGTAACTTCAGCTGCAAGTAATGGAAGTTGCTTAAACTTCCAAAAGTTGCTTAAACTATAAAACAAAACATAGATTGCCTCACTAAATAAGATTTAAGGTGGTGAATTTCAGGAGTCACGGTATCATGAGGATCCCTTCACTGACCTAGGACTTTACCTTTCCATCCTTCAACCCTTGGTGTGATGGCTTTTCTCCTTCGTCTCTTCTCATATGTTCATACATTTGCTCTTGCAGCTCAAGGTATCATTCCTCACTTAACAGCATCTAAATGCAGGATGAGAGTTTCTTTTTTGGCATCTTTTTTATCAGGTCTGAAAAAATTTTTCAGAAGCCCCCTTCTGAACTGAATTCTTATGTCACATTGTCTAGGACTAGCTCAGCTATTCATTGCTACATAAGCAGCATCAAAAAGAATGGAGGCCTTCCCATCATGGCGCAGTGGAAACAAATCCATTTAGGAACCATGAGGTTGAGGGTTTGATCCCTGGCGTCGCTCAGTAGATTAAGGATGCGGCGTTGCCACGAGCTGTTGTGTAGGTCACAGACGAGGCTCAGATCCCACATTGCTGTGGCTGTGGCGTAGGCTGGCAGCTGTAGCTCCAATTAGACCCCTAGCCTGGAACCTCCATATGCTGCAGGTGGGCCCTAAAAGGCAAAAAAAAAAAAAAGGAATGGAGTTACCATGATTGATTTAGGACAGTGATGAATCTAAGGCAGTTCTTACCTTCTCTGAACACATTTCTTCTCCTAGACAGAATAAAATCAGGATTCTCTTAGCAGACAAGGCAGGAATAGCTCTTAGGCCTTCAATGATATCTTCCATGAACAGACATGAGATGCGTGTTTTCTAGCCAAGATTAAACATTTGAGACGAGTGACTATCTCTGTGAATATTATCTTAACTTTAATCATTTATATAAATTATATCCTTAAATAACTCCTGACATTAAATTATTGTTGAGAATTAAAAAACAAAAGTTAGCCAGTGTGGGGCCAGTAGATTTTTTGCAGACTATCTGGACATGTTGGTAACAGAGATGCAAGTATCTGGGTCCAGGGTTACAGTGTGACCTGTTCCTTTGCTTTCAAAATCTTCAAGAGGTTTGCTAAATGTATTGTAAATGATCTGATTTAGAGATACACTAAAATAGACTTCACTGGGAAAATGTTATATTACCTGCCCCTATTCCTAATATTCACATTGAATAAATACCCTACCCTATTATATTTTAACTTTTCTTTATTGACATACTCTTACAAACTTCATCAATATTGACATCTGTCTTTTCAGTTTAGGCTGCTACCATAAAAGCACCATAGACTAGTTGGCTTAAACAACAAATATTCCTCACAGTTCTAGAAGCTGGGAAGTTCTAGAAGCTTGGGAAGTCCAAGATCACAACACTAGTAGATTCAGTGTCTGGTGAGGGTCCATTTCCCAGGTTCATAGGTGGCTGTCTTTCTCTGTGCTCTTCACATACTTACAAGGCCATCAATCTCATCATGGGGGCTTCACTCCCATATCCTTATCCAAAGCTAATTCTCTCCCAAAGGTCACTCTTCCAAATGCCATCACATTGGGGGCTAGACTTCAACACATACGTTTTAGGGGGTAGCACAAACATTTAGTACATAGCAACACTTTATCATTTCTTTAAAAAAAATCCTTAATTTTATATAAAACTAAGGGACAAAGCGCCCGAACAATGTTCTCCCTTGAAATGCACTCATCTTTCTGCCATAACAGAGGCCAATTTAAAATTTGATCAGTTTGTATCTTTCTTGAATGGGATGTGGATTCCCAAGGGTAACTTTGCAGTGAACATTAAATGCTAACAAGATAGCATGAGTCAACACATATACTCACACTTAGTATTAGGATTTTTAAAAAGGTAAGGCTTAATGTGTCACAAGGAAAAAAAAAATAAAGGTTCTGGAGCAAAAAGTAAAAACACATTTATTTCTCTCTCAATCCATATTCCACTATTCAGACAACATGGTTCTGTGACTCACTGGGCTAATCTCCCCTGTTTGTGACATTTTAATGCCCACACATTTTTAGTTCCCCTGACTTTCTTTTGTCCTGATGTTTGAGTCAATTATGTTAGCTATTCATCTGTGTATTAAGACAAGTCTCTACTACTTTATCCTTCAGTGTCTCTCATTATAATCTTTTTGGTCCCCCTCCCCTACTGCCTGATAGAATTTAAATCACAAAATGGAGCAAAAAGGAGGAAATCAGGATGCATGGAATTGATGGGAAAAATTAATCATCAGAGATGATCTGAAAAATAAAAGAAAACAATGAGGACAAAGAGACTAAAAATGGCTGTTTTAGAAAAGCCTGAGAAAAAGGCCGTCATAACCACGGAAAAGGAGGAGCAAGGGTTTAGCCAACACATTCAGTATTTGCTGAACAGATCCTGCTTTTCCTAGTTTGATTGGTAATTTTAACTTTTAAAACATTGAACAAATAAAGCTCTCTCTTAAATATTTATGTCAAGTTTTATGGCCCATCTCTTAACATTTCCTGTTGAAAAAAATTAAGAAAAGAAGAAAGGACACAACAGTTTTTAGACTCATTTAAGCACCATACCAGCATATTCCCATTATATTAAAAAAAGAAGGTACCACAGATGGAATATGTTTAAAGTAGATGGAAGATTCTCTAGAAGTGAAGGCCTGCTGAGGATCAAGCATTGTTCTAGGCAACTTCCACTCAGCATCTCCTGTAGTCTTTCCAACATTCCTGAGAGATGCACTTATGTTCATTTTATATGTAAATGAATTTAGCCTCACAGAGTTCAAGTAATTCACCCAGGGTTTTCAAATGGGGAATGAGGACTTGAGCCCATTTCTCTCTCACTCCAAAGTCTGAGTTATTATCTACCACGTTTTGAAAGATTGAGATTTTTAAAAAAGTTTTAGAGAGCATTAAAATGACTATGAATAAATATATCAATTTATTTGCTCACTAATTTAAGAAAAGCTATGCTTCCTTCTTTTAATTATTATAACTTTATAGTTCCTGTACTCCTCTTATTTAATTCTAGCTATGAGTAGAAATTATTATGTAGCTTTGACTTAAGTGCTTATATTTTGTTTTTTAATCAACGTAGACTTATTGTGTACTGCTGGTGGAAAAGCAAACTGGTACAACCTTAATGGGCACAAGTTAGAAATATATATCACATGTGTCTTAAAAATGCTCATATCGTTCAACCTAGTTCGTCCTTCTATTTAGTCTAAAGAAATAATATGATATATTCTCAAGATTATGTCAAGGATTGCAACATTATTGTAATTGCAAACAGTTGAAATGGCCAACAGTGAGTGAGTGATTGAATTTAGCGTTTAGTTATAAGAAGAGTTTCTATGCAGCCACTAAAGATAATAATTTAGAAAAGTAATAATTTAGGTAAGTGTTTAGGATTATTAAATGAAAGATTAGTTTACAGAACAATGTATAAAGTATAATTCCAATTTTATTTGTTTATATAAATATATCTGTGAAGAATATAATAAGCATACACTCAAAAAGGTTAAAAATGATTATCTGGGTAGAAGTTTCATGGAAGTTTTAAATTTTGTCCTCAGGTAGACAATGGGGTCAGGTTGGAAAGGAAATTGCCTCTAATTTCCCAGCATCTTCTCCTCCTTATTATTCTTTAAGTCAGTCTTAAGCTGTAATATATGAAAACCGTGTGGTGCTTAGTTACTCATTATCCTTTGCCCTTCCTTCCTTGTCATTGCCTGCCTCCTTCCCTGCCCTGTTAAACTACCTTGACCTTAACCAGTTTTTCCCTCTTCTATATTTCTTTCTTCTAGTTTTGTAAACTCTTTCAAGGTCCTCCTCTGTTTCCTCTAAAGAGAGGTCAATTTGGACATCTGAGCTACATCTCAACATTTGGCAAAACATGGCAGCAATAAACCAGAGGATCATTCTATTTAAAGAACTTAGAGATTTAGAGCCTTGCATTTCTTCAGTGCAGTAATAGGATCAGGGAAGCCCTCTCCCTATGCACTCTGCATTCTCTATTGCAGGGATCAGGTGTGGAGGCCAATTGTAATATTATTCAGTAACTTGTCTAAAAACTAGTTTAGAGTCTTTGAGGAGCTGTTGCCTTAGTGAAGTGTTCAATTCGACATGGTCTCTAGGCTCTGTTTCTGTATCTTATTAATGGCTGTTGATTTGATAAGCACCAGAAACAGTCTCAAAATGTTGTTGGGTGGATTTCAGATCCTGCTGGTCATTGTGTTTTCAGAGGTAGTGCTTTGAGGGTCTACCTTCCACCAGTCTCCGGATAGGAACAGAGCCTACTAGTCTGAGCTTCCCTATTTTTCATGTATGGACAGAAGCACAAAAGTGATCATGAAGCATCTGGCAGTAGGGATATTGTAGTAGGAATATGAAATAATATGTCTCTTTGATGTATATTTTTCACCTTAAAAGGCCAGAATTTTTAGTGAAAAAATGGTTATAAATGGATATATGCATTTTTTCTTAGAAAATCCTAATTTTCAAATGCCTTCATAATTATTAATAATAATAGACATCACTTACATAGCACTTAGTCTGTGCTAGGTACTCTTGTTAAGTATTTTATATATTGTTCATTTAATCCTCACAACTCTATGAGTTATTATTAATATTATTGTTATTATTGCAATCCCCATTTTATAGATGAGCAAATAGGCTCAGAGTGCCTAGCCCAGGATTATGTAGCTAGTAAGTGGTAAAGCCAGATTTGGAATCCAGGCAATCAGGTTATCCCATCCTAAATTGCTTGTAGTTAGCTAGATGTCTTTCTAGTAAGCCTTAATACTGATGGGCCTGATTTTAACAGCAGCAGCAAACCCCTGGTGGAACTACAGTTGTCGTTCTAGGGGATGATACTGAGTTAAAAGGCAGACAAAGTTTGCTGTTGCTAAGGCTGATATATAAGGCACACACCACTTGAAAGATAGCCCTTTGGTTCCATATGTTAAAGAGAAAGTGTATGTTATTCAGGAGATTGCCAGCTAAGTCACTGAGGTTTTTTTTGTTTTGTTTTGTAAAGCATCAGTATCTGAATTAAGACCATCCAAGCCAAGGCAGGGTTGACCATACCTTTCAGATTATGCTCAGGCTTAGACTGAGATTACAAACTTTTTGCAAATAGTAGGCATCTGACTCAGAGTTTGATCTTTTGCTCTACCATTTATTATTGGGATGTCTTTATTTAGATTTTCTAATTTGTTTTAAACATTGTTCTTATGTAACTCTGCTGCTTAAAGTCCTTCAATCTCTTCTAATTGCTTGGGGAGTAAAATCTAAACTTTTGAATATAGTCTACAAAGATATGCAAAATCTTGTCCTTCGCTACCTTTTCACTCTCACAGAGCACTTCTTTCCAGTTTTACTCACACCTCTCTAGCCTCACTGGCCTTTCATAACTCCCTTGCACTTCAAATAGATTCTTTCCTTTGCTTGACACATTATTTCCACTTCTTTCACCTGGCTCATCCTAGAGGTCTTAAATAAGTCTGCCTTAGAAAAGAGATGCTCTTCCCTGAATTGACTTCCCATCCTTCCACTTTATGACCCTAACTCCAACTTGCTTTTGAACATTTATTTACATAATTATATTTTAATATTTGTTGCTCCCGCTATTAGCTTTTTTAGGAGTGACTACAGACTCTGGTTCCGAATTCTTTATCTAGCATCCAGTATAGTGTCTAGCAATAACAGGCATTTGATAAGCATGCATTAAGTAATGAATGAATCTCAGTGTCTTCTTCTACAAAAGGGACCTCCTAGGGTTGCTGTGAAGATTACATGATATTTATTCACAAACATTCACATAGTCCCTGTCTAGCATGGTTCTAATACATTAGTAGAGCCCAAGTGAAATACTAGTATTCTTCATCCTTTTCCCCTTGATGGTGGTGACTCTAGTTTGGGCTCTTTTTACTTCTCATAAGCCATGGGCAAGAGTGACGAATAAAGGCTGGTGAAGATGCTGGGTGTGGGGGATATGGGGTTTCTAGGAAGAGGAGCAGCATGAATAAAAGTGGAGAGACATAACGGTAAATGCAAAATTTGAATAAAAGAGTCATTTTAACTGGCTAAAACTCAGGGGCCAAGTAAGAGAGTTGTGGTAGAAAAATCTGGACAAAATAGACTTGAATCAGGTTTGGAAAGTCTTGTTAAGAAGTGTAGAAAGAAACTGAGTCAATGACACAGAATTTGGAGTTATTTGCAAGCTAGCTTGAGAGGGTAGGGAATTCTAGTGGGAAAGAAGAGAGAAAAAGAATATCTCCACCAGTGGGGATGGGTTTATTTTATTGGCAATCATTTATTTTTCCTTTGCTATTTTTTTTCTTCTTACATTTGAGTGCTGATACTTCTTGGACTCAAACTGTTATTTTCTCCTTATTCTGTTCTTTCTCCCAGATGTTTTCCTGTTCTAACTATACGATCAGACTCTTTCTTTTAAACTTATGAATGTCAGATCCATGTTCCAATTCAAAACATTAGCTCCAGGTTCATCTAGCCAACACTCCCTGGATTTCGCTGAGATATCTCAATCTCCATGTTTCTAAAAACCAACCCACTGTCTCCCCCAGCAGTTTCTTCCTATATTGCTCTCTGGGAGATATAGCATTGGCATGCTCCATTTAGAAACCCAAATTAGAACCCTGGGATTCCATTCTCTCTTGCTCTCTTTCCCTCCTGTATGGAATCAACATCAAGTCCTATAGATTTGACCTCTTTAACCCTGACTCTTCTCTGCCTCCTTCACTCTTCTCCATCCTCATTGACACTGCATTAGTTTGTGCTTGCATCAATTCTCATCTAGCCAAAAATAATCATGGCCCAATAAATCTTCTCATCTCTAGTGAAGCATTTTTTTTTCAGTCTTTTCAACAATTTTTCTAAAATGCAAATTTGTATTACTTCTTGGCTTAAAATTCCTCAGTTTCCCCTTTGTCCATGGGATTAAGTCTAAGAATTTTAACATCTTTACTCTTCCAGGGGAGGTTATTCCAAACCCTCTTCAAGCAAATCTGCCTCTTTCTCTTTTACATATGCACTCTGTTTTCAGTCAACACCCAGTGCCTAGTACAATGCCAAATATATAGCAGGGTTTTAATTAATGTTTTTAAAAATGCTTTTTATTTTTTCCATTATAGCTGGTTTACAGTGTTCTGTCAATTTTCTACTGTACAGCAAAGTGTCCCAGTCACACATACATATATACATTCTTTTTCTTATATTATCCTCCATCATAATGATTAGATATAATTCCCAGTGCTATACAGCAGTATCCCATTGCTTATCCATTCCAAAGGCAATAGTTTGCATCTATTAACTCCAGATTCCCAGTCCATCGCACTCTCTCCCCCTCCCCCTTGGCAACCACAAGTCTCTTCTCCATGTCCATGAGTTTCTTTTCTGTGGAATAATTAATGTTTTAAAATTTTTTTAATTAAAATATAATTGATTCACAAGATTATGCAAATTTCTACTGTACAATTAGTGTTTGCTGAAATAAAATGGCATGAAGATTTAAAATGGTCTTGGAAGTGGCTTTTACATGGGGAGTGGGAGGAGAGAGCAGAGCTAGGATAAGAGTGAGAATGGGTGATGAAAACAAAGAAAGAAGAGCCATTGAAATTAGGGAAGACAAGAATAGACTTTGGAATTATCAAAGAAGGAAGACTACTGAGCAATAATCTTAGTTTGCCTTTGATTTCTAAAGGAGGAGGAAGTCAAAATTTTCAAAACAGCAGAAGGAGCAAAGAGGAGGAATGAGAAAAGATATTTTAACTGAGTTATTAGGAAGTCATCGGTGACTTTTTGGAAGGTGAGTTTTAAGGAATTAGTGGATGGGAGGTGGAAGCCACATGGTAAACACAGAGAAATACATGGCAAAAAGATCAAGGCTGGAAGTTCTTTTGAGAATTTTAATCATGAAAAGAAGAGAGAGAGATACCATGGAGTTCATGTTAAATGCAAGTGCCCCCCTTTCTCCCCACAGAATGTGTATTAAAACTACACCTTCTGCTTATTTTAGGAAAGTTAAGAAATGTGATATAGTTAGATTTTACACATTCCTCTATATACTAACTACTTCTAAATCTTGGAGAGATTGTTAGGATAACTTGAGTGTGGAGAGAACTGGGTTTGGTTGGAGAGAGAGGAAGATATTTTGTATATGTTACTTAGTTACTTTTTCAGTTTTTCAAGGCATTCGTGCATATTTTAAAAGTAATGCATATTCATTATCATTGTAATATAGTCATATGAAAGGAAAAAAAATCACATGTAATTCTGCTGCCCAAAGAAAACTATTAACATGTTAATATTAAGTGTGTGTAAGTGAAGAAATACCTGTTAATAATTTTAGCATCCTAACTCAAAGTTTTAAAGATTATGTAGGAGTGTAGTGGGTTCATTTATTGTAGAGTTTGTTTGCTGTTAAACTGGTGGGAACTGCATGTAACTACTTTTTTTCCCAGTGGAAGCTCCCACTATGTTTTTATGTTTATTGTGCTGTTTGAATGTAGTCTAACAACACTGAGGAATTTATGACAAAGGTTTGCAAGGAGTAGCCTAAGGGGCAGAGTTTCTAGGTTTAATGATCCAACTGATAACATGTTGTGAAAATTCTACAGAATAAATAATTCATGGAGTTCGCATCGTGGCTCAGTGGTTAACGAATCCAACTAGCAATCATGAGGTTGTGGGTTTGATCCCTGGCCTTGCTCAGTGAGTTCAGGATCTGGTGTTGCTGTGAGCTGTGGTGCGGGTCGCAGACGCGGCTCGGATCCCGTGTTTCTATGTCTGTGGCATAGGTTGGCGGCTACAGCTCTGACTGGACCCCTAGCCTGGGAACCTCCATGTGCCGCAGACGAGGCCCTAGAAAAGACAAAAAAGACAAAAAAAGAAAAAGAATAAATAATTCAGGCTTTCCTCTTCTACCAGAATAAACTCACCGTCTGAATGGTTCTTGGTGAATTTTCCATTCTGTGCGCTACCCTCCATAATGTCACAGCTCCTTTGTGACCAGGCCAGTGGCCTTTGGAGCCCTTTGGTCTTCCAGAGATTATAACCAGTTGTGTCCTAAAACCCTCCATGAGAGGTTGTTCTGATGACTTTCTGAGCTGTCCCAGGAAGTGGAACCTCTGGGATTAAAGCTTTTACCATTTCTTACCCTATTTCTAGTGGGCTGCTATGGGAACTAGAATTTGGCTCTCTATTGAGACTTTTGGGGAAACATAAATTCTCAGCTTCAAGAGTTCCACCATATTTGCAGAAGAAAGTAAGCAATGTTGTGACATTGCGCTGGTCCCTGATGGACACTAGTTTCAAGGCACCACTTTTTAGTGTTATTTGAAGCCTACCACATCATCCTCAGGGGAGATGAAACTGGTCTGACTTCTGCCAGCTGTACTGTAATATTGCTCTCTTCCCTGTCTTTTACAATATTCTTTACATGTCATGCCAGAAAAAATAATAATTCTGTGAACCTTTTCCCCCCGATAAGTGCTCACACAATGAATTTAATTAAAATCCCCTTTATCTATTATGCTGAAAACAAGGAATTAACAATATCCATTAAAATGACTATTACATTCACATCAAATGGATTTCAATACGCAACTAAAATGATATGAAGGAAGCCATAATCATGTGAGGCCCAATATGGTGTATAAATTTTAAACCTTTCGAAACCCTAAATTATTTTAATCTCCAAATGTAATTATCATAAATGTCAGTCAAACGTCCACAGGGCCTCTTTCTGTTGAACAAAAAGAAACAAATGCAACTGTGAAGACTTTAAGCTTTACAAACTCATGATTAACTCCTCTGTAACCAGTGGGCTCTTACGTTCAGACGGAAGAAGAAATTTTTAAGGAGTTGTAGGGCCTGAAATATAGTTTAAAGAAGATATAATCAGGGGATTATGGCCAATGAGTTATAATATTCCTCAAATTAGAGTTGGTTGTCTGATAAAGCCAGTATCTTTTTAACAGTAGCTATAGATTCTGCTTTTTTGTACAGATTTGTAAAGATGACCATTAATTGCTGTAGAGTATTCAATTTTATATAACAGGTAAAGTAGTCCCTCTCCTTGGCGCCTTTAACAAGCAATATTCCAGAGCCACATTTCAGGTTGGGACAAGAAGTAAAGAAAGGTAGTGATCGTCTCTCATATGACATCAAAGGGTATATTTATCAAAACCAAGTGCTATTGCTCAGGTGAAATGTGTCCGAGAAAGGGAAGAAAACATATCATTTCATGAGGAGAGAGAGCATAGTTTGATTGAGGCACTCTATTAAAAATGATGTCATCAGAAGAGGTACCTACTTTAGTTCATTCTTCACCACCATTTCCAATAATACATTTGGATAATTTTCACATTCTAAAACTGCGAGGAAAGAAGTTTTTAGGTTACGTTATCTATGGGACAGTTCCTTCTAGAGGACAAAATGCCAGCTCTCTGCATGTGCCATCTCTCTTCTGACACCAATCATTACTCAGTCCAAATTCCAAATTTCAATTACAAACAAAAGTAACTCACAAACGCCAGTCTAATTATGCCCAGGTTGTAAAACTGTGTGAAAATTGTTTGTTAACCTTTAGATATTTAGAGTTAACCTCACATACTAGAAAAGTAGCCTTGTTAAAACCCTTCTCACATCACCCCCCCTTCATCATATTAGCCCAGGACTCAATCTTTATTCTTTTTCCCCTGATTATTTTATTGCCTTATTTGGTACTTACCCTTCTCCATTGTTGGTAAGGTCTAAAAGCCTGTCACACTGAGCCTGCTGCTACTCCATTATTTGCTTTGAACAAACGCTATTATGTTGCCCTAATAACCACAGCTGTGTAAGCATCCATCAGTCTCTTTTATTGTCGTATAATTTCTATATATGAAAGTAATTTGCCCTCAATGTCTGCTGCTGATTTCCATTGTTTGTATTGACACATTGCTCAATTCTCAACCCTTGGCTCTTGTCTGCTCTTTCTTTCTCTCTCTCCTATTGGAACAATTTTAGCCTTTATCCTAAAACACTACTTTAAAATTAATGAAACTAAAGTGGCCTTAGCCCTTCCATGACCAAAAGGGCAGCATAAAAATACTGACTTGCCAAATCTTGAAAAATGGCTCAGTTTGATGCCTCCTTTCTGAGAAATTATTATCTGATGTACTGTGGATTGCTCTGCTGACAGTATTATTACCCTCAAGAGTGCCAAGGATTTTAATGGAAACTTGAGACTGGAAGCTGTCTTTGAGCTCTGTTACAGAGAAAGAAAGCAGTCCCACGAATGCCACTATAGATGGAACTTGTTCCAGACTAAAGGTCTCTGGAGCAGAGACAGATTCTGACCTTGGATGTGGCTGTGAATGTTGAATATGCCTTGTTGGTGGTCTTACCAGTTTTACTTTGATGCCATGCTTTTCCAGAGAAGACTCTGAATGAGGTCCAGAAGCCCAGGAAGCAGGATGAGAGAATATCTATTACATCTCCAAATTTGTTGACTATCTATATTTCACAAGTGAGTAAACTAAGGTTCAGAGAGATTAAATCAGTCATCCAAGTTTACTCAATCAGTTAAGTGGCGGAATCAAGATTTAAACTCCCAAACCTCTCTTCCTTTTATTTTTATTCTTTGTCTTTTGTCTTTTTAGGGCTGCACCCATGACACATGGAGATTCCAAGGCTAGGGGTCGAATAGGACCTGTAGCTGCCAGACTACGCCACAGCCACAGCAACGAGAGATCCAAGCCATGTCTGTGAGCTACACCACAGCTCACTGCAACACTGGATCCTTAACCCACTGAGCAAGGCCAGGGATCGAACCCATGTCCTCATGAATACTAGTCGGGTTTGTTAACCACCAAGCCACGATGGGAACTCCCTCTTACTTTTATTATATCTTTGAAGCTTGGGGTAGCCTAGCCTCTCTGGGTGGACATCAAATCTGGGTTTTGTGATGGCAGATGGATAGAAGCAACTCCTCATGAGCACACTAACATTCAGGCTCAGAGAGGGCAATGCATTTGTGAAGTGAATGCTGAGGAACTACAGTTGCATAGTGAGCTGGGTAGAGGCAGCAGGAGGTGGCTCCCTTACAGCATTTGTTTAGCAGTGGTGGGATGAATCTCAGTCACCCACAAAATCTAAATATAATGCCTATAGCCTCAGCTCAGACCAAACCAAGGGCTTGATGTATTTGTGTCATTAGCTCTGTGTCTGATGTGTGTGTGTTTATGCATATGTGTGTGTTGTTAGTGTTGTGATTAATCATAAGATTAACTGGATCCTTAGGTACTTTTGTAGTTAACTGAAAACATAACTTCACAACAGTAAGTGCCAAATCCTATTGGCTCTGCCTTCGTTATTGACCTAAAGTCTAATTCCCACCACCTCCATTATCACTACCTTAGCTAAAGCCCCCATCATCCTCTTCCCTGATTACTCTTAGAACTTCCTAACAACTGTTTGTATTCTCTAACTTTCTGTTTTTACCTAACAGCTGGAGTGCTCCTTCTAAAACATAAATCAGACCAACAAATCCCTTACAAAAGGGGCCCTCTTCACACTTGCATTCTGTGCATCCCAGGCAAACTCCTTAAGCACTTACAGGCCTCTGAACAGTCAGAATTCTGCCCACATTTATATCCATCTCTTACCACTTTGCCCTCACTCTGCTCTATCCACATTGCCTCCTTGCTCTTCCTGAAGTGTTTCAAACATGCTTACATGTCATTTTGCTGCTCTCCTAACTGGAATGCTCTTCCTTTCATAGTTCGCTCTCATTCACTCACTCATATTATTCAGGTCAGGAAAGGTTTCCTTGAGCTTTCCTTCACCCCTCCCCCCAACATTCTCTTTTTATCTCTGGCTCTGTCTGATTTTTCTTCACAGCATTTAACACTAATTGATAATCATATTGTAGATTTACTTTTTTTTTTTTTTTTGCTTTGGTTTGCTTTATGATATATCTCCCCCACTAGAATATAAGCTCCATAGAGAAGGACAATTTTTGGCTTATTCACCACTCTATCTTCTGTGCCTGCAGTGCCAGACATATAAAAATTTCATGATACATATCTTCAGTGAATTAATGGGTGAATGTAATTTGTTAACGACTTTAAAGAAAGATGCACATTCATTTTGTACCTCTGCCAATGAGAGAAACAGTAGTTTATCAGAGCTCTATTATGCATTTGCTAACCAATATTCATTGAACTTATACTTTGTGCTGGGACTACAAATAAGATACAAATAAGGCAGTCTGGATTTGAGGAACTCTTGCCAGAGGAAGAGACCTACAGACAAGTGTTATGACAGAAAGAAGCAAAAGTTATTATGGAAGTTGGGAAGGTTCCAATCTGGTCAAAGGAGAGAAGAGTAAAATGAGAGAAAGACAATTAGGATTTCTAGAAGTTTCTGGAAGAAGTAACAGCTCAGCTGCATGCTAAAAGACCCTTGGGATGTATCTAAAAGAGAATATAGGAAACGTTGACCTAAGCAGCAAGAGGAGCTACTTATGAAATTGCAGAGAGAGAGAGAGAGAAAGAGATTAATAGAGAGACAGAATGATTGACTTAAGAGAACTGCACAAATGGGTCACATTGATGCCCCATTCATTCTCTATTGAAAAATCTGGGAAAGAGGCAAGGGGTGGTGCTTTAAGATGAATGCAGACAGGTAGCAGGTTTCTTACTGAAACAAAAAAGGAAGTCTCTATTTCCAAAAAACTTTGGGGAACTATATATTTACTGAAATCTTTGGAAGTTTTTGGAACTGCTTTATGGTTCTATATGAAGTTTAGAGGTGAAAACTTGGGCAAATAAATTCTTCTAGTTCTGTTGTCAGGAGACTTTTGGAATACTTTATTTACTCTAGATATATAATACATTTTGAGATTTAAATTTAAAAATGTCTTTCATTATTAATCTGAGATTTTATATATATATACATATATATATATGTGTGTATATATATATATATATATATAGCCCAGTTTTCAATGACTCCAAAATTTCAGCTGAGTCCCAGAAATTTTGGCTGGGAACACTAAGGCAAGCTCTCCTGATATCAACAACCATGAAAAATCTTTAAAACCAAAGTTCTGTGTGCTCTGTATTGATATAAAAGCCTCATCCTAAAGCCTCCTATAGCAGACAGTATTATACTCCATGAATGTACTTTGATTTCAGAGCTTCTAAGTATTTTAGTTGGTGCTCAGACAACTACATGATTCCTTCAAGGCTTCCCTGTGCTACCAGTAGAGGAACTCAATATAAATAATCTATGGGCAAACGCTGGCTCTTCTGGGTGAATTTGTTAGAATCCTATTGGAACTTGTACTCTTCCAGAGTTGAACTCAATCCTGCTGAACTGGCCTAAAACATTATTGTTGACCCTTCCAAAAAGATCATGTTATGTAGCAAAATCTCAGACATTTTTATTATATCCAGTTGGAAAAACAAAAAACAAAACCAAACTCACTGAAAAAAAATTCACTGGGTTAAATATGGTTTTTTTAACTGCTGGGGAGGAAGCTCTCATAGCCTTTCCAGCTGGTTATTCCCTCAGAGTTCATTGTGACCAAATTCACAAAGCTGTTTTCTGGCATTACTGATAATTGCACAAGCAGATGTACCACTGAATGCTTTGATCTTAATCGTTGTGAATTAAAAAGGATTGAGCTTTCTCAATATTTTAAGGGGAGGTCTACAAGAAATTTAAAGGTCTGTAGCAATAAACCTTACTTTTTAATACAGTGGTGCTCAAAAGTGACCCGGGATATAGTGATTGTTCTAGAAGGGTTTCTGGGCTGTCCAGAAGTTTATTCATGAAGCCATTATCCCTGATAGCAGTTTTTAAAAGATGATGGTAATAAATTACAACAATTTTTAATTTTAAAATCTTGGCAGTAAATGATACTTTCTGTTCATGAAACAGATATGCTTAAGAAACACAGAGAATCTAATCCAAAGATTCAGATATCATTTTTATGTAAGTAGTCCCCCTCATCATCATCATCAAAAAAAAAAAATCTTTATATCTGGATCTGTTCTAAGTCCTATATTTCCAGCTGTCTGCTAGAAATACCAGACTTACTGCATGGAGAGAAAACTCATTATTTTTTTCTCTTCCTCTAGGCCAACTACTGTTTCTCAACACTGTGGTTTCTAACCTAAGAAATAATAAAGCTGTCAAAGGTACTAAAGATATAAATGGAGTAATATTCTGACTCTGTCTACAGTTCCCTTCATCTCTAAAATCCATGAAGTCATTTTGGGGTGTCATTTCTTCTATACGGTGGCTCTTGAATCTGTCTTTTCCTCACCATTTCCATGGTCTTGATTCAAGCTCTTATTACATTATATAGGATGTGGAAGGAAAAGATCTTTCCTAAACAGTTGCATCTCCTCCTCCTCTCCTCTCCCCTTCCCCCATTCTTCTCCTCCTCGTCCCCCACCCCTCCTCCTCCTTCTTCCTCTTCTTCTCCTCCTCCCCTCCCCCATTCTCCTCCTCCTCCTCCTCATTCTCTTTCTCCTTCTTCCTCTTCTCTTCCTGTACATTGCAAAAGTTATAGGCTTCCTTAAATTTCATGTTGTCATGACACCCTTATCAAAAACTCTGTGCCTGGCTTTATTTGTCCCCCACTGATCCTTTATCACTGTGCCTGCTACTACCCATTGTGCCATGGCTCTCATCCTTCATTCCATTCTGGTTCTCTTCTGCTCTCTGTACCAAATCATGCTCATTCTGCTAGGACACTTAGCAAGAGTGGGAGTCAAGAAGTAATGATCCTAGTTCTACTTCTGTGAATTATCTCTATGAACGTGGGCTTGTCATTCAATCTTCCTGGACTTCAAGTTGAGTACTAACCAAAACAAAGCTGTTATATCAATATCAATACCATCCAAAGGAAACAAAAAGGCAAAAAAGTCTCTTGTGATTTTGAGAAACACTGAAAGTGATGAAAGACTAAATCCATCAAAAAGTTAAAACATTCTCAGTTTGTATGTACCCCATTTCTGCAAAAATTTAAATCAAAGATTGACAGAATTGTGAGAGATGTACACAAAACACCATCAATGTTGGTGATATATCTCTTAGTCTTTGATAACACAGGCCAGCTAAGATACTTTTATATGTATGTAAAAGTACAACGTTTATACAACGTTTTATACAACGCTTGAACAGCAAAATCAGCGATCTTGTTCTAATTTACCTATATGGAATATTGCATCCATTGATTGGATAACAAATATTCTTTTCAAGCACATATGAAATGTATATGAAAACTGACCACATGCTCTACCATAAAGTTAGCCACAAGGAATTTCAAAAGACTGATAGCAAAAACACTACATCATCTGATTACATGGCCATTAAGTAAGAGGTCATTAACCCTCTAAAAATAAAAAAAGGATTGAAAGTTAAAATATATGTTAAATATACTCATAGGTTGAAAAGTAAGTCATAAATTTAGAAAATACTGATAATTTAGTAATAATAAAAACTCTACAGTCAGAACTATATATCTGAAGTGGTGTTTGAGTGAAATTACTAGCGTTAAGGTAGAAAGGTTTGAAATTAATGAGGCAAGCATTTTAAGCATAAACCTTAAAAAATTAAAATAGCGATGTAATTCTAAAAAAGTAAAATAAAAAATAAAATAAAAAGTGATGAAAGAAAATCAACAAAACCAGAGTTGATTCTTTGAAAAATACTAATAAATTGGGTGAAACTCTGACAAAATTAATTAAGAAAAGATGGGTGGAAATTACAAATAAATCATATTAGAAATGAAAAGGGGGACAGATGTTATACAAATTAAGAAAATATTATAAGTAACTTATGTCAAAGTATTTGAAATCCTAGGTGAAGTAAATTGTAGAAAAATACAAGTTCTGAAACTCACCCATGAAATGCAATGTCTGACTACTTATACAATCATTAAGAAAGTTGAATTAGAGTTTAAAAATTTTTTTACAAAAGAATCACCATGGGAGTTCCTGTTGTGGCACAGTGGAAAAGAATCTGACTAGTATTTATGAGGCTGCAGTTTCGATCCCTGGCCTTGGTCAGTGGATTGGGGATCCGGTGTTGCCAAGAGGGGTGGTGTAGGTCGCAGACACAGCTTGGATCCCACATTGCTATGGCTCTGGCATAGGCCAGCACCTGTAGCTCCAATTTGACCCCTAGCCTGGGAACTTCCATATGCCAGGGGTGCAGCTCTACAAAAAAAAAAAAAAAAAGAAGAAGCAGCAGCAGCATCATGATCAGATGACTTTATGGGCAAGTCATACTAAATTTTCAATGAATAGTTAATTCTAAACTTTACAAACTCTTGAAGAGGACGAGAAATCATTCTTCAGCTCATCTAAAGAGACTAACGTTATCTTGAAACTGAATACCAAACCAAACTACTAAAAAGTACTAGATCAATCTTATTATTAAGCATAGGCACAAAATAATAGCAAATGAAATCAAGTGATGTGTAAACGAGATAATCATGACCAAAACAGGTTTAGCTCAATGATAGTCTAATATCAGTTACATAAATGATCACATTAACAGAGTAGAGAAAATCAAATATCATTACTAAATAGGTTAAAAAAAATATTTGGTGGAACTGAATATCTATTTTATTTTATTTTATTTATTTATTTTTTTCTCTTTTTGCCATTTCTTGGGCCGCTCTCGTGGCATATGGAAGTTCCCAGGCTAGGGGTCAAATCGGAGTTGTAGCCACCAGCCTTTGCCAGAGCCACAGCAACGCAGGATGCAAGCCGCATCTGCGACCTACACCACAGCTCACGGCAATGCCGGATCCCCAACCCACTGAGCAAGGCCAGGGATCGAACCCGCAACCTCATGGTTCCCAGTCGGATTCGTTAACCACTGAACCACGACAGGAACTCCTGAATATCTATTTTAAATAAAAAGTCTAAAACTGGTAATAAAAGAAACTTTCATTAAGCTAATATAAGGATCTACAAAAATCCTACAGTAAGCATCTTATTGAACTGTGAAATGTTGAAAGCATTCCCTTTTATATCAAGATAAAGTATAAAATTGTTTAGATAGAAAAATATGAAGATTCTGTAGAAGTTTTACTACAATTGATACAAATTAAGGAACACTTCTATATGTAAAAGTATATACTAAAGTTTACTGTTAGGTATAATAACATAACTATGGGAGTTCCCATCGTGGCGCAGTGGTTAACGAATCCGACTAGGAACCATGAGGTTGAGGGTTCGGTCCCTGCCCTTGCTCAGTGGGTTAACGATCCGGCGTTGCCGTGAGCTGTGGTGTAGGTTGCAGACGCGGCTCAGATCCCGTGTTGCTGTGGCTCTGGTGTAGGCCAGCGGCTACAGCTCCAATTCGACCCCTAGCCTGGGAACCTCCATATGCCATGGGAGCGGCCCAAAGAAATAGCAAAAAGACAAAAAAAAAAAAATAACATAACTATGATAGAGAGTTTGTGAAGATTAAAATGGATAATGTATATAAAGCACTTATCATTTGTTAACTCAAATGAAAGAATTACTGTTAATGTTTTAAAAAAAAAAGTCAGTGGCATCCCTATTCATCAGCCACAACCAGATAATACCATTAGAAAATACTATCTTATCCTGATTTCTTTAGAAGCAGAGCCTGAAACAAAGGTTTTTGTGCAGTTAGGTAAGTTGAGAACATGATTCCATGTGGCAGTTATGAGACATGGGGGATAGATAAGAAAGAGAAAAAAGCCAAGAGGAGTCTGTGATATTGATCTGGTCACAAGAGTTGTGAGGAGCTTGTGAAATTCATTTCAGGAATGTGCTCCTGTGGTATGAAAGGGGGAAGCATTTATCCATGTGCTTCTATCACCAGCACTCAAGAATAGCCCCAAAAGTGCAGACTCCCTTTCACTTCCAGATGCCTGCAGAGGAGTGTGATGAATTTCCATGGGTGTCTTCTACTATTACGTCAGAGAGGCTCAGGGAGATCTTGGCCCTTGTGGAAATAAAAACAAAGGCACTGTAAGGTTGTGTGTAATAAAGCTGGTCAATTTTGTTTAGAAATTAATAGGGCTGGAGTAAGAGATGGAGCCTAGTGGTTATGAAATGATGCACCAGAGGTGTTTGATACAAATGCTCTTTTAAAATCAACAGCAAAGGGTCTGAAGGTGAGTAAACCTACTGAAGGTATTTAAAATTTATGTGATTAAGAATTTTTCATTATCTGGAGTTCCCGTCATGGATCAGTGGTTAACGAATCTGACTAGGAACCATGAGGTTGCAGGTTTGATCCCTGGCCTTGCTCAGTGGGTTAAGGATCCGGCGTTGCCGTGAGCTGTGGTGTAGGTTGCAGACGCGGCTCGGATCCCGCGTTGCTATGGCTCTGGCATAGGCTGGCAGCTACAGCTCTGGTTCAACCCCTAGCCTGGGAACCTCCATATGCCGCAGGAGCGGCCCAAGAAATGACAAAAAGACAAAAAAGAAAAAAAAGAATTTTTCATTATCAATAAATGGAGAAAAAAATCTAAATAATCTTCTTAGATATGAAGACTTGGTGGTGTAAAGTTGTCACTTCTCTCCAAGCTGATTTATAAATTAAAAGGAATCCTCTACAAAATTTCAGTAGGATTTCTTATATCATTTTGTTTTCAGAGAAATCAATAAGTGGTTTCTAAAATGTATGTGGTGGTAGAGCAGATGTCTAAGAAACTAAAGCCTTTTACACTCCTAAAGAGGAAAGCCAGTGTTTGTATGTGTGTATGCGTGTGTGCATGCATGCGTCTGCACATGAATTTGTGTGCATATACATGTGTATGAGGACATCTTTCCCTGCCATATATCAAGACTAAAATGGCTGTAGTAGTTATGAAAGTATGATATATATGTAAAGATGGACTCATCCACAAATGGAATGGAAAAGAGAGTCCTCACGCATAATCATGCACATATAGTAACAGTTTATTAGAAGGCGGTCTTTTATATCAGTGATTATATGAAAATGATGAAATAAGTTGAATCCCTACCATATACCACAAACAACCATCAATTCCAGGTTGAGTAAAGATAAAATGTCAAAGCCAAAGCTAAAGAAAACTTTAAGAGTCAATGAAGAAGAACATATTATTAACTTACGGTAGATAAGGAACGCTTTAAAAAGTTACATAAAGGTAAACCAAAAAGGAAAATACTGACAAGTGGCACCAAATATTTAAAGATGTTGATTAACATCACAAAATTTTATAAAGAATGCAAATCATCAAGACAATTCCAAGAGAAGATCATTTCAAAATAAATAGTCGAAAAAGGATTAGCAATAAGAAAAAGATAGCTTAGTAGAAAAATAGAGGAAAAAACATACAGGGGTATTACACAGAAAATGAAGCACAAATGGTTCATAAACATATGCAAGTCACTCAGCCCCATTTGCATTAAGGGAATAACAGAGTAAAATCAAAATTAGATAACATTTTACACATACAAGGTGGGCAGCTTTAAAAGTCTGAAAAATACCAGGGGCTGGTGAAAACTTGAAGCAATGGAAACTCTTATCAGATAAATTGGCGCCACTACATTGAAGCTGTTTGGTATTAATGTGAACTGTGTGTATCCTCCTTTCTTTAGAACCCCAAGAAACTCCTCACTGTGCTCCAGGAAATGTATACAAGCATGTTCTTAATAGGGTAGTACATAAGAAATGTACATCCATGGATGAATATTCTATGTATTCATCAGAAGAAGGGTGTTCAGTAGTGAAAATAAATGAAGCATCCCTATGCATCAGCATCATTATGGTTAAACAGAAAAACTTCAAATTAAGGAGAAAAACATAAGACAGTAATATATACAGCGTGATTAATTCCTATAAAGTTTAATGCTAAAAGTATATCATTTAGGAAAGCCAACATAAGAGAGAAAACTATAAGAAAAACAAATGTAATATATATATGAATTCAAGATATTTCTATCCCACAGGAGCTTTTAAAATTCTATTATTTTTTTTTCTTAACCTTAGTGCTAAATACATGGGATTTTATATTACCATCGTTTGAACTGTTGATATTTGTTTAATGTACCATTTTATGAAATGTTTCAACATGATAATAAAAAATAAAAGTTTCAGTGACAGAGTGTTCTCACAAATATCCCATTCTACTTTTGGACATGTCTACTTTATAATCTATTTCTTTACATTAAGCTGAAGTATTCAGCACTTATTCGTTCTTTGGTCTATAAAGTTTCATGGAAAATCAAATCCTTACATATGGCAGATTTTTAAGTACTCAAAGGCGGTTATCTCCCTTTAGGTTTCTTCAACCATCCTTAAATCGGGTTTCCAGACACCTCGACAGTTTGGCTACCTTCCCCTGGACATGCAGCCAGAGCTGAGCACAACATTCCAATTTGTTCTGGCCAGTGAAATGTCTGATGGGACTATTAACTTTCTTGTTTGGGACACTGCATTTATTTATATAGACTAAAACTGACCTAGGTTTTTGAAGACTTGTATACCTCATTAATTTATATTGGACTCCTTGTCATTTCAAACCTTTAAGTCTTTTTCACATAAAGATATATATAATATGATTTTCTTATCCTATACTTGTGAGGTTAATTTAAAAAAAAAACTATATTTAGGACTTTGCATTTTGCTCTTTTCCCCCCATCCTAAAGTTTTATTGAAGTAGAGCTGATCTACAATGTTGTGATAATTTCTTCTGTACAACACAGTGATTTAGTTATACATGTACATTCATTCTCTTTCAGATTCTTTTCCCACGTAGATTATCACAGCATATTGGGTAGAGTTCTCTGCGCTATACAGCAGGTCCCCATTGGCCAGTCATTCCATATACCACAGTGTGCATATGCCAGTCCCAAAGGCCCAGTCCATCCCCCCACCACCTCTCCCCTTTGGTAACAGTAAGTTTGTTTTTGAAGCCTGTGAGTCTGTTTCTGTTTTGCAAATAAGTTCATTTGTATCCTTGTTTTAGATTCCACTTATAAATGTTATAGTGTTTGCATTTCTCTGACTCACTCTTCATTTAGTCTGAAAATCTCTAGGTCCATTCATGTTGCTGCAAATGGCATTATTTCATTCTTTCTTATGGCTGAGTAGTATTCCACCATGTATATGTACCACCACTTCTTAATCCACCTCTGTTAGTGGACATTTAGGTTGCTTCCCTGTCTGTCTATTGCAAATAGTGCTGCAATGAATATTGGGATGCCTGTATATTTTCAAATTATGGTTTTCTTTGGAGGGATGCCTAGGAGTGGGATTGCTGGATCATATGGTAGTTCTAATTTTAGTTTTTGAGGAATCTTCATACTGCTTTTCATAGTGGTTGTACTAATTTACATTCCCACAAACTGTGTAAGAGGGTTCCCTTTTCTCTGTACCCTCTCCAGCATTTATTGTTTGTAGACTTTTTGATGATGACCATTCTGGCTGGTGTAAGATTGGAACTCAATTACATTGTTCGAGCCTGTTGAGATATTTTCAGTCTTGATTTCTTACATCTGTAAATTTGCTTCCTATATTTGTGTCATCAGCAAATTTGGTAAGCACTTGTTTGATTAATGAAATTTTTATTTAAAACTACATGTATGAGGCTAGGTGCTAGGTAATGTATATTCATCCCAGTAGTTAATAAAAATTTAAAATGGAGATATCCAAAAGTAAATATTTCTCTGCCAATAGTCAATATACCCATAATCAAAATTTTTTTGATGTTTGATAAAAGTTGGCACATAGATTTACAGTCCATATTTTCCTATCATTTTCCTTTAAATTTTTCTTCATTCTCACATGAACTCTCATGTTTTTGTTGACAAGACCTAAATCTATACCTTTAGCCTTGATTGAATTTTCATCTGGAATTGACTTGTCTGTTTTGTACCTCAACCTCTACAAAGCAAAGCTATATGCAAGATTTTCTTCATACTCAAACCTGCCTCTTTTCATTTGTTATTATCCATGTTGATTAATGGCTTTAACAGTCTCTGATGTTCAGTCCTGACAAACTTGAAGTAAGTCTCTTTTTTTTTTGGCTTTTTAGAGCTGCACCTGTGGCACATGGAGGTTCCCAGGCTAGGGGTCTAATCACAGCTATAGCTGCCAGCCTACACCACAGCCACAGCAACACAGGATCCAAGCTGTGCCTGCCATCTACACCACAGCTCATGGCAGTGCCAGATCTTTAACCCACTAAGCGAGGCCAGGGATCAAACCTGCATCCTCATGGATGTTAGATTCCTTTCCACTGAGCCATGACGGGAACTCCTCAAAGTAAGTCTTTTTTAATTAAAAATCATATTGATTTTTTCCTAGTATAGATGAAGGTAGGATCTTGTTTTTTTTATTTTATTTTAATTTTTTTATTTTTTTACTTTTTTGTCTTTTCGCGTTTCTTGGGCCGCTCCCGCAGCATGTGGAGGTTCCCAGGCTAGGGGTCGAATCAGAGCTGTAGCCTCCAGCCTGTGCCAGAGCCACAGCAACACGAGATCTGAGCCGTGTCTGCAACCTACACCATAGCTCACGACAACACTGGATCCTTAACCCACTGAGCAAGGCCAGGGATTGAACCCTCAACCTCATGGTTCTTAGTCGGATTCGTTAACCACTGAGCCACGACGGGAACTCTGGGATCTTGTTATTTTAAAAAAGAGGAGAATTAAAAGTGTAATGATATAAATAAGAATTAAGATAAATCTATAACCTCAACATCTAGAAATGAGCATTGTTACATTGGCATTTATCCTGCTAGTCATTGTTCCGTGCATTAGAGAGACATAATCGCTATTCACTTACCCAAATAAGCAGAAGTTTTAACATAATGTGAATGTGTATAGCTAAAACAAAAATCAGAAAAGTAAAAAACTATGTAACTATCACCCATGTTAAGAAATAGATGGTGATTATTGTGAATACTAGATAACCCTTGTATGCTCTCTCCATAGTCATTTTCTCCCCTTTCCAAACATTTCTGTTTGACTTAGGATATTATAGTTTGTTTCGATTGTTCTTTAAACATTTATTTAGGAGTTCCCGTCGTGGCTAAGTGGTTAATGAATCCGACTAGGAACCATGAGGTTGTGGTTTCGATCCCTGGCCTCGCTCAGTGGGTTAAGGATCTGGCGTTGCCGTGAGCTGTGGTGTAGGTTGCAGACATGGCTCGGATCACACGTTGCTGTGGCTCTGGCGTAAGCCCACAGCTACAGCTCCGATTTGACCCCCTAGCCTGGGAACCTCCATATGCCGCAGGAGTGGCCCAAGACATGGCAAAAAGACCAAAAAAAAAAGAATTTATTTAAGTGAAATAATGTGTATTCCTTTGTATCTGGCAAATTATTTTGTTCTATGTTGTTTGTGAGATATAACCATATTGTATGTGGGACAGTGGTTTGTTTATTTTCATTATTGTTCAATAGTCCATTGAATAAGTATGCCACAATTATGTATTCACTCTTAGCATTGATTAGCATTTGAGTTGTTTCCAGTGTGAGATTATCATGAAGAATGCTGCTGTGAACATTCTTTTTTATGTGTACATGTATTTCTCTTTGAAATATGCCTAAAGCTCTTTTTTTTTTTCCTTTCCATTAGTGCTTTATGTGTCCTAGTTAAGGAATTTTTGCTTATCTCCAAGTACTGAAGATATTCTTCCATAGTTTCCTCTGGAGTCTTCCTTGTTTTACTTTCACATTTGGATCAACAATATACTTATGATTAATTTTTTTTTTTTTTTTTTTTTTTTTTTTTTAGGGCCATACCCATGGCATATAGAGGTTTCCAGGTCCAGTTGGAGCTACAGCACATCCTGCAGCACAGCCACAGCAACATCAGATCCGAGCTGTGTCTGTAACCTAAACCACAGCTCACTGCCACTCTGGATCCTTAACCC
Source organism: Sus scrofa (assembly GCF_054392235.1). Lineage (NCBI taxonomy): Eukaryota > Metazoa > Chordata > Mammalia > Artiodactyla > Suidae > Sus > Sus scrofa. The sequence continues at coordinate 114,220,133 of NC_139389.1, read as the reverse complement.
ACTGAGTGAGGCCAGAGATAGAACCTGCAACCTCATGGTTCCTAGTCGAATTCATTTCCGCTGCGCCACAACAGGAACTCCTATGATTAATTTTTGTATGTAATATGACGAATATTTTCTTTTACAATATTCATATCTATGCCCAGAATAATTGATTGGAATGGCCATCCTTTCTCCACTGCTCAGCATTGCCACCTTTGTCATGAACCAGTTGTATGTATATGTAAGTGTGTTAATGGACTATCTAATATGTTCTGCTGATCTAGGCATCTACTCTGTTGGCAATACCATGCTCTCTTCATTACTGGAGTTTTAACATAAGTCTTGACATCTGTTAAAGTTCTTTAATTCTTTCTTCAACATTATCTTGGCAAACTTTTACCCTTTAAATGTTTACTTTAGAGTTAATTTGCCAATGTCTACCAAAAAACCCCAAAATAAACAAAATGAAAACAAAAACACACCACAAAATAACAACAGCAACAATAACAAAAACTCACCTCCTGAATTTTGACTGCAAGAGATTTAAATGGAAAGATCAGTTTAAGGAGAATAGATATCTTTGTTATATATTCATTATATATTAATATATTTTATTCCTCTGATTATTTAGATCATGGGGCAGAATACTATAACCCTTGGGCTAAATACAGTTCTCTGGCTATTTTTGAAAATAAAGTTTTAGTGGCACACCAGCCACACCCCTTTGTTCACCTATTATCTATCCTGAGTTGGCATTATAATGCAGAGTTGCATAGTTGTAACCATTATAGTGCAGAGTTGGGAAGTAGAGACGTCTAGCCTGCAAAGGCTAAAACATTTATTATCCGATCTTTTATAGAAGTATTTGGATACTGCTTATTTTTTTCATTTTTCCTATGTGGAAATGCTTTACACATTTCCTAAGATTAGTTCCTATAAATCTAACATATTTGGATGCTATTGTAGATGATATCATTTAAATTTTCATTTTCTCTTCATTGATGTTTAGAAAAATACCACTGATTTTTCTGTACTTTGTATCCAATCTGTAAATTCTTTTTGCTTTTCTGCGTATACAGTCCCATCAGTTTTTTCTTCTTTGCTACTTCTCATACATCTTTATTAAATTGGTGTTATTGATAGCAGAGGGAAAGCTTTCAATGTGTCCCTGTTATGTAAGGTGTTTGCTGTAATCTTTTAAATTTTTATTAGATTAAGGAAGGGTTTCTCGTATTCCTAGTTTACACTGAGCTTTTAATATTAATGGTAGTTGAATTTCATTAAATATTTTCTCTGCCTTTATTTTCTCCTATCCTATATGAGATCATCATATGATTTTATTCCTTTTTTCAATTAATGTAGGAAGTTATATGAAGTTTTCAAATGATAGACCTCATGTTACTGAAATAATCCAAATAGGTTGTGAGGTCTTATTCCTTTGGTGTTTATTTTATTTTATTTTTTTTGGCTTTCAACAAAAAAATTTTTTTAGGAGTTATTATTTTTTTAATAGTTATTTCCCAATACATTTTTTTTTTCTACTGTACAGCATGGTGACCAAGTTACACATACATGTACACATTCTATTTTCACACATTATTATGGTGTTTGTTTTCAAATAGTCTGTTTAGGTTTCTTTTGATTCTACAGTTATCATTATTAGAGTGTGAACCATAATTTCCCTTTCTTATAAGATTTGATATCAAGGTTATAGAGGGTAGTTTTTAAATTATTATTCTATGGAAGTGTTTGTTTAAGTTTGGCATTACTCTTCCTTAAATATTTGGTATAATTTATCTATAAAGTCATCTATATGTAAAGTTTTTTGAATGAAAACTAAGTTATTTTATAGTTATAAGAATTTATACTTTCCTTTAAGATACATGACAGAACATTGCTTCTTTTGCAACAACTATAAAAATCTGAATGAATTAGAAGTTATATGTATGTGTGTATATATACATATATATGTATATAAATTATATATAAAGTCATCAGGAAATTGTGAACAAGTAGAGGAATCACTTTGCAGAGACTGAAGAAATCTAGATGGGCAAATTTGGCAAACGTCTTTCTTTCTGAGGCTTTTTTCGAGTCTGATTATAGGCTGAGGTTTCAATACAGAGAGGCAGACATTGTTGATGGAAGGAGAAATCAGGAGCTTTTAGCAGAGGGAAGGCATAGCCCCTTGGAAAGTGGATGAGTCCTAAATGCATAGATGTTTTTACCCCACCATATTTCTTCACAGGACTCTTGTCTAGGGTTGTGCAGTAGGGATATTGGGCTAAAATATTCAGTAAAAACTATTTCTATATCCCAACACTTAGAAGCCAAGGTTCTGCAAGACGGAGGGATTTATCATGAACAAAGGATAACTCACACCCTTGTTTAACTGAAGTGGCAACCGAACTCTCACCCAGCTCAACTCCTAGCTACTTCAAAATGTCTGCTAGTCACCCCCTCTGCCTCACAAGGGAAAAGGCATGTCCTCCCTGAAGGAAAATATCATTGACTCCAGTCTATATTGTCCTTTCTGGTATACATAACACAATTCTACAATGTATTAAGAAAGGGGAAAATTTGATCCATAATCAAAGAGAAATATATATCCCAGACCCCCAGATGATCTAGATGTTGGAATTAACAGACAAGGACTTTGCAAGGACTATTAAAATTTGTTATGGAAATGGAAAAAAAATTAACACATTTGATAAAAATTGGAGAAGTTAGATAATTATCTAAAATTTTTTTTCTTAGTGGATATTATGGATCTGAAAAAAAAAACAGTATTTGAAATTAAGAACTCATTGGAAGGCTTGGTATTAGATTGTACACACTAGATAAGATTAGTGAACTCAAAGACAAGCCAATAGAAATTGAAACGAATGAATGAGAAGAGCTTAAGGGACTCAGAATACTGAAACATTAAGTAGAGTCTCCAATAAGAAAGAAAAAGAGAATGAGACTTAAGAAAGATTTAAAGACATAATGCACAAGATTTTTCCAAAACAGATTAAAATATATTACCCTAGGTATTTAAGAAGTACAGCAAACTTCAAGCAAGATAAATATCAGAAAAATGGTGAACTTAATAACCTATGACATTTTTATTATTTTGGAAAATTTCTCAGCTCTTGGCTTCTCTTCTAGTAACCCAAAAGATATGTTAGGCCTTTTTAGTGTATCTCTTAAGTCTCCTATTCTCTTTATTTTTTTGTATTTTTCATACTTTTAAAAATGTATTTCTGCCCAATTGTCTTTGAATTCTCTAATTCTTCCCTCAACTGTAATTTAGCTGTCTTAAATTTATCCACTGAATTCTTAACTTTGATTATAATATTTTTGCTTTCTGAAATTTTGATTTTACAATTTCTAGTGGTTCTTTTTTTGAAATATTCTCAATCTTTAATTTTATTTCCTTGCACATATTCAGCATAGTTTTGAAGACTGTTATCTAAATATTTTATTCTGCATTTATTTTTGATAACTCCATTATCTGGATATTTAATTTCTTTGTTCTTATTGACCATCATCCCAGCCCCGACCCAATCATGGTTTTTGTCTCTTTTTTTGTGTGGCTACTTATTTTTGATTGAGCATAAAGCATTGTATACAAATAATTGTGGAATAATTTGTTAACAAGGATAACATAAATCTTCCTAAGGAAGTTTTTTTACACTAGCTTGACATGTGGCTAGGGGCACAATCTGAGATAACCTTAATCTAATTTCAGGTTTTGAGATTATTATCTTTCTTCCCTATAAGAGTTAGTATATTTCTGATTAATTCTTACTCTTACAATGCAGCTCTTTTGGGTCTTGATATAAAGCATTGGGATCTTGGAATTTAAGTTTTATCTCCTTATCCTAAAAGTTTTTCAAAAACTCTTCTTAGGAAAAAAAACAAAAAAAACAAAAGTGGATTTCCCTGGTGTCTCAGGGCGTTAGGGATCCCATATTGTTACTGCTCTGGCTCTGGTTATTGCTATGGTGTGGGTTTGACCCATGGCCTAACTTTTGCATGCTATGGGTGTGGCCAAAAATAAACAAACAAACTCTGCTTTTGTAGCCTCTCAGCTGCTTTTCTAGACTCTGAAAACGCTTTTACAGTTAATGTGGCCCCAAAGGCCAGGCACATCTCTCTGGGACATTTTCTCCAAAATCTTTGCCACATAATTATTTTGCCATCTTCCCTAGATCTCCAGCTTCAAGAAATGTTTTAAAATATATGGTCGAGGAGTTCCTGTTGTTGCTCAGTGGTTAACGAATCCGACTAGGAACCGTGAGGTTGCAGGTTCAATACCTGGCCTCGCTCACAGGGTTAAGGATCCAGCATTGCCGTGAGCTATGTTGTAGGTTGCAGACACGGCTTGGATCCCGCGTTGCTGTGGCTGTGGTGTAGGCCGGCGGCTACAGCTCTGATTAGACCCCTAGCCTGGGAACCTCCACATGCCGCAGGAGCAGCCCTAGAAAAGACAAAAAAAAAAAAAAAAAAATATATATATATATATATATATATATGGTCGAATATATATATATGGTCGAATATATATATATATAGTCGAACTTTTCTATTGTTTTCAGTGGGGGGTTTTGCTTAAATTAGCTATTTGGGAAATATTATCCAATGCAATGTAAAAAGCTATTGTGCTACTTGAGTTTAACTTTAGTTGCACAGAGCAGCAAACTCAGATGGGTGGCTTAAATATGAGAGGTTTATATTTCTTTCATATTAAAGAAGTCCAGAAATAATCAGTCTACTGATTGTTTGGTATTTCATGGTAATTAGGGCCCAAGACATTTTACTATTTCTGTCCTACTAGACTTGGCGTGTGGCTTCTGTCCTCAGGTTTGTCACAGGGTCTGAGATGGCTGCCAGAACTCTAACCATATTGTCCTCATTTAAAGCATAAATGGAAGAATGGAAAAAAGAAAACCTACCAGTATCTGACCTTTAAGGGAATGTTTTCAGAAGTTCCATCCAACAAATATTTGCTTTTATCTCATTGGCTAGAATGTAGTCTCATGATACCTAGCTGTACAAGAGCTTGGGAAATACAGTATTTTATTTGGAAAGTCATCTCAAATAAAATGGGGTTATGTTATTAAAAAATAAGTTTAGGCTAAGTAATTTGTATCCTCTAGTATAGCTCCACAGTCTCTCATCCTGAAGTAGGTTATAGTTTAATTATTGCTGCACAGTCATGTTTTTACACCTTTCCATTATGATAAGCACGCTGTGATGAACCTGATTCTGTAAAATTTGTCATGCATATAAAGTCTTGTGGCCTACTTTAAAACATCTTCATATTATACTTATGGCATAATTTTTATATATTGCTGAATATTCCTCAACAAAATCCATGACTAAAATATTTCTTTATATGTATATACTGTAATTTTTTATCACTCTTTATTGTTGGAATGCAGGTTTTAGACACTATTTTGCTATTAGAAATACTATGAACAGAATTTCTCCACCTTTTTAGTATCTTTGATTATTTCTTTGATTGTTTTTAAAGTAGAAGTAATTTTTCATTTTTGACCTATATATCTTTGGGTCCATTATTCAATCTGCTGCAATATTTATACCAACAGACACACTCTTACTAACAACACATCAGTTTCCATCTAAACATATCTTCATAAGGATTAATTTCTGTCTTGGGAATACTTGTAATTTTATTTATTTATTTATTTATTTATTTGTCTTTTTGCCATTTCTTGGGCCGCTCCCGCGGCATATGGAGGTTCCCAGGCTAGGGGTTGAATCGGAGCTGTAGCCGCCAGCCTACGCCAGAGCCACAGCAACGCCGGATCCAAGCCGCGTCTGCAACCTACACCGCAGCTCACGGCAACTCCGGATCCTTAACCCACTGAGCAAGGGCAGGGATGGAACCCGTAACCTCATGGTTCCTAGTCGGATTCGTTAACCACTGAGCCACGATGGGAACTTCAAGAATACTTGTAATTTTATAAGTGAAAAATAATATCATGAATTTATGTAATTTATATTTCTTGTATTATATTTCTTTTAAAAATATGTTCATACATTTGTTTTGGTCATATTTTTTCTTACATTGTCTATTCGTGTCTTTTGCCTATTTTTCTATTGGATTGATCTTTTATAACTTGAATAACTCTTTATAGAGAAATTACATTTATCCTTTATTTGCAATAAATAGGTTGGACTTTTTTAATCAATTTTTTCTTTGTCTTTTAATTTAGTTGATAATAGTTTTGTAAGCACAATTTATTTAATTGTAATGTACTTAAATCTACAGATTTTCCTTTGTGATTTCTTCCATTTAATTATTCACTCTCCAAAAGAGGTATTTACCTATCTTTTCTTATAGTTTTTTTTTTGTTTTTTTTGTTTTTTTGCCATGATTTCACGTGTTTTTAGGTAAGAACATCTTTCACACATAGGTGTTTGATTACACACATTATCTTTAACATGAGGACCCCTCAGAGGGCAAGGTCCAAATTGCCATCATATTTTTATCTCTAACACAGAGTATAGTACTTGGACCAAGAAGTACATAATACCTGCAGTTAAATAAATGTGTACAGAATGAAGTTCTCTTTGTGTACTTACTTCTTTAACTACTTTGTGTCTGTATCTTTGCTTTCCCCTGTTCCTGAAATCCTGTGTGTTTGATGAATGTATGCTTAAATCCTCATGGGATCTTCCTTTTACAATGAATATAGTCACTCTCGTATTACAGATTTTCTTGATGAAGCTACATTAACTTTCTTGCCAGTTGTTTTTGTGGTACAAAGGGTTGCTAAGTACATGAGAAGAAAATAGGGAGGGATAAGAATGTGTGGGCAGAGGGTACAGCCTTTACAGTTTTCCCCAAGGCAGATTTATGGCATGTTAATGAGGCTAAGTCTTAGGCTCTTCCCTTTCGATGTGTTTACATACTCAGTCATTTGTGCAAAATTTACACAAGTGAGGTTTTTTTTAACCATAACTGGTTAAAATAACTGCCTCTTTACATCGTGATTTTAATTCTTTTATACTTTTTGTGTTTGGCTGGTATTGGATAGTAGCAGGTATTTTTAGAAGAATTGCATTTAGTTCAGATTTAATGGGATGTATTTATATTATTTGCAGTCACTTGTGCTTCTAAGTTATTGCTAGCTGTCTTGGTATGTGGTTGCTTTTAAGAATGCTGCCCTTAATGACAAATCAACTGGCATTATGACAGCAAGGTATAGGACCAGAGGACCAAGAGATGTGGCTGTGGAGGAAAAATAAGGTTGGCAGTGTATAAAATCAGAAACTCATCACTAGAAATTCTAGTCTTACATGTAAGCTATCATATAAGGGAAACCTGAACATTCCTCCTAAAACTTTACATTGACTTAATAATGTGTAGTAAAGCTGAAAGAAAATCTTCCAAAGAGTCAATAACAAAAAGAAATTTTATTGCTATTGTAGATTTACAGAAAAGTCTATTATCTTTTATTCTCTATGGAAAATTGAGAGTATTATTATATATGAAGAGGTGGTCAAAAAATGTATAATGACAAAATATAAGAAATGTGTATCAAGTAGTTAATTAGTATAGAACACTGATATTTTTCTGACTTTTGTGATATTTGTGGTGTTTCTCAGTCTTTTAAAGTTTGTAATTTGTTGTGATGTCTTTTCAACATTCTGAGTAGCTTTCACTTTTGTACCCAATTTTTGATTGTGTGGCTATATATTCTTTTTCTTAAAGAGGACTTTCCCAAATTATAGAAACTTCGGGCCTCCTAAAACCTGGATTTACCCCCTGTGTTCTCCCTTATGCTACATTATTGCCTAAGAAAAATTGGTAGAGAACTTTCTCAATTTGGGAGCCAAAGTCCTTGGATCTGCAAAGTCAACAAAACTCAAATCAAATGAGACCTCTATTTTCAGTAACAGTAGTGCTCCTCTCTCTTTTGGGGTCGGGAAGGAGGAGGAGGAGGAGGACTCAGATTTTGGCAGGTGAAACTGCTTACCTGATCCTGACAGTGACAAAGACTGCCAGCCTCTCAGGCTGGGACAGTCTTATCATTCAACCTGTGCTTGAACTATTAGCACTGTCAGCTTCCTCTTAAGAGATGGCAATTCAAGGGTAGCTTTTCTCACCCACTGAAGCTCCCTAAATTAAAAAAGCAAAACATTTAATCAGAAGGAGGGGCAGGGCTACATATCCCTGGCAACATGAACTGGTCCCATCGACTTTCAGTTTACAAAGCTTCTTGTACTCATTTTTGCATGACTATGAAAGAGATCCTCAGCAGAAGTCCTTGACTTGCTGGTACAAGCGTTGGGGCAGGGCTTGTGTCCTTTTTGCCTTAGAAGGGAGTGGTTGTAATGCCGGGAATGGGAAGGTTATGACAACTTTACCTGTGTACTTTCACAAATGATGCCTGATTAAAAATAATAACAATAAACACATGCCTACATTTGTTTGTACATGCATTATCTTTGTAGGATGGGCAGAAGTGGATTGCTGGCTGAAGGTATTAGAAATGAAAGCCAGCTATTAAGCTTTGCCCTCACTTGGTAATAGGAGGAAGGCTGTAATAGACTATCTTTTGGGCTTGTGTGGATTATTTAGTTATGAAAGCAGAGTTGAAACTTTTTGACCCTGGTGCAAATAGGATAGATGTCTAGAGAGTATAATGTATCCCCTGGTATTATTTTTTTAATTACATGATTAAAGAGAAATCACAGTACAAGTAGAAGCTTCTTAGAGTCTAGCAGCTCAAACGGTGTCATTTCTACATTATAAAAAATCTATTCTATTCATGGATTTAAAAATGGTTTTTGTATTTGTTCTATTAGTTTGAAAGTAAAAGGCTGAAAATCTGCTTCCTAAGTTTCTTTTAAAAGAAATAGAAATAAAGGTCATGCTCTCTTATTGCTATTGTGAGCCTGTTGACCAACATCACTTAGGTTTATTTTTTCTGCTGTATAAATATCAGAGATCAAATTTGGGGGTGAAGTAGGGGGAAAGCATCTCAGTTGGCCTTTTACTAAGTCCTTTTCCCCTTACTTCCATTTCTAAATCACCCAGGGAATTAAAAATACGCCTGTTGGCCACTTAAACTAATGAAAATGTTAATGTCTAATACAGAAACATTGACTCTGTATGCTCTAGATACATATATGAATAGAACTTCTGTGGATGCCCACCTGCCCTGAATGTCAGTGTAATCCATGTACATCAAAGATTGGCTTTAAAATCCTCTTTCTCAGGAAACTAAATTAAGAATTATTGAAAAGTATGGAACAGGAACAAGCTGTTTAGGGGGCTAGAGATCAATCACAAAATCATCTGATTAAAAATAAACTCTCAGGAATTCCCTTGTGGTGCAGCAGGTTAAGGATCCTGCATTGTTCCTACATCTGTGGCTAGGCTCACTGCTGTGGCGCAGTTTCAATTCCTGGCCCAGGACCTTTGGCATGCTATGGGCACGGCCCCCCAAAATAAAATAAATAATAAGAATAAGCTTTCTGTTCTTTTAAGGAAGTCTATCTTTAGTGTCAAAGGGGGTCCTTGTTGACCTGCCTTACAACTTTTATGATTTCCTTTAAAGCAAGACCAATGTAAAAGAGGCACTAGTTCTACTCTTTGTTTCTTAAATTATTCCATTTCAGAAATTGGTTACATTAATTATCATTTAGGCTTGTTCTAAATCAGTATTTTTAAGTGGAGTTGATTCTGTTCCCCAGGGAGCACTTGACAGTGCTGGAGACATTTTTGGTTGGGGAATTAGGTGAGGTGGTACAACTAGCATCTGGTTGGCCATCCTGTAATGGAATGATCTAGTTGTGGTTTCAGAGTCATCAGTCAGGTTGGTATAAAACCTTCCAGAACTTAGGACAAATAAGTGTATCTGTTAAGTTTTAATTTTCATAAGGAAACTAGAGGTCACGATGTCCCCTGTACTTGTTGTTATGTAAAAATCTTGTCTACCAGCACTAAGGAAATGCTCGTATCAATTTGTTATACATTAAATTATAGATTAAATTCTATGTATAAAAATCACAGATGTTATCATCTAACAATTTTTTGACAGTCTATTTGGATGACTGGAAGCAACTTTGTGGAATTGATAGAAATGCCTATAGAATATATAAACACTGTTAATGTTAGAGGAATTTTGACTAAATTAATATAAGTATTTTTAAGGTAAAGATCCATTGTTAATGTTGAAAATCACACAACTGCACTCATTCCATTCCTTAAACCTCTCTCTTAAGCTTAGATTTTGAAAATTATATAGTTTATTAGAAATCTGTAACCATTTCTGAGCTTTGCAATTGTGGTGGGATTTCAGAGGGAAACGAGAAAGATAATCATAATGCCATAAATTGGTCCTGTAATAAAGAGCCTAAATACATGAGCATTATTCATCCTATAAAATTTAACAGTGACATGAACTCACTTAAGAGGATGAAGGACATCATAAAGGACAAAAATAAACTAATATCTGTTCCTCTAGAAGGCAGAGCAAAAGGAAGTGAATGATTTACAAATTAGAAGGGATTATTTCCTGAGATTGAGATGGTTAAGTGTTGCAGTACTTTAACTGAGGGAAAAAAATTTAAATCTCTATGGAGTTTTTAAAAACAGGAATATTTAACTTAGGTTTAACCTTTTAAATATTCTAATTGCAGCCTGTGTTAGTTTCCTATGGCTGCTAAAATGGATTATCACCAGGTGGTTGGCTTTAGCCAATAGGAATTTATTCTCTTAGAGTTCTGAAGGCCAGAAGTTTCAAATCAGCATCACTGGGCCAAAGCCAAGGTGTGGGTAGGATCACACTCCTTCTGCAGGCTCTAAGGAGGAATCTTTCCTTTGCCTTTTCCACTTGCCATCCCTTCAGTGTCACTCCTTCTGCAGGCTCTTTTCCACTTGCCATCCCTTGAATGTGACCACATCATTCTGATCTTCAAGGCTGACATCTTCAAATCTCTTTTTACTCTGTGTTCTTATTACTTTTTTCGTGTGTTTGTGTGTGTGTGTGTGTGTGTGTGTGTGTGTGTGTGTGTGTGAGTGAAGTCTCCCTTTGCCTCACTTTTATAAACATGCATGAGATGGCATTTAGGGCCCACCTGGATAATCCAGGATAATTTTCCCATCTCAAAATCCTCAACATAATCACATCTGCAAAAACCCTTTTTCCAAGTAAGGTAGCATTTATGGGTTCCAGGGATTAGGACTTAATATCTTTTTTGGGGGGAGGGGGATGTTTTGTTTTTAGTCTGCTACACAAATTGAGGGATAAACTGATTGAGTGTTTCATGAGCACTTCTAGCACTAGGATTTTGTAATTCGAAGATTTTGACTTTTAGCAATTTGCTTCACCCCTCCTTAAGACGTGGTTTTCTCACTTACAAAGTTAGCCTAATAATGGTATTTAGGCCAATAAGATTGTTAGGAAGATTAAATGACTTAGTATAATTAAATAATTTAGAAGAGTGCCTGGTACATAAGAAGTCTCAGTAAGTGTCAGCTATCCTTACCTGTTGGTGCTGTTTGTATTGATCATCATTATCATAAAAGGATTAGGTGAGACAATAATTGGGGCACTTGCTTGGTGGCCTATTATATAAATCCACATTTCTTTACTGTTACCTTGGTAATTTTGTTTTGGCAAATTTAATGAAGGTATATCACAAAGGTAGGTAACGTGGTGACCTGGTGTCTAAAGAATGCCTTTGATCTGCTTTGTGGAATTTAGTGAACTTTTTCTACAATAGGACAGAGTAAACTAACCCCCAAATTGAGAAAGCAATTCAGAAATCAAGTCTTATATAAGTCCCATTAGATAATGCCCTTAGGGAGTTCCCATCATGGCTCAGCAGAAGTGAATCTGACTGGCATCCATGAGGATGCAAGTTTGATCCCTAGCCTTGCTCAGTGAGTTAAGATCCGGCATTGCCATGAGCTGTGGTGTAGGTTGCAGATGTGGTTTGGATCCTGTGTTGCTGTGGCTGTGGCGTAGGCCTGTAGCTATGATTCAACCCATAGCCTGGAAACTTCCATGTGCCATAGGTGTGGCCCTAAAAAAAACAAAAAGAAAAAAAAAATAGCCTTAGGAGTAGCAGAGATAAACTATGTGATCAGAGAAGAAATTATTCCATGCTCTTAAAGTATTTGAGTCACCTTTTCAACATTTTATGGTCCTAAGTAAAATCTCCAACTTTTAGATTGTAACATAACTCCTTTCTTACTAAATTGTCTATCATCCTTACATAACTTGTTTAATATTGTGAAAAGTAACATAATGTCTTTTCTATCAAAGGAAATCTTGGTTACTCCATTTTGCTGAAATGCTTTCCTGCAACCCCCTCCTGTTTCCCTCTTCTCCCAGTAACAATTTGTTTCAAATTAGCCAACCAGGAAGAATGTGCACCCTGACCTGACCAATGGGAAGGGCACAGGTAAATCACCTGCATTAGGGATAAATAGGGGAGGGTCCTTTGTTTGGTGCGTGCGCTTTTTGGAGTACCCGAGCCCTTCTGCAGAAGTAAAGAGCCTTGTTGAGATTTCTCCCTGTCCATATGTCTCACCTTCCAACACTGGCGACCCGAGCCAGAGTTATCTTAATTTCCAACACTATCAGTCTCCCATTCGAGTTGGCCTTCCTACTGCTAAGCTTTAGATTTTCCTCCCCCTACCATCATTACAATAGAATAAGCCCATCTAATTTGTTAATGACAAAGCAACATATTATCTACAAAACCTTTTCCAGCCAAGGTTTTACTAGGTCTTCTAAATAGTGACATTCTATATTCTTACATATGGTGTAGGCGTCATCATTTTGAAGAAGGAACTACTGTGCTTATTGCATACACTAATTGGTGGGGTATGTAATTTCTTTCAGGGGATGCATTAGGACAATGACAGTCATTGACTAACCAGACTAAAAATAATTTATTTTTATTATTAATGTGTAATGATTTAAAAATCAAAATTTCCATAATGTCAAGGTTTTAATCATGGAAAATAATACTTTCATTTTTCTCTGTGCATTTCACCAAGAAATGTCACATGTAGCTCAAGAAAAATGGCAATCTGTAGACCTTCCACTATTTGAAATACTGCTAGGTTAAACAATATGAAATGGCTGCTTTTGTAGGTCAAAAAGGTTGAATATGGTTTCACTACCATATTCAGTAGTTTCACAGGGGTAAACTACCTCTGTGAAAAAAGAGCTCAATTTTCCAGAGCTATTAAATGAAAGTAGCTAGATGAAACATTCAAGTATATATGGAAAATTTTCCATTTTCAAGTTACTTATATTTCTCCTAATAAATACAAACTACATCCTATTTTACATGCTTTACTTTAGTGCAGTGATTACGGAAACATACATTATTAAAAGAAGGGAAATGAGCAAAAGAAATTCATAGTGGGGAGACGAGGTAAACAGAAAACAATGAAAAATGCAAATTGTTACAAACTTTGTAATCATTTCTGTTTGACAATGTTTATTTCTTTAAATGTTTATCTTCTTACCTGTTTTTATTTCATTTTTATGTGTCTCATAAAGTTGGGTATCACTCAATGTTTAGCGCTTTGGTGTCTGAACATGGAAAGCAGATTGCCCTGGCATTTTTATGTACTGTAGGAAAAGAAAGTCATTTTCATTTATTGAGATTTATTATTTGAATATGTTTTCCAATATAGCAAAGCACACCTACAAAATTTAATGTACATGCATATGCAAGTACACTATTCTGGCATAGCATCAGATACAATTTTATACTTCCTGTTGGAAAAAATGCAGAGAATCAAATAGATGCACATACTTTTCCCCTCCTACCCTCTACCCTCTTCTTAGTTATCAGTAATATAGTATTATATGGTATAATATAGAAAGGTGTTATATTTTCCATAAAAACCCTACACAACATCCATTCATCACTTTGGGGTCTGGGGGTTGTTCTGGAATAGTAAGTAGTTGAAAAGATGCCAGATCTCTAGTGGAAGAGATTATTACCTTTGGGGAATGTTTGATGGTTTGATGAAGGAGAATGACTTAAGGGAATTAGGTGTACAGACCCATTATTGTGGGTTTCACTAAGAAATTAAATTTTGGAGTTCCTGTGATGGCGCAGTGGAAACGAATCCGACTAGGAACCATGAGGTTGTGGGGTCGATCCCTGGCCTTGCTCAATGGGTTAAGGATCTGGGGTTGCTGTGAGCTGTGGTGTAGGTTGCAGACATGGCTCAGATCTGGCATTGCTGTGACTCTGGCATAGGCTGGCATCAACAGCTCCGATTCGACCCCTAGCCTGGGAACCTCCATGTGCCGTGGGTGCAGCCCTAAAAAAGACAAAAGACAAAAAAAAATAAATTTAATATTCATGATATTTGTTTTAATGTTAAATTTCATGATTTTCTTGTATCAGTGAAGTTTCACTATGAGAAATTTCACATTAAGAAACACAGTAACTTGTCACTGATCACCTCCATGAATGATCATAAGCTTTTATTCTATCAGAATTGTCAGATTTTTAGAATCTAGTTGGAAATTTCATGTCATACCTTGTAGTAACCTGCATTTTGGGATGGATGCAAATGAGTATTCTGAGACCACCTTGTAATTTAAAAAGCAATCTCACTCTGAGTTAGCATGTATACTGTATACAATGAAAATGAAAAAAAAAAAGAAATGATTGTGGTTTAATAATTTGTATTAAATGTTAGTTATCTATGTCTGCATTTTTTCTTTTTTTTTTTTTTTTTGTCTTTTGTCCTTTTCAGGGCCGCACCCACAGCATATGGAGGTTCCCAGGCTAGGGGTCTAATCGGAGCTATAGCCACCGGCCTGTGCCAGAGCCACAGCAATGCCAGATCTGAGCTGTGTCTGCGATCTACACCACAGCTCAGGGCAATGCTGGATCCTTAACCCACTGAGCAAGGCCAGGGATCAACCCCGCAATCTCATGGTTCCTAGTTGGATTCCTTTCCGCTGTGCCACAACAGGAACTCCTGTATTTTTTTCTTCTTTTTTTTTTACGATAACCATCACTGTAGCACAAGGGTACGCAAATGAAAGATTGGGTTCAAGTTCAGAAATAATGAGGAGGAAGGTCTGTATTCTATTTCTTTCTTTATACTTTAAATATGAAAACAAGGAGTTCCCACTGTGATACAGCAGAAACGAATTTGTCTAGTATCCATAAGGATGTGTGTTTGATCTCTGGCCTTTGATCTCTGGCCTCTGGATGTGGGTCAGGGATCCATGAGTTGCTGTGAGCTGTGTGTGTAGGTCACAGACATGGCTCAGATCCTTCATTGCTGTTGCTGTGGTGTAGGCCTGCAGCTGTAGCCCCAATTTGACCACTAGCCTGGGAACTTCCATATGCTGCAAGTATGGCCGTAAAAAGAAAAAAAAAAAAAAAAAGGAAAGAAAGAAAACAAGAATGTTCATTGTGCACCTGTACCATAGGTTTTGCATTTCATAAATATTTGCTATTTCCCTAAAATCTTGATTTCCACATCATTCTTGAACCAGCTCATAAATTTTCCCGAGTAAACATTCTGTGTTTTTCATCCTGCTTTCTGTATGCTCTCAGGGTGATTTGTCATGAGAGGTCAAATGTAATAAAAACCACAAATAAAGAAGCAAGAGGGCTATCCTAAGCTATAGACTGAAGAGAACAGAAGGAATGAAAATTTGGATTAAGTCATTCTTCCCCCTTAACTGTTTAAAGTTTCCAAAGGCTGCATTGTTTCATGGTCACTAATAGGAGTCTCAATGTACTGTATGAGCCTGCCTTGGTAAAGTACCTGGAGAACCTAAAAGTGAAACAAATACCTCAAAATCATATAATGTCCTGGAGAACTTTAACTGATCTGGTCAGTGCTATCCCTGTTACTGAGGTATTCTTTAACTAAAAGTGAACAGATTACCAAGAAGTGCTTCCTAGCTCCCATGGTATATCCCAAACACTAAAATGTTAAGATTGAACCTGGACATAGTAACTTCCTGTCAATTGAAAAGTGGAGAAAGGATATACCCCAGTCTCTGTGTCTTGCTGTTACTGATAGGATCTGTCAAAACAAAGCTTTAAGCACACTTATTTCATTTTGTGTAAAGCTATAACAGCTTTATTGTTTATCAAAAGAAAAGGTTATTGATTCCTACACAAGTTATATTCTAGGGTCAAAAAATACTATGTATGTTCCTCTAGTAGATATTAATGATACAATATTACAGACATGGATGTATATTAAAACACTGCTTAAAGCTTTTTTTTTTTTCATTTTAAAGCTACTCCCATCTTTCAATAATCTCTCAAAAGAAAAACATTAGCTGAACATTAGCTGTATTCTCTAGCTTCTGAGGGCTATTTGGAGAAAATACTTTAAATTTTCACCCTTTTGTGCTTACTTTGGGCAAGTTGTAGTAGCATGTGCTTTAGTCTATCACCCAGGAATGAAATTACAAGCCATGATAAACACAATTTTCCAGTGAGAACAAAAGAAAATGAAAATCTGAGTTTGAATCTTCAGGAAAAGGAGGCTTTCAGACTATTTGAAATGTAAGTAAAAAATGTAGTTTACCTGAATTAATAAATCTTATGGAAATTATGGGAAAAAGTGGACCAGTTATAAAGCTTGTTTTATTAACAAACAACACATTTCTGATTTTGATTTTGCAGAACCATACTTAGTGGAATCTGTGTATATTCTTCATTAACTCTTTCTTGACCCTTATCTCTCATAGAATTGGCTAATTCTTTCTTGATACCATACTGTGTATTGCAATTCTATCACAGCCCCAAGAACATTGAATTGCCTTTAGTTTATATGTCTGTCTCCCTCTACTAAACTCTGAATTTGATGGAGACCCAGGGGTCTTTTTCAGTGCCAAATACATCGACAAGCTCTTTGTAGGCTTCAGTTAATGTTTGTGGTTAAGAGGATAGCTAACTGAATAAATGATAATGAAGTTATGCTAATATTACAATGTAAGCAAGTGTCACTAGCTTTCTCCTATTCCCTTTCTCATGTTTCCCATATACTTTCACTGGGGCCTCATATAGAAAAATCAAGTATTTTGCCCAATGACTTCCAGTTTCATATCCTTTCCTTGAACTAACCTCCACATTCTTTATGTTTCTCTGGTTTTTCCAATATTTAGCATTTGCTGTGTTCAAGGAATCAAATACTATTGAATATGCGCTGCACTCCCCACCCCATAATTATTAGGTCCATTCTTCTAAATCCACCCATGTCTTCCTTTTTTGCTTTGCCTCTCTCTTGTCTCCTCTCAACCCATAAAGCCTTCTCTTCTGGAAGAGTCATTCTGTCACACAAGAAAACAAATAGCTTTGATAACTCTTTTGAAACTATAGTTCTGGAGAGTAGAGACATGCTTCTGTGTAGGATGAATAAAACAGTACTACCACACATATTGGCAGGCATCGAATTTTGTTAAGCCTTCAATTTGACAAGCACATTATCCATTAAAATGTCAGTTTTTTCCTCCTTTGTTATTGAATGTTTTTCTACCTTATTCTGGTCCAGGAAACTTAGGAGAACAATTGTTTTCTAGGATCAGGAATACTTGAGTAGCCTTTCTTTCTGTTCTCCCTAGAACCATGGAAGATGCAGGAGTGTGACCTGGTAAATAATTTAGAGTAAGGTCATGCTTGTCTAGAGAGCTCTCAAAAAGGTTTAGCTCAGGGTTGAGTTCGGGCAAAGATTATTCAGGTTGATTATTAGTATTCTTTAGGCAAAATGTATCTATCTCTAATACCCTTGATTACAGATAAGCTTTCCTGTTTTCCACTAAGTAATCAAAGTTTCATTAAAATCAGGTAGAGCAGGTTGGTAATTCATTCTAAAATCAGATCTGGCCCTCCTTTTCCAAAGAAGTTTTTATTAGAGGGAATCAATATTGTCATAGGTAGGTCCCAAGAAACTTATCAGCCAAGATTACTTTTTATTTTGAGTATTTTTAAAAAAGGACTAAGTTTCTTAAAAATATGAATGTATTAGCTACCAACATGAGATAATATAAAGATGGGAAGACATCTTTAGCTCCGTCTTCATCTCCATTTTACACATAGAAAGACCAAAGTTTTTGGAGTTCCCGTCATGGTGTAGCAGAAATGAATCCGACTAGGAACCATGAGGTTGTGGGTTTGATCCCTGGCCCTGCTCAGTGGGTTAAGGATCTGGTGTTGCCGTGAGCTGTGGTGTAGGTCGCAGATGCGGCTCGAATCTGGCATTGCTGTGGCTCTGGCGTAGGCCAATGGCTATAGCTCCCATTCGACCCTTAGCCTGGGAACCTCCATATGCCATGGTTGCGGCTCTAAGAAAAAAAAAAAGACAAAAAGACAAAATTTGCTTTTGGTCGAATGGGCCTGTATGGCCCCCAAAATAGATCAAGTCTGATAATTGTCAGAACAAGGCATCTCTTGATAAGAAGTGAGTGCCAATTTTATGAATGAGTGAGTATTATCTAACATCTATCAAGAAGCAATAGAGATATTTGCTCTGAGAAGTTTGAGATCTTAGATTTGTATATCATTTAGGTCATTATTGATAAAAAAAATCATAAAGAGTGTTGGTTCTATTTTGGTTTCTATCTTAAAACATGATAGAAAATTTCCCTGAGGAAACAAAATGAGTCCATTCAGGAATTTGTATATGCTTATTTTTAAAATAATCATTTAGCTATGTAGTTGTGTCTTGACAAAAGACCACCAGTGTCCATCTAATAAATGAGGCTGAATTTTAAAAATAGATTTAAATTTCATGCCTTATGTTTTGTCCTTAGAAGAATGCTAATCCTTTCCCATCGACTACCTTTTAGAAAAACGTAAGGATTTACTTAATCATACAAAAAATTAGCCTTCAAAATTGAAATGGACACAGCGATAATTTATGATTATGGTATTCTGCCATTAGCCCAGTTGGATGGTTTTATGTGTATGTCATATATTAACTTATTCTAAACTATTACCTTAATAGCACCAGAGGCTTTAAAAGGTTTTGGGAGATTATCTTATTGGCCTCCCTCTCTACCTACCTTGAGATTAGGTCCACTGATAACATTTTAATAAACTCCTTTGGTCACATATCTTAATGTACAATCTTCCTCATTGTAGGTATTTTTCCCCATAATAAATGTGGATATTTTCATGCTACAATTCTGTTGGCCTCACCACCTGCACTGAGATTGGAATAGAACATCTAGTTTTTCTCTGTGCATCAGTGTCTGTTGATTCTTGAGAGTGGAGGTGTGGCATCCTTTGCTCTCAGTGGGAACAAGCTACATTATTACCTCTGGAATGGCATGAACCAGCATGTATCTTAACATATTTTGTCATGCTCTGTGTTTAAGTACTCAGTATATGAGGGAGGTGATCTATAAGTGATTTTTAAAAAGCTACTGTAAGACCACTTATAAAGAATGACCTATTTTATTTTAAATTTTATTATCATCTGGTGGTTTCCTATGAGCCGTGGAATGAAACAAAGTAGAGGAAAAGTTGTTCCAAAGATGATGACTGATTTTGACCATGTTCCCTTGTTTCTTTTGGTCTGTTGCATTAGATCAAGGATTTAGGGTGAATGAAGACATTGAGTCAAATTTTTTGGAAAAGAGAGGGTGAGTTCAATTTGTTCCCTCTGAGGACTTTTTGTTCTGAAGGAATTCATCGTGTATAACTTTACAGAGTGTTCTCGTCTCCTCCACTACCCTCTATCCAACCCTGCTGTCTCTAGAGGTTAATAAACTATTCTCAAAACTAACACTCAGAGAGCCTTACAGCACCTGGAGAGTTTTGAGCAGGTGGGGTGGGGACTGGCCATCAATTTAGATTTAGACCAGGTCAGTAGCAAATGAAGGCTGTTGTTTCCTAACAGCTGTTTAGAGGCCTCTGTGAAATGAGGTGCTGGCATCCATCCAGTATCTGGACAGCTGTCTTCCTCAAAAAATCATTGCCACAATTGGCATTAATTGGCTCTCTTGCTGGCAGTCTCTGCAGGCAGTTCATTGAATTCTTCTTGTCTTTCTCCTCTCCACCCTCTCATCTTCCTTTTCTCCGTTTCTGCTTTCCCTCTCCTCCTGTGTTTTCCTTCTTCCTTTCCTTCTCTGTCTTGCCAGTAGGTGGCCTGGAAGAAAAAAGAGCAGCTGCAGTTCAGGGGAAGAATGCATTAACACCTCAGACTGTGCTCTTTGCCAAGGCTTGCAAAGGGACCTAAGACACAGCAGACTATTGGGATAGAATGCTGATACCACCCACAGTGTCTGTCTTCTCAGCTCCAGCCCTAAGTTGCTTTGCTTAAGGTGTGTCAGAGTTTACTCTGGGGTTGTCTGTTTTATCCATGGAGCTTCTCCTTTCATCACAGGGCAGGGAATATGGCTGTGTTTGTAGAATGGATGGGCCCACAGGGAATTTTGAGTGATTCAGTAGTTGTGGTGTAAACCCTTCATTATAACTCTCTCAGCACAACTAGGAGTCACTAGAGATGGAAGGTTGTACAGTCTGATTTCCTTCTTTGATAAGGGGAAAGGTATTTGGGGGGGGATATGTAGGGTAATTATATTCCCAAATGCAGAATCAGTGCTCCTGTCCTGACCAGACATTTTTTGATCTGTAATATATTTATTTGACAAAGTTGTATAAAGTAAAATTTAATCTCCATTTAAAAATTATATTTAACAACACACTTTATTCTATCAGAAGGAATAAAATTCTGTGATACTACGATGGTTTGAAAATACACAACCTGGGTTCCACACAATTCCTAAATGCTCTTTGGTGTCTCCAGATAACAATAAGGAAAGAGCTTCCATTCTTGAAATCTCCAAGTCTGCTTTCATGTTATGCAACTTCATTTCCTTGGTCTCAATTTCAGAGTCAAAAAGTGGACTAAAGGAAGCCTAATCACTCATGGGCTTATTTTTCCAACAAGAAGGAGGCAATGGTAGGACATTACGGCTTAAGAAAAAAATAAAAAATGAACAATTTTACAGTGGTTCTGTACTTATTAAAAAGCCTAAATCTTTGCTCTAGGCTGCCACTCTTTGGAATTTAAATCCTGTGTACCACACTGCAAGGGGAATTTCAGCCATTAAGACACACATTTGTTTGCATTGAACTCACTGCCGGCTTCATTGTTAAGAACACTTACATGACCAAGGAGAGATCCAAACCTTTCAAATGGAACCAGGAACTTTTGGGGTGGTATAAAACAGTTGTGAAAGCCCAAATATCCTTTGCCATTCAGAAGGTAAGATTGCTTAGTGCTACCACTTTGGGCAAGGGTTTTCATTCTCAGAATAATGATTGGGACCAATAAAATAGTCATGTAAGAGGAGTTCCCATTGTGGCACAGCAGAAACGAGTCCGACTAGGAACCATGAGAATGTGGGTTCGATCCCTGGCCTCGCTCAGTGGGTTAAGGATCCAGCATTGCCGTGAGCTGTGATGTAGGTTGCAGACGTAGCTTGGATCCTGCATTGCTGTGGCTGTGGCTCAGGCCAGCAGCTGTAGCTCCAATTAGGCCCCTAGCCTGGGAACCTCCATATGCCGCAGGTGCGACCCTAAAAACCAAAGGAAAAAAAAAAGTAAGAACTGCAGTTTAGAATTGGGAAAAATATCCAGTTCTGATTCTACAACCTTGACAATCTACTTTCTCTCACTTACATGATGGGACAAATCATACTCTGTCACCTTATGGGTTGTTTTGTTAATAGGTATAAAATTACTTGGAAGATCAAAGTGCTAAATATTATTAATAATTAGGACAAGCAACTGTGAACCCATGTGTAAAAAGAAATCTCTTTGCAGAAATGTAATCTCTAGATTGGTCAGATTGTCTAACAGGCAAAATAAAGGCACTTGGTTTGGTGATTTATTTATTCATTCATTTAGAGAAAATGATAGAGGAAATCTGAGAAATGTCACAATCAGATTGGTTATCTGTTCTTCAATTAAAAAAACCTTTCAAATTCTTCTGACTTCAAAGGAAAAAAAAAAAGGTAAAAAGGAAAAGAAGCCAGTCTGATTTATAACCATTTGTGGTCTGCCTTGAACTTTCACTTAAAAAGAAAGAAAGCCTTTTTTTCCCCCTGATTTTTCTACCAATCCCTCTCCTTAGGTTACCATTTCTAAACATAGCCCCCCACCCCTACCCCACTGAAAGCAAATGACAAGTGAGGGAGAATTGGTTTATAGCTGCCAAAAAGTCTCTACCTGGAAGGAGCACTGGTTTAATTCAAACAGACCAAATGAATGTCTGAGAATGGGTGATTTTAAGGCTTGGGCAGTGAGTGGAAGTGTCATTTCCTGAGTCCACACCTTCTTCTGTCATTGTTGGCTGGGACTTTGTCTACCACTGTAACCTTCCCATCTACACCAGTTAAAATACCATGTTGTCACCTCCCTTTCTTTGTCCCTTCTTTTCTTTCATAGGGACATCAAGATTGAAGGAATGAATGAAGTAAATGTTATGTATACACATAATCTTCTTTTGCTAATGATGTATGCTAGGCATAGGAAAAATAATTTTCTAGGTGGTTTACGTTCACTTTTCTAAGCTCTAAAGTCATCTCCAAAAATATAATCTATGGGATGCAAATCCAAAACTCATCATGGACTAAACCGATGATAAGAATGAAAGAATCGGGTTTTTAGGAGAATAGGGAGGGGCGAGGTTTGTGTTAATGGGGAGGGCCACGCCCCACGTCCACCAAGGCACAATTCTGGGGCACCCCAGTTACATTAGTCACATCATATTGTATGTGGATGGTGCCCCCTAGTGGTGAGCAATGCATGCCCGCCCATTCATCCATTCAGGACATCCTCGGATTTAGGGTGTGCCAGGCATGGCTCTAACTGCTGAGCGATAGCAATGAACCAAGCAGAAAACTCTGGTCTCTCTGAACCTAGAGACAGTTTCATTCAATTATTTTTTTAAATGCAAAAAGTACTGTGCCAACCAAATAAAATGCCTGTGCATGCAGAATATGGCCCATGGGGCCACCAATTAATGACCCCGCTCTAGGCTTTTAAATTACCTCTGTGATCTTGCAAGTTTTAACCACAGGGACAAAACACAGAAATGTACTGACCATATATTTGCACCCACTGCTTAATGAGAGCTCCCTGTACATCAAGTAAGCTAATTATTTTTCAATTAACATTCTATATCCCCACCCCAGTGCCTGTACTTGCCACTCCTTCTTCCAAGAAAACTTAATTCCTAGAGGTGATCTGTTAGGTAAGTGAGGAAGGAAAATTAGAATGAGATGAGGGTCATGGCATTCTGCCAAAGCATTGTCTGCCTAAGCACCTGTCAGTTCTGGAGACTAATGGGAGAAGCAAGCCATTGAGCATGGTCAGTGTGATTCTTGAGCCAATTCAAAGTCTGCTCTTAACCACCTACAAATTTAATTAATTTTTTTCAAGCAAAAAGGAAGATTCCCTAAAGTGTCAGGTGTTTTAGGGGTTAGGTTAACAGAAACAGGGCAAATTTAAAGAGCTCTTTTATAAAGGAATTTATTTATCATCCTTATGGCATCTTAATGCCATTTGATGGGAAGTTTTAATTTAATCTGTGTATAGGCAAAATGGAAATAAAGGAAGATCTGGTCATCTAGCTACTGGGAGATTTTCTCTTTTCTTTTCTTTCTTTCTTTGCCTTGGAAACTTCAGTAAAACTGAAAAGAAAACTTGTATTAGTTTTCTACAAGAAGCTTTAAAGAAGTGTTGTGATGGTACTCAAAGAGTTTAAAAAGTTTTCCACCTCACGACTCACTTTGAATTTTCTTAAATAAGATCATCACTCAAAAATATTTAAAAAACCTAGGTCAGAAATCTGAAGAGACCATCATAGTATACAGACATAAAAACGGAGGGTAAGTATTCACATCCACTAAGAAATAGAGCAGAGACAGTCTAAGATTACTCTCCTCTTTTCTACCTGCCTTCCAGGATTCCTTCTTTCCAAAAACCCCTTTTAAGTGCACACTAACAATAATCAGATGAGAGGTAGTTTCCCTATCAATCCACAGATTATATTAAATAACTTCCCAAAGTTTGGGAGCATTTC
This sequence comes from Sus scrofa, assembly GCF_054392235.1. Taxonomy (NCBI): domain Eukaryota; kingdom Metazoa; phylum Chordata; class Mammalia; order Artiodactyla; family Suidae; genus Sus; species Sus scrofa. Next base: position 114,196,072 of record NC_139389.1, on the reverse strand, counting down.
CTGAAAATCCTCAAAGGTATTAATTTTTTTCCTTCTCTCTCTTTAAATCACAAAGCAAAATTCCACTGTCTCTCTGCCCCCCCCCCCACTTCTTAAAAAAAAAAAAAAAAAAAAAAACTTGTCGAGTTTTGCTTTTCTATTCACTGCAGTCCTGGCCAAAGTAAAGCCCTCTTTCTCAATGACGTCAAGATCTTTACCAAGATTAGGCTTTCATTTCTCTATTGCAGCAATTAGCCAGGGAATGTATAAAAGGCTTCAGGGAGCCTCACTGGGCTGCAGAGAGAGAGGCACTTTGCACCACAGACAGATAGCACGAAGGAACAGCCAGAGGGAGTCAGGAAAAAGAGAGGAGCCGGTCGCTCCTGGAGAAGGGAGAAAGTGAGACAGGCTAGGAGAAGAAGAGAAAGTGTGTGTAAACGGAGTAAAGAAGGGAAAAAACTACCCTTAAAGCACATTTTAAAAACTTTGGCAATTCTAGAAAGAAACAGGCTACGTTTCAGAACCTAGAAACAATGCGACGCTAAAGAGAATTTTGCAAATCTCTGCCACAGTCTCATAGGTGCTTGGAAATGAAAGTAGAACTGCTTGTCTTTAACCGACTCTGAGAGGGGTAACTGGATTAGGGACGGGTACGCCAGTGTTTTTTTTTTTTTTTTTTTTTTAACATCTTAAATCCTGAAAAAAAAAAAGCAGCAGCTCCGTATTGAATGAATTGATGGGCACACTCCAACTACTGGGCTGGAGAGACTGGACTTGGTCTTGCCATTTCTGCTTCTTTGAAAAAGGAGACAACTTGGGCTTCCTTTTAATTTAGTTTTTCTCCTTCTCCCCCACCCCCAACCTCCCCCCTCACCTCCCCCACTCCCCTCTATCACCACCCCCCTGTTAAATAAGAGGGTGAAAGGGAACCAGAGCGCACAAGGAAACTGACCCAGGAGGCAGAGAAGATGGGCATCCTCAGCGTAGACTTGCTGATCACACTGCAAATTCTGCCAGTTTTTTTCTCCAACTGCCTCTTCCTGGCGCTCTATGACTCGGTCATTCTCCTCAAGCACGTGGTGCTGCTGCTGAGCCGCTCCAAGTCCACCCGCGGGGAGTGGAGGCGCATGCTGACCTCAGAGGGAATGCGCTGCATCTGGAAGAGCTTCCTCCTCGATGCCTACAAACAGGTGAGCTGCGCCAGAGCAGAGGGGCTTTGCAGGGCAGCCGGCAGGGGCAGGAGTGGGGATGCTGGGGACTGGGGCCTGGAGGGAGCATTGGCTTGAGGACTCGGGAGCCCTGTTCGGGGACGTAGCGGTTATGCTCAAGTGAGCTCCCCTGCTTACTCTCTACACCTGTGACACAAACTAGATTTGGGGATGACAGGCATTAAGCCACAATGGCTCTATGTAACCCAAGAAGGAGCCTTTCTAATAAGAGTCATTCATGCTTGCTGTGGAGTAGAGGGTATTTGTGCCCGAGATTAACTTTGGGAAAAGTCAGAAAATCTTGGGGGAGGGCAGACTGCTGAATTTATTCTGCTCTTGTCATAAACTGGCATGATATTTTGCTTGTTGAGAGGCTATGTGAGGTGCTTTAGGAAAGACAGTTCAATGGGTAGACACTAAATAGCAAGGGGAAAAAAAGGTGCCACTCAAAACTCTCAGGGAGTTGACAGGATTTAACAAAATAGTCACAGCAGGTGTGATTTAGCATAATAGCTGCTTCATTTCTGGTGGAGGTAAGAGTTAATGAAAGCAAGCCTGTGTGTACCATCCTCAACTTCAATTTGGATTTGAACCTTTTGAAGCAGTTCTCAGGCACTGAGTCCCGAGTTACCAGATATCAGTTGGCAGCAGAACCATCTGAGAACTAGCTGTCAAAATTCCAGACTTTGTTCTGGAAACCACATTTGCTTTGTTTCTCAAAAGTGAAGTAAGTTGTCTAGGGAAGAGCAGATAAGTCTACAGCTCATGACAATCTCAAAGCTGTTATAACTCATGCTCGGAACACTGGAACAATGGCCTCTTGCTTACGTGCAAGAGTCCTGTCCCAGGGGCTGCTGTCTCAAAACCAGAGTGATCTTTGTTTCTAAGTGAAGAATGCTACTGGGAGATGGTGGCACATCCTCAGCTCAGATGCTCAGGGGCAAAGAGGAAAGAGCACTGGTCCTTTGTCGCTTTGCTCCCTCTGCCTGTGCTCACCCTTGTGACTGCTGAGGGTATCTGGGCTTAGGAAGCATTGACTCATCTGACAAAAGCTACAGTCCAAGCAGACATTCTTGGTTTTTCATAATAGTATTGAAGGACCTTGCCCAAGATGCCAGGCAAGTGAATTTGAGAGGAATATGGAAGCCAGTGAAATGGTACACTCTAGGCAGGCAAGCACCTCAGAAACAGAGGCCGAAAACTCAGATTAAGAGGGGGAAGGGGATGAGTCCTCCATAAATAGTACACTCAAAAAATAAATGTATGCACCAGGAAAGGAAAAGAGGTAACTTCTAGTAACAAGGAACCCAGAGTAGGATCCTTCCACTGACAATCAAACAAGTGCTCAAGAAGAAAATATTCATTTTAAATTAGGGACGTTTTACTACCACACGTGTCCTTGTTATTGAGAGTAACCTACATGAAGGTCTGCATTTGTTGTCCTAAAGACAGGGTAATAGTAAGAGCTCTTGTTAGCAAGGGAAACTTTCTTTATAATAATCTGAAATGATATTCCAGGTTCTGCCAGTAAAGGCCCATTTTATACTGTGTACATGGGGTGAATGGGAGATGTGGGAGATGATCATTTTGTTTCCACAAATATATACATTGAATGTGAAATGTGTATGTTTCTTTTTTTGGAGGAGTAGAAAATTTGGAGGAGAGTGGAGTGTACATAAGTATGTCAGACATATTATTAATTAGGAAGTTTCCTCATCTATATCTGATTCATAGATGCTAGGAGATAACATGGCAATGCCAGTTATTTGATCTCAGTGTTTTAAACTCTTACTTTTTTGAAAGCTAGCTGACTTTTGCCTATAAATGAAAAGTCACGGCTTTGGAGAATTTCACTTATATGCATACCTACTCTCACATAAAATAATGAAGGTTGTGATGTTATCCACAAATATTAAATGAGGTTGTTTCTCCTATTAAACAGCTTATTGAAATAAAAATGGAAAAGGAAAAAGTACCTCTTTAATAAACTTTATCGTTTATTTTTTCACTAATGTATAGTGTTTCATTATGTTGCAATATTTTGTTATTCCTTTTCCAGGAGACTGAGTAGGTTAAGTGGTTCGTTTCCTTTTTTCACACATGGTTTGCATATTATTCTTCTTCTGTATTGTTTCTGTCTACTGACTTGATTACTGACCAAGTTCATGACTGATGTTACAACGTTTACTTTTGATGACTTTTATAATAGCTGCAATGAGAAGCAACCTCAAGTACCCATATATCCAGAGATAAGACTGGACTAGGTTGTGATGAATGAAACATGGTGCACACAGCTGGCACTTAATTTAGGTCTCCTGTCTCCAAATACAGAAAGAGTGGCAGTGGCTGTGGTGGCTTTTGAGGGTCACTCAGAATCTCTGAAACAGGTTGAGTCACTTCCCTGAATGCTCTTGTCACCTGCGCCTCTGTCTTTGGGTGTAGCCATTTCCAGAGGCACACCAGAGGAGGCTCTGGGATGGCATCACAGTGTTTCACAATCTTGTCTTGCCTTATTTTGAGGCTGCCACTGCCAGAAGTGGAGATTTCCAGGATGAGGGTGTGTGCACATGCCATAGGATGAGGCATGTCGTTTTTAATTCTCCTTATTGTTGAGTGACAGCTACTTGGGAAAGCATTTAGAGAAAGTGCAGTAAAAAGTGTTTTCCCTGTGTTTGGTTCCTGTAGTGGCAACAAAAACATTAAAACAAATTAGAACAAAATAAAGCAAAAACCCCTTCCTCACTAAAATGGTAAATGGGATTTAAAATTAACTTTATGGGGAAACCTTTAAAGACAGTTTGGGTTTGGTTAGAGGGAGCTCCATGTACAGTTTGATAAAATAGAAACTCTCCTGAAAATTGCGAGAGATCGATGTGTTTAATAGATGTTTGTTATTTAAGATTTCCCTAGTCAGTGTCATTGCATCTAACACTGCATCCTTGTGCTGGTGCTCAAAGGCTCAAAAATATAACCAATAAGCAAACTACTCTGTCTGGGAGCCTGGCTCCTACCTAAATGAAGTGTAAAAGTAAACACACAGTATAGATGCTGACAAGCAGTTTAGCTTCTACATGGTCAATATTGCTGTGGCACAGAAAACATATTCATTTGAACATATAATTTTGGTTTTGAAAGGGTCTCTTTGACATTCTCCTCCTCCTCTTCCTTCACCTCAGCCTTTTGACACTCGTTTCTACAATGGAAAATGGCTCTTTTAAGAAAGAAACATTCCCAAAAGAACACAAAGAAGGCTACAGCCAGAGCTTGTTCATCACTTGGATAAAATACTGGGAAATGATAGAGCTTAGAGCTATATTTTCACATTACAAATCAAAAAGAGAATGGCCAACAGGGAATTGAACTCAGAGGAAAGAGTAGGAAGCTTATCCTTCAAATCTGATTCATTTGGCCAATTTGAATGTAAATGGTTAAATCACTCCTTAATAATTTTTTGGCCACATTTCTGAGGACATTGATGTAGGCTGTTTATTATGTCAAAGAATTTGAAATTTCCTGGTAGTTAATAAAACCATTCCAGGGCTTTGGACAGCAAGAAGGATGTGTAAAAATGATTCTGCCATATATGCACCCTCCCATTCTTATCATTTGCTTTGCTTGCTATCATGGGATTAAGTAATATTTTGACCAGAAGCCTTTTTCAGGCTGTAGAAAAGAAAAAAACCAAGGTTAGTAGTATATGCTCTATTTCCAGCTTCTACTTAATGAATGGTTCTTTCTTTTTTTTTTTTTTTCTCGCCCTGCATTTCACAGTCCACATGCTAAAGCAGTATTATCCTTTTCCCCATGCAAAACTGTCAGCAAAAGGAATCCTATCATCAAGGGAATTAAATATGTGCCATGTATTTACACTCTTGTTCATATTTATAAATATGGGTATTGCAACATTTGAGCTTGGCCTAGAGATGTCCTCTCTTGTAAAATTATAAACCCTTTATTTACCTCTCTTGTTGGTGTTGTGTTGATGTTGAATACAAAACCATAAGAAAGGACAACTTAATAGTGCAGATGAGAGAGATAAAAGTCAGTGATGATATTACATTTTACGTATGTCCTTTCTGATCCTTGCAAAATAAAGGCACCCTTTGGGAACATCGGAACTTCAAAACCAATTAGTGGAAATGATGCTTCTTGTGTTTGGGCATTAAATACTGGGCAGGGTTCTCTTTAGAGCAGCTAATGCTGGCAGGGAAAGAGGTACCGACCTAATTACTCTTCCGCAAGAGTAAAAAATGCCTTTTGAATGCCTCTTTGGCAAATATGTCTCATTAAGGACAAAAACCAAACACAAACCCTCTAAGAAGGAGAAATTAAGATGATAGGTAACTTGTGGCCAGGAGACTTTCTGTGCCACTGTGGGAAATTAAAACAAAGTTTGGAAGTACCAGGGGATAACTTGTTTTTGTTGAGCTTCTTTCCTGCAGCCTCAGTGTTATTATGGGACCAACTTTATTTTCTTCATCATTTTGGCTTTTTGTCAAGGAATGCTTTGCTCCTGGGGAAAGCAAAGAATCTTCCATCATTGAAGACCATGGTGCTTCTCCCGTTCCATCTCAGCTGGGTGTAATGCCAAGCAAACCATGAAATTCTCCATTTGAAATGTTGGTCATAACAGGAATTTAATTTTCATGGTAACCGAATGGGAAGATAAGAAATGGACAATGATGTCCATCTAAAAGATTTTTTTTTTAAAGCAGACTTTTTTTAATTGCTGAAGTTTTTTTTTTTCTTTATTGCTGCTCTATTGTCCTCTAACAGAAGTGTTTAGCAAAATGGACAAGTTTTATGATTAGTATGTGATACCAATAAAAGCAGACTACTGCTCTACTCAGATGTGGCCTTCCAAGTCATGGGTGTATATTGTTCCCTCATGTTTTCTTAACAACATTGTTCTTACCTATGCATTTACTCTTACCGAGTCACCCTCATGAAAAGGATAATTCTGTTTATGATATTCTCATCTGAAGTTGAGTCCTATGGCCACTCAGCAAAATAAAGAGGACTGGCTGCTTTCATTTTATGCACTACTCAGCTGAGATAATCAAGAACAGAACAGCAGCATTAGGTGTTGATTGCTGCAGTGTGCTCTACTGTGGGGCTCCAGGATTCGCTCTTCTAAATAATCTGTCTCAGTGAGCTCATCCATCACCCAAATGTGATTATGTTCATTATAGGTCAGAGTTATTATTAAGTGTAAAATTCTTCACTGATCTCTAACTAGGATAATAGCAACTATCACTCATTCAAGAATGTATTCAACCCCAAATTTTTAAGTATATGTATAAATTTTTTTCCCATCTTAACAAAATGCCCCCCCCCCCCACATACAGAAAGGGCATTATATATTTGGCAGCTTTCCTAATTTTTGATGTTAGAGTGAAGGTGTTGGACTTGTTCTAAGTCTTCTAAGGTGAACTAATCTGCACGTTGAAAGCAATTACATGACTGAATTCCACATTGTTACTAAGAAGGAGAAGGTGCTTTAACTTTCCAAGAAAATTAATTACAGGTAACAAGCGAGTCACCTGTGACTGAAGTCAGGTTAGATTATTCAGTTGAATAGTCAGGAATAATGTAAGGATGAACAGTCTTGCTTGGGTGAGAGTCAGGGGCATCAGAGGCCCATTTAACAAGACTGCACAATTGTTCAGAGTTCTTAAAAATGACTCCAAAATGCAGATGGATGTTTTCACCTACCAAGAACCTACAAATCTCTAGTCCAGAGATGATTTCTCTCCTGTGTATGGGTTATTCACTTACAGAGAGGTTGCTACCGCAGCTAATGGATTTAGACTAATCTGAATGCATTCAGATCTTTATATCACAGTATGTTGAGAAACATAGCACAAAAGTATTGTCAAAAGCAGCCATCCTAGGATCATTATTGCTATTTTAAGTGGGAAAGATCTAACAAGAAGGTGATGTTAATACTGCGTATTCCCTAAATCTACAAAGGAGTACAAAAAGAACCTGTGGATGAAAAGGTTGATAATACCTTTAAAAATCTATATTTAAATTTTAAGTGTATTTCAAAACCTTAGAAGTGTCTCTTATATAAAACAGTCCATCTAAAATTGGCTGATTAGGTTCCTTCATCTAGTGTCACTTGCAAATTCCCCAAGAAAATTAATATAAATAAAATAACTTCCTCTCTGATTATAACTGAAAACAAACATACTTATTTAAATCATACCAACAGCTTCCTTTTCTAAGAAAGAAGATTATTATTCTAAGGTTACTTTAGAAAACTAATAGTACTTGTTTCAAACCTGCTCTGCTAAGATTTTTCACGATGGAGAGAAAGGGCTTCTTCCTCCTCGATAATTAAAATGAGTTATATGCATTAATGTTGGATAGACAATTCTTAATAAAAGCCCTTGAGTGTTTTTTATCAGTTTGGATTGTTGAGTTTTCAACAGTTTACTTCTAAGTGACTTCAGTGAATAGCAATGTTATATGTGGTGGTGTTTATATGAGGGGAAAAGTCGATCCAGTTGGAAGTGTTTTGCAATATTAAGGATAGTGTATAAAAATCAATTGTACTATTGTACATTGTCCCCAATGTTATTGGCTTTGATTAAACCATTCTAGAGGAAGGTCCAGTTGTGTTAATTCAAACTGAAGTAATTGGCTCTTTTATGTTGCCTGTTTTTTTATTATCAATTTGTAGATTCAGAGACCAGCAAACTTTCAGTCTGTGTTCACCTATTTAAACCATGTGCAAAGGGAGCCAATGCAACAATTTTCTTCTGTGCCTCTTCTGCCTGAGGATTTTATAATCCAGAGTAATTTGTTAATAAAATGTATGGTAGAAAAGTAAATGAGGAGTTCCCATTGTGGCTCAGTGGTAATGAACCTGACTGGTATCTATGAGGATGTGGGTTCGATCCCTGGCCTCTCTCATTGGGTTAAGAATCCCGCATTACCATGAACTGTGGTGTAGGTTGCAGATGCGGCTGGGATCCTGAGTTGATGTGGCTGTGGCATAGATCAGCAGCTGCAGCTCTGATTCAACCCCTAACCCAGGGAACTTCCATATGCCACATCTGCAGCCCTAAAAACCAAAAAAATAAAAATAAAGATAGAAAAAAAAAAAAAAAGTAAATGGTTTGTGACTTCTAACAAAGGAAGCAAAAAAAAAAAAAAATAGATGAAAAATGAGAAGTTAAAAGTAGAATTCTACAAAAAATAAAACGATGTTTTTGTTTATTCATTTGTTTGTTTAGTGGAAATAGTGTGGCCCTAGTCAAAAGAACTCCAAAGTATGCAGTAGCCATAAACACCTCCAAGAAGGATATCCTGCTGAGGACAGCTCAAATCACTTCTACGTTAAAAAACGTAGAACTGGAATTCCCACTGTGGCTCAGGGGAAACAAAGCTGACTAGCATCCATGAGGATGCAGGTTCTATCCCAGGCCTTGCTCAGTGGGTTAAGGATCTGCATTGCCGTGAGCTGTGGTGTAGGTCGCAGATGCGGCTTGGATCTGATGTTGCTGTGGCTGTGGCACAGGCCAGTGGTTACAGCTCTGATTCAATCCTTAGCCCGAGAACCTCCATGTGCCATGGATGTAGCCCTAAAAAGCAAAAGAAAACAGAAAACACATAGAATTACCTAGGAAAATGGTGTTCTGTTTCACATGTTTGGATGGCATCTATAATGGCAGCCTACACCCCTGCAGTGATTACTAGTGTGCAAAGAGTTCTTTTCCTTGTGTTATCCTCTTATAACTGTTTGAAGAAGACAGGCACCATTACCACCATCTTACAGATGGGAAAGCTGAAGTGCTGAAGAGATTAAGTGGGAGGAAGCCTTCTTATAAATGGGAACCCCAGGTTTTCTAGTTCTGGCCAGGAAGAGAGCCCATTGCTCTCTTTGTCCATTGTTTAAGATTAAATGACTTAGCATCAGGCAAGAAAATAAAAGTCTTTTCTGAGTACTTTAGAATTCAGAAGTGAGAATTCAAAAAGAGGTACGATGTCCCACAACTCTGATAATTTATTTTAAAGTAGACCGTTCACTTTTTACTTTTAAAATGGTCAATTAATCATTCGTTATACGTTGTGTGCTAAGCACTGACACACACAAAAAGGATAGTAACGAATACCAGTCTCAACTTAATTATGAAGAGAGTTAGCTCCAGTGTCTTCAATGAGGAAAATAATTACCTTTAGTGACTCCACAGAATGAAAAAGACTTTTATTCTCTTTAGTGCCATTCATTACATTACCTGCCATGATGGCTCTTTCCTCAAATTGATACATGTTTACCATATCCTCTGAAGAAAATACCACAATTTATTAGAGTCAATTGTTTCTAGATGATCTGACTTGAAGTGACAAGGTGTTTAATCTCTTCCTCTTTCATTTTTCACCACCAGGTGAAATTGGGTGAAGATGCACCCAATTCCAGTGTGGTGCATGTCTCCAATCCCGAAGGAAGCAACAACCATGGACATGGTACCCAGGAGAAAACAGTTGATGGAGCTGAGTGCCACCTTCTGGACTTTGCCAACCCTGAGCGCCCACTGGTGGTCAACTTTGGCTCAGCCACTTGACCTCCTTTCACTAGCCAGCTGCCAGCCTTCAGTAAACTGGTGGAGGAGTTCTCATCAGTGGCTGATTTCCTATTGGTCTACATTGATGAGGCTCATCCTTCAGATGGTTGGGCAGTACCTGGGGATTCTTCTTTGTCTTTTGAGGTGAAGAAGCACCAGAACCAGGAAGACCGATGTGCAGCAGCTCATCAGCTTCTGGAGCGTTTCTCCTTGCCGCCCCAGTGCCGAGTTGTGGCTGACCGCATGGACAATAATGCCAACGTAGCTTATGGGGTAGCGTTTGAACGTGTGTGTATTGTGCAGAGACAGAAAATTGCTTATTTAGGAGGGAAGGGCCCCTTCTACTACAACCTTCAAGAAGTCCGGCGTTGGCTGGAGAAGAATTTCAGCAAGAGATGAAAACTAGATTAGCTGGTTAAAAGTATGATTGCAACAGAGCTTTTTAAATATATATATATGTGTGTGTGTGTGTAAAGAAAAGGAAACTAAGAACTGAATCCACTGTTTCAACTGAGTCCTATTATCTCACTGAAAGACAGGAATTTACAAGTCAGAAGAGCATAAACCTCTAACATCTCAATAAACTTTCACCACTTAAATGGCTTTGGGCTCAAAAGTAGCCCCATCATTTCTCTTCCTAGTGAAAAGCCCTGAAATGAAAAGATTCCAAGATGGAAAAGAAGAAATCTTATTTCAGCATGTGTTCAGTCTTCCCTGAGAAAGAAGTGATACAGCTGATGCATGCTTTGGGACCCGAAGGAAAGATTTACCTTATCAACTACTATGCTAGGGGAGCTACCATCATTGTTAGTAAAGGGTATTGCTTAGGCTTTCTTCAGCATGGATAGAGCCCAACTGGATAAGTCCTAAATATGTACTTATAATGAGTCTTCAGACCCAGGCCGTGTGGCTAGGACCTTAGTGTTTAACATGTTAGAGTACTTTCTGATGTTCTAATGCCTAGCCATGTAATGCTCTATGTTGGCCTGAATATCCCAGGACTCACAGGTATATTTGCAGATATCAAGAATGATCCCTGCTTGGAGGGTTAGAATGATCATCCGAAATCTGATGGCTACTTGCTAGGCAGGTGGGGGGAAGCACTAGAAGAAAATCAAGTTGACAATCTAGGAAAATGAGGCAGAAAACAATTAGAAGGTTTCATAGAGCTTCATCTTGAAACCATTGAGTGGCACTAATTTGTTAGCTACAGAAACATGGGAACATAACACCAGGCCAGAAAAAGAGGCCCAACCAATGTAGCATAGAAAATATACATATGAAATCAGTGAATCTATCATATATTCCTAGATAGAGAATGGCAGATGGAGAGGGAAAAGACATAGTTTAATATTTTTATTACTTTTAGAAACAGGTTTTTGGTGTGTATATTTTCAATATGTGAATTACACCCCATAATACTGATGAAAGGTAAAACCACTGGGTCCAGTGGTACTGGTCTGTCCCTCTCCATATCCCTACAGTTTTGATGTGGCCCCACTCATTCTTGGTGTCAGTCTCTATGGTAGTGTTCTCTGAATGCTGAGCTCAGCAATATATAAATATATATGTATTCTCAGCTGCTATGGGAGATAGGTGCCGTGGCCATTCAGCTGCAGCATTGTTTTCCTCCCAAAGTAGGTGAACTATAATGAATGAGAGGCGAGAACAAACAAGGTTTCTTCTGGTACAAAATAGAGTTAAGAGAAAGTTTGAGACAATTCCCATCAGTAATTTTTGGAGGCTTTGATGTAAGGCAATTCTCAGTATCATGGAATTTGGTAAAATGGAATTCCCATAAATTTTTGAATTTGGACTTGGGTCTTCCAAATTTGTTCCTCTTAGCTGAGTTGTAGTAATCTAAGATCTCTATAGTACATGATTATACAATTTTAATATATATATATATATATACCATATTTCTCTTTAAAATGGAAATACTATAGTTTTACTTATAAGTAATATAATAACTAATACCCTAACCTCTAAAAGAATAGACCAACCAATTTTGTATCATACATTTTCTATTGTAAATTCGAGGATGTTATCAAATCACAGTATATGGTTATATTTTTATGTACAGTCCAAGACTCTTATGACCATTCCATTAATAATTGAATCATAAAATAAAACTGATAGAAAAAGACATCTAAAGTTGAAAATATCTTCCTGAACTAGTTGCCTGAAATGAGAAAAAAGTGGAAACTCAGTGTGCAAGAACCAAAAGTCTATTTAAAAAAAAAAAAATGGAGCAAGTCATATCACTTCATCATTTATTGTTTAGATATTAAAGCACCATTTTAACTGATTGTTTTTAACTGCAACATTGAAGCTTCCTGGTGTTCTAAATTCTGCAAAACACACCCACAAAGAAACAAATCAAATTTTGAAAAGGCAATGCTACTGAATACATTTCTGGAAAATCACATTGAGAATAGATTATTTCTGAGTCCTCAGTTGTTAAACTATATAACTCGAGGCTTATCAGTGGGCCCCACTGATTTTTAAATTCAAAATGGTGTTGAGATCTGTGTGGTACCCTCGAGAAGAAAAATGAAGACTTGGTGGCAGCACTCTCTCACTGTTGTCCTCAAACTTCCCCTTTGTTCCACATGTACAATAATGGAACAGGATGTCAGAGAAGCTGGTGGGGGGATGAGATTTGGCTAAGGCAGTCAGTGCTAGGGTCTGGGGAAAAGGATGATGGAAAAACTACCCAGTTGTGATATATTTTTAAAGAAAGAAAAGGTTGCGTGCTGTAATTCCTCTCCCTGAGGATAGACCAGTGGAGAAGTGAAACAGAGGAAGTAAAAATACAAAGGCATAGGCTGAATATCAGGGAAAAAGTTATGTTCAGTGGAACATAGAAGAGTTACTGGAAGAAAGGCTGTTAGGGGCCAATGGAGAAAGTGAATTGACAAAGCTCAGGAATCCTACACTATGTAGAATGGCTTGGTGTTATCAGAGTTATGATAAGCCTATAGTTATGTAACTTATTTATCTCAACATAAAATTTTATGATTTCCTGTGATATATCTTTTATGAACTTAACAAGAACTCATTATTTGAGCTAGAGGAGATTTAATGTTTAGCTGGTATGCTCAGAAAAATTATTAGATTTTCAATATCCACCCCACCTATCCTATCTTTTATAAGGTAGGTTCCTTTGAAGAACTGTAATTCTTATTCTCACAAAGTGAAATTTATATATATAATTTCATCATCTTAGTACCTAACATTTCCCACCCCCATAGGCTATGTTTACATGAAGCTATCAGGTTAGCCTTTTAAACTGAGTTAGCTTGTCTATTATTGAAATAGTCTCCAAGCAGTTTTAGGTATTATCATAGCATCTGGATTTACTCAAACACTTAGTGTTTGAAAGCCTTATGTCTTGAAACTATTCAACATTTATTTTATTGTTTAGGGAAAATGTTAGTGGAGTCAGTGATCACTTTCCTGAATGGGCATGAATGAAATGCCTGTAAAATAGGGTAGGAGTGTTTGATACTAAAATGTAACTGACGTCCTTGGAGGAGGGTAGTAGTGCTGTTCTTGCTTTGTATAGCTAAAGCGACAGTCATTTAACTCATACGGCTTTTCATATTCATGTTTTGGATCTCTGGTCCTTTGTCTTCACCCTGTTTATAGAATGTACTCCCGATTTTTGGTAATATCAACTTTGAAATGGCCTATTGATTTAGTTAAATTCTTCTGCCGTCCACCAGGAAATGTCAGTTCTGTGATCAAGGAGAGAAGAAAGCCCTGCTGTCTTTCATTTTGCCTGAATGTTTTTAATTTAGGGGGCCCCTGAATAAAAATTATGAAATGGTGAGGTCATTCATGGGTGCTGCCTTGCTGCATAAAACACCAGAGAAGCAGGTTAAAGACAATGTCTATGCGTTTGGGAAAATTCCTAGCCAGATACAAGATGCTCTCAGCATATCCTATGGGCAATGTTCACAGCAAGAAGAATGCACTGATGTACAGAGCTTCCCATTCTGTAAATCATAAGAAGATAAACATGGGCATTTAGTCTACCTAGTTTGGGAAATAAGTTTAATGAGTTTGGTTAGAATCACATGGCCATTGACAAAGGGGAAAATGTAGGCACCAACTTCTGTCCCATTCAAGGATTAACAGACACCTTACCAGCATTTAGAGCTTTTTGGAATATGCCCAGTGTTAGATTTCTGAGCAGTGGAGATTAACACTGAGGCTTTTAATTCCAGGAGGTTTTTTTTTTTTTAATGATATCGCCAAAAATCAAAGATAAAGTGTTTTTAGTTATGTTCTGACGGTCTCTCTACTTCCTCCTTTAATCTTGAAAATAGAAGCTAAACACAGTCTTCCTGTGTAAGTCCAGAATGGGGCATAAGTATCAGCTTCTGCTTAGTGACCAGCGCTCTCTTTGTAGTCCTGAGGTCCTCTCTGAGAGAAAGGGAACAGGACCTGGGAGATCAAGGAAGTAGCTAACTTTAAAGACCCTAAGGGCTTGGTCTGCTGATCTGGGAAGATTTGAAAAGAATTTCCCACCTTTGGAGGAGGACTGATGAGTGTCATTGAGTGACTTCAGCAAAACATTGCTAAAATGTTTTGTTAAACATGAGCAAAACATTGGGCTACTTCCTAACGCCTTGCATTCTGGAGAGCACCAGAAGCAAGGTCTCAGACTTAAGAGATCCAGTTCTGCTCCAAGGCTAATCTGAACCAATAGAAAGCAAACATGTACAGATATCCAAACAATATTGCTCACACAAGTTGGGGCTTGCTGCCTATCTTGGGCAGCAGCTCTGGAGCTCCAGGGAGTTTATTGCGTATTTACCGAGGAGACTTCGAAGACCCAGGAGATGTTTAATGAAGTCTCTATTTTGGCTCAAATCTCCATCCTTCCCCCATCCCAAAGCAAATAGGTAAACATATAAATGAAAGAAGCCCACAGAAGGGAATGAGAAATAAATTTTTCCCAAGACTTCTCTAGACCATGTCACTGGTTGGTGTGGTTTTTCTGTGTCAAGGTTGGAAGATGTGAAGACATAAGTATCCAGTATTTTATAACCAAAGCAATTAAAAGGTATCGGGGAGGGAATGTTGGCCAGTTTTGTTTAGTTTTGCATCACATTATCACCAGACGCTATCACTAGCCCAAGTAATCGGGCACCCGAAGAGGGAGACGGAGATGTGCAGAGGTTACCAATGTGCAAATGATAACTACTGACGAAAGAGTCAGTGGCTCAGTTAGTGGTTGGATGTAGTCACATTCGTTTGCCTCTGCCCATCTCTGTCTCCCTAGCAAGGAGACTATTCGGGGCACAATGCTATGAGTCCTGGGTAAATGTGGTGAGAATGCGTGTGTGTTTATCTCTGCTTTTCAGTTGCAGAATCAGAAATGCTCTGGAGATTGCCAGTAGAAAGAGTGTAATTATATTGGTGCTGAGTGGTACGTGTGCTTTTAAATTTGTTCTTGTATTTTAATAAACTTTGAATAAAAGAACAAAGTTACTCTTTGGTTCTATTTGTTTATTTTTAAATTACTCTCTAGAACTTGCCCCTGGCTGGAACACATTCATGGTTGACAAGGGAAAGAGAATCCATCATTCTAATATTTATTCCTTGGTATTTGTGGGCAAAATCGCCAGTGATGCCAGGTTATTTTAATCTCATGCTGTGTGCCAGAGTCTTCAAGGAAATCAAGACAAGTTAAGAGAAAATCTTCAGATACTTTCCATATTCATGAACAAGTTGCACAAAGATTTCATGGAAAGGGGCCTGTTAGAGACTGTGGAGCAAACTTTTACTTTGTTATATTTACACCTCTGGTTTTCTAAGTGCAATAAATAAACTTTCCAGGAAGCTGGTTAAAGCAATACATTACCCACACAGTATATATGTGTGAGTGTGTGTGTATAATTTGTTTCATGATTGGCAATGCAATAGTGTGGAATTTAAAAAAAGCAACACTTGAACACATTTATATCAAGTGCTTTCCTCTATAAGAAGATATAAAGGATAGAATGATTTACAATGGCTGTGGTCTATTAACGAATAATGAATTAGTAACATAGTTAAACGTGTGTTTTGTTTCTGAAAACAGGTGACATAACCCAAGTCTTAGTATCTCTTGAGACTCTTGGTCTTGATTTCCTACATGTAGTAATTGATATTTGTAATGCCTTATATGATATTTCAGAATTTTAATGAAAATGTAAAGAATCATTACTTTGACAACTGTTGATTGAGTTTCTATTCCTTGCAGGGTGCACCTGTGCTAGGTGCGATGCAATGCACAAAAGCGGTAAAACTAAACTCACAAAGACATGACTCCCTCAAGGGACCTGTCATGGACTCATCAAAACTGCAAGTAATAAACTGAAATTAGTTTATAAAAAAAGTGAATATACTGGCTGATAGAACCAAACCCTGGGAATGGTTGGAATGAAACTTGCCCCAGGGATATTGAAATCCAGTGACATAGAAATCTTCAGTACTTGCTAGGTCTTTTGTCTCTTCTCTTTTTTGAGTGTCAGCTTTTTCTTTTGGACCAGCTTCTCCTTATGCTGGGTGACCTGGCTAGGGGAAGTGCCTCGCTTACATTCTAACTATAAGATGGTTCAGAGCTTGAACCTTTCCCAAGGGAAGGACTTGAACTGGATCAGCTTGTGTTACATGTCCACTCTGTTGTCATGAGGGTAGGGTCTGTTACCAGAAGGGCAGCAAGGAATGGTGATAATACACAAAAGTATCAGAAGTTAACTCAGTAGCCATTATTTTTATTTCCCTAAAAATGAAGGGCACCTCAGTAAGTGACTAGATGTGTATAATTGTTGAAAACAAGTTCAGAGAAAGGATAGAGCTCTCAGAGGAGACTTTGTGGAGTTTGAAAGGACTTGAGTTGACCTAGGATGATGGGCAAGATCTAGATGGAGAAGAAGGTGGACTGTCTTCCATTTAGTAAGTCAGTATATATTTACAGTGTTCATTCGCTGTGACTACTAAGGCCTAATCAGTCAAAAAAAATAAGACCTTAAAATATGTCAATCATTTTTAGAAGGATAATTCAATCCATTTCACAAAAATTGAGAGAACTGAGGATAGGAGGTATGTTTTATATTTCTCTATTTCTTCCTCTCCTGGGTGAGCAGGCAGTTAAACAACTAACATTAAATCACCAATGTATATTTGAGCATCTATTGTCATAAATAAAGCATTAGTCATAAAAACACTACCTTCAGTGGGTATATATACAGATGGTATAAAATATGTTTTTTGACACTGTGCTTATAGTGTAACTGGTAAATAAAAAATAAAAACACAATAATATCTTATGTAACAGATATAATCTCCAAATGTACTGAGCCTTAAAACCTTGAAGTTTTGCCATTTAACTCCATCCAGAAGGACTTCTAGAAGAAACTGGAGAGAAACATAGAAAAAGGGCGTTTGAAAAATAAAAGGATTTTCCAGCCAACATTGAGCCCTGAAAGATATTCCAGGAAAATTTGTAATAAAATTCCTTAGTGTAATAATGTGTCGTATTGGAGCGTTTTGCAAAGGCATTCACAATTCATTCCCAGTTTTCACATGAATGAGGATTCACTGTGGCTTAGTCATCTTGGTCAACTACTGTGGCTTATATTTGTGAAATAGAAAAGAGGATGATATGCTAGAGTAAGAAGCATAGAATAAATCCCCACCATATACCAGTGCAAAAATTTGAAAACTTTTAATCAGGAAGTGAACCTGCACATATAGCCATTGGGAGTTCCTGGGTCTACCTGCAGGAGCCAAGACTGGCTAGAACCTTGCTCCCCTTGGAGCTCAAACTTACATTTGTATTGTGTAGCTTATATATCCAGGGAACAATTCTGGGTCTTGCAGCTGCCTAGGTCTTCTAGAGTGGTGGCAGAGATTCCAGGTACCTCCTGATAAATGGTAGCTGTTTTAACTGCCCCAAACCATGGAGATTGGACTGAAAGAATTCTAGGGATCCAGGAACCCTCTTATTCGCATTCCTGCTTCAGAAAAGGGAGTTTAACTTCTGTTTCCTTTCCTGGCTTTGCTGCTATTCCCCTCTTATTTTCCCTCTCCCTCCTCCCCAATGTGAGAACTTTCATCCAAATGCGGTGAGCGTGGATATGAAATGGGATGGAGTGGATTGTATTGTTGACTTAATTTTTGCAATTCAGGCCAAAATTTTTGATTCATACAGTTTAGACAACATATGTGAGGCAATTTAGGCAACTGAATAACATACGTACAGACCACAGGCTTCGGTGTCCTCATAGGCCACTTCCACAGGAGGTGGCATCTCCACTTAATGCTGCAGAATGGTGATTCATGAGGTCTTCCTGCTTCCACTACAGAGTTTTCACTACCTTCTCTGTTTCTATTTGTCTATGCCTAATAGATGACACTTGTTACATTAATAGCTTGAGGGTTAGAGGCTCTATCAATTCTACTGGGAGGAATGCACTGTAAATATGTGGCACAGGAAAGTTTCTTTGAGGTGAAGAAAATCCTAAGGCAACATTTAGGAATTCCCACCCTTTGATGGAAAAGGGAAATCTAACCCCCCATTTCCGACAGCAGTCATCCTACTGAGACAAACCTCTCCTGCTTTTGTAATGGCTGCATTTCCCTTCATAAAACCCAACGCTTATTTTTTTGGGTCAACTCTACTACTGATTCTACACATTTAAGTGTGTGCCCCATCATACTTTAAGGATTGTAAGTATAGGCTATACGTTGTAATGACTGAAATCCCCTAAATTTATTCCTTACCACTATTTCTTATGGAGAAATCTCTTTTGGCATATGTATTCTCGGTTTGAACACATTTTTAAAAAGCATCTCCCTTGGGTATACTGAGGTATGCCTGTTCATATTTTGCTAAGTTCTATGTTCTGGCCGGCATCCACTTCTTCTCTTGTTCTGGTGCCCAGGGCTTCTTACAGATGGTGAGTGATATCAGGCCCACATTTTAGTTAACACCTTTAGAAGATTTGAGATTTTCTGTTACAGGTAGACACTCATATACACATCTACAATACATTATTGATGGCGATGTATGTAGTTCATTCCATGGCATAAATGATTACTTTCTAAACCACAGAGGAAACCAATGATCCCCTTATATAGCGAAGGAGAGAGAGAGATTGGACCCCATTTGGATTGTCAATTCAATTGTGACCAAGTAGAGTAGATCAGGCATGTTCCTACTGGGTGTGCCACAATTATGGAAAAGATATCAAGAAATTATTCAGGGTAAGGACTCTGTCTTTTTCTTGATGATTCAGATACATCTAGTTATACCTGTAGCCCAGAAAGCACCAAATGTGTTTTGTATACTGGTTGTGTGTGGAGTTGGAAGGCCTCCAAGTAACGTGCAAGTGGCAGTAATCCCATGAGTGCTGTGTTGCTTCACTGACTTAGTCATTCTTTGGAAACTGGTCCTCTAAAGTCACCAGTGACCTCCTTCTAATCTAGACAAGCCCAGAGATAATCCTCCCTCTTTGTATTTCACAGCATGTGGTCCTTCTAATTCTTAGACGTTCTTTCTCTCACTGTTTTCTCTTCCCATTTAGTCTATTGAAAGTGGATGTTCCTATAGGATTATTCCTATGTATTCTTTTTTTTTTCCCCACTGTACAGCAAGGGGATCAAGTTATCCTTACATGTATACATTACAATTACATTTTTTCCCCACCCTTTGTTCTGTTGCAACATGAGTATCTAGACAAAGTTCTCAATGCTATTCAGCAGGATCTCCTTGTAAATCTATTCTAAGTTGTGTCTGATAAGCCCAAGCTCCCGATCCCTCCCACTCCCTCCCCCTCCCATCAGGCAGCCACAAGTCTTTTCTCCAAGTCCATGATTTTCTTTTCTGAGAAGATGTTCATTTGTGCTGGATATTAGATTCCAGTTATAAGTGATATCATATGGTATTTGTCTTTGTCTTTCTGGCTCATTTCACTCAGGATGAGATTCTCTAGTTCCATCCATGTTGCTGCAAATGGCATTATGTCATCCTTTTTTATGGCTGAGTAGTATTCCATTGTGTATATATACCACATCTTCCGAATCCAATCATCTGTCGATGGACATTTGGGTTGTTTCCATGTCGAGATACTACCTCACACCAGTCAGAATGGCCATCATTAATAAGTCCACAAATAACAAGTGCTGGAGGGGCTGTGGAGAAAAGGGAACCCTCCTGCACTGTTGGTGGGAATGTAAACTGGTACAGCCACTATGGAGAACAGTTTGGAGATACCTTAGAAATTTATACATAGAACTTCCATATGACCCCACAATCCCACTCTTGGGCATCTATCTGGACAAAACTCTACTTAAAAGAGACACATGCACCCGCATGTTCATTGCAGCACTATTCACAATAGCCAGGACATGGAAACAACCCAAATATTCCTGTGTATTCTGTTTTTCTCTTATAGGCTTTCTGAAGTAAGGAGAGAGGACATGCTATTGCAAATTGCACTAGTTAGTATTTAGTTTGCTTTAGCCTGTGAGGAGCAGAGACCTAAAATAATAATGAATTAAATAAGACAGAAGGTTATGTTTTCATGTAAAAATCCAGACATAGGTGATGTGCAGCAGGTATGAAAACTCAGTTCCATCAAGTCCTTAGAGATCTAGGCTTTTAGCTTTCTTCCCAGCCCTCATGATGCTGTATAGTTCTTAGATACCCATATCCCAAGCATAAGGGCAGAAAGGAAGAGGAAAAAAAGGCAAATATGGGTCTGCCAACTGTCTTTTAAGGAGATTCTTATAAAATGTTTTATGGACATTTCACTTATATCCCATTGGCCAGAACTTTTGTCACAAAATGACCCTACCTGCAAAGAAGTTTATAAAATATTGTCTTTAGTTTAAATAGCCGTGTGCCCATTTGAAGATTCTATCACTGAAGAAGAAGGAGGGATCATATTTGTAAGACCTTCTCCTAAATTTTTTCTAGTAGTTTTAATATTTGTTTTTCTTAAGTATGTGTTTTGTCCACCTGGAGCTAATTTTTCTATGGCATTAAATAAGAAATCTAATTTGACTTTATTTCCTAACATATAATAATTATCACATCTTTATTTTTTTCATCCAATGATTTATGATGCCAGTTTTGACAAATTTCCATATATGCATGAGTCTGTCCCAGTGTTCTCTATTCTGAATTTTCCTTGTCTCTTTGTTGTTCTCAAAACCAATACTATATTACACCTTTTTTTATTATTGTGTTGAACCATGACAAGTTCCCAGTATTAGTTTTTGACCTGTGAAATGTTTCATGTAATTGAAAACTAATCTATAGTTTCATAAAAAGCTTTATTATTACAAATTCCTTCTCCTACTATCCTCAAACATACTTGTCTTCCTGAGGAGCATCTTGGTTATTTTTGACATTTTGATTTTTCATATAAATTTTAGGATATGGAATTCATGCTGTGGCACAGTGAGTTAAGGATCTGGTATTGCTGCAGCTATAGGGTAGGTCATAGCTGTGGCTCAGATTTGATCCCTGGCCTTCCACATGCCACAGGTGCAGCCAAAAAAAAAAAAAATAGAATCAGTTTTCCACGTTCTAAGAAAGAACATTTTTAGCACTTTAATTGAAATTTTATTGCATTTAAAATTGCTTTGTGGGATAATTGAGATTTATGTGGTGTTACATCTTTCTATACATGACCATATCTTTCCATTTGTTTAGGTATTCTTTACTGTTTATCAATTAAATTTTGTAATTTTCTCAATAAATGTCACACATATTCTGAAATGTTATATTTTGGTGCAGTATTTTAGTTCTTTTTCAAATTACTATTATTTCATACATAGATGTTCATTTATATTTACTTGCATGTTTACCAATTTATTTGCTTACCAGTCTTTCTTATCGGGCCCACCTCATAGAAAATACAATTAATTTTATTTTTTCCTAAATTTTATTCTTTAGAAATTTATTTAGTGATGGTGCATTTGTAGTAGACTTTTTCTTTATCTAAAAATATGATTTTTCGTTCTTGTTCTTTAGGCAGGGATGTAATTACATGTAGTTTTTTGGAGATATTATTTTACTGGTGTTTCCAGTATTGCTGTTAAGAATCTGCTGACAGTCTGTTAGCAGTTTGTATACATTTTTCCCTCTTTCTGGCTACATTTTTATTTTTCTCTTTGATAATAATGCTTTGAAATTCACTCTCATGCACTAAAATGGAGACTTCATTTTATTTACTTTTATTGGTATTGTTGTGCTTCCTGAATTGAAGATACACATATAAAATTCAAAGCCATCAATTCTTTGAATATCAGTTCTCCTTCATTTCTTTATTTTTTTCCTCTTTAACTCCAAATAGATGATGTTTCCTTATTCTATTCTCCAAGTCTTTTATACTTTTTAAAATATCAAGGGAGCTGCATTTTTTTGACTCTTATGATCTGTCTTATGGAAGAGTCAATTCTCTCTTCACTTGTGTCTAATTTATTGTGTAACCAATCCACTGAGTTTTTAAGTTCAAAATTTAATATTACTCATGTGCGAAAGTTCTTTTGAGTTTTTTTCAAATGTTCCTGGTTATCTGTTGAAATTACCATCTTCTATGATCTTATTTTTAATTCTCTCTTTTCCCCAAAAAACATTTAAGACATATGTTAAGGTAAATTTATATTTGATTTTTCCAACATTTGAAGGTCTTAGGCTGTTTTTCTTTTATTTTTGTTGTTAGTGCATTCTTTACTTGTGTTTTTGATAATTTGACTTTGTATTCTTCCTTTTGGCTGATATTAATTTATGGAGTTTCTGAAGAATCTGGGTTCAGAGAATTGTTTATCTAGACAGGATTTGTGTTTCCTTCGGTCAGGTGTCCTGGGCCACTAGGAACCTGGAAGCCTGTTTACCAGAATGCAAAGAGAATGCATGTTCAACTCCCTATCCCACATGAAGGCAGACTTGTCATGAATTTCATTCATAATGAGTTGTCAGTATGGAGACTCATTTTTCCTTTCAACCAAGACCTAAGGCAAACTCATTCCTCTTTTGCTCTCTTCCCAGTGGATAAATTGTTTTCTGACTTACGTTTTTATTAAGGGAATATCCTTCTGAGTAACCCAACTTTCAGCAGAAGTCTCAGATTTGACTTATTCCTGTGACCTAGATGGAGGTCTTTCTCATCTTTCCTGGTCTTGGCCATTAAAACCTGAGCCTCTAGATTCCTGCTGTCAGGAGATGCCCATGGGCAGTCTGTGACTTTTACACATATTTACACTCGGTTTTAGGTTATTTCAGTCTTCCCTTTTTTTTTTTTTTTTTTAATGTGTGAGTTTTTTCCACTTTGCTCATCTAGGACTTAAAAGTCTATTTGTTTTATTTTATCCAGAATTTCTCAGGGTTTGTAATAGGTTTTTTTGGAATATGTGTTGATCCTATTGCTGAAAGCAGAACTTGATATGGTTGGCTTCTATGGAATGTTATCTATTCTAATAATTGTTATCATCAGTTCTATGCTGATGGAGGGAATCCCAAACCTATAACTTCAGACCTAACATTCATCTTCTGTTTCCCATAGGCATTTTTTTTAATATTAACTAGCAACTTGAATATTTTATCAGCTGTTAAGAATCAAAGTGTCCAAAGAGGAGTTTATCTTCCACAAACTGCTTCTCCCATCATATGTAGCTATTTTGTTATTTTAATAAGTCAACAATATTTGAAGTTTTTAGCCTGTGAACCTTGAAAATACTAGAAATGATTACTGTACCTTTATACCTTTTATGCAATCTGTCACTATCTCCTATCTTTGACCCAATATCTATATTATAAATTATCATTTAAATCCCTACAGAATACAAGATCCTAAATACCTCATTTAAGATTAATTTGACATAAAGTGTATATATTGCATCTAGTATATATTGATCATCTGCTTTGTGAAAGGTAGCATGAAAGCTGCTATAAATGGCACAAAAGACTTTTGGCCCTTTCCTTGAGATTTCTTGTTTTCAAATAACTAATAAAAAAGAGGTTATCTGCTACATTTCTATATATTATTATTTAATTAAGTACTGACTAAATACAACCACTTGCCTAAATATCTGGATCAGGTAATACATGTATGGGCAGGAACAAGAAGGAAGAGATTGCTGAAGTTAGGAAATTACACTAAAGACAATGTAAAGGAATGTGGAGCTGAGAGAGTATCTTACCAATGCCCTCATTTCAGTAACTACATCTAACTGTACTCAAGCATAGTCTAGTTAGGTAGGTCAACCAATTTCCTTCTTCCTTTTATTTATTTTTTTTTTAGTTTCTTCTTGTTAACTTCTTTTTCACCTTTCAAAAACAAATCTATTATTTTATTCTAGCCATTCTTCATTCCCTTTAGGGAACTGGTTGGTGTCTAATTTCCATAATAGCAAGAATCCACCACCAATGAGGCTTTGATCTTGCCCTAAGGTCCCCTCTTTCTTCTTAACTCCATAGTTACCTATCCGTCAAGATTACTCATTACCCCATTGAAGTGTGCCATGGATCCTCTAATTTACTGTGTCCTTGCTTTTTTTTTTTTTTTTTTTTTTTTAAATAGCTGCACTTGTGGCATATGTAAGGTCCTGGGCCAGAGATTGAATCCAAGTCTCAGCTGTGACCTATGCTGCAGCTGTGGCAACACTGGATCCCTTTACTCACTGCTTCAGGCTGGGGATTGAACCTCCACCTCCACAGGGACCTGAGTCGCTGCAGTTGGGTTCTTAACCCACTGCACCACCGTGGGAACTCCTCATTTTCTATTTTTTTGATCAAGATAATAAGACAATATATAGCTAAGCCTTAAGTTTTTTCTACTCCCTTAATTACTGTCTTTAATGAACACTTAGTATAGGAAAGTAAATGTTATAAATATCTTTCAGTCCTCCCAGTGATAAATATAATGCCTGATTCATAGTTAGTACTCAGTACATACTTATTGGACTGAATCTTGTGGCAAGAAGACTGTTCCCTGAGAAATAAGAAAAAAATTATTTGTTCCTCTTACATCTGCCACCAACTGCAGTAAAGGCTTTGATTCAGCATGCATATTTCAAAGACAATTACTCTGTGACTTGATGGGTGGTCGGGAACTTTTTCTTCCAGTATAAATATTCTTGCATCCTAGGCATGCCTTAAAATTCAGCTTCAAACAAAAAATAAAATTACTGGCTAGAAATGTGGATTATTAAACAGTAATGTTTTTACCTAGTTCCAAAAAATGTGTTCTATCCTTGACTCATTAATTTACTTGCCTTTGTTTGAGCTTCTGATTCTAATTTGCCACAAATTATAATGTTAAAAAAAACAATAACCCATCATGGATTATGTGTATTATATTTGCTTTACTCTATGAACTATAAAGAAGTTCTGCTTTTAGATCTGGAGAAGCACAAATATAGATTACTCACTTTTGGAGATTCTGTTACAGATAGTACTGCTAACTTATGACTATGAAGGCAGAGATCTTATGCGTACTGTTCATTCTTTTTATCTCCAGTGAATGCCCAATACAGTTTCTTGAACATGGAGGATGCTCAGTAAATATTTGTTGAATAATGAATGAAATAATGTATATTTATAATAAGGTTAATATACTTATCAACATATTTGTTTATATAGGGAGGACCTTGTGTAGTATCCTATTTTCAGAACTATGTGGATATATGGCCACTCAAATAATTTTGTATCCTTATCTCAAAGCATTTATTTGTCATTCAGTAAGGTACTATGCTAAAGCAAAGAGAGAAGGGAAAATGGGTCAAAGGAACATGGGAACGACAGATAAACATTTTAAAATACATCTCACTGAGAGTTCCCGCTATGGCACAGCAGGTTAATGATCCAGCTTGTCCCTGGTTCAATCCCCAGTCCAGTGCAGTGGGTTAAGAATACAGTGTTGTTGTAGCTGTTGAGGCATAGGTCTCAGCTCCAGCTCAGATTTGATCCCTGGCCCTGGCTCAGGAACTTCCATATACTGCAGGTGCAGTCAAAACAGAAAAATAAATTAATTTAAAAATCTCCATTTTTAAGTACCAAATAATGTAATTTCATGAGAGGTCCTTATTGCATTATTAAGTATATCGGTAAGCAGATTTATGGCTTGTGTGATCCAAATACTTGGCTTCTTGTAGCCCTGTTGCCAACCAACTATGTGACTTCAGAGGAATAGCACCTTCCTGACCCTATTTAAAATGAGGAAACTGGCTTAATTTTGCTAAGGTTCCTTTTAGCTCTTTCTGCATATCTACTCCATAAGTGTTTTCCAAACTCACTGGACCGCAGTTGGAGGCACCAGCCATTCCTGCTGCTATACAGCCTGAGTAGTTTTCATGCAGGAATGCAAGTCTGGTGTGATCAGATCTTCATTTTCATAATATATATATATTGATTTATATAAATTTGGATTTTTATGTGAAATTTCAAACTTTCAAATATTAGCCACAAAGTCAAACAGTTTTAAAACACTGTTAATCCAAACAAAACACAACAGCGGGCTGGGTTTGGCCTATGGGCTGCCAGTTTATGCTTTGAAAGAATTTTTTCTACCCTTACCGTTTTCAAAAAAAAAACTTCCCCGATCAGTGAACAACAGCTGCTGCATATTATCTCTCTGCTGCTTCCATCAAAGATAGACCTATCCCAGTAGAATTGGATCATAATATGTGTAGGATGACACTGTAGTTAAGATATAAGGAAAAACTATATTCTTGGTTAAATTTCACTTCCTATTCCCAAGGTATGATATGGCTAGTTACTTTACATAAGACCTAAAGAATTGTCACATTATTTGAGAAAAGGAAAGATAACACTATGAAGGGCTTCAAAATTACCACAAGCAGCAATTCAGTAGAAATTTTAGGGTCTATTTCCCAGTTTTGATCAAAAAGAGATGATCTGAAGTAGGCTAAAGTGAGGGAGGAATGCCGTTTCATAGCTAACCTGGCTATATTCCTTCAATGAGTTTTATGCCTGGTGAGGTCATCTAAACTTAATTAAAATTTAACTGAATCAAAATGGTGTGGCAAAAAAATTACATGGACGTTGGAGTCATACTTGGGTGTGAATCTAATTTCAATCATTAACTGCATAATTTTAAAGTTATTCATCTGTCTGTGCCTTAGATATCTTTTCTACAAAAAGGAATAATGATACCTACCTCTGATGCTTGTTATGGGGAATAGAAATAATGTATGTATTGATATGGAGTGTATAAAAACTAATAGCCAACCTTAAACTAAGTTTAGGCTTCTTTTTTAAGCCCCTCCTATTTGAATGTTTCTGTCATTGTCTTACAGAAGAAATAAATATGAACAAAGCATGATGCCTGCTCTCAAAGATTGAATGCTCTAACTAGGGAAATAAGGTATAATTATATGTGACTTTCATTCATGGTAGACTCTACTGTACATCAACAAACAATGCATGAGAGCATATGTAAGAGGGAGTTCTGTATTCTATCTTGCCTTTGTGAACATTTTTATTATACTCCTCATTGAAAATTCCTTGACTCTTGATTATTTAATTAGGAAGAGGTAAATTGAGAAGAGATGCTAGGAAAGACCTTCCAGAAAGGTGAGGCAGCATAAGAAAAATCATATTTTCCAGAAATCATATGATATATGGTAAAAACATTAATGAGAAATATAATTCTTCTTCATGAAACAGAGGTTTTGAACTCATGGTGACATTAGCAGATACCCCATTGCCAGATACCAATAGAAATGGCCAAGGTCATGCAAAAATGTGGGAAAGTAAGCATTCATGAAATCCATCTTCTAAAAATGTTAAGAAATAAAGTTCAAAAAAGATCATATTAAAGAAAGCATAGAAGAGTGACCTAAAACTTCTCTTTCTAAAAAAACCAAGTGCTTTCTGCTTGGGAAAGTAGAAATTAGAGGAGACACTGGTGGACTGTATTGACGGGACTCTAGTTCACAGGAATAGCAGGCCTGCAGTAAGAGGTCATAAGAAGCAAAAATTATAAGAAGTTTTTATCCTAAAGAAATGGAGAAATTACATTGGGCTTCTCCTTTTCTAGTAGAAGCCATGGATGATTGAATTTCTTTCTTCATGTATAAGGACATGTAAATAGGGAATATTACCAAACACATAAAAGTGATGCTCTATTCAAAAAGATAAGACCACCTCTTCTTGAGTGGAAGAAGAAAAATTTAGAAGAATTCTCATTATTAAGATGATTCAAGAAATTACTACAGCTGTTAAAGTTGAGCAAGTCGTTGTGAAGGGATAGATTATATCATGAAAGATTTCATGGAAATTTTTAAAAATTCTTAGTGATAAAGAAGTGATGAAAACTTGAGTACTCTAAAAACTGAAAAATAATGTTTGAAACTTTGAAAATATCTCTAAGGACCTATGGGATAAAAAATGAAATTTTCGAGAGAAAAAAAGAGAAAATTGGATACAGATTTAGGAAAAACTCTGCGCATAGTAGAATGTAAATCAATAAGGAACAGAATGGAAGAACAGAAAGAAGTAAAGCAGTAAATGAAGAAATTGTTCCAGAATGAAGAAAGATCCAAGTTTTTGATTGAGAGAACTCACCAATTATCAGGTAAATTTAATGAAAATATATCAAGACCTAGGTAGAGCTTGTTGAAATTTTTAAAGAGTGAAGATATAAATAGACTTAGAAGCATAGAGGCTATTTTTAAAAGATTGGGTTAAAAGGAACTAACATAGGCTGCCATCATAGGTCTCCTCAAAGGGCTTTGGATTTTAAAAGATTGTCATATAAGAATTCTATACTGTCACATAAGAATTGCTATTAATGTGTTTGGGCAAGGGAAATATATGTCAGATTTGCAGGGACTAGGAGAGTATATCATCACTATACCCTCCTGAAAAGAGAAGTTACCTGAACAAACTTCCTAAGAAGACAATTAACCATTAAAACAAAATAGTAAAATCAAAAATAAGAAAACTGTAGTAAAAAAGAAAAAGATTTGATTTTGAGCAATAAAACTCTTTGAATATCAATAATTATTTCTTGGGTGATAAAAGATTTTGGATATCAAGAATAATCATTACAATAAAAGATTCATAATAAAAAAGCAATAATAATTTGGTCTTAAAATTCAGATTCTATAGGAGTTCCCACTGTGGCACAGTGGGTTAAGAATTCAGCAGCAGCAACTCCAGTCGCTCGCTGTAGAGTCATGGGTTTGCTCCCTGGCTCAGGGCAGTGGGTTAAAGGATACAGCGTTGCTGCGCAGCATAGGTTGCAGCTGTGGCTAAGATTCAGTCCCTAGCCCAGGGACTTTCATGTAAGCAAAAACTGGGAAACTGATGAGGAAACAAGAGACTGATAACATAAAATATCTTATGTATCAGGAAAATAAATGTTTTTTTCACTCTTGATGCTAATAATTAGGGAATAACTAGATTATAATATTTTTCAAATAGAAATTAATCTTTTCATCATCTTTGGAAAGAAAAGATGATTTAAACCCTCCAAATCACTGGAGAAAAAAGAGAAAATAACCTTAGGTAAATGTCATGACATAGTAATGAAATAATATAAGCAGTTGCTATATTATACTAAGTGTCAACCATTATTAGTTCTTTTATTTACGTATAGAGTAAGTTTACTTGTTTACTTATTAATGATTGTCTATATTTTACATGCTTTTTATAATACAAATAATTACATAACAAGAATTTATATTTTCGAGCCAGTGCAGCAAATCGTATTTTAACAGTTAAAAAGTATTTTCAAGTATAGGAAAATGCTACTGATAGTCTATCAAATGAGAAAGAAAAAAAAATGTTTTCACTTTTTAAAATAAGGACATAGGTGGGTAGACCAAAAAAATCTTTGAATGGTGAAATTAGGGTTAAGATATATATATATAATTTTTTCATATTTTTTGCATAGTTGTTCTATCACTTCCTGAGATTTTTATTATAATAACAACCAAAAAAAAAAAGCTCTCCAGAGCTGGAGCTGTGTTGTGGAAGACTTGAATACTACGCTAAGGGGTTTGCATAAGTTCTTGGTCAGTGGGAAGCCACTGAAGCTTTTTAAAGAAGAGAATTGATGTGAACAGATTTGTATTTTGAGAAGATTAAGACAGAAGTCTTGTTATTGTTTAGATTGGATTCAAATGGAAAATTGACCAGAATTTATTGTAATGGTCTAGACGGGAAGTAATAAGAGAACTACGTCTCTGTACCAGGGATAGGAAAGGGGAGAGACATTTGATGTAATAGAAAGGAATGGTCAAGGGGACCTGGTGACAGTATTCAGTGTTAGAGAGACCAGGAAAGAGAAAAACCAAAGACAGCATCAGAGTCATTGGGACCACAATGGTGCTCTTAGCAGGGATAGGACAGTAGAGAGAGGAAACATTTTAAAGAAAAGGATGGTGAATTTGATTTCAAATATGTTACATTTCTGGTGTTGAAGACACATCAGATCTTTGGGGTTTTATGGAATAATGGCTGTGCTCCATCAAAAAAAAACCCTCTTTTGGAGCTATAACAGTCTCATTGAATAATCTTCCCCTTCCTGGACAGCATATGAGCAGAAATACAGACACTCTCAGCTCCCTATGGCTAATGACTCTTACAGTTCCTGCTACCTTCTCTGCTTTGAGTTTAGAAGCATAGTTCTAGATTCAATGTCAAAGACTGCACCTAGGTCAAAGTGTGCCTGGGTAATTCCTGCCATTCCTGGCCAGCCAGCAGTGCTCTTGGACCATGGCAACTAAGGTCTCTGACCTTGACTCAGGGCTTTGTAGGATCAACCTCTCCAAAAACATGTGCACCCTTACACTAGACTTCTCACTTTTTTACTGCTCTGGGAACCTGAGAACTCAGTGCTTGCCGAGTCTGCTTTTCCAGTCTGTCCTCCCACGAGTGAACAAGGCTATTGTTCTTTTTCTCTTGACCCCATGTGGTAGCCAAGGGAAAGTCATTTTGGAGGAGGAATACGGATTGAAGTGGGTATCCACTCCATGTGGCTAAGGCTCTTTTTGGTGAAAGGTGGAGGCAGATGTGGAAAGGAAGGTGAATGGGCCAGTATGGGGTGTTTATCTGTACTTTTGCTGTGAATCACATGATCTAGTTGGCAGAAGGCAATCACAGGGCAACTGAAGGGCATTTAAAATTTATGGTTAGGAGTTCCCGTCATGGTGCAGCAGAAATGAATCTGACTAGGAACCATGAAGCTGCGGATTCGATCCCTGGCCTTTCTCAGTGGGTTAAGGATCCAGCATTGCCATGAGCTGTAGTGTAGGTCGCAGACACAGCTTGGATCTGGCGTTGATGTGGCTCTGACATGGGCTGGCAGCTGCGGCTCCAGTTAGACCCCTAGCCTGGGAAACTCCATATGCCACGGGTGCGGCCCTAGAAAGACAAAAGACAAAAAATAAAAATTAAAAAATTAAAAAAATAAAATCTAGGGTTATATTAATATTTGAGTTACTGGTAGTCATATGTTGAGTGTACTGGCTGGTAAGGGGGAAATGAGGCACAGATTTTTATAAGGCATTTTTTTTCTAAACCACAATTAGAGGCCCCCTTGAAGAGTTTTCTTTCTCTTTGTGACTCACAGAAGGCTGAAATCATTATTTCCTATTGAGGAGAAACACAAGAAAAGGGACGGGATGTATCAGATTTTGGTCTCCCTGGCTTTATGCTTTATTGGCCTGGTTCCTAAATAAAGAGACCATTTCCCACATATTCCTCCTTCATCCATGCTGCCTTCCACATCCTTAGTACCATCCATAAGCCCTAAGCTGCTCTTGAAGAGCAGATTTAGACACTTAAAAATGATTTGCATCTCTGTCTCCATCCCGTTTTTAAAAAATTTTACCTCTACTCTGAGCTTTATGCATTCTTTTATCATGTAGTCCTGAATGTGATGGCCTTACCTGACTGAATCAAAGGAGAGTTAACTAAGCCAATATTCCTAGGTGTTAGAAAATATTGATGGTAGATAGCCTAGATATTATGTGGGACATATGCAACCAAAGGAGGCCAGTCAAGGTAAAGAGAAGACAGGGAGTTCCCTGATGGCTCAGCAGTTAGAGTTCCATCATGACTGTTGTGGCTCTGGCTACCACTGTGGCACAGGTTCAGTCCTTGACCCAGGAACTTGTGCATGCCACCCACATACACAAAAAGAGGAGACAGAGCGAGACCAAAAGAGAAACAGATGGGTTGCTCCACTCCTGAAATTCCTATTTCCACTTATTATATTTGTGTGGACCTGCTCATCTTTTTCTTCTCTCAGCTGCCTATATAATCTTTTGTATATGAGCTTGCTGGGTGTCTATCCTTGTAACTAATAATCACATTTATGTCAACTATACCCGGGAGAACAGAATCCCTTATTCTTAAGATTCAATTATTAACTCTACTAGATATGGTCATTTGTCTCTCATATAAGGATGCTGGGGCATGAGAGATTAAACAGCTTGTCAAGGTCATTTGGGTTATTGATCAGAGATTTGAGTGTGGTAACCTGGCTTGATTTTCTTTCTTTGACTATTCTCATACTAAGCTCATAAATACTGTTAATAGAATCAACAACTTAGCAAAAATATCCACAAGACCCTTGGTACAACATACAAATCTATTTTTTCCTGATTAACAAATATTTCCTCTCCTTTCCTTTATAGTCACCCGCCTTCCTAGTTGATTCTAAATGCTATATGAATTAAGAAGTTAGTGAGTGAAGTTTCTATATACATTTCTTTTACTCTTCTGATTATATATTATTCAAAGGATGTTCCTGATTTTGCTAGAAACTGCTCCATGGGACGGCAAGACAATAAACTGCACGTGCCACCCAATTATTTAACAAAGCTACTAAAATATTGGATGTTTGAACTGTATGCCAGAGCTCTCTCACTGACCTCTGGTCTCAAAACTCAGTTGACTCTCACTATGGACACAGGTGATGAGAGGCACAAAATCATCTCCTTTATCTAGTGTCTCCTCTTCCATTACTCAGACTTCTAGGGCCCCCTGGGCTACACTGCCTGGATTGCCCAGAAGGAATTCTCTGCATATCAGCCATGGATTATATGCAGTCCACTGTGGAATTGCACTTAGCATAGAAAATGTTTGAGTCTCTCAAACCTGCTTCCCAAATAATTTCGGCTCACATTTTGCAATCTTGCATTATTATTATTATTATCATTGTCTTTTTAGGGCTGCACCTGTGGCATATGGAAGTTCCCAGGGTAGGAGTCGAATCTGAGCTGTAGGGCAGGCCTACATCACAGCCACGGCAATGCCAGGTCTGAGCCGCATCCGTGACCTATGCTGCAGTATGCAGCAACGCCAGATCCTTAACCCATCAAGCAAGGCCAGGGATCAAACCTGCATCCTCGTGGATTCTAGTGAGGTTCTTAACCAGCTAAGCCACAATGGGAACTCTGAAATGCTGCATTATAATTAAACCCTCATGGAGAATATGTAGATAAAAAGGAAGTTATGTAGATAAAAAGGAAGTTTTATGAGACATTTCAGTTTACAAAATGCTTTTAGCACCTACGCTTACTTGCTCTTAGAAGGCTCTATGAAATAGACACTATTATTGCCATTTTTAACTGATAAGCACACAAACCTTGGAAAAGTTAATGACTCTGATAAATGGCTAAGGTAGAACTTGACCTGTAAGTGTTTTTTTGTTTTGTTTTATTTTTTGCCTACCCTCTGCTAGTATTCATTTCTTCACTGAGCAAACATTTCTTGAGTACTACATGGGTCAAGCCTTGTGCTGGGAATTGGGCACACAGTAGTGCACTTCTGTCTCCGTGTTGGGAGATCAGAAAAGCCTTTGCGGTAGGGGTGGTGTCCAAGCTGAGAAGGGAAGCAGTGGTAGATGTTATTCAGGCAAAGTGGGAGGGCTGGGAGCATTCCAGGCAGAGCAAGTTTTTAATCTCTAAACTCTCCCAGTGGACCTGAAAACTAGAAATTCGGCAAGGAAGCTAAGAACTAAATTTCCACAGTTGTGTAATCTCATATTTAAACATGAAGAGATATGCATCAGTTGGATTTCCTTTTTCCTTTTAATGTCTTGTCAGTACCTTCTTAAGACCAGAGAAAAATATTAGTGTTTTGTCCCTACCTCCTCAAGACCAAAGAAAGTTTAACACTTTTCAAAATGTCCTTTGATTTGCTTTCACTAACTTAATGATAGTCATCTGGCAATCTGGTTTGTTTTCACTATCTCAATGATAATTAAAGATAGACTTTTGACTATGTCTCTTTCACAAGAACCGTGAGGCTGCCTCCTCTTTTGAGGCCACCCTTTGCAAAGGCTGGCCTACTTTTTCAAAAGCCAAGTGGAATAGGTGGCTCACACAGCAACCATTAGAAAGAGGGCTGCTGGCTGCAGGAGTAAGGCTTGTTCCTGGGTATTCCATGGGGGTGTTTATGCAGATGGGAAACTCTTCCAACACTTCCAAGCAGTTAAACAAAGTCCTGACACCTTTTACTACACACCGGACACCTCTCCACATCACAAGGACTAACAAATTGACAGCCTAATTTAGATGTGTTAGAAAGCTGACTTTGTCAGCCCTCAGATTGGCCGTTATCAGAAAAGAGAAGAGGATTGAATCCTGCTAAATTACCAAGTCTTTGGAGCATAGTTTCATCATCTTACTAATGAATCCCATATTCTACTGGCTTTGAGGAGAGTCAACACCCAAGCAACATAATAAACATTGCATTTGGAAGCAGGAGAGTATTCACAGGGGTGAGGTAAGAAGATAGTTTACAATAGAACACTGAGAACAGTACTAGAAAGAGAATAGGGATCAGGGCAAGAGCAGGGCACAAAGCTGGCCTGAATTGGATTACATATAATATGCACAAGGAGATAAATCCAGGACACTTACATAGGCAGTCAAGGGTCATGGTTAAAATTCTGTGTTCAGTCATTCCTGAGATAATTATTTCTAAGTGAATTCATTGCAAGTAGCTAGGATGGCAGGCCATGAGAGAAAAACTCACTATGAGGTCCCAAACTCTGGGTTGTTTGAAGAACAAGGGGTATGGGCAGGCTCCTGCTGCTGGTTGAATGGCTCAGAAAGCTTGATTTCAGGATGAATAAGTGAATTTATAACTGAATAAATTAAGGTATAAGAAAGCACTTTTAGCATGACTCTTACAGAATTATTATATTCTTTTATTTTTTTTATGGCCACCCCTATGGCATTTGGAAGTTCCCGGGCCAGGGATTAAATCCAAGCTGTAGCTGCAGCTGCAGCAATGTCAGATCCCTTAACTTGCTGTGCCAGGCCAGAGATCAAACCCATGCCTCCACAGTGACTTGAGCCACTGCACTGGGATTCTTAACCCATTACACCAGGAACTCTCAGAGCTATAACTGTAGTTAAATCTAATAAGACCCAGTCCTTACTTTGAAGGAGTTCACAGCTTAGAAGGGAAGACATCTAAATTAAAGTACATGGTCATGATTTAGAGTGCTCTTGTAGAGGCTGGGATGGAGTGCTGAGACAGTACAGAAGGGACTCTCTCTGCCTGAGAGAATTAGGGAAAGCTTCCTGGTGGAGGAGACGTTTGGTCGGATCTTCATGGATGAATAAGAGTTTACCAGAATGAAAAAGACTGGAAGAGCATTCAGGACAGAAGAATTACCTGATCCCTCACATACATTCTCCACTAGCTCCTGTTAAAATCAAGCACGTTATTTGAGAAAGCTCATCCTTGTCACAGACAAGGGTAAATTTATCATTATTAGGAATAAAAGCCCTGAGGATAAAGAATCATGGCGTCCAAAAGAAAGAAAATATGAGCCACAGATGAAAACCACAAATGTAATCTTAAATTTGATAATAACCACATTGTAAAAAAAGAGTAAAGAGAAACAGTTTTATTTTAATAATATATTTTATTTAACCTAGTATATCCAGAATATTTTTGTTTCAACATGTAGTCAATCTAAAAACATTTGGGTGATATCTTACATTCTTTTTCTGTATTAAGTCTTTGAAATCTGTTTTGTATGTTATACTTTATAGCATATTTAAGTTCAGGCTAACTACATTTCAGATGTTCCATAGACACAGTGTGGCTTGTGGCTACTGTATTGGACAGCTTAGAAAACCAGCTTGTTAACTTTGCAGGATGGAATACCCCCAGGGAGGGCAAACCTGGAATGAATCACAGGGGAGGCCAGGGAAGGCCAGGGGGGTCGAGAGGCTGAAAGTGCTTAGAATGGGCTCAGATGGCCAGCTTTGCTTGTTTCCTGATTTTATCCAAAACTGGTCAGCAAGGTCAGTGCTCGTCTGCTGCTCCACCCACAGAAAGTATGTCCAAGTCAAGTTTTCCTGAGAAAATGTTCATTTTGCCTTGCCTTTTTAATTTTATTTTAAAAGCCCACAGGCTATTCTTCTTAGTACCTAATAATGTCTTTTCCAGCTCTCTTAGGAAACAGGGCTCTGAAATTTCTCTCACATATTAGCCCCAGTGGACCCTGTCTCTGTTCCATAGAAACCTTGCCCAGAAATGACCTCACACACCATCTCATCATGGCCAGAGGCAAGTAGTACTGTCTAGGGCACCAGGACCAGGGGTCAGAGGCAAGCTCAACTTCCCTGAAATAAAATCCTTTCATTTCCACCCATAGAGACTAGTCATAAACAGTGCTCAAAACTAAATCATCTCTGCCCAACGCATAAGAGAGAACATGTCTTTGAAGCTCCTGGGTCCCACTGTATAGTTTGGCCAAAGGAGTCAGTCATTGCAGACTGTCCCTCTTCTGTCCCAGAACCCCTACTCCTGTCTGGCCCCCTGGTTTACAGCTGAATTTCTGACTCTCCTATACTACCAATACTTAAAATGAAACAGTAGATAGGACGCCACATCCTTGACCTGGTCTTTTTCTCTAAGGAAAGGTTTCAATTATACTTTTACTCCCACAAGTCAGTGGAAGCAACTCAGAATGTGGCTGTAGCTATAGGATCTATAATTGAGAGGATAGGGACCAAGAGAAATTAATCAGTAGAAGAGATGCCATTTGGTAGGAGTCCTATGCTAGCTCCTTACTGCTTGTGAGAGTTGACGCTATTGTTTATGGATACCAAAGGGCTATTTGGAAGAAATAAGCCATTTCCTTTAAACTTTTTTTTATTCAAGTATAGCTAACTTATAATGTGTTAATTTCTGCTGTAGAGCAAAGTGACTCAGTTATATATTCTTTTTCATATTCTTTTCCATTATGGTTTCTCATAGGATATTGGATATTGTTCCCTGTGCTGTACAGTAGGACTTTGCTTATCCATCCTATATATAATAGTTTGCCTCTGCTAATCCCAGACCCCCAATTCTTTTCTTCCTCTTGGCAACCATAAGTCTGTTCTCTATATCTGTAAGTCTATTTTTGTTTCATAGATATGTTGATTTGTGTCATATTTTAGATTCCACATATAAGTGATATCATTTGATATTTGTCTTTCTCTTTCTGGCTTATTTCACTTAGTGTGATAATCTCTAGGTCCATCCATGTGCTGCAAATGGCATTATTTCATGATTTTTATTGGCTGAGTAATATTCTATCATATACCTGTACCACCTCTTCTTTATCCATTCATCTGTTGATGGACATTTAGGTAGTTTCCATTTCTTGGAAATAAACAAGTTATATCCATCCTTTTTGGCAGTAAATAACTCAGGATCCCTGTGAATCTTACCGTGAGTTAAAAGGCATGTTCTCTAGGAAGATGACATGTATCTTTTAATAGACAGATAAGGCAAGTTAGAATGAAAGTACTAAGTACTTTTTGTTTGGAATGCATCACCATTATCATCATCATCATCATTTATTATTACTGTAGTTTTCTCCATTTTTTGCTCCTTTCTTGAGTCTTATATATTTTGATTATTTAATTGTGTTTATATTCTCTCTACTAAAAGGCTTTTAGGCAGCCTAGTCCACGAGAAGACAATGTGTGTCCATGTGTGTGCACATATGCAAGTTCAGCCTTTAAGTAAAGGTAAATAGATAAGACAAGTCATTACTTAAGTCATTATAGTCTGGGCCATTACCCACAATGCCATCTGCTGGTATTTTATCAAGCCTCCTTCTATTAAAGAACTGTTAAATTACTTCTTGTAGGAAGCTTATAAATCAGCCAATATGACAGATAAATAGGACACCAAGTAACTTTGCTTTAATTGTTACCATCCAGTGTCACTCATTTTATTTTTTCATTGATAGCACTTTAATTAAATATATCTTAAATCTGATATTGTCAATGGATGGACGTGGGGGGCAGAGATAGTACTGCAATACTAGAATAGGAGGCTGAGATCCATATGGTTCTATTTATATAGTGAAACTGATAGAATGATTTTAAATATATGCCTCCCTCTGCTGGAAAATAATTTGTTCATAATTTGAGAAAGCGAACAGAAGTAGTGAGGATTTTGCATTTATATTTGTTGATGATACATTGCTCATCGAATCTCACTTGGAATACAACTAAACACATTTTATCCCAGGGTAAGGGGCCTGTATTTTCTTTGGTATGTATTAGTGTATATCATGTATATGGAACTTAATCCTCTTTTCCGATTAAGCTTTCCCCAGTTCCCTACCATTTGAAATCAGTCCTGTTTCGTCCTTACTGCCTCTGGGAGTTGCCTGTGTTATGTGTAGATGCTTGGGCTGGTCCCATCTAGGGCCATCTGAATGGCTTTG
The DNA here is from genome assembly GCF_054392235.1 of Sus scrofa. NCBI lineage: Eukaryota > Metazoa > Chordata > Mammalia > Artiodactyla > Suidae > Sus > Sus scrofa. Next base: position 114,157,576 of record NC_139389.1, on the reverse strand, counting down.
TTCTTTATTGCTGGAGCCAGATAAGAGTTTTTAGTCAAGACCAGAGGATGCTGAGACCAGAGGAGTTGGCCCAGTCAAAAAAAGTAAGAGTAGAACCAAGTACCAAATTTCAAATGGGAATGAAAATAAATAATAAGTCTAGAGGAGTAAACTTGGAGACCAAAGTTGAGAGTGTAGAGTCAAGAATTTGGAATTAGGAAGATTATATCAAACTACCCAACTAGTAAATGCAGGATTTGGACAGAGAACCTTGTATACGGTACTCCAGAATTCTTCATAAAACACCATAATTCCTCCTCTTCTATTAATAACTAGATGTAGACTTTGGTCATTATTGAACCTCCTGTTTTATAAGTAAAAACACACAGCCTCACAAGATGGTTATTCTTGGGAATAAGTTCCCCAAACATTTTGCATATATAAGCTATTATCATCAGATGATTAGCCACTTCCCAGTAATACTCAGAACTCTACTTAAAGAAAAAAGCTGTCTTTGCATGGTCTGCATATTATACATAGCCATCTGAATAGATAAAAATCTATGTTAGTTGGCTCTTTCATTTTCATACTATAGAATTTTGATGGAGTGTTTTTCATGAACCACATTGTTAATTGATTGGATCCATTGGATGTTAATTAAATCAAAGCAGCTGAACCAACTTTGTATAGATGCATCAGGAACATTCCTTTCTGATGATCCTGGTTCCTCCAGAGTTTTAGGGCCTGTAGTAAGGAAAATCTTTTGACAATTAAGTTTGCTTTGGCTCTCCATGTGTGAGCCATGGATGTGTCATGAAGTTCACTGGGGAGGCTATAATTGGGTAACTTCTGAGGTTTGCTTGTCTTCTGTGGTTCCACTAAAGAACACATATAAAACTTCATTGAACATTGTTCCATATTTGAAATGCAAGTGACATATTTCTTCTGGTACTGGTTGGAGGCTAAATATTCCTTCCCACAAAAAAATTAGTATAATTTCTTATATATTTTCATGTATATATTGAGAGTTGTGTAACTGATCGTGTTTCTGTTTTTGCTTTAATCCCTAAGGAACTCAGAGAAAATTGTGGCTGAAAATCCCACCTTTGTTTAATGCCCGTTTTATTTGTATTTTTTCCTAATTTTAGTTTTTAAAATATCATGATCTTAATTTCCTAAAAACTGACTCAAGCTCTATGTACGATATAGACATTTAAATAAATAAACAACTAGTAAACATTTATAGTAGTGTTACACTGGATATATAAGACCCTAGTGCATCTACACAAAAAATAGGATAGTCACATAGTACTTCATTTTATCTTTTGAGTTTCAGAAACATCCAAATAAAAATAATTTTTCTCCCTTTTCTCTCTGTTAATAGAATCCTCCTTGTCCTTCTTGACCCTGCTCAAGTTCTGTTGTCTTCATGAAGTCTTCTTGGCTGTTCTAACCAAATGAATTTCCAAAGCACTTTAAGCTCACAAGGCACAATTTAACATTCAGTTATGCTTCCTTGTATTTTTCCTTTATTGTTTCTTCCCAGCCGCACTGGGCCTGCTTATTATCCCTTGACTCTGCCTGGTGCTTTCCCAACCATGACTTTGTTCTCGCTGCTTTCATCTGTCAGGAATGGGCTCTTCTGCCTCTTCATATAAAATTCTACCTACTTACCAGCTTCCAGGTCAAATAACCTTGCTCCACAAAGCCTGTACATCCCAGGTCAGCCAGGAACATCTCTAAATTCATAGTGCCTACTATCTTACATAAATTATCCTTATAGATATTTTGGGGCATGTGCCATATGATCCTTATAACCCAGTATTATAATGATTTAAATTTCAAGTTTAACCTGGGGAACTATGGGAAATATATGGTCAATACTAAGATAGGAGTTACATGTATTCCTTCACTCTATGGTAGTAGTTCTCCAAATTAACTGTGAATCAGAATCATCAGTAGAATTAAATACATAGAAATACAGAGGTCCTAATCTAGATCAATGATTGATAACCTCTGGGGTTTGGGCCTGGATATCCATTTTATTCTGATGCATGGCCAAATCTAAGAACCATTGATCTATGAGGATACTTATGGAGAATAACCCTGAAGAGTTTATAAAACCTCTGAATGCCTAGGTGTAAACCTTGCTAGAAAGTGAAAAATCAGTCACTCCATAAGACAGAGCTGCATGCCAGTGATTAGAGAAAAAAATTAACTCTTAACAAAATGTCAGTTCCTTAACATTTTGCTGGACTTTTTTAAAAGTATGTTTACCATCTCTGTCATGTCTTACTTTGTATTCTGAGTCTTTGATTTTATGACTTCTATAGCAAAAATGAATAATGGACTCTATATTGCAATTACCTGAATATTCATCTAGGGAATTTAGGACTTATCCTTGTCCAAATTTCTATTACTATACCAAAGACCAATCAGTCTGTACTTTTTGTTGCAAGTGATAAAATAGAAAATCAAATAAATTTAAACAAAAATAGGAATCTATTAAATGGGAGTTTACTACTTATAGTTAAAAGAGTTTGGCTGCTCACTAAACCATTGCTCCTCTTCTACGGGCACTCAACTATACTCATTTCTATTCCTTTCTGTGGTTGGGCATGCACCTGTAACTGGCTTCTGCCAGTGGAAAATGGGCAGAAGTGATGGGTACCACTTCCATGCCTGATCCGTGAATGCTTCCTTGGTAATATTCCATTTGCTTTCCCCTTTGGTCCCTAAGTAGAGAAGGTTATAAGGACCAAAGAGAAATGGTACGTGAGATGGAAGACACTTGAGTCTCCCTGAATCACCAATCAACAAAAAACCACCCAAAGGAACCACACAACCAGTAACGACTAGATGAGTGAGATAAAAAATATCTTGTGTTAAGCCACCAAAATTTTGGAACGGTATTGACCATGGAATACATTGAGGTATCTCGCATGATATAAAAAAAAAAAAAATGAAAGGAAGACCAAATTGTGAGAAGGACTGTTACACATTTGAGCTCTTTCAGAAACAGCTAGAACCAACAATAGAATGTCTTTCCAAATCTGTGTTCCCTTGTTTCTAGAGAGCTATTAAACCATCTTCTCCCAGTAAGGAGAGTGAGAGAGATCATGTACCATAATCTTTGCCCATGGAAGAGAAATTTATTGCCCATGGAAGAGAGATAGACATTGGATAAGACCCAAAAGGATCAAGAGCCAAAGGTTTGGCGCATTATTTGTTCGGCCCTGAATTCAGGAAGGTTTTCAATCTCCTTTGATGAGCAAAAGATATGACTCTCTTATTAGTATTTTGACAGGGCTTAGGACCCTGAAATTCTGCCTTGAGTCCACTAAAAAATACAGATTCTTAGAGTGACTTTTAGATAACCAGACCAAAGGATATGTATTTTATTCTTATAAATTATAAATTTCTTATTTATTTGTGCCTTGGCTACCGTCAAGAATATTAAGTGCCTTGTGAATTTTCTAACACTCCTTTTGACTCTCCAGTCTTATTTCAATAAATGTCTAATATGTCTCATTAAGGGCTTATTGACATGTCACTTCCTTCTCTCTTCACCACCAAGTTTTATTTGGATGTAAAAATTCAGATTAGAAATTGCATTAAATTACTGAAAGAAGCCACACCATTGTTTTAGAGGAAGCCTAAATTAGGTATGCTTTTTGTTTTTTTTTTTTGGTCTAGATCATATATGCTTCTTTGGATTGTACTGCAATGAAAAGTTTAAAATATTAATAATCATGTGCTGATCAAAGAGGTTTGAATATTCCTCATTCCCCATCAAATACTTCATGATATCAAGGAATAATGGGATCTTACCTGCTCTGATTTTAGCAATTTGTCCAAGATGGGGATCTTCAATAGTCAGAACACTCCTCTACCCTAGAACTCAAGATGGGATATAAACAATCACAAGTGAATGTAACTGTATTACAAATGAACCACATAACCACACACAAAAAAAGAGAGAGTGGGGAAAAAAAAGAGCTTAGCAAACTTGGAGAGCAGTATTTCAACTGGACACTGTAAGGCTGAAGATAAAAGGATCTATTTATAATTCTTGTGCTTCAGTTAGTGAATTTGTTATTCACCGATTATGAATTAGCAATTCTGCAACTTCTTTGTTTTCTAAGATTAAATATATAGTGAATGCAATGATATGATAATGAAATGTAAGTTTCTTGACAAAGAAAGGACTTGCAAATAAGTTTAAAAAAAAAAAAGGAAGGCTAAAGAGAACTCTGTGCTCCTGTGCTACTGGATTGGAATCAGAGATCGCTGATTATAAACTCTGTTACATCTGAGTATAAAGTCATGATTTTTAGTATGAGCCATTACTACTTCTAGGCACTCTGTGCCACTGAGAGAGCCTAGAAGTAATGACACCCCAGTAGTAAAAAGAACACCTAACACCCAGATCTTGGTTTCTAAACACCATTCACCAACTAAAGGCAATGGCTTAAAATATGTAGAATGTCTTTATGATATCCTAGCACTGGGAATTCTGTCTAGTCACTTATGATGGAGCATGATAATGTGACAAAAAAGAATGTATACATGTGTGTGTAACTGGATCACCATGCTCTACCGTAGAAAATTGACAGAACACTGTAAACCAGCTGTAATGGAAAAAAATAAAAATCATTATATATAAAAAATATGTAGAATAAAATAAATGTCCATGAGTCCATACAGACATAAATAATTAAATATGTGGTGGAGAATGGCCAGTTCTTTAAGTTGAATTCCAATTAATAAATGAGCAAGTCATAGTGGAAATAAATGCCTGAGAAACTGTCAAGTCAGTGGGAGCCTAAGTAGACATGTTAACTAAATATAATGGGATTCTGGAATAAGAAGGGATAGAAGGTAGAACTGAGAAAAGACAATAAATTATAGACTTTAGTTAATAACTAGATCAATATTGGCTCATTAATTATAACAAATATATTATTGTAAGCTGTTAGTAATAAGGAAACTAGGTATGGGATATATGTGTATTCTAAAACTGTTCAAGAATAGTTCAGGATTCACCATATGGTTAAAGCCATAGTAATAATCGTTCCAATTATTATCAAAGTATATTAAAGTTAGTAGGCAAAATATAAAGACAAATAGGATATATGTGTAGTTTCAAAGGATCTCAGGATAAAATGCTTATTAATTACAAGCTCGCGGGATCCGAGCCATGTCTGCAACCTACACCACAGCTCACGGCAACACCAGATCGTTAACCCACTGAGCAAGGGCAGGGACCGAACCCGCAACCTCATGGTTCCTAGTCGGATTTGTTAACCACTGCGCCACGACGGGAACTCCAATATTTATGAGTAGAAAACTTTGTTGCATCAAGTATGGGAAAGGCCCATTAAGGTACCATTTAGGGAAATTATCGTGAATGTTTACAACTACCGCAGAAGACCAAGTACTGCATTAACACCAGGGCTGAAGACAAGCTTTCCAGCAGTATGGGGTTATACACAGTGGAAGACATAGGTATTGCTGTGCATCATTTATTGATATTGATTCAGATGGAATTTTGTGTCCTCATAGAATGCTGCATTGGGTTGCTGTTCAGCATCTCAGTTGTCTGTGAGGTTGCTGCTAGCCTGGCCAACATCCCTAACCTTCCCATTTCAGAGACAGCAGCTGCCTAATGATATAGAACTAAAGGGCCCTCTTCAGCAGGATGATTTGAAAGAGCACTTGAGCCATTTTGTTCTTGGCCTTAGTTGCTGGACTGAAAAGATGCTCAATTGTAAGAAAATATGAAAAGATTTGCTCCCTGGCGTGGCTGCATTTTATGTTTTGGGGTTATGTATGAATTCATGAGACCTGAGCTAATCTCATCTAAGAAAATGAAATTGGGGTGGGAGAGTGTTCAGGTGTCAAGATTTTGGTCAGTCCCTGAAGGGGTTCACTCTCAGCCAGCTGCTGGCACTAAGCCGAAAACGGCTGGAAATAGTTTAGTAATTTTTTTTTTTTTTTTTTTTTTTGATCCCAGGATATTTTTTTCTGACTCCAGATATCAGGCTCTGCTTACTGATCCTTTTGCTCTCAGCAGGCCTTCCTACTATGTTCTTTAATGTTTGATTCAATGATAATTTAGAAAATCTATCTGGCTTTCAGTTAAGCTCTGTCCCCTCCCCACTTTCCTTAATGTTTTCTCTCTGATTACTTTACCTGACTTTGTGTCTTGCAATTCGCAGACCAGCAACATTTCACCTTTCATATAACCTTAGAGATCGTTTACCTGCATGTCATCAGAATCTCTTTGAAGGCAAGTGATGCCTTCAAATTTTTGAAAATAGGAGTTCCCGTCATGGCGTGGTGGTTAACGAATCCAACTAGGAACCATGAGGTTGTGGGTTTGATCCCTGGCCTTGCTCAGTGGGTTGAGGATCCAGTGTTGCCGTGAGCTGTGGTGTGGGTCGCAGATGCGGCTCGGATCTGGCATTGCTGTGGCTCTGGTGTAGGCCGGCAGCTACAGCTCCGATTAGACCCCTAGCCTGAGAACCTCCATATGCCTCGGGAGTGGCTCTAGGAAAGGCAAAAAGACAAAAAAAAAAAAAATGGAAGATAGTCATATCTAACCCAGGATGTTATAAATCAAACTTCCAGTATTACTGTAAATATTACTTCTGATAAGGGATTTCTTGAATAAACTGCTGAAGACAAGATGCACCAAGGGAAGAAATGAACCAAAAATACAAATATTTGAGATCCAGGAACCACAGACACCAACACAGGAGAGAGTAAAAGAATGGTCAACAAGATGATCAAGAGAGGTCCCAGAATGGCAGCTATGAGACAGACCTCAAGAATGATGGTCCAGATTGGAGCAAGAGGGAAGAGACCGGAGGAGAAATCAAGTTGACTGATATGGGGAATGTGGAGAGGGGCAAAATATGTGTCGGGAAAGGGAAGAGATGTAAAAAGATCAATGCTCGTTTTCCATTTGATAACGTGGGAAAATTAAGAAAGAGACCTGTACACATGCTTTGTAAACATGAAAAAGATAGTAGTGGAAGAGAACAGCTAAAGGCATTGCAAGGGTTTGCCTCTGAGGATTAAACCTGGACAAGCGCACACAGAAAGGGCAATTTTGGTTGAAAGCCATGGAAAACACACACACACATATATGTGCATGTATATATGTGTACATATATAATGAAAATGTTAGATCTTGATTTTTTTTCAAATAAGTGGGATGATTGCTTTTATTTGAATGATTACTTTCAAATAGGTGATGGAGTGGTTAACTTCAAGCCATAAGTAATGCTGATAATGGTCTTAAGAGTCAGGTGACAGGAGTCATTCAACTTAAAAACCACTTATTAAACATGTGCTGTGACCCAGATGCTGTGGGGATGAAGACAAATAACATAACATTTCTGCTGTCAAGGACCTCACAATCTAGGTCAAATGGGACATGCACACAAATACTGAGATGCAGAATGTGACAAGAAATATTGCAAATAATGCTCCAGGGAGTAAGAAGGAAGGAACAATGATGTCAAGAGGAGCTGGATTCAGGAAGGATGAAAAGAGAGTTACATGTGAATGGCATTGCCCAATACCCTGGGTGAACTAGTTTGTTTTCTAGTCCGTGTTCCTCTTTTTTTGTTTTGTTTTGTTTTGTTTGTTTGAACAGAAATCAAAAGATAAGGAACCTCTTTCTTAATTCTAAACGTTCTTTGGGTTAGGAGAGATTTGGGCCTCTGGAGATAGGAAAGGGGAAGAGCTCTACAGATGAAGAAGGAACTGTATGAGAGTTTCAGAAATAGGTCACAAAGGGAGTCTAAAGAGAATGGCAAGTATTATAGTTGAGTAGAGCATTCATGAAAAAGGTTTGGCCTGTGGTCAGTGGAGAGCAGTGAATACTCAGAGGAAACTGATCCATTCAACCAAAATAAGTGAATGAGTTCCTGAAAGTAAACCATTCCGTACAGGGTCTGGTGTAAGAGTTGTGGTTGTCTTTATATTCCCAGGGCCTAGCTAGTGTCTGGCATGAGATAAGAAGGTCAAGTTAATAGAACAGAATCAGCCACCGATCTTTTGCAGTTATTGCAGAGGTGTCATTCCCCGAAGGATCATCATTAATGATACCAGTAACAATAATGTTGATAATTCATATTTATTGAGTGTTTAATATGTGCTCCATTGGGTAAGCACTTCATTGAAGAAGCACAGACTTCTCTAGGTTGTAGGTGTTATTAGTAAGTTCATTTTATAAATAAGTAAAACTGAGACTTAGAAATTTTAAGTGACCTTTGGATTTTAAAACAGATGCCATTCTTCTCCATATTTTAAATTATGTAGGTGTTCAGGTCACCCTGTTATAAAATTAGGTTATTTTGAAAGGATTATGATATTGTGATACTGCTTTATTTTATCCTACCAGGAGCTCAAATTGTTACATTTCATTTAAAGTTGGCCACAAAATTACATAAATATGATCCCAATGTCTGTGAGTCAGCATCTGTTCTGCAAAGAAGTTCAGTCTGTTCTTTTTTCAGATTCCATATGTCAGTGAAAGCATTTGATGTTGGTGTCTCATTGTATGGCTGACTTCACTTAGCATGATAGTTTCTAGGTCCATCCATGTTGCAAAAAATGCCAGTATTTCGTTCTTTTTAATGGCTGAGTGATATTCCATTGTGTATATGTACCACTTCTTCTGGATCCCCTACTCCGTCGATGGACATTTAGGTTATTTCCATGTTTTGGCTATTGTAAATAGTGCTGCAATGAACATTGGAGTACATGTGTCTTTGCGAGTCATGGTTTTCTCTGGGTAGATGCCCAGGAGTGGGATTGCTGGATCAAATGGTACTTCTATGTTTAGTTTTCTGAGGACTCTTCATACTGCTTTCCACAGTGGTTGCACCAGTTTACAATCCCACCCACAGTGTACCAATGTTCCTTTTTCTCCACACCCTCTCCAGCACTTACTGTTTGTGGACTTTTGGATGAAGGCCATTCTGGCTGGTGTAAGGTAGTACCTCATAGTGGTTTTGATTTGCAGTTCTCTAATAATGAGTGATGTTGAACATCTTTTCATGTGTTTCTCGGCCATCTGTATGTCTTCTTTGGAAAACTGTCTGTTTAGATCTTCAGCCTATTTTTCAATGGGGTTGTTTGTTTTTTTGGTATGGAGCTGCAGAAGTCGTTTATAAATTTTGGAAATTAATCCCTTGTCAGTCAATTCACTTGCAAAGATTTTCTCCCATTCTGTGGGTTGTCTTTTTGTGTTGTTTAGGGTTTCCTTTGCTGTGCAGAAACTTTTAAGTTTAATTAGGTCCCATTTGTTTATTTTTGTTTTTATTGTCAATAGTATAAGAGGTGGATCTGAGAAGATGTTGCTGTCATTTATGTCCACGAGTGTTTGGCCTATGTTTTCCTCTAAGAATTTTATAGTGTCTGGTCTTATATCTAGGTCTTTAATCCATTTGGAGTTTGTTTTTGTTTATAGTGTTAGGGAGTGTTCTAATTTCATTCTTTTCCATGTGGCTGTCCAGTTTTCCCAGCACCACTTATTGAAGGGGCTGTCCTTTCTCCATTGTATATTCTTGCCTCCTTTGTCATAGATTAGTTGGCTGTAGGTACGTGGGTTGAATTCTGGGCTTTCTGTCCTGTTCCACTGATCTATATTTCTGTCTTTGTGCCAGTACCATGCAGTTTTGATGACTGTTGCTTTGTAGTATAGCCTGAAGTTCGGGAGCCTGATTCCTCCAGCTCCATTTTTCTTTTTCAGGATGTCTTTGGCTATTCTGGGTCTTTTGTGCTTCCAAACAAACTTTAAAATACTGTGTTTGAGTTCTGTGAAAAATGTCCTTGGTAATTTGATAGGAATTGCATTGAATCTGTAGATTGTCTTAGGTAGTACAGTCATTTTAATAATATTAACTCTTCTAATCCAAGAGCATGGTATATCTTTCCATCTATTTGTGTCATCTTTGATTTCTTTCATCAGTAGCTTGTAGTTTTCAGAGTACAGGTCTTTTGTCTCTTTAGGTAGGTTTACTCCTAGGTATTTTATTCTTTTGGATGCAATGGTAAACGGGATTGCTTCCCTAATTTCCTTTTCTGCTCTTTCATTGTTAGTGTATAGAAATGCCACTGATTTCTGTGTATTGATTTTGTATCCTGTGACTTTGCCGAATTCATGGATGAGCTTTAACAGTTTTCTGGTAGAGTCTTTAGGATTCTCTAGGTGTAGTATCATGTCAAATAGTAATAGTTTTACTTCTTCCTTTCCAATTTGGATTCCTTTTATTTCTTTTACTTCTCTGATTGCTGTGGTTAGGACTTCCAGAACTATGTTGAAGAGTAGTGGTGAGAGTGGACATCCTTGTCTTGTTCCTGATCTCAGCGGGAATTCTTCCAGCTTTTCACCATTGAGAATGATGTTCGCTGTGGGTTTGTTGTATATGGCGTTTATCATGTTGAGGTAGGTTCCCATTATGCCCACTTCCTGAAGGGTTTTTATCAGAAATGGGTGTTGGATTTTGTCATAGGCTTTTTCTGCATCTATTGAGAGCATCATTGAAAAACTTATGGTCTCCGGAGGAGACAGTTTGGGGGGTGGGGATATGTGCTTGAGTTGTGAGATGGAAATCCTGTGAAATTGGATTGTTATGATCATTATACAACTACAGATGTGATAAATTCCTTTGAGTAATAAAAAATAATAATTAAAAAAAGAAACAAAACAAAATATGATCCCAACTTTGATTTAAAATAGTACATATAACTGGAAGAAAATGGATCATATTTCATCAAATGTAAGATGACATCAGCAATATTATTCAGCATTATTTTATATACTAGTAAGAAATAAACCGCTAATTAAATTATAACATGTTACCAATTGTAAAGAATAACTTCATTTCAGAAAAGGTAAAATGTGAAGAAATGTTCATCTTAAAATGAATGAAATATACTGGTTATAGGATAGTGAAATTATTGATGGTTTAAATTTACTTTTTTTACAAAATGTTAATGTTTTTAAAATTTTGCATGTTACACATATGTGAATGACACATACACAATTGACACATATTACATTTATCCTCAGAAAAAGTTAATTTTTTGAGTGCTGGAATATTTAGAAATCTTCACAACCAGGAATATAGATATATAATATAGATAGTAGACATCAATGTAACTTAGTCTAACTAGTCATATTTTTTGAATTTAAATTTAGTAATAGCTTTGTGATTGACATATGTGAGAACAAATTCCCTAAAACAGACTGTTGTCACACAGTTTAAAAGAGAAAGAGGATTTCCCTCAAAATATAGTGGAGTAAAGATGTATTTAGAGACATATTTATTCTAATTCCTACCACTGTCCCATGCCAGAAACCTAATGAACACAAAACCTTAAATTTAGAAACATGAAACCTTACTGGCACTAAAACTTGGAAATGACTAAAATTCCCAGTTACAGTCTATGAATTATAATCATTCATCAAATATAGTAGGACATGGATCAAATAGAATGAAAATATTGAAAGCCAGTACAAACCTCTCTGAGCCTTAAGCAGAGTATAGATTCCTCTCAGAATAAGACAAGGTCCTGATGGGTCCATCTAATGATTTTTTTTTTTTTTTACTTTGAACAATAAGGAGTGAGGGTGTGAAGGGTCATGAGAAAAATGAAGAACATGATGGCTGGGCATGCACTGCTGACCAAGGATAAGCACTAAATCATCAAAAGCCTTCGTGATAAGGTGCTTCCCTGTAAGTCACATAGACTTACCTGAGTGATGTGCTGCAGAAAGATATTCCTAGGATAGACAACAGAGCAGATCTGGTGGGGAAAAGTGGTGGGGAAAAGTGTATAAATGACAAACCAGTTGACAAAGGTCAAGCACATGCTCATTCCCATACTGATCTTTAGGAAAAAGTAGGCCATGTTAGATCTGCTGATACTCCAAGATGAATAAACAGAAAGGACCCACAACAGATGCTACAAAAACAAAAAGATGAAAGATACATAATTTAAAAGGCAGATGAAAGTACATTTTAGAAAAACATAAACTTCCTAGAAAATAGAAGAAAATTTTAGCCAAACACTCTTTATACCTTCAAGGAATTGGAGAGATAAGGAGAAGTTTTGAAAAAAAAAATTAATGAGATAAAAGTAAGTAAAAGAGATGATAAGACCATATTAGAAGATAGAAAGGACACTGACAAATCTCAGGAAAGATGTTAAGAAAAAAAAATAATAACAATGTCGCATAAGTAGGAACTACTTTAAAAGCAGCAGCAAGAAGAAAAAAAAAAAAGGTGGATAGCATCAATAATACTTTTCAAAACTCAAAAGTGTCCCATCAGTGATATGATCTTTAGGCTTGAGGAGGATGCAAAGGAAAATATATTAGAGAACTGAGAGACACAGAAACTAGAGGAGATCAAAGAGAATCGTATAGTTAGTGTATCTGAGGTATAGAACACATAGAAGTGGAAATATGTTCAAAGATAAAGTAAAAAAACAAACAAACAAACAAAACTCCACAAACAAATGAAGACATGAATTTCCAGAGGGTAGGGGTGGGAGATCAACCTTGGAGACATAGAAACAGAAAGAGCAGTTTAACTTAAAGTGTGGTCTAGTCTCAGAGCCATCTCATTGTCATCACAGAGTTTTGAGACCAAAAAAAAAAAAAAAAATTATCTATGTGAATAATTGTATCCCTAGCCAAGATGTTGATTTTGTATAAATGCCACAGGATTATATTCTTAAGCATGGAAGGGCTCATGAACACTTTCTGGACTACAAAAAAAAAAAAAAGAGAGAGAGAAACTTCCCTGATGATCAAAGTCAACCTCCCAAGAGATGAATCAACTAAAGAAAAAGAGAAGCTATATCTTGTAAGATTTGTCAAGAAAGAGACTCAATTTAAATATGGGCCTGAGCTTGATCAACAGTGGGATTATGAGAGCAAACTGAATGTAAATGTTTAAAACCTTGACACTATAACGTTAAAATATGACACGTAAATATCTGACAGGATAGGAATGGAGAGGTAGAAGAAAATGGAGATGGGGAAATCTTGTCATATTTCATAGCTGGAAATATTAGCTCACGTATACATCATCTAATGTTGAAAAAATCAAGAAATAGAGCTTCAGTACTATTAAATTATAAGTATATAATCACTAAGAAAATTATCATATGAAACAATTTTAAAAAGTAGAAAAAGTACCATATAATAATAGGTATAAAACAAAGAAATTTTAAAAATATATGACATAGAAATAGTTTTAAGACCCAACTTACCTGTTATAACAATGGCTATACTATAATAAAATTATTTTCAAAAGAAAATGAAATTTTAACTTGGATTTAAAACAAACTACAACAAAAATAATTAATCCACATTGTTAAAATATAAAAATTGGGAGTTCCCATTGTGGCGCAGAGAAAAAGAATCCAATTAGGAACCATGAGGTTGCAGGTTCAATCCCTGGCCTTGCTCAGTGGGTTAAGGATCTAGCTTTGCTGTGAGCTGTGGTGTAGGTCGCAGATGCAGCTCTGATCCTGCATTGCTGTGGCTGAGGTGTAGGCCGGCAGCTGTAGCTCTGATTTGACCCCTAGCCTGGGAACTCCTTATGCCTTGGGTGCAACCCTAAAAACCAAAACCAAAACCAAACCAAAACAAAACAAGTATGTATATATACACATGTATCTTAACCACAACCAACATGTTATGTTAAATGTATTTCAGCCTAGGCATACAACAGAATACTCTAGGGATTGAAAAAAACACTGAGATATCTAATCAACTATTTATCTATCTATGTATCTCTATCCATCCATCCATATACTAATATATAGTTATGGTTAAAATAAAATATTCTGTTATCTGAAAAGAATAATTGCAGATAATTTATAAGAACATAAAATTATTTGATTAAAAAATCTTCTTTGGAGGGGGCACACCTATGGCATATGGAAGTTCCCAGGCTAAGGGTCTAATCAGAGCTACAGCTGACGGCAATGCCAGATCTGAGGATGTGAGTCGCGTTGCCCGGATCCTTAATCCACTGAGCCAAGGCAGGGATTGAACCCACATCCTCATGGATACTAGTTGGGTCTGTAACCCACTGAGCCACAACAGGAACACCCTAAAAAAAACTTTTAAATTAATAGATAATTCTAGAAGGGTGACCAAGAAGCTGTTTATATTATTTATATCTTGGATAATGGAATTCATTTTATATATTTCTGACTATGTGAATTTTAACATTAGCTATATATAACTTCCAAAATTAACTTTCAAAAATAAAAAATTGCCTTTCCTTTAAAAAATATTTTTAGCTGATTTTGCTGAGATTTGTCTTCCTAAGAATGTAATACTAATATTCCAATTATTTATAAAACAATAACTAAAAATAGTATAATACATTATAAGTTCTTTTCTACTTAAGCTAGCTAAATTCATGTAATTTTGGTGTGAACTTAGCGTTTTTATCTTTTTTATTTATTTTCTTACCAACAAGTTTAATTTAAAGTCACAATTTAAAGTCAAATCATGTGAAGATGTAGGGTATTTTGCAATTTTTGTTTCATTTTTTTTAAATGAATGCAGTTCCCTAAAAATAACAAAAAAATTTCACATACTATACAGAAAGGAGTTTTCAATGCATATAGGCAATTTAAAAGCCCAAAGGAAAAAAAAAAAACAAAACAAAACACTATCAATAAGAAATATTAAGATGATCACAGGTGATTTTTTTTCCTTTAAAGAGTCTGTATTAAAAATTCTACAATTGGTGTGTATCACCTTTGACATGGGAAAACAATAATTATAAGAAGGAGACAAAACCCAACTTTTGGTATAGGAATTTCATTTCAAATATATACTTTTCAACTGCTGAGCTGTCTTAGACCTCCTTTTTGGCTCACCTTCCCTTTCTTCCTTCCTCAGGACTTTGGACTGCAAACATTTTTTGAATCCCCAGTAAGAACCATTTTTCTGTATAGGAGTTTATATTTCAATGGTGGAGAGAGACAAATAACTATACTACAAGTTAGTGTGTGCTCTCGTGGAGTATTGAGAAGCACAGAAGATAACTTGGTTAATTGAATGAACATATCTGAGAAGCTCAGAGGTAATATAGTGGGATGCATTTGAGCTGAGTCTTAAAGAAACGGTACAATTTTTTCCAGTCATTTAAAATAAGGGAGTTAGAGATTCAGAGTTTAGCATGAGTTAAAGGTACGTACTAATCTATGTACTTTTGCTCTGTTGTCCATTGGGTCTTAAAGTGATAGATCTGCCAATGCAGACGAGGGTCTGTTAACATCGCTTTTAAAAGGCTGAATTGCTGTTGTTTTTTTCTCCCAATAAGTTAAGGTGAATTGTACTCTAATAGTATCTGCCTTAAGTGAAAGTTCAGAAATATGTGGAAAGTAAATTTAAAGGGAAAACAAAAGATATATGTTTAAAAAAAGGAGAAGGAGGCGATAAAATTATACAATAACAACCAACCTCACAGAAAACAATGTAATACTGTATAAAATATTTAGCAAATTTACGAATGATGAGGGAAATAGGGAAGAGGAAACAGATTTAAGCCTAAAATGGTTCTAAATGCAACAATAGCTAATACACATATACAATGTCAAAAAGCACCATTAGAGACAAAAAAGAACCCTAAGTACTCAAGATTATCTGTTTCAGTGCTCACAGGCAGTGTTAGTTATAGGAGGGATGTGCATAACAACTTCATTTGATAGCCAGGGGTTTCCCTGAGAGCATAAGGCTACTGAAACCACACTAGGGCCAACTCAATCTATTCAATAACCTAATTAATATCAATTAAATATAGGCATTTAATTAATGAGTATAAAATCCTAACAAAGGCAAGGTCATGAGCTCAATATGGGCCAGTTAAACTTTGTCTGTTGGAGAATATGTATTATACTCAGTCTCATTTACCCAAGTTACCCCTGATCTAAGTGTATTTGGTCATGAAAAGAATGGTGTAGAGGGGGCAGCGGGTTGGAAGTAGTCAGGAAAGAATTTATTTTAAAAGGAGAATATGCATAGTTTACACAATCTGTTACTATACTAGAAAAAGAATTCAAAACACCTGTGTTGTGAGGATAAGTCAATAGCATCATCTTTATTATAAAGGATAAGATACTATTTGCTAAATATCAGGCGATTACTCAAGCCTGTACCAATTGTAAACACCAATGTTTACCAATATGGAAATAAATTGGATGTTCTTGTATTCTTGGATGATTTCCATATACTTTTAGCAAGAGAGGTTTTGGCGCTGTCCAATAAACACTGTAGGGCTTAGAAGTGACCTTGAAATATGATTAATGTATTTGGAAATTGGCAGATTGGAGATGTTTATAGAAAGGGGATATTCTCTCTAGAGTTTTGATGGGGGTCTAGATTTAAACGTAAAATACTAAAAACTTCAAATACATAATGGATCAGGACTATACATTGATATATATATATTTTTAAAGCTGTAGGAAAGCAACAAATCATAGAAAATTTGAGTTTCAATGAGGGCATACATGGCCAATTCTGAGTTCAGTAGAGACTCATTAATATACACTTAAATGTGTTCCGAGGAAGTTACAGACCAATAATATACATGTTGGGTATGTAAGTACACACATAACTAATAGCTACCTAAATGTGTGTGTGTCTCTGTGTGTGTGTACGCACTTAGATCAAACTGAATATCAAAGTAAATATCTGTACTTAAAGAACAGTGTATGTTTTATATTTCCATTTATTCTTTTATTAAAAGAATTGTTGCTGATGCTAATAATTCTCTGTTTAAATGCTACTCTAAAGACCTCTGAGATTCTGCCCAGCTCAGCAGTTTTTATAGAATTACGAGCATTGAGAACTTACTATGTACAAGGTCTTTGACATTTATTTTAAATTATTTAATTCCCCGCAATAACTCTGTGAACTCTGAGCTATTATTGTCTCTACATTAGGAATGAGGAAACTGAAGCTGGAAGACAATAAGTACTGTGCCTAAGGCCTCATATTTAATGGAAGGACTAAATTTTGAGTCCAAAAGCTTTCTTTTAATTCTATATTGCCTGTTTTTGTACATTTTATCAGAATTGGTAGCATGTAAAAAAAATTGGTAGCATTTATCAGAATTGGTAACATGGGTTGAGGTTGTAATAGTTTCAAAATTCAAAAACATTTGTGGATTTTTTTTTAAAGCATACAGAAAACAATTTTTACAGGTGATAAGGCAGATAAACAAATGAATAAGCAATTAGACTTGACCATAAAAGGCTAAATAGAAATAAAAGTGTGATTTTATAACTTAATATCACAAGGCTAATAGCTGCATTTCTGTCTTAGCCAAAGTATAAACTAAGTATGATGAATTATGCATTACTTGAGCTAAATTTGATTGTGAAATCCTCTGAAGAATTTACTTGAATCCTGTTTTTCCAGTTAGAGCTTTTACTTGCTTCAGGGAGAATTTGGTAGTAGGGGAGGTTTATAGAAAAGGAGTAAATAAGAAAAAGATTTCTCCAATCCCCCTCACTAGGGAATATTTGGGAATCTATGGACATGCTACTATTTAAAAAAAAAAGCAACAAGAATAGCAATAGCTGATATTTCTTGAATGCTTATCTGCATCAGGCTCTTTCTGAAGGGCTTTACCTATGTTAACTTGCTTAATCCTCGCAAAACAAAGGCAAGAATAAACCTGATAAGAAACCCTGACATTATGGCACTACATTTTTTGGTAGAGATGCACTTTGCTTAATGAAAGAAACAAATATATCAGTCATATATATATATATGTCAATCATGTGCTATGTAGAAAGACTCATTATAGAATACTTTAAATAAACTTTTCTAGGACATTTTAACTGATTGGTTTTATAAAACATTGATTTAAATAGAAGTGTTCAAAAATATCCTTTTTAACTTAAAAAATATACAACCTGTACTTCTTATGTTTGTCAACCCCACTAAACCTAAAGATGCCTGGCTTAGAACTTTAGAGAGATAAGTTAACTAGTGACTTACCTTTTTTGTTTGTTTGTTTGTTTTTTCATTTTTGGAAGTGTTTTTAAAGTCATCTACTGGATCTGTACCAAATGAGTGGCTTAGTCTTCTCCTACAAGACTCATTTTCACTTTGCTTGGTCCCCCTTTATTTTTCTAAGGCCAAGGACCATGTCAGCACTAGTTGAAAGGACAGTCTGCTTCTGGTTGCCTGGTCAATGCCGGAATCATGGAATACTTAAACTGGAACGACTATCCCATATATCATTAGTAGTTTACCTTTCCTTTGTTTGTATATAGATGAGGAAGGGAAAAAAAAACAAAACAAAAAAACACAACTAGTGAGTAGTAAAATGATGTGACACTTGCTGAGCAATACTTTTTATTAATTCATTTTTTTCAGCATTGACTGAATTGTCCACATGTTTTAGTCCCAGTTAGTTTTGGCTATTTTCTCAGGTCATGCAAGTAGATAAAATAGAAAGTATAGAAAGTATTTTGGAAGCCTGGATTCTTGGCTACATGTCAGTGAAATTTGATTCCTCTTCATCCTGTCTCTTATTAATAATGTAGTTGTTCTTTCCAAAAGATCAATTTGACCATCATAGTTCAGAGTCTAAATATCAGAGTCTATTAGCTGGCATCTAGCTTCACATGTGTTCTTGGCCTTTGTCCTTTTTTCAATAGTTCAATGAGAACAAAATAAGGAATATATTACAGATCACACCCTATAAGATTTAATGGCTTAATTATAGTCATGTTGCTTATAACATCTCTTTAATAATTCTCAAGATGGCATTGGGTCATCTCGCCAAGACACCCAAGAAGGAAGTGTGCCTGATTAGCAATTGGTTGTTAGGGGACAGTGGGGGCAGTTTGTTCCAATAGATACTTAAGTTTTACCCACCCTAAGCTGAATATGATGCTAGATCATCTGAGAAACTCAAAGAGGTAAATGATGTGGTCTTTAAGGAGCGTCTGTGGTATAAGGAGTTTCCATGGGACGATGAGTCAGGGTGAGGTGTTGGCATGGGTAAGTCAGAAAAGAAATCCAATGGCAAGATGAAGTAGATGGAAGATAAAGTGCTGATCTGAGGTGAGTGAGAATAGTAACAACTTGTTTATTGAGTTCTTACTTTGTGCCAGACACAGTTCTAAGCACTTCACTTGTATCAGTGTAATAATATATAATGTTACAATTTATATTAAACTAATTTGTTATACTCCAGTGAGGCTGACCTTGGTATTCTCATTTTGAAGATGAGGAAAGTGAGACAGAGATGTTAGTTTATTTGTTTAAGACCAGTTGTCTGTAAAATGAAGGAAGCAGATGTCAAATCCAGGCAATATGGCTTCAGAAGTCATATTCTAAATCACTAAGTCATGGTGATTTGATTAGCTGTTTGTTCCATGACAAACATAATTAATTAATTGACTCATAGACACAAAATGTTTTAAAGGAAACTTAGGAATCCATCTTGTTCCCTAAATGCCAGTATAGATTACAATTGCAGTGATATTTATTTAGCTTTTTATTTTATTTTATTTTGGCCATGCTCATGGCATGTGGAGGTTCCTGGGCCAGGGGTCAAACCTGAGCCACATCAGCAACCCAAGCCAGAGCAGTGACAGCAATGAGTCCTTACCACTTTTAGGTCACCAGGAAACTCCCATTTAGTTTTTAAGCTGCTCCATGTGCTCTCTTCACTGCACTGCAGGAAAATATGGGAAACGATGTACTTTAAAAAGGAAATCATTATCCTGTTTATATTTTTTAAATAGTTTTAATATTTTGTTTTAAAATTGTTATGTTTTACTCACATATATTAATAAAATAGAATTAGGACATGTATAATTATATATTTTAAAACCTTTTTAACAAAGTCATTATACAAAGAGAATCAAAATGATTGCTTACTCTTATGCTCTAGACAAGAAGATTACCCAGGCAGAGCATCACACTTTTATTTAGATGTTATGGAAAAGGTGAACTTTGAAGAAGGGTGAGTATATAGCGTAGACTTGGAAGAGAACAGTGTATTAGGTGAAGGGCAGACTGTGAAGTAGGAAGTAAATGTGTCAATGTCAGCTTAATAGCAGCTCCTCAATGAGACAAATGTAAGTTTGCCATTCAGTGCACTCATTCATTCTCTTTCCTAATAGCTTTATGCTTGTGATGATTAGAAGAAGCATAAACTGATGTTTCAGATAAATAACCAATCTTCCAACACCTCATTTGAGATCCTATCCAAGAAATTCGAAAGAGACCACTGTAATGAAATCTATTCATCTCTTCCAAAGATTATAGTCACCTTAGATGGACACTTGGCCCAATGGTATCAAAGGCTACTGAGTGTTGAAATAATTATCCAAGATAAACACTTGTGGTCTGATTCATTCAGAAGGCATCAACTTTTTGAACAAGGTTTCCTGGTTTATATTCCAAAACCATGAGTCAGTGAAAAGTTTCAAGGATATTATGAAGAGTCTCAGTGGAGTTCTAAATTTTTTCTCTCCAAGTCTATCAGAATTCTCTCATGGTCTATAAATGTATATCACTCCATACTCTTGAGTCTCAACACAATGTGCAGGACACAGTACTCTCCTGAGCGTGTCAGAATATCCAAGCCATATAATTCAGATATACCTTAATGACAATGCAATACTCAGGACAAAACATAAGGTAGGAATTGCTTAATAGTTACTAATAAATATTTCCCAATGCCTTTGGTCTTGTACTGTTAAAATGATTCTCTTAATCTCATATAGCAGGCAACACAAGATGCCTGCTCTCATCAGGGAACTCTAGAAAGGGTAACACGTCATTGGATTTGACCTGTAACTTTTTGTGGCCATGCTGCCAAAGCACTGACACAATTACCAGATTTGGTCACAAGAAGCATTCCAAACAGACTGCTTATGAGTTCATGCTGTTCTCCAACAAACAACTTTACATATTGATGTGTTCCCTATGCCATGAGGAGAAATGTCTTGGAAGCTTGGCTGTAAGGTTGACCATTTGGGCTGATTTGGACAGTCATGGAAACAACTGCTCAACCAATTAAAACTATCAGTAAATAAATACATTAAGCTATAGTTTTACTTAATTGATTATGTGGTTCAGTAGTGGGTTGAGAAATAGTTTGGCACAGTGAGACCAAGTGGTACAGGAGAAACCACACTGGATGCAACAAAAAGGACCCTGGTTCTGACAAGCCATGTAAATAAAATGTGCAAGTCACTTTGCTCTTCTGAGCCCCAATATCCTTATCTATTAAATATTGAAATGACTGAATAATTTGAATAGGAAACTTCATTGGAAAAAACTTACTGGGATAAATTTTCTACTTTGAAACTATTTAAACTTTTTTAAACATTAGCTAAATTAATCAAGAGAATGCTGATCCTTGTATTCTACTCACTTCCCTCAGACTCCTAGTATTCTACCTACTTCCCATACAAAACATAAACAATAGCTATCAAGCAAGCTATTTGAAAGAAAAAACCACCCTCTGGTTATCATTCTGTAGATCCCACTGTATCATGTAGTAAATCATTTTCAATAAATTAAGTTGAGTGAAGCTATCTTTTATCCAAATTTGAAAATTAAAGGGCCAATAGCTTTGTGAGTCTTAGAATTTCTAATAGTTCAACTTCAAATCAAGTCTCTTTGGATCCTATTAAATGCATTGCCTGCTTAATTCTTACAGTTTCCCCACTGAAATAACCTCTTTTTTACCTCTGTTTATGGAGAATTCTTTTGTTCCCACCAAGACTACCTGGTATCTCATCTGCTAGGTGAGTTGTTAGAGTTCACCTCAAGTTCAAAAGCTCTTCCCTGTTTTGGGTGGATGTGAGAACTGTGTCTATTCTTTGCTGCATTTTATCACAAGGTTAATCTCATTTAGTGCTCTTAGTAACTTAGCTCTTTCTGTGTATAACTCCAAAGTGGCACTGCTAAGAACTTTTATTTCTTTTTGCAGGAGCTCATAGGACTATTGTGGCAATTTAATGTCATATATGTATGTAAATTTCCCAGTACCATGCTTGACCCGGGGCGGGGGGTGTTAAATAAATGTTAGTTCTATCTATAGATCTTCTTTTAACTACCAGGAAATACATATAAAAGCCAATTTTCATTTAAAAATATGTTCTTTGTTGAAAGTTACACTTCTGGAATTTTTGGTTTATTGGCTTCTTATATACTGAGGAAGCAACTCCAATTTTCTGAAGGAGTAAATCCATAATTTGAATTTTTATGGCTAATTAATCTCTTTGACATGCTTTGTTAATATTGGAAACATTGAATACAAAATTTATCCAGAATCCGAATTGGAGTTTTTTTGAATTACATTCTTCTTCCTTCAACTATCTGACAGTTGAAATTCAAAGGCTATTTGTCATTTATTAATGATCTCCAGTTCATAACATTAACCAGCTGTGGACAGCTGCCACCTTCCACCCCAGAAATGACTGCAAATCAGCTATTACTGAAGGGCCCCAATATGAGGGCCTTTCAGCTCCATGTTGAATTTCTCAGAAACAGAACCCTAATTTGTTAAGCTTGTGCTATTACCCAGGCTTGGCCTACATGCATAAACGAGCTTGGGAATGAAACAGAGATTGAATTCAGTTGATTCCTTTTAAGTAACTGACTAAAACCTTTTTATTAGTTTTCCTTTCCCAATATGACTGGTTATATTTCCTCTTCAAATTATTGTGTCTAAATAGACAGGGCCTTGGAATGAGATCACCAAGTCAACATTCCATTATGAATCTTTTTTGACTGCAAGGACTAGAAGAGGCAGAGGGTAGGGTAGGGAGGAAGGATGTAGGAAATTAAGTGTGAAAACACCCCAGACAAGAGCAAATACTGGTGACCAGTGTCAGGCACACTTCCACCTGCAGCAACCTGGAACCAAGTATATTCATTATTTAATTTGGGGATATTTAGTAAAGTTCACTTGTCTTTTCCAGAATGGCTTGTCCTGTGTTCATTCCCATGGTCAGTCTGTCCTTGGGTTTTTTTTAAAGAACTTCCAGAGACAGGTACTAAAAAGGAATTTTTTTCCCCCAGATTTCCTTAGAGGAATATCCATACTGGATTCTTCTTTTAGTGGTATTAATTTACTGAGGATGGATGGAAATTTCCCTTCTTCCTCTTTTCTATGTTTGTTTTTCTTTTGAGCCAATCCTCATCTTAAACTTAATGTTTTTATGCAAAAAAGAAGGAAAATTTTACTTGAAGAAGAACCAAATAGGGTTTGGTTCAAGCCTGTTGTTAAAAGAAACTGCTCATTATTTCTTTTATGTTCCAATTTTCTCTATGTTTTTACAAATATGGAACTATATAGAGACCTTTCTTGAATACAGAGTGACACCATATTCTAATTAACTGAAAGAATGACATGTAATAACCATTCAGTTAAATAGGTCTTTGCTTCACTTCATAGGACCAGTATACTTTTTTTTCCTTCTTTTTAGAATATGGAATAACCCAGGAAGAAGTTGTGTTGGCCAATAGGCACAATTAGGGAAAGTATTATAGCCAATGGGCACATGCACTGAACAGTATCACAGGCTTTTTGAATTAGAGGTACAACCCAAAGCTCAGATTCAAAATGCCAGGTGTTGAAAGAGAATTCAAGACCAAATATTTTATACATTTTGTCATGGAAAACAGCAATCTGCTGCACTTCTTTTTTTGCAAGTAGACTCTCTCCAAGTTAAACAGGGCAATGCCCAAGGAGCATTCCAAGGATTCTATAACCATGTTCTCTTTGTATCAAAAATCCCATTAGTTGGTCAAACAATAGTGTGGTATTTCTACCTAATTGACTTTTTCAACAACCAGTTAATTGATTAAGAAGCTTACCTCCCTCAAAGCTTTGGTTTCCAAGTATTCTAAAAAATACTGCATCCAAAATCTTATCAGAATTTGAGTTGACCCAATAAGGGATTGAGATGTGCCAGAAACAGTTCCCTATTCCCAGGAGGATCTGGTTCTACATCAGTCAGAGGAGCATTGCAAAGTACTGGATTATTAGGCAATTTCCAAAGGGCTGCTTATAGGGTCCTCCTTTTTGACCACAAGCATTGGATCAAGACTGATGATGAGCAGTGCAGTTACCTGTTTACTCAACTTAAATTCTGCATAGGTGTAATAAGGATGTGGGAGGTGAGACCTACACATACTCTTCCTGTAGATTTTTTCTCATGCGTAGATTAGAAAAATGGAGAAATCTTCCTCCCTCCAAAGATTACTTAGTTTTATTGGTGTAAAACCAACTTTATACGGAAATTACTCTTACTTAAGAGTAATGAATGCTACCAATGAGAGAAGGGAATATGATAAGTTACTTAGCAGACATCACTTTTATCTGTGATGTTTTATTTCTTATGCTGAGTGGTGAATTAATGGATTATGTTACATTATTTTTATATTTTTTCATCCATCTGAACCATCTCATCCTTAAAAAGCAATCTGTCAGGTGAGTAGCTGAGACTTTTGGACTTTGGGATCACACAGACCTATTTAAGTCTTGTTTCTCCTATACAGTAACTTTTTTTTTTTAAGTTACTCAACCACAGATCAATTTCTTCATCCTTGAAATGAGAATATAATGATGCCTGCTTTATAGGGTTGTTTTCTGGATTAAATGAATCAGTGCATTTACAATGCCGAGCATACTGCTTGACGTGCAACTCAAGACATAGTTGGTATATGTTTATGCATAAAATGCAGATTATCCCCTACAATTGTGTATAGTATAATTCCTCCTTTTTAAAGGTATGGTCACATTATCCTGGCTAATTCCTTTAAACTTGTGAGAGTCTAATTCTTCATCTTATGAAGTGAAAACAGTTATATTACCTATCCTGTCTTTATTACAGGATCTCTAGGAATAGTGAATGCAGTAGTGTATAAAAACACTTTGAAATATTTGAGCCCGTTATAAAAAATTAAAGCATTTAAAAAAATAAATTTTTTCTTTGCTACCATTCATTCATTCATTCATTCATTTAACTTTTTCTTCTTTTTGAGAATCTACTGCTAAACACTCTACTAAATTCTGTGAATATAGAAATGATTTTTAAAAGCCATAGGGTTTATACCCTCATTCCCTCTTACAGTGCAGTCTGGAGAAGAAGACTAATGGGAACCAAATATCTTAGTCAGCTCAAGCTGATTGGTGACTGAGTGGCTAAAACAGCAGATATTTATTTCTCATGAGTCTGGAGGCTGGGAAGTCTTAAGATCAAGGCAGCAGATTCAATGCCTGGTGAGGTCCCTCTTCCTGGCTTGCAAATGGCTACCTTCTTGTTACTCCATTACACATGGAGAGAGAAAGAGACAGCTCTGGTCTCTTCTTTTTATAAAGCCCCTAATCTTATCATAGGGACCCCAAGCTCATGACATCGTCTAAATAAACCTAATTATCTCCCAAGGGCCCCAACTCTAAATGCTATCACATTTGGGCTTAGGGCTTTAACATATGGATTTTGGGGGAGACACAGATTTCCTTGCATAAAATCAAGGAAAACGGAGGGAGGAAAATGTTTGCAAAGGCTTTGTAGTGGGAAGGAGTAAGGTAAATAATGAGAACTTCAAGAAGCCTCCATGCTACTGTAGAAACGAGAAGTGGCTGTTGTGGTGAAATGCTGGAGAAACAGGAGTGGAGAGACAAACACTTTGTAGACCATGTTAACAATGTTGGTCAAAGAAGTCACTGAAGGATTTTAAGCATAATGTTTTGTGACCAAGTCTGTTTGACAAAGTCTTCTAAGGGTAGTGTGATGATCAGATTAGAAAGGGGGAAAAAAGGAATGAGGTAAACTGGTTAAGGTTTTTCTTAGTCCCAGAAGTGACTCTGGGAGTTTGGAATAGAGTGGAATTGGGGTGATGTTGGAGAAAGGTATATGTATTGAGGACTGAGAGTAGGTGATGGGTTGGATTTGGGTTGAGTAGAGATGAGATCAGAAGAAAAGTTTCCTGCTTCGTTGACTGATACAAAAAAAAATCCCAGCCTCTGTGAGAAAGATGGAATGTAAAACCTTTGAATGGTCTTTTAAAATGCAATGCTTTATTGAAAGTGAAATTAATTAATTAATTCAAAGTATATTTATTGAACTCCTACTAATGACAAAATACTGGTCATACAATGGTAAGCAATAGAGACAGATGTGATTCTACTCTCAGAGGGCTTGCAGACTAATAATGGAGAACATAACAATAAATCTTTTCAAAGAACCAGCTCTTGGTTTTATTGATTTATTCTATTGTTTTTAAGTCTCTAATTTATTGATTTCTTCTTTGATCTTTATGATTTACTTCCTTATGCTGACTCTAGGTTTTGTTTGTTCAAAAGAAATAAAAGGCATCCAAATAGGAAGAGAAGAGGTAAAACTGTCACTGTATGCAGATGACATGATATTATATAGAAAACCCTAAGGACTCAACCCAAAAACTACTTGAGCTTATCAACAACTTCAGCAAAGTAGCAGGATATAAGACTAACATTCAGAAATCAGTTACATTTCTGTATACTAACAAAGAAGTATTAGAAAAGGAATACGAAAATATAGTACCTTTTAAAATTGCACCCCAAAAAAATCAAATACCTGGAAACACACCTGACCAAGGAGGTGAAAGACTTATATGCCAAGAACTATAAAACATTTATCAAGGAAATTAAAGAGGATGTAAAGAAATGGAAAGATATTCCATGCTCCTGTGTTGGAAAAATTAATATTGTAAAAATGGCTATACTACCCAAAGCAATCTACAGATTCAATGCAATTCCTATCAAATTATCTGTGACGTTTTTCACAGAACTAGAACAAACAGTCCAAAACTTTATGTGGAACCACAAAATTGCTTTGGCAATTCTGAGTAACAGAAACCAAGCAGGAGGCATGACTCTCCCAGACTTGAGGCAATATTATAAGGCCACAGTCATCAAAACAGTGTGGTACTGGTATCAAAACAGACATACAGGAGTTCCCGTGGTGGCGCAGTGGTTAACGAATCCGACTAGGAACCATGAGGTTGCGGGTTCGGTCCCTGCCCTTGCTCAGTGGGTTAACGATCCGGCGTTGCCGTGAGCTGTGGTGTAGGTCGCAGACGTGGCTCGGATCCAGCGTTGCTGTGGCTCTGGTGTAGGCTGGTGGCTACAGCTCCGATTTGACCCCTAGCCTGGGAACCTCCATATGCCGCGGGAGCGGCCCAAAGAAATAGCAAAAAAAAAAAAAAAAAAAAAAACAGACATACAGACCAATGGAACAAAAGAGAGAACCCAGAAATAGACCCAGACACCTATGGTCAATTAATCTTTGACAAAGGAGGCAAGAACATAAAATGGGAAAAAGACAGTCTTTTCAGTAAGTGGTGCTGGGAAACCTGGACAGCTGCATGCAAATCAATGAAACTAGAACATATCCTCACACTATGAACAAAAATAAACTCAAAATGGCTTAAAGACTTAAATGTAAGACAAGAAACCATCAAACTCCTAGAAGAGAACATAGGCAAAACATTCTCTGACATCAACCTTATGAGTATATTTTCTCAGGTCAGTCTCCCAAAGCAACAGAAATAAGAGCAAAAATAAACTAATGGGACCTAATCAAACTGACAAGTTTTGCACAGCAAAGGAAAACAAAAAGACAACTTATAGAATGGGAGAAAATACTTTCAAATGATGCAACTGACAAGGGCTTAATCTCTAGAATATACAAGCAACTTATACAACTCAAAGCAAAAAAGCCAACAACCCAATAGAAGAATGGACAAAAGACCTGAATAGATACTTTTCCAAGGAAGATGTGCAGATGGCCAAGAAGCACATGAAAAAATGCTCAACATCACTGATTATTAGAGAAATGCAAATAAAAACTACCATGAGATACCACCTCACACCAGTCAGAATAGCCATCATTATTAAGTCCACAAATAACAAATGCTAGAGGGGGTGTGGAGAAAAGGGAACCCTTCAGCACTGTTGGTGAGAATGTAAGCTGTACAACCACTATAGAGATCAGTATGGAGATACCTCAGAAATCTATACATAGAACTACCATATGACCCAGCAATCCCACTCTTGGGCATATATGCAGACAAAACTCTCCTTTAAAAAGACACATGTACCCGCATGTTCATTGCAGCTCTATTCACAATAGCCAAGACATGGAAACAATCCAAATGTCCATTGACAGATGAATGGATTCGGAAGATGTGGTATATATATACACAATGGAATACTACTCAGCCATAAAAAAGAATGACATAATGCCATTTGTAGCAACATGGATGGAACTAGAGACTCTCATCCTGAGTGAAGTAAGTCAGAAAGAGAAAGACAAATACCCTATGGTATCACATATCTGGAATCTAATGTAAGGCACAAATCAACCTTTCCACAGAAAAGAAAGTCATGGACTTGGAGAAAAGACTTATGGTTGCCAAGGGGGAGGGGGATGGAGTGGGGTGGTTGGGGAGCTTGGGTTAATAGATACAAACTATTGCCTTTGGAATGGATTAGCAATGAGATCCTGCTGTGTATCACTGGGAACTATGTCTAGTCACTTATGATGGAGCATGATAATGTGAGAAAATAGAATGTGTACTTGTATGTGTAACTGGGTCACCATGCTGTACAGTAGAAAAAAAATTGCATTGGGGAAATAACTATTAAACAAACAATAAATTGATAAAATAATCATGAATCTTGATAAGCCCCAAATAATTTTCCCGGGACTGCCATAACAAATGACCACAAACTTGGTGGCTTTGACAACAGACACTATTCTCTTACACTCCTTAGGGGTTAAAATCAGGTGTCTGCAGGGCTGAATTCCCTTTGGATATTCTAGGGAAGAAACTGTCCTTTGCCTCTTTAAGCTTCTAATGGCTGCTGGCATTCCTTAATCTGTGGCCTCAACACTCCAATTTCTGCCTCCATGGCCAACTTTGCCTCCTCCTATCCTATGGTAAAGTCTTCCCTGGCCTCTGTTTTCTAAGGACACTTGTGGTGACATTTAGGTCTTGTGTGGAGAGCTCAGGAAAATCTCCCCACTTTAAGAA
Source organism: Sus scrofa (assembly GCF_054392235.1). Lineage (NCBI taxonomy): Eukaryota > Metazoa > Chordata > Mammalia > Artiodactyla > Suidae > Sus > Sus scrofa. The sequence goes on along the minus strand of NC_139389.1, from coordinate 114,128,475 downwards.
CTTTAAATTGATCACTTACAAAGTCTTTTTTTTTTTTTTTGCCACATAAAGCAACACATATTCCAGGAGTTAGAGCATGGATATCTTTTGAGGGGCTATTTGTAAGCCTACCCCATGCCCTATGAAGGAAATAAACGTGGAACTCTGATGGAGAGTAATGATGAGAATTTACCTAATGGTGGGAGGGTAATGATGGGGAAGACTGGAATGAGCTAAACTGAAGGGGTAGACTGAAATCTGATCATTTAGGGCCTTGCAGGTGTCCAGATTTTATTCTAAATGCATTGGGAACTCATCCAAAGAAATGAATTAGAAAGGCAATATAATGTGATTTACATGTTTATAAAGATTATTGTAGCTGCTGTAAAGAAAATTGGTGGGAGATGGATGACAATGGAAGCAAGGTGACTTGGCAAGAGGCTACTGTGGTCATAGGACAGGAGAGAATGATGAAGGGAGCATGGTGGTGACAGTGGAGATGTAGCATCATGGAAAGAGATAAAATCATCTTGATAAAATCATCAGGATGTAGATAGAGTGGGCATGGAAGGTGAGTGGGGTAAAGAGGAACAGGCATGGCACTTAGAATTCTAACTTTAACATTAAATAGCTATGATGTTACTTACCGACATGAGGAAGGGAAATTCAGGAGGGAATAGGAGTTCTGCCTTGGGAATGGGAATCCTCAGATGACACCTCAAGCTATAGAGCTGTCAAGTAGGCAGTTGGATGAAGAGGTCTAGAACTCAGGGGATAGGTATGGGCCAAAAGTATAAATGAAGGACTATTCAGCATAGAAACAATAATTAAAATTAAGAGAATATGTGAAGTCACTTAGAGGGGGTTGTATGAGGAAAGATGGAGAGAGTCCAAGGCAAAACCCTAAGGAATACCAAGATTTAAATTTAGGTAATAGAAGAAAAGCCAGCAAACGAAGGTTAAGAGTGACCAGTAACAGTGGGGGAAATACCCAGAAGAGGATATTCTGGGAAGTCAAGAAAGCACACTGTCTCGTACAAGAGGGAAAATGGAAAATGTTCTTTATATTTGGCAACGTGGAGGTCATTGACTTTGACAAGAACAGTTTCAGTGGAATTTGATAATGGGACTGAGGCCAAATTGGGCTGATGAGCTAATGGGAAAAGCAAAAGGGTGAATGTAAGGGAGGAAATAGAGACAGCACGCAGACAATTTTCTGGAATTTTCCCTGTGGAGGGGAGTAGAAAATATAGATATTACCAGACAGAAATTTTAATTTAAGGAAGATACTATTAGGGTACATTTGTATATGTGTATTTTTTAAATTTTACTGGAGTTGACCTACAATTTTGAATTAGTTTCAGGTATACGGCAAAGTGAATTATAAATATGTACTTACATACACACACACACATTATTTTTTCCCATATAGGTTATTACAAACTATTGAGTAGATTTCCCTCTGAATAGGGATAATCAATAAAGAAGAAATTTGGCGACACAGTGAAAATACCTAAGTTGGTCCCATGGTGATCCTGTGTACTTGAGTAAAGTAATACCATAATTTTCAGTAGCCCTATCAGTTTTCCTCCTCTCTGATTTTCACTTGTGTTCTAACCATCTCCTGGGAACGAGGCAGAGCTCTTTTGTGTGTGTGTGTGTGTATGTTTAGGGCTGAACTTGTGGCATATGGAAGTTCCCAGGCTAGGGATCAAATCAGAGTTATGGCTGCTGGCCTGCGCCACAGCCACAGCAACACAGCATCTGAGCTACATCTGCAACCTACCCCACAGCTCATGGCAAAACCGGGTCCTTAACCCCTTGAGCAAGGCCAGGGATCAAAGTCACATCCTCATGGATCCTAATTGGGTTGGTTTCCGCTGAACCACAAGGGGAACTCCTCAGAGCTTTTTTTAACATTAACCAGGAGTTCCCACATGTCTCAGCAGAAATGAATCTGACTAGCATCCATGAGAATGCAGGTTGGATCTCTGGCCTCTCTCAGTGAGTTAAGGATCTGACGTCGTTGTGAGCTGTGGTGTAGATCACAGGTGTGGCTTGGATCTGGCATTGCTGTGGCTGTGGCATAGGCTGGCAGCTATAGCTCCAATTTGACTCCTAGATTGGGAACCTCCATATGCCACATATGTGGCCCTAAAAAGACAACAAACAAACAAACAAACAAAATAAACAAGTAGTCCATGATAGTTCATGTCTATTTGAGAGCCTATATGACACCTGCTAGCTTTCTTAGCAGAGTCACTTTCATTTATTACTTTGCTCTTTCCACTTGAGAATTCCTGGAGTTTCTTTTAGGAATTAAGAGGAATTTGCTGAAATTCAGTTTTGGTTTCATTCCCAAGCCTGTATGTCTTCCTAGCAATGATTCAGCCAGATCCCTTCCCTGGAATTCCAGCATGAGGTGGGATGGGAGGGTGGCACTCGTCGTCAGTTGTTCTTAAGTGCCTTTGGAACAGGAGTAGTCCAAGATACCACACCACTCTCCCCCAGACCCTCATTTTCCTCCCAGCAATATAACACCCCATGCTTTAGCTTACCCAGAATTGCATTATTTTCCCCAGATAAGTGTATGGGCAGTGGGGTGGCTGGAGAAGAGGCTTCAGAGCACTGAAAACTCCAGCCTCCAGGCCCCAGCTTTACCTCTTCACTCTCCTGCCTCACAATAAAGATGCCGGGGTTTGAATACCAGCCCAGCCACTTATTGCTCTGATACCCCTAACACTACCTTCCTTATCTCCTCTGTAAAAATGAAATTTGAAATGTGCCTTGTGTATAGGAGGTAGCTGTTACTGTTAGCAGACATCAAGGAAGAACCAGGCATTGTGGCTATGCTCTGTGAAGGTGTGGGTTTCATGTTTTCTATCAGCTGAAGTGCTGTTGAGAAGTGAGAATTTGCTGAAAAAAGAAGGTTAACAGAGGACAGAGCTCTCTTACCTTTGCCCATTCCTTGCTACGGTTTAGATTTGAACAGGCCCTGTGATTTGTCAGCACCAACCCTTATGCTCCTGGTGTTTACCTTGAAAGTCCCCAGTCAGGCAATCTGGTGATTACTGCCCAGTGAGGAGAGAGTGTGTTATAAGGGATCAGGAAAGGTGAAGGCCAAAGTAGCATTTTACTAAAATGATTAGGGGAGAAAAAAAAAAAAAAAAAACAAAGTCCATACCATGTTCCCAAAAACTCTCACCTAAAAAAAACATGACTTGGTTCTGGGAGTTAAAACATGTAGTGGGTCAAAAGTCCGTTGTTGCAGCCACAGGGCAAAAATCAGCCTTGATAATAATGTTCATGAAACTGTGACATGGCAGTGCCCCTGAGGAACCTGATTAGAGTTGCAGTGAAGAACCAGCTCTCCCATGAGGACGACTTCTGGCCTGTGTGCACACTAAGGAAGTTTGGAAAGACTTCTAATCTTGAGTGAGCTTAGCAACTTAGCCATCCCCTGTGATAAAAACAATAACCCCAGGGAGAATACTAATGTCAAACTTAACTACTCTCCCCACAACTCAGCCACAAGAGAATCATCATTTATATTTTGGATATTTGCATTTCGTATAATAATTTTAGCTTAGGAAAACTAATCTATGATCCTGGGGAGAGTCGTTGTGGGTTTTTTTGTTTTGTTTTCTTTTGTTTTTGTAACTTGTTCTAGCAATGGTAGAATACTTTGACTCAATAGTATGCATTTAGGCTTCCCTAGGATATTCTGTATTCTCCCAAGATATTCTCTTGTTTAGTTGTTACCTTAACCACTGTCGTGGCAAGAGAGGGTGATGTTTAGAACCACAATAATAATGGGAGACTGGAGTGTCGAGAGAAGAGTGACTCTCTCTGTTGAGGAGTGCTCTGAAATGCACTGCTGGCTTTCTGATTCTTAAGTAAGGGCTACACACTCTGATTATAAAGCAGAGATGTAATTTTCCAACTACTGCTTGGTGAAGCTGAAATCGTGTAGTCTTTCCACAACACTGTAAAGGAGAATCTGGATCAACTGAAATGATCCCAGTTTTGAAATGTAGTTACGAAGCCGCTTCCCCTATACTCAGAACCCATAGGCCAAGTTGCATATTTCTCAAGCTCTCTAATACGTCCTTCTTTATGTGGTTTTTCACTCATCAGTTAGCATCTACTTGGGAAGAAGACAAGACAAGCAGAGCAAAGGAAGTCACATGGCAGAAGAGGATGTCACAACCAGGAACATTGCCTCTCTGTGTTCTACTTCAAGGGTTTCTTTTGCTTGTTGTTGGCTTCGCTTTCACTCCCAGAGAGAGCCCTTCAGAGCTGCATCACATACCACTTTCAACTGTGGTTTCATGTAGAGGATGACCTGTCAAAACCAGTGGAGGAAATGCAAGTGAAATGGAGCAGACTCTGGAAACTGCCAGGAGAGCAGAGGCTGCGCTTTATTACATGACCAGATTCTGACAAGGAAAAACCAGAAGGCCAGGAATCCAAGCTGCCATGGTGACTTGGCAGCTAGACCTCAGGCCGTGAGGCAAGACACTAAAGTGCGGGCAGACAGCGTTTCACCGGAGCGCCAGGCCAGTTGAATCATACTGAAATATGAGATGGGAAAGACAAAACCAGGTCAGCAGCTCCATTTACCAGGGGCCAGAGAAAGACCACAGTATTCCTTGAGATTTCTTCTCCAATGTTACACAAGGCAGGACAGCATCTAAAGGGCCTAAAGGGTTTCAGTAATTCTTAGAGGGGATAGTCACAGCCCATCAGAATGAAAGCATTATGGGACATTCAGGAGCCAATTTCCCAGGTCATTTGAACCTCTTGACCTCTATGTCCTTAAATCATGACCAGTGGCTTGCCCTTTTTCCTTAGTGTTTGCACCTTCCAAATATTTACTCTCCTTTATTCTCAGGCATTCTCACATTCTGGGTCAAGCCATTAATGAGGGAACTGTTGTTCGCTGAAATGTGTTTCTGTGTTAGATACTGAGCAGCGACACAGAAGTTAGGGGCCATAGGTTCTCCCCACAGGGACTTTTCAACGCGCTCTAGTGGTATACATTATTGCTGTCACTATTACAGGATAAGGTAGTTGAGAATAAATACTGAATAAGAGGATATGATGGTAAAGTTAAAGGAGCTCAGATTACTGAACAGATTAGACAGAGTAAATCACTGTTGACTCATTCATGTGCAATAGCGCTTTCTTTAACTCATTGACCTGACCATATTTCAAGTGAGTGTACAAATATAGAATGATTTTAACTCTTCCTCCTTCTTAGGATATCATATGAAATGGAAGAGGAAAACCATCAATTAAGTGGTTATTTCGTGAACATCAACCCTAACTACTTAGTTTCTTTGGGGTAGGAAGTGTGGGAGATAGTGAGCAGAAAGATGAAGTCAACTCAACTGACCAAACATAAGAGGTCTTTGGCCTATAAACGATGCTTTGCCTTATAACTATTATTGAAACTACCTTATTTATTAAGCTTTACATTCTTTGCTTTCTGGAATAGTATCTTGCTCAATTATCACACTGCATCTAGTACATTGCTTTCCTTGTAGAGGCTAATCTACAAATCACTGAGACTCTGAGGATATGGCTCCCCTTCCTGAATGCTTCTCCCAACACCATTGCTCCCTTATTCTTGATACTTTTGCTATAATAACTCATGTCTTTCAGCAGCTTAGACATCACCTCCTCTGGAAGGCTCACCGGATCCTCCCTCGAGATATTTTAGCTAGATGATCCTCTTCTGGCTTCCCACAATATCCTCTCATCTTCCTTATCAAGACACTTACATCACTGAATTATGTTTTCCCCCACTGCGCTGTAAACATGAGGGCAGGAATAGGGTCTTGAGGTCACATGCTCCAAACAATGCCTGGCCCAGAGTGGAAACTCAATAAATAATCACTGTTTTAATGAATGAATGCATGAAAGAGTGAACGAATAAAAGTAGGTGTCCCGGAGGCATGGAAGCTACTGTTTGGCTGTGTTTTGAGCCCCTTTCCTATCCCCCCAGCTGGCCCCCTTCTTTTGGCAATGGAGTTCCCCTCATCTACATCCACCTGGGAGGTCTCATTTGAGTGATTTGCAAGGAAGAGATGCAATCATCAGGATGTTTATTGGACCATCCTCTCCCACTGTTCTGGCTGTTACTTCATAGAAGTGGAAGACTGGGCAGGTTACAACTCACCACAGTTTTCCCACTGTGACTCTCTTTCATTTCAAGCCAATTGACAAATGTGCATTGACTTTTCTCAGTGCATGTTCACTGTTACACTTGGCTTAACAAAAATCTTTCAACCACCCTCTGAATTTCTACTGTTTCTCCAACTTACGTGCAAGGAAACTTAGTTATATAATGTGTAGGAGGTCAGGCCTGACTAGTGGCACAGATCATTTTTGAACTGGAAGGCTCTGGATATACAGGTTGTGGCAGGTTGTTCCCCACCTGCCCTGGAAGTCTCAGTCCATTATCTCCTGTCAGTAAGGACTGAATGGGGGAAAATGTCTCCTAAGTTTGAGTTCCTATTGCTTTCTTGGAAAATAAATACCAGTTTTTATAGATCCTAATGTATTAGCCAAGCCAGCTTGCTGAGTGACTTTGAAAGCTTTTGGAACCAGCTGCTACACTAACAGTGGTCGCAAAGAGGAGAACGTGGATTATCACAGCGTCAACCTTGATTTCCTTTTACCTTCGCTCCACCACCACTCCAATGCTCATCTCCTAAAAGGCAGGGCCATCTCTCAGGGCCATGAGGATATTAGAATAATTTTTTTTTCCCCTGGAATATCTTGGATCCAGTTTTTCTTTCTGCTAGGCTTTGCACTTCATTGGAATATGCACCTTGCCTCTCAGCACTCTTCCATTGTCTCTTCAAGATGTCTGAAATTCCTCCAACCAGGCACACAGCCTTTCTTTAGCAATTAGTGATACGTTTTGAACGACAAATACCCCGGGACAAGAAGCCAGTTGATTCCATTGATAGACATTAAATTTGTCCCTGAGGCTCAAGTTTCATGGTGAACAGGGAGTGTAGAAGTAGATGCAGGTTATTCACCATGGCAGGAAAGAAAGGGATGAAACCAGAGGCTGGAGGCACCCAGAGAATTGTCGTCCTCAAGGTTTTCCCTCAGACCATTTTCTCATAACAACATTTATTTCTGTATCTCTTTTGTCTTACAAACATCTCTGGGAAGATGGAGGTCATGGGGTTCATAGTATTCTTTTTTTAGGAATATATGGACACAGTGGGGACAGAAATACAAGTGGCCACAAGTGGTCACAAGTGCACAGCCGATGGTGACCAAAGACTTCCCACTTAGGGTTTATACAAACCCAGGGGAAGCAAAAGGCATAAACCACTCATGGTCTTTTTTATTTTTGACACATAGCAGGTATTCTTAAGCTGCTGACAATATTCTTTAGCTGGCTGAATAGGGTTTCTCCAAGGCAATGGCCTTCTATTTATCTTTGTTTCCCAGAACCTAGCACTGTGTCTGGTGTTTATTATGTGCATAGTAAATGTTTGTTGATCTTATGTTCATATGTATCCCCCTTGAAATCCTTTGTATTTAATTTAAATTGGGCCTTTCAAGTTTTATATTGGATTTGTAAAATGCAAGGGTATTTCCTGAAATCTTTATGAATTATTTTGCCTTTTTATTTGGAACAGGTCTTTTATTTATGAGAAGTCCTCTTCTCCTTAAGACAACCAGCTAAATAATAAATGTGGAAGGACCAAATACCTCCAGACGTAAATACCATATTTAAGCTATTATCGCTATTTTCCTTCTTATTATTTTATAAAGAATGATAATAGAATATTTTGCTTCACTAAGTTTAGTATGACTGCATGTCCTTCACCCAAAACAGTCGCATTTATGTCTGTTGTCTTGAATTAACTATTAGTAGGTCCCTTTTTCACTCTCAGAAGTGTCCCTGTTTGAATGAGTGTTGAGAGTCGAGCTAAGCTATTCCATGGTATTGCTGCCTCAACTTCCTTTGTGTTTGGCCAAGCCGCCTGACAGTAACCCCTCATGCAAGTGCATGACCTAGCCAGCAGCCGTAGGGTCATGAGCAAATGTGTCTTCCTGATATGACTTCCCCAGCAGCCCTTGTGATCAACAGTCTCTGCTGCCTCCCAGCACCTGTATGCCTATGTGTCCCTTAGATAAGACCCTTGTGGGGTTGACCAAAACCCTGCTCTTTTGGTTTGAATTAACTAATCTGGTCCTAGCCTGGGAACATCAAAACACTTCACTCATGGATCCAATTAAAGACATGCGCCCCAGGTCCAGCCTCCTCTCTGTTTGCACTCTGCCTTGACGTCCCTGTAGGGCCTCTTGAGGCATGTTGTGCACTTCCTCTACCACCTGTGAATGATAAATTTTTCTACTTTAATTTTTCTTGTGGTCAGTTGTTGAACTGTGGCTCATCATCTGCCACCCTGTGTTTCATTTAAGAAATGTTAACAAAGTGATAACAACAATAAATTACACAGTCATTCTAGAGTCTGTTGAGTCAGAAGATTTAAGTGGTAGTCTCGGACTGCCCATCTGTTACCTCACACTAACTAATTATCAATTCTCTGATCTCGGAAAGCTGAGTCCCACTCTCTTAGCTAAAGAAGCCTCATCTTCCTTTACCCATCATATATCCCGTTTCATCTTTCTTTCCTTGCTCACTTGCTACCATATCACCATCTTATTTTCTTCATAGCACTAATCAGTATGTGAAATCTTATTGTTTGTTTATGTGTCTGCTGTCTTTTCCTTACTCCTTGCACCTCCTGCACATAAATGTAAGTCCTTAAGCAAGGACTTTGTCTTCTTTACACTTGTAATCCCAGCACCTAGAAGAGTACCTAGCACATTCGATGTGCAATAAAAATTTGATGGTTGACTAACTAAAGTCAAAGACCTTTTAATGCTAAAGAGAGTAGACATTAATATGAGAAATTTTGAGACTCACTTTTATTAGAACAGTCTTGGACAACTTCGTTGTGGTCCAACTGAGTTGAACAAATCAAGCATTTGACATTCAGCCTGGCTGAACTGCAGAAGAGAGTTTGCCAGATGCAAAAAATAAAACAAAACAAAACAAAGCAAAACAACAACAACAACAAAAAAAAAGACTAGAATAAGAATGACTCTATTTTCTGTAGGAAATGTCAGTTTTCTCTTCTCCCATGTGGAGATGGGCACTTTTTTCTTGATATTTTCCCTTAATGGGATGTTCTGCATATCAAGCAGACTACTTTTCCTTGAAGGATGTCTTTGAAACATGTAGTAATATCAAATGAGGATCAACTTACAATCCCATTTCATCTGTTAATGTTTTGATTTCTTCTTGAAGAGATTTGCCATGGTTACCAGTAACTGACAGAGGAGATCAATTTTGAGTTTACTTTTGTTGGTGAGAGAAGTTAAGGTCAAAGGACAGATGATAAATTTCTAAATCGTATTCATTTAGAAGTATTTCCTTTTAGAAAAATAGATTATGTAGCATTGACCAGTGAGATGATTAACTTTATGTATCAATTTGATTGGGCTAAGGAATGCCCAGATAGCTGATAAAACATTATTTCTGGGTGTCTGTGAGTGTTTGGGGGTGTGTCTGACTGTGTCTGTGTCTGAGTGTGATTTTGAAGGAGATCAGCATTTGAATCAGTAGACTGAATGATTGGATCACCCACTCCAATGCTGGTGGACAATATCTGGCCTGCTAAGGGCATAAGCACAACAAAAAGGTAGAGGAGGGGCAAATTTATTCACTCCTGGAGCTGGGATACCCATCTTCCCCTGCCTTAAACATCCATGCTATGAATTCCTGGGTCTTCAGGCTCAGACAAGAACTTGATACCATTGACTCTGCTGGTTCTCAGGCCTTTGGGATTGGACTAGAACAGTGTCAATGGCTTTCCTGGGCCCCCAGCTTGCAGAAGACAGATTTGGGGCTTCTCAGACTCTATAATTCCAGAAGACAGTCTCTTATAATAAATCTCTTTCTATGTATCTGTATATATTCTGTTGGTTCTATTTCTCTGGAGAGCCCTGATTACTACAACCAACACTGGACTAATGAGAAAGCAATAGAGGATATTTACTTTGATAAGTTGTAGTATAGGTGAATCCATGTAATAGAAGTTTTTATTATGATTTGTATTTTTTATTTTTTGGCCACCCCACAGCATATGGAGTTTCTGGGCCAGGGACCTGATCTGAGCCACAGCTGCAACCTAAGCCACAACTGTAGTAGTGCTGGATCCTTAACCCACTGTGCTTGGTGGGGGATTGAACCCATGTCCAAGAGGCTGCCAATCGCATTGTGCCACAGAGGGAACCCCTTATTATGATTTTTTTAAATCACAGGTTAAATTTTATTCTTCCTCATGAAGAAGAATATACTTTTATTTGTTTAGTTTGCTCTAAAATATTATAGGAATTTATGGTTGTACCTGATTCAAATGTCATGTGGAGAAATTGGGTGAAAGCTAAGGAAATAGTTTGGGCTTAAAATACCACGTATTTATTATTGCTTTTGTTGTTATTCTCTGTGAATCCTAAGTTCAGACCTCAGCAGATTTTAATTAGAAAAGGAAGTTACATTTCCATTTATACCCAAATTACAGGCTCTTCCTACTCTAAGTTCATGCAGGAAATTAGTACCACTCATGGTATCCTCTAGTTATTTCTCAGAGTACCCAAGAAAAGCTTTCCTTGTACAAGGCAGTCTTTTAGATGCAACAATATTTTGGTGGCCGTGACGCTTTTTAGTTCCTGATTGAGTAATTACCATTTGACTATAGTCTCTGAGAAGCAACTTGAGGAAGGTTCATTATCTTTGTGAGAAATTCAACATCCAAGCCTGTAGTAGACTCAATGTATTAGTGCCTGCTCTTCATAATTGAATCTCATTTCTCAATGTTCATGCTCTTACTTTAATAAACCCTTCCATATTGACTCTGGACTTGACTTATCCAAAAGAATATCAGAAAAAAAAAAAAGATTCAAGTAGAGAGTTAAGTGCTTGTACCATTGTTGGGTGTTCAATATCTTGTTCTACTGGACTATTCTGTTTTGGAACCCAGTTATCACAAAAGACGTTTTGCCCCCTTGAGCCTACCATACTTTGAGGAAGCTCAAGACAGTCACATACAGAGTTGAACTGAAGAATGTGGGCAATAGCTAGAACCAAGTTTTCAACACATGTTCAACCATCCCTCACGATTTGAGCCCTTCCGTTGACAGCTCCAGGTAATGGGAAGCAGAGATAAGCCCCCCAGTGTGCCTGCTGGAAGTCCTAACTCACAGAATCATGAGCAAATAAATACTTTTTTAAGCCAGTAAGTTTTGAGAGATGGTTTGTTAGGCAGCAGTAAATAAGTGAAATAAAACCATTGTCTTCAGTATTCCAGAATGGTTCTGGGCCTGATATAAATGGGTAAGATTGCTTATTGCTACAGGGGGCCCAAAGAGACCTTCTTCCCTGGTCTGATTCTCATCAACCTTAATTAGGTCACACACTCATCAATGAACTAATCCCTGTGGCCAAAGTGTTTTCCCAGGCCGGGACTACATATTCACCTCTGGAATGTCACCTGAATCACTGAGATGAGGGTATTATGACAATAAAGGGAAATAGACTTTAAGCCAGCAGAAAAGGTAGATATCCACTGTGAAATAAAAACAAACAAACAAAAACAGCCAACAGGAGTTCCTGTTTTGGCGTAGCGGAAGCAAATCTGACTAGCATCCATTAGGATGGGGGTTCAATCCCTGGCCTCACTCAGTGTGTCAGGGATCTGGCATTGCCATGAGCTGTAGTGTGGGTCACAGATGCAGCTCGGATCCCTCATTGTTGTGGCTGTGGTGTAGGCCAGCAGCTGTAGTTCTTACTTGACCCTTAGCCTGGGAACTTCCATATGCCACAGATGTAACCCTAAAAGCAAACAACAAAAACAACAACAACAACAACAAAACCAACCAACGAAAACTGTGATGCCAAGTTCTGGTTCATTGCCCCGAAATTCCACGATTCTTTGGCCAAAGACGAGTAGCCAGAAATATGACACACTGGAATCTGATGTAATGCTATTCAATGGTGTAAGCCACCCAGAGTGTTACTGTATTCACTGCTGCTCTTAGATTCCCAGGCAGCTTCTACTGTCCAAAGGACCTCCTTCATCCTTTGCCTGGCCAGGGTCCTGACTCCTAGTCTCTTGGACATAGATTCGGCCATGATAATTTTTGCATCCTCCACAGGTACTTTCAGTGACTGAGTTGCATGTTTTGGGAATGAGATTTGAGTGAAATCTTCCTTTATGTGAAATGCAGAGTTCTCTGAGAAAGACAAAGCCTTGGTGTTTGTATAATTAATTGCTGTTCTTGGTCTCACTTCCTGAGTGCAAGATAGCTTTATTCAAAGTGCTAATCTTTTTCTTTAAGACCTAAATTAGAATAGGGCAAGGAATAACTGGCTGGCAGTCTTCTCTGCCCTAAAATGCAGTCCACCTGGCTGCCATACAACAGATAATGCCACAGCCTGGATGGGCTGAGAGGCCAGGTTGGCTCAGAAAAGAGCCCAAACCCTTCTAACCTTTTTTTCTCAGGGTCCAGGATTCTTGTCCACAACCTGAAGGTATTAATAGAAAAAATGCACACTGATCATGTAAATCTGTATTTGACGAGTTGGGGGAATAAGGATGTATGATAGACATCCTTTGGTTTTGCTAGTTCCAAATCCATATCCTTTACTTCTGATAATGACGCTTAGGATTTACTTTTGAAAATTACCTGTTCCTCACTTTTAGTATGTTATATAAGATGAATCTACACCCCTCTCCAGGGATGAACACTTAACAGGACCCAGCTTCCTGGGTGTATTCTATTTTCTTGCCATAGTAGTTGATTCAGAGTTAAGACATTTGATCCAATTTGTACCATTGAGAAGACTTTTGTCAAAACTGTTTCAAGAAACAATGTACTATTCCTGCTGATCGTGGAAATAGGAATGTATGCCTTGAGTTAATGTAGAGGATCACTGCTTTGGAGACGACCTGACTAGGGTGATACCAACATGAAGAAGAGCAGGATTAAGAAATGAAAGCAGAAAGAAGGCCTCTACGATAGAGACATAGTCCTGATGGAACTGCATCCCCAGATCCAATTATGTTTGAAGTCAATTTTTAATTACAAAGGCAAATAATTCCTTTTTCAAACTTCTAATTTTTGAAGCTGAAATATGCATTTCAGCAAAGTTCAAGCAGCGTTTCCTAACCTCCTTCTCTACTCTGGACTAGCCATTGTGACTACAGGCTGGGGAATCAGAAATGGAGGTGAGGGATTTCCTGTTGTGGCACAGCAGAAACGAATCCTACTAGTGTCCATGAGGATCCAGGTTCTATCCCTGGCCTCGCTCAGTGGGTTAAGGATCCTGTGTGGCTGTGCACTGTGGTGTAGGTCACAGATGCAGCTCGAATCTGGGGTTGCTGTGGCTGTGGCATAGGCTGGCAGTTGTAGCTCTAATTTGACCCCTTGCCTGGGAACCTCCATATGCTGTGGGTACAGCCTTAAAAAGAAAAAAAAAAAAGAAAGGAAGGAAGGAAGAAATGGAGGTGACAGAACAGGAGGGAGGGCCACAGGGAATTTTGATTTGTCTTGATATCTTATAAGCCAATAAAAACAGGTATCTTATCACAAAATGTTCTTAATTGGCCCCTGCACCTCTGGTATTCTCTAATCAGTTCTTTATGCTGCAGTTAAAGTAAGCATTTCAACATGCAGATCTAACTATGTCACTAGCTCTTCAGTGACTCCTCAAGGCTTGTAGGACAAGTCCAAACACCTTAGCAGGTTTACAAGGCCCTTTTGTTCTAACTTCTGTTTACCTTACCAGCTGCTGCAATTCCAGGTTCTTTCTCACCTGTCATCTGCCCCACCTTGTTTCCCTTTACCCAGACATTTTCTCTTTGATTCTAAGTCTTAATGCCACTACTTCCTCCAACCCCTTCACAACTATTCTACATACCCCCTGGTCTAGGCTCCCATATCACAACACTTAGACAGTGGAAGATGCAATTATAACACAGCATGTGGTCCCACTAATCACACTATATATCCTATTTGGGTAAGGACCATGAATGCCTCGTTCACCATTCTGCCTACAGAACTTAAGTGTTGCTTAGCCTATATTGCTGAATAAATGACTAAATGAATGAATAAATATATCTATTTATCACTTAGGAGCCAATGTTTTGATTATTCTAGACTAACTTAAATTAGGTGTTCACACTAATTCTTCTCATTTTAAAGGCCAGGAAAGGAGATGTTAGTGCAGGATCTCATATTCTCCTTTTATGAATTTCTGTAAGGCAAGGACTGCTTCTTTCCTTCCCAGGAGGTGGGGAATGGTTTGGAATGTGTATCCAACCTCATTCCTGTATCTTTCTGACTAGTCTCCAAGGATGAGGAATCATGAGTATAAATGGTGTAAACTCTACTTCCAGTGGGCCGCATTTCTCCAGGGAGGGTGCTGCTCACAAACAGAAATGCCTCTCTGTCTTGATCTCTTGGATAGGAATGAGCTCAGAGCCAGAAGACTCCCAGTCTTCTAGTTCTCTCCTTATTTTCTGATGCCCAGGCATCAGACCAACTTGGGTAGAAGTGGGGACTGTGACATCTGGCTTCTTGCATGGGACTGGGAAGATAAGCCAAATGGGGCAGCTATCTTCCATACACATGTATTTCTCCCCACCCCACCCCAAAGCTTGTGTCCAAGTGCTTACCTCCAGAACATGTGAATATAACCTTATTTTGGAAAAAGGCTGTGTGCGATATTCCTAAGTTAAAAATCTTGAGATGGAAATTGTGGTAAATGTAGGGCGGGCCTTAAATCCAATAACAGAATCTTTATAAGGTGCAGGTGGAGGGAAATTTGAGATGAGACACAGGAACACAGGAGAGATGGCATGTAATGATGGAGGCAGGTTGGAGTTATGCTTCTACCTGCCATGAAGCCACCAGAATCTGAATGAGCCAAGAGCAGATTCTCACCTAGAAACTTCTGAGGAAGTGTGGCCTTCTCAACATCTTGATTTTGGACTTCTGGTCTCTAGGACTATGAGAGAATCAATTTATGCTGTTTTAAGCCCCCACGTTTGTAGTAATTTGTTCTAGCAGTCCTAAGAAACTAATACACAGGCAAAGGTGAAAAAACAAAATAAAACTCTATCCTCTTTCCATCAAGCAGTTATGCAAGAGCCTGTCCTGGCACATTATGAAGCTGATACATAGATCTTGATTTGGCTGTTTTTCTTTATGTACATATCCCAGTATCCAGAACCTTGAAGCCAGAGAGGTGAGTAGTTGAATTGGGGTGAATTTCTAGATGGAAATCTTGGACAAAAACCTTGGAATTTGGGCTTCTTCATGGGTGTCAGCCATAGCTGGAACGTTTAAACAGCATAGAAATGCCAGCTCCAGAAGACGTGGTGACTCTGCATATATAGGTTCTCTCTGTCCTTTGAGATCTACCAGTAACTCAGGTCCTTTCTCTCCCATAAATATATCCCAAATTACTTTATCCCCAGTAGTGTTGAGTCCTTTGAAAATTTCTATGGTGTTAGTTAGCTGCATGTCTCATTTGGTACTTATAATGTATCATATGTGACTCTTATGGTCTACGGCCTTGCTCCCAAACTATATTTTGAGTTCAATGAAGGTAAAAATGTAGCTAAGTAATTTTGTGTCTTGAGCTCCTAGCTCAATGAAAAAATAACATTAAGCGTGTGTTTAAAATAATGTGCCAGGAACTGTGTGTTTTTTGGTGTGTTGGCTATGTATAGTGCAATGCCTAATAAAAAAGAGGTCCTAAGTAAATGATAAAAAGAAAGACATTTGATTCTTAACCTTTGAGATGTACTGTAATAACATTTTTTCCCTGCCCAGTGAGATCTCCCTTCTTGCTAATGGACTCTGTCAACCTTGGTCACAACAGTCAGCATTTAATTAAAGCAGGAGCAATTGGCATCTTTCCCTGGAATTGATAGAAGAGAACTGGGAAAAGGAAGAGATTTCTCTTCCTGTGCTAAATTCAAGCTAATGAGTGGTACATTCATGGACACATGGAGAGGGAGTCTGTAGTAGGAAATGACTCAAGCAACATACAAAGAGATGCAGAGTCAGGTAGAGATGAGATGGATGGAAAGTAAGAAAGACCTCACAGTATTGTGATCCCAGGCTCCAGTTCCAGCACCTGAGGTCCTTGTTCCTGGAGCACTTTCCCCAATACTTTAAAGTACCTCGATTTACTTCCTGGTCTTTGCAGCAATATGCTTCCTTAGGTATGGATATAATATAGTTTTACTTGGGTTTCTGTTGCTTGTAGCTGAAAAAGCTTTAATACAATTTGAATGACTCAAAAATAAGAATACTTCCATGGTCTTCTGGAGCTATGTTAAAGATCTATGAGAATAATCTGTGTCTAGATGTGATGCACATACATACACATACTGATATTATCCAGTTGCTAAAAGAGATTTCAAATTTTATGAGTCCTGTATTAATAATGATACATAACCACTGAAGATTGAATCTGAACAAATATTGAATTGAAAAGTGCATAATTCAGACAAACATCAAAATCTATATCATAAGAATTGTTTTTATGATTTTTTAAAAAAAAATCAGATTACTCAGAAGTTCAATGACATTGTAAAAAGAAACTAAAACATTGTTTATCATGTAGCCAATATCTTTATGTATCATGGTATCACTTTAAGATGAATTCTGAAAATCATGAAAAAATAGTAAATTGATGACTTAGTATTAATTCACATATTCCACCCAAATTCTGATTCTACATTGATTGAATCCTATTTACAGAACCTTAGATAAACCACAAATTTTATCAGCATTTTGCCTTCTATTTGAGCTCCTTTATTTCTCATCTAATTGCTAACTGCAGGAGGTTACTGCATGATGGAGCAAGCACACTGGGGATATTCGATTTAAAGGGCTATGTTGTGGACATACATGATTTTTGTCTGTCCAGAATGCCTTCTTTTGGGATAGTGGCTCTGCAGTACAATGTAGAGATTTGTGGCGATTAAGCTTAAGCCTACTAGTCTATGCAGCCAGTGGTGTACACTGATGCAATTGCCAGATGTAGCAAGTTTCCCTGTGTATTCTAATAGGTATTCTACATATCATTTTATATTTTAAATACAAAACTTGTATGTGTTTATATTATACATGGACATTTCAAATTATCATTACAAGTGTTCGAGTTGCTATGTTTGGACAAATCATCTGAGTGTCTAACATTTGCAGCAGGCACTCTTCCAGGAGGTGGGGCCACCATGGTGAATATGACAATCAAGGTCTATGTGCATATACAGCATTTACTCTAATGAGAGAGACAAGCAATAAATTAAAACAAAACGAGCTGGTGAAAGGCTAGGGTTAGACCGTCCCCCTTAAAATGAAATAGTCAGAAAAAGTCTCTCCTGAGATAGCACTTGGGTTAAGAGCCAAATGCTAAGAATGATTCAGTCTGGTCCAGGGTACTGGGGGAGGGGGAAGCAAGGGTCTAAAGTGGAGGGAAGATCCAGAGTAATTGTCCTGAGGCAGGAATGAACATGGCATATAAAGAGTTTGAATTATTCTAGGTACGGTAGTATCCATTGGGGATTGTAATCAGGTGAATAACATAATCTGATTCTTTTTTTTTTTTTTTTTTTTTTTTTGGTCTTTTTGCCTTTTCTAGGGCTGCTCCTATGGCATATGGAGGTTCCCAGGCTAGGGGTCTAGTCAGAGCTGTAGCCACCAGCCTACACCACAACTCATGAAAATGCTGGGTCCTTAACTCACTGAGCAAGGCCAGGGATTGAACCCACAATCTCAAGGTTCCTAGTCAGATTTGTTAACCACTGAGCCATGACGGTTTTTTTAAAAGATCATATAGATGAATGGCTGAAGCCATTCTGAGTTCAAGAATTTGATTCATTCTTTCAACATGAGACATTTTTCCTTTTTAATTTTTGCCATTAAAAATCTGGAATAAATGAACCCTCCTTTGCAGTATTATTTTGACATTGACTTTTTTGGCATAAAAGTCCTTTGCAAGCAAAATAAACTCTAAGACCCATTGTCACTTCCATTTATAGACAAACAGCATACTGAATAGTCTTTGAAAACAATCAATCTAAAATATTCCCTTCTGTTCCCTGCAAGGTTCTATGACCCCAGACAGGCTGGACACACACTGATGAGGCTGGGATGGAGTCCTGTGAGTAGAGCAGCCAGCTGTGATTTGAGAGGTGGGGAAAGTGCCAGCTTACACTTGGCCTCTTCAGTAGAAAAACCCGAATCACCCAGGGGCCAAGGAATTGTACTCTATGCATGGTTTGCTACTAATTGAACAGCAGAAGAGGCCTGGAGCACCTGGTGCCTGTTCGCAATGCAAGCTAGAGAATACAAGGTAATAAACATTCTCAGTAACGTCCGTGATGGCAGTTTGGGATGAACACCAGTTCTTTAACCTCCCATGGATTCTACTAGCCAGATTTTCTCCTTTTAAACTCTCTTCTTAAAATTTCATCAGGACTTAAAATCCTGCACGAAAAATCTTCAAGACCAGAGGAATGCACCTTACCCACCAGCCTTGGACAAAAGCCCTGGCTACTTCATTTCTCCCCCTCAGTTTCCCCTAGATTTTACTCACTTTCCAGAAAGAGGCAAAGAGTAGACCTGGATACTGTTGAGTTAAATGTAGATGAAAAGGGTTTGCTATTTTGGTTCTAAAGGCCTTCAAATAGCTCCCCTCTTCCCTCTTAGGTTTTGAATAATTAGAAATGAAACAAAGGAGTGGCAAATGGAGAACAGAACGTCACCTCATAAAATTAATCCATGTTCACAATGGAGCCTATTATGAGAGCTCAGATCCCCAGAATAGGTCATGCTTAATCTCAGAGTCTTTTACGTCACTGGACGTGGACAAGATTCTGCCCTGGGCAGTAGAGGATACATGCCAAGGGGAAGTGGGGATGGGGAGCATCATACTTTTAAGAAGAAGACGTATGGGGCTAGGTTACCCTGGTTTATTCTTCAGGTAAGTTCAAACTTCTGGGGCTAGTGAGTCAAGCAACAGAGGAAAAGTGTTAACTTACTAAGATTTTGATCCTTCCATCGAAAGGAATCATCAGGAATTAAGAAGAGTTCCTTTGTAATATTTCACTGGCTTTACCTTTCAAATAGCCAAACTAATGAATAGGAAGGACATTTTAGATTAAAAAAAGATAATAAAAGGGGAAAAGAAAGTAGAGATGTTATGGAAAGAAAAAATAAAGAGCACAGAATATGGATATGAGGAGCAGTGGAAGGATCAGGAAATTATGGAAGTTTCTATAGAGCAGCATTTGTCAGGAAGCAGTCTGTTAACCTTGGGCAATATATTAAGCATATGGGTATACCATCCTCTTATATTGCATTCTAGTAATTGAGCAGATTTTGTTTGCTACTCTAACCTTTGACCTTCGGCTTCTGTCGTAGGTTTATTTGGGGAAGATATTGTTACATCTTAGCTGGTTCTAGATGATTATAGTCATCAAACAGATAGCCTCAGTGGAATTCTACTTTGTAAGTGATTCTTTTGATGCAGAAAGACTGGCAGTGTCCATATTAAGCCCAATATCTGAATCTATGGGGAATTTATTATCTCTGCATTTCACTATATCTTCCTGGGCCTAAAGGAAGAATTCTGAATGCTCTGTTCTTAATTTTTCTGATTATTTTAAGATTTGCTTTCTTTTTAGGTTAACAGAGCTGGAATTATATTGACTGCTTACTTGCTTGTCATTAATGTTGAGGGGTTTTTTTGTTTTGTTTTGTTTTGTTTTGTTTTGTTTTTTGATGCCCAGACGTCATCCCCTTGATTTTCCCATGGAATGTTTCTCTTCAGTGGAAACACTCTGGGTTGGATTACAATTCCTTGCACCTGCCTGCTATAGTCTCTTCCCACTAAAGATCCTTCTTCTAGCCATGTCTGACATATGACCTGAACTTAGCTAAACAGCAGTGTACCCACTGTTCCCTCCAAGCTTCTCTGAGCCCACATAGGCTGGACAACATCTACTCTTTCATATTGACACAGGAAGATGTTCATTTCAACACACGCAAAAAGGTAGTAGTTATAGAGGAAAGAGAGACTATAGTGAGGTGGCAACAGAAGGGGCATTTAGACATTTAGACTTTCTTTTTCCTTGCTATGACATAATTGTGTTTCTTCCTCTGGTTTCAAACACCTCCAGTACCCTCATTTTCTACTGTTTCCCAGCCTGATCTCCCAGCATCCAGTTCATTCTTTGGTGAGTGCCTGCTGCCATTTGCCTGAAAAGTCTTTTAAATAATTTACTCTTGGGAGTTCCCATTTGGCTCAGTGGTAACGAACCCGACTAGTATTCATGAGGATATAGGTTCAATCCCTGGCCTCGTTCAGTGCGTTAAGGATCTGGTGTTGCTGTGAGCTGTGGTGTGTTTTGCTGGTTTGCTCAGATCCCATGTTGCTATGGCTGTGGTTTAAGACCCCTGGACTGGCAATTTCCATATGCCATGGGTGTGGTCCTAAAGAGCAAAACAAACAAACGAACAAACAAATAACTAAATCTGCTCTTACTCAAAATAGACATAATGAAGGTCAAGTTTTGCTTGCTGATGAGAATACCTGCTCACCCTCTTTGATCACCTTCAGAGAGTGATTCAAAAGTAAAATCTCCCTGACAAAAAAAAAAAAAAAGAACATGTTTTTCATATATGAGCCTATCAATACATTTAATATTTCTTAAGTACCTGAAATTTTATAGGCTGTGGGGCATGAAGGTGAAAAAATATATGATGGTTTATACTCTCTTGGAGCTTAGAATAGAGTTTAAAGAAAGTCATTACAAATCTGTAGGATAAATGTAAAATTACAACTATCACAAATGAGAACACCTGAACACAAATGACATGAAGAAAAAAAAAAACATGATGCTGTAAGAAATTACATTGGAAGGAATGAACTTAGTAAGGGAGATCAGGGAAGACTACTCCCTTGGTGATGAAGGCAGAATAAACATCAACTAGATAAAGAAGGTGAGATCAGGGAAGACTACTCCCTTGGTGATGAAGGCAGAATAAACATCAACTAGATAAAGAAGATAAACTAGGAAAGGGGGGACGGACTCCTTTGGAGGAAAAGACCCTAGAAAGCCCCTAGATAAGATATTAAAAATAAATATTAAAATGTAAATTTTTATACCTTGTGCATTATTTCCATTAATTCAGTGCTAATTAATTATTCAGATTTTGTTTGTCAAGAATGGAGCACTAGCCAGATACATATGTATTAGAGAATAGGAAAGCACTGAGGGTGCTATGTACATGGGCTATTATGGATGGGGACCACAGTTACTGGATTGAGGTTTTCTTCTGGCCAGAGCCAGACAGATGCAACATTAGACATACTAGACAAAAGAAGGGTACTGAGAATCTGAGATGATGTTACCAGAAGAATAATGGGAAATGCTAAAAATACTCTTACATAATTTTTTCCCAGGAATGGTCTAATTAAAAAAAAAATCACAAGACAATCTCAGAGTAAAAAGCATTCTCAAAATCATTTATTTTCAGCAATATTAACCATTACAAATGTCCAGCACTGCTAAATAATTTGTGTAGCTTTTGGATTGTGAAAAGTAATGGCCAAATGATAAATAAGCAGAACAGAGCCCAACTAGAAATGAGACATGGACCAAAATTCCTCTGGCAATAGCTGGAGCAGTTGTAATAATTTATCACATTTACATGGTATCATTCAGTTTATAAATCACTTTAATGACATTGTTTTATGTAATCTTAAAATATTCCTCAAATGGGGAAATAAAAAACAATATTTTCCCCCTCTATTACAGAGAAAAGTTAATTGAGGCTCAATGAGGTTAAATAACTTGTCCACGCTCCCAAAATTAGTTACTGGCTGTACAAGACAGGAACTCAGGTCATCAGACTCACAAGCCAGAGCTTATTCCAAAACTCAGTCCACAGGTCCAGTCCAACTTACCTTTCCCTAGGGTGCTTCATCTTGAAAATTCCTCAAAAGAGATTTTATCAGACTAACTGGTACACATAAACCAGCGTGGTCCAACCCCCCACTAGTAAGGAATTTGAGATGTTTAGCCTAAGCATGGAAAAATTGATTCCACTTGCTAATAAGAGAGGAAAAAGGAAAGTTACAAATGTTTCACCCACAAAGAAAACTGGTCTATTGGCTCTCTTTGTATCACTCTTCATAAGGGTGTGCTACATTTTGTAAGTTAATTACAAGATGTGATGAAGGAAGAGATAAAGATGGTGAATTTTCTCGATGTCCACAAAATTAACAATCACCAGGGTGTAGAACATTTGGAAGATAGCATAGTAAAATGTAAATTTACTTTATATGAAGAAGCATCTTGACAAATACCTTCCTTCTATACACATTCCACAATGTACAGCACAATTAAAAAGTCTTTAGAATTGTTTTCCATCAGACACATTCTGATCAACATTGAAGGCAGCTGAACACAAAAAACTTAAAACAATGGGAAGAAAAATAAAGAGCATGAAGGGTTTATTCAGGGAAGTACTTGATCTGTTTTCTAATCAGATCAAGAAAACTGATGTCTTCATACTGTCCTTATTTTCCATCATGAAAGTAGCATGAGTTCAATAGAATCACTTCTATAGTGAAATGAAGACACTTTCAGAAGAGATTCACAAACTCTAATGAGTTTGAATTGGGCTTTAAGTTTTTGCAGCTGCCATTGATGGAGGCAAACCTCTAAATGTACCTCAATCATTGAGCAAAATGGTTGAAAAGAAAGCAAACCATGCTTTGATAAGCCACGATGTCCTGGAGTTTTATGGCACCAAATATGAAGTCCAGAACTCGTGAAATTTCTGGCTCAAATCAAAGTGTTTCTCCATTTGAAATAACCCCCGGAATTCTTGAGACTAATTCAACTTATTAATACTAATATACGTAATGACTAATGAAAATTTATCCACATTTATAACTAGACTATAATTATATAATTGTCTGGATAAAACCTGTTTTGAACTCTTGAATTAAGACTAAATATATATAATTCATAACAAATTAGAAACTCCTCAAATATACATTTCTAATTACAAGGTTCACAACAGTCCCTTCAAATGAGTGTACTCACATTCTATCTCTCATTGATGATAGCTTGTAAAATGAATAAGGAGATGTCATTTTAGCCATCTCTGTATTTTTAAAATAAGAAATAAAGGCCGCAATGCTTTATTTTTGATAATTCACTAATTCAGCAATTCTTTCTTTTTGTTTCATTTTTCGGCTGCCCTGCAGCATATGGAGTTCCCAGGCCAGGGATCAGATCCAAGCTGCAGCTGTGACCTAAGCTGCAGCTGTGGCAATACCTGATCCTGAACCCACTATACAAAGCTGGGGATGGAACCCTTGTCCCAGTGCTCCCAAGATGCTGCTGATCCCACTGTGCTACAGCAGGAACTCCAGCAAATATTTCTTAAGTATCTGCCTTCTCTATGCAGACTACTGCTCAAGGTGCTAAAATAGCCAACAATAAAACAGATAAAAATACCTGGCCTTCTGAAGCTTACACCCAACACACAGAAGTAAAATTTCTAGTGTGGTAGAGAGTGATGTGTTCCAAAGGAATGAAATGAAACCGTAAAAGCATTTTGCAATTTTAAAATAGGTTCTCCAAGGAAGACTCCACTGAGAAGAAAGGAACAATTTAGTTGGCTATCTGGCTGGAACAGCATTCAGTCAAAGGGAGCAGCAAGTGCAGAGGCTCTGTGGTGGGAGCATGCCTGGCACATTACAGGGATAGTAAGGAGTGCAGTGTGACTGGAGAGAAATAAACAGCAGGGGCTGGGAAAAGGGGAGAGGCAGGTGGGAGCTGAAGCTGCCCCGGCGGGTTGAGGGAGGAGGAGGGACCCTGTAGGGCTCTAGGTCATCCCATGGAATTTGACATTTACTCTCAGTGACATTAGATCTTTAGTAAAATATTTATAACAAAATTCAGTTATGTTTTTTGTAATTTCAGACCTTGACCCTGAAACAGAACATTTTAAACTCTAGGGTAGTTTTCTGAATATATTTTATTGAGGACATTTAGATTTATACAAAATTTTCTACTGGAATTTGTTTTTGCCTTACAAAATTCAGTTTTTAAATGTTTTAAATGCTCCAGGAAAGGAAAATTTCCACACAAAAGATTGCTAAGGTAAATTGCTTTTATATGTTTGGATTTTCCACATCAATTTTTCCAAAGCCAGATGCAACTATAATTTTCATTCAGATAGTAAGTTATGTTCAAAAGAATTTTAAAGATAATTTATGTATCCATATTGATAAATTTTCTAATTAAATTAATTTATATTTATCAAAATTTTCTAGGCACTGGATTAAGTAAATTGCATAATCTCAAAATGCCATGCTCCTTTTATTGCCCTGTTAAGTTCTGGAAATTGGAATTGGATTCAATGATTTCAGTAGCTCTTCCAATTCTCCAACTTCTAGAGGTTACATTAGAAATTCATAGATGTTAAATCTTTAGCACAAAAAGGCATAGGGTGGAAGGGATCCATATATAGCTGAGGAATTAAGGACTAGATGGTTCAAGTTCAAGTTAACTACCAGCTTCATCAGGAGGCACACCCGGATGCTTCAGCATGTGGTTTCACTATATTTCCAAAGAGATCTGTTTTTGCTTGATTTCCTCACTGTGGATTTAACATGGAGATGAACTAAGGAGCTTCTTCGGTAACAAGAGTCTCTTCCTTGAGAGATGCTTCCCTCTTTTTTACCCTGGTCTTACGTTGACACTCGCCATCATTCTAGTCCTCTCTCTGGTGTTCACTGCACTTCCAATCCATTCTAGATAGTTTTGGTTTCCATCCTAGCACACTACATTTGTCTCAGTTCTGTATTACTTTTGATGAAGTCTGATTTCCTTTCCATGTGTGTAAGAAAGGGGCATCTGTCTCATTTATTCCTCTCTGCAATTTCATCTCAGTGATTTTACAAGGCCCTGGATACCCTTGTGTTATGCTGCCCAGCTGTCTCTTTTTAGAAAGATAGAAAAGTTGGGCTTTGTGAGTTGAGTCTAACGGGGGTAGTAGAAGATCAAGAGGTCAGAGTTAATACCAGCACTATTTTTTTTTTTTTCTTGTCTTCAGAGTTCTGGCTTCATGCAGCAGACAGAAGGTGAATCTGGTCTGATTCCAGTTGCTGAAATGCAGCAGATTTACTAGACGTGTGCAGTCACTTTAATGCTATTAAAATTGGCAGGAAGGAATTTGTTATCACAAGCATTTTGAATATTAGATCTTCTCTTTTATATATTTCTACTTGCTAATAACATGTGGGATAAATCTCTCTAGATGACTAGAGAGATTCTTGGAGCTATCAAGACCCACAAGAGATAAGGAGTTCCTTCTATGGCACATTGGGTTAAAAATCTGACTGTAGGCTGCTGGGGTCCCTGTGGAGGTTTGATCCCAGGCCTGGTACAAAGAGTTAAAGGATCCAGCATTGTGCCTCAGATTCAATCCATGGCCTAAGAACTTCCATATGCCACAGGTGTGGCCATAAAAATAAAAAAAAAAAATAAAGAGATAAGCACAGCCTAAAATGACTGTCTCTAAAGATTTCCAATTGCACTTTGTTTTGATAAATAGCAGCTTTTGTTATCCAACTCCTTTTCTTGTTTCTCCTCCCCCTTTATTCTGTTTGAAAAAAAATGTAAGTTAAATATTTTAAAATACTTATAAGTTTTCTTATGAGTTTAGGTGCAGAACTTCAGCTGATAATGGACCAGAACCGACCAGGTAGATTCTTTTGTCACAAGAAAGTCATTTACTATGTACTCTTAGTTGAGGTCAGTGGACATATGGAACCAAGTGCTATTCTTTGAATAACACTTTGAAGAGGTAGACCGTGAATTCGGGGCAACTATGAGGTGACTCTGGTGTCTACCTTAATAATTTTTTAGTACAATAGGCCCTATTGGAACCTTACTTAAAATCATGGAATGTTGCAGTTTAAAAGGAGCTCATCTGATTGGGAGATCTAGCACAAGGTCAGTGTGCCCTTCTAGGGCATCTGTCATAGAGGTACTCCCCTCAGCCAGCAGTGGTTCATCTCATTTCAGTTTGGTTTTTTCCACAGCTAAACATTTACCACATCTAGTCAATTCAACTTTGCAGTTTTTCCCCTTTCTTTCCATCCTGTTGCCACTGATCTAGATCATACCTTCATTTCCTCTAGCCAAACAATTAAAAGATCTTTTTAGCCATCTTCTTTATTGTCTCACCCATTTCTAATCCATTTTACTAATTGTCAAAATGATCTTTCAAAACCCAAATCTATTCTTTTACTTCCCTGCTCAATAATTTTCAATGACTCCTAACTGCACAGACTTTAATAAACGTGTCTTAGGCAAGGATTTGGGAAGGGAGTGAAGTTCATGGAAATTCCATTAGCACTGGCCTCAGAGAGACTTGGGTGCAGATCTGAGCTTTGCCTATTTCTAGCTGGGTGATTTGGGAAAAGCTATTTCATATTTCTAAATTGCAGTTATAAGCTATAAGATGGAGGTGATTATAACTATTTCCTAGGACTCTGGGGAAGAATAAATAAGATACTAGATACCAGGTAATATATACTCAATAAACAGCAGCTGAGCTTTCTACAGTAAGACTCTGAATGTATTTCCCCATTATTTTTCTGACAGGATCATACATACTAGCAAACCTAGTCTATGATGTTAAGTGTTTTATATAACGTATTTGGTTCCAGCCTTCTTCAAAGTATGGATGACGTCTTTGTCACATTTCTAGTGCTTTGTGCATATTAAGTACTAAATAAACATCTGTTAAACTCTGCATACTTTTCCCCAGACACTTGAAGTAAATATGGAGACGGTATCCCCTTCATGCTATTTGCAGTGTTCCTTTAATGGTCAGCAAAATGGAGATGTGGAAGAGTTTTCTTTAGGTCATTTGGACAGTTGAACACAGGGCACAGTTCCTTAGGCAGGTCATTTGGCCCCCTCCACAAATGGTAGGTGAGTGCTGATGGAGAGAGAAATCAAGTATGTGCTAGGAAGGGAATCACTGGCAAAGGTGAGATGTTTTATTTGATCAAATATTTGCTACTCATTTTAAAGACAGGACACAACCTTGCAAATAGTGCATGCAACAAAGCTAGTAGAAAATATATTCAAAACTCCCTGTAATAATTGGTGACATTTACATGCCATCTTGAAATTAACATGCCAGTTTCACATACATTATCGCATTTCATCCTCCACAGAACCCTGTGAAATAGGCAGAGCAGGTGCTGTATGCACTGTCCACCGGTCCTACACCTCTCCTCCACTCCCCACTAACTGCCTTTTTGGTTTGTTTGCTGTTTAAAGTTTGGAGGCATATAAGGGTTCCCCCAAGATCTCACAGCAAGTGGTAGGGGACCATCAAACCCAACAGTTCTGGTCCTATGATACTTTTCAGCCCAGTGGAGGATAGAGGGAACTTGAATTCTAACCACAATGTCACTATGATCCCAGGTATCTAGTGACTGAGCCCTAAGAAGGGAGGTTGAACTAGACTAACTCAGTACTTCTGCAGGTGGCAATCTACCACCTTTCATTTTGCTTGTGCAAAGAGTAAGCTTTAAAGTAATAAAATAGATGTTGCCGTTTCTTTAGCATGCACCATGTGTCTATAAATATATATGTATATATTATATTGTATATATTTTAAAGTAACTCCACCCAGGTTTCATGGATAGTACAAAGCTAAAAGTTAGAGTTGCAGACTGAATTCAAACTCACATTGGTTTGAGGCCAAAACCCATGCTTTTACCACTATGCAACCCTGTCTTCACTTCCTGAAATTGATGCCTACCTGACCCAGGCTAGGATTATAATAACTAGTCCCACAGTTCACCTACTTTAATGACTGGCATATCTGTTTGATTCAGGTGTCTGATGAAGAGTTCTGAAACAGTTTCCAACTGGAAATTGCCAAAAGGGAAATACTTGTTGCAAGGTTAAGCTGCTTCATTTAGATGGATGACAAATTGGGAGTACACTCCCCAAGATGGGGAGTGCTGTCCTCAAAATAATTTCTTTTGGAGTAACAGAAAGTAGAGCACATATTTAAGATATTGATAATAACTAGGTTTAAGTGATAGAATGGTTAAGTGTAAGAGCTTTGGACTAGGAGATGGCAGGCCTTACCCCTTGCCTGGGACTTGAATTTCGATTCTTTTTTCTGTCAGATAGGATGAGAGAATCCCCCTCAGTCACCTTGCAGGGATTCAGAGATTGTCTCAGGAGCTGATGTATGCAAATATACTGTAAGATTCCACATAAATACGGGGAGTTTTTGATCTCTTGAGCCTCTGTGCTTGGCTCAGTGGTATTACAGAGAGAGTGAAATCGAGAGAACATATGTGAGAATTCATGTCACATTCAATGAAATCCAATATCATTTTGGTTGCTTGTTTGCTTAAACCTCCCCTCCATCTCCAGGAACATAAAATAAAGTGTCCTTTGAAACCATGGGTGTGTTCCTTTTCTCAACCCTCCAAATTGACTCTGGGAGCCTGATATGTCTTCATCCCCAGGAGTCATAAACTCTCAGCCAGAGGACACTTCCTTGACACTGCTTTTAAGAGGAGTAGAAAAAAGATCAGAGAACAGATGATGGACCACAGGTGAGGCTCTGCTATGTGCCTCTTAGATCTATTCTTGTCTCTGTAGACCATATCATAATTTCCATTGGTATAACACAGCCATATAGTGCCTACAATCTGTCCAGCACTGTTCTTTGAAGTTTGTAAATATTAACTCATTCATTCCTCACCTGCACCTTGTGGTGATAATATAATCCCTGTTTTACAAATAAAGAAATTGAGACAAAGAAATTAATGTTTGAGCTAATAAGTGGGAGAGTCAGGATTCCAATTCATATACCAGAGCTTCCCTAAAAAAACTTATTGAGTTGATTTGAAATAGAAAACGTTCTCAGGGGCTCCTTGCTTCCTTTATCATCTCTAAATATGCCTGTCTATGTTTCTGGTCTTGCATTATTAGACCCATTTTATCTTATTTCCCACTTACTGTTTGATTTTCTGCCATGTTTCTTCCCTCCTAATGACTCTAGTCTTTTTCTTTTCTGATGACTATTCCATACCTAGTCCCACATCCTTGCTTTTTTATTAGATATTTTTCCCCCTCCTAGCTTGGAATGCTCTTCTAATTCCCCTTTTTCTAGTTAAAACTTATTCAGCTTAAATTCCATTTCAAGTTTCATCCGTGAAAATTTTACTTATAACTCCGGACCTTGCTGGTTTCAATCTGTTTTAAATTTTCTTTAGCACATCTCTGCACCTATGCAATGGATAATACATTTTTTTATGTTTACATGTTAACCTTGCTTCTTCATCCAGATTGCAATAACTTTCACTGTGATATACACTTTTCAAAAAATTTCTTGCCTTTCTTGGCAAATTGCTATGGATTGTCTAAATGTTCAGCAAATAATTAAACTTTATCATTATCTGGATATTCCTGGAAGAAGCATTTGCTAACCTCATTCATTAAACTCATCATCTCAACTTGCTTTTTTGTTTGATGGCAAAAGGATTTCCTCTCTGTGGCCATTTCAATGGAATAATCATGGCTGCCTAGAGAGCCATGTGGGGAAAACTTTCAGAGTTACAGCTTGCACATCTCTAATCCATTACAAAATCCTTTCCTGCTGGCAGGGTGTGGTGTGGGAACGTGGGGCAAGCCAATCCTGAATTTGGTAACAGGGAGAGAAAAGAATCTGTTTATGAGGGAAGGGGATTGGATTTCAGCCTAAGGACATTTTAATATAACTGTTGACATGTCTGATAAGTAGTACAAAGATTAAAGCAACTCGAGGTGTTGATGATGGATTATTTATTGAGATGATACCAGGAAAAATCTTCTACTTTTCATTTGCCTATTTTGTTCCAGGTTACAAAGGTGTCACAAAATCTGTTTTTTCATTTTTATAACACACTATATTTGTTTGTTTATTTATTGGCTGTTCTGAAGTCCCCAGGTCTGGGATTGAATCTGGGTCACATCAATGACAAGGCTGAATCCTTAACCACGAGACCACCAGGGAATTCCCACAAAATCTGTCTTTTATACAATATCTGCAAGGAATGACTTCTTATGACTCAGTAACAACTCTAAAATATATATTTTGGTACCCAGAACTTTCATGTCTAGAGATTTGCCCTTATGTCATTCCAGAGCCACCTTCAACTTCTGTATATTATACAAACAAATATTACAAACATGCGGTTACCATTTATGGTGCCCTAAGTTTAAAGCTTATAACAAAGAAATCCAGTTGCCAGAGAAAACAAAACTCATGAAGACAATTCCCATCCCAATTGTGTGTTGAGGCAAATGCTGCCCAAATTATGTGTCACGAAGATTTATTCCTTGAAAGGTCATTTGTCCACAATTTAGAGCAAAATCTGGACTGTCACATAACCATGGGAATATTTCACTTGAGGAAATTGTGGATGGATTAGTAAGTGGAAAGTATTTTATTATAAAAATCTGGTATTTTTATCGGCCAATTTTTTTTTTTTCTTTTTGACATTTCTTGCTTGCGTGCTTGCCTTTGCTGATTTGAGTTTAAAACTCAATAAAAGCAAAACAAGGACATTTTGGAGATTGGCTTGGGAATGTCTAATAAGCATTCCTCCTTTTCTTCTGGATTCCTAGTTTTCACTCTAAGGTCACACACATACACACACACAGATACACACACACACACACACACACAGCCACATACACAAATTATCCAGCCAGAGCAGAAGGGACTAATTAGCCTAATTGTTTCTTGGTTGTGGAGTCACTCCTTATTCACAACTGGTAGAAATACTTTGTTCATGCCTCCAATGTAGCTCTCTTCTTAAATCGTAATACAAGAAGAAAATCACGCACCTGGCTTGAAGTCTGTGTTGAAAATATGGTTTAACACATGGGGATAGGTTTCTCAAACAGTTGCAACTCGAGGAGACTAGAATTTTATGAGATGAATCAAATGCATCCTGGCTTGGCATAACCGTGTAGAGGAATGTTTCTATTTGAGTCTCAGTTATGGGCACACTTTACCTGCCTTGTTCACTGCTTAATCCCTGGAGTCTAGAACAGTGCCTTGATCATGATAGGTGCCACAAAATATCTGTGGGATAAATGAATAAACATATATATATACACACACACACACACACACACACACACACACACACACACACACTCAGAAAAAGTCAATGTAGATATTGTTCAAGCAACAACATTGTGGCCATTAGTTAGGCTCACCTAAATTTAAGAGTTTTTGTTTTCACAATCCTTAAATATTAGGACTTTGGAAATAAGATTCTTAGTTTACATGCATTAAGGAAATCTTATACTGAATTTAAAAAAAACGTAGCATTTGACCTAAACTCACGTAACTAATAGTAATGATAATAATAGGAGTGTGGTTTTTGTTTAATCATGATCCTTCTTCACTGAGGAGCTAGGAAGCTCTCTAGAAAGGGATTTTCAATACCAATCTGGCTGTCTTTGTTCTGTGCTGACTCTTTCTGTAATTTCAATCTCTTTTGTTGGGTTCACATCTCTAGATACCAGTTTAGAAGTAACTAGCTGACATTAACTCATGTTCTGTTCCATATACACAACTTTCTGCCTTAATATCGGCTCCTGCTCTCTTGCCTTACATTGGTTTTTGTTCCTATGTGCATACACGTGCCAGGCATCACATTAATTCACTAAAAGAGTGTCACTTCTCTTTTTTCTAATAGGAGAAAACCTCAATATATCCAGCTGCCCTTTCAGGACATTGGGCTCATCTATATTTTCCTAGTTCCTGCAACAGGCTACCCTGAGCTCTCTTTAGCATTGCTTCTTAACACTGCCCTTTCTCTTTGGCTTTCTGCCCTTTAGTACAGGGCTGAGGAGGCCAGTCCTCTGAAACAGTGGTTCTCAGTGTTCCGCTGTTATTTATGAGCTATTAGCAACTGTAATTGCTAATGGATAAAGTACCAAGAATTGTAAATAATTCCCTTTTAAAAATCCAAATGAGAGATGTCTAAAACAGAATGTGAGATTAGGTACAAGGGGAAGTGCATTTCTTATCAGAGAAGAAGAAACAGAATTTGTAGTTCACTATTACAATCCTAATTAGTGAAGAGAGATCATGATTTCAGAATTAGACAAATTAAGCTGGAAACAATGATATGTGTGATGTTTTAAAAGTTTAGGAAGAAGAGAATGTGCATAGTCTTTTAGCATTTTTCTCTCCTCCTTTGACTTCAACAATTACTGGCCTTTAGTGTTTAAAAACATTATACCTTCCAAAGCGATGAAGATTAATATTCTTGATATTTTAATAAACATAAATACATTCTTAAATTTTTTCCAAGTTTATTTTTACATAACTGAACTTATTATATAAAGATGGTATTTTATGTTTCCGTATAATTGACCTCCGACTTCAAAATGTAGAATAATTTAACAACTGTATCATATTTTATATACTATGAACATAATCATTATAAGCAACCTATATGCATGTTTGATTTATGTCTCCAAAAACTAATCTTTTTTTTTTGGCTTTTTGTCCTTTTTTGGGCCATATCCATGGCCTATGAAGGTTCCCAGGCTAGGAGTCCAGTTGGAGCTGTAGCCTCTGGCCTACGCCAGAGCCATAGCAACATGGGATCCAAGCCACGTCTGTGACCTACACTACAGCTCATGGCAACGCCCATTCCTTAACCCACTGAGCAAAGCCGGGGATGGAACACACATCCTCATGGATGCTAATCGGGTTTGCTAATCGCTCAGCCACAACAGGAACTCCCTGAAAACTAATCTTAATTAAATATTAAATTAGGGAGTTCCCGTCGTGGCGCAGTGGTTAACGAATCCGACTAGGAACCATGAGGTTGCGGGTTTGGTCCCTGCGCTTGCTCAGTGGGTTAACGATCCGGCGTTGCCGTGAGCTGTGGTGTAGGTTGCAGATGCGGCTCGGATCCCGCGTTGCTGTGGCTTTGGTGTAGGCCAGTGGCTACAGCTCCGATTGGACCCTTAGCCTGGGAACCTCCACATGCCACAGGAGCGGCCCAAGAAATGGCAAAAAAAAAAAAAAAAAAAAAAAAAAAAAATTAAATTAGAGCAGACTCAAAGATGTCCCTATAATTAAATCATTCTCACTTATTTTATGAAATATTCTTTTGAAGGAGAGAGAACTGTGTTGATAGCTGGAATGTGCATACAGTGAATACACTCATAGAAGTCTATTATTTTAGTGTTTGTCATAAAAAACAAACAAACAAAAGAAAAACATGCTGAGAATCTCTATTATAAGGTTTCTGATATTTGGTTGCAAAGCTCCAGGGTCCAATGACATCACTGATGATGTTGCCTGGCTTCAAAGTTTTCTCTGACTAGTGTGTCTTCATGGCTTCCTGGTGCCCTTTCTCTGCTCTCGAACTCTCGGCCTCAGGCAGTCCCTTCTGACCCTGTTGGTCTCTCCTCCTAGCTGTCTGGGAATGGCTCTATTGAACTGCCTTGTTTTGCAAGGGAAGGGGGAGCTTCTCTGCAAACTATTCCAGAAAGACCATAGGGACCAAAGATTCTTGCCTCTCTGATGTTCCCAGTGTTGCTTATTAGAGATTCTTCCATCTCACAGAGCTGGGATGGATCACTGACCATCTCCTCCAGAGCCCAGAGTACCAATTCATTCTCTATCTGAAGAATTAAATTAAAGCTGAAACCACTGGCAAATCTGTAATTTAATTTAAAACTGTAACTATCCCAGAAGGAAAAAAAAAAAAAAAGACTTTTTAGCACATTCAAGCCCCATCATTTTTTTCCTGTGCCTCCACCAATCATGGATAGACAGGCCACCTAAGGAATGGCTCTGGAACTGCTTGGAAGGAGTTACAATCCTTGGCCAGCAGTGCCAAGTCACTTAGGATTTCTCTCCAGGTGTTCATACAGAGCCTAGACTCCAAAGGTGTGTCACAGAATACTGTTCTCAGATTAAATTTTTAACTTTGCAATTAAAAAAAATAATAAAAATCCTTGACTTATAGAAATCAAGAGCATAGTTAAGTATATGATTACCCAATGAAATGAGCAAGTCTCTGCATGCCTCTGTTCTCTCTAAAAGACTTGGGACAAACTCTGCCTAAACCCGATGGCTCTTCTATTATGTTCTCTATAGGTATTTTCTAAAGTCAATCTGAAATATGTTAATATCCCATGTTTCTTTGTAAGTGCCCCCCAGTTAATTCCCATATGTGGATTTTATATTTAGAAGAAAATCCTTCAAGAACATGAACTTTCAATGTCCTTTTATTTCTCACAGCACTTAGTCTATTGCATACTGAGTAGATGGTTAGAAACTGCTTGTTAACCTGCTTACTTGCAGGCCTCTGCAGCACGTGGGGTGGATACTTGGTAAGTTATTGACTGGCTGCTTGATTTTTGAGGCTAATTATTCTTTTATGTCTCATGTTAAAGCTCTGCCACATCCTGTGAAACTCCAACCTTGATGTAAGGATATACATCTTCAGGCATTCCATAGCATATCAAATAAACAACTAAAAGAGAGAAGTCTGGCAAATATGAATTTATGATATTGTTTACTTTATGTTTGAAGGTAGGAGCCACAGGTTATTTGATGTGCAGCAATAATAATATTAATAAAAATAACGCTGTGTCAGTCACACAGTAGGGTTTCATTAAATATCTGGTATTTTTCTGGATTTAAAATTTCTCTGTGCCTTCTTCCATATTTATATCTATTTAAGTGTCTGTAAATAGCTAGTAAAGCCTCTCTTTTCTCTTGTTGCCTTCTTAAGAGTCAAGATTGAGAACAAACTTTATTCAAATGGGAGGTTAAGATCTCCGTCAAAACTTTACGTTGTTTTGGATATTCTGGTGATTGGGCTAGGTTAGTAATATTGTAATTTTCCTTATTTTCTATTTCTCACTACTTTTATAATAAAAATAATTATAGAACTTGTGTGACATCACCTAAAGTGTAACTATGTCTTCTCTTTAATTTAATGGATCACCGATGTCATTATTGTGTTACACATTCTGTGCCTATTTCTTGGGGACCTGAACTTTTTTGATCTAATTAACACATATCCTTAAAAACTTGTATTAAAATGCATTTTAAAAACACTTTAAAAATTCTCTGTCTATAACTCTATGTTTAAAGGCACTGCTATTTTTAATGCATGTGGTGCTGTGGTACAGTAGTTGGATTGCTTTTATAGAACACTCTCTCCCATCCTCAGAGACTGTGGAATCTCTGAGACTTTGGGACACTCTGCTGACTTGGCTGGGAGCAAGTTCTTGCCTATTCAGTTTTTGCCACTGCCTTTGGCACCTAGAAGCCTCCTTCCTCTTCCCCTCCCGGCTTTCTGTATAATAAGTGTGTCTGGGTTTCTGTTGCACGGAACGTCCCAGAGCAAGAGACTCTGGGGCAGTCAAACAAAGGCAGGATTTCATTCACCTGGCACGCTGACCCCTTGGATCCTGGCTGGAAACTGGGCACCGGGGCCCACGGGCTGAGAGCAGTGCCTTACATAAGCCCAGTGCTAGCGGTCGCTGCCTGCTGGGTCAATGACCAGGGAGCTGTTCTCTCACAGTAGCCCACGGATTTCTCCTGGTTGGCCAACACGTTTCTTTGTAATTAAAAAAAAATTCACTGTCTTCGCAGATACTCCCGTCCACACACTGGTGTCTTGTCTCAAACAGGATAAGAAAATTTGTGCGTTGATCAAGTAATCTGATTAACTCTTGGCAAAACTCCCTTTATAACCTTCTTACTCTTTTCCTCTTCCTCTGTTGCGCAGCTGGGGCATGGTCCAGATAGCAACAGGGTGGGCTTCCTATGAGAGCCGTGCATCCCATGGCCTGTCCTATGTGCACCTTCACAAGATTCATAGGTGATCTGGGGCACAGGAAGGTGAGCTGGGGAAGCTGGGGCCAGGTTCGCTACTGAGCCACAAGCTCTGAACCTCAGCAAAAGAGAAAAGGATAGCCAATAAATCCCAGTTACTAGTTATTTAGATTGTGTGACCAACACCCCCAGGGGCATCTTCCAGCCCACCAGCCTCCTGGGTAGTTGTCTAGGTAAGGTGTCTCTCAGGGCTTTCTGGAAGGATGCTGTCCATCTCCACTCTTAGGAACAACTTTACGTTCCCAGGCAACAAGCAAAGTAGAGGCAAAAGGACTCCTCCTGCCATCTGCAGAGGGAACAGGAGCACACCAGCCACACCCTCCCAGTAGCTATGCACGTATCCAGTTTGGCACTCTTTTCTTCTCAAAAAAGTGTAAGACTAATTTAAAAAAAAAAAAACTAATTTAGGGTTATGAGGGTTTGGTTTTGTTTGTTTGTTTGTTTGTTTTTTTGGCCAGGGAGAGTGATAAATCATCCCTTTGAGAGAGCTAATTCCTGAAAGCTATAAAAGAAAAAAAAAAAAAAAAAGCAGTATGAAATGTTTTTAAATTCACAACCAAAAAAGCTTATATTCATAAGTCACTTTCTGTTTTTTATTTTGGTGGTGGTTTCCAGGCTACTGCACTTTGTGTATGTACTTTTGACACCCAGAATCCCACTTTCCAGGTGGATAAGTCAGTCATTTGGTTTTACCTCCTTCTGTGGATTTCACTTTTCAGTCTGACATTGGTGCTTCTTCCATCAGTCAGGCCAGGTGGTTCAGAATAATTCTCCCTGCCCATAGGCAGCTGCATGAGTCTGACTTTTACCTGTCGCCTTAGTTTGGCTTGAACTTCACATTTTATGTTCCTGACTTGGCAGTAGACATTGAAATCAAAGGTGGATGACATGGTGACTTATTCCCTAAGAAGTCTGCTCTTCCTCAGTGGGGAATTAAGGTTGAAAAAAAAAATTAAAAACCAACAACTCCAAATTGGAAGTCCGAAGAGATCACATGAGTGTGTCACGCTGGGAGAAGGTAAAGCAAGATTCTATTGTAGGTGTCCATTCACAGTTCACATGTCCTTGTTATACATCAAGTGGATCAGTGGGAAAAAGGAGCTGTGCCATGTATACAGAGATTCATCACCCATTTCGCTTATTTTCACAAACACAAAGTTAGTTTCAAGAAAAGTGTTCAGTGATAATCTTTTTTTTTTTCCTTTTTTTAGCCAGGCCTGCTGTTGGTGGTAATTCCTAGGGCCAGAGATCAAACCTGAGCCACAGTCGTAACAGCACTGAATACTTAACTGCTAGGCCACCAGGGAACCTGCTCAGTGATCATCTCTCAGCACTAGTGGGTTGTGTGTATGTGGGAGGAGGAGATTACAACCCCTTAAAAATTAGTCTTACACTTTTCTGAGAAGAAGAGAGTGCCAAACTGGGTAAGAGCCTGGCACCTCAAGGTCCTAGAGCACATGTGGACTTGAAGAGGAAACCCAGTCTTCCCATTCTGGGTAAGAAATAAGGTAAACCTTTTCAGGCCATTGGAATGAGGTACAGTCTAAACATAAGAAGACTTTGAATGCAATTGGGCCAAGAATCATGTCCTCAAGGACAGACTTTTTCAATTACCAAACCCTCTTTGGGGATTCGAATGTTACCCGTCTTGAGAGCAGTGGTGACCCACGGTTTGTATAGTTCCAGCCCTGGTCATATTTTTGACTATCTTCATCATGGCCTTTGGGGGCATGGCTGTTCTCTCCTCATTCCTGCTTTCTGTCTCTCTTACAGCAGTGAGCGTCAGCTAATATAAAAAACCTAGTTACTTCTTTGGGAAATGGAGTGTGTGGGCAAAAACTCACTTCCTCGGGCAAACAGAGAAGTGTGGGAGAGGAGGAGCGATGGAATCTGGTTGAGGAAAAAGAAAGAAAATAAGTTTATTCTTGTGCCCTGGGAGCTAAATTAAAAAACACCTGACTTAATAAGGAAACCCAAGCCTCCTAATACTCCGTATTATGTACACAAAGAGAATAATAGTGTCTCAGGAAAGAGTCGCCAAGGCCATCATGAAAACTTTGAACAGTTGTCTAGGACAACTGGGCTGCTCTTGATTTAATATTTTTTGTATCCCCCTGTGCCAGTGGATTCCTCATAAAGGGAAGGGTTTTCAAAATGGAAAGATTTCATCCTTCGTTCCCCATATAGGTCAAGGCCATATATTTGTGACCTAAGACCCTAGAGATGACAGATAACACTGAAGTCAACACCTTCATAAGAAATCCAAAAATATCTAGCAAAATACCCAGACAATCTTGTTTGATCTGTTAATTCCTCAAGTAGCTCCTAGGTAATGAGATTAGTTGTGCACTAAGGTGCATTAGCAGGGCCCAACATCCTAGAACTTCTGAGCAGATAGGTCTGTGACCTGAGCAGAGCAAAACCCCAAGGTGGGAGTGAAAATGATAAGGGGAGGTCATGTGGACAATTTCCTATCTTTCTTCAGCACTTTGCTCCTAAAAATTGGATTAAAAAAAAAAACTCAAAAAATACTTGGCCAGAATTCATAGGAAGCATAAGATTTTTTGGGCTATGACCCCAAGCAAAGTGCTCACAAGTCAATTATTAATCCAGTTCAAGCACAAATATTACATATTGTTGCATTCTGACCATTAGCTGTCCCTTGACCGCTTGGAGAATCATGCATCTCCGTGCCCATGACAACGGCAGTGTAATTTTTCCATTTATTACGTGCTTTCGCATTCATCACCTTATTTAGAGCCTTGTGGTAGCTTTTTGAAATAGACACTGAATATTTTGTTAGTCTCATTCTTTTAGATGAGATTGAGGTGTCTGAGCATTAAGCAACTTGCCAAATATTTTGCAGATGGAGAAGAGCAGAGGAGGATCCAGAATCCAGGTTTATTGACTCATAGCCCAATTATGTCTTATAAGCGCTTTGGAGTACCAGAATACTCTAGGGAACGGTATTACATGGTTTCTCTAAGTTCCAAGTGACAGAAAAGTCCATTCAACTTCTCTTAAGGAAAAAGGGAGGATTCATTTGTGCACACAACTCAAGAGTCTTGGAGGATGCATTGGCATAGCTGGATCCAAATCCTCATATATCTTATCAGAAACAGGTTAGGTCAAATCTCTGGCCATCCTTTCCTCCCGCATGAGTTTAATTCCTAGGCTAGCTCTCTCCGTAACATGAAGATGGACAGTAGTGGCTCTCAGCCTCATAAACTTCCAGTTAAGTAATATCAGCTAAAGCAAGCCCTCTTTTTTCTAATAGTTTCAACCCAAATCCTGAGATTGATTTTTATTGGCCTGGTTTGGGTCATGTGCCCAGAAATGTGAAATCTGCGAGGGCAGGCCTGATTCATGGGTCTTCTATCCAAATAAGCATGGGGCAGCTCTAATGGCATAAATTCAGAGGGGAGGAGGAAATGTGGACCCTCAAAGGAAAGTCAGGGTACTGTTATCAGAAGGAGGGAGAGAAGATGCTTGGTGGGAAAAAAAATAGCAGATGTCCTCTAGAAGAGCTATTTCCAGCTCACCCATGAGTCACTCTCTCCCACCCCCTGAGATAAGACTGGTAGGTTGGAGTGTGTGTGTGAACAAGTACCACAGGAGTTCTGATACACATCTCTTCCCTTCCTCTCCTTTCTCTGACCACCAACACCCACCCTCATATCATGCTCTCGGTCAACTTACTTACCTAGAATATTCTTGTCTTTCTACTCCCCATATTTTGCTTACCCATCCTTTAAATTTCAATTCAGGTGTCACTGCAGATGAGATGCTATTATGGACTGAATGTTTGTATCCTCCCCAAATTCATGTGTGGAAGGTCTACACTCAAGATGTTGACATTTGGAGGTGAATACTTTGGGAGATAATTAGGATTAAGTGAGGTCTGGGCTCTGATGATGGGCATAATGTCCTCAGAAGAAGAGAAAGAGACCGGAGCTCCCCTCTGTCTCTATCTCTCTCTCTGCCATGTAAGGACACAACTAGAAGGTGTGTCTGCAAGCCAGGAAGAGGGCTATGACCCGAACCCAATCATGCTGGCACCTTGATCTTGGACTTCTTGCCTTCAGAACTGTGAAAAAATATCTGTTGTTTAAGCCACGCAGTCTGTGGTACTTTGTTAAGGCAGCCCGAGCTGACCAAAACACAAGCTATAGCTAGAGTCTATATTCCACCCTCATCTCCTCCAGCTCCTTGCTATCCCCGGTGGACAGAAAAATCTCACCACAACTTTGTTCTGCCCAAGCCACCAATGCCTGATTATCAGTGTGGATACTGCTGCAGACAAGTAAACAAATGTGCCCATTGAAGAGAATACTTATTTAAGTAGCTTTGTTTTTGTTTTGTTTTTGTCTTTGTCTTTTTAGGGCCACACCCACAACATATGGAAGTTCCCAGGCTAGGGGTCGAATTGGAGCTGTAGCCGCCGGCATACACTACAGCCACAGCAATGCCAGATCCGAGCCGCCTCTCTGACCTACACCACAGCTCATGGCAACACCGGATCCTTAACCCAGTGAACGAGGCCAGGGATTGAACCAGCGTCCTCATGGACTAGTCAGATTCATTTCCACTGAGCCACAATGAGAACTCCTAAACAATTTTTTAAAAAATTTTAATTATAGATGATTTACAATGTTCTGTCAATTTCTGCTGTACAGCAAAGTGGCCCAGTTATATATATATAAAACTCACATTATTCTCCATCATGTTTCTTCACAAGTGACTAGATATAATTCTCTGTGCTATACAGCAGGATCTCATTGCTTATCCACTCCAAATGCAGTAGTTTACATCTATTAACCCCAAACTCCCAGTCCATCCCACTCCCTTCCCCTTCCCCTTGGCAGCCACAACTCTGTTCTCCATTTAAACAGTTTTTCTTCAACATTCCTGATGCTACTGAAGTTCTCCTGGAATTAATAAAAATTTTAATTGCTAGGTTTCTAGGTA
Organism: Sus scrofa; assembly: GCF_054392235.1. Classification (NCBI taxonomy): domain Eukaryota; kingdom Metazoa; phylum Chordata; class Mammalia; order Artiodactyla; family Suidae; genus Sus; species Sus scrofa. The sequence continues at coordinate 114,087,405 of NC_139389.1, read as the reverse complement.
TGATACTGTATTTCAAATATGCTCTAAGATCAACCTCATGAACTTGTAGAAAAACTTCAAAATCTCCTACACGGACTCAACACCTCTAGTATCCAGGTGAAGCAAAAGGGGAAAAAGACAGACAAACTCAGAAACTTTCATTGTCATTTTCTCAGGTTACTGCATGAGTGCTGCTGGTATTTATCACATTCAGGATAAAATATGTGCATTCCATGAGGTACCCATTCCAGAAACAAAGCAGTTGTTTCAGGCCATCCTGGGACACCTCAATGTCTGCCATGCTTTACTTCCACAGAAGCCACCACTGCTGAGTCTCTTCATCACCTAATAGAAAAAAGACATTTGGTGGCATTGCTTGTGACTTTAAAGTTTGGGGGCACTCTCAGGAATGAAGCTGTTTCTGAATTCTGAGCCTATTTTAGGACTTTACGATGAACATAAACCATTTTTTTCTTATTACTGGCTCATCTCTTGGAACATTTGAGATGTGTGTTGGTGCAAAACACCACACAATATCAAGTTCCCAGCAACTTCATTCTCAATGACAATGCAATCTGCTGTTGAAGAATAAGATATTAACACAAAATTAAACCCCCAATTTTTCCATATGTCTATGCTTTAAGAAAAAGGGTGCACTTTAAAATTTTTTAATTAATAAAGTTAACAGCAGTTATCTACCCCTGCACAAACTTTGAATTTTATAAATGATATTCTTTATAATTGATGGAAAATTACAATGAACAGAGGTCTGACATTAAGTATAAAGACTATTAATAGCTTACACAGAAATCATTGAAATGGCCAGCCATCTCCTAGATGCTGCTTTATTTCTTCATGGTGGAATAACTGTGAGGAGTCACAGATTTGCCTTAATTATCTTTCCTTGGGTGAAACTTTTGTTCAGATTAATTTCTGGAATTATTTCTTACATTAAGAAGATCCCATAAATGTGTGTGGGAAAGGCCAGGCTGATAAGAACTTATCTTTGCATTACAAAGGGTGAGTACACAAACAGACACATACCCACGAATACACCCATACATACCTCCACACATACACCCACCTACATGGTTGTTAAGAATGCAATTGATTTTACAGAATCATTTATGAGAAAACACTTAATTATACTAGATTTTCCCCCAAATGGCACTCAAAAGTCCACCTGAAAGTTCTGGGGCAAGAATCATAGGTGTTGGCTTATGATAGACAACACTCTGGCTATCTGGCCACTTAATACCATTCCTAATAATAACTTCATACACACTTGAAACAGTGATGAAGAATTTATGGACAAGCTTCTTAACTGTCCTCTCTGTTTCATTGGCTATAACATCACTGTCAAATAAATGATCACTCTGAAAGAATGGGACAACAAACCAAAGATGACAAAGCAGATTGTAAGAGGAAATCAACCACTAGCCAAAATTCTCATTGAATGTGCCATCAACAGCATTCAGAGAACATATACTCAATTATTATGGGCATACTATGTCTGTTTATAAACATTGTAAAGGATACAGAAAGAAGAAATGATAATGAGAAAATTTTAATCGAGAGTTTAGCCAAGGTTCAGAGATTGGACTGTGTGGGTATAGAATTGATTTCAGTTGGTCTGTTGCAACCATGTGTTTATTTTAGGGGTACCTGGAGCCATAGCTCTGACTCTTAACCAAGACTGAGTAAAAGATACTGCTATAAACTGAATTTTTGTGATTGCCCCAAATTCATATGTTGAAGCTTTGTCCCCAGTGTGATGGTGTTTGGAGTGGATCATTTGGGAGGTGATTAAGAGGGTGAAACTCTCATGAATAAGATTAGTGGCCTTCTAAAAGAGACCCCAGAGCTATCTCTCACCCTTTCTGTCATGTGAAGTTATGGTTTAAAGGCAGACATCTATGAGCTTAGAGCCAGGAAGTGGGCCCTCACCAGGCACTAAACCTGCCAGCACCTAGATCTTGGACTTCCCTAAATCCAGACTTGTTAGAATTGAATGTTTATTCTCTATAAGCCACTCAATCTATGGCATTTGGTTATAGCAGCCCAACCAGACTAAGACAGGCTAACTGGGGGTTAATACAGTCCTGTGCTAGCATCTGAGACAGGACAGGGGCAACCTGTTCCCAGAAAGTACTTAGTGTAATGGTTCATACCTAGATTCTATTATATTCTTTTGGTTTCTGCTGTTGAACCAGGCCATGCAGCCTGTTTGGGCATGTGACAAGAGAATACCAAAGATAGTTCCTCAGATAAGACTGTGGCTCACCTAACACCAACCACAGTCTTACAGTGTGGACAGAAATGTTTTCATTTGATTGACACTAGCCAGAATTAGCACAGCATAGCCTGGATTTGAACCCAGGTCTTTTCTAAGATTAGTGCCTTTATACTTTTATGATGTTTTCTGCAAAACTGAATGGCCTCGATACCTTTTCAAATTGAGGACTAAAAATAAAACAAGACTATTTTCCAGAAGTCATCTGATTTGCATCTGTTAATCTTTTCTGAGATCAATCTCAGAATAATTATGGTTCTCCAGAAGATCTACTAATGAAAACTTTTTTTTCCCTTCCTTGCTTATTGCCTCCTACAGAACATGGCTCTGCCATTCAAATATCCCTCTTTAATAAACAGAACTATGTGTCAAGAGAGCAATATTAATCTTGTAACTCTTGTCTCAAAGTAGGTAGAGAAGTAGGAAAATTACACTATGGAATAATACACCGCAGGATAACATTTTATTGTATCCTTAATACTATTTTCACAGGCAAAGCAAGAGACTTATGTGAAGACTCCCTATATCACTGGTGCCAAGAGACCAATAATATATACATGTATTAGATTTTCTGTTTTAGTTAAGATGAAGTAATTTTAGCAATTATTTATTTGCTACTTACTGAGTGGGTAGTGTATTCTTGGAAGGTCCTTGCCCAAGCAAATTGTGAGATGGGAAAAGTTTAAACATATTCCCTTTTGCTTTTACTTTCTGTACACTCTACTTTCTCTGTTTTTGTTTTTTGTCTTTCAAGGGCCACACCCATAGCATATGGATGTTCCAAGGCTAGGGTTTGAATTGGAGCTGTAGCTGTAGGCCTACACCACAGCCACAGCAGTGTCAAATCTGAGCCGCATCTGTGACCTACAGCGCAGCTCACGGCAATGCCACATCCTTAACTCGCTAAGTAGGGCCAGGGATCGAACCAGCATCCTCATGGATACTAGCCAGATTCCTTGCCACTGAGCCACGACAGGAACTCCTACTTTCCCTGTTTTAAGGGGCCTGATTCTTGCAATATCCACCCTCCCCCACCCCTTATGAAAATATGCTCCAAAGAAGGGATTGGCAGGTTCATACGTACAACCTTGTATAATAAATGACCAATTTTGCTGGATAGTTTCTGTTTGCCCCTTCGCATTCTCTCTTGATTATCCTTTATTATCTTCTCTGCCCCAGACAATGACATAAGTGGATTATATATATTAAAAAACAAACAAACAAACAAACAAAAACCCAAAACTCTCTAGCCTCCTGCTTTTGGTTTGGTTTGGCTAGCAGAGGTCCTTGGTGAAAGACAGGAGGAAGAAAAATGAAGCCAAGAAATTAAATCACCTGGCTATCCTTCTGTAGGATGCCTCAGGCTTGCTGCCTCCTTTCAATGAGAGTCAAAGCTCCTCTCAATGTGCCTCCTTTCACACAAGTTTTACCTTCTAGGATCTAATATCTGCTCTCTCTTAGAGCCTTTGGGTCAAAGGGCAGTAATTGCCTTGGGATACTGCACTATCTCTTGTGTTTTATAAAATACTCTGCCTTTTCCCTTAAAAATAATCTGTTTTCTAAACCATCATAAACTTACCCTAATTTTATTGTGCTTCATTTTCTTCTGAGACCCTGTATGAAACAACCAATGGGCATTACATTTTAATGGAACATTTCATGAAGACCCAAGAAAACAAACTTTATTTATGGTATTTCAATACTGGCTAAACAGAAAGAGTTCTGGTTATATACCACTGCCGAAAAAGTTAATTGGTATGCAATAATAGACAATCATTTAGTTTGTGAGACTGCAGATTTCTGCTAATCTGGAGTAAACTGATGATCTCAGCTAGGCTGGTTCTGTCATCTGCAGTCAGTTGTAGGTCTTGTCTGGACTCATTCACAAAAAACTGAATGTCTACTGGCAGATGGCTGAACTAAGCAGGCCTCGTCTTGGGAAGCTAGGCCACTTGATACTGATCCATACTGCTTTTCTCTTTCAAATGATTAGCCAGACTTGTTCTTATGGCAATGACAGAGGTCAAGAGGTGAGGAAACCAGTTAGTAGGTGCCTTTCAAGTCTCTTTTCAATTCAGGTCTGCTAACCTCTCATTGGTTTAGGCAGAGCTCAAGGCCAGAAAGGAAGCACACTACGTGGTTACATGGCAAAGGATGAGTAAACAGGAATCCATGAAGACTTGGAGCCATTGATGCGACCAGTTAACCTCAGAGGTCTTTGTAGCTATCTGTATAAAGAAACTCCACAAAGGAAGTGCCATTTGTTGTGGGCCTTGAAAGATGAGTAGATTATCACGAGATGAAGGAATGAGATAGCATGTGCAAAGCTTAGAATCATCAAAGTATTGATGTGCTTAGAAAATGGTGAATAAGCAAGTATTCTTTTTTTAGACTTTATATAAATGGGTCATACTTTATATACTCTTGTCTGGCATCTTTCGCTAAACGTTATGGAAGAGGCAATCTTATGAATATATCGATTTTCTCTAAATTGATCTACAAATTAATGGAATCTCCATAAAAATAGCAGATCCCTTTTTATAAGCTAAGCAGCTGATTGTAATATTTATGTGAAAATCAAATAGCCAAAAATAGACAAACTATCTTGAAGGATATGGCTGAAAAAATTACACTATTAGATATTTTCCAATCCAAGAATATGGTATACCCTTTCATTTATTTAAATATTTCATTTCATTGGATAACATTTTTTATTTGGTTTTTGTTTTTAGTTCTCAATGGAGAGAACTTAAAGATGCTATATTTTCCCTTCTATCTCCTCAGTGTAGCACACATCCAATAGATGGGTAAGAAGATGAAAACAAGGATTCATCTGTCTTTTCTGTATTATTATCCAACTAGATGAGATGATTCTGATCTGAAGAGGAGACAGAGAGAGTTTGGAGAGAGGATACACCAGGAAGGAGTCTTCTTCTCTGTGCCTTTCATGCCCTTCCCTAGAATAAACTTACCTATAAGATGGAGATTCTAGATTTAGGAATGTTTATTTTTTTTCTTTCTTTTTTTTTTTATTTTATTTTCCCACTCTACAGCAAGGGGGTCAGGTTATCCTTACATGTATACATTACAATTACAGTTTTTTCCCCTACCCCTTCTTCTGCTGCAACATGAGTATCTAGACATAGTTCTCAATGCTATTCAGCAGGATCTCCTTGTAAATCTATTCTAGGTTGTGTCTGATAAGCCCAAGCTCCCGATCCCTCCCACTCCCTCCCCCTCCCATCAGGCAACCACAAGTCTCTTCTCCAAGTCCATGATTTTCTTTTCTGAGGAAATGTTCATTTGTGCTGGATATTAGATTCCAGTTATAAGTGATATCATATGGCACTTGTCTTTGTCTTTCTGGCTCATTTCACTCAGTATGAGATTCTCTAGTTCCATCCATGTTGCTGCAAATGGCATTATGTCATCCTTTTTTATGGCTGAGTAGTATTCCATTGTGTATATATACCACCTCTTCCGAATCCAATCATCTGTCGATGGACATTTGGATTGTTTCCATGTCCTGGCTATTGTGAATAGTGCTGCAATGAACATGCGGGTGCATGTGTCTCTTTTAAGTAGAGCTTTGTCCGGATAGATGCCCAAGAGTGGGATTGCAGGGTCATATGGAAGTTCTATGTATAGATTTCTAAGGTATCTCCAAACTGTTCTCCATAGTGGCTGTACCAGTTTACATTCCCACCAGCAGTGCAGGAGGGTTCCCTTTTCTCCACAGCCCCTCCAGCACTTGTTATTTGTCGATTTGTTAATGACGGCCATTCTGACTGGTGTGAGGTGGTATCTCATGGTAGTTTTGATTTGCATTTCTCTTATAATCAGCGATGTTGAGCATTTTTTCATGTGTTTGTTGGCCATCTGTATTAGATTTAGGAATATTTATAACCTGCCCTCTGTCTGGAAGGTTTTGAGCTTCATGGATGAACCCAACATATGAAAGGTAGAAAACTTGATAATGTTGATAATTACATGATATCTCTGTCTCAGTTTCCCACGGTTCCCAAGTGACTTTTGATAATATTTCATGTCTTCTGAAACCATGATTAAAACCTAGGTATTAGGTGGGAGGGAAAGCTAAAATGCCAGTCAGAGGATTACAGTGCAAAGTGAGGGCCTGGGAAGTCCCACTGTGGTGTAGTGGAAACGAATCCGACTAGGAACCATGAGGTTGTGGGTCTGATCCCTGGCCTTGCTTAGTGGGTTAAGAATCTGGCATTGCCATGAGCTGTGGTATAGGTTACAGATGTGGCTTAGATCTGACATTGCTATGGCTGTGGCATAGGCCAGCAGCTATAGTTCCGATTAGACCCCTGGCCTAGGAACCTCCATATGCAGTGGGTGCGGCCCTAAAAAGCAAAAAACAAACAAACAAACAAACAAAAAACCAAAACAAAACCCAAAAACAAAGTGAGGGCCTAGGTCACCTACATGGAGTGAATGGGGATGTAGTTCCATCTTTGTTGGACTATGGATGACAGAAAACGGCATGGGAGTCAATGCATAAGTTACTACCTGCCAGACAACCACTCAAGCACTGGGTACCGTCTAAGCTGGGAAACAGACAGGATGAAGATTCTGCCTTCAGATTCTAGCATAATCATAGGGTCCAAAAAGTGTGCTTCTTATTCTGCAGTAACATAAAACGGATAGTGGAGCCACACAGAGGCTCAGGATTGGGGCCAAGGAGAGGGAGAGCCAGAGAACACTTTGAAGGGACTGAGTGGGGAGAAAAATCCTATATTATATTAAGGTTTAAACTGGAAAAGACTAGGAAATTACTGGACTGGAAAAGAAAGAAAAAAAAAAAAAAACCCAAAGTGATTGAGTTTACTTTGAAATTTCAAGATTTAGAAGAGTGGAAATTGTCACTTCAGACAATTTTTCAGTTACAGGGGGAAAAAAAAACCTAGAGTGTTTCACACTTGAGTTTTGTGGGCTGCTGAGACAAGAAAGCGTGTGCCCATTTGATAAAGAAGTAAATGAAGCCAGCTTTTAAACAGATTTGACTCACAGGAAGGCATTTGGACTTTGGTGCACTCATAGAATAAGTATATTCAAGCAGAGGATTAAAATAATTGGCTCTATTTATAACTACACTTGGCCTTTGAACAATATGGGTTTGAGCTGCACAGATCCACCTACATGCAGATTTTTTTCAATAGCAAGTACTACACAACCTGCCTTAGTTGACTCTGTGGATGTGGGACAGTGGATATGGGGGTACCACATACACAGAGGGTCCATGATACATTTTATATGTGGGTCTTTGGCTGCGAAGAGGATTGATGCCCTTGACCTGTGTGTGGTTTGAGGGTTGCCTGTGTTCTCTGGTAGAAAGGTGGTATATGGCTTGAAGGAGAGCAACTTTGGCAGCCATCACATTGGGAGGTTTTTAGAAATCCAAGCAAGAGATCATGAAAGGTTAAATCAGAGACTTGACAATGAAGATTGTTCAGTAGTGCATAGGATATGTTTCAGAATGAGAACTTCAAATATCAGTTTGAGTCTTTCAAGGACATGAGAAGAATTGCAGACTTGCATAGTATGGCCAGAAAATGAGGAACAAGGGGGTCTGTGTTACAGGAAGAAATATTCCATTCAATTGTGTGCATGGATCTGAGGTGTCTATGCAGTACTGAGGTGAAGACCTCTAAGGAGAAGTTAAAAACATAAATCAGGGGAGTTTGATGGCTATGGCTGATTAATTTCTGTGTACCAAGAACTTTCTTTAGGACACTTTTTGGGGAAAAGAGAACAGAGAAAGTGTAGTCATCTCTGTTCTCCTGCACTGTCCGAGTAAATAGTAATTTGTGGGGTCTTGGGACATTACTTGCCCCTAAGGTGCCAACCAGATGCCTAAAGTTTCACTGCTAAAATGTATTCCTTTGTTTCAAAATTGCATTATCACATGTCCCATTTTTAAAGCTAATATTTGTATAAGTGATACATCATTGAAACCATGTCTTGGCAATAATTTGGGAAGAAGGAAAATTGGAAAATACTAATAGGGAAAGAAGAGATAAGAACGGATGGCTACTTGGAGTTCCTGTTGTGGCTCAGTGGTAATGAACTCAGCTAGTATCCATGAGAACACGGGTTTGATCCCTGGCCCTGCTCAGTGGGTTAAGGATCCAGTGTTGCCAGGAGCTGTGGTGTAGACTGAAGATGTGGCTTGGATCCCATATTGCTGTGGCTCTGGCGTAGGCCAGTGGCTACAGCTCCGATTAGACCCCTAGCCTGGGAACCTCCACATGCCGTGGGAGCAGCCCAAGAAATGGCAAAAAGACAAAAAAAGACAAAAAAAAAAAAAAAACACACACACAAATTAAAAAAGAATGGACAGCTACAATTATCTATCCTTCATACTTTGGTAAAGTCTTCTCTGTAAATAAATCTTGGGAACCATGTCTCAGAATCACAGTTACTCTCATGGTAATCTAGTGTCTGAGATTTCAGTCACTACTTCTGGTTTATGTATTTTCATCTTCTGATGTGGGTTCTTTTTTTTCAGTGTAATCTCAGCTGTATTTCTGGCTCCTTTGCTTCTGAAACACCCTCTTGGGGGCACATCCTTAGTATGTAATAAACATAACTACAACCTTGGTACGATCCACATTTTTGGATGCTCATTGTTGGACTTTTTTAGGAAAGTTAAAGAGTATTTGAATACAAAACCAAGTGAGTAGAGACCTTGCTCAATTCACCATAAGAGAATGGTGCTTTGTGGGGACACAATAGCTATAAAGTCTAGATTATTTCAGATTATTTTACTGAAGCACAGAAAAGTTAAATAATTTCTCTAGATGCCCACCAACTCTTCCTAAAGATCCCAGCTTATCCCATTTATTGCATCTATGAGAACTTGAGTGTCCCTATTTCTAAATACATAGAATGAGGATAATAGAGTTGGTTTTGTAAGTTGTTTCAAGGATTAAATAGGAGGAAACATCAGATTAGCGATGTGCTCATCCCTTACATGCAAGAGCTCAGGAACGGTGGGTATGTAAGCTCATTAATGGCTTGTCCAAAACATTAGGACTCTCACCTTCATTTCTATGCAGAGTTCCCTGAAACATACCTCCTTGCAAATGTCTTCGGGTAGAAAGATGGGACTCGAAAGAAGTTTGAAAAAGAAAAAGGAGAGGGAGTCACATGAATGTGAAATGTTGGGTGGCAAGGGATTAAAATGGGCACTAAACTCACTTCTGTGCCCAGATTGGATAATCACACATCTGCTTATTATTCCTTCTTACTGTGGAGCCAGCTGCATGTCTGACAGAACCTCATTAGGAGTAGAAAAGGATGAATCATTTGCACATTGTATCCGGTTGTGGGGGGAGGTGAATCGAAGCAGTGGCTGTAATTTCATATTGAAAATGACTTAACTCTGCTCTCACAGTGGGCTCTCTGATCTTCTTGGGCGGCATCCTTAGTAGAGCATGTCAGATGTGAAGCCTATCATTGCAGTTTCCTCAGTGAAACAGCATTCTCTGGTGGTGTTTTGGGAAGGATGTGTAGATGTTAACCAAAACCACACAGAAAGGATGTTGTCACATTCCCATGGCATGTAAGAAAAACATGGATATTTTTGATGTGTCCAGTTACATGCAAACTCAGCACAGCTAAGGAAAAGACCAGCTTTCAAAGCACCATTGCATTGACTAAATAAGGTATGGCTACAAAGAAAGCAATAAATTATGCTTTCAACTGTAATTGTTGAAGCAGGTCACGTCTGATGTGGGTGTGTGCGCACGCGTGTGCATGTGTGCGTCCTTTTCAAGCATTTTTTTGCCTGCTACTTTATTTAATGTTGGGGAAAATATTAAATGGATTATATAAAAAATAACTCCCATGCATTAGTACTATGTTTTTAAACATCTTGCTTGATTCCAAGTTGTTCATAAATAGATATATACAGAAGAGGATATGTGATGACAACAAATATATACATTTATATATTTTATAAAACAGTGTTTGCAATAGGTATTAGAAGCTCTTTCTTTACATTCTAATTTTTAAACCTCACACTGTCATCTCCTTTGAGGAATGAGTTACTGAAGCTGTCTCTTTTATGGGCATTTCATATTCACAAAGTGATAGCTTTCTTCTGGCAGGCCTTATCCTCACTCAGCTAAAGTGGAAGTCATTTTTCTGAAGAGAGCCACGCTATTGGAACAAACTGAACAAGAACTCACATCACACATAAAAAGCTTTTGGAAGAGACCTGAGATTGGCTCTGAGGTGGACATCATTCAAATGCAAATGAATTTCATCAGTCGTTTGCCTTGAATGCCAAATTTTGAAGCAAAAGGAGAACTAACTACTGATCACTTGCTCTTTTCTACCAATAAGCAGCACGTTAACAATAGAACCAATAGCCTTTTCTTCAGAACAATGTCATAAGCAGCTTGAAGAAAGCTTGTAATACTCAACCCATCATTACAAAGAGACATTATCTGTTATACCTCGAGTATTTCACATTGACTTAGATTTATAAAAAGAAAGATAATTGACTATATTTATATAAAACAAACATGCAATATAAGAAGGATAAAATAACCATATTTTTCCAGTATCTCAAAATGGTGCTATTAAAAATTTTGAACATATTTCCAGATTTTTTTTGTTGTCTTTTTTGTATTTTACTGAGTATTGCTTATATAGTTGTGGTTTAGCAACCAGCTTTGTTTTCCACTCAACGTCAGAGAAATTTCTTCTTAAAACACATCTTCTAGTATTTACATCTTCTAACATTTTTCCATGATGTAGCAATTCTAGAACTTACTTACCTGTTTCCTCAAGGAAAATTAGACATTTAGGCACTTTAAAAATATCTTTTTAGAGTTATTTATTTATGATAGATCCCTTGGAGTGTGGTTCATAGCTCAAAGCTTACGAGCATTTGTTAAGGCTTCTGGTTAAGAGTGCAAAATAACTTTAGTCCCCACAGCAGTCTATGCAAGAGTTAGTTTCTGTAAAACATCACCACACCTCTTAGTTCTTTCTGATTTCCCTATACCAGTGGTCCTACCTGGATGTATGTGACTGTGCTCCTTCTCCTAGGCGGCGTTTGACAAGTCTGGAGTCATTTTGTTTTCCATAACTAGGGAGGGGCTACTGGCAACTAGTAAGTAGAGGTGGGAGACACTGCTGAACATCCTATAGTGCCCAGGACAGCCCTCCCAACAAAGAAAATTATCTGCCCTAAAATTACATGACTCATCTTTTCAAACCCCTAGTTGAAAATTAGAGTTGACACTTGAGCAGCACAGATGTTGGGATGCTGACCCTCCGCATAGTCAAAAATTTATCTATAACTTTACTGTCAGCCCTCTGTATCCTTTGTTCTGCATTGTCTGATTCAACCAACCTTGTATTGTGTAATACTGCAGTAAGTATTTATAGAAAAATATCCACGGAGTTCCCACTGTGGTTCAGCGCTAAGGAATCTCACTAGTATCCATGAGGATGTGGGTTCGATCCCCGGGCTCACTCAGTGAATTAAAGATTTTTTTTTTTTTTTTTTTTTTTTGTCTTTTGTCTTTGTTGTTGTTGTTGTTGTTGTTATTGTTGCTATTTCTTGGGCCGCTCCCGCGGCATATGGAGGTTCCCAGGCTAGGGGTCTAATTGGAGCTGTAGCCACCGGCCTACGCCAGAGCCACAGCAACGCGGGATCTGAGCCATGTCTGCAACCTACACCACAGCTCACGGCAACGCCGGATCGTTAACCCACTGAGCAAGGGCAGGGACCGAACCCGAAACCTCATGGTTCCTAGTCGGATTCATTAACCACTGCGCCACGACGGGAACTCCGAATTAAAGATCTTGAGTTGCCATGAGCTGTGGTATAGGTTGCAGATCCTGAATTGCTGTGGCTTTGACGTAAGCTAGCAGTTGTGGCTCCAACTCAACCTCTAGCCTGGGAACTTCCATAAGCTGAGAGTGCAGCCCTAAAAAGCAAAAAAAAAAAAAAAAAAAAAACCAAAAAACAAAAAAAAAAAACTATATGCAGATGGACCAGCACAGTTCAAACTCATATTGTTTGAGGGTCATATGTAATTGCCTTGGTTATTTCAATAGGAAAAAGTTGATTGGGAGGAGAATGATGAGAAAAATCTTCCACGAGAAGGGACTATAGGGAAAAAAATGCCTATTTGTCAGAAATCATAAGACATAATAAATGACCAAAAGTATCTCTAGATATTGTCAAACATTCTCTAAGAAATGAAATAGCCACCATCTGAGAACCACTCTTGATGTTAGTTGGTGCTTAATAAGTAATTGTTAATAAATATGTGAATTATTTTGATTATAGTTGTTTTTTAATTTACTGAGGTATTAATTCCTTTCTCCTTCCCCAAGGTAGTAGTTTGCATATTTAAATGCAATTCATGTATTTAACTGAAAACTGAGCAATAAAAACTTCTAAATTATTGAAAAGCACAGAAATTATTATGTTTACCAAGTAGTGATACCAGCCAGCATTTCTAGTAGCTTTTTTCCAGAGAGAAAAATTGAAGTTCAGGAATTTGGGCTGATTTATCCAAGGTCACACAACAATTGCCATGCTGGAACTAAATAATACCTTCTCCTCACTGGAGATACAGAGACCTTTTCATATTTGTCACCCCTCCAATACGTTTTGCTACCCCCCAGCTCTTTTCTCTGCTATAGAAAAGTCTCATTGAGAATAAAGAATAATAGACTTCCATCTATTTGTATTTTACATGAAGCCAAGTACAGTGTCTTGTATAAAATAAATATTAGAACAAATGTGATTTAAGTGAATAATGTTTCCATTTACTCAGGATCTAATTTCCTTTCTATGTCTAATCAGAACCCTTATCTTTCAGCTGCTATAGATCACAGTCATCATTAACTATGATGGAGCTTAGCCAAGGCTCTAGATTTATGGTTCTGGGAGTCAACAAGGTACAAGTCTCTGTCTGCCCTCCAGATGGTGTTTTGGATGGATGCTCCATGAAGTTGTTATTTAGAAGCCTGGCAGCATGGTGTACAAAGTGGGGAGTCACAATTGGCATTCCTTTTTTTTTTTGTTTGTTTGTTTTTAACATTTTTTTGGCTTAATAGATGATCTCAAAGTAATTATGTGCCAGGGTCTGGGCAGCAATACTGGAGACCAGTTTTGCCTTGACAGGCTCCGGTGAGAGTACTTGGCTGACCGGCTAGTTTTCTTTGATATTCAAGTCAACAAATATTTATTGAGGCTTTACTCTGTGCAAGACACTTGGCTCGGCACAGTAAGAGATAGAGCCACAGTATAAGATATATCGCCAAGCATTAAATGAGCTAAAAAGCTTGTAAGGGGGAGAAATACGTCAAGAACAGGCTCTAATTAGCCCTGAGAGGTATCAGTCAGAGAGGAGAAAAATCAAGACCAGTAGAGGCTTCAGGAAAGACAACATAAGAGTGGTGTTTGGTTTGGGCATTGAAGGCTGGCTGAGTCTGGGCATTGAAGGATGACAGTTAAAGAGGAATTCAATAAGCAACAATTTATGTATAATTGGGTCACTTTCCTGTATGGCAGAAATTGACAGGATATTGTAAATCAACTATATTATTTTCATGGTGGAAGGGCCCACAAAGGCAAAAGTGCCTACAGCCCACAAAAGACATAATGGGGCCCTGAATGAAGCCATCCTTGGCTCCACGCATTCCTTTTTTTCTTCCTCCAGATTATATTCTAAATCTTTCCTTTCTCTACATTTCCATTGTATCAGACCAAGACATGCCACCGTAATCTCTCACATGGATTACAAGGTGAGCTCTTCACCAGTTCCCTGCTTTTACTCTTTCTCCCTAAAATCCATTTTCTACAACTGCCCAGGGAACTGTGATCATTCCTCTGCCTTATAAATTCCTGTGGCTCCCTATTACACTAAAAATACAATTTCATCTTCTTACCTTAGCCCAAGGGCCCTACCTACCAGTTTCAGCTCAGTTTGTATTATCCTCACTATGACCACTGACTTGAGGACGTACCTGTGCTTGTCATTGCTCATTGAACCCACCTGCCTTAGAACCTATTCACTTCAGATTCTTCCCACCTGTAATATCTCCACCCCATCCTTGTTTTGCATGGCTTTTGTTTCCCAATATTAGGTCTCAGTTCATATGTGATTTCCTCAGCAGCGTCTTTCCCTGGCCACAAAATCAGACACTCCTGTATATGATGCTATTTTACTTTTTTAAATGGCATTTACCAATATATTAAATTCAATGTATTTATTTGAAGATTTTTTTATTGACTGCCTTCCTTAACCAGAGGGTGAACTGCATCAGAAGAATGACTATGGTGTCCTCAGAGTTGAGTAAATACCAGGCAGATATCACATACTGGGTTATAGAATTATTCGCTGGATATAATTTCAGTGTCTACTATGTACCTGCCATTGGAGTTCAGTTTGTTTTTTGTTCTCTCGGAGCTTACAGTATAGCAAGATTTACTTTTGTTATCTAAATAAATCCTCGCAAGGCTATGACTTTTCTGTTTTCCCAAAGGCTGGTGCAGAAACTAGAGAGGTTAATTCTTGCATTCAGATGGGATTTGAACCAGGGTAGCTCATCTTCAGAACCTGTCCCCTTAATGGCATTAAGTTCCTCTTAAGAATAAGCATGCTTGCCATGAGTTTAGGTAAAGCTAAATATTTTGAAGTACCTTGGATACCAAGTCTGAGAAAAACTTTCCTAGGTGAGAAGACAATGAAAGGTTGTTGAAAGGTCCTAAGCAGAAGTGTACTTTAGAAAAGATGCCCTGGGAGTGATATAGGAGGTCTACAGGATCAGGGGAGGCTGGAGGTAGGAGACGTATTAGGAGGTTATTGCTATGGCCTGTCAACCACACACCGTATTTTAGGAACTTGATAGCAGTTCACAATTGTGTGTTGTTTGCACACATTTCCTTAATAATAACTACTGAATGAAAGAAAGTTCATTTTATGCCTTTATTGAGGGCATTTCTCATGCAGAAAACTTTCCAATTCTATTCTGGAAATATCTATTTCAGACATTTCCAAATGAAAATTACCAGTAGCCTCTGTATCCAAAGATGATAATAGCTGTTCTCTAAAACAATTATCAGCTTGTGGCCACAGATAATGTTTATTGTGGCCATGCTGTCTTGAAATAATAGCTTTGTGTTCCCTGTAGCAGATTGATCATAACTACCCAATATTCACCCATTCATTTCTTGATCCGTTAATCACATATTCACTGAACACATGGTGTGTTCAGGAATGCTCAGCTCCTAGTTTAGTGAGGGAGATAGATCTATTCCCTGGTCAAGAAAATTTTCTTGAATCTTATTTCCTATAACCAGAATAAGAACACATCTCCCTATCACCACTCTGGACCATCAGCTCGCATCTAGTTTTTTTTTTTTTTTTTTTCTAATAACCTTGTAATTAATCTCTCTCCTTTTGAATTTTTTCTTATTCTCTATAGAGCCTGCAATGGCTTCCCATTACACTCAGAGGAAAGGTCAGACCTTTCACAGGTCTACCACATCCCTTATAATCTATTATAGACCTTATCTTCTACTCCTCTCCCCCACCCATCTTCATCCCATTCACTCTTCTCCAGCAACACTGAGCTCTTTATTGCTCATCAAACACCACATGCATCTCCAAAGTTATGGCATTTGCACTGCTAATCTTCCCTAACATCTACCAGCTCCTAGCATCCTACATAGAATATCTTTCAGAGTATTGTCTGTCTCCTTCACCTTTGCCTCCTTATGCAAGGGCAAGATCTTCCTCTATTCTGTTCAGTGATGATGTCTCATTTGCCCAGAATTGTGTCGACACATAGCAGGTGCTCAAAAATATCTGTCGGATGAATAAAGAAATATGCTCATGTTCAATTCAACATGGCGACCTCAGTGAACAAAGTATTCAAGGAAATGGATCAAAGAGCAGAGAGGCAACTGAAAAGAATTGTGAGAATTCTGAGAAAGATATCCACCTTAAAGCCAATATCTATTGTTCTGATTCACTGAGACACACTGGAAGGTAAGAGTGATCTCTAAATTTGTTGACTATCCACACATTAAAGAAAGGAAGAGGCCCCTAGACAAATTCCAAACACTGTTCTCCACCTGATGCCCTTTTATGTCCATGCCAGTTCCATTTATAGCTGACTGGCCACAGTGTTTTCACATTCTTTAGACAATGAAAGATCATTTCCCATCATGAATAAACAGAAGCTTGGCTTACTCTACCAATGCTTATTTGTTCATCATCCTCAGTGTTTACTAATGATAACTTGGTGTAGACTTGTCTCAACATGTGGGCTGGAAGGTAATATTCAAGGCCCAAGAAGATTCTTCCTCAACTCCAAGTATTCTCCCTATCAATATTCTATAGAACCTTAACGTTTTTCAGTAGGACATGTATTCCTTTGTGCTTTTTTGGACCTCTGTTGAAATGTACATACTTCTGATAAGATTGGTATTTATCTCATAATACTTTGGGGTAAATATTATTTTCAGTCAAGAATTGAAAGAGAAGATGCTACTGGAGTAGGGAAGGTGAGATGGAAGAAAAGTAGAGTAGGGGGCACTAACTGAAAATAACTACCTTTTTTATTTATTTTTAATGTAATTTAATCTTTTAATGGTTTTTATTTTTTCCATTACAATTTGTTTACAGTGTTCTGTCAATTTCCTACTATACACCAAAGTGACCCAGTCTCTCTCTCTCTCTCTCTCTCTCTCTCTCTCTCTCACACACACACACACACACACACATTCTTCTCACATTATCCTCCATCATATTCCATCGCAAGTGACTAGATATAGTTTCCAGTGCTATACAGCAAGATCTCATTGCTTATCCATTCTAAATGTAATAGTTTGCATCTATTAACCCCAGATTCCCAGTCCATCCCACTCCCTCTCCTTACCCCTTGGCAACCACAAGTCTGTTCTCTAAGTCCCTGAGTTTATTTTCTGTGGAAGGAAGAACTACCTTTCAAAGTGTGTCAAAATAGAATGTGTATGTATATTTTAGGGGACAGGGTGTATAAGGCTAGGTTAAAAGATGTCAGTGAAGCCAAATGAGGAGAAAAGAGTTCTCATAAAGACGGGAAATTGTGAGGACGCTGAAGACAATTTAGCCTGAGTTCGGCCTTGTCCTAGGCTATTGCAAGGGGCATCACAGTGCAGTGTGGACAGAGAACTGGGCACTCAGACTTTGTCCTTAGTTTCACCTCTTTCTATTTTTGTCACTTTGAACTATGATTTCTTCATCTACATAGCAGAGATAATACTGTCTATCTTCCTCTCTTCAAATATTGGGATTAAATGCACTAACCAACGAAAAAACTATTTGAAACATCTAGAAACTTAAGAAGGTGCTTCCCAAAGGAGAGGAGGAATGTCAGGACGACCCAAGGGGTATTTTCACATTACACTTTCTCCCTCCCAAGCTCCTAGTTGTTGTTTTTCCTCTGACACTTTGATTTTTTTCTAAAAAATCAATTTTTAAAGTTATGATAGATTTCAAACATACACAAAAGTAGAAGGACTAGGGTAATAACTTGCCATTATCTATAACCTAGTTTTAATAATTATCAGTACATTGTCTAACTTGTTTCATCCACACCTCCCCACCATCTACCCCAAACTGGACATTAATTTTTATAGCTTTATTGAGATAACATTTCTACAATATACATGCATAAATTTTAAGTGATACATTTATATGCATTTATTTTAACAATGGGTTTTTGTTAATTTATAAAGTTGTTCGGCCATAACCACAATATAATTTTAGAACATTTTCATCACCCAAATAAGTTCTCCCTTCTCTGTATGCAGTCTCTTTCTGCTCTCAGCCCTTTTATCAGGTTGGATAAGCCCCTTTTATTGACAGTTTGTTGAAAGTCTATATTAATAAATAGTGGTTGAATTTTGTCATATGTCTTTTTATACATCTACTGAAATAAGTATTATTTCCTTTATTTTGTTAGTATCACTTATTACAACAAAATATTTTTGAAAGATAAGCTAATTTTGCATTATTGAGATAAATCCCACTTGGTCAGTGGTGGATAATCCTTTTTAATTTGTTTCTGAAGTCATCTTTATAATGTTTTAAAAGGACTTTTTCACTCTCTTCATGAAGGATACTGGCCTCTCCTTTTCTCTTTTGTATGATTTGTCAGGCATGGGTATTAGGATAATAGTAGCCTCATAATAAGTTGGAAACTTTACCTTCCTCTATTTTTCAAAAGAATTTGTAAAATTTTGGTATTACTTCTTCTTAAAATATTTACTAGAAATCACCAGTGAAAACCATCTGGGTTTAGGCTTTTCTTTGTGGGAAGATTTTTGGGTTTTGTTTTTTAAAAATGAATTCACCAGTCCTGTGTAGGACTTTCTCTTCCTGTCAATAGTTATATTATTATTTTTTAATTACTCAATGAATTTTATTACATTTATAGTTGTACAATGATCATCACAACCAAATTTTATAGCATTTCAATCCCAAACCCCAAGCCCATCCCCCAACACCCCAACCTGTGTCATTTGGAAATCATAAGTTCTTCAAAGTCTGTGAGTCAGTATCTGTTCTGCAAAGAAGTTCATTGTGTCATTTTTTTTTAAGATTCCACATGTAAATGATAGCATTTGATATTGGTATCTCACCATCTGACTGACTTCACTCAGCATGATAATTTCTAGGTCCATCCATGTTGCTAAAAATGACATTATTTCATTTCTTTTAATGGCTGAGTAATATTCCATTGTATTTATGTACCACATCTTCTTTATCCACTCCTCTGTCAATGGGCATTTAGGTTGTTCCCATGGCTTGACTATTGTATATAGTGCTGCAATGAACAATGGAGTACATGTATCTTTTCGAGTTATGGCTTTCTTTGGATAGATGCCCAGGAGTGGGATTGCTTCTGGTAATTCTATTTTTAGTTTTCTCAGGAATCTCCATACTGTTTTCCACAGTGGTTGCACCAATTTACAATCCCACCAATAGTGTAATAGGGTTCCCTTTGTTCCACACCCTCTCCAGCATTTATTTTTTGTAGATTTTTTGATGATGGCTATTCTGGCTGGTGTAAGGTGGTACCTCATAGTGGTTTTGATTTGCATTTCTCTAATAATGAGTGATGTTGAACATCTTTTCATGTGTTTTTTGGCCATCTGTACATACTCTTTGGAGAATAGTTGTATTAAATGTCGGTTGACTAACCATGCCAACTAAAATGCAGAAATTGTCAGAATATATTAACCAAAAAAGACACAACTATTTTCTGTCTATAAGAGATACACTTCAGTTTCAAAGATACAAATAGTATTTACATTTGGCATTTTGCTACTTGTCTTCTATATGTCTTGTGTCTGTTTTCCTTGTTCTTTCTTTATGTAATCTTTTGTGTTAAATAGATATTTTTTAGTGTACTATTATAACTATTTTGTTGGTTTTAGTCCTAATTGTTATTTTAGTTCTTTCCTTGATGATCTTTCTTAGGATTATAATATGCATGTTAATTTATCACAATCTACTTCAGGTTAATAAGAATGTAATTTCAATAAAATATAAATTTGCCTCAATTTAGTTCCACTTCCTTCCTTCTTTTTGTGCTATTATTGCTACATATATGTTATAAATACAGCACTACAGTTACAGTGTTAAAATGATTGTTTTATGCAATTGAACTTTGTCTTTAAGTATATGATATATATACATATATATTTCCTTTATATAGTCTTTAGTATTTATTCACATATTTAATATTTATTCATATAGAACCTTTTCCAGATTTTTCAAGTCTTTGTATAGATTTAGTTTACCTCCTAGGGGCATTTCTTTAGTATTTCTCAAAAGACAAGGCTCCCAACAAAAAATTCCCTCAGTCTTTGTTTACTTTAGAATGTCTGTATATCACTTAACATAGACTTCTCAGTCAACAGTTACTTTTTCAGTATTTTGAGTATGTCATTTCATTGCCTTCACAACTCTATGTTTTTTAATGAAAATTTAATCATTTAATGCTCTTTTTTATTTCTGACATGTGGTGAATTATATTTCTCTTGATGCCTTTAAGATTCTTCTTTGGCTTTGAACAGTTTTACTAAATTGTGTTTAGGTATAAAACTTGGCAGTTTGTATTCAAAAGGGTCTGTTGAGTCTCATGTATTTACACTGAGATTTTCATCAGATTTGGGAAATTTTCAATAATTATTTAAATTTGATTGATTGGTTGATCGATTTTTTTTTTTTTTTTTTTTTTTTTATGGCTGCACCCGTGGCATATGGGAATTCCCAGGCTACTAGTTGAATTGGAGGAGCTGCAGCTGCTGGCCTACACCCACAGCCACAGCAATGCAGGATCCATAGGATCCGAGCTGCGCCTGTGACCTACACCACAGCTCATGGCAATGCCGGATCCTTAACCCACTGAATGAGGCCATGGATAAACTTGCATCCTCATGGATACTAGTCAGATTCATTTCTGCTGAGCCACAATAGGAACTCATCTTTATTTGAATTTTTTCTAGCCCTTTTCTATATCTCTTCTCCATTTTGGACTTTCATATATTGGTATGCTTGATATTGTCCCATAGGCCTCTTAGGTTCTGTTCAATCTTCTTAATTTTTTCTCTGTTCTTCAAACTGGGTAAATTCCATTAATATATCCTCAAGTGTACTGATTCTTCTGTTATTTCACCTTTGCTATTTAACATCCCTACTAAATTTTCCTTTTCTGTTGTTTTAGTTTTCAACTTCGAAAGTTCCATTTTTAAAAATTTCCATCCCTTTGTCATGATTCCCTATTTGTTGACTTATTGTCATCATACTATCTTTTAATTCTTTAAGCAGAATTTCTTTAGTTCTTTGAACATGTATATAACAGTTCCTTGGAAATCATTACTTGATAAATCCAAAATGTGGGCCTCCTCAGAGACAGTTTCTTTTTATTTCTTTTTTCCTGAGAATGGAATATACTTTTTGTTTCTTTCCATGTCTTATATTTTTTTTTGTTATCAAAAATCAGACTTTTTGGATTACAATCCCACTGAAAGGTTGTTGTTGCTGTTGCTTGTTCGTTTAGTAATTTACCTGCACTATATTTGTGAATTTGTTTCTCCACATTGCATCGCTGCTGGTGTCTTCATTGAGTATTTTTTTTTAAATCTTGTTTTCGACTTTAAGCCTAACTATCTAGGAGTCACATCTCTGTTTTTGCAAAGCTTAGAAGTAAGACAGTGATTGCTCAGAGGTTGTGATACAACACCCCAAGCCAAAAAATTTCCACCGTGTGTTGGTGGAGATGTTTTTATGCTGAGGAGTGCTTTCCAAGTTCAGGCAATTTTTAAATTTGCCCAGATTTTACTTTTCCCTGAGCTCTCTCACATCTCCCATGCAGTTGTATGCAGTATCAAGATCAGCCAGGAACATGTGGATAGCTTGGGCTTTCTCCAGTCTCCCCTGTGCTGATGTGTGGAGGGCTTATCAAGGTGCTCTATGGATGCCTTATTTCCATTATATTCTTGTAAAATTTCTGGCTAGTTTGCTATTTCATTGTTTTTCCTAACCAGGACTACAACCTCAGGCTAACTGAACCTCTTGTCTTCCCAATTCATTGGCACTTAAATTTATTTGCTTCCCAGTTCATGTACCATTTGTCATGATTTTTATTAGATGATGCCACTGGTTGTGCTCTGATCCAAAGCAAGGTATCCCTTCCAAAAACAAAAGTGTTTGTTTTATGCATTACCCTGCATTGGTAGTATCACCGTGTAGATTTAGTTGAGGTAAGGGATAGAAGTAGCTTCAGGGGAGAATGTCACAGACTCTCACTGTTATTGTAAAAACTCACTTTTTCTTTTTTAAGAGAATACACACTTCTCAATTTGGTGTATTATTTTAGTCAATATCCATAACTCTGAAAACTTTCCAGTTTTATAATATTTTTGTAGGAAGCAAATTTACTGAACTTTTAATTCTACTAAACCAGAGTATAGCATCTCTCCAGATTCTTATATGCCACTCTCTTTTCTATTTTGAACTATTGCCAGTATGAGCCCCTCTTATTGACTGAAATCATCCCTATACTTATAATCTGTCCTCGAGTGAGAAAAATGTACAGTCATATGTGTGGTTGTAACTCTGAGAGAGATATTTTTAAGAGGGTAAATCTTTGCATGGATTCTGGATAGCAGAGTACGTACATATTAAGTGCTTTCCTCCATGCAGGCATGGCCACCTGCACTCCAATAATTTCTCCTTAATTTTATTTTAATGTATGGGAAATCATAAAGAAATTACATAAGTGAAAAGAAAAACTGGGAGTTCCATTGTGGCTCATCGGTAACAAACCCGACTAGTATCCATGAGGGTGCAGATTCTATCCCTGGCCTCACTCGGTGGGTTAAGGATCTGGCATTGCTGTGAGCTGTGGTGAAGGTCGTAGACATGGCTCGGATCACTAGTTGCTGTGACTGTGGTGCAGGCCAGCAGTTGCAGCTCCAATTCGACGCCTAGCCTGGGAACTACCATATGCTATAGGTGCAGCCCTAAAAAGAAAGAAAGAGAGAAAAGAAAAGAAAAACCATATGTATACCTGTCCATTATATTATTTTTCAGTCTAGGTGACCAACCATGCTAGTTTACCCAGATATTTCCCAGTGATAGCGTTAAGAATTCTACCTCCTAGAAAATCCCTCGGATTAGGGTAGTTGGTCACCATAGTTATCATCTCCTCTGTGTAAACCTATATTTTGCTGTAGCAAATCCCAGAGAATACCTAAATCTCTTGCAAAGTCAGGCCTGCATACATGCATGGAAAATGTGTAAAGGCACTAGTTCAACTATGCAATCAATTTTAAACTTGCTTTCATCATGTTTGCAAACATTCTGTTGGGCAAAGCAAATCACATAGCCAGACACAACATTCATGGGATGAAGAAATATACCATGTCTCTACTCTGAGGATCAGTTAAGTCACATGACAGAGAGTACACAAACAGAAATGGTGATATATTGGGAATAATAGTGTAAATGTCTACACTGCTTTCCCCAAATCAGCCTGAGCATAGAGACTATGCTCTGGCCTAGGATGTAGAACTGGCTCATGCATTTAGCAGGCATGTGATCTTAGGCAAGATACTTTACATCTTTATATCTGAATGTTCTCATGTGTCAATGGGAATAATAACAGTATCTCTTTCGTAGGATTGTTGAGAATATTAAATAAGATTATTCAGGTAAAGGGCTTAGCACTGTGCCTACCACAGTGCCTCAGACCTTCTGGCATATAATTGGAGGCAAGGAAATGTTTGTTGAATGAGTGAAGAGATATATGAAATGGAAAAGGAGGATCTTATACATATGCAAATGAATATTTTAAATTATTGGGATAGTATAAAAAATAGACTCAGGAAGGGAAAAGTCAATTGGGAAAGTAAATTAGGGCTTAGTTTTGGTGAAAAAAAATGTATTGGATATTTGCCCTGGGTAGAATTAAGGCATTTATCCAGCTAATCAGACTCTATAATAAATCATTTCACTTAACAAACAAACAAAAAAATTCTAAATATTGGCCAGGGATATCTATTGTAATAAATGCTTCTATCACTGCAGCTGTGATGATCAGTTCTATGTAAGCTCAACTTCACCTTATGCTCACTTAGCTTAAGTGCACATCATATGCTTTATCTTTTCACTCTGAGAGCCTTTTACAACATTGTTGGAACACACACCAGATGTAAGGGGAGTTATTGCCCTTGGGACATTCCTAACCAATAGAGATGATAAGAGTCCATGGATAAATGTTTCAGCCACCCATACTTCAGAAGGTATTTCATAATCTGATCGGGAGGTCCCAACAGAATTGAACTCCAGTTACAGAAAGCATCCTGAGATATTTTTTTTCCTCCTTCCTCTTCTCATTCTTCCTACTTCCTCTTTCCTAATTCTCAGGATTATTCCTAAATAAATTTACTACACACTCTCTCAGGCTCAACTTTCAAGGAAGTCCAAGCTAAGGCACATATTTCTTGACCTTTTTTTATATCTCAGTCTGCCCCTCCCCAAATCTGTCTAGTGCTCCCAACCGAAATAAACATTTCTATTTGAGAGTCAACGTTTGTTCAGTCTATCCTACTGTACCAGTCAAGATTTTGTTAAAGCTCAACTGACAGTATTGTATTATGAAAACTGCAGGGTTTGTTTTTGTTTTCAAAATACTAAACCAATTAATATAAAAATTTTAATTAGATATATAAGAATTGTATTTTTAAAAATTGCATTATAAAGGCACCTTGGAAATGCAGACACTCTCTTCAAGAAGGCATCTTTCCTTTGGAATCTAAAAAAAAATGATACAAATGAAATCATTTACAGAACAGAAATGGACTCATAGACTTCAAAAACAAACTTATGGTTACCCAAGGGGAAGGGCAGTGGGGAGGGATGGAATGAAGGTTTGGGATTGGCATATGCACCATCTATTGTATATGGAATGAATGGTCAAGGGGACCTGCTGTATAGCATAGGGGACTCCACTAAATATTCTGTGATAACCTATATTGGCAAAGAATCTGAAAAAGAATAAATATGTGTGTATGTATAACTGAGTCACTTTGTTGTACAGCAGAAATTAACATTGTAAGTCAACTATACTTCAATAAAATTTTTAAAAATTAAAATTAAAAATTAAAAAAAGACAGAGATCCTGTCATGGAGCAGTGGAAATGAATCCAACTAGGAACGATGGGGTTGAGGGTTCGATCCCCGGCCTCACTTAGTGGATTAACAATCCGGCGTTGCTGTGAGCTGTGGTGTGGGTCACAGATACAGTTCAGATCCAGCGTCACTGTGGCTGTAGTGTAGGCCAGCAGCTGTAGCTTTGATTAGACCCCTAGCCTGGGAATTTCCATATGTCTCAGGAGCGGCCCTAAAAAAAGCAAAAAATAAAATTAAATTAAAAAAGAATGTGTCTTCCCTCTCGTTAAGATTTAGCAATCTATCAGATCACATTTATACCTTCCTGAAAACATTTTCCAGAGCACAAGAAAAATACTTTAATGTTTTTTGGCAAATTGTTGACCCTGAGGAATACATAGCCATGGAAAGCACTAAAATAAAATAATATTTCTTTCAATGGAATCCTTCCTACAAGCATATTTCAATAATCTTTCTGGTAAAAGTTCAAAATTCTGTTTTTAGATTTCACTGTGGTCTTTGTATTAGTGGACCAGTCCGTGGAAATTCTATAACTGGAGGCCAATCTATGATGAATTCCTTATTGAATAAATGAGGAAACTGGGAAGGAAATGATTTCCTTGAGAACTTATCTTGAGGAGGAAATAATTCCCCAAAGCTCAACTGACTGTCACTAGAATTCCAGCCTCTTAACTCTTTAGCTAGTTTTGTCTTCCATATTTTTCCAGCTAACTTTGTACCATAAGCATTCTGAATTTAAGGTATAGCTGCACAGAAGATCCATTCTCTTTTTGTCATCATTCTTTGGGTACTCTATGTTGTGCCTACTATAGAATTTTCTCTTTATATTTTGCTCTTAGTCTCTCACTGACCTATTGGACTTACAAATGTTTTGCTCCCTGAATGCACCCTCAGCTGGGATCTTGCATTTGATGCCATCTAATTCCTCCTACACCATGCCCAGTGTTGCCTTCTGAAACTCTAGGCGGGCCTAGTGTTTAGCACCTGAGTCTTTAAGTGGGAGTTTGGACAACTGTTACCTTGTTTTTGAGAGGAAACAACAAAACATTCTCTGAATAAGTGCTTACCCACAAATTCATACTTACTGGTTACAAAAAAAAAAAAAAAAAGGAAAAGTGAGATATTTCTGTTTCTGTCTTCAATGTTTTGATTCACGCTTACCTGAAAATCTTCACCAGGTACTAATCCTAACTCTCTCATTCTTTCTTCATTCCTGTCTGTAATGAGTCTCTTCTTTAATTGATCCATTTAGAAGAATAAAATAGACACTTTACCATGCCTCTTAATTTTCGTACACTCTCACCCTGGAATGTGTCAATCTATAGCATACCCAAGCTCTGCTTTGCTATTTTGGTAGGTGAGATATCCATCCTTGTCCACTGTTGCCTGTGGCTTCGACTGGGAAAATCTGGGTAATACAGGATGCTGTATCAGGAAGCTCATCACCGATTCATATTTAAGCCATGGTCTCTAGTAGCTTTATCAGTAGCAGAGAGGATGTTTAGATCTCCATACTTGACTTAAGCACATATTAATTTGTTTCTGAGAAATCCCAACAATATCTCCTAAAATCCCAGCATAGAAAATGAAAAAAATGCTCTTTAAAAAATTTTTGTTAGCAACACGATAACCACAGCAAAGACAATGGCCATGGGAATGATTAATGAAAATAATAATTTACTATTCCTAATGTTCGATTGACCAAGAGTTTGGAAAAAATTACAATATTGTAAAAGTTAAAGCTATAATTGGGTAAATGTAATTATATACACGGAAGGATATCAAAATAACCCAGGAACTTTGCTACCATAAGCTATTACTTCAGTACTTAAAGACACCACACACCCAAAAAAAATAAGTAAATAAAAATAAAGATACCACAGTATGTAGTCTAAAGCACTCATTTACCAAAATGTTGCAAGCATGTTAAAAAACACTTTTCATTAATATACAAAGGGCTTTTTTATTTATACCACATTTCTCAAAACCAATTTTAATTCCTTCAAAAACTCCTGGATTCTAGAAATTAGCAAGTACATTATTTCTTCATATTTTAACATAGCCCTCTGATTTCTACAACTCATGTTGTAATATAAAAATAGTAGATTTCCTGATTGTATGACTATTGGGTTTATTAATTACATGCATTGGTAGAAGTGAAGTGGGTATGGAGTGATTTGAATTTAGTTTGTGGTTTATCTTGAACGAGGTGGACTTTTTGAGTGTATTTTATTTTATTTTATTTTTATTTTATTTTACTTTATTTTTTCTGCCTCTCTGGGCTGTACCCACGGCACATGGAAGTTCCCAGGCTAAGGGTGGAATCAGTGCTGCAGCTGCCGCCAGCCAATGCCACAGCCACAGCAACACAGGACCCTTAACCCACTGAGTGAGGCCAGGAATTGAACCTGCATCCTCATGGATCCTAGTCAGGTTCGTTAACTGCTGAGCCACGAAGGGAACTCGCAGAGTATATTTTAAAGTTTCCAAACTTTTTCATGTTTGCTTGTCTGTTTTTTTTTTTTTCATTTTTTAAAGTTTTATTGAAGTAGAGTTGATTTACAATGTTGTGATAATTTCTGCTATACAACCAAGTGATTTAGTTATACATATACACACATCCATTCTTTTTCAGGTTCTTTTCCCTTATAATCACAGAGTATTGGTTAGAGTTCCCTGTGCTATCATTTATTTAATCTAATGAAATTGTGATTAGAGAATATGACCTATAGTATTTTCCCTTGGAATCTGTCACACTTCATTTTTCGGTAATTTTTGTAAATATTCCATGAGTACCTGAAAGTAATGTATATTTTATTTATTGGGTGCAAAGTTGTATTTAAAACCCATTAGGTTGATCTTATTAATCTTATTATTAAAAGTTAATATATTTACTAATTTTTATTGGCTTCTTATACTAGTTTCTGAAAGAAGAGTGATATACTTCCCCTACTCAATTGTGGGTTTGTTAATTTCTCTTTGTATTATGTCAGTTTTTTCTTTGTATACTTCAATTTTAAATTGGTAAGTGCATACAAATTTATGTTATTTAAATATTCCTGGTGGACTTTTCTTCTATCACTACTGTAGCTTTTACTTTAAATTTTCATTTGTCTGCTGTTATTATAGCTATGGAAGCTTTGTTTTGATTAGTATTTGCCTGATATAATTTTTAATCTCCCTATGATGTTTAACTTGTCTGTGTGATTATTTTTTTAAATAAAGATTGTTGAGCTACATTGTTTCAACATCAATTTGGATACCTGTCTTCTATAATCAACATATATCATAATTATTAATTTATTTACAATTTCTTCTACTACTTAAACTCAAGCTTATTTTTTATTTTTTTAATTGGCTTTCATTTTTCAGTTTCCTTGTTTTCTCTTTGAAAGATAATTTTTAAAAAATAGCCCCTCATTTTTTTCTGCATATTCAAGAGTTATAACTATTATATTGGAGGTTAATTATAATTTATGTTAATTAATTATATAACATAATTATGTTAATTATAATTTATATTAATTATATAACATAATTATATTAATTAGTTCCTATTATATTAGAGATTATCTTAATTTTTCACATACATAGTCACACAATTTGTTGTAACAAATCTAAAGATAAAACATGTTTCTAGTCTACTCCAAGTCATGACAAGGAACTTAACACACTTTAAAATTACATGGAATATCCCATTTTTCATCTTGTTATTAATATCTAGAATGTCGATGTTTTTATTTACTACTACTTGGTACTAGAGGGAACTTTAACCTAAGGAATAATGTTTTACTCAATTCTGGAAAATTCTTTGGAAAAAGCTCTTATCTCTTCAAATGTTAGTTTTTAGTCATTTCTTTGGAGACTTTTGATCAAACGTCCTCATCCCTTTTTTTAATCTTTATGAGTACATCTTTGACTCTTCATATTAAATTCTAAGTGAGCTCTTTTAAACTACATTATTATTCACTAATTCTCGGAGACAGTGAAAATAAGCAATGCTGGTAACAAACTGTAAACAGTATTTTCATTACTACATAGCAATGGCAAGCAAGCATCATTTCTATACAAGGTCGTACTCTAGCTGCAATAATACGTGACAAGTGTTTCTTCTGTTATTGTTATTTTTCTGATCATTGATAGCCCAGTGCTGTTTAGTTCCTCCCACTTTATAAGTAAATGAATTACTAACATACTCAAATGTTGAATTGCTAGTCTCTTCTTCTTAACAATGACAAGTCTTCCTTACTTCTCTAATCCATCCTTAGAATAATCCAGGCAATGCACAAGCACACTTTCAACTACCTTTACTGAGATCCTTCCAGGATGTGCTCTCTCTTGTTTTAGTAGGTTAAATAAACCTAAATTTATATGGGTTCATATGTGTTTCTAATCACATGATGGCACGTATGTTAATATTTGCTGATAGTTTTTTTTTGTTTTCGATCCAAGCCACGCCAGTGACCTACACCACAGCTCATGGCAACGCCGGATCCCTGAACCCCTGAGCAAGGCCAGGGATTGAACCCACATCATCATGGATACTAGCAGGATTTGTTTCCAATGTGCCACAACAGGAACTCCTGGCTGATAGTTTTTAGATGGTAGATTTCAAGAGTGTCTGATTTAGATTTCCATGAATTTTTTATCTCCAAAATTTCTAATTCTCTTCGTATTGCATCATTACATTTTTCCTATTTTGTTTCATATTTCTTATGTTTTTTAACTTGAAACTTTTTCCTTTTATTACTTTGAGCATCCTAAAACATATAGCCTTTCTTAATCTGTCCTAGAAATTAATTATTTCATGGAGATAACTTGTGTTTTGTATAGTGATTTTGTTGGCTGTCATTCTTTGTTAGCTGTGATCCTTTTGTTAGCAAATTCCCTCTACCCCTTCAGGTATGTAGATTTTGTATTCATTAATAGTCTCTACCTAGAACCCCAGAGATTAAAAAACAAGATGCCAATCTTATAATAAAGTTTAGTTACTTCTGCTCTCTGGTTATATCAAAGATAATACAGATCTAATAAAAAATATTTCAGTCTTGCATCATGTACATCGTCCTGTGTCACAGGATAGTACTTTTGAGGGAGGGTTTGATGGTGAGTTCTTATTTTCAATTTTAAAAATTTTAACCATTTTGAACTGAAGTATAGTTAATTTAAAATGTGGTGTTAGTTTCAAGTCTACACCTAGTGGTTCAGTTATACACACACACACACATGTTTATATGGATATACTCTTTTTTAGGTTCTTTTCCCATGTAAGTTATTATAGAATATTGAATAGAGTCTCCTGTGCTATATAATAGATCCCTGTTGTTTTTTTTTATTCCATATATAGTAGTGTGTATATGTCAATGTAAAACTCCCAATTATCCTTCTTCCCCATGTTTCCCCTTTGGTAGCCATCTGTTTGTTTTTTGAAGTCTGTGAGTCTGTTTCTATTTCATAAATAAGTTCATTTGAATAATTTTATTAGATTCAACATATAAGTGATTTGTCATATCACATATGATATTTGTCATTCTCTGTCTGACTTATTTCACTTAGTATGATAATCTCTAGGTCCATCCATGTTGCTGAAAATGACATTATTTCATTCTTTTTTTGTAGGTAATATTCCATTATATATATATATATACTATATCATTCTTTATCCATTTCTCTGTTGATGGACATTTAGGTTGCTTCCACATCTTGGCCATTATAAATAGTGCTGCAGTGAACATTGAGGGGCATGTATCTTTTCAAATTAATTTCGTCCATTGCTCAGGAGTGGGATTGCAGAATCATACGTAACTGTATTTTTAGTTTTTTAAGAAACTTCCATAGTGCTCTCCATAGTGGCTGTGCTGATTTATATTCCCACCAACAGTGTAGAAGTGTTCCTTTTTTTTCACACCCTCTTAGGCATTTGTTATTTGTAGACTTTTTTTTTTTTTTTTGTCTTTTGTCTTTTTTTGTTGTTGTTGTTGCTATTTCTTGGGCCGCTCCCGCGGCATATGGAGGTTCCCAGGCTAGGGGTCAAATCGGAGCTGTAGCCACCAGCCTACGCCAGAGCCACAGCAATGCGGGATCCGAGCCGCGTCTGCAACCTAAACCACAGCTCACGGCAACGCCAGATCGTTAACCCACTGAGCAAGGGCAGGGACCGAACCCGCAACCTCATGGTTCCTAGTCGGATTCGTCAATCACTGCACCACGACGGGAACTCCTGTTATTTGTAGACTTTTTAATGATAGCCATTCTGACTGGTGTGAGGTGCTATCTCATTGTAGTTTTGATATGCATTTCTTTAATAATTACTGATATTAAGCATCTTTTCATGTGATTTTTGGCCATCAGTATGTTTTCTTTGGATAAATGTCTATTTAGGACTTTTGCCCATTTTTTTATTTGGTTGTTTGGTTTTTTGATACTAAGCTGTATGTACTATTTGTATATTTTGGAGATTAATCCCTTGTTCGTCTTATCATTTACAAATACATTCTTCTATTCTGTAATTGTCTTTTCATTTTGTTTATGGTCTTCTTTGCTGTTCAAAGGCTTTTAAGTTCAATTAGTTCCCTTTTGTTTACCTTTGTTTTTATTTCTGTTACTCTAGGAGACGGATTCCAAAAAGTATTGCTGCAGTTTATATAAAAGAGTGTTCTGCCTATGTTTTCCTCTAGGAGATTTGTAGTATCTGGTCTTACATTAAGGTCTTTAATACATTTCGAGTTTATTTTTGCATACACTTTTAGAGAATGTTCTAATTTCATTCTTTTACATGTAGTTGTCCAGTTTTCACAGCACCACTTATTGAAGAGATTGTGTTTTCTCCACTGTATATTCTTTCCACCTTTGTCATAGATTAATTGACTATTAGTGTGTTGGTCTATTTCTGGGATTTCTATCCTGTTCCATTTTTCTGTATTTCTGTTTTTGTGCCAGTGTCATAATGTTTTCATGACTGTAGCTTTATAGTAAAGTCTGAAGTCAAGAAGTCTTATTCCTCCAGCTTTATTGTTTTTTCTCAAGATTGCTTTGGCTATTTGGGGTGTTTTATGTTCTCATACAAATTTTTTAAAAATTATTCTAGTTTTGTGAAAAAATGCCACTGTTCATTTGTTAGGGATTGTATTGATTCTGTAGATTGCCTTCAGTAGTATGGCCATTTCAACAATACTGGTTCTTCCAGTTTAAGAACATGGTATATCTTTCCATAAGTTGGTGTGGTCTTCAATTTCTTTCATCAGCATCTTATAGTTTTCAGAGTACAGATCTTTTACTTCCTTATGTAGGTTTATTCCTAGGTATCTTATTCTTTTTGATGTGATGGTAAATGAAATTGTTTCCTTAATTTCTCTTTCTGATTTTCATTGTTATTGTATAGAAATATAACATATTTCTGTATACTGACTTTGTATCCAGCAACTTTTAGCAAATTCATTGACAAGCTCTGGTAGTTTTCTGATAGCATCTTTAGGATTTTTGGATGTATAGAATCAATTCATCTGCAAACAGTGATAGTTTTCCTTCTTTTCCAATTTGTATTCATTTTATTTCTTTTTCTTCTATGATTGTATGGCTAGAACTCCCAAAACTTTGTTGAATAAAAGTGGTGAGAGTGGGCATTCTTGACCTGTTGCTGATTTTAGAGGAAACACTTTCAGCTTTTCACCATTTGTGTATGGTGTTGACTGTGTATTTGCCATGTATTACCTTTATTATGTTGAGTTATATTTCCCCTGTGCCCACTTTCTGAAGGACTTTTCATAAGCGGATGTTGAATTTTATTTCTTCAGATGATTATATGGTTTTATCCTTCAATTATGAATAATGAATTAATATTAATAGTACCTTATTTTTAAAGCTATAGCTATAATATTTCCAGGGAGACATGAAAACGATAGTCACTTTTCCTACATATCCTAACAATAGCTATAAAAATTAGCAAGAGGAATAAATAAAACCACACAAATCCCAAACTTCATCATAATTAGCAGAAAAATATTACAAACCTCAAATTACCTGCAAGTAAAAAAATAATAATTATGAAGAGAGTTGATTATTGATCTCTCACAATGACTCTTCATAGAGAACAAGAAGAAAAAAGCAAAATTGTGCAGAAAAGAAAGGCTAAAGTAAAACCATACACAGAAAGGCCAAGTTTACCTTAGTGCAAAAATACTGCAAACTGGGTCCTTGTAGATCAGAGCACTGATATGAAAAATATGGAGCCTTAGAACCTTGTCTTAGGTAGGCCTTATTTCTTGGCAAAAGAGACTAAAGAAGAAGGGACAACTTTCTAGTTCTGGCCATGAAAATTTAACAGAGTATAACTTACCTTCCCATGGTAAATAAACTAGGAAACTGAACAAAATTATATTAACCCACTATTTACATATATTGGACAATGGACAGCACAGGGAAATAAAAAAAGTGGGCCCTGTGATCTACCTGACTCCCTAACTGGAGGCACATTCTAGATCACGGTGAGGGAAAGGATCCAAGAAAAACATGGTAGTCTCATCGAGTTAAGGTAAATAATCAAAGGTAAAAGAGGCAGAAGTCTTAGGGCTGATATTTTAGTTTTAGGTCGAGGAGAGCTACCACTACTACTAGTACACACACACACACACACACACACACACACACACACACACGCAGCTCCAGAAATCTACATAAGGGTAAACTTGAGTGCGTATTGATTATTAAACCATATGTGTATAAGATGAAATTCCATAAGCTAAACAGAGAGCAACTTTTGTGACACTATAAACTGAAATATTCCCAAAGCACATAGAGAGTTTAAACTCCAACCATGCAGAATTAGGAGTTTTCGTCAATCACCCTAGAAGGGTCACATTTAGGAGCTGTACTAAATAACCCTGCAAAGAAAGGCTAGTCTTGACCTGTCCTAAATCCAAGCCTCAGAATGATCCAGGCGATCTGAAGTAAATTAAAAATTAGTGAACTTAAGTATATAACTGTGGAAACCAACCTAACTGTATGGAGGGTAGAAAAAGAAGATTGAAAATATGAGGAGACTCAATGACCTGGGAGAAAACATCAAGGAGTTTAGCACATACATAATTATAATATAAGAAGGAAAGGACAAAGAAAGGGAAAACCAGAAAAATACTTGAAACAATTCTGGCATAAAAGTTTCATTTCTTTCTGCAGTGTATATTCGGTTATATATTCCAATCAGTAAATGTTTTATTTTTATACAGTAGTATTTTCATAACTAGATGATTTTTTGGTACATTTCCTATTTTTCTCCTCATTATGTTCATATTTGTCTTTAAATCCTTGAGCATGTTGTATATAATACCTATTTAAAAATCCTTTTCTGAAGATTCCATTATTTCATTTCTGTGTTCGTTCTATTAATTTTCTTCTGATTATGAGTTACATTTTCCTAATTCTTGACATATCTAGCAATTTTTAAAATTAGATATTAGACCTTGTATTTGTAAGTTTTTGAATGGATGGACTCTATTGTTTTCCTTTAAAGTTTGTTGGGCCTTGTTCTGGTAGAGAATTAATTTACTTCCTAGAAAAGACCCCCCTTCCCCAAAAAAATGTAATCTTGACAATGATGAAATATCACTTCCATAGTATTCCTGACAAAAGGACATAACCCAAGTCTAATTATGAGGAAACATCAAATATCCATACGTTAGAGACATCTTCAAAATAACTGGCCTGTACTCTTCAAGAATCTTGATATCTTTAAAGTCAATTTAAAAAGAAAGAGACCAATTTGAGACAAAAATGACATGACAACTAAATGCAATGTAGATCCTGAAGCTTTTTATCTTCTTTATTTGCTATAAAAGATAGCACTAAAACATTGATCAAAATTTCAATAAGTTCTGTAGATTATAGAATAGTGTTGTATCAGTCTTATTTCCCTGATTTTTATCATTGTGCTATGATTATGCAAATGCAAGTATATAAGGGCAAAAAGACCTAATTTCTGAAACATTCTCTCACATGGTTGAGAAAAAATAGCTGTGTGTATCTACATATATACAGAGAGAGTGATGAATCAAATGAGTAAAATGTTAACAATTGGGGAATCTAAATTATATTTCCAAAATGTATAAACAAACATAGGGAAAAAAATCATATTTGTGGTTACCAGAGATGGGGGTGGGGGGAGGAATTGGATGAAGGCTGTCGAGAGGTACAAGCTTCCAGTTATAAATAAGCATTAGAGATGTAATGTAAAACATGATATATAGTATAATTAAAACTGCTGTATGATATGTATATGAAAGTAGTTAAGAGCGTAAATCCTGAGTTCTCATCACAAAGAAAAATATATTTTTCTATTCTTATAGTTTGTGTCTATATGAGATGATGGATATTCAGTAAAGTTATCGGGTTAATCATCTCATGATGTTTGTAAGTCACATCGTTATACTGTATACTTTAGACTTATACAGTGCTATATGCCAATTATATCTCAGAGACAGGAAGGAAAAGGAAAAATGGGGGGACTCTAAATGGAATCTATGTAGGAATCCTTTCTACTCCTGTTATAACTTTCCTGTAAATTGAAACTCTCTCAGAATAAAGCTCCCCTCCACTAAAAAGCTGTTACACCAAGGCAGCAACCACACACAGCCTCCCCCACAACACACACCTACTCTTTTTTCCAAGAGAAGAGAACCATCTTTCTCTGGCTTCAAACGGCAATCTTGCTCCATCCTCTTCTCCTGCAGGTCTTCCTAGTCCCTAGTACTCTGTAGAAGTCAGACACTTAGTGGCTCATTCGGCTTTTTGCCATAAACCCCAGGCGTCTTGAGCTTCAGCTTCACTTACGGGCTTGGATTTTTGTCCAGATGGTTATTTATCTTGCTTTCCACTGTAACTCTGTCTCACTGCTTTTCTCTTTTTATGTTTTAAATGTCAGTGCTAAAAAGTGTATTGAAGTTTGAAATTATGGAACCCATTTGGACCAAAAATTTTATTAGGGCCTTTAACAAAAGCTACAACCACTGTTGGACCATTGGAAATATGTATTTTGCCTATAACTAAGTACAAATAAAATTCTAAGTCTTTTAAAGTCATTTGTGGTTTTGGATATCCAGACTCAGCAAGTTTATTGATTCAGTAGTACAATCCATCACCTGGGATGTTATAGTGTATCTATGATTACAATGACCATGTGACAACTAATTTAAAAAATAGCTAAAAATAATTCATGTACTCATGATGTTTGATTTGAAAAACTGATGCTATCCCATGTGAAACATTTTCAGCATTCACCCAAAAAATATTTTGAGTATCTACTATGTGTAAAGTGGAGCTTAGGCATACGATAATAAATCACCCTTACCATAGCTTCTAGGACCTCAAGGTCCAATAGGAAAGATAAACCATCAATAAATTACCAAGGTGGAGTTCCCGTCGTGGCGCAGTGGTTAACGAATCCTACTAGGAACCATGAGGTTGCGGGTTCGGTCCCTGCGCTTGCTCAGTGGGTTAACAATCCGGCGTTACCGTGAGCTGTCGTGTAGGTTGCAGATGCGGCTCGGATCCCACGTTGCTGTGGCTCTGGCGTAGGCCGGTGGCTACAGCTCCGATTCGACCCCTAGCCTGGGAACCTCCATATGCCGCGGGAGCAGCCCAAGAAATAGCAAAAAGACAAAAAAAAAAAATTACCAAGGTGGACCTAAACAAAAATGTTTCAAAGAGTTCGAAGAAATGAGAGATGAATTCCATCTCTAAGGGATTAAAGAATTCCTCTAAGAAGAGGTGGCTTTGGGGCTATGTCTTTGGGATCATAAAATTGGGATCTTGGAGTTCCCATTGTGGCTCAGCAGTTAATGAACTAGAATAGCATCCATGAGGGCGAGGGTTCGATCCCTGGCCTCGCTCAGTGGATTAAGGATCTGGCATTGCTGTGAGCTGTGGTGTAGGTCACAGATGTGGCTTGGATCCAGCGTTGCTGTGTCTGTGGCAGAGGTCGGCAGCTGTAGCTCTGATTGGACCCTTAGCCTGGGAACCTCCATATGCTGTGAGTACAGCCCTAAAAAGACAAAAAAAAAAAAAGCAAAAAAGTGGGATCTTTCTACCTACTTAAGGAAAAACTGGGAGTTTGGACTTGGGACTGCTTAGTTAATGGTAGAGTAGCATTAGGAAGAAAATATCGTTATTTTGAATCCATGAGTTATAGTAATATTTGGCCATTTTATATATTCATGATAGCTAGGCAGTTTTCTCATTCACAAATTATTTTCCCCCTCATCATCTATTATTCTCTAACTGGCTTCTGATTTTTTCAGTCTATGTAATTTTAGATTTATTTTCTTTTACCAGCCCCGTGAGTAGACATGGTTGCTAAGGGTTAGTGATCCTCTCCAAGAAAATCTCAGTCTTAGGAGATTTTCTATAGAAAAGAGGAAAAAGCAGAAATTTTTGGTGATCATTTTTAATGTTTAGTGAGCACTTTGTGATAAGGATAACCCTGTTAAAATGTTTATTGTCTCTCAAGGAGACAATGCCATAAATGCAATGCTTTTATTTCAGCATCTCTTTCTCTATAATGATATTTCTTTCTGCCTCTGGCAATATGGGATAATGGACAGGTAGGTTGGAATTCTGCCAATCTGAATATAAATCCTGGTTTTGCTGCTTACAGGTTGTCTCCTTAGTCTCGTGTTTCCTCAGCTTGCAAAATGGGGTTATTCAGTAAACTTTTCAGGTTTATGGAGACAATGAAACCAGTTAAATGTGTCAAGGTGTCTAGCTAGTTTACCATAGGAGTTACTGGATAAATGCTATTTTTTCCTTCTTTCTCCCTGCCTTTAACGATTCTCTCCCCTTCGCCTTGTTTGCCTTCCTTTTCGTCCCCATCCTCTTTTTCTATTAAAATCCACCTCATCCCTCAAGTCCAACTCTATCTTCTGTGGATCCTTCCCTAAATCCCTGCAGTGATCATTGTTTGAACTTTATTTTGTGCTTTAACAGCATGTGGACTGAACTTCTGTTTAGCAGTAATCACATTGCTCAGGGCATCGGCTAAGAGAATCCAACTCCAGGCATTTGGCAGTGCTGCTATTGCATCATCTATATTAACAGATGATAAATGCAGTCAAACCCAAAAGAGCCTATGTCTGTTGGCAAATCCCTTGGAAATGCGTGAATAGATGTGAGTCCCCTGTCTTGACTAAGATGTGTTCCACATGTTCCAGTGGTCAACCAAGAGTGATACTGAGAATTAATTTAAGCCATAAAGAAATGCTGGATAATAAAGAGTTAAAAAACAAACTCAACTAAATTTTACAGGCATTTGGGTGTCCTGTGGGTAATTTGGACAGTATACAACCCTGTCTTACGTGTTCCCTTTAGAATCAAATATTGTAAGGTGTGTCTTCTTTGTATTTCTTTCCTTCATATTTCCTTATCTCTTTTTAAAACTACATTGTAAGCTCTTGAGGATCAGAATTATACCTGGAATGTAACATATATTTAATGAGTGTTTAACAAAATTAAGATTGAAATGGGATATATAAGGCAAAAAAAGTCAGTGGGGAGACTGGTACCTGGTAAGCCCTTTGAACAATCATAGTTAATCTTTTGTTAAGTGCATGGCATGTAATGTTTCCTTTAATCCTCAAGGACGTCCTATTGTAAATACCAGTTACGACCCTTGCCTCGCGGAAGAAGAAACTGAGGTTGGGAGAGAACTCAAGTAATGTGCCTGAGGTCGACCTCAGGCAAATGGGAGAGACAAGTTTCAAATATAAATCTGAAAAATCTAAAACCAAATCCACAGTCCACTATCCTGAATCTTCAGCTACCCTATCTTCTAGAATCCGTCCTCTCCTTCTTTACCTTTCACTTGGAAAGACTAGAGAATTCTTCCTGCACCATGCTAGGGTAATCAACCAAAGATTATTTTCTTTTATTGTTCATTCAACTAAATAATGTAGACATAGACCTACTGATATTTGAAAGACAGCCTATATGAAGCACAAATTGCATCTTTATTAATGCTGGGAAAATCATGTTGTACATAGGAATAAATCATGCCTAAAAGTGTACTTAGGACCATGCTTAGTTTGTGTGCCATCGATCCCTCTAGAGAGGTTTCAAGAAGAACCTATCAGGATCTGATTTTGTTTCCTAATGGATTTATGAGGATAACACATTTTTTTTCGACTTCAAAATTACCTCCATCTTCCACATTTTATGATTGACATAGGTCAGCTTGATTGTGCTAATGGAGTAAAAGCATGGAGATTGTAAGAACAAATGTTTTTGACAATGGCTTCTCTGGCCTAAACAGCAGAGTTTTCACTGTTTCCACAACATCTGAAGTGACATGTAGAATGTTTCCGTGTGAAGGAGACTGGTGGGGTGTTTGGCTCAAAGAAAGACTGAAGGTGAAAAAGAGGAAGAGAAGACCAAAGAATCTGGCTCCTTTGAAAATAACTTCTTAAACAGAGATTTTTGCCCAGGAAAATGTTGGCTTTGGCTGCTCTCTAGTGGTGGGCAGTGTTCACTGTCAGCAATTCCTTCTGCTGAATTCCAAGTTGAAAGGCAAAATGGAAAAATCTAAGCCTTTGCTGGGACACCAAGAGCTGGGTTGCAACATGTGGACACACACATGCAGCAGGCCTGGGGAGAAGGCAGGAGTTTCTCTCTCAGAAAAGGAGAATGGACACAGGAAGATGGAATCTTCTATGGGCGCTAGAGGAAGGTGTTGAGAGGAGAGCTGAATGCCATATTCAAGCCTTAGACTTCTGATGGCTGTACTCACCTTCCTCTTTCCATAACTCTTGGAAGTCACCGGAGAAGGGACTCATCTTCCTCACTGACACCCAGTCTAAATGTAGTCACTGTCATTTCCAAAGTTGGAGTCTCACTGGCTCCAGTGTTCTAGCTGGTGGAAGAGAGCTGGCTTGTTGCACAAAACGGGGAAGAGAATGGGACCATAGCTCTGGCCACTTTGTGCTACTCCCTTTCTGGAGGAAATTTCACTGTCATTCTCTCTACTCTCAATTACCTAGGGAAAGATGAGAGAGGACAGGAGGTGGTGGGCCTCTGGTACCTCTCATCCCAGTTTTCCCTACATCATATTTAATTTTGTTTTGTTTTGTTTTGTTTTTGTTTTTTAGGGCAGCACCTGTAGCATATGGAAGATCCCAGGGTAGGGGTCGAATTGGAGCTACAGCTGCCGGCCTATGCCGCAGCCACAGTAACTACACCACAGCTCACGGTAACGCCAGATCCTTAACCCACTGAGCGAGGCCAGGGATCAAACCCGCATCCTCATGGATCCTAGTCAGGGTTGTTGCCACTGACTGGGATCATGATGGGAACTCCTTCCCTACATCGTATTTTATACATGAGTAAACTGGTGTTTCGTTTCAGAAGTATTTAGAGAAAAGACCATCAAGTAAATCAGTTTAGGGGTTTTCTTTTGGTTTGGTTTTTGTTTTATTTTGTTTTGACCCCTAGTTAATTTGTAACTTGTGTTTGGTCTTGCCTCTGCGCTGATTTTCAGTGAAAAGGTATGTAGTTACTGTAGCCCTTTAGGTCTCAGTTACTACATTGGTAAAATGGTGATGGCGGTGGAGGGAGGCTGGTTGATATTTTTGATTCCTTGTACGTCTAACATCCTTGGATGTTATGATTCATCAAAGACACATTTTGGAGATAACCAAAAAATATCCTGGGTTATGTGAGAAACCCTTCAAGTCCCAGCCAGCTGAGCAGTGGTTCTCACAGAGAGGACAGATCTCTCAACATGAAAGGATACAGGCAAGTGCATAGTGGTGCCCTGAGGCGCTTCCTTTCAGAAGAGAAGCAATAAGATTACATCCCTCTGCGGAATAAAGATCCCTCGCAAAATTCTCTTGGTTCTTCCTTTTCTAGATCTGCTTTCTTTGTGTTTGTGTCTCTATATTGTAAAGCAAAGAGGAGAATCAAAGCAATGCTTTGGATAATTCGAGCAGAAAGAAACTCCACAACACCCACATGTGCTGCAGTTATCTAGACATTTCAGGCAGAAGTGGAGCTGGAGCCCAAATTATCAGGATAGTACTTCAATTCTTCTGAAAAACAGCAATGCTAATTGCCTGACACACTTAATGTCGTATCGCAGTAGAATGATGGGAGAGCAAAATTCTCTCTTGACATGACTGAAAAGGAGAACGCAGGGTAAAAATCTCGCACATCAGTTAAAACTTGGTAGAAAAAGACGAAGGTACTGAAATGACTGGTGCTAAGGCAGGTGTGGAGTACAAAAGAAGGCTTTTATAAATATGCCCAGGGAACTAGGGAGATGGAGGAGATTAAGGCTGCTCATCAGTGAGGATGGGTATGAAATTGATGACGATTATAAAGTGGCTGAGAGACTGAATTCATTCTTTGAATCTAGTTTTAACAGGAAAAATGAAGCAAACAAATTTGGACCATTAGGATATAATGAAAACCTTGCCAAATAGCTATTGGAAACAATCAGGTGAGGGAATACAGAACTTGGAAAATTTGCACATTTATAAATCATCCAGACAGGCACCTGAGATTATTAAGGGAATTGGCTGATATGAAGTACTTACTAAACAGCTCACACTTACTTTTGAAAAAAAATTATATGGCTAGGAAGATAGTAAATGTCTTTTTTAAAAAAAGAGATACCATAAAATCCTCTTTCTGAAAGTGGTATTATTTCCTTAAAGAGCAGTCCTACAAATTTGACATTCAAGTAGTAAACAAAAGATGGAAAAAATACCATTTATATATATTTAAATCGTAACTCCCTTTATGACCAATCTAGGCAAGAAGTAAATGCTTAAAAGCAATAATGATAAATAGAATAAGAAGAATAAAAATAAGGAAAAGCAAATAAGACAGAACATAAGTGACCTGCATGTATTATAATTAATAGACATTAAAGTTCAGGAGGCCAAAGCTTTGCTGAACAAGGCCAGAGAATGACACAATGTGTTGTAATGAAAAGAACATGCCTTTTGGAGTTCCCGTCATGGCTCAGTGGTTAACGAATCCGACTAGGAACCATGAGGTTTCGGGTTTGATCCCTGGCCTTGCTCAGTGGGTTAAGGATCCAGCGCTGCAGTGAGCTGTGGTCTAGGTCGCAGACGCAGCTAGGATCCTGTGTTGCTGTGGCTCTGGTGTAGGCCGGCAGCTACAGCTCCGATTAGACCCCTAGCCTAGGAACCTCCATATGCCGCGGGAGCAGCCCAAGAAATGGCAAAAAGACAAAAAATAAAAAATAAAAAAAAAAAAGAGCAT
The DNA here is from genome assembly GCF_054392235.1 of Sus scrofa. Taxonomy (NCBI): domain Eukaryota; kingdom Metazoa; phylum Chordata; class Mammalia; order Artiodactyla; family Suidae; genus Sus; species Sus scrofa. The sequence goes on along the minus strand of NC_139389.1, from coordinate 114,045,114 downwards.
GCCTTTATTAGCTCTGTGACCCTGGCCAATTTACTTAACCTCTCTGTATCTTAGTGTAGGGAGTCTTTTTACAGGTCATGAAACTCTATTTTCTTGACATTCAAATGAGCCCACAAGGTGAAGACAATATCAAAATTGGCCTCACCCTTAGCAGATATTAATTCTTTTATCTTTCCACTAAAAATCACCTGGACTTCCCACCATGGCACAGTTGGTGAAGAACCTGAGCAGTGACTCGGGTTGTTCTTTAGGTGCGGGTTCAATCCCAGGCCTGGGTACAGTGGTTAAAGGATCTTGTGGTAGGTTGCAGCTGTGGCTTGAATTCAATCTCTGGCCTGGGAATTTCCATATGCCATGGATACAACCATAAAATTAAAAGAAAAAAAAATCCATCTGCCTTGACTTTTGGTAGATAAAATCTGGACATTTTCTGCATGGTACTTTAGCTAATTGTGGAAACTCACTTTAAAAATAATCTTGGCCAAATGGATGAAGAACCTAAGAGATACTTCTTGGCCTGCTCCTGCTGAAATTCAGGTAGATAGCTTTAGTCGAGGCCAGGAAACAGGTTCTAGACTCTTGTCCTCAAACTTATTTTCCCTTATGATGGTCTGGTGATCAAATCACAGTAACATTGCAGAGAGAGAGAGAGTTTAGAGAATCATTTCCTCAGTGTTTGAAGCACTCTGAAGCATATAAGAAAAGGCAGAGATGGAAACATTTATTTGGAGTCCTAGCAACCCCAGGTATGTCGTTCTTAGTTTTTTGGGTTTTTTGTTTTTTGTTTTTTTTTTTTTGCCATTTCTTGGGCCGCTGCCACGGCATATGGAGGTTCCCAGGCTAGGGGTCTAATCAGAGCTGTAGCCACCACCCTACGCCAGAGTCACAGCAACGCAGGATCCGAGCCGCGTCTGCAACCTACACCACAGCTCACGGCAACGCCGGATCCTTGACCCACTGAGCAAGGCCAGGGATCGAACCTGAAACCTCATAGTTCCTAGTCAGACTCGTTAACCACTGAGTCACGACGGGAACTCCTCGTTCTTAGTTTTAAGATTATTGGTACACATAAAAAAATCCACTTAGAATCACAGAATTTGAGGATGGGGAAGAAACTTAGGGTTTGATACACAGCCTTTGCTTCCAGGAGGCCCTCATTATTATTCTTTGAGAAGGGTCATCCGATTCATGGTTGATTACCTGGCCCATAACGAAAAGCTTACTGCACGTTAAGACAATCCATCCCATCTTGGGGCAACTGCTTACTTAAACTTCTTTCAGACAAGAAAAATTTTTCTGCTTAAAAATTAATTTTTACCCATTGGTTTTATTTTAGCCTCAGGGGTTACCCCAGCAACCTAAAGTTTTCCCATATGGATGCCCTTCAGATTCTCGGAGACATATGTCCTAATGTTCCTAATGTTTTTTTCTCCGGCTTAATTATTCTTAATTCCTCAGATGATTTGATTTCAGTTACCCTCATTATTCTGGTCACTTTCTAGAGCCCCAGATTGAATACAAACTTCCTGGTGTAATGTAGCCAGGCACATACCAGAAAACTCACATTGACTACTATTTACATTCTGCTTGGGCCAATATGACCCAAAGTTCCATGAGTTTCCCAAAGTGGGTCTGCAATAGAGCACTAATCTTATGAGATGTTCTGTGAAAAAGGGGTGTCTGTGACCTAGGAAAAGCAACATATACGTTCCCCTATTGGAGGTTACTCATGTACAAGAGGATATTAAAAACTCCGATAAATTCTGCAGTTAAAAAAAAAAATCTAAATTTGTTTAACACAGCATTTCCCAAACACATTTGGTAATAGAATTTTTGTTGGTTTTGTTGTTGTCGTTGTTGTTGTTTTGATAAGCTGACATCTGGAAAAGTTTTTTTTTTTTCTTTTTTAATTTTTTTTTTATACATCTTCTGATATAACATTTTAACTTTTAATATGGAAAATTTCAAAACTATGCAAAAGTAGAGGTAATTGAATAATAACCCAATGTATCCATAACTCAGGGGCAATAATGACCAAGTAATAACCAATCTTATTTGAAAATACTTCCATCCACTCTCTCTCTCCTAGATTACTACAACAAATTCCTGATAAACATAGCATTTCATTTTTAAATATTTCAGTAGGTTGATTTAATGAGTGATTATTACTCTGCTTTTACAACATAATTAAAGTGCTGCTATCACATAATAAAAAGCCAGAGATTCCTCAGTACCATTGCATAGCCAATAAGTGTTTACATTTCTCCCAATATCTTATAATTTCTTTTGGTTCACTCGTTTGAATAAGAATCCCAATAAGGCTCCTCCTATACATTGTGATTAGTTGGTAAGTCTCCTTCAGTATATAGTTGCAGACTGTGAGGTATGGAAAAGTCCAAGATGGTGACAGGAGGCCCATGAATGTCCTCCCTCTCATGGACTCAGTGAATATACAGGTACACATGGAGCGATTCTCTCTGAGAGAAATCCAGAAACTAGTTGAGTGACTCCTACATAGTGGCTGACTGAGAAAATGTCCATATTGGAATGGGTAGGGAAGGAATTCCTGTCCTGGTGCAGCGGAAACGAATCCGACTAGGAACCATGAGGTTGTGGGTTCAATACCTGGCCTTGCTCAGTGGGTTAAGGATCTGGCATTGCCAGGAGCTGTGGTGTAGTTTGCAGACGCAGCTCGGATCTGGCATTGCTGTGGTTCTGGCATAGGTTGGCGGCAACAGCTCTGATTAGACACCTAGCCTGGGAACCTCCATATGCTGTGGCTGTGGCCCTAAAAAGACAAAAAGACAAAAACAAACAAACAAAAAACCAAAACAAAGCAAAATAAATGGGTAGGGAAGACTGAAATACATGCTTGCCATTAACCCCAGCCCTTACTCAGTGCCATAAAATGGGGCGAGAACCCCTAATGCCCAGTCTCTCTTTGAGGAGTGAAGGTTTTGGACCACACATCTACTGCCCCAACATTTAAGGCTGCCCCATGAAGAGCATGCACCCAAATCACATAGCTCTGGTAGCCAATAGAGCTTGTGTTCCTAAGTTCTATAGGACTCTAGCAAACAAAGGAGAAATACCTAATGGATGCATGAGCTATGTCTGAGCTCAGCATAGAGAGAGCAGGTAAACCTCTTTTACTCAACATAGTATTGAAAGTCCTATCCAGAGCAATTAGGCAGGAAAAAAAAAAAAAAAAAAAACCAACAATAAAAGGCATCTAAACCAGAAAGGAAGAAGTATAATTGTCTCTAATTGTGGATGACATCATATTTTATATATAGAAAATCCTAAATACTCTGCCAAAAAAACCATTATAACTTATACACAAATTCAGTAAAGTTGAGGGATACAAAATCAATATACAAAACTTATTTGGGTTTCTACACATTAACAATGTATAGGATTGACTATGAAGTATCAGAAAGAGAAATTTAAAAAATTCCATTTACTATAGCATCAAAAAGAATAAAATAGGAATAAATTTAAATGAAGAGATGAAAGATCTGTACACTGAAAACTGTAAAACATTGATGAAAAAATTGAAGAAGACACAAATAAATGGAAAATTATTGCATGCTCATGGGTTGGAAGAATTAACATTATTAAAATGTCTGTACTACCTAAAGCAATCTACAGATTCAGAGCAATCCCTATCAAAATTCTGATGGCATTTTTTTCACCCAAATTAAAAAAAAACAAAACAAAACAAAATTCATACAGAGAAACTGAAGACCCTGAATAGTCAAAGCAATCTTGAGAAAGAACAAAGTTGGAAGTATCATACTTCCTGATTTCAAACTATATATACAAAGCTATAGTGATCAAAGCAGTATGGTATTGGCATTAAAAGAGACACATAGAACAATGGAAAGAGTGAAGAACTTAGATATAAACTCATTCATATATAGTCAACTATTTTTTCACAAAGGAGCCAAGACTCCTACAATAGGGAAATTATAGTCTCTCTAATAAAAAGTGTCATGAAAACTGGATAATCACATACAAAAGAGTGAAACTGGATCCCTGTCTTAAACATACACAAAATGGAATAAAGGCTTGAATGCAACACCTGAAACTAGAAAACTTCTAGAGGAAACATAGTGGGGTTAAGCTCTTTGACGTTGATCTTGGCAATAATATTTTGGATTTGACACCAAAAGCAAGGGCAGCAAAAGCAAAAACAAACAAATAAAAAATCAAATTAAAAATATTTTGCATAGCAAAGAAAAATCAAGAAAATGAAAAGGCAACCTATGGAATGGAAGAAAATATTTGCAAACCACATATCTAATAAGGGGCTAATATCCAAAATATGTAAAAAATTCATATAACTCAATAGCAAAATACAACCCAATTTAAAAATAGGCAAAGGGCCTATATATACATTTTTCTAAATTAGACTTACAAATGGCCAACAGATACATGAAAAAGATCTCAACATCACTAATCATCAGGGAAATGAAACCCCAAACCACAAGATAATAATCTCCCATCTGTTAGGATGTCCATTATTTAAAAAAAAAAAAAAAGACAAAAGACAAAAGATAACAAATGCTGGCAAGGATGTAAAGAAAAGGCAACCCTTGTACACTTTGGTGGGAATGTAAACATGTAGAGCCACTGTGGAAAACCACATAAAGTTTCACCAAGAAGTTAAATATAGAACTACCATATGATCCAGCAATCCCACTTCTGGGTATATTTCTAAAGAAAACATAATCATTATCATGAATAGATAACTGTACCCCCATGTTTATTGCAGCAATATTCATAATAGGTAAGGTATGGAAGCTATAAATGTCTGTGCATGGATGAATTGATAAAGAAAAAATATTTCTATAGAATGTTATTTAACCTCAAAACAAAAAGAAATCCTGCCATTTGTGACAACATATATGAACCTGGAGGGCATTATGCCAAGTGAAATAAATCAGAGAAAAACAAATACTGCATGGTATCATTAGTATGTGGAATCTTAAAAAAAAAAAAAAGTAAATTTATAGAACCACGAGTGGTTGCCAGGGGTTGGATTGTGTAGGAAATAGACTGGTATATAGTACAAACTTTCATTTATAAGATGAACAAGTTCTGAGGATCTGATATATAATATGGTGGCTGCAGTTAATAATACTGTATTGTACAATTGACATTAACTTGCTAGGACAGTAGAACTTGTCTTCTCACTAGAAAAAAAAAAGCAACAAAAAAAGGTAAATATGGGAGGTGATGTGCTAATTAACTCAGTGGTGGGAATTCTTTCACAAAGTATAGAACATGTATCAAATCTTTCTGTTGTATGCTTTCAATATATTATGATTTTATTTGTCAAAAAAGAATGAATGAGCCACCTTCACGACATGAAAAAATAGGAATAAGTAAATAGTTCATGTTTTGCCTCTTTTTCATTAAGTTAATGAATGAGTTAACTAGCTAATTAATTTTTGTTGCTGTATAGAATAAAGCAGGTTGTTTCCTACAGTCTACATTCGGCTGATTGCAATTTGATCATGTTTGACATATGCAAACACCTGCAAAACTATAATTGGAATAGTAAATATTTTTATCACTCCTAAACATTTCCTCATGCCTCTTTGTAATCCACTCCTCCCTCCCCTCTTGTCCCTAAGCAACCGCTGACCTGCTTTCTATCATTATAAACTAATTTATATTTTCTAGAACTTTATATGAATTAAATTTTATCTTTACATACTCTTTTGTCAGGCTTCTTTCACTTAGTGTAGTTATTCTGAGATCTATCCATGTCCTTGTATATATCAATAGTATCTTCTTATTACTACTGAGTAGTATTCCATTAATGGCTATACCCCAAACTGGTTATCCATTCACCTGTTGGTGGATATTTGGGTATTTCCAGTTTGGGACCACTGAAAATAAAGCTGCTATAGGCACTTGTGTAATAGTCTTTGGGTGAATGTATTTTTCATTTCATTGGGTACTTAGGAGTGGAATGCCTCAGTTATATGGTAATTGTTATGTTTGGTTTTTAAAGAATCTGATAAAATGTTCTCCAAATTGGTTGTACCATTTTACATTTCTTCCAGCAGTATTCAGTGAGTTCTAGCTGATACTGTGGTTTAATTTTGGATTTCTCTGATTACTAAGGATGTTAAGTGTCTTTCATGTGCATTTTGGCTATGTGATTATCATCTTTTGTGCAGTGTCTGTTCATATTTTTTGCTTATTAAATTTTTGACTAATTATTGAATTGTGAGAATTCTTTATATGTTCTTTTTTTTTTTTTTTTTTTTTTTTGTCTTTTTGCTATTTCTTGGGCCGCTTCCGCGGCATATGGAGGTTCCCAGGCTAGGGGTCTACTTGGAGCTGTAGCTGCCAGCCTATGCCAGAGCCACAGCAACTCGGGATCCGAGCAGCGTCTGCAACCTACACCACAGCTCATGGCAACGCCGGATCGTTAATCCACTGAGCAAGGGCAGGGACCGAACCCGCAACCTCATGGTTCCTAGTCGGATTCGTTAACCACTGCGCCACTACGGGAACTCCTTTATATGTTCTTATTGCATCTTTTCTTTAATACTTACGTTGCATTTTCTGCTGTTCTGTGGCCTGACATATTTATTTCCTCATTGGTGCCTTTAGAAGAGCAAGTGTTTTAAACTTTAAGTTAGCATACTCTTGTTTTATGGTTTATACATTTTTTATTTCTAAGAGGATTCTGCACACCACAAATTTGTGAAACTCTTCTCTCGTGTTTTTCTGGACTTTTATAATTTTAGATTTTATAATTAGATCTGTAATCAATCTCAAGTTAATTTTTATGCATTGTGTGAGGTAGAAATCAATACTCATTTTTTTATCATTCAAATATTTAGTTGGTGAAGCATTCTTTGTTGAAATAGTCTCTCATAAATAGTCTCTATAACTTTGCTGAAACTCAGTTGATCATGTTTGTGGGGATTCTATTTTTTAATTCTCTAGTCTGTTTTATTGACTTATATGACTCTCTTTCTCTCTCATTTTTACCAATGTTTACCTTTGTTCATTACCAATTAAGTCTTGGAATCAGATATTTTAAGTCCTCCAAATGTGTTCCTTTAAAAAATTACATTGATTATTCTAGGTTTTGAAAATTTTCCACATAAGGTTCACAATCAGTTCAGCAGTTTCTATAAAAATGCCTGTTAGAATGTCTATTGAGAGTGCATTGAAATAATAGGTCTTTGGGGGGTAAATTACCATCTTAACAATATCAAGTCTTATAACTCAAGCAAATGACATCTCTCTCCATTTATTCAAGTCATCTTCAGTTTTTCTTAGTAATGTTTTATGACTTTAAGTGTAGAGGTCTTGAGTGCCTTTGTTGAATGTATTCCTAGCTGTCGTGTTTTATGAAACTATAACATGTAATTTAAAAATATTTTATATCTAATTTTTAACAGTGTTTCAGAATGCAATTAATTTTTATACATTTACATTTGTATCCTGTGACATTTCTAGATTTATTTGTTACTTTCAGTAGTTGTTTTGGACATTGCCTGTGATTTTCTATGTAAACAATAAATTCTTCTGTAAATTGGGACAATTTAGTTTTTTCTTGTATTTATGTCTTTTTTTTCCCCCTAACTTATTTCAATGGCTAGGCCCTCCATCATTCTGGTGAACAGAAGTGATGAAAGTGGGCACTCTTGCTTCGTTTCTGATCTCAAGAGGAAAAACTGTCAGTGTTTTACCATTCAATGTGATGTTGATGTTGGCTGTACTTTTTTTGTAGTTTTTATAGATTGACAAAATCCCCTACTATTCCTAGAATATACAAGTCCCTTGATATGGCTTCAGAGGCCACTTTGCAACTACACTTTAAGGAATCTCTACTTGTGTTCCAGGAAAAAAGAGACTTGATCATCTGGTAATTCAAACAATTGCGCAAATATTTTTCCCCGAGACAATCAGCACACTTCAGTATACAGCAATAGTGCTTTATGTGTACATCTCATTATGCCACCTAGCATAAGAAAAATATGTGTAAACAAGAGTTGAGATTAAACAAAATTAATTACTTTTACAGCTTCATCAAGAACATTCATAATTGAAACTCTCCCCCTTTTTTTTAACCACACATGCATCGAGGTGAAGAATATAATGACTAATTAATACAGGTTTGTGCTACTGCCTTGATTAACGCTAAATCATCAGTAACTGCCCGCAATTGCTTTTGCACATTTAAATGTAAATGTCAACATAGTGAAAAAGGCAAATAATGTCTCATGATTATAAAAGAGTTTTGATTTTATGGACTCCTGACAGGGTCTCAGGTTCCCCCAGTGTTCCATAGACCACACTTTGGGACCCATTGTTCCTGTGTAATTTAGCCATAAAAATAAAGATGACCATTATGAAGTCAGTGCTAAATATCCTAAATCTTCAATAAGGTTTCTCCACTTCAGCAGGTCAAAATTTGAACACAGCTGCACCCTATGTGACCTCTGGGAATTGTTTGCTTATGATGATTCTTCACCTGGACTCATGGAATGTTTTGCCCTCTACTCAGTATTCAGTCAAAGACTTGAGGAGACTCCTCTGCCTTTTTTTCCAGAGCTATTCCTCATTTCTAGACATCTGGCCCACAAATTCTTACTTCAGGAGCTTCCAGTCTCTGCTCTTTAACTCAAACCTGGTTATGTTTTTGCTACAATCTGAAAAATGCCTTAAAGTAGAAATCTCAGGAAATTATTGAATTCATGCATTTGTTTCCCTTCTCTGAAATGCCATAGTTTCCCATTACCTGTTGTCAATATCTGAAAATAGCATGTGTGACATACATTTTAGTTTTCTTATTATGCATCACTGAAGAGAAAATTTAATTCATTTACACCATCATGCCCAGAAAAAAGTCAAATTATTATATGTTTAAGCCTAATATTCCAAGTGGGTTTTTTCAATGCTTTTGTTTTCTCTTTTTATAATGATAATATTTTTCCATATTTCCTGAAATAGTTTAAAATCTCGGTTCATCTTTTTCTCTAATACATTTACTTGAGATGGTATATATGTAATCCAAGTCCTTGTGCACCTTTTAAGGCAGTTGTACCCCTCGGGTGTCTCGTTATTACAGCCTGTGACTTTGTGTTCCCTGGGGGCACCAGCTACTCTGATGGCTAATGTGATCTGGAGAAGACATTTGGAAAAAGTTTGCACCTGTGTTCAAGCCTAGTGTGTGTAAGGAGAGGGAAAGGAATGATCCTGTCAACTGAGAACTCCAGGTACCAGAAATCCTTTGTTCACCACTCCTATTTGCCACCACTTCACTATGCAACTCTCTGATCATCATTTCACCTTCTAGAGCTTGGAAAAGCAGTGAAAGGAGGCAGTTTCCTTAGAGTATAAAGCCAGCCTTGAAGGTGTTGATCTGAAGAGGTGGGGAGTGAATGCCTGAGGAGCACTGGTTAACCATACTGTTTTCATCAGCTCCTCATTCCAGTAGAGTTTTGGGTCTACCCTGCTATTAGCTCTCAGAATCTAGCACCAAGGCCTGGTTCCTAGCTGTGAGTTTCTCCCATCAAGGTGGTGGTCAATGACTGTCTCCAGGCACTGCAGGCAAATAGCATGAAATAGCCCCCTTTTGTCTCAGTCTTCATTTCCTTACTTTTGCTAGATTTGCCAGCCTATGGCAGCCCAGAATTTTCCACAGGTTCTGATATTGCTATTGTTGTTATTGCCAGTTGCTGGGCTCCAAGTCTTCCTTTTCTTTCTAGGATTTCTCCAGGATATAGAAAAATAACAGTTGAAGTGAGACATTACTGCTATTTTGCTATTCTGTTGTAGTTGAAAGTCTTCAGCTCTCAGTTTCCTTGTTTAAAAGGGAATGATATGAATATCTACCTTATTAGAGCTTTGAGAATATTAAGTAAGAAAGTACACATAACCTAGTGCCATCTGGAAGAGTGTGAAAACTCAGTAAGTGTTAGCTGTCGTTATTATTATTAGTGTAATCATTAATTATAAAACATTGAACTGAACAAATCCAAAGATAACATTACCCAAGAGATTGCCTATTTATATCTATGGTCACTCACTGAGTATATATATTTATTAAACTAAGTATATTTATGTCTAAGCCTCT